>NW_028253623.1:0-1200000 GCF_964263255.1 Lissotriton vulgaris | reverse complement strand
GTTTTCAAATGTTTTATTTTGGAACGTCAGTTCACATTTGTAGGTGGATCATCAGTGTTAGAGCTAAAATTAGCATGTTTATAGTGATGTTCATGCTTCCAGGGGCTCGGGAAGTGAATTAAATACTATTTGGAGGCATTTAATGTTCAATCAAAAACAGCTGATTTTTGACAAAAGAGATAACACCCCCCCATTACGTCATGCTTCAGAAATGTGGAAAATTGTCCGTTTTAAAATGTTTTATTTTTGAATGTCAGTTCACATTTGTAGGTGGATCATCAGTGTTGGAGCTAAAATTAGCATGTTTAAAGTGATTTTCATGCTTCCAGGGGCCCTAAACACAAGATTTATGGAATGGTTAAAAGTGCATGAAAATGGCCAATTTACTCACTCTGAGTTCTCAAAAAGGGTTTCTTCACCCCGGGAAGTTAATTAAATACCATTTGGAGGCATTTAATGTTCGAGCAAAAACTGCTGATTTTCGACAAAAGAGATAACACCCCCCATTACGTCATGCTTCAGAAATGTGGAAAATGGTCCGTTTTCAAATGTTTTATTTTTGAACGTCAGTTCACATTTGTAGGTGGATCATCAGTGTTAGAGCTAAAATTAGCATGTTTAAAGTGATTTTCATGCTTCCAGGGGCTCGGGAAGTGAATTAAATACTATTTGGAGGCATTTAATGTTCAAGCAAAAACAGCTGATTTTTGACAAAAGAGATAACACCCCCCCATTACGTCATGCTTCAGAAATGTGGAAAATGGTCCGTTTTCAAATGTTTTATTTTTGAACGTCAGTTAACATTTGTAGGTGGATCATCAGTGTTAGAGCTAAAATTGGCATCTTTAAAGTGATTTTCATGCTTCCAGGGGCCCTAAACACAAGATTTATGGAATGGTTAAAAGTGCATGAAAATGGCCAATTTACTCACTCTGAGTTCTCAAAAAGTGTTTCTTCACCCCGGGAAGTTAATTAAATACCATTTGGAGGCATTTAATGTTCGAGCAGAAACGGCTGATTTTCGACAAAAGAGATAACACCCCCCCCCCATTAAGTCATGCTTCAGAAATGTGGAAAATGGTCCGTTTTCAAATGTTTTATTTTGGAACGTCAGTTCACATTTGTAGGTGGATCATCAGTGTTAGAGCTAAAATTAGCATGTTTATAGTGATGTTCATGCTTCCAGGGACTCGGGAAGTGAATTAAATACTATTTGGAGGCATTTAATGTTCAATCAAAAACAGCTGATTTTTGACAAAAGAGATAACACCCCCCCATTACGTCATGCTTCAGAAATGTGGAAAATGGTCCGTTTTAAAATGTTTTATTTTTGAATGTCAGTTCACATTTGTAGGTGGATCATCAGTGTTGGAGCTAAAATTAGCATGTTTAAAGTGATTTTCATGCTTCCAGGGGCCCTAAACACAAGATTTACTGAATGGTTAAAAGTGCATGAAAATGGCCAATTTACTCACTCTGAGTTCTCAAAAAGGGTTTCTTCACCCCGGGAAGTTACTTAAATACCATTTGGAGGCATTTAATGTTCGAGCAAAAACGGCTGATTTTCGACAAAAGAGATAACACCCCCCCATTACGTCATGCTTCAGAAATGTGGAAAATGGTCCGTTTTCAAATGTTTTATTTTTGAACGTCAGTTCACATTTGTAGGTGGATCATCAGTGTTAGAGCTAAAATTAGCATGTTTAAAGTGATTTTCATGCTTCCAGGGGCCCTAAACACAAGATTTATGGAATGGTTAAAAGTGCATGAAAATGGCCAATTTACTCACTCTGAGTTCTCAAAAAGGGTTTCTTCACCCCGGGAAGTTAATTAAATACCATTTGGAGGCATTTAATGTTCGAGCAAAAACTGCTGATTTTCGACAAAAGAGATAACACCCCCCATTACGTCATGCTTCAGAAATGTGGAAAATGGTCCGTTTTCAAATGTTTTATTTTTGAACGTCAGTTCACATTTGTAGGTGGATCATCAGTGTTAGAGCTAAAATTAGCATGTTTAAAGTGATTTTCATGCTTCCAGGGGCTCGGGAAGTGAATTAAATACTATTTGGAGGCATTTAACGTTCAAGCAAAAACAGCTGATTTTTGACAAAAGAGATAACACCCCCCCATTACGTCATGCTTCCGAAATGTGGAAAATGGTCCGTTTTCAAATGTTTTATTTTTGAACGTCAGTTCAAATTTGTAGGTGGATCATCAGTGTTAGAGCTAAAATTGGCATGTTTAAAGTGATTTTCATGCTTCCAGGGGCCCTAAACACAAGATTTATGGAATGGTTAAAAGTGCATGAAAATGGCCAATTTACTCACTTTGAGTTCTCAAAAAGGGTTTCTTCACCCCGGGAAGTTAATTAAATACCATTTGGAGGCATTTAATGTTCGAGCAAAAACGGCTGATTTTCGACAAAAGAGATAACACCCCCCCATTACGTCATGCTTCAGAAATGTGGAAAATGGTCCGTTTTCAAATGTTTTATTTTTGAACATCAGTTCACATTTGTAGGTGGATCATCAGTGTTAGAGCTAAAATTAGCATGTTTAAAGTGATTTTCATGCTTCCAGGGGCTCGGGAAGTGAATTAAATACTATTTGGAGGCATTTAATGTTCAATCAAAAACAGCTGATTTTTGACAAAAGAGATAACACCCCCCCCCCCAATTACGTCATGCTTCAGAAATGTGGAAAATGGTCCGTTTTCAAATGTTTTATTTTTGAACGTCAGTTCACATTTGTAGGTGGATCATCAGTGTTAGAGCTAAAATTAGCATGTTAAAGTGATTTTCATGCTTCCAGGGGCCCTAAACACAAGATTTATGGAATGGTTAAAAGTGCATGAAAATGGCCAATTTACTCACTCTGAGTTCTCAAAAAGGGTTTCTTCACCCCGGGAAGTTAATTAAATACCATTTGGAGGCATTTAATGTTCGAGCAAAAACGGCTGATTTTCGACAAAAGAGATAACACCCCCCCATTACGTCATGCTTCAGAAATGTGGAAAATGGTCCGTTTTCAAATGTTTTATTTTTGAATGTCAGTTCACATTTGTAGGTGGATCATCAGTGTTAGAGCTAAAATTAGCATGTTTAAAGTGATTTTCATGCTTCCAGGGGCTCGGGAAGTGAATTAAATACTATTTGGAGGCATTTAATGTTCAAGCAAAAACAGCTGATTTTTGACAAAAGAGATAACACCCCCCCATTACGTCATGCTTCAGAAATGTGGAAAATGGTCCGTTTTCAAATGTTTTGTTTTTGAACGTCAGTTCACATTTGTAGGTGGATCATCAGTGTTAGAGCTAAAATTAGCATGTTTAAAGTGATTTTCATGCTTCCAGGGGCCCTAAACACAAGATTTATGGAATGGTTAAAAGTGCATGAAAATGGCCAATTTACTCACTCTGAGTTCTCAAAAAGGGTTTCTTCACCCCGGGAAGTTAATTAAATACCATTTGAAGGCATTTAATGTTCGAGCAAAAAGGGCTGAATTTCGACAAAAGAGATAACACCCCCCCATTACGTCATGCTTCAGAAATGTGGAAAATGGTCCGTTTTCAAATGTTTTATTTTTGAACATCAGTTCACATTTGTAGGTGGATCATCAGTGTTAGAGCTAAAATTAGCATGTTTAAAGTGATTTTCATGCTTCCAGGGGCTCGGGAAGTGAATTAAATACTATTTGGAGGCATTTAATGTTCAATCAAAAACAGCTGTTTTTTGACAAAAGAGATAACACCCCCCCCATTACGTCATGCTTCAGAAATGTGGAAAATGGTCCGTTTTCAAATGTTTTATTTTTGAACGTCAGTTCACATTTGTAGGTGGATCATCAGTGTTAGAGCTAAAATTAGCATGTTTAAAGTGATTTTCATGCTTCCAGGGGCCCTAAACTCAAGATTTATGGAATGGTTAAAAGTGCATGAAAATGGCCAATTTATTCACTCTGAGTTCTCAAAAAGGGTTTCTTTACCCCGGAAAGTTAATTAAATACCATTTGGAGGCATTTAATGTTCGAGCAAAAACGGCTGATTTTCGACAAAAGAGATAACACCCCCCCATTACGTCATGCTTCAGAAATGTGGAAAATGGTCCGTTTTCAAATGTTTTATTTTTGAACGTCAGTTCACATTTGTAGGTGGATCATCAGTGTTAGAGCTAAAATTAGCATGTTTAAAGTGATTTTCATGCTTCCAGGGGCTCGGGAAGTGAATTAAATACTATTTGGAGGCATTTAATGTTCAATCAAAAACAGCTGATTTTTGACAAAAGAGATAACACCCCCCCATTACGTCATGCTTCAGAAATGTGGAAAATGGTCAGTTTTCAAATGTTTTATTTTTGAACGTCAGTTCTCATTTGTAGGTGGATCATCAGTGTTAGAGCTAAAATTAGCATGTTTAAAGTGATTTTCATGCTTCCAGGGGCTCGGGAAGTGAATTAAATACTATTTGGAGGCATTTAATGTTCAAGCAAAAACAGCTGATTTTTGACAAAAGAGATAACACCCCCCCATTACGTCATGCTTCAGAAATGTGGAAAATGGTCCGTTTTCAAATGTTTTATTTTTGAACATCAGTTCACATTTGTAGGTGGATCATCAGTGTTAGAGCTAAAATTAGCATGTTTAAAGTGATTTTCATGATTCCAGGGGCTCGGGAAGTGAATTAAATACTATTTGGAGGCATTTAATGTTCAATCAAAAACAGCTGATTTTTGACAAAAGAGATAACACCCCCCCCATTACGTCATGCTTCAGAAATGTGGAAAATGGTCCGTTTTCAAATGTTTTATTTTTGAACGTCAGTTCACATTTGTAGGTGGATCATCAGTGTTAGAGCTAAAATTAGCATGTTTAAAGTGATTTTCATGCTTCCAGGGGCCCTAAACACAAGATTTATGGAATGGTTAAAAGTGCATGAAAATGGCCAATTTACTCACTCTGAGTTCTCAAAAAGGGTTTCTTCACCCCGGGAAGTTAATTAAATACCATTTTGAGGCATTTAATGTTCGAGCAAAAACGGCTGATTTTCGACAAAAGAGATAACACCCCCCCATTACGTCATGCTTCAGAAATGTGGAAAATGGTCCGTTTTCAAATGTTTTATTTTTGAACATCAGTTCACATTTGTAGGTGGATCATCAGTGTTAGAGCTAAAATTAGCATGTTTAAAGTGATTTTCATGCATCCAGGGGCTCGGGAAGTGAATTAAATACTATTTGGAGGCATTTAATGTTCAATCAAAAACAGCTGATTTTTGACCAAAGAGATAACACTCCCCCATTACGTCATGCTTCAGAAATGTGGAAAATGGTCCGTTTTCAAATGTTTTATTTTTGAACATCAGTTCACATTTGTAGGTGGATCATCAGTGTTAGAGCTAAAATTAGCATGTTTAAAGTGATTTTCATGCTTCCAGGGGCCCTAAACACAAGATTTATGGAATGGTTAAAAGTGCATGAAAATGGCCAATTTACTCACTCTGAGTTCTCAAAAAGGGTTTCTTCACCCCGGGAAGTTAATTAAATACCATTTGGAGGCATTTAATGTTCGAGCAAAAACGGCTGATTTTCGACAAAAGAGATAACACCCCCCCATTACGTCATGCTTCAGAAATGTGGAAAATGGTCCGTTTTCAAATGTTTTATTTTTGAACGTCAGTTCACATTTGTAGGTGGATCATCAGTGTTAGAGCTAAAATTTGCATGTTTAAAGTGATTTTCATGCTTCCAGGGGCTCGGGAAGTGAATTAAATACTATTTGGAGGCATTTAATGTTCAAGCAAAAACAGCTGATTTTTGACAAAAGAGATAACACCCCCCCATTACGTCATGCTTCAGAAATGTGGAAAATTGTCCGTTTTAAAATGTTTTATTTTTGAATGTCAGTTCACATTTGTAGGTGGATCATCAGTGTTGGAGCTAAAATTAGCATGTTTAAAGTGATTTTCATGCTTCCAGGGGCCCTAAACACAAGATTTATGGAATGGTTAAAAGTGCATGAAAATGGCCAATTTACTCACTCTGAGTTCTCAAAAAGGGTTTCTTCACCCCGGGAAGTTAATTAAATACCATTTGGAGGCATTTAATGTTCGAGCAAAAACTGCTGATTTTCGACAAAAGAGATAACACCCCCCATTACGTCATGCTTCAGAAATGTGGAAAATGGTCCGTTTTCAAATGTTTTATTTTTGAACGTCAGTTCACATTTGTAGGTGGATCATCAGTGTTAGAGCTAAAATTAGCATGTTTAAAGTGATTTTCATGCTTCCAGGGGCTCGGGAAGTGAATTAAATACTATTTGGAGGCATTTAATGTTCAAGCAAAAACAGCTGATTTTTGACAAAAGAGATAACACCCCCCCATTACGTCATGCTTCCGAAATGTGGAAAATGGTCCGTTTTCAAATGTTTTATTTTTGAACGTCAGTTCACATTTGTAGGTGGATCATCAGTGTTAGAGCTAAAATTAGCATGTTTAAAGTGATTTTCATGCTTCCAGGGGCCCTAAACACAAGATTTATGGAATGGTTAAAAGTGCATGAAAATGGCCAATTTACTCACTCTGAGTTCTCAAAAAGGGTTTCTTCACCCCGGGAAGTTAATTAAATACCATTTGGAGGCATTTAATGTTCGAGCAAAAACGGCTGATTTTCGACAAAAGAGATAACACCCCCCCATTACGTCATGCTTCAGAAATGTGGAAAATGGTCCGTTTTCAAATGTTTTATTTTTGAACGTCAGTTCACATTTGTAGGTGGATCATCAGTGTTAGAGCTAAAATTAGCATGTTTAAAGTGATTTTCATGCTTCCAGGGGCTCGGGAAGTGAATTAAATACTATTTGGAGGCATTTAATGTTCAAGCAAAAACAGCTGATTTTTGACAAAAGAGATAACACCCCCCTATTACGTCATGCTTCAGAAATGTGGAAAATGGTCCGTTTTCAAATGTTTTATTTTTGAACGTCAGTTCACATTTGTAGGTGGATCATCAGTGTTAGAGCTAAAATTAGCATGTTTAAAGTGATTGTCATGCTTCCAGGGGCCCTAAACACAAGATTTATGGAATGGTTAAAAGTGCATGAAAATGGCCAATTTACTCACTCTGAGTTCTCAAAAAGGGCTTCTTCACCCCGGGAAGTTAATTAAATACCATTTGGAGGCATTTAATGTTCGAGCAAAAACGGCTGATCTTCGACAAAAGAGATAACACCCCCCCATTACGTCATGCTTCAGAAATGTGGAAAATGGTCCGTTTTCAAATGTTTTATTTTTGAACGTCAGTTCACATTTGTAGGTGGATCATCAGTGTTAGAGCTAAAATTAGCATGTTTAAAGTGATTTTCATGCTTCCAGGGGCTCGGGAAGTGAATTAAATACTATTTGGAGGCATTTAATGTTCAATCAAAAACAGCTGATTTTTGACAAAAGAGATAACACCCCCCCATTACGTCATGCTTCAGAAATGTGGAAAATGGTCCGTTTTCAAATGTTTTGTTTTTGAACGTCAGTTCACATTTGTAGGTGGATCATCAGTGTTAGAGCTAAAATTAGCATGTTTAAAGTGATTTTCATGCTTCCAGGGGCCCTAAACACAAGATTTATGGAATGGTTAAAAGTGCATGAAAATGGCCAATTTACTCACTCTGAGTTCTCAAAAAGGGTTTCTTCACCCCGGGAAGTTAATTAAATACCATTTGAAGGCATTTAATGTTCGAGCAAAAACGGCTGAATTTCGACAAAAGAGATAACACCCCCCCATTACGTCATGCTTCAGAAATGTGGAAAATGGTCCGTTTTCAAATGTTTTATTTTTGAACATCAGTTCACATTTGTAGGTGGATCATCAGTGTTAGAGCTAAAATTAGCATGTTTAAAGTGATTTTCATGCTTCCAGGGGCTCGGGAAGTGAATTAAATACTATTTGGAGGCATTTAATGTTCAATCAAAAACAGCTGATTTTTGACAAAAGAGATAACACCCCCCCATTACGTCATGCTTCAGAAATGTGGAAAATGGTCCGTTTTCAAATGTTTTATTTTTGAACGTCAGTTCACATTTGTAGGTGGATCATCAGTGTTAGAGCTAAAATTAGCATGTTTAAAGTGATTTTCATGCTTCCAGGGGCCCTAAACACAAGATTTATGGAATGGTTAAAAGTGCATGAAAATGGCCAATTTACTCACTCTGAGTTCTCAAAAAGGGTTTCTTCACCCCGGGAAGTTAATTAAATACCATTTGGAGGCATTTAATGTTCGAGCAAAAACGGCTGATTTTCGACAAAAGAGATAACACCCCCCCATTACGTCATGCTTCAGAAATGTGGAAAATGGTCCGTTTTCAAATGTTTTATTTTTGAACGTCAGTTCACATTTGTAGGTGGATCATCAGTGTTAGAGCTAAAATTAGCATGTTTAAAGTGATTTTCATGCTTCCAGGGGCTCGGGAAGTGAATTAAATACTATTTGGAGGCATTTAATGTTCAAGCAAAAACAGCTGATTTTTGACAAAAGAGATAACACCCCCCTATTACGTCATGCTTCAGAAATGTGGAAAATGGTCCGTTTTCAAATGTTTTATTTTTGAACGTCAGTTCACATTTGTAGGTGGATCATCAGTGTTAGAGCTAAAATTAGCATGTTTAAAGTGATTGTCATGCTTCCAGGGGCCCTAAACACAAGATTTATGGAATGGTTAAAAGTGCATGAAAATGGCCAATTTACTCACTCTGAGTTCTCAAAAAGGGCTTCTTCACCCCGGGAAGTTAATTAAATACCATTTGGAGGCATTTAATGTTCGAGCAAAAACGGCTGATCTTCGACAAAAGAGATAACACCCCCCCATTACGTCATGCTTCAGAAATGTGGAAAATGGTCCGTTTTCAAATGTTTTATTTTTGAACGTCAGTTCACATTTGTAGGTGGATCATCAGTGTTAGAGCTAAAATTAGCATGTTTAAAGTGATTTTCATGCTTCCAGGGGCTCGGGAAGTGAATTAAATACTATTTGGAGGCATTTAATGTTCAATCAAAAACAGCTGATTTTTGACAAAAGAGATAACACCCCCCCATTACGTCATGCTTCAGAAATGTGGAAAATGGTCCGTTTTCAAATGTTTTGTTTTTGAACGTCAGTTCACATTTGTAGGTGGATCATCAGTGTTAGAGCTAAAATTAGCATGTTTAAAGTGATTTTCATGCTTCCAGGGGCCCTAAACACAAGATTTATGGAATGGTTAAAAGTGCATGAAAATGGCCAATTTACTCACTCTGAGTTCTCAAAAAGGGTTTCTTCACCCCGGGAAGTTAATTAAATACCATTTGAAGGCATTTAATGTTCGAGCAAAAACGGCTGAATTTCGACAAAAGAGATAACACCCCCCCATTACGTCATGCTTCAGAAATGTGGAAAATGGTCCGTTTTCAAATGTTTTATTTTTGAACATCAGTTCACATTTGTAGGTGGATCATCAGTGTTAGAGCTAAAATTAGCATGTTTAAAGTGATTTTCATGCTTCCAGGGGCTCGGGAAGTGAATTAAATACTATTTGGAGGCATTTAATGTTCAATCAAAAACAGCTGATTTTTGACAAAAGAGATAACACCCCCCCATTACGTCATGCTTCAGAAATGTGGAAAATGGTCCGTTTTAAAATGTTTTATTTTGGAACGTCAGTTCACATTTGTAGGTGGATCATCAGTGTTAGAGCTAAAATTAGCATGTTTAAAGTGATTTTCATGCTTCCAGGGGCCCTAAACACAAGATTTATGGAATGGTTAAAAGTGCATGAAAATGGCCAATTTACTCACTCTGAGTTCTCAAAAAGGGTTTCTTCACCCCGGGAAGTTAATTAAATACCATTTGGAGGCATTTAATGTTCGAGCAGAAACAGCTGATTTTCGACAAAAGAGATAACACCCCCCCCATTAAGTCATGCTTCAGAAATGTGGAAAATGGTCCGTTTTCAAATGTTTTATTTTGGAACGTCAGTTCACATTTGTAGGTGGATCATCAGTGTTAGAGCTAAAATTAACATGTTTATAGTGATGTTCATGCTTCCAGGGGCTCGGGAAGTGAATTAAATACTATTTGGAGGCATTTAATGTTCAATCAAAAACAGCTGATTTTTGACAAAAGAGATAACACCCCCCCATTACGTCATGCTTCAGAAATGTGGAAAATTGTCCGTTTTAAAATGTTTTATTTTTGAATGTCAGTTCACATTTGTAGGTGGATCATCAGTGTTGGAGCTAAAATTAGCATGTTTAAAGTGATTTTCATGCTTCCAGGGGCCCTAAACACAAGATTTATGGAATGGTTAAAAGTGCATGAAAATGGCCAATTTACTCACTCTGAGTTCTCAAAAAGGGTTTCTTCACCCCGGGAAGTTAATTAAATACCATTTGGAGGCATTTAATGTTCGAGCAAAAACTGCTGATTTTCGACAAAAGAGATAACACCCCCCATTACGTCATGCTTCAGAAATGTGGAAAATGGTCCGTTTTCAAATGTTTTATTTTTGAACGTCAGTTCACATTTGTAGGTGGATCATCAGTGTTAGAGCTAAAATTAGCATGTTTAAAGTGATTTTCATGCTTCCAGGGGCTCGGGAAGTGAATTAAATACTATTTGGAGGCATTTAATGTTCAAGCAAAAACAGCTGATTTTTGACAAAAGAGATAACACCCCCCCATTACGTCATGCTTCCGAAATGTGGAAAATGGTCCGTTTTCAAATGTTTTATTTTTGAACGTCAGTTCACATTTGTAGGTGGACCATCAGTGTTAGAGCTAAAATTAGCATGTTTAAAGTGATTTTCATGCTTCCAGGGGCCCTAAACACAAGATTTATGGAATGGTTAAAAGTGCATGAAAATGGCCAATTTACTCACTCTGAGTTCTCAAAAAGGGTTTCTTCACCCCGGGAAGTTAATTAAATACCATTTGGAGGCATTTAATGTTCGAGCAAAAACGGCTGATTTTCGACAAAAGAGATAACACCCCCCCATTACGTCATGCTTCAGAAATGTGGAAAATGGTCCGTTTTCAAATGTTTTATTTTTGAACGTCAGTTCACATTTGTAGGTGGATCATCAGTGTTAGAGCTAAAATTAGCATGTTTAAAGTGATTTTCATGCTTCCAGGGGCTCGGGAAGTGAATTAAATACTATTTGGAGGCATTTAATGTTCAAGCAAAAACAGCTGATTTTTGACAAAAGAGATAACACCCCCCTATTACGTCATGCTTCAGAAATGTGGAAAAATGTCCGTTTTCAAATGTTTTATTTTTGAACGTCAGTTCACATTTGTAGGTGGATCATCAGTGTTAGAGCTAAAATTAGCATGTTTAAAGTGATTGTCATGCTTCCAGGGGCCCTAAACACAAGATTTATGGAATGGTTAAAAGTGCATGAAAATGGCCAATTTACTCACTCTGAGTTCTCAAAAAGGGCTTCTTCACCCCGGGAAGTTAATTAAATACCATTTGGAGGCATTTAATGTTCGAGCAAAAACGGCTGATCTTCGACAAAAGAGATAACACCCCCCCATTACGTCATGCTTCAGAAATGTGGAAAATGGTCCGTTTTCAAATGTTTTATTTTTGAACGTCAGTTCACATTTGTAGGTGGATCATCAGTGTTAGAGCTAAAATTAGCATGTTTAAAGTGATTTTCATGCTTCCAGGGGCTCAGGAAGTGAATTAAATACTATTTGGAGGCATTTAATGTTCAATCAAAAACAGCTGATTTTTGACAAAAGAGATAACACCCCCCCATTACGTCATGCTTCAGAAATGTGGAAAATGGTCCGTTTTCAAATGTTTTGTTTTTGAACGTCAGTTCACATTTGTAGGTGGATCATCAGTGTTAGAGCTAAAATTAGCATGTTTAAAGTGATTTTCATGCTTCCAGGGGCCCTAAACACAAGATTTATGGAATGGTTAAAAGTGCATGAAAATGGCCAATTTACTCACTCTGAGTTCTCAAAAAGGGTTTCTTCACCCCGGAAAGTTAATTAAATACCATTTGAAGGCATTTAATGTTCGAGCAAAAACGGCTGAATTTCGACAAAAGAGATAACACCCCCCCATTACGTCATGCTTCAGAAATGTGGAAAATGGTCCGTTTTCAAATGTTTTATTTTTGAACATCAGTTCACATTTGTAGGTGGATCATCAGTGTTAGAGCTAAAATTAGCATGTTTAAAGTGATTTTCATGCTTCCAGGGGCTCGGGAAGTGAATTAAATACTATTTGGAGGCATTTAATGTTCAATCAAAAACAGCTGATTTTTGACAAAAGAGATAACACCCCCCCATTACGTCATGCTTCAGAAATGTGGAAAATGGTCCGTTTTAAAATGTTTTATTTTGGAACGTCAGTTCACATTTGTAGGTGGATCATCAGTGTTAGAGCTAAAATTAGCATGTTTATAGTGATGTTCATGCTTCCAGGGGCTCGGGAAGTGAATTAAATACTATTTGGAGGCATTTAACGTTCAATCAAAAACAGCTGATTTTTGACAAAAGAGATAACACCCCCCCCATTACGTCATGCTTCAGAAATGTGGAAAATGGTCCGTTTTAAAATGTTTTATTTTTTAATGTCAGTTCACATTTGTAGGTGGATCATCAGTGTTGGAGCTAAAATTAGCATGTTTAAAGTGATTTTCATGCTTCCAGGGGCCCTAAACACAAGATTTATGGAATGGTTAAAAGTGCATGAAAATGGCCAATTTACTCACTCTGAGTTCTCAAAAAGGGTTTCTCCACCCCGGGAAGTTAATTAAATACCATTTGAAGGCATTTAATGTTCGAGCAAAAACGGCTGATTTTCGACAAAAGAGATAACACCCCCCCATTACGTCATGCTTCAGAAATGTGGAAAATGGTCCGTTTTCAAATGTTTTATTTTTGAAAGTCAGTTCACATTTGTAGGTGGATCATCAGTGTTAGAGCTAAAATTAGCATGTTTAAAGTGATTTTCATGCTTCCAGGGGCTCGGGAAGTGAATTAAATACTATTTGGAGGCATTTAATGTTCAAGCAAAAACAGCTGATTTTTGACAAAAGAGATAACACCCCCCCATTACGTCATGCTTCAGAAATGTGGAAAATGGTCCGTTTTCAAATGTTTTATTTTTGAACGTCAGTTCACATTTGTAGGTGGATCATCAGTGTTAGAGCTAAAATTAGCATGTTTAAAGTGATTTTCATGCTTCCAGGGGCCCTAAACACAAGATTTATGGAATGGTTAAAAGTGCATGAAAATGGCCAATTTACTCACTCTGAGTTCCCAAAAAGGGTTTCTTCACCCCGGGAAGTTAATTAAATACCATTTGGAGGCATTAAAATGTTCGAGCAAAAACTGCTGATTTTCGACAAAAGAGATAACACCCCCCCATTACGTCATGCTTCAGAAATGTGGAAAATGGTCCGTTTTCAAATGTTTTATTTTTGAACATCAGTTCACATTTGTAGGTGGATCATCAGTGTTAGAGCTAAAATTAGCATGTTTAAAGTGATTTTCATGCTTCCAGGGGCTCGGGAAGTGAATTAAATACTATTTGGAGGCATTTAATGTTCAATCAAAAACAGCTGATTTTTGACAAAAGAGATAACACCCCCCCATTACGTCATGCTTCAGAAATGTGGAAAATGGTCCGTTTTCAAATGTTTTATTTTTGAACGTCAGTTCACATTTGTAGGTGGATCATCAGTGTTAGAGCTAAAATTAGCATGTTTAAAGTGATTTTCATGCTTCCAGGGGCCCTAAACACAAGATTTATGGAATGGTTAAAAGTGCATGAAAATGGCCAATTTACTCACTCTGAGTTCTCAAAAAGGGCTTCTTCACCCCGGGAAGTTAATTAAATACCATTTGGAGGCATTTAATGTTCGAGCAAAAACGGCTGATTTTCGACAAAAGCGATAACACCCCCCCCATTACGTCATGCTTCAGAAATGTGGAAAATGGTCCGTTTTCAAATGTTTTATTTTTGAACGTCAGTTCACATTTATAGGTGGATCATCAGTGTTAGAGCTAAAATTAGCATGTTTAAAGTGATTTTCATGCTTCCAGGGGCTCGGGAAGTGAATTAAATACTATTTGGAGGCATTTAATGTTCAATCAAAAACATCTGATTTTTGACAAAAGAGATAACACCCCCCCATTACGTCATGCTTCAGAAATGTGGAAAATGGTCCGTTTTCAAATGTTTTATTTTTGAACGTCAGTTCACATTTGTAGGTGGATCATCAGTGTTAGAGCTAAAATTAGCATGTTTAAAGTGATTTTCATGCTTCCAGGGGCCCTAAACACAAGATTTATGGAATGGTTAAAAGTGCATGAAAATGGCCAATTTACTCACTCTGAGTTCTCAAAAAGGGTTTCTTCACCCCAGGAAGTTAATTAAATACCATTTGGAGGCATTTAATGTTCGAGCAGAAACAGCTGATTTTCGACAAAAGAGATAACACCCCCCCCATTAAGTCATGCTTCAGAAATGTGGAAAATGGTCCGTTTTCAAATGTTTTATTTTGGAACGTCAGTTCACATTTGTAGGTGGATCATCAGTGTTAGAGCTAAAATTAGCATGTTTATAGTGATGTTCATGCTTCCAGGGGCTCGGGAAGTGAATTAAATACTATTTGGAGGCATTTAATGTTCAATCAAAAACAGCTGATTTTTGACAAAAGAGATAACACCCCCCCATTACGTCATGCTTCAGAAATGTGGAAAATTGTCCGTTTTAAAATGTTTTATTTTTGAATGTCAGTTCACATTTGTAGGTGGATCATCAGTGTTGGAGCTAAAATTAGCATGTTTAAAGTGATTTTCATGCTTCCAGGGGCCCTAAACACAAGATTTATGGAATGGTTAAAAGTGCATGAAAATGGCCAATTTACTCACTCTGAGTTCTCAAAAAGGGTTTCTTCACCCCGGGAAGTTAATTAAATACCATTTGGAGGCATTTAATGTTCGAGCAAAAACTGCTGATTTTCGACAAAAGAGATAACACCCCCCATTACGTCATGCTTCAGAAATGTGGAAAATGGTCCGTTTTCAAATGTTTTATTTTTGAACGTCAGTTCACATTTGTAGGTGGATCATCAGTGTTAGAGCTAAAATTAGCATGTTTAAAGTGATTTTCATGCTTCCAGGGGCTCGGGAAGTGAATTAAATACTATTTGGAGGCATTTAATGTTCAAGCAAAAACAGCTGATTTTTGACAAAAGAGATAACACCCCCCCATTACGTCATGCTTCAGAAATGTGGAAAATGGTCCGTTTTCAAATGTTTTATTTTTGAACGTCAGTTAACATTTGTAGGTGGATCATCAGTGTTAGAGCTAAAATTGGCATCTTTAAAGTGATTTTCATGCTTCCAGGGGCCCTAAACACAAGATTTATGGAATGGTTAAAAGTGCATGAAAATGGCCAATTTACTCACTCTGAGTTCTCAAAAAGTGTTTCTTCACCCCGGGAAGTTAATTAAATACCATTTGGAGGCATTTAATGTTCGAGCAGAAACGGCTGATTTTCGACAAAAGAGATAACACCCCCCCCCCATTAAGTCATGCTTCAGAAATGTGGAAAATGGTCCGTTTTCAAATGTTTTATTTTGGAACGTCAGTTCACATTTGTAGGTGGATCATCAGTGTTAGAGCTAAAATTAGCATGTTTATAGTGATGTTCATGCTTCCAGGGACTCGGGAAGTGAATTAAATACTATTTGGAGGCATTTAATGTTCAATCAAAAACAGCTGATTTTTGACAAAAGAGATAACACCCCCCCATTACGTCATGCTTCAGAAATGTGGAAAATGGTCCGTTTTAAAATGTTTTATTTTTGAATGTCAGTTCACATTTGTAGGTGGATCATCAGTGTTGGAGCTAAAATTAGCATGTTTAAAGTGATTTTCATGCTTCCAGGGGCCCTAAACACAAGATTTACTGAATGGTTAAAAGTGCATGAAAATGGCCAATTTACTCACTCTGAGTTCTCAAAAAGGGTTTCTTCACCCCGGGAAGTTACTTAAATACCATTTGGAGGCATTTAATGTTCGAGCAAAAACGGCTGATTTTCGACAAAAGAGATAACACCCCCCCATTACGTCATGCTTCAGAAATGTGGAAAATGGTCCGTTTTCAAATGTTTTATTTTTGAACGTCAGTTCACATTTGTAGGTGGATCATCAGTGTTAGAGCTAAAATTAGCATGTTTAAAGTGATTTTCATGCTTCCAGGGGCCCTAAACACAAGATTTATGGAATGGTTAAAAGTGCATGAAAATGGCCAATTTACTCACTCTGAGTTCTCAAAAAGGGTTTCTTCACCCCGGGAAGTTAATTAAATACCATTTGGAGGCATTTAATGTTCGAGCAAAAACTGCTGATTTTCGACAAAAGAGATAACACCCCCCATTACGTCATGCTTCAGAAATGTGGAAAATGGTCCGTTTTCAAATGTTTTATTTTTGAACGTCAGTTCACATTTGTAGGTGGATCATCAGTGTTAGAGCTAAAATTAGCATGTTTAAAGTGATTTTCATGCTTCCAGGGGCTCGGGAAGTGAATTAAATACTATTTGGAGGCATTTAACGTTCAAGCAAAAACAGCTGATTTTTGACAAAAGAGATAACACCCCCCCATTACGTCATGCTTCCGAAATGTGGAAAATGGTCCGTTTTCAAATGTTTTATTTTTGAACGTCAGTTCAAATTTGTAGGTGGATCATCAGTGTTAGAGCTAAAATTGGCATGTTTAAAGTGATTTTCATGCTTCCAGGGGCCCTAAACACAAGATTTATGGAATGGTTAAAAGTGCATGAAAATGGCCAATTTACTCACTTTGAGTTCTCAAAAAGGGTTTCTTCACCCCGGGAAGTTAATTAAATACCATTTGGAGGCATTTAATGTTCGAGCAAAAACGGCTGATTTTCGACAAAAGAGATAACACCCCCCCATTACGTCATGCTTCAGAAATGTGGAAAATGGTCCGTTTTCAAATGTTTTATTTTTGAACATCAGTTCACATTTGTAGGTGGATCATCAGTGTTAGAGCTAAAATTAGCATGTTTAAAGTGATTTTCATGCTTCCAGGGGCTCGGGAAGTGAATTAAATACTATTTGGAGGCATTTAATGTTCAATCAAAAACAGCTGATTTTTGACAAAAGAGATAACACCCCCCCCCCCAATTACGTCATGCTTCAGAAATGTGGAAAATGGTCCGTTTTCAAATGTTTTATTTTTGAATGTCAGTTCACATTTGTAGGTGGATCATCAGTGTTAGAGCTAAAATTAGCATGTTTAAAGTGATTTTCATGCTTCCAGGGGCTCGGGAAGTGAATTAAATACTATTTGGAGGCATTTAATGTTCAAGCAAAAACAGCTGATTTTTGACAAAAGAGATAACACCCCCCCATTACGTCATGCTTCAGAAATGTGGAAAATGGTCCGTTTTCAAATGTTTTGTTTTTGAACGTCAGTTCACATTTGTAGGTGGATCATCAGTGTTAGAGCTAAAATTAGCATGTTTAAAGTGATTTTCATGCTTCCAGGGGCCCTAAACACAAGATTTATGGAATGGTTAAAAGTGCATGAAAATGGCCAATTTACTCACTCTGAGTTCTCAAAAAGGGTTTCTTCACCCCGGGAAGTTAATTAAATACCATTTGAAGGCATTTAATGTTCGAGCAAAAAGGGCTGAATTTCGACAAAAGAGATAACACCCCCCCATTACGTCATGCTTCAGAAATGTGGAAAATGGTCCGTTTTCAAATGTTTTATTTTTGAACATCAGTTCACATTTGTAGGTGGATCATCAGTGTTAGAGCTAAAATTAGCATGTTTAAAGTGATTTTCATGCTTCCAGGGGCTCGGGAAGTGAATTAAATACTATTTGGAGGCAT
The DNA here is from genome assembly GCF_964263255.1 of Lissotriton vulgaris. NCBI lineage: Eukaryota > Metazoa > Chordata > Amphibia > Caudata > Salamandridae > Lissotriton > Lissotriton vulgaris. The sequence continues at coordinate 1,182,079 of NW_028253623.1, read as the reverse complement.
TTAATGTTCAATCAAAAACAGCTGTTTTTTGACAAAAGAGATAACACCCCCCCCATTACGTCATGCTTCAGAAATGTGGAAAATGGTCCGTTTTCAAATGTTTTATTTTTGAACGTCAGTTCACATTTGTAGGTGGATCATCAGTGTTAGAGCTAAAATTAGCATGTTTAAAGTGATTTTCATGCTTCCAGGGGCCCTAAACTCAAGATTTATGGAATGGTTAAAAGTGCATGAAAATGGCCAATTTATTCACTCTGAGTTCTCAAAAAGGGTTTCTTTACCCCGGAAAGTTAATTAAATACCATTTGGAGGCATTTAATGTTCGAGCAAAAACGGCTGATTTTCGACAAAAGAGATAACACCCCCCCATTACGTCATGCTTCAGAAATGTGGAAAATGGTCCGTTTTCAAATGTTTTATTTTTGAACGTCAGTTCACATTTGTAGGTGGATCATCAGTGTTAGAGCTAAAATTAGCATGTTTAAAGTGATTTTCATGCTTCCAGGGGCTCGGGAAGTGAATTAAATACTATTTGGAGGCATTTAATGTTCAATCAAAAACAGCTGATTTTTGACAAAAGAGATAACACCCCCCCATTACGTCATGCTTCAGAAATGTGGAAAATGGTCCGTTTTCAAATGTTTTATTTTTGAACGTCAGTTCTCATTTGTAGGTGGATCATCAGTGTTAGAGCTAAAATTAGCATGTTTAAAGTGATTTTCATGCTTCCAGGGGCTCGGGAAGTGAATTAAATACTATTTGGAGGCATTTAATGTTCAAGCAAAAACAGCTGATTTTTGACAAAAGAGATAACACCCCCCCATTACGTCATGCTTCAGAAATGTGGAAAATGGTCCGTTTTCAAATGTTTTATTTTTGAACATCAGTTCACATTTGTAGGTGGATCATCAGTGTTAGAGCTAAAATTAGCATGTTTAAAGTGATTTTCATGATTCCAGGGGCTCGGGAAGTGAATTAAATACTATTTGGAGGCATTTAATGTTCAATCAAAAACAGCTGATTTTTGACAAAAGAGATAACACCCCCCCCATTACGTCATGCTTCAGAAATGTGGAAAATGGTCCGTTTTCAAATGTTTTATTTTTGAACGTCAGTTCACATTTGTAGGTGGATCATCAGTGTTAGAGCTAAAATTAGCATGTTTAAAGTGATTTTCATGCTTCCAGGGGCCCTAAACACAAGATTTATGGAATGGTTAAAAGTGCATGAAAATGGCCAATTTACTCACTCTGAGTTCTCAAAAAGGGTTTCTTCACCCCGGGAAGTTAATTAAATACCATTTTGAGGCATTTAATGTTCGAGCAAAAACGGCTGATTTTCGACAAAAGAGATAACACCCCCCCATTACGTCATGCTTCAGAAATGTGGAAAATGGTCCGTTTTCAAATGTTTTATTTTTGAACATCAGTTCACATTTGTAGGTGGATCATCAGTGTTAGAGCTAAAATTAGCATGTTTAAAGTGATTTTCATGCTTCCAGGGGCTCGGGAAGTGAATTAAATACTATTTGGAGGCATTTAATGTTCAATCAAAAACAGCTGATTTTTGACCAAAGAGATAACACTCCCCCATTACGTCATGCTTCAGAAATGTGGAAAATGGTCCGTTTTCAAATGTTTTATTTTTGAACATCAGTTCACATTTGTAGGTGGATCATCAGTGTTAGAGCTAAAATTAGCATGTTTAAAGTGATTTTCATGCTTCCAGGGGCCCTAAACACAAGATTTATGGAATGGTTAAAAGTGCATGAAAATGGCCAATTTACTCACTCTGAGTTCTCAAAAAGGGTTTCTTCACCCCGGGAAGTTAATTAAATACCATTTGGAGGCATTTAATGTTCGAGCAAAAACGGCTGATTTTCGACAAAAGAGATAACACCCCCCCATTACGTCATGCTTCAGAAATGTGGAAAATGGTCCGTTTTCAAATGTTTTATTTTTGAACGTCAGTTCACATTTGTAGGTGGATCATCAGTGTTAGAGCTAAAATTTGCATGTTTAAAGTGATTTTCATGCTTCCAGGGGCTCGGGAAGTGAATTAAATACTATTTGGAGGCATTTAATGTTCAAGCAAAAACAGCTGATTTTTGACAAAAGAGATAACACCCCCCCATTACGTCATGCTTCAGAAATGTGGAAAATGGTCCGTTTTCAAATGTTTTATTTTTGAACGTCAATTCACATTTGTAGGTGGATCATCAGTGTTAGAGCTAAAATTAGCATGTTTAAAGTGATTTTCATGCTTCCAGGGGCCCTAAACACAAGATTTATGGAATGGTTAAAAGTGCATGAAAATGGCCAATTTACTCACTCTGAGTTCTCAAAAAGGGTTTCTTCACCCCGGGAAATTAATTAAATACCATTTGGAGGCATTTAATGTTAGAGCAAAAACTGCTGATTTTCGACAAAAGAGATAACACCCCCCCATTACGTCATGCTTCAGAAATGTGGAAAATGGTCCGTTTTCAAATGTTTTATTTTTGAACGTCAGTTCACATTTGTAGGTGGATCATCAGTGTTAGAGCTAAAATTAGCATGTTTAAAGTGATTTTCATGCTTCCAGGGGCTCGGGAAGTGAATTAAATACTATTTGGAGGCATTTAATGTTCAATCAAAAACAGCTGATTTTTGACAAAAGAGATAACACCCCCCCATTACGTCATGCTTCAGAAATGTGGAAAATGGTCCGTTTTCAAATGTTTTATTTTTGAACGTCAGTTCACATTTGTAGGTGGATCATCAGTGTTAGAGCTAAAATTAGCATGTTTAAAGTGATTTTCATGCTTCCAGGGGCCCTAAACACAAGATTTATGGAATGGTTAAAAGTGCATGAAAATGGCCAATTTACTCACTCTGAGTTCTCAAAAAGGGCTTCTTCTCCCCGGGAAGTTAATTAAATACCATTTGGAGGCATTTAATGTTCGAGCAAAAACGGCTGATTTTCGACAAAAGAGATAACACCCCCCCATTACGTCATGCTTCAGAAATGTGGAAAATGGTCCGTTTTCAAATGTTTTATTTTTGAACGTCAGTTCACATTTGTAGGTGGATCATCAGTGGTAGAGCTAAAATTAGCATGTTTAAAGTGATTTTCATGCTTCCAGGGGCTCGGGAAGTGAATTAAATACTATTTGGAGGCATTTAATGTTCAATCAAAAACAGCTGATTTTTGACAAAAGAGATAACACCCCCCCATTACGTCATGCTTCAGAAATGTGGAAAATGGTCCGTTTTCAAATGTTTTGTTTTTGAACGTCAGTTCACATTTGTAGGTGGATCATCAGTGTTAGAGCTAAAATTAGCATGTTTAAAGTGATTTTCATGCTTCCAGGGGCCCTAAACACAAGATTTATGGAATGGTTAAAAGTGCATGAAAATGGCCAATTTACTCACTCTGAGTTCTCAAAAAGGGTTTCTTCACCCCGGGAAGTTAATTAAATACCATTTGGAGGCATTTAATGTTCGAGCAAAAACGGCTGATTTTCGACAAAAGAGATAACACCCCCCCATTACGTCATGCTTCAGAAATGTGGAAAATGGTCTGTTTTCAAATGTTTTATTTTTGAACGTCAGTTCACATTTGTAGGTGGATCATCAGTGTTAGAGCTAAAATTAGCATGTTTAAAGTGATTTTCATGCTTCCAGGGGCTCGGGAAGTGAATTAAATACTATTTGGAGGCATTTAATGTTCAATCAAAAACAGCTGACTTTTGACAAAAGAGATAACACCCCCCCATTACGTCATGCTTCAGAAATGTGGAAAATGGTCCGTTTTCAAATGTTTTATTTTTGAATGTCAGTTCACATTTGTAGGGGGATCATCAGTGTTGGAGCTAAAATTAGCATGTTTAAAGTGATTTTCATGCTTCCAGCGGCCCTAAACACAAGATTTATGGAATGGTTAAAAGTGCATGAAAATGGCCAATTTACTCACTCTGAGTTCTCAAAAAGGGTTTCTTCACACCGGGAAGTTAATTAAATACCATTTGGAGGCATTTAATGTTCGAGCAAAAACGGCTGATTTTCGACAAAAGAGATAACACCCCCCCATTACGTCATGCTTCAGAAATGTGGAAAATGGTCCGTTTTCAAATGTTTTATTTTTGAACGTCAGTTCACATTTGTAGGTGGATCATTAGTGTTAGAGCTAAAATTAGCATGTTTAAAGTGATTTTCATGCTTCCAGGGGCTCGGGAAGTGAATTAAATACTATTTGGAGGCATTTAATGTTCAAGCAAAAACAGCTGATTTTTGACAAAAGAGATAACACCCCCCCATTACGTCATGCTTCAGAAATGTGGAAAATGGTCCGTTTTCAAATGTTTTTATTTTTGAACGTCAGTTCACATTTGTAGGTGGATCATCAGTGTTAGAGCTAAAATTAGCATCTTTAAAGTGATTTTCATGCTTCCAGGGGCCCTAAACACAAGATTTATGGAATGGTTATAAGTGCATGAAAATGGCCAATTTACTCACTCTGAGTTCTCAAAAAGGGTTTCTTCACCCCGGGAAGTTAATTAAATACCATTTGGAGGCATTTAATGTTCGAGCAAAAACGGCTGATTTTCGACAAAAGAGATAACACCCCCCCATTACGTCATGCTTCAGAAATGTGGAAAATGGTCCGTTTTCAAATGTTTTATTTTTGAATGTCAGTTCACATTTGTAGGTGGATCATCAGTGTTAGAGCTAAAATTAGCATGTTTAAAGTGATTTTCATGCTTCCAGGGGCTCGGGAAGTGAATTAAATACTATTTGGAGGCATTTAATGTTCAAGCAAAAACAGCTGATTTTTGACAAAAGAGATAACACCCCCCCATTACGTCATGCTTCAGAAATGTGGAAAATGGTCCGTTTTCAAATGTTTTGTTTTTGAACGTCAGTTCACATTTGTAGGTGGATCATCAGTGTTAGAGCTAAAATTAGCATGTTTAAAGTGATTTTCATGCTTCCAGCGGCCCTAAACACAAGATTTATGGAATGGTTAAAAGTGCATGAAAATGGCCAATTTACTCACTCTGAGTTCTCAAAAAGGGTTTCTTCACACCGGGAAGTTAATTAAATACCATTTGGAGGCATTTAATGTTCGAGCAAAAACGGCTGATTTTCGACAAAAGAGATAACACCCCCCCAATACGTCATGCTTCAGAAATGTGGAAAATGGTCCGTTTTCAAATGTTTTATTTTTGAACGTCAGTTCACATTTGTAGGTGGATCATCAGTGTTAGAGCTAAAATTAGCATGTTTAAAGTGATTTTCATGCTTCCAGGGGCTCGGGAAGTGAATTAAATACTATTTGGAGGCATTTAATGTTCAAGCAAAAACAGCTGATTTTTGACAAAAGAGATAACACCCCCCCATTACGTCATGCTTCAGAAATGTGGAAAATGGTCCGTTTTCAAATGTTTTTATTTTTGAACGTCAGTTCACATTTGTAGGTGGATCATCAGTGTTAGAGCTAAAATTAGCATCTTTAAAGTGATTTTCATGCTTCCAGGGGCCCTAAACACAAGATTTATGGAATGGTTATAAGTGCATGAAAATGGCCAATTTACTCACTCTGAGTTCTCAAAAAGGGTTTCTTCACCCCGGGAAGTTAATTAAATACCATTTGGAGGCATTTAATGTTCGAGCAAAAACGGCTGATTTTCGACAAAAGAGATAACACCCCCCCATTACGTCATGCTTCAGAAATGTGGAAAATGGTCCGTTTTCAAATGTTTTATTTTTGAACATCAGTTCACATTTGTAGGTGGATCATCAGTGTTAGAGCTAAAATTAGCATGTTTAAAGTGATTTTCATGCTTCCAGGGGCTCGGGAAGTGAATTAAATACTATTTGGAGGCATTTAATGTTCAATCAAAAACAGCTGATTTTTGACAAAAGAGATAACACCCCCCCCCATTACGTCATGCTTCAGAAATGTGGAAAATGGTCCGTTTTCAAATGTTTTATTTTTGAACGTCAGTTCACATTTGTAGGTGGATCATCAGTGTTAGAGCTAAAATTAGCATGTTTAAAGTGATTTTCATGCTTCCAGGGGCCCTAAACTCAAGATTTATGGAATGGTTAAAAGTGCATGAAAATGGCCAATTTATTCACTCTGAGTTCTCAAAAAGGGTTTCTTTACCCCGGAAAGTTAATTAAATACCATTTGGAGGCATTTAATGTTCGAGCAAAAACGGCTGATTTTCGACAAAAGAGATAACACCCCCCCCATTACGTCATGCTTCAGAAATGTGGAAAATGGTCCGTTTTCAAATGTTTTATTTTTGAACGTCAGTTCACATTTGTAGGTGGATCATCAGTGTTAGAGCTAAAATTAGCATGTTTAAAGTGATTTTCATGCTTCCAGGGGCTCGGGAAGTGAATTAAATACTATTTGGAGGCATTTAATGTTCAATCAAAAACAGCTGATTTTTGACAAAAGAGATAACACCCCCCCATTACGTCATGCTTCAGAAATGTGGAAAATGGTCCGTTTTCAAATGTTTTATTTTTGAACGTCAGTTCTCATTTGTAGGTGGATCATCAGTGTTAGAGCTAAAATTAGCATGTTTAAAGTGATTTTCATGCTTCCAGGGGCTCGGGAAGTGAATTAAATACTATTTGGAGGCATTTAATGTTCAAGCAAAAACAGCTGATTTTTGACAAAAGAGATAACACCCCCCCATTACGTCATGCTTCAGAAATGTGGAAAATGGTCCGTTTTCAAATGTTTTATTTTTGAACATCAGTTCACATTTGTAGGTGGATCATCAGTGTTAGAGCTAAAATTAGCATGTTTAAAGTGATTTTCATGATTCCAGGGGCTCGGGAAGTGAATTAAATACTATTTGGAGGCATTTAATGTTCAATCAAAAACAGCTGATTTTTGACAAAAGAGATAACACCCCCCCCATTACGTCATGCTTCAGAAATGTGGAAAATGGTCCGTTTTCAAATGTTTTATTTTTGAACGTCAGTTCACATTTGTAGGTGGATCATCAGTGTTAGAGCTAAAATTAGCATGTTTAAAGTGATTTTCATGCTTCCAGGGGCCCTAAACACAAGATTTATGGAATGGTTAAAAGTGCATGAAAATGGCCAATTTACTCACTCTGAGTTCTCAAAAAGGGTTTCTTCACCCCGGGAAGTTATTTAAATACCATTTTGAGGCATTTAATGTTCGAGCAAAAACGGCTGATTTTCGACAAAAGAGATAACACCCCCCCATTACGTCATGCTTCAGAAATGTGGAAAATGGTCCGTTTTCAAATGTTTTATTTTTGAACATCAGTTCACATTTGTAGGTGGATCATCAGTGTTAGAGCTAAAATTAGCATGTTTAAAGTGATTTTCATGCTTCCAGGGGCTCGGGAAGTGAATTAAATACTATTTGGAGGCATTTAATGTTCAATCAAAAACAGCTGATTTTTGACCAAAGAGATAACACTCCCCCATTACGTCATGCTTCAGAAATGTGGAAAATGGTCCGTTTTCAAATGTTTTATTTTTGAACATCAGTTCACATTTGTAGGTGGATCATCAGTGTTAGAGCTAAAATTAGCATGTTTAAAGTGATTTTCATGCTTCCAGGGGCCCTAAACACAAGATTTATGGAATGGTTAAAAGTGCATGAAAATGGCCAATTTACTCACTCTGAGTTCTCAAAAAGGGTTTCTTCACCCCGGGAAGTTAATTAAATACCATTTGGAGGCATTTAATGTTCGAGCAAAAACGGCTGATTTTCGACAAAAGAGATAACACCCCCCCATTACGTCATGCTTCAGAAATGTGGAAAATGGTCCGTTTTCAAATGTTTTATTTTTGAACGTCAGTTCACATTTGTAGGTGGATCATCAGTGTTAGAGCTAAAATTTGCATGTTTAAAGTGATTTTCATGCTTCCAGGGGCTCGGGAAGTGAATTAAATACTATTTGGAGGCATTTAATGTTCAAGCAAAAACAGCTGATTTTTGACAAAAGAGATAACACCCCCCCATTACGTCATGCTTCAGAAATGTGGAAAATGGTCCGTTTTCAAATGTTTTATTTTTGAACGTCAATTCACATTTGTAGGTGGATCATCAGTGTTAGAGCTAAAATTAGCATGTTTAAAGTGATTTTCATGCTTCCAAGGGCCCTAAACACAAGATTTATGGAATGGTTAAAAGTGCATGAAAATGGCCAATTTACTCACTCTGAGTTCTCAAAAAGGGCTTCTTCTCCCCGGGAAGTTAATTAAATACCATTTGGAGGCATTTAATGTTCGAGCAAAAACGGCTGATTTTCGACAAAAGAGATAACACCCCCCCATTACGTCATGCTTCAGAAATGTGGAAAATGGTCCGTTTTCAAATGTTTTATTTTTGAACGTCAGTTCACATTTGTAGGTGGATCATCAGTGTTAGAGCTAAAATTAGCATGTTTAAAGTGATTTTCATGCTTCCAGGGGCTCGGGAAGTGAATTAAATACTATTTGGAGGCATTTAATGTTCAATCAAAAACAGCTGATTTTTGACAAAAGAGATAACACCCCCCCATTACGTCATGCTTCAGAAATGTGGAAAATGGTCCATTTTCAAATGTTTTGTTTTTGAACGTCAGTTCACATTTGTAGGTGGATCATCAGTGTTAGAGCTAAAATTAGCATGTTTAAAGTGATTTTCATGCTTCCAGGGGCCCTAAACACAAGATTTATGGAATGGTTAAAAGTGCATGAAAATGGCCAATTTACTCACTCTGAGTTCTCAAAAAGGGTTTCTTCACCCCGGGAAGTTAATTAAATACCATTTGGAGGCATTTAATGTTCGAGCAAAAACGGCTGATTTTCGACAAAAGAGATAACACCCCCCCATTACGACATGCTTCAGAAATGTGGAAAATGGTCTGTTTTCAAATGTTTTATTTTTGAACGTCAGTTCACATTTGTAGGTGGATCATCAGTGTTAGAGCTAAAATTAGCATGTTTAAAGTGATTTTCATGCTTCCAGGGGCTCGGGAAGTGAATTAAATACTATTTGGAGGCATTTAATGTTCAATCAAAAACAGCTGACTTTTGACAAAAGAGATAACACCCCCCCATTACGTCATGCTTCAGAAATGTGGAAAATGGTCCGTTTTAAAATGTTTTATTTTTGAATGTCAGTTCACATTTGTAGGGGGATCATCAGTGTTGGAGCTAAAATTAGCATGTTTAAAGTGATTTTCATGCTTCCAGCGGCCCTAAACACAAGATTTATGGAATGGTTAAAAGTGCATGAAAATGGCCAATTTACTCACTCTGAGTTCTCAAAAAGGGTTTCTTCACACCGGGAAGTTAATTAAATACCATTTGGAGGCATTTAATGTTCGAGCAAAAACGGCTGATTTTCGACAAAAGAGATAACACCCCCCCATTACGTCATGCTTCAGAAATGTGGAAAATGGTCCGTTTTCAAATGTTTTATTTTTGAACGTCAGTTCACATTTGTAGGTGGATCATCAGTGTTAGAGCTAAAATTAGCATGTTTAAAGTGATTTTCATGCTTCCAGGGGCTCGGGAAGTGAATTAAATACTATTTGGAGGCATTTAATGTTCAAGCAAAAACAGCTGATTTTTGACAAAAGAGATAACACCCCCCCATTACGTCATGCTTCAGAAATGTGGAAAATGGTCCGTTTTCAAATGTTTTTATTTTTGAACGTCAGTTCACATTTGTAGGTGGATCATCAGTGTTAGAGCTAAAATTAGCATCTTTAAAGTGATTTTCATGCTTCCAGGGGCCCTAAACACAAGATTTATGGAATGGTTATAAGTGCATGAAAATGGCCAATTTACTCACTCTGAGTTCTCAAAAAGGGTTTCTTCACCCCGGGAAGTTAATTAAATACCATTTGGAGGCATTTAATGTTCGAGCAAAAACGGCTGATTTTCGACAAAAGAGATAACACCCCCCCATTACGTCATGCTTCAGAAATGTGGAAAATGGTCCGTTTTCAAATGTTTTATTTTTGAACGTCAGTTCACATTTGTAGGTGGATCATCAGTGTTAGAGCTAAAATTAGCATGTTTAAAGTGATTTTCATGCTTCCAGGGGCTCGGGAAGTGAATTAAATACTATTTGGAGGCATTTAATGTTCAATCAAAAACAGCTGACTTTTGACAAAAGAGATAACACCCCCCCATTACGTCATGCTTCAGAAATGTGGAAAATGGTCCGTTTTCAAATGTTTTATTTTTGAACGTCAGTTCACATTTGTAGGTGGATCATCAGTGTTAGAGCTAAAATTAGCATGTTTAAAGTGATTTTCATGCTTCCAGGGGCCCTAAACACAAGATTTATGGAATGGTTAAAAGTGCATGAAAATGGCCAATTTACTCACTCTGAGTTCTCAAAAAGGGTTTCTTCACCCCGGGAAGTTAATTAAATACCATTTGGAGGCATTTAATGTTCGAGCAAAAACTGCTGATTTTCGACAAAAGAGATAACACCCCCCCATTACGTCATGCTTCAGAAATGTGGAAAATGGTCCGTTTTCAAATGTTTTATTTTTGAACATCAGTTCACATTTGTAGGTGGATCATCAGTGTTAGAGCTAAAATTAGCATGTTTAAAGTGATTTTCATGCTTCCAGGGGCTCGGGAAGTGAAATAAATACTATTTGGAGGCATTTAATGTTCAATCAAAAACAGCTGATTTTTGACAAAAGAGATAACACCCCCCATTACGTCATGCTTCAGAAATGTGGAAAATGGTCCGTTTTCAAATGTTTTATTTTTTAACGTCAGTTCACATTTGTAGGTGGATCATCAGTGTTAGAGCTAAAATTAGCATGTTTAAAGTGATTTTCATGCTTCCAGGGGCCCTAAACACAAGATTTATGGAATGGTTAAAAGTGCATGAAAATGGCCAATTTACTCACTCTGAGTTCTCAAAAAGGGTTTCTTCACACCGGGAAGTTAATTAAATACCATTTGGAGGCATTTAATGTTCGAGCAAAAACGGCTGATTTTCGACAAAAGAGATAACACCCCCCCATTACGTCATGCTTCAGAAATGTGGAAAATGGTCCGTTTTCAAATGTTTTATTTTTGAACGTCAGTTCACATTTGTAGGTGGATCATCAGTGTTAGAGCTAAAATTAGCATGTTTAAAGTGATTTTCATGCTTCCAGGGGCTCGGGAAATGAATTAAATACTATTTGGAGGCATTTAATGTTCAATCAAAAACAGCTGATTTTTGACAAAAGAGATAACACCCCCCATTACGTCATGCTTCAGAAATGTGGAAAATGGTCCGTTTTCAAATGTTTTATTTTTGAACGTCAGTTGACATTTGTAGGTGGATCATCAGTGTTAGAGCTAAAATTAGCATGTTTAAAGTGATTTTCATGCTTCAAGGGGCCCTAAACACAAGATTTATGGAATGGTTAAAAGTGCATGAAAATGGCCAATTTACTCACTCTGAGTTCTCAAAAAGTGTTTCTTCACCCCGGGAAGTTAATTAAATACCATTTGGAGGCATTTAATGTTCAAGCAGAAACGGCTGATTTTCGACAAAAGAGATAACACCCCCCCATTACGTCATGCTTCAGAAATGTGGAAAATGGTCCGTTTTCAAATGTTTTATTTTTGAACGTCAGTTCACATTTGTAGGTGGATCATCAGTGTTAGAGCTAAAATTAGCATGTTTAAAGTGATTTTCATGCTTCCAGGGGCTCGGGAAGTGAATTAAATACTATTTGGAGGCATTTAATGTTCAAGCAAAAACAGCTGATTTTTGACAAAAGAGATAACACCCCCCCATTACGTCATGCTTCAGAAATGTGGAAAATGGTCCGTTTTCAAATGTTTTATTTTTGAACGTCAGTTCACATTTGTAGGTGGATCATCAGAGTTAGAGCTAAAATTAGCATGTTTAAAGTGATTTTCATGTTTCCAGGGGCCCTAAACACAAGATTTATGGAATGGTTAAAAGTGCATGAAAATGGCCAATTTACTCACTCTGAGTTCCCAAAAAGGGTTTCTTCACCCCCGGGAAGTTAATTAAATACCATTTGGAGGCATTTAATGTTCGAGCAAAAACTGCTGATTTTCGACAAAAGAGATAACACCCCCCCATTACGTCATGCTTCAGAAATGTGGAAAATGGTCCGTTTTCAAATGTTTTATTTTTGAATGTCAGTTCACATTTGTAGGTGGATCATCAGTGTTAGAGCTAAAATTAGCATGTTTAAAGTGATTTTCATGCTTCCAGGGGCTCGGGAAGTGAATTAAATACTATTTGGAGGCATTTAATGTTCAAGCAAAAACAGCTGATTTTTGACAAAAGAGATAACACCCCCCCATTATGTCATGCTTCAGAAATGTGGAAAATGGTCCGTTTTCAAATGTTTTATTTTTGAACGTCAGTTCACATTTGTAGGTGGATCATCAGTGTTAGAGCTAAAATTTGCATGTTTAAAGTGATTTTCATGCTTCCAGGGGCTCGGGAAGTGAATTAAATACTATTTGGAGGCATTTAATGTTCAAGCAAAAACAGCTGATTTTTGACAAAAGAGATAACACCCCCCCATTACGTCATGCTTCAGAAATGTGGAAAATGGTCCGTTTTCAAATGTTTTATTTTTGAACGTCAATTCACATTTGTAGGTGGATCATCAGTGTTAGAGCTAAAATTAGCATGTTTAAAGTGATTTTCATGCTTCCAAGGGCCCTAAACACAAGATTTATGGAATGGTTAAAAGTGCATGAAAATGGCCAATTTACTCACTCTGAGTTCTCAAAAAGGGCTTCTTCTCCCCGGGAAGTTAATTAAATACCATTTGGAGGCATTTAATGTTCGAGCAAAAACGGCTGATTTTCGACAAAAGAGATAACACCCCCCCATTACGTCATGCTTCAGAAATGTGGAAAATGGTCCGTTTTCAAATGTTTTATTTTTGAACGTCAGTTCACATTTGTAGGTGGATCATCAGTGTTAGAGCTAAAATTAGCATGTTTAAAGTGATTTTCATGCTTCCAGGGGCTCGGGAAGTGAATTAAATACTATTTGGAGGCATTTAATGTTCAATCAAAAACAGCTGATTTTTGACAAAAGAGATAACACCCCCCCATTACGTCATGCTTCAGAAATGTGGAAAATGGTCCATTTTCAAATGTTTTGTTTTTGAACGTCAGTTCACATTTGTAGGTGGATCATCAGTGTTAGAGCTAAAATTAGCATGTTTAAAGTGATTTTCATGCTTCCAGGGGCCCTAAACACAAGATTTATGGAATGGTTAAAAGTGCATGAAAATGGCCAATTTACTCACTCTGAGTTCTCAAAAAGGGTTTCTTCACCCCGGGAAGTTAATTAAATACCATTTGGAGGCATTTAATGTTCGAGCAAAAACGGCTGATTTTCGACAAAAGAGATAACACCCCCCCATTACGACATGCTTCAGAAATGTGGAAAATGGTCTGTTTTCAAATGTTTTATTTTTGAACGTCAGTTCACATTTGTAGGTGGATCATCAGTGTTAGAGCTAAAATTAGCATGTTTAAAGTGATTTTCATGCTTCCAGGGGCTCGGGAAGTGAATTAAATACTATTTGGAGGCATTTAATGTTCAATCAAAAACAGCTGACTTTTGACAAAAGAGATAACACCCCCCCATTACGTCATGCTTCAGAAATGTGGAAAATGGTCCGTTTTAAAATGTTTTATTTTTGAATGTCAGTTCACATTTGTAGGGGGATCATCAGTGTTGGAGCTAAAATTAGCATGTTTAAAGTGATTTTCATGCTTCCAGCGGCCCTAAACACAAGATTTATGGAATGGTTAAAAGTGCATGAAAATGGCCAATTTACTCACTCTGAGTTCTCAAAAAGGGTTTCTTCACACCGGGAAGTTAATTAAATACCATTTGGAGGCATTTAATGTTCGAGCAAAAACGGCTGATTTTCGACAAAAGAGATAACACCCCCCCATTACGTCATGCTTCAGAAATGTGGAAAATGGTCCGTTTTCAAATGTTTTATTTTTGAACGTCAGTTCACATTTGTAGGTGGATCATCAGTGTTAGAGCTAAAATTAGCATGTTTAAAGTGATTTTCATGCTTCCAGGGGCTCGGGAAGTGAATTAAATACTATTTGGAGGCATTTAATGTTCAAGCAAAAACAGCTGATTTTTGACAAAAGAGATAACACCCCCCCATTACGTCATGCTTCAGAAATGTGGAAAATGGTCCGTTTTCAAATGTTTTTATTTTTGAACGTCAGTTCACATTTGTAGGTGGATCATCAGTGTTAGAGCTAAAATTAGCATCTTTAAAGTGATTTTCATGCTTCCAGGGGCCCTAAACACAAGATTTATGGAATGGTTATAAGTGCATGAAAATGGCCAATTTACTCACTCTGAGTTCTCAAAAAGGGTTTCTTCACCCCGGGAAGTTAATTAAATACCATTTGGAGGCATTTAATGTTCGAGCAAAAACGGCTGATTTTCGACAAAAGAGATAACACCCCCCCATTACGTCATGCTTCAGAAATGTGGAAAATGGTCCGTTTTCAAATGTTTTATTTTTGAACGTCAGTTCACATTTGTAGGTGGATCATCAGTGTTAGAGCTAAAATTAGCATGTTTAAAGTGATTTTCATGCTTCCAGGGGCTCGGGAAGTGAATTAAATACTATTTGGAGGCATTTAATGTTCAATCAAAAACAGCTGACTTTTGACAAAAGAGATAACACCCCCCCATTACGTCATGCTTCAGAAATGTGGAAAATGGTCCGTTTTCAAATGTTTTATTTTTGAACGTCAGTTCACATTTGTAGGTGGATCATCAGTGTTAGAGCTAAAATTAGCATGTTTAAAGTGATTTTCATGCTTCCAGGGGCCCTAAACACAAGATTTATGGAATGGTTAAAAGTGCATGAAAATGGCCAATTTACTCACTCTGAGTTCTCAAAAAGGGTTTCTTCACCCCGGGAAGTTAATTAAATACCATTTGGAGGCATTTAATGTTCGAGCAAAAACTGCTGATTTTCGACAAAAGAGATAACACCCCCCCATTACGTCATGCTTCAGAAATGTGGAAAATGGTCCGTTTTCAAATGTTTTATTTTTGAACATCAGTTCACATTTGTAGGTGGATCATCAGTGTTAGAGCTAAAATTAGCATGTTTAAAGTGATTTTCATGCTTCCAGGGGCTCGGGAAGTGAAATAAATACTATTTGGAGGCATTTAATGTTCAATCAAAAACAGCTGATTTTTGACAAAAGAGATAACACCCCCCATTACGTCATGCTTCAGAAATGTGGAAAATGGTCCGTTTTCAAATGTTTTATTTTTTAACGTCAGTTCACATTTGTAGGTGGATCATCAGTGTTAGAGCTAAAATTAGCATGTTTAAAGTGATTTTCATGCTTCCAGGGGCCCTAAACACAAGATTTATGGAATGGTTAAAAGTGCATGAAAATGGCCAATTTACTCACTCTGAGTTCTCAAAAAGGGTTTCTTCACACCGGGAAGTTAATTAAATACCATTTGGAGGCATTTAATGTTCGAGCAAAAACGGCTGATTTTCGACAAAAGAGATAACACCCCCCCATTACGTCATGCTTCAGAAATGTGGAAAATGGTCCGTTTTCAAATGTTTTATTTTTGAACGTCAGTTCACATTTGTAGGTGGATCATCAGTGTTAGAGCTAAAATTAGCATGTTTAAAGTGATTTTCATGCTTCCAGGGGCTCGGGAAATGAATTAAATACTATTTGGAGGCATTTAATGTTCAATCAAAAACAGCTGATTTTTGACAAAAGAGATAACACCCCCCATTACGTCATGCTTCAGAAATGTGGAAAATGGTCCGTTTTCAAATGTTTTATTTTTGAACGTCAGTTGACATTTGTAGGTGGATCATCAGTGTTAGAGCTAAAATTAGCATGTTTAAAGTGATTTTCATGCTTCAAGGGGCCCTAAACACAAGATTTATGGAATGGTTAAAAGTGCATGAAAATGGCCAATTTACTCACTCTGAGTTCTCAAAAAGTGTTTCTTCACCCCGGGAAGTTAATTAAATACCATTTGGAGGCATTTAATGTTCAAGCAGAAACGGCTGATTTTCGACAAAAGAGATAACACCCCCCCATTACGTCATGCTTCAGAAATGTGGAAAATGGTCCGTTTTCAAATGTTTTATTTTTGAACGTCAGTTCACATTTGTAGGTGGATCATCAGTGTTAGAGCTAAAATTAGCATGTTTAAAGTGATTTTCATGCTTCCAGGGGCTCGGGAAGTGAATTAAATACTATTTGGAGGCATTTAATGTTCAAGCAAAAACAGCTGATTTTTGACAAAAGAGATAACACCCCCCCATTACGTCATGCTTCAGAAATGTGGAAAATGGTCCGTTTTCAAATGTTTTATTTTTGAACGTCAGTTCACATTTGTAGGTGGATCATCAGAGTTAGAGCTAAAATTAGCATGTTTAAAGTGATTTTCATGTTTCCAGGGGCCCTAAACACAAGATTTATGGAATGGTTAAAAGTGCATGAAAATGGCCAATTTACTCACTCTGAGTTCCCAAAAAGGGTTTCTTCACCCCCGGGAAGTTAATTAAATACCATTTGGAGGCATTTAATGTTCGAGCAAAAACTGCTGATTTTCGACAAAAGAGATAACACCCCCCCATTACGTCATGCTTCAGAAATGTGGAAAATGGTCCGTTTTCAAATGTTTTATTTTTGAATGTCAGTTCACATTTGTAGGTGGATCATCAGTGTTAGAGCTAAAATTAGCATGTTTAAAGTGATTTTCATGCTTCCAGGGGCTCGGGAAGTGAATTAAATACTATTTGGAGGCATTTAATGTTCAAGCAAAAACAGCTGATTTTTGACAAAAGAGATAACACCCCCCCATTATGTCATGCTTCAGAAATGTGGAAAATGGTCCGTTTTCAAATGTTTTATTTTTGAACGTCAGTTCACATTTGTAGGTGGATCATCAGTGTTAGAGCTAAAATTAGCATGTTTAAAGTGATTTTCATGCTTCCAGGGGCTCGGGAAGTGAATTAAATACTATTTGGAGGCATTTAATGTTCAAGCAAAAACAGCTGATTTTTGACAAAAGAGATAACACCCCCCCATTACGTCATGCTTCAGAAATGTGGAAAATGGTCCGTTTTCAAATGTTTTTATTTTTGAACGTCAGTTCACATTTGTAGGTGGATCATCAGTGTTAGAGCTAAAATTGGCATCTTTAAAGTGATTTTCATGCTTCCAGGGGCCCTAAACACAAGATTTATGGAATGGTTAAAAGTGCATGAAAATGGCCAATTTACTCACTCTGAGTTCTCAAAAAGTGTTTCTTCACCCCGGGAAGTTAATTAAATACCATTTGGAGGCATTTAATGTTCGAGCAGAAACGGCTGATTTTCGACAAAAGAGATAACACCCCCCCCCATTAAGTCATGCTTCAGAAATGTGGAAAATGGTCCGTTTTCAAATGTTTTATTTTGGAACGTCAGTTCACATTTGTAGGTGGATCATCAGTGTTAGAGCTAAAATTAGCATGTTTATAGTGATGTTCATGCTTCCAGGGACTCGGGAAGTGAATTAAATACTATTTGGAGGCATTTAATGTTCAATCAAAAACAGCTGATTTTTGACAAAAGAGATAACACCCCCCCATTACGTCATGCTTCAGAAATGTGGAAAATGGTCCGTTTTAAAATGTTTTATTTTTGAATGTCAGTTCACATTTGTAGGTGGATCATCAGTGTTGGAGCTAAAATTAGCATGTTTAAAGTGATTTTCATGCTTCCAGGGGCCCTAAACACAAGATTTACTGAATGGTTAAAAGTGCATGAAAATGGCCAATTTACTCACTCTGAGTTCTCAAAAAGGGTTTCTTCACCCCGGGAAGTTAATTAAATACCATTTGGAGGCATTTAATGTTCGAGCAAAAACGGCTGATTTTCGACAAAAGAGATAACACCCCCATTACGTCATGCTTCAGAAATGTGGAAAATGGTCCGTTTTCAAATGTTTTATTTTTGAACGTCAGTTCACATTTGTAGGTGGATCATCAGTGTTAGAGCTAAAATTAGCATGTTTAAAGTGATTTTCATGCTTCCAGGGGCTCGGGAAGTGAATTAAATACTATTTGGAGGCATTTAACGTTCAAGCAAAAACAGCTGATTTTTGACAAAAGAGATAACACCCCCCCATTACGTCATGCTTCCGAAATGTGGAAAATGGTCCGTTTTCAAATGTTTTATTTTTGAACGTCAGTTCACATTTGTAGGTGGATCATCAGTGTTAGAGCTAAAATTAGCATGTTTAAAGTGATTTTCATGCTTCCAGGGGCCCTAAACACAAGATTTATGGAATGGTTAAAAGTGCATGAAAATGGCCAATTTACTCACTCTGAGTTCTCAAAAAGGGTTTCTTCACCCCGGGAAGTTAATTAAATACCATTTGGAGGCATTTAATGTTCGAGCAAAAACGGCTGATTTTCGACAAAAGAGATAACACCCCCCCATTACGTCATGCTTCAGAAATGTGGAAAATGGTCCGTTTTCAAATGTTTTATTTTTGAACGTCAGTTCACATTTGTAGGTGGATCATCAGTGTTAGAGCTAAAATTAGCATGTTTAAAGTGATTTTCATGCTTCCAGGGGCCCTAAACACAAGATTTATGGAATGGTTAAAAGTGCATGAAAATGGCCAATTTACTCACTCTGAGTTCTCAAAAAGGGTTTCTTCACCCCGGGAAGTTAATTAAATACCATTTGGAGGCATTTAATGTTCGAGCAAAAACGGCTGATTTTCGACAAAAGAGATAACACCCCCCATTACGTCATGCTTCAGAAATGTGGAAAATGGTCCGTTTTCAAATGTTTTATTTTTGAATGTCAGTTCACATTTGTAGGTGGATCATCAGTGTTAGAGCTAAAATTAGCATGTTTAAAGTGATTTTCATGCTTCCAGGGGCTCGGGAAGTGAATTAAATACTATTTGGAGGCATTTAATGTTCAATCAAAAACAGCTGATTTTTGACAAAAGAGATAACACCCCCCCATTACGTCATGCTTCAGAAATGTGGAAAATGGTCCGTTTTCAAATGTTTTATTTTTGAACGTCAGTTCTCATTTGTAGGTGGATCATCAGTGTTAGAGCTAAAATTAGCATGTTTAAAGTGATTTTCATGCTTCCAGGGGCTCGGGAAGTGAATTAAATACTATTTGGAGGCATTTAATGTTCAAGCAAAAACAGCTGATTTTTGACAAAAGAGATAACACCCCCCCATTACGTCATGCTTCAGAAATGTGGAAAATGGTCCGTTTTCAAATGTTTTATTTTTGAACATCAGTTCACATTTGTAGGTGGATCATCCGTGTTAGAGCTAAAATTAGCATGTTTAAAGTGATTTTCATGCTTCCAGGGGCTCGGGAAGTGAATTAAATACTATTTGGAGGCATTTAATGTTCAATCAAAAACAGCTGATTTTTGACAAAAGAGATAACACCCCCCCATTACGTCATGCTTCAGAAATGTGGAAAATGGTCCGTTTTCAAATGTTTTGTTTTTGAACGTCAGTTCACATTTGTAGGTGGATCATCAGTGTTAGAGCTAAAATTAGCATGTTTAAAGTGATTTTCATGCTTCCAGGGGCCCTAAACACAAGATTTATGGAATGGTTAAAAGTGCATGAAAATGGCCAATTTACTCACTCTGAGTTCTCAAAAAGGGTTTCTTCACCCCGGGAAGTTAATTAAATACCATTTGGAGGCATTTAATGTTCGAGCAAAAACGGCTGATTTTCGACAAAAGAGATAACA
The DNA here is from genome assembly GCF_964263255.1 of Lissotriton vulgaris. Lineage (NCBI taxonomy): Eukaryota > Metazoa > Chordata > Amphibia > Caudata > Salamandridae > Lissotriton > Lissotriton vulgaris. The sequence continues at coordinate 1,162,269 of NW_028253623.1, read as the reverse complement.
CCCCCCCATTACGTCATGCTTCAGAAATGTGGAAAATGGTCTGTTTTCAAATGTTTTATTTTTGAACGTCAGTTCACATTTGTAGGTGGATCATCAGTGTTAGAGCTAAAATTAGCATGTTTAAAGTGATTTTCATGCTTCCAGGGGCTCGGGAAGTGAATTAAATACTATTTGGAGGCATTTAATGTTCAATCAAAAACAGCTGACTTTTGACAAAAGAGATAACACCCCCCCATTACGTCATGCTTCAGAAATGTGGAAAATGGTCCGTTTTAAAATGTTTTATTTTTGAATGTCAGTTCACATTTGTAGGGGGATCATCAGTGTTGGAGCTAAAATTAGCATGTTTAAAGTGATTTTCATGCTTCCAGCGGCCCTAAACACAAGATTTATGGAATGGTTAAAAGTGCATGAAAATGGCCAATTTACTCACTCTGAGTTCTCAAAAAGGGTTTCTTCACACCGGGAAGTTAATTAAATACCATTTGGAGGCATTTAATGTTCGAGCAAAAACGGCTGATTTTCGACAAAAGAGATAACACCCCCCCATTACGTCATGCTTCAGAAATGTGGAAAATGGTCCGTTTTCAAATGTTTTATTTTTGAACGTCAGTTCACATTTGTAGGTGGATCATCAGTGTTAGAGCTAAAATTAGCATGTTTAAAGTGATTTTCATGCTTCCAGGGGCTCGGGAAGTGAATTAAATACTATTTGGAGGCATTTAATGTTCAAGCAAAAACAGCTGATTTTTGACAAAAGAGATAACACCCCCCCATTACGTCATGCTTCAGAAATGTGGAAAATGGTCCGTTTTCAAATGTTTTTATTTTTGAACGTCAGTTCACATTTGTAGGTGGATCATCAGTGTTAGAGCTAAAATTAGCATCTTTAAAGTGATTTTCATGCTTCCAGGGGCCCTAAACACAAGATTTATGGAATGGTTATAAGTGCATGAAAATGGCCAATTTACTCACTCTGAGTTCTCAAAAAGGGTTTCTTCACCCCGGGAAGTTAATTAAATACCATTTGGAGGCATTTAATGTTCGAGCAAAAACGGCTGATTTTCGACAAAAGAGATAACACCCCCCCATTACGTCATGCTTCAGAAATGTGGAAAATGGTCCGTTTTCAAATGTTTTATTTTTGAACGTCAGTTCACATTTGTAGGTGGATCATCAGTGTTAGAGCTAAAATTAGCATGTTTAAAGTGATTTTCATGCTTCCAGGGGCTCGGGAAGTGAATTAAATACTATTTGGAGGCATTTAATGTTCAATCAAAAACAGCTGATTTTTGACAAAAGAGATAACACCCCCCCCATTACGTCATGCTTCAGAAATGTGGAAAATGGTCCGTTTTCAAATGTTTTATTTTTGAACGTCAGTTCACATTTGTAGGTGGATCATCAGTGTTAGAGCTAAAATTAGCATGTTTAAAGTGATTTTCATGCTTCCAGGGGCCCTAAACACAAGATTTATGGAATGGTTAAAAGTGCATGAAAATGGCCAATTTACTCACTCTGAGTTCTCAAAAAGGGTTTCTTCACCCCGGGAAGTTAATTAAATACCATTTGAAGGCATTTAATGTTCGAGCAAAAACGGCTGATTTTCGACAAAAGAGATAACACCCCCCCATTACGTCATGCTTCAGAAATGTGGAAAATGGTCCGTTTTCAAATGTTTTATTTTTGAACATCAGTTCACATTTGTAGGTGGATCATCAGTGTTAGAGCTAAAATTAGCATGTTTAAAGTGATTTTCATGCTTCCAGGGGCTCGGGAAGTGAAATAAATACTATTTGGAGGCATTTAATGTTCAATCAAAAACAGCTGATTTTTGACAAAAGAGATAACACCCCCCATTACGTCATGCTTCAGAAATGTGGAAAATGGTCCGTTTTCAAATGTTTTATTTTTTAACGTCAGTTCACATTTGTAGGTGGATCATCAGTGTTAGAGCTAAAATTAGCATGTTTAAAGTGATTTTCATGCTTCCAGGGGCCCTAAACACAAGATTTATGGAATGGTTAAAAGTGCATGAAAATGGCCAATTTACTCACTCTGAGTTCTCAAAAAGGGTTTCTTCACACCGGGAAGTTAATTAAATACCATTTGGAGGCATTTAATGTTCGAGCAAAAACGGCTGATTTTCGACAAAAGAGATAACACCCCCCCATTACGTCATGCTTCAGAAATGTGGAAAATGGTCCGTTTTCAAATGTTTTATTTTTGAACGTCAGTTCACATTTGTAGGTGGATCATCAGTGTTAGAGCTAAAATTAGCATGTTTAAAGTGATTTTCATGCTTCCAGGGGCTCGGGAAATGAATTAAATACTATTTGGAGGCATTTAATGTTCAATCAAAAACAGCTGATTTTTGACAAAAGAGATAACACCCCCCATTACGTCATGCTTCAGAAATGTGGAAAATGGTCCGTTTTCAAATGTTTTATTTTTGAACGTCAGTTGACATTTGTAGGTGGATCATCAGTGTTAGAGCTAAAATTAGCATGTTTAAAGTGATTTTCATGCTTCCAGGGGCCCTAAACACAAGATTTATGGAATGGTTAAAAGTGCATGAAAATGGCCAATTTACTCACTCTGAGTTCTCAAAAAGTGTTTCTTCACCCCGGGAAGTTAATTAAATACCATTTGGAGGCATTTAATGTTCAAGCAGAAACGGCTGATTTTCGACAAAAGAGATAACACCCCCCCATTATGTCATGCTTCAGAAATGTGGAAAATGGTCCGTTTTCAAATGTTTTATTTTTGAACGTCAGTTCACATTTGTAGGTGGATCATCAGTGTTAGAGCTAAAATTAGCATGTTTAAAGTGATTTTCATGCTTCCAGGGGCTCGGGAAGTGAATTAAATACTATTTGGAGGCATTTAATGTTCAAGCAAAAACAGCTGATTTTTGACAAAAGAGATAACACCCCCCCATTACGTCATGCTTCAGAAATGTGGAAAATGGTCCGTTTTCAAATGTTTTATTTTTGAACGTCAGTTCACATTTGTAGGTGGATCATCAGAGTTAGAGCTAAAATTCGCATGTTTAAAGTGATTTTCATGCTTCCAGGGGCCCTAAACACAAGATTTATGGAATGGTTAAAAGTGCATGAAAATGGCCAATTTACTCACTCTGAGTTCCCAAAAAGGGTTTCTTCACCCTCGGGAAGTTAATTAAATACCATTTGGAGGCATTTAATGTTCGAGCAAAAACTGCTGATTTTCGACAAAAGAGATAACACCCCCCCATTACGTCATGCTTCAGAAATGTGGAAAATGGTCCGTTTTCAAATGTTTTATTTTTGAATGTCAGTTCACATTTGTAGGTGGATCATCAGTGTTAGAGCTAAAATTAGCATGTTTAAAGTGATTTTCATGCTTCCAGGGGCTCGGGAAGTGAATTAAATACTATTTGGAGGCATTTAATGTTCAAGCAAAAACAGCTGATTTTTGACAAAAGAGATAACACCCCCCCATTATGTCATGCTTCAGAAATGTGGAAAATGGTCCGTTTTCAAATGTTTTATTTTTGAACGTCAGTTCACATTTGTAGGTGGATCATCAGTGTTAGAGCTAAAATTAGCATGTTTAAAGTGATTTTCATGCTTCCAGGGGCTCGGGAAGTGAATTAAATACTATTTGGAGGCATTTAATGTTCAAGCAAAAACAGCTGATTTTTGACAAAAGAGATAACACCCCCCCATTACGTCATGCTTCAGAAATGTGGAAAATGGTCCGTTTTCAAATGTTTTTATTTTTGAACGTCAGTTCACATTTGTAGGTGGATCATCAGTGTTAGAGCTAAAATTGGCATCTTTAAAGTGATTTTCATGCTTCCAGGGGCCCTAAACACAAGATTTATGGAATGGTTAAAAGTGCATGAAAATGGCCAATTTACTCACTCTGAGTTCTCAAAAAGTGTTTCTTCACCCCGGGAAGTTAATTAAATACCATTTGGAGGCATTTAATGTTCGAGCAGAAACGGCTGATTTTCGACAAAAGAGATAACACCCCCCCCCATTAAGTCATGCTTCAGAAATGTGGAAAATGGTCCGTTTTCAAATGTTTTATTTTGGAACGTCAGTTCACATTTGTAGGTGGATCATCAGTGTTAGAGCTAAAATTAGCATGTTTAAAGTGATTTTCATGCTTCCAGGGGCCCTAAACACAAGATTTATGGAATGGTTAAAAGTGCATGAAAATGGCCAATTTACTCACTCTGAGTTCTCAAAAAGGGTTTCTTCACCCCGGGAAGTTAATTAAATACCATTTGGAGGCATTTAATGTTCGAGCAAAAACTGCTGATTTTCGACAATAGAGATAACACCCCCCATTACGTCATGCTTCAGAAATGTGGAAAATGATCCGTTTTCAAATGTTTTATTTTTGAACGTCAGTTCACATTTGTAGGTGGATCATCAGTGTTAGAGCTAAAATTAGCATGTTTAAAGTGATTTTCATGCTTCCAGGGGCTCGGGAAGTGAATTAAATACTATTTGGAGGCATTTAATGTTCAAGCAAAAACAGCTGATTTTTGACAAAAGAGATAACACCCCCCCCATTACGTCATGCTTCAGAAATGTGGAAAATGGTCCGTTTTCAAATGTTTTATTTTTGAACGTCAGTTCACATTTGTAGGTGGATCATCAGTGTTAGAGCTAAAATTAGCATGTTTAAAGTGATTTTCATGCTTCCAGGGGCCCTAAACACAAGATTTATGGAATGGTTAAAAGTGCATGAAAATGGCCAATTTACTCACTCTGAGTTCTCAAAAAGGGTTTCTTCACCCCGGGAAGTTAATTAAATACCATTTGAAGGCATTTAATGTTCGAGCAAAAACGGCTGATTTTCGACAAAAGAGATAACACCCCCCCATTACGTCATGCTTCAGAAATGTGGAAAATGGTCCGTTTTCAAATGTTTTATTTTTGAACATCAGTTCACATTTGTAGGTGGATCATCAGTGTTAGAGCTAAAATTAGCATGTTTAAAGTGATTTTCATGCTTCCAGGGGCTTGGGAAGTGAAATAAATACTATTTGGAGGCATTTAATGTTCAATCAAAAACAGCTGATTTTTGACAAAAGAGATAACACCCCCCATTACGTCATGCTTCAGAAATGTGGAAAATGGTCCGTTTTCAAATGTTTTATTTTTTAACGTCAGTTCACATTTGTAGGTGGATCATCAGTGTTAGAACTAAAATTAGCATGTTTAAAGTGATTTTCATGCTTCCAGGGGCCCTAAACACAAGATTTATGGAATGGTTAAAAGTGCATGAAAATGGCCAATTTACTCACTCTGAGTTCTCAAAAAGGGTTTCTTCACACCGGGAAGTTAATTAAATACCATTTGGAGGCATTTAATGTTCGAGCAAAAACGGCTGATTTTCGACAAAAGAGATAACACCCCCCCATTACGTCATGCTTCAGAAATGTGGAAAATGGTCCGTTTTCAAATGTTTTATTTTTGAATGTCAGTTCACATTTGTAGGTGGATCATCAGTGTTAGAGCTAAAATTAGAATGTTTAAAGTGATTTTCATGCTTCCAGGGGCTCGGGAAATGAATTAAATACTATTTGGAGGCATTTAATGTTCAATCAAAAACAGCTGATTTTTGACAAAAGAGATAACACCCCCCATTACGTCATGCTTCAGAAATGTGGAAAATGGTCCGTTTTCAAATGTTTTATTTTTGAACGTCAGTTGACATTTGTAGGTGGATCATCAGTGTTAGAGCTAAAATTAGCATGTTTAAAGTGATTTTCATGCTTCCAGGGGCCCTAAACACAAGATTTATGGAATGGTTAAAAGTGCATGAAAATGGCCAATTTACTCACTCTGAGTTCTCAAAAAGTGTTTCTTCACCCCGGGAAGTTAATTAAATACCATTTGGAGGCATTTAATGTTCAAGCAGAAACGGCTGATTTTCGACAAAAGAGATAACACCCCCCCATTATGTCATGCTTCAGAAATGTGGAAAATGGTCCGTTTTCAAATGTTTTATTTTTGAACGTCAGTTCACATTTGTAGGTGGATCATCAGTGTTAGAGCTAAAATTAGCATGTTTAAAGTGATTTTCATGCTTCCAGGGGCTCGGGAAGTGAATTAAATACTATTTGGAGGCATTTAATGTTCAAGCAAAAACAGCTGATTTTTGACAAAAGAGATAACACCCCCCCATTACGTCATGCTTCAGAAATGTGGAAAATGGTCCGTTTTCAAATGTTTTATTTTTGAACGTCAGTTCACATTTGTAGGTGGATCATCAGAGTTAGAGCTAAAATTCGCATGTTTAAAGTGATTTTCATGCTTCCAGGGGCCCTAAACACAAGATTTATGGAATGGTTAAAAGTGCATGAAAATGGCCAATTTACTCACTCTGAGTTCCCAAAAAGGGTTTCTTCACCCCCGGGAAGTTAATTAAATACCATTTGGAGGCATTTAATGTTCGAGCAAAAACTGCTGATTTTCGACAAAAGAGATAACACCCCCCCATTACGTCATGCTTCAGAAATGTGGAAAATGGTCCGTTTTCAAATGTTTTATTTTTGAATGTCAGTTCACATTTGTAGGTGGATCATCAGTGTTAGAGCTAAAATTAGCATGTTTAAAGTGATTTTCATGCTTCCAGGGGCTCGGGAAGTGAATTAAATACTATTTGGAGGCATTTAATGTTCAAGCAAAAACAGCTGATTTTTGACAAAAGAGATAACACCCCCCCATTATGTCATGCTTCAGAAATGTGGAAAATGGTCCGTTTTCAAATGTTTTATTTTTGAACGTCAGTTCACATTTGTAGGTGGATCATCAGTGTTAGAGCTAAAATTAGCATGTTTAAAGTGATTTTCATGCTTCCAGGGGCTCGGGAAGTGAATTAAATACTATTTGGAGGCATTTAATGTTCAAGCAAAAACAGCTGATTTTTGACAAAAGAGATAACACCCCCCCATTACGTCATGCTTCAGAAATGTGGAAAATGGTCCGTTTTCAAATGTTTTTATTTTTGAACGTCAGTTCACATTTGTAGGTGGATCATCAGTGTTAAAGCTAAAATTGGCATCTTTAAAGTGATTTTCATGCTTCCAGGGGCCCTAAACACAAGATTTATGGAATGGTTAAAAGTGCATGAAAATGGCCAATTTACTCACTCTGAGTTCTCAAAAAGTGTTTCTTCACCCCGGGAAGTTAATTAAATACCATTTGGAGGCATTTAATGTTCGAGCAGAAACGGCTGATTTTCGACAAAAGAGATAACACCCCCCCCCATTAAGTCATGCTTCAGAAATGTGGAAAATGGTCCGTTTTCAAATGTTTTATTTTGGAACGTCAGTTCACATTTGTAGGTGGATCATCAGTGTTAGAGCTAAAATTAGCATGTTTATAGTGATGTTCATGCTTCCAGGGACTCGGGAAGTGAATTAAATACTATTTGGAGGCATTTAATGTTCAATCAAAAACAGCTGATTTTTGACAAAAGAGATAACACCCCCCCATTACGTCATGCTTCAGAAATGTGGAAAATGGTCCGTTTTAAAATGTTTTATTTTTGAATGTCAGTTCACATTTGTAGGTGGATCATCAGTGTTGGAGCTAAAATTAGCATGTTTAAAGTGATTTTCATGCTTCCAGGGGCCCTAAACACAAGATTTACTGAATGGTTAAAAGTGCATGAAAATGGCCAATTTACTCACTCTGAGTTCTCAAAAAGGGTTTCTTCACCCCGGGAAGTTAATTAAATACCATTTGGAGGCATTTAATGTTCGAGCAAAAACGGCTGATTTTCGACAAAAGAGATAACACCCCCCATTACGTCATGCTTCAGAAATGTGGAAAATGGTCCGTTTTCAAATGTTTTATTTTTGAACGTCAGTTCACATTTGTAGGTGGATCATCAGTGTTAGAGCTAAAATTAGCATGTTTAAAGTGATTTTCATGCTTCCAGGGGCTCGGGAAGTGAATTAAATACTATTTGGAGGCATTTAACGTTCAAGCAAAAACAGTTGATTTTTGACAAAAGAGATAACACCCCCCCATTACGTCATGCTTCCGAAATGTGGAAAATGGTCCGTTTTCAAATGTTTTATTTTTGAACGTCAGTTCACATTTGTAGGTGGATCATCAGTGTTAGAGCTAAAATTAGCATGTTTAAAGTGATTTTCATGCTTCCAGGGGCTCGGGAAGTGAATTAAATACTATTTGGAGGCATTTAATGTTCAAGCAAAAACAGCTGATTTTTGACAAAAGAGATAACACCCCCCCATTACGTCATGCTTCAGAAATGTGGAAAATGGTCCGTTTTCAAATGTTTTATTTTTGAACGTCAGTTCACATTTGTAGGTGGATCATCAGAGTTAGAGCTAAAATTCGCATGTTTAAAGTGATTTTCATGCTTCCAGGGGCCCTAAACACAAGATTTATGGAATGGTTAAAAGTGCATGAAAATGGCCAATTTACTCACTCTGAGTTCCCAAAAAGGGTTTCTTCACCCTCGGGAAGTTAATTAAATACCATTTGGAGGCATTTAATGTTCGAGCAAAAACTGCTGATTTTCGACAAAAGAGATAACACCCCCCCATTACGTCATGCTTCAGAAATGTGGAAAATGGTCCGTTTTCAAATGTTTTATTTTTGAATGTCAGTTCACATTTGTAGGTGGATCATCAGTGTTAGAGCTAAAATTAGCATGTTTAAAGTGATTTTCATGCTTCCAGGGGCTCGGGAAGTGAATTAAATACTATTTGGAGGCATTTAATGTTCAAGCAAAAACAGCTGATTTTTGACAAAAGAGATAACACCCCCCCATTATGTCATGCTTCAGAAATGTGGAAAATGGTCCGTTTTCAAATGTTTTATTTTTGAACGTCAGTTCACATTTGTAGGTGGATCATCAGTGTTAGAGCTAAAATTAGCATGTTTAAAGTGATTTTCATGCTTCCAGGGGCTCGGGAAGTGAATTAAATACTATTTGGAGGCATTTAATGTTCAAGCAAAAACAGCTGATTTTTGACAAAAGAGATAACACCCCCCCATTACGTCATGCTTCAGAAATGTGGAAAATGGTCCGTTTTCAAATGTTTTTATTTTTGAACGTCAGTTCACATTTGTAGGTGGATCATCAGTGTTAGAGCTAAAATTGGCATCTTTAAAGTGATTTTCATGCTTCCAGGGGCCCTAAACACAAGATTTATGGAATGGTTAAAAGTGCATGAAAATGGCCAATTTACTCACTCTGAGTTCTCAAAAAGTGTTTCTTCACCCCGGGAAGTTAATTAAATACCATTTGGAGGCATTTAATGTTCGAGCAGAAACGGCTGATTTTCGACAAAAGAGATAACACCCCCCCCCATTAAGTCATGCTTCAGAAATGTGGAAAATGGTCCGTTTTCAAATGTTTTATTTTGGAACGTCAGTTCACATTTGTAGGTGGATCATCAGTGTTAGAGCTAAAATTAGCATGTTTAAAGTGATTTTCATGCTTCCAGGGGCCCTAAACACAAGATTTATGGAATGGTTAAAAGTGCATGAAAATGGCCAATTTACTCACTCTGAGTTCTCAAAAAGGGTTTCTTCACCCCGGGAAGTTAATTAAATACCATTTGGAGGCATTTAATGTTCGAGCAAAAACTGCTGATTTTCGACAATAGAGATAACACCCCCCATTACGTCATGCTTCAGAAATGTGGAAAATGATCCGTTTTCAAATGTTTTATTTTTGAACGTCAGTTCACATTTGTAGGTGGATCATCAGTGTTAGAGCTAAAATTAGCATGTTTAAAGTGATTTTCATGCTTCCAGGGGCTCGGGAAGTGAATTAAATACTATTTGGAGGCATTTAATGTTCAAGCAAAAACAGCTGATTTTTGACAAAAGAGATAACACCCCCCCCATTACGTCATGCTTCAGAAATGTGGAAAATGGTCCGTTTTCAAATGTTTTATTTTTGAACGTCAGTTCACATTTGTAGGTGGATCATCAGTGTTAGAGCTAAAATTAGCATGTTTAAAGTGATTTTCATGCTTCCAGGGGCCCTAAACACAAGATTTATGGAATGGTTAAAAGTGCATGAAAATGGCCAATTTACTCACTCTGAGTTCTCAAAAAGGGTTTCTTCACCCCGGGAAGTTAATTAAATACCATTTGAAGGCATTTAATGTTCGAGCAAAAACGGCTGATTTTCGACAAAAGAGATAACACCCCCCCATTACGTCATGCTTCAGAAATGTGGAAAATGGTCCGTTTTCAAATGTTTTATTTTTGAACATCAGTTCACATTTGTAGGTGGATCATCAGTGTTAGAGCTAAAATTAGCATGTTTAAAGTGATTTTCATGCTTCCAGGGGCTCGGGAAGTGAAATAAATACTATTTGGAGGCATTTAATGTTCAATCAAAAACAGCTGATTTTTGACAAAAGAGATAACACCCCCCATTACGTCATGCTTCAGAAATGTGGAAAATGGTCCGTTTTCAAATGTTTTATTTTTTAACGTCAGTTCACATTTGTAGGTGGATCATCAGTGTTAGAGCTAAAATTAGCATGTTTAAAGTGATTTTCATGCTTCCAGGGGCCCTAAACACAAGATTTATGGAATGGTTAAAAGTGCATGAAAATGGCCAATTTACTCACTCTGAGTTCTCAAAAAGGGTTTCTTCACACCGGGAAGTTAATTAAATACCATTTGGAGGCATTTAATGTTCGAGCAAAAACGGCTGATTTTCGACAAAAGAGATAACACCCCCCCATTACGTCATGCTTCAGAAATGTGGAAAATGGTCCGTTTTCAAATGTTTTATTTTTGAACGTCAGTTCACATTTGTAGGTGGATCATCAGTGTTAGAGCTAAAATTAGAATGTTTAAAGTGATTTTCATGCTTCCAGGGGGTCGGGAAATGAATTAAATACTATTTGGAGGCATTTAATGTTCAATCAAAAACAGCTGATTTTTGACAAAAGAGATAACACCCCCCATTACGTCATGCTTCAGAAATGTGGAAAAAGGTCCGTTTTCAAATGTTTTATTTTTGAACGTCAGTTGACATTTGTAGGTGGATCATCAGTGTTAGAGCTAAAATTAGCATGTTTAAAGTGATTTTCATGCTTCCAGGGGCCCTAAACACAAGATTTATGGAATGGTTAAAAGTGCATGAAAATGGCCAATTTACTCACTCTGAGTTCTCAAAAAGTGTTTCTTCACCCCGGGAAGTTAATTAAATACCATTTGGAGGCATTTAATGTTCAAGCAGAAACGGCTGATTTTCGACAAAAGAGATAACACCCCCCCATTATGTCATGCTTCAGAAATGTGGAAAATGGTCCGTTTTCAAATGTTTTATTTTTGAACGTCAGTTCACATTTGTAGGTGGATCATCAGTGTTAGAGCTAAAATTAGCATGTTTAAAGTGATTTTCATGCTTCCAGGGGCTCGGGAAGTGAATTAAATACTATTTGGAGGCATTTAATGTTCAAGCAAAAACAGCTGATTTTTGACAAAAGAGATAACACCCCCCCATTACGTCATGCTTCAGAAATGTGGAAAATGGTCCGTTTTCAAATGTTTTATTTTTGAACGTCAGTTCACATTTGTAGGTGGATCATCAGAGTTAGAGCTAAAATTCGCATGTTTAAAGTGATTTTCATGCTTCCAGGGGCCCTAAACACAAGATTTATGGAATGGTTAAAAGTGCATGAAAATGGCCAATTTACTCACTCTGAGTTCCCAAAAAGGGTTTCTTCACCCCCGGGAAGTTAATTAAATACCATTTGGAGGCATTTAATGTTCGAGCAAAAACTGCTGATTTTCGACAAAAGAGATAACACCCCCCCATTACGTCATGCTTCAGAAATGTGGAAAATGGTCCGTTTTCAAATGTTTTATTTTTGAATGTCAGTTCACATTTGTAGGTGGATCATCAGTGTTAGAGCTAAAATTAGCATGTTTAAAGTGATTTTCATGCTTCCAGGGGCTCGGGAAGTGAATTAAATACTATTTGGAGGCATTTAATGTTCAAGCAAAAACAGCTGATTTTTGACAAAAGAGATAACACCCCCCCATTATGTCATGCTTCAGAAATGTGGAAAATGGTCCGTTTTCAAATGTTTTATTTTTGAACGTCAGTTCACATTTGTAGGTGGATCATCAGTGTTAGAGCTAAAATTAGCATGTTTAAAGTGATTTTCATGCTTCCAGGGGCTCGGGAAGTGAATTAAATACTATTTGGAGGCATTTAATGTTCAAGCAAAAACAGCTGATTTTTGACAAAAGAGATAACACCCCCCCATTACGTCATGCTTCAGAAATGTGGAAAATGGTCCGTTTTCAAATGTTTTTATTTTTGAACGTCAGTTCACATTTGTAGGTGGATCATCAGTGTTAGAGCTAAAATTGGCATCTTTAAAGTGATTTTCATGCTTCCAGGGGCCCTAAACACAAGATTTATGGAATGGTTAAAAGTGCATGAAAATGGCCAATTTACTCACTCTGAGTTCTCAAAAAGTGTTTCTTCACCCCGGGAAGTTAATTAAATACCATTTGGAGGCATTTAATGTTCGAGCAGAAACGGCTGATTTTCGACAAAAGAGATAACACCCCCCCCATTAAGTCATGCTTCAGAAATGTGGAAAATGGTCCGTTTTCAAATGTTTTATTTTGGAACGTCAGTTCACATTTGTAGGTGGATCATCAGTGTTAGAGCTAAAATTAGCATGTTTATAGTGATGTTCATGCTTCCAGGGACTCGGGAAGTGAATTAAATACTATTTGGAGGCATTTAATGTTCAATCAAAAACAGCTGATTTTTGACAAAAGAGATAACACCCCCCCATTACGTCATGCTTCAGAAATGTGGAAAATGGTCCGTTTTAAAATGTTTTATTTTTGAATGTCAGTTCACATTTGTAGGTGGATCATCAGTGTTGGAGCTAAAATTAGCATGTTTAAAGTGATTTTCATGCTTCCAGGGGCCCTAAACACAAGATTTACTGAATGGTTAAAAGTGCATGAAAATGGCCAATTTACTCACTCTGAGTTCTCAAAAAGGGTTTCTTCACCCCGGGAAGTTAATTAAATACCATTTGGAGGCATTTAATGTTCGAGCAAAAACGGCTGATTTTCGACAAAAGAGATAACACCCCCCATTACGTCATGCTTCAGAAATGTGGAAAATGGTCCGTTTTCAAATGTTTTATTTTTGAACGTCAGTTCACATTTGTAGGTGGATCATCAGTGTTAGAGCTAAAATTAGCATGTTTAAAGTGATTTTCATGCTTCCAGGGGCTCGGGAAGTGAATTAAATACTATTTGGAGGCATTTAACGTTCAAGCAAAAACAGCTGATTTTTGACAAAAGAGATAACACCCCCCCATTACGTCATGCTTCCGAAATGTGGAAAATGGTCCGTTTTCAAATGTTTTATTTTTGAACGTCAGTTCACATTTGTAGGTGGATCATCAGTGTTAGAGCTAAAATTAGCATGTTTAAAGTGATTTTCATGCTTCCAGGGGCCCTAAACACAAGATTTATGGAATGGTTAAAAGTGCATGAAAATGGCCAATTTACTCACTCTGAGTTCTCAAAAAGGGTTTCTTCACCCCGGGAAGTTAATTAAATACCATTTGGAGGCATTTAATGTTCGAGCAAAAACGGCTGATTTTCGACAAAAGAGATAACACCCCCCCATTACGTCATGCTTCAGAAATGTGGAAAATGGTCCGTTTTCAAATGTTTTATTTTTGAACGTCAGTTCACATTTGTAGGTGGATCATCAGTGTTAGAGCTAAAATTAGCATGTTTAAAGTGATTTTCATGCTTCCAGGGGCCCTAAACACAAGATTTATGGAATGGTTAAAAGTGCATGAAAATGGCCAATTTACTCACTCTGAGTTCTCAAAAAGGGTTTCTTCACCCCGGGAAGTTAATTAAATACCATTTGGAGGCATTTAATGTTCGAGCAAAAACGGCTGATTTTCGACAAAAGAGATAACACCCCCCCATTACGTCATGCTTCAGAAATGTGGAAAATGGTCCGTTTTCAAATGTTTTATTTTTGAATGTCAGTTCACATTTGTAGGTGGATCATCAGTGTTAGAGCTAAAATTAGCATGTTTAAAGTGATTTTCATGCTTCCAGGGGCTCGGGAAGTGAATTAAATACTATTTGGAGGCATTTAATGTTCAATCAAAAACAGCTGATTTTTGACAAAAGAGATAACACCCCCCCATTACGTCATGCTTCAGAAATGTGGAAAATGGTCCGTTTTCAAATGTTTTATTTTTGAACGTCAGTTCTCATTTGTAGGTGGATCATCAGTGTTAGAGCTAAAATTAGCATGTTTAAAGTGATTTTCATGCTTCCAGGGGCTCGGGAAGTGAATTAAATACTATTTGGAGGCATTTAATGTTCAAGCAAAAACAGCTGATTTTTGACAAAAGAGATAACACCCCCCCATTACGTCATGCTTCAGAAATGTGGAAAATGGTCCGTTTTCAAATGTTTTATTTTTGAACATCAGTTCACATTTGTAGGTGGATCATCAGTGTTAGAGCTAAAATTAGCATGTTTAAAGTGATTTTCATGCTTCCAGGGGCTCGGGAAGTGAATTAAATACTATTTGGAGGCATTTAATGTTCAATCAAAAACAGCTGATTTTTGACAAAAGAGATAACACCCCCCCCATTACGTCATGCTTCAGAAATGTGGAAAATGGTCCGTTTTCAAATGTTTTATTTTTGAACGTCAGTTCACATTTGTAGGTGGATCATCAGTGTTAGAGCTAAAATTAGCATGTTTAAAGTGATTTTCATGCTTCCAGGGGCCCTAAACACAAGATTTATGGAATGGTTAAAAGTGCATGAAAATGGCCAATTTACTCACTCTGAGTTCTCAAAAAGGGTTTCTTCATCCCGGGAAGTTAATTAAATACCATTTTGAGGCATTTAATGTTCGAGCAAAAACGGCTGATTTTCGACAAAAGAGATAACACCCCCCCATTACGTCATGCTTCAGAAATGTGGAAAATGGTCCGTTTTCAAATGTTTTATTTTTGAACATCAGTTCACATTTGTAGGTGGATCATCAGTGTTAGAGCTAAAATTAGCATGTTTAAAGTGATTTTCATGCTTCCAGGGGCTCGGGACGTGAATTAAATACTATTTGGAGGCATTTAATGTTCAATCAAAAACAGCTGATTTTTGACCAAAGAGATAACACTCCCCCATTACGTCATGCTTCAGAAATGTGGAAAATGGTCCGTTTTCAAATGTTTTATTTTTGAACATCAGTTCACATTTGTAGGTGGATCATCAGTGTTAGAGCTAAAATTAGCATGTTTAAAGTGATTTTCATGCTTCCAGGGGCCCTAAACACAAGATTTATGGAATGGTTAAAAGTGCATGAAAATGGCCAATTTACTCACTCTGAGTTCTCAAAAAGGGTTTCTTCACCCCGGGAAGTTAATTAAATACCATTTGGAGGCATTTAATGTTCGAGCAAAACCGGCTGATTTTCGACAAAAGAGATAACACCCCCCCATTACGTCATGCTTCAGAAATGTGGAAAATGGTCCGTTTTCAAATGTTTTATTTTTGAACGTCAGTTCACATTTGTAGGTGGATCATCAGTGTTAGCGCTAAAATTTGCATGTTTAAAGTGATTTTCATGCTTCCAGGGGCTCGGGAAGTGAATTAAATACTATTTGGAGGCATTTAATGTTCAAGCAAAAACAGCTGATTTTTGACAAAAGAGATAACACCCCCCCATTACGTCATGCTTCAGAAATGTGGAAAATGGTCCGTTTTCAAATGTTTTATTTTTGAACGTCAATTCACATTTGTAGGTGGATCATCAGTGTTAGAGCTAAAATTAGCATGTTTAAAGTGATTTTCATGCTTCCAGGGGCCCTAAACACAAGATTTATGGAATGGTTAAAAGTGCATGAAAATGGCCAATTTATTCACTCTGAGTTCTCAAAAAGGGTTTCTTTACCCCGGAAAGTTAATTAAATACCATTTGGAGGCATTTAATGTTCGAGCAAAAACGGCTGATTTTCGACAAAAGAGATAACACCCCCCCATTACGTCATGCTTCAGAAATGTGGAAAATGGTCCGTTTTCAAATGTTTTATTTTTGAACGTCAGTTCACATTTGTAGGTGGATCATCAGTGTTAGAGCTAAAATTAGCATGTTTAAAGTGATTTTCATGCTTCCAGGGGCCCTAAACTCAAGATTTATGGAATGGTTAAAAGTGCATGAAAATGGCCAATTTATTCACTCTGAGTTCTCAAAAAGGGTTTCTTTACCCCGGAAAGTTAATTAAATACCATTTGGAGGCATTTAATGTTCGAGCAAAAACGGCTGATTTTCGACAAAAGAGATAACACCCCCCCATTACGTCATGCTTCAGAAATGTGGAAAATGGTCCGTTTTCAAATGTTTTATTTTTGAACGTCAGTTCACATTTGTAGGTGGATCATCAGTGTTAGAGCTAAAATTAGCATGTTTAAAGTGATTTTCATGCTTCCAGGGGCTCGGGAAGTGAATTAAATACTATTTGGAGGCATTTAATGTTCAATCAAAAACAGCTGATTTTTGACAAAAGAGATAACACCCCCCCATTACGTCATGCTTCAGAAATGTGGAAAATGGTCCGTTTTCAAATGTTTTATTTTTGAACGTCAGTTCTCATTTGTAGGTGGATCATCAGTGTTAGAGCTAAAATTAGCATGTTTAAAGTGATTTTCATGCTTCCAGGGGCTCGGGAAGTGAATTAAATACTATTTGGAGGCATTTAATGTTCAAGCAAAAACAGCTGATTTTTGACAAAAGAGATAACACCCCCCCATTACGTCATGCTTCAGAAATGTGGAAAATGGTCCGTTTTCAAATGTTTTATTTTTGAACATCAGTTCACATTTGTAGGTGGATCATCAGTGTTAGAGCTAAAATTAGCATGTTTAAAGTGATTTTCATGCTTCCAGGGGCTCGGGAAGTGAATTAAATACTATTTGGAGGCATTTAATGTTCAATCAAAAACAGCTGATTTTTGACAAAAGAGATAACACCCCCCCCCCATTACGTCATGCTTCAGAAATGTGGAAAATGGTCCGTTTTCAAATGTTTTATTTTTGAACGTCAGTTCACATTTGTAGGTGGATCTTCAGTGTTAGAGCTAAAATTAGCATGTTTAAAGTGATTTTCATGCTTCCAGGGGCCCTAAACACAAGATTTATGGAATGGTTAAAAGTGCATGAAAATGGCCAATTTACTCACTCTGAGTTCTCAAAAAGGGTTTCTTCACCCCGGGAAGTTAATTAAATACCATTTGGAGGCATTTAATGTTCGAGCAAAAACGGCTGATTTTCGACAAAAGAGATAACACCCCCCCATTACGTCATGCTTCAGAAATGTGGAAAATGGTCCGTTTTCAAATGTTTTATTTTTGAACGTCAGTTCACATTTGTAGGTGGATCATCAGTGTTAGAGCTAAAATTAGCATGTTTAAAGTGATTTTCATGCTTCCAGGGGCCCTAAACACAAGATTTATGGAATGGTTAAAAGTGCATGAAAATGGCCAATTTACTCACTCTGAGTTCTCAAAAAGGGTTTCTTCACCCCGGGAAGTTAATTAAATACCATTTGGAGGCATTTAATGTTCGAGCAAAAACGGCTGATTTTCGACAAAAGAGATAACACCCCCCCATTACGTCATGCTTCAGAAATGTGGAAAATGGTCCGTTTTCAAATGTTTTATTTTTGAATGTCAGTTCACATTTGTAGGTGGATCATCAGTGTTAGAGCTAAAATTAGCATGTTTAAAGTGATTTTCATGCTTCCAGGGGCTCGGGAAGTGAATTAAATACTATTTGGAGGCATTTAATGTTCAATCAAAAACAGCTGATTTTTGACAAAAGAGATAACACCCCCCCATTACGTCATGCTTCAGAAATGTGGAAAATGGTCCGTTTTCAAATGTTTTATTTTTGAACGTCAGTTCTCATTTGTAGGTGGATCATCAGTGTTAGAGCTAAAATTAGCATGTTTAAAGTGATTTTCATGCTTCCAGGGGCTCGGGAAGTGAATTAAATACTATTTGGAGGCATTTAATGTTCAAGCAAAAACAGCTGATTTTTGACAAAAGAGATAACACCCCCCCATTACGTCATGCTTCAGAAATGTGGAAAATGGTCCGTTTTCAAATGTTTTATTTTTGAACATCAGTTCACATTTGTAGGTGGATCATCCGTGTTAGAGCTAAAATTAGCATGTTTAAAGTGATTTTCATGCTTCCAGGGGCTCGGGAAGTGAATTAAATACTATTTGGAGGCATTTAATGTTCAATCAAAAACAGCTGATTTTTGACAAAAGAGATAACACCCCCCCATTACGTCATGCTTCAGAAATGTGGAAAATGGTCCGTTTTCAAATGTTTTGTTTTTGAACGTCAGTTCACATTTGTAGGTGGATCATCAGTGTTAGAGCTAAAATTAGCATGTTTAAAGTGATTTTCATGCTTCCAGGGGCCCTAAACACAAGATTTATGGAATGGTTAAAAGTGCATGAAAATGGCCAATTTACTCACTCTGAGTTCTCAAAAAGGGTTTCTTCACCCCGGGAAGTTAATTAAATACCATTTGGAGGCATTTAATGTTCGAGCAAAAACGGCTGATTTTCGACAAAAGAGATAACACCCCCCCATTACGTCATGCTTCAGAAATGTGGAAAATGGTCTGTTTTCAAATGTTTTATTTTTGAACGTCAGTTCACATTTGTAGGTGGATCATCAGTGTTAGAGCTAAAATTAGCATGTTTAAAGTGATTTTCATGCTTCCAGGGGCTCGGGAAGTGAATTAAATACTATTTGGAGGCATTTAATGTTCAATCAAAAACAGCTGACTTTTGACAAAAGAGATAACACCCCCCCATTACGTCATGCTTCAGAAATGTGGAAAATGGTCCGTTTTAAAATGTTTTATTTTTGAATGTCAGTTCACATTTGTAGGGGGATCATCAGTGTTGGAGCTAAAATTAGCATGTTTAAAGTGATTTTCATGCTTCCAGCGGCCCTAAACACAAGATTTATGGAATGGTTAAAAGTGCATGAAAATGGCCAATTTACTCACTCTGAGTTCTCAAAAAGGGTTTCTTCACACCGGGAAGTTAATTAAATACCATTTGGAGGCATTTAATGTTCGAGCAAAAACGGCTGATTTTCGACAAAAGAGATAACACCCCCCCATTACGTCATGCTTCAGAAATGTGGAAAATGGTCCGTTTTCAAATGTTTTATTTTTGAACGTCAGTTCACATTTGTAGGTGGATCATCAGTTTTAGAGCTAAAATTAGCATGTTTAAAGTGATTTTCATGCTTCCAGGGGCTCGGGAAGTGAATTAAATACTATTTGGAGGCATTTAATGTTCAAGCAAAAACAGCTGATTTTTGACAAAAGAGATAACACCCCCCCATTACGTCATGCTTCAGAAATGTGGAAAATGGTCCGTTTTCAAATGTTTTATTTTGGAACGTCAGTTCTCATTTGTAGGTGGATCATCAGTGTTAGAGCTAAAATTAGCATGTTTAAAGTGATTTTCATGCTTCCAGGGGCTCGGGAAGTGAATTAAATACTATTTGGAGGCATTTAATGTTCAAGCAAAAACAGCTGATTTTTGACAAAAGAGATAACACCCCCCCATTACGTCATGCTTCAGAAATGTGGAAAATGGTCCGTTTTCAAATGTTTTATTTTTGAACATCAGTTCACATTTGTAGGTGGATCATCCGTGTTAGAGCTAAAATTAGCATGTTTAAAGTGATTTTCATGCTTCCAGGGGCTCGGGAAGTGAATTAAATACTATTTGGAGGCATTTAATGTTCAATCAAAAACAGCTGATTTTTGACAAAAGAGATAACACCCCCCCATTACGTCATGCTTCAGAAATGTGGAAAATGGTCCGTTTTCAAATGTTTTGTTTTTGAACGTCAGTTCACATTTGTAGGTGGATCATCAGTGTTAGAGCTAAAATTAGCATGTTTAAAGTGATTTTCATGCTTCCAGGGGCCCTAAACACAAGATTTATGGAATGGTTAAAAGTGCATGAAAATGGCCAATTTACTCACTCTGAGTTCTCAAAAAGGGTTTCTTCACCCCGGGAAGTTAATTAAATACCATTTGGAGGCATTTAATGTTCGAGCAAAAACGGCTGATTTTCGACAAAAGAGATAACACCCCCCCATTACGTCATGCTTCAGAAATGTGGAAAATGGTCTGTTTTCAAATGTTTTATTTTTGAACGTCAGTTCACATTTGTAGGTGGATCATCAGTGTTAGAGCTAAAATTAGCATGTTTAAAGTGATTTTCATGCTTCCAGGGGCTCGGGAAGTGAATTAAATACTATTTGGAGGCATTTAATGTTCAATCAAAAACAGCTGACTTTTGACAAAAGAGATAACACCCCCCCATTACGTCATGCTTCAGAAATGTGGAAAATGGTCCGTTTTAAAATGTTTTATTTTTGAATGTCAGTTCACATTTGTAGGGGGATCATCAGTGTTGGAGCTAAAATTAGCATGTTTAAAGTGATTTTCATGCTTCCAGCGGCCCTAAACACAAGATTTATGGAATGGTTAAAAGTGCATGAAAATGGCCAATTTACTCACTCTGAGTTCTCAAAAAGGGTTTCTTCACACCGGGAAGTTAATTAAATACCATTTGGAGGCATTTAATGTTCGAGCAAAAACGGCTGATTTTCGACAAAAGAGATAACACCCCCCCATTACGTCATGCTTCAGAAATGTGGAAAATGGTCCGTTTTCAAATGTTTTATTTTTGAACGTCAGTTCACATTTGTAGGTGGATCATCAGTGTTAGAGCTAAAATTAGCATGTTTAAAGTGATTTTCATGCTTCCAGGGGCTCGGGAAGTGAATTAAATACTATTTGGAGGCATTTAATGTTCAAGCAAAAACAGCTGATTTTTGACAAAAGAGATAACACCCCCCCATTACGTCATGCTTCAGAAATGTGGAAAATGGTCCGTTTTCAAATGTTTTTATTTTTGAACGTCAGTTCACATTTGTAGGTGGATCATCAGTGTTAGAGCTAAAATTAGCATCTTTAAAGTGATTTTCATGCTTCCAGGGGCCCTAAACACAAGATTTATGGAATGGTTATAAGTGCATGAAAATGGCCAATTTACTCACTCTGAGTTCTCAAAAAGGGTTTCTTCACCCCGGGAAGTTAATTAAATACCATTTGGAGGCATTTAATGTTCGAGCAAAAACGGCTGATTTTCGACAAAAGAGATAACACCCCCCCATTACGTCATGCTTCAGAAATGTGGAAAATGGTCCGTTTTCAAATGTTTTATTTTTGAACGTCAGTTCACATTTGTAGGTGGATCATCAGTGTTAGAGCTAAAATTAGCATGTTTAAAGTGATTTTCATGCTTCCAGGGGCTCGGGAAGTGAATTAAATACTATTTGGAGGCATTTAATGTTCAATCAAAAACAGCTGATTTTTGACAAAAGAGATAACACCCCCCCCATTACGTCATGCTTCAGAAATGTGGAAAATGGTCCGTTTTCAAATGTTTTATTTTTGAACGTCAGTTCACATTTGTAGGTGGATCATCAGTGTTAGAGCTAAAATTAGCATGTTTAAAGTGATTTTCATGCTTCCAGGGGCCCTAAACACAAGATTTATGGAATGGTTAAAAGTGCATGAAAATGGCCAATTTACTCACTCTGAGTTCTCAAAAAGGGTTTCTTCACCCCGGGAAGTTAATTAAATACCATTTGAAGGCATTTAATGTTCGAGCAAAAACGGCTGATTTTCGACAAAAGAGATAACACCCCCCCATTACGTCATGCTTCAGAAATGTGGAAAATGGTCCGTTTTCAAATGTTTTATTTTTGAACATCAGTTCACATTTGTAGGTGGATCATCAGTGTTAGAGCTAAAATTAGCATGTTTAAAGTGATTTTCATGCTTCCAGGGGCTCGGGAAGTGAAATAAATACTATTTGGAGGCATTTAATGTTCAATCAAAAACAGCTGATTTTTGACAAAAGAGATAACACCCCCCATTACGTCATGCTTCAGAAATGTGGAAAATGGTCCGTTTTCAAATGTTTTATTTTTTAACGTCAGTTCACATTTGTAGGTGGATCATCAGTGTTAGAGCTAAAATTAGCATGTTTAAAGTGATTTTCATGCTTCCAGGGGCCCTAAACACAAGATTTATGGAATGGTTAAAAGTGCATGAAAATGGCCAATTTACTCACTCTGAGTTCTCAAAAAGGGTTTCTTCACACCGGGAAGTTAATTAAATACCATTTGGAGGCATTTAATGTTCGAGCAAAAACGGCTGATTTTCGACAAAAGAGATAACACCCCCCCATTACGTCATGCTTCAGAAATGTGGAAAATGGTCCGTTTTCAAATGTTTTATTTTTGAACGTCAGTTCACATTTGTAGGTGGATCATCAGTGTTAGAGCTAAAATTAGCATGTTTAAAGTGATTTTCATGCTTCCAGGGGCTCGGGAAGTGAATTAAATACTATTTGGAGGCATTTAATGTTCAATCAAAAACAGCTGATTTTTGACAAAAGAGATAACACCCCCCCATTACGTCATGCTTCAGAAATGTGGAAAATGGTCCGTTTTCAAATGTTTTATTTTTGAACGTCAGTTCTCATTTGTAGGTGGATCATCAGTGTTAGAGCTAAAATTAGCATGTTTAAAGTGATTTTCATGCTTCCAGGGGCTCGGGAAGTGAATTAAATACTATTTGGAGGCATTTAATGTTCAAGCAAAAACAGCTGATTTTTGACAAAAGAGATAACACCCCCCCATTACGTCATGCTTCAGAAATGTGGAAAATGGTCCGTTTTCAAATGTTTTATTTTTGAACATCAGTTCACATTTGTAGGTGGATCATCAGTGTTAGAGCTAAAATTAGCATGTTTAAAGTGATTTTCATGCTTCCAGGGGCTCGGGAAGTGAATTAAATACTATTTGGAGGCATTTAATGTTCAATCAAAAACAGCTGATTTTTGACAAAAGAGATAACACCCCCCCCCCATTACGTCATGCTTCAGAAATGTGGAAAATGGTCCGTTTTCAAATGTTTTATTTTTGAACGTCAGTTCACATTTGTAGGTGGATCTTCAGTGTTAGAGCTAAAATTAGCATGTTTAAAGTGATTTTCATGCTTCCAGGGGCCCTAAACACAAGATTTATGGAATGGTTAAAAGTGCATGAAAATGGCCAATTTACTCACTCTGAGTTCTCAAAAAGGGTTTCTTCACCCCGGGAAGTTAATTAAATACCATTTGGAGGCATTTAATGTTCGAGCAAAAACGGCTGATTTTCGACAAAAGAGATAACACCCCCCCATTACGTCATGCTTCAGAAATGTGGAAAATGGTCCGTTTTCAAATGTTTTATTTTTGAACGTCAGTTCACATTTGTAGGTGGATCATCAGTGTTAGAGCTAAAATTAGCATGTTTAAAGTGATTTTCATGCTTCCAGGGGCCCTAAACACAAGATTTATGGAATGGTTAAAAGTGCATGAAAATGGCCAATTTACTCACTCTGAGTTCTCAAAAAGGGTTTCTTCACCCCGGGAAGTTAATTAAATACCATTTGGAGGCATTTAATGTTCGAGCAAAAACGGCTGATTTTCGACAAAAGAGATAACACCCCCCCATTACGTCATGCTTCAGAAATGTGGAAAATGGTCCGTTTTCAAATGTTTTATTTTTGAATGTCAGTTCACATTTGTAGGTGGATCATCAGTGTTAGAGCTAAAATTAGCATGTTTAAAGTGATTTTCATGCTTCCAGGGGCTCGGGAAGTGAATTAAATACTATTTGGAGGCATTTAATGTTCAATCAAAAACAGCTGATTTTTGACAAAAGAGATAACACCCCCCCATTACGTCATGCTTCAGAAATGTGGAAAATGGTCCGTTTTCAAATGTTTTATTTTTGAACGTCAGTTCTCATTTGTAGGTGGATCATCAGTGTTAGAGCTAAAATTAGCATGTTTAAAGTGATTTTCATGCTTCCAGGGGCTCGGGAAGTGAATTAAATACTATTTGGAGGCATTTAATGTTCAAGCAAAAACAGCTGATTTTTGACAAAAGAGATAACACCCCCCCATTACGTCATGCTTCAGAAATGTGGAAAATGGTCCGTTTTCAAATGTTTTATTTTTGAACATCAGTTCACATTTGTAGGTGGATCATCCGTGTTAGAGCTAAAATTAGCATGTTTAAAGTGATTTTCATGCTTCCAGGGGCTCGGGAAGTGAATTAAATACTATTTGGAGGCATTTAATGTTCAATCAAAAACAGCTGATTTTTGACAAAAGAGATAACACCCCCCCATTACGTCATGCTTCAGAAATGTGGAAAATGGTCCGTTTTCAAATGTTTTGTTTTTGAACGTCAGTTCACATTTGTAGGTGGATCATCAGTGTTAGAGCTAAAATTAGCATGTTTAAAGTGATTTTCATGCTTCCAGGGGCCCTAAACACAAGATTTATGGAATGGTTAAAAGTGCATGAAAATGGCCAATTTACTCACTCTGAGTTCTCAAAAAGGGTTTCTTCACCCCGGGAAGTTAATTAAATACCATTTGGAGGCATTTAATGTTCGAGCAAAAACGGCTGATTTTCGACAAAAGAGATAACACCCCCCCATTACGTCATGCTTCAGAAATGTGGAAAATGGTCTGTTTTCAAATGTTTTATTTTTGAACGTCAGTTCACATTTGTAGGTGGATCATCAGTGTTAGAGCTAAAATTAGCATGTTTAAAGTGATTTTCATGCTTCCAGGGGCTCGGGAAGTGAATTAAATACTATTTGGAGGCATTTAATGTTCAATCAAAAACAGCTGACTTTTGACAAAAGAGATAACACCCCCCCATTACGTCATGCTTCAGAAATGTGGAAAATGGTCCGTTTTAAAATGTTTTATTTTTGAATGTCAGTTCACATTTGTAGGGGGATCATCAGTGTTGGAGCTAAAATTAGCATGTTTAAAGTGATTTTCATGCTTCCAGCGGCCCTAAACACAAGATTTATGGAATGGTTAAAAGTGCATGAAAATGGCCAATTTACTCACTCTGAGTTCTCAAAAAGGGTTTCTTCACACCGGGAAGTTAATTAAATACCATTTGGAGGCATTTAATGTTCGAGCAAAAACGGCTGATTTTCGACAAAAGAGATAACACCCCCCCATTACGTCATGCTTCAGAAATGTGGAAAATGGTCCGTTTTCAAATGTTTTATTTTTGAACGTCAGTTCACATTTGTAGGTGGATCATCAGTTTTAGAGCTAAAATTAGCATGTTTAAAGTGATTTTCATGCTTCCAGGGGCTCGGGAAGTGAATTAAATACTATTTGGAGGCATTTAATGTTCAAGCAAAAACAGCTGATTTTTGACAAAAGAGATAACACCCCCCCATTACGTCATGCTTCAGAAATGTGGAAAATGGTCCGTTTTCAAATGTTTTATTTTTGAACGTCAGTTCTCATTTGTAGGTGGATCATCAGTGTTAGAGCTAAAATTAGCATGTTTAAAGTGATTTTCATGCTTCCAGGGGCTCGGGAAGTGAATTAAATACTATTTGGAGGCATTTAATGTTCAAGCAAAAACAGCTGATTTTTGACAAAAGAGATAACACCCCCCCATTACGTCATGCTTCAGAAATGTGGAAAATGGTCCGTTTTCAAATGTTTTATTTTTGAACATCAGTTCACATTTGTAGGTGGATCATCCGTGTTAGAGCTAAAATTAGCATGTTTAAAGTGATTTTCATGCTTCCAGGGGCTCGGGAAGTGAATTAAATACTATTTGGAGGCATTTAATGTTCAATCAAAAACAGCTGATTTTTGACAAAAGAGATAACACCCCCCCATTACGTCATGCTTCAGAAATGTGGAAAATGGTCCGTTTTCAAATGTTTTGTTTTTGAACGTCAGTTCACATTTGTAGGTGGATCATCAGTGTTAGAGCTAAAATTAGCATGTTTAAAGTGATTTTCATGCTTCCAGGGGCCCTAAACACAAGATTTATGGAATGGTTAAAAGTGCATGAAAATGGCCAATTTACTCACTCTGAGTTCTCAAAAAGGGTTTCTTCACCCCGGGAAGTTAATTAAATACCATTTGGAGGCATTTAATGTTCGAGCAAAAACGGCTGATTTTCGACAAAAGAGATAACACCCCCCCATTACGTCATGCTTCAGAAATGTGGAAAATGGTCTGTTTTCAAATGTTTTATTTTTGAACGTCAGTTCACATTTGTAGGTGGATCATCAGTGTTAGAGCTAAAATTAGCATGTTTAAAGTGATTTTCATGCTTCCAGGGGCTCGGGAAGTGAATTAAATACTATTTGGAGGCATTTAATGTTCAATCAAAAACAGCTGACTTTTGACAAAAGAGATAACACCCCCCCATTACGTCATGCTTCAGAAATGTGGAAAATGGTCCGTTTTAAAATGTTTTATTTTTGAATGTCAGTTCACATTTGTAGGGGGATCATCAGTGTTGGAGCTAAAATTAGCATGTTTAAAGTGATTTTCATGCTTCCAGCGGCCCTAAACACAAGATTTATGGAATGGTTAAAAGTGCATGAAAATGGCCAATTTACTCACTCTGAGTTCTCAAAAAGGGTTTCTTCACACCGGGAAGTTAATTAAATACCATTTGGAGGCATTTAATGTTCGAGCAAAAACGGCTGATTTTCGACAAAAGAGATAACACCCCCCCATTACGTCATGCTTCAGAAATGTGGAAAATGGTCCGTTTTCAAATGTTTTATTTTTGAACGTCAGTTCACATTTGTAGGTGGATCATCAGTGTTAGAGCTAAAATTAGCATGTTTAAAGTGATTTTCATGCTTCCAGGGGCTCGGGAAGTGAATTAAATACTATTTGGAGGCATTTAATGTTCAAGCAAAAACAGCTGATTTTTGACAAAAGAGATAACACCCCCCCATTACGTCATGCTTCAGAAATGTGGAAAATGGTCCGTTTTCAAATGTTTTTATTTTTGAACGTCAGTTCACATTTGTAGGTGGATCATCAGTGTTAGAGCTAAAATTAGCATCTTTAAAGTGATTTTCATGCTTCCAGGGGCCCTAAACACAAGATTTATGGAATGGTTATAAGTGCATGAAAATGGCCAATTTACTCACTCTGAGTTCTCAAAAAGGGTTTCTTCACCCCGGGAAGTTAATTAAATACCATTTGGAGGCATTTAATGTTCGAGCAAAAACGGCTGATTTTCGACAAAAGAGATAACACCCCCCCATTACGTCATGCTTCAGAAATGTGGAAAATGGTCCGTTTTCAAATGTTTTATTTTTGAACGTCAGTTCACATTTGTAGGTGGATCATCAGTGTTAGAGCTAAAATTAGCATGTTTAAAGTGATTTTCATGCTTCCAGGGGCTCGGGAAGTGAATTAAATACTATTTGGAGGCATTTAATGTTCAATCAAAAACAGCTGATTTTTGACAAAAGAGATAACACCCCCCCCATTACGTCATGCTTCAGAAATGTGGAAAATGGTCCGTTTTCAAATGTTTTATTTTTGAACGTCAGTTCACATTTGTAGGTGGATCATCAGTGTTAGAGCTAAAATTAGCATGTTTAAAGTGATTTTCATGCTTCCAGGGGCCCTAAACACAAGATTTATGGAATGGTTAAAAGTGCATGAAAATGGCCAATTTACTCACTCTGAGTTCTCAAAAAGGGTTTCTTCACCCCGGGAAGTTAATTAAATACCATTTGAAGGCATTTAATGTTCGAGCAAAAACGGCTGATTTTCGACAAAAGAGATAACACCCCCCCATTACGTCATGCTTCAGAAATGTGGAAAATGGTCCGTTTTCAAATGTTTTATTTTTGAACATCAGTTCACATTTGTAGGTGGATCATCAGTGTTAGAGCTAAAATTAGCATGTTTAAAGTGATTTTCATGCTTCCAGGGGCTCGGGAAGTGAAATAAATACTATTTGGAGGCATTTAATGTTCAATCAAAAACAGCTGATTTTTGACAAAAGAGATAACACCCCCCATTACGTCATGCTTCAGAAATGTGGAAAATGGTCCGTTTTCAAATGTTTTATTTTTTAACGTCAGTTCACATTTGTAGGTGGATCATCAGTGTTAGAGCTAAAATTAGCATGTTTAAAGTGATTTTCATGCTTCCAGGGGCCCTAAACACAAGATTTATGGAATGGTTAAAAGTGCATGAAAATGGCCAATTTACTCACTCTGAGTTCTCAAAAAGGGTTTCTTCACACCGGGAAGTTAATTAAATACCATTTGGAGGCATTTAATGTTCGAGCAAAAACGGCTGATTTTCGACAAAAGAGATAACACCCCCCCATTACGTCATGCTTCAGAAATGTGGAAAATGGTCCGTTTTCAAATGTTTTATTTTTGAACGTCAGTTCACATTTGTAGGTGGATCATCAGTGTTAGAGCTAAAATTAGCATGTTTAAAGTGATTTTCATGCTTCCAGGGGCTCGGGAAATGAATTAAATACTATTTGGAGGCATTTAATGTTCAATCAAAAACAGCTGATTTTTGACAAAAGAGATAACACCCCCCATTACGTCATGCTTCAGAAATGTGGAAAATGGTCCGTTTTCAAATGTTTTATTTTTGAACGTCAGTTGACATTTGTAGGTGGATCATCAGTGTTAGAGCTAAAATTAGCATGTTTAAAGTGATTTTCATGCTTCCAGGGGCCCTAAACACAAGATTTATGGAATGGTTAAAAGTGCATGAAAATGGCCAATTTACTCACTCTGAGTTCTCAAAAAGTGTTTCTTCACCCCGGGAAGTTAATTAAATACCATTTGGAGGCATTTAATGTTCAAGCAGAAACGGCTGATTTTCGACAAAAGAGATAACACCCCCCCATTATGTCATGCTTCAGAAATGTGGAAAATGGTCCGTTTTCAAATGTTTTATTTTTGAACGTCAGTTCACATTTGTAGGTGGATCATCAGTGTTAGAGCTAAAATTAGCATGTTTAAAGTGATTTTCATGCTTCCAGGGGCTCGGGAAGTGAATTAAATACTATTTGGAGGCATTTAATGTTCAAGCAAAAACAGCTGATTTTTGACAAAAGAGATAACACCCCCCCATTACGTCATGCTTCAGAAATGTGGAAAATGGTCCGTTTTCAAATGTTTTATTTTTGAACGTCAGTTCACATTTGTAGGTGGATCATCAGAGTTAGAGCTAAAATTCGCATGTTTAAAGTGATTTTCATGCTTCCAGGGGCCCTAAACACAAGATTTATGGAATGGTTAAAAGTGCATGAAAATGGCCAATTTACTCACTCTGAGTTCCCAAAAAGGGTTTCTTCACCCTCGGGAAGTTAATTAAATACCATTTGGAGGCATTTAATGTTCGAGCAAAAACTGCTGATTTTCGACAAAAGAGATAACACCCCCCCATTACGTCATGCTTCAGAAATGTGGAAAATGGTCCGTTTTCAAATGTTTTATTTTTGAATGTCAGTTCACATTTGTAGGTGGATCATCAGTGTTAGAGCTAAAATTAGCATGTTTAAAGTGATTTTCATGCTTCCAGGGGCTCGGGAAGTGAATTAAATACTATTTGGAGGCATTTAATGTTCAAGCAAAAACAGCTGATTTTTGACAAAAGAGATAACACCCCCCCATTATGTCATGCTTCAGAAATGTGGAAAATGGTCCGTTTTCAAATGTTTTATTTTTGAACGTCAGTTCACATTTGTAGGTGGATCATCAGTGTTAGAGCTAAAATTAGCATGTTTAAAGTGATTTTCATGCTTCCAGGGGCTCGGGAAGTGAATTAAATACTATTTGGAGGCATTTAATGTTCAAGCAAAAACAGCTGATTTTTGACAAAAGAGATAACACCCCCCCATTACGTCATGCTTCAGAAATGTGGAAAATGGTCCGTTTTCAAATGTTTTTATTTTTGAACGTCAGTTCACATTTGTAGGTGGATCATCAGTGTTAGAGCTAAAATTGGCATCTTTAAAGTGATTTTCATGCTTCCAGGGGCCCTAAACACAAGATTTATGGAATGGTTAAAAGTGCATGAAAATGGCCAATTTACTCACTCTGAGTTCTCAAAAAGTGTTTCTTCACCCCGGGAAGTTAATTAAATACCATTTGGAGGCATTTAATGTTCGAGCAGAAACGGCTGATTTTCGACAAAAGAGATAACACCCCCCCCCATTAAGTCATGCTTCAGAAATGTGGAAAATGGTCCGTTTTCAAATGTTTTATTTTGGAACGTCAGTTCACATTTGTAGGTGGATCATCAGTGTTAGAGCTAAAATTAGCATGTTTAAAGTGATTTTCATGCTTCCAGGGGCCCTAAACACAAGATTTATGGAATGGTTAAAAGTGCATGAAAATGGCCAATTTACTCACTCTGAGTTCTCAAAAAGGGTTTCTTCACCCCGGGAAGTTAATTAAATACCATTTGGAGGCATTTAATGTTCGAGCAAAAACTGCTGATTTTCGACAATAGAGATAACACCCCCCATTACGTCATGCTTCAGAAATGTGGAAAATGATCCGTTTTCAAATGTTTTATTTTTGAACGTCAGTTCACATTTGTAGGTGGATCATCAGTGTTAGAGCTAAAATTAGCATGTTTAAAGTGATTTTCATGCTTCCAGGGGCTCGGGAAGTGAATTAAATACTATTTGGAGGCATTTAATGTTCAAGCAAAAACAGCTGATTTTTGACAAAAGAGATAACACCCCCCCCATTACGTCATGCTTCAGAAATGTGGAAAATGGTCCGTTTTCAAATGTTTTATTTTTGAACGTCAGTTCACATTTGTAGGTGGATCATCAGTGTTAGAGCTAAAATTAGCATGTTTAAAGTGATTTTCATGCTTCCAGGGGCCCTAAACACAAGATTTATGGAATGGTTAAAAGTGCATGAAAATGGCCAATTTACTCACTCTGAGTTCTCAAAAAGGGTTTCTTCACCCCGGGAAGTTAATTAAATACCATTTGAAGGCATTTAATGTTCGAGCAAAAACGGCTGATTTTCGACAAAAGAGATAACACCCCCCCATTACGTCATGCTTCAGAAATGTGGAAAATGGTCCGTTTTCAAATGTTTTATTTTTGAACATCAGTTCACATTTGTAGGTGGATCATCAGTGTTAGAGCTAAAATTAGCATGTTTAAAGTGATTTTCATGCTTCCAGGGGCTCGGGAAGTGAAATAAATACTATTTGGAGGCATTTAATGTTCAATCAAAAACAGCTGATTTTTGACAAAAGAGATAACACCCCCCATTACGTCATGCTTCAGAAATGTGGAAAATGGTCCGTTTTCAAATGTTTTATTTTTTAACGTCAGTTCACATTTGTAGGTGGATCATCAGTGTTAGAACTAAAATTAGCATGTTTAAAGTGATTTTCATGCTTCCAGGGGCCCTAAACACAAGATTTATGGAATGGTTAAAAGTGCATGAAAATGGCCAATTTACTCACTCTGAGTTCTCAAAAAGGGTTTCTTCACACCGGGAAGTTAATTAAATACCATTTGGAGGCATTTAATGTTCGAGCAAAAACGGCTGATTTTCGACAAAAGAGATAACACCCCCCCATTACGTCATGCTTCAGAAATGTGGAAAATGGTCCGTTTTCAAATGTTTTATTTTTGAATGTCAGTTCACATTTGTAGGTGGATCATCAGTGTTAGAGCTAAAATTAGAATGTTTAAAGTGATTTTCATGCTTCCAGGGGCTCGGGAAATGAATTAAATACTATTTGGAGGCATTTAATGTTCAATCAAAAACAGCTGATTTTTGACAAAAGAGATAACACCCCCCATTACGTCATGCTTCAGAAATGTGGAAAATGGTCCGTTTTCAAATGTTTTATTTTTGAACGTCAGTTGACATTTGTAGGTGGATCATCAGTGTTAGAGCTAAAATTAGCATGTTTAAAGTGAT
Organism: Lissotriton vulgaris; assembly: GCF_964263255.1. Classification (NCBI taxonomy): domain Eukaryota; kingdom Metazoa; phylum Chordata; class Amphibia; order Caudata; family Salamandridae; genus Lissotriton; species Lissotriton vulgaris. The sequence goes on along the minus strand of NW_028253623.1, from coordinate 1,130,269 downwards.
TTTCATGCTTCCAGGGGCCCTAAACACAAGATTTATGGAATGGTTAAAAGTGCATGAAAATGGCCAATTTACTCACTCTGAGTTCTCAAAAAGTGTTTCTTCACCCCGGGAAGTTAATTAAATACCATTTGGAGGCATTTAATGTTCAAGCAGAAACGGCTGATTTTCGACAAAAGAGATAACACCCCCCCATTATGTCATGCTTCAGAAATGTGGAAAATGGTCCGTTTTCAAATGTTTTATTTTTGAACGTCAGTTCACATTTGTAGGTGGATCATCAGTGTTAGAGCTAAAATTAGCATGTTTAAAGTGATTTTCATGCTTCCAGGGGCTCGGGAAGTGAATTAAATACTATTTGGAGGCATTTAATGTTCAAGCAAAAACAGCTGATTTTTGACAAAAGAGATAACACCCCCCCATTACGTCATGCTTCAGAAATGTGGAAAATGGTCCGTTTTCAAATGTTTTATTTTTGAACGTCAGTTCACATTTGTAGGTGGATCATCAGAGTTAGAGCTAAAATTCGCATGTTTAAAGTGATTTTCATGCTTCCAGGGGCCCTAAACACAAGATTTATGGAATGGTTAAAAGTGCATGAAAATGGCCAATTTACTCACTCTGAGTTCCCAAAAAGGGTTTCTTCACCCCCGGGAAGTTAATTAAATACCATTTGGAGGCATTTAATGTTCGAGCAAAAACTGCTGATTTTCGACAAAAGAGATAACACCCCCCCATTACGTCATGCTTCAGAAATGTGGAAAATGGTCCGTTTTCAAATGTTTTATTTTTGAATGTCAGTTCACATTTGTAGGTGGATCATCAGTGTTAGAGCTAAAATTAGCATGTTTAAAGTGATTTTCATGCTTCCAGGGGCTCGGGAAGTGAATTAAATACTATTTGGAGGCATTTAATGTTCAAGCAAAAACAGCTGATTTTTGACAAAAGAGATAACACCCCCCCATTATGTCATGCTTCAGAAATGTGGAAAATGGTCCGTTTTCAAATGTTTTATTTTTGAACGTCAGTTCACATTTGTAGGTGGATCATCAGTGTTAGAGCTAAAATTAGCATGTTTAAAGTGATTTTCATGCTTCCAGGGGCTCGGGAAGTGAATTAAATACTATTTGGAGGCATTTAATGTTCAAGCAAAAACAGCTGATTTTTGACAAAAGAGATAACACCCCCCCATTACGTCATGCTTCAGAAATGTGGAAAATGGTCCGTTTTCAAATGTTTTTATTTTTGAACGTCAGTTCACATTTGTAGGTGGATCATCAGTGTTAAAGCTAAAATTGGCATCTTTAAAGTGATTTTCATGCTTCCAGGGGCCCTAAACACAAGATTTATGGAATGGTTAAAAGTGCATGAAAATGGCCAATTTACTCACTCTGAGTTCTCAAAAAGTGTTTCTTCACCCCGGGAAGTTAATTAAATACCATTTGGAGGCATTTAATGTTCGAGCAGAAACGGCTGATTTTCGACAAAAGAGATAACACCCCCCCCCATTAAGTCATGCTTCAGAAATGTGGAAAATGGTCCGTTTTCAAATGTTTTATTTTGGAACGTCAGTTCACATTTGTAGGTGGATCATCAGTGTTAGAGCTAAAATTAGCATGTTTATAGTGATGTTCATGCTTCCAGGGACTCGGGAAGTGAATTAAATACTATTTGGAGGCATTTAATGTTCAATCAAAAACAGCTGATTTTTGACAAAAGAGATAACACCCCCCCATTACGTCATGCTTCAGAAATGTGGAAAATGGTCCGTTTTAAAATGTTTTATTTTTGAATGTCAGTTCACATTTGTAGGTGGATCATCAGTGTTGGAGCTAAAATTAGCATGTTTAAAGTGATTTTCATGCTTCCAGGGGCCCTAAACACAAGATTTACTGAATGGTTAAAAGTGCATGAAAATGGCCAATTTACTCACTCTGAGTTCTCAAAAAGGGTTTCTTCACCCCGGGAAGTTAATTAAATACCATTTGGAGGCATTTAATGTTCGAGCAAAAACGGCTGATTTTCGACAAAAGAGATAACACCCCCCATTACGTCATGCTTCAGAAATGTGGAAAATGGTCCGTTTTCAAATGTTTTATTTTTGAACGTCAGTTCACATTTGTAGGTGGATCATCAGTGTTAGAGCTAAAATTAGCATGTTTAAAGTGATTTTCATGCTTCCAGGGGCTCGGGAAGTGAATTAAATACTATTTGGAGGCATTTAACGTTCAAGCAAAAACAGTTGATTTTTGACAAAAGAGATAACACCCCCCCATTACGTCATGCTTCCGAAATGTGGAAAATGGTCCGTTTTCAAATGTTTTATTTTTGAACGTCAGTTCACATTTGTAGGTGGATCATCAGTGTTAGAGCTAAAATTAGCATGTTTAAAGTGATTTTCATGCTTCCAGGGGCTCGGGAAGTGAATTAAATACTATTTGGAGGCATTTAATGTTCAAGCAAAAACAGCTGATTTTTGACAAAAGAGATAACACCCCCCCATTACGTCATGCTTCAGAAATGTGGAAAATGGTCCGTTTTCAAATGTTTTATTTTTGAACGTCAGTTCACATTTGTAGGTGGATCATCAGAGTTAGAGCTAAAATTCGCATGTTTAAAGTGATTTTCATGCTTCCAGGGGCCCTAAACACAAGATTTATGGAATGGTTAAAAGTGCATGAAAATGGCCAATTTACTCACTCTGAGTTCCCAAAAAGGGTTTCTTCACCCTCGGGAAGTTAATTAAATACCATTTGGAGGCATTTAATGTTCGAGCAAAAACTGCTGATTTTCGACAAAAGAGATAACACCCCCCCATTACGTCATGCTTCAGAAATGTGGAAAATGGTCCGTTTTCAAATGTTTTATTTTTGAATGTCAGTTCACATTTGTAGGTGGATCATCAGTGTTAGAGCTAAAATTAGCATGTTTAAAGTGATTTTCATGCTTCCAGGGGCTCGGGAAGTGAATTAAATACTATTTGGAGGCATTTAATGTTCAAGCAAAAACAGCTGATTTTTGACAAAAGAGATAACACCCCCCCATTATGTCATGCTTCAGAAATGTGGAAAATGGTCCGTTTTCAAATGTTTTATTTTTGAACGTCAGTTCACATTTGTAGGTGGATCATCAGTGTTAGAGCTAAAATTAGCATGTTTAAAGTGATTTTCATGCTTCCAGGGGCTCGGGAAGTGAATTAAATACTATTTGGAGGCATTTAATGTTCAAGCAAAAACAGCTGATTTTTGACAAAAGAGATAACACCCCCCCATTACGTCATGCTTCAGAAATGTGGAAAATGGTCCGTTTTCAAATGTTTTTATTTTTGAACGTCAGTTCACATTTGTAGGTGGATCATCAGTGTTAGAGCTAAAATTGGCATCTTTAAAGTGATTTTCATGCTTCCAGGGGCCCTAAACACAAGATTTATGGAATGGTTAAAAGTGCATGAAAATGGCCAATTTACTCACTCTGAGTTCTCAAAAAGTGTTTCTTCACCCCGGGAAGTTAATTAAATACCATTTGGAGGCATTTAATGTTCGAGCAGAAACGGCTGATTTTCGACAAAAGAGATAACACCCCCCCCCATTAAGTCATGCTTCAGAAATGTGGAAAATGGTCCGTTTTCAAATGTTTTATTTTGGAACGTCAGTTCACATTTGTAGGTGGATCATCAGTGTTAGAGCTAAAATTAGCATGTTTAAAGTGATTTTCATGCTTCCAGGGGCCCTAAACACAAGATTTATGGAATGGTTAAAAGTGCATGAAAATGGCCAATTTACTCACTCTGAGTTCTCAAAAAGGGTTTCTTCACCCCGGGAAGTTAATTAAATACCATTTGGAGGCATTTAATGTTCGAGCAAAAACTGCTGATTTTCGACAATAGAGATAACACCCCCCATTACGTCATGCTTCAGAAATGTGGAAAATGATCCGTTTTCAAATGTTTTATTTTTGAACGTCAGTTCACATTTGTAGGTGGATCATCAGTGTTAGAGCTAAAATTAGCATGTTTAAAGTGATTTTCATGCTTCCAGGGGCTCGGGAAGTGAATTAAATACTATTTGGAGGCATTTAATGTTCAAGCAAAAACAGCTGATTTTTGACAAAAGAGATAACACCCCCCCCATTACGTCATGCGTCAGAAATGTGGAAAATGGTCCGTTTTCAAATGTTTTATTTTTGAACGTCAGTTCACATTTGTAGGTGGATCATCAGTGTTAGAGCTAAAATTAGCATGTTTAAAGTGATTTTCATGCTTCCAGGGGCCCTAAACACAAGATTTATGGAATGGTTAAAAGTGCATGAAAATGGCCAATTTACTCACTCTGAGTTCTCAAAAAGGGTTTCTTCACCCCGGGAAGTTAATTAAATACCATTTGAAGGCATTTAATGTTCGAGCAAAAACGGCTGATTTTCGACAAAAGAGATAACACCCCCCCATTACGTCATGCTTCAGAAATGTGGAAAATGGTCCGTTTTCAAATGTTTTATTTTTGAACATCAGTTCACATTTGTAGGTGGATCATCAGTGTTAGAGCTAAAATTAGCATGTTTAAAGTGATTTTCATGCTTCCAGGGGCTCGGGAAGTGAAATAAATACTATTTGGAGGCATTTAATGTTCAATCAAAAACAGCTGATTTTTGACAAAAGAGATAACACCCCCCATTACGTCATGCTTCAGAAATGTGGAAAATGGTCCGTTTTCAAATGTTTTATTTTTTAACGTCAGTTCACATTTGTAGGTGGATCATCAGTGTTAGAGCTAAAATTAGCATGTTTAAAGTGATTTTCATGCTTCCAGGGGCCCTAAACACAAGATTTATGGAATGGTTAAAAGTGCATGAAAATGGCCAATTTACTCACTCTGAGTTCTCAAAAAGGGTTTCTTCACACCGGGAAGTTAATTAAATACCATTTGGAGGCATTTAATGTTCGAGCAAAAACGGCTGATTTTCGACAAAAGAGATAACACCCCCCCATTACGTCATGCTTCAGAAATGTGGAAAATGGTCCGTTTTCAAATGTTTTATTTTTGAACGTCAGTTCACATTTGTAGGTGGATCATCAGTGTTAGAGCTAAAATTAGAATGTTTAAAGTGATTTTCATGCTTCCAGGGGGTCGGGAAATGAATTAAATACTATTTGGAGGCATTTAATGTTCAATCAAAAACAGCTGATTTTTGACAAAAGAGATAACACCCCCCATTACGTCATGCTTCAGAAATGTGGAAAATGGTCCGTTTTCAAATGTTTTATTTTTGAACGTCAGTTGACATTTGTAGGTGGATCATCAGTGTTAGAGCTAAAATTAGCATGTTTAAAGTGATTTTCATGCTTCCAGGGGCCCTAAACACAAGATTTATGGAATGGTTAAAAGTGCATGAAAATGGCCAATTTACTCACTCTGAGTTCTCAAAAAGTGTTTCTTCACCCCGGGAAGTTAATTAAATACCATTTGGAGGCATTTAATGTTCAAGCAGAAACGGCTGATTTTCGACAAAAGAGATAACACCCCCCCATTATGTCATGCTTCAGAAATGTGGAAAATGGTCCGTTTTCAAATGTTTTATTTTTGAACGTCAGTTCACATTTGTAGGTGGATCATCAGTGTTAGAGCTAAAATTAGCATGTTTAAAGTGATTTTCATGCTTCCAGGGGCTCGGGAAGTGAATTAAATACTATTTGGAGGCATTTAATGTTCAAGCAAAAACAGCTGATTTTTGACAAAAGAGATAACACCCCCCCATTACGTCATGCTTCAGAAATGTGGAAAATGGTCCGTTTTCAAATGTTTTATTTTTGAACGTCAGTTCACATTTGTAGGTGGATCATCAGAGTTAGAGCTAAAATTCGCATGTTTAAAGTGATTTTCATGCTTCCAGGGGCCCTAAACACAAGATTTATGGAATGGTTAAAAGTGCATGAAAATGGCCAATTTACTCACTCTGAGTTCCCAAAAAGGGTTTCTTCACCCCCGGGAAGTTAATTAAATACCATTTGGAGGCATTTAATGTTCGAGCAAAAACTGCTGATTTTCGACAAAAGAGATAACACCCCCCCATTACGTCATGCTTCAGAAATGTGGAAAATGGTCCGTTTTCAAATGTTTTATTTTTGAATGTCAGTTCACATTTGTAGGTGGATCATCAGTGTTAGAGCTAAAATTAGCATGTTTAAAGTGATTTTCATGCTTCCAGGGGCTCGGGAAGTGAATTAAATACTATTTGGAGGCATTTAATGTTCAAGCAAAAACAGCTGATTTTTGACAAAAGAGATAACACCCCCCCATTATGTCATGCTTCAGAAATGTGGAAAATGGTCCGTTTTCAAATGTTTTATTTTTGAACGTCAGTTCACATTTGTAGGTGGATCATCAGTGTTAGAGCTAAAATTAGCATGTTTAAAGTGATTTTCATGCTTCCAGGGGCTCGGGAAGTGAATTAAATACTATTTGGAGGCATTTAATGTTCAAGCAAAAACAGCTGATTTTTGACAAAAGAGATAACACCCCCCCATTACGTCATGCTTCAGAAATGTGGAAAATGGTCCGTTTTCAAATGTTTTTATTTTTGAACGTCAGTTCACATTTGTAGGTGGATCATCAGTGTTAGAGCTAAAATTGGCATCTTTAAAGTGATTTTCATGCTTCCAGGGGCCCTAAACACAAGATTTATGGAATGGTTAAAAGTGCATGAAAATGGCCAATTTACTCACTCTGAGTTCCCAAAAAGGGTTTCTTCACCCCCGGGAAGTTAATTAAATACCATTTGGAGGCATTTAATGTTCGAGCAAAAACTGCTGATTTTCGACAAAAGAGATAACACCCCCCCATTACGTCATGCTTCAGAAATGTGGAAAATGGTCCGTTTTCAAATGTTTTATTTTTGAATGTCAGTTCACATTTGTAGGTGGATCATCAGTGTTAGAGCTAAAATTAGCATGTTTAAAGTGATTTTCATGCTTCCAGGGGCTCGGGAAGTGAATTAAATACTATTTGGAGGCATTTAATGTTCAAGCAAAAACAGCTGATTTTTGACAAAAGAGATAACACCCCCCCATTATGTCATGCTTCAGAAATGTGGAAAATGGTCCGTTTTCAAATGTTTTATTTTTGAACGTCAGTTCACATTTGTAGGTGGATCATCAGTGTTAGAGCTAAAATTAGCATGTTTAAAGTGATTTTCATGCTTCCAGGGGCTCGGGAAGTGAATTAAATACTATTTGGAGGCATTTAATGTTCAAGCAAAAACAGCTGATTTTTGACAAAAGAGATAACACCCCCCCATTACGTCATGCTTCAGAAATGTGGAAAATGGTCCGTTTTCAAATGTTTTTATTTTTGAACGTCAGTTCACATTTGTAGGTGGATCATCAGTGTTAGAGCTAAAATTGGCATCTTTAAAGTGATTTTCATGCTTCCAGGGGCCCTAAACACAAGATTTATGGAATGGTTAAAAGTGCATGAAAATGGCCAATTTACTCACTCTGAGTTCTCAAAAAGTGTTTCTTCACCCCGGGAAGTTAATTAAATACCATTTGGAGGCATTTAATGTTCGAGCAGAAACGGCTGATTTTCGACAAAAGAGATAACACCCCCCCCCATTAAGTCATGCTTCAGAAATGTGGAAAATGGTCCGTTTTCAAATGTTTTATTTTGGAACGTCAGTTCACATTTGTAGGTGGATCATCAGTGTTAGAGCTAAAATTAGCATGTTTATAGTGATGTTCATGCTTCCAGGGACTCGGGAAGTGAATTAAATACTATTTGGAGGCATTTAATGTTCAATCAAAAACAGCTGATTTTTGACAAAAGAGATAACACCCCCCCATTACGTCATGCTTCAGAAATGTGGAAAATGGTCCGTTTTAAAATGTTTTATTTTTGAATGTCAGTTCACATTTGTAGGTGGATCATCAGTGTTGGAGCTAAAATTAGCATGTTTAAAGTGATTTTCATGCTTCCAGGGGCCCTAAACACAAGATTTACTGAATGGTTAAAAGTGCATGAAAATGGCCAATTTACTCACTCTGAGTTCTCAAAAAGGGTTTCTTCACCCCGGGAAGTTAATTAAATACCATTTGGAGGCATTTAATGTTCGAGCAAAAACGGCTGATTTTCGACAAAAGAGATAACACCCCCCATTACGTCATGCTTCAGAAATGTGGAAAATGGTCCGTTTTCAAATGTTTTATTTTTGAACGTCAGTTCACATTTGTAGGTGGATCATCAGTGTTAGAGCTAAAATTAGCATGTTTAAAGTGATTTTCATGCTTCCAGGGGCTCGGGAAGTGAATTAAATACTATTTGGAGGCATTTAACGTTCAAGCAAAAACAGCTGATTTTTGACAAAAGAGATAACACCCCCCCATTACGTCATGCTTCCGAAATGTGGAAAATGGTCCGTTTTCAAATGTTTTATTTTTGAACGTCAGTTCACATTTGTAGGTGGATCATCAGTGTTAGAGCTAAAATTAGCATGTTTAAAGTGATTTTCATGCTTCCAGGGGCCCTAAACACAAGATTTATGGAATGGTTAAAAGTGCATGAAAATGGCCAATTTACTCACTCTGAGTTCTCAAAAAGGGTTTCTTCACCCCGGGAAGTTAATTAAATACCATTTGGAGGCATTTAATGTTCGAGCAAAAACGGCTGATTTTCGACAAAAGAGATAACACCCCCCCATTACGTCATGCTTCAGAAATGTGGAAAATGGTCCGTTTTCAAATGTTTTATTTTTGAACGTCAGTTCACATTTGTAGGTGGATCATCAGTGTTAGAGCTAAAATTAGCATGTTTAAAGTGATTTTCATGCTTCCAGGGGCCCTAAACACAAGATTTATGGAATGGTTAAAAGTGCATGAAAATGGCCAATTTACTCACTCTGAGTTCTCAAAAAGGGTTTCTTCACCCCGGGAAGTTAATTAAATACCATTTGGAGGCATTTAATGTTCGAGCAAAAACGGCTGATTTTCGACAAAAGAGATAACACCCCCCCATTACGTCATGCTTCAGAAATGTGGAAAATGGTCCGTTTTCAAATGTTTTATTTTTGAATGTCAGTTCACATTTGTAGGTGGATCATCAGTGTTAGAGCTAAAATTAGCATGTTTAAAGTGATTTTCATGCTTCCAGGGGCTCGGGAAGTGAATTAAATACTATTTGGAGGCATTTAATGTTCAATCAAAAACAGCTGATTTTTGACAAAAGAGATAACACCCCCCCATTACGTCATGCTTCAGAAATGTGGAAAATGGTCCGTTTTCAAATGTTTTATTTTTGAACGTCAGTTCTCATTTGTAGGTGGATCATCAGTGTTAGAGCTAAAATTAGCATGTTTAAAGTGATTTTCATGCTTCCAGGGGCTCGGGAAGTGAATTAAATACTATTTGGAGGCATTTAATGTTCAAGCAAAAACAGCTGATTTTTGACAAAAGAGATAACACCCCCCCATTACGTCATGCTTCAGAAATGTGGAAAATGGTCCGTTTTCAAATGTTTTATTTTTGAACATCAGTTCACATTTGTAGGTGGATCATCAGTGTTAGAGCTAAAATTAGCATGTTTAAAGTGATTTTCATGCTTCCAGGGGCTCGGGAAGTGAATTAAATACTATTTGGAGGCATTTAATGTTCAATCAAAAACAGCTGATTTTTGACAAAAGAGATAACACCCCCCCCATTACGTCATGCTTCAGAAATGTGGAAAATGGTCCGTTTTCAAATGTTTTATTTTTGAACGTCAGTTCACATTTGTAGGTGGATCATCAGTGTTAGAGCTAAAATTAGCATGTTTAAAGTGATTTTCATGCTTCCAGGGGCCCTAAACACAAGATTTATGGAATGGTTAAAAGTGCATGAAAATGGCCAATTTACTCACTCTGAGTTCTCAAAAAGGGTTTCTTCATCCCGGGAAGTTAATTAAATACCATTTTGAGGCATTTAATGTTCGAGCAAAAACGGCTGATTTTCGACAAAAGAGATAACACCCCCCCATTACGTCATGCTTCAGAAATGTGGAAAATGGTCCGTTTTCAAATGTTTTATTTTTGAACATCAGTTCACATTTGTAGGTGGATCATCAGTGTTAGAGCTAAAATTAGCATGTTTAAAGTGATTTTCATGCTTCCAGGGGCTCGGGACGTGAATTAAATACTATTTGGAGGCATTTAATGTTCAATCAAAAACAGCTGATTTTTGACCAAAGAGATAACACTCCCCCATTACGTCATGCTTCAGAAATGTGGAAAATGGTCCGTTTTCAAATGTTTTATTTTTGAACATCAGTTCACATTTGTAGGTGGATCATCAGTGTTAGAGCTAAAATTAGCATGTTTAAAGTGATTTTCATGCTTCCAGGGGCCCTAAACACAAGATTTATGGAATGGTTAAAAGTGCATGAAAATGGCCAATTTACTCACTCTGAGTTCTCAAAAAGGGTTTCTTCACCCCGGGAAGTTAATTAAATACCATTTGGAGGCATTTAATGTTCGAGCAAAACCGGCTGATTTTCGACAAAAGAGATAACACCCCCCCATTACGTCATGCTTCAGAAATGTGGAAAATGGTCCGTTTTCAAATGTTTTATTTTTGAACGTCAGTTCACATTTGTAGGTGGATCATCAGTGTTAGCGCTAAAATTTGCATGTTTAAAGTGATTTTCATGCTTCCAGGGGCTCGGGAAGTGAATTAAATACTATTTGGAGGCATTTAATGTTCAAGCAAAAACAGCTGATTTTTGACAAAAGAGATAACACCCCCCCATTACGTCATGCTTCAGAAATGTGGAAAATGGTCCGTTTTCAAATGTTTTATTTTTGAACGTCAATTCACATTTGTAGGTGGATCATCAGTGTTAGAGCTAAAATTAGCATGTTTAAAGTGATTTTCATGCTTCCAGGGGCCCTAAACACAAGATTTATGGAATGGTTAAAAGTGCATGAAAATGGCCAATTTATTCACTCTGAGTTCTCAAAAAGGGTTTCTTTACCCCGGAAAGTTAATTAAATACCATTTGGAGGCATTTAATGTTCGAGCAAAAACGGCTGATTTTCGACAAAAGAGATAACACCCCCCCATTACGTCATGCTTCAGAAATGTGGAAAATGGTCCGTTTTCAAATGTTTTATTTTTGAACGTCAGTTCACATTTGTAGGTGGATCATCAGTGTTAGAGCTAAAATTAGCATGTTTAAAGTGATTTTCATGCTTCCAGGGGCCCTAAACTCAAGATTTATGGAATGGTTAAAAGTGCATGAAAATGGCCAATTTATTCACTCTGAGTTCTCAAAAAGGGTTTCTTTACCCCGGAAAGTTAATTAAATACCATTTGGAGGCATTTAATGTTCGAGCAAAAACGGCTGATTTTCGACAAAAGAGATAACACCCCCCCATTACGTCATGCTTCAGAAATGTGGAAAATGGTCCGTTTTCAAATGTTTTATTTTTGAACGTCAGTTCACATTTGTAGGTGGATCATCAGTGTTAGAGCTAAAATTAGCATGTTTAAAGTGATTTTCATGCTTCCAGGGGCTCGGGAAGTGAATTAAATACTATTTGGAGGCATTTAATGTTCAATCAAAAACAGCTGATTTTTGACAAAAGAGATAACACCCCCCCATTACGTCATGCTTCAGAAATGTGGAAAATGGTCCGTTTTCAAATGTTTTATTTTTGAACGTCAGTTCTCATTTGTAGGTGGATCATCAGTGTTAGAGCTAAAATTAGCATGTTTAAAGTGATTTTCATGCTTCCAGGGGCTCGGGAAGTGAATTAAATACTATTTGGAGGCATTTAATGTTCAAGCAAAAACAGCTGATTTTTGACAAAAGAGATAACACCCCCCCATTACGTCATGCTTCAGAAATGTGGAAAATGGTCCGTTTTCAAATGTTTTATTTTTGAACATCAGTTCACATTTGTAGGTGGATCATCAGTGTTAGAGCTAAAATTAGCATGTTTAAAGTGATTTTCATGCTTCCAGGGGCTCGGGAAGTGAATTAAATACTATTTGGAGGCATTTAATGTTCAATCAAAAACAGCTGATTTTTGACAAAAGAGATAACACCCCCCCCATTACGTCATGCTTCAGAAATGTGGAAAATGGTCCGTTTTCAAATGTTTTATTTTTGAACGTCAGTTCACATTTGTAGGTGGATCTTCAGTGTTAGAGCTAAAATTAGCATGTTTAAAGTGATTTTCATGCTTCCAGGGGCCCTAAACACAAGATTTATGGAATGGTTAAAAGTGCATGAAAATGGCCAATTTACTCACTCTGAGTTCTCAAAAAGGGTTTCTTCACCCCGGGAAGTTAATTAAATACCATTTTGAGGCATTTAATGTTTGAGCAAAAACGGCTGATTTTCGACAAAAGAGATAACACCCCCCCATTACGTCATGCTTCAGAAATGTGGAAAATGGTCCGTTTTCAAATGTTTTATTTTTGAACATCAGTTCACATTTGTAGGTGGATCATCAGTGTTAGAGCTAAAATTAGCATGTTTAAAGTGATTTTCATGCTTCCAGGGGCTCGGGAAGTGAATTAAATACTATTTGGAGGCATTTAATGTTCAATCAAAAACAGCTGATTTTTGACCAAAGAGATAACACTCCCCCATTACGTCATGCTTCAGAAATGTGGAAAATGGTCCGTTTTCAAATGTTTTATTTTTGAACATCAGTTCACATTTGTAGGTGGATCATCAGTGTTAGAGCTAAAATTAGCATGTTTAAAGTGATTTTCATGCTTCCAGGGGCCCTAAACACAAGATTTATGGAATGGTTAAAAGTGCATGAAAATGGCCAATTTACTCACTCTGAGTTCTCAAAAAGGGTTTCTTTACCCCGGAAAGTTAATTAAATACCATTTGGAGGCATTTAATGTTCGAGCAAAAACGGCTGATTTTCGACAAAAGAGATAACACCCCCCCATTACGTCATGCTTCAGAAATGTGGAAAATGGTCCGTTTTCAAATGTTTTATTTTTGAACGTCAGTTCACATTTGTAGGTGGATCATCAGTGTTAGAGCTAAAATTAGCATGTTTAAAGTGATTTTCATGCTTCCAGGGGCTCGGGAAGTGAATTAAATACTATTTGGAGGCATTTAATGTTCAATCAAAAACAGCTGACTTTTGACAAAAGAGATAACACCCCCCCATTACGTCATGCTTCAGAAATGTGGAAAATGGTCCGTTTTAAAATGTTTTATTTTTGAATGTCAGTTCACATTTGTAGGTGGATCATCAGTGTTGGAGCTAAAATTAGCATGTTTAAAGTGATTTTCATGCTTCCAGCGGCCCTAAACACAAGATTTATGGAATGGTTAAAAGTGCATGAAAATGGCCAATTTACTCACTCTGAGTTCTCAAAAAGGGTTTCTTCACACCGGGAAGTTAATCAAATGCCATTTGGAGGCATTTAATGTTCGAGCAAAAACGGCTGATTTTCGACAAAAGAGATAACACCCCCCCATTACGTCATGCTTCAGAAATGTGGAAAATGGTCCGTTTTCAAATGTTTTATTTTTGAACGTCAGTTCACATTTGTAGGTGGATCATCAGTGTTAGAGCTAAAATTAGCATGTTTAAAGTGATTTTCATGCTTCCAGGGGCTCGGGAAGTGAATTAAATACTATTTGGAGGCATTTAATGTTCAATCAAAAACAGCTGATTTTTGACAAAAGAGATAACACCCCCCATTACGTCATGCTTCAGAAATGTGGAAAATGGTCCGTTTTCAAATGTTTTGTTTTTGAACGTCAGTTCACATTTGTAGGTGGATCATCAGTGTTAGAGCTAAAATTAGCATGTTTAAAGTGATTTTCATGCTTCCAGGGGCCCTAAACACAAGATTTATGGAATGGTTAAAAGTGCATGAAAATGGCCAATTTACTCACTCTGAGTTCTCAAAAAGGGTTTCTTCACCCCGGGAAGTTAATTAAATACCATTTGAAGGCATTTAATGTTCGAGCAAAAACGGCTGAATTTCGACAAAAGAGATAACACCCCCCCCATTACGTCATGCTTCAGAAATGTGGAAAATGGTCCGTTTTCAAATGTTTTATTTTTGAACATCAGTTCACATTTGTAGGTGGATCATCAGTGTTAGAGCTAAAATTAGCATGTTTAAAGTGATTTTCATGCTTCCAGGGGCTCGGGAAGTGAATTAAATACTATTTGGAGGCATTTAATGTTCAATCAAAAACAGCTGATTTTTGACAAAAGAGATAACACCCCCCCATTACGTCATGCTTCAGAAATGTGGAAAATGGTCCGTTTTCAAATGTTTTATTTTTGAACGTCAGTTCACATTTGTAGGTGGATCATCAGTGTTAGAGCTAAAATTAACATGTTTAAAGTGATTTTCATGCTTCCAGGGGCCCTAAACACAAGATTTATGGAATGGTTAAAAGTGCATGAAAATGGCCAATTTACTCACTCTGAGTTCTCAAAAAGGGCTTCTTCACCCCGGGAAGTTAATTAAATACCATTTGGAGGCATTTAATGTTCGAGCAAAAACGGCTGATTTTCGACAAAAGAGATAACACCCCCCCATTACGTCATGCTTCAGAAATGTGGAAAATGGTCCGTTTTCAAATGTTTTATTTTTGAACGTCAGTTCACATTTGTAGGTGGATCATCAGTGTTAGAGCTAAAATTAGCATGTTTAAAGTGATTTTCATGCTTCCAGGGGCTCGGGAAGTGAATTAAATACTATTTGGAGGCATTTAATATTCAATCAAAAACAGCTGATTTTTGACAAAAGAGATAACACCCCCCCATTACGTCATGCTTCAGAAATGTGGAAAATGGTCCGTTTTCAAATGTTTTGTTTTTGAACGTCAGTTCACATTTGTAGGTGGATCATCAGTGTTAGAGCTAAAATTAGCATGTTTAAAGTGATTTTCATGCTTCCAGGGGCCCTAAACACAAGATTTATGGAATGGTTAAAAGTGCATGAAAATGGCCAATTTACTCACTCTGAGTTCTCAAAAAGGGTTTCTTCACCCCGGGAAGTTAATTAAATACCATTTGAAGGCATTTAATGTTCGAGCAAAAACGGCTGAATTTCGACAAAAGAGATAACACCCCCCCATTACGTCATGCTTCAGAAATGTGGAAAATGGTCCGTTTTCAAATGTTTTATTTTTGAACATCAGTTCACATTTGTAGGTGGATCATCAGTGTTAGAGCTAAAATTAGCATGTTTAAAGTGATTTTCATGCTTCCAGGGGCCCTAAACACAAGATTTATGGAATGGTTAAAAGTGCATGAAAATGGCCAATTTACTCACTCTGAGTTCTCAAAAAGGGCTTCTTCACCCCGGGAAGTTAATTAAATACCATTTGGAGGCATTTAATGTTCGAGCAAAAACGGCTGATTTTCGACAAAATAGATAACACCCCCCCATTACGTCATGCTTCAGAAATGTGGAAAATGGTCCGTTTTCAAATGTTTTATTTTTGAACGTCAGTTCACATTTGTAGGTGGATCATCAGTGTTAGAGCTAAAATTAGCATGTTTAAAGTGATTTTCATGCTTCCAGGGGCTCGGGAAGTGAATTAAATACTATTTGGAGGCATTTAATGTTCAATCAAAAACAGCTGATTTTTGACAAAAGAGATAACACCCCCCCATTACGTCATGCTTCAGAAATGTGGAAAATGGTCCGTTTTCAAATGTTTTATTTTTGAACGTCAGTTCACATTTGTAGGTGGATCATCAGTGTTAGAGCTAAAATTAGCATGTTTAAAGTAATTTTCATGCTTCCAGGGGCCCTAAACACAAGATTTATGGAATGGTTAAAAGTGCATGAAAATGGCCAATTTACTCACTCTGAGTTCTCAAAAAGTGTTTCTTCACCCCGGGAAGTTAATTAAATACCATTTGGAGGCATTTAATGTTCGAGCAGAAACGGCTGATTTTCGACAAAAGAGATAACACCCCCCCCCATTAAGTCATGCTTCAGAAATGTGGAAAATGGTCCGTTTTCAAATGTTTTATTTTGGAACGTCAGTTCACATTTGTAGGTGGATCATCAGTGTTAGAGCTAAAATTAGCATGTTTATAGTGATGTTCATGCTTCCAGGGGCTCGGGAAGTGAATTAAATACTATTTGGAGGCATTTAATGTTCAATCAAAAACAGCTGATTTTTGACAAAAGAGATAACACCCCCCCATTACGTCATGCTTCAGAAATGTGGAAAATGGTCCGTTTTAAAATGTTTTATTTTTGAATGTCAGTTCACATTTGTAGGTGGATCATCAGTGTTGGAGCTAAAATTAGCATGTTTAAAGTGATTTTCATGCTTCCAGCGGCCCTAAACACAAGATTTATGGAATGGTTAAAAGTGCATGAAAATGGCCAATTTACTCACTCTGAGTTCTCAAAAAGTGTTTCTTCACCCCGGGAAGTTAATTAAATACCATTTGGAGGCATTTAATGTTCGAGCAGAAACGGCTGATTTTCGACAAAAGAGATAACACCCCCCCATTACGTCATGCTTCAGAAATGTGGAAAATGGTCCGTTTTCAAATGTTTTATTTTTGAACGTCAGTTCACATTTGTAGGTGGATCATCAGTGTTAGAGCTAAAATTAGCATGTTTAAAGTGATTTTCATGCTTCCAGGGGCTCGGGAAGTGAATTAAATACTATTTGGAGGCATTTAATGTTCAAGCAAAAACAGCTGATTTTTGACAAAAGAGATAACACCCCCCCATTACGTCATGCTTCAGAAATGTGGAAAATGGTCCGTTTTCAAATGTTTTTATTTTTGAACGTCAGTTCACATTTGTAGATGGATCATCAGTGTTAGAGCTAAAATTAGCATCTTTAAAGTGATTTTCATGCTTCCAGGGGCCCTAAACACAAGATTTATGGAATGGTTAAAAGTGCATGAAAATGGCCAATTTACTCACTCTGAGTTCTCAAAAAGGGTTTCTTCACCCCGGGAAGTTAATTAAATACCATTTGGAGGCATTTAATGTTCGAGCAAAAACGGCTGATTTTCGACAAAAGAGATAACACCCCCCCATTACGTCATGCTTCAGAAATGTGGAAAATGGTCTGTTTTCAAATGTTTTATTTTTGAACGTCAGTTCACATTTGTAGGTGGATCATCAGTGTTAGAGCTAAAATTAGCATGTTTAAAGTGATTTTCATGCTTCCAGGGGCTCGGGAAGTGAATTAAATACTATTTGGAGGCATTTAATGTTCAATCAAAAACAGCTGACTTTTGACAAAAGAGATAACACCCCCCCATTACGTCATGCTTCAGAAATGTGGAAAATGGTCCGTTTTAAAATGTTTTATTTTTGAATGTCAGTTCACATTTGTAGGTGGATCATCAGTGTTGGAGCTAAAATTAGCATGTTTAAAGTGATTTTCATGCTTCCAGCGGCCCTAAACACAAGATTTATGGAATGGTTAAAAGTGCATGAAAATGGCCAATTTACTCACTCTGAGTTCTCAAAAAGGGTTTCTTCACCCCGGGAAGTTAATTAAATACCATTTTGAGGCATTTAATGTTCGAGCAAAAACGGCTGATTTTCGACAAAAGAGATAACACCCCCCCATTACGTCATGCTTCAGAAATGTGGAAAATGGTCCGTTTTCAAATGTTTTATTTTTGAACATCAGTTCACATTTGTAGGTGGATCATCAGTGTTAGAGCTAAAATTAGCATGTTTAAAGTGATTTTCATGCTTCCAGGGGCTCGGGAAGTGAATTAAATACTATTTGGAGGCATTTAATGTTCAATCAAAAACAGCTGATTTTTGACCAAAGAGATAACACTCCCCCATTACGTCATGCTTCAGAAATGTGGAAAATGGTCCGTTTTCAAATGTTTTATTTTTGAACATCAGTTCACATTTGTAGGTGGATCATCAGTGTTAGAGCTAAAATTAGCATGTTTAAAGTGATTTTCATGCTTCCAGGGGCCCTAAACACAAGATTTATGGAATGGTTAAAAGTGCATGAAAATGGCCAATTTACTCACTCTGAGTTCTCAAAAAGGGTTTCTTTACCCCGGAAAGTTAATTAAATACCATTTGGAGGCATTTAATGTTCGAGCAAAAACGGCTGATTTTCGACAAAAGAGATAACACCCCCCCATTACGTCATGCTTCAGAAATGTGGAAAATGGTCCGTTTTCAAATGTTTTATTTTTGAACGTCAGTTCACATTTGTAGGTGGATCATCAGTGTTAGAGCTAAAATTAGCATGTTTAAAGTGATTTTCATGCTTCCAGGGGCTCGGGAAGTGAATTAAATACTATTTGGAGGCATTTAATGTTCAATCAAAAACAGCTGACTTTTGACAAAAGAGATAACACCCCCCCATTACGTCATGCTTCAGAAATGTGGAAAATGGTCCGTTTTAAAATGTTTTATTTTTGAATGTCAGTTCACATTTGTAGGTGGATCATCAGTGTTGGAGCTAAAATTAGCATGTTTAAAGTGATTTTCATGCTTCCAGCGGCCCTAAACACAAGATTTATGGAATGGTTAAAAGTGCATGAAAATGGCCAATTTACTCACTCTGAGTTCTCAAAAAGGGTTTCTTCACACCGGGAAGTTAATCAAATGCCATTTGGAGGCATTTAATGTTCGAGCAAAAACGGCTGATTTTCGACAAAAGAGATAACACCCCCCCATTACGTCATGCTTCAGAAATGTGGAAAATGGTCCGTTTTCAAATGTTTTATTTTTGAACGTCAGTTCACATTTGTAGGTGGATCATCAGTGTTAGAGCTAAAATTAGCATGTTTAAAGTGATTTTCATGCTTCCAGGGGCTCGGGAAGTGAATTAAATACTATTTGGAGGCATTTAATGTTCAATCAAAAACAGCTGATTTTTGACAAAAGAGATAACACCCCCCATTACGTCATGCTTCAGAAATGTGGAAAATGGTCCGTTTTCAAATGTTTTGTTTTTGAACGTCAGTTCACATTTGTAGGTGGATCATCAGTGTTAGAGCTAAAATTAGCATGTTTAAAGTGATTTTCATGCTTCCAGGGGCCCTAAACACAAGATTTATGGAATGGTTAAAAGTGCATGAAAATGGCCAATTTACTCACTCTGAGTTCTCAAAAAGGGTTTCTTCACCCCGGGAAGTTAATTAAATACCATTTGAAGGCATTTAATGTTCGAGCAAAAACGGCTGAATTTCGACAAAAGAGATAACACCCCCCCATTACGTCATGCTTCAGAAATGTGGAAAATGGTCCGTTTTCAAATGTTTTATTTTTGAACATCAGTTCACATTTGTAGGTGGATCATCAGTGTTAGAGCTAAAATTAGCATGTTTAAAGTGATTTTCATGCTTCCAGGGGCTCGGGAAGTGAATTAAATACTATTTGGAGGCATTTAATGTTCAATCAAAAACAGCTGATTTTTGACAAAAGAGATAACACCCCCCCATTACGTCATGCTTCAGAAATGTGGAAAATGGTCCGTTTTCAAATGTTTTATTTTTGAACGTCAGTTCACATTTGTAGGTGGATCATCAGTGTTAGAGCTAAAATTAACATGTTTAAAGTGATTTTCATGCTTCCAGGGGCCCTAAACACAAGATTTATGGAATGGTTAAAAGTGCATGAAAATGGCCAATTTACTCACTCTGAGTTCTCAAAAAGGGCTTCTTCACCCCGGGAAGTTAATTAAATACCATTTGGAGGCATTTAATGTTCGAGCAAAAACGGCTGATTTTCGACAAAAGAGATAACACCCCCCCATTACGTCATGCTTCAGAAATGTGGAAAATGGTCCGTTTTCAAATGTTTTATTTTTGAACGTCAGTTCACATTTGTAGGTGGATCATCAGTGTTAGAGCTAAAATTAGCATGTTTAAAGTGATTTTCATGCTTCCAGGGGCTCGGGAAGTGAATTAAATACTATTTGGAGGCATTTAATATTCAATCAAAAACAGCTGATTTTTGACAAAAGAGATAACACCCCCCCATTACGTCATGCTTCAGAAATGTGGAAAATGGTCCGTTTTCAAATGTTTTGTTTTTGAACGTCAGTTCACATTTGTAGGTGGATCATCAGTGTTAGAGCTAAAATTAGCATGTTTAAAGTGATTTTCATGCTTCCAGGGGCCCTAAACACAAGATTTATGGAATGGTTAAAAGTGCATGAAAATGGCCAATTTACTCACTCTGAGTTCTCAAAAAGGGTTTCTTCACCCCGGGAAGTTAATTAAATACCATTTGAAGGCATTTAATGTTCGAGCAAAAACGGCTGAATTTCGACAAAAGAGATAACACCCCCCCATTACGTCATGCTTCAGAAATGTGGAAAATGGTCCGTTTTCAAATGTTTTATTTTTGAACATCAGTTCACATTTGTAGGTGGATCATCAGTGTTAGAGCTAAAATTAGCATGTTTAAAGTGATTTTCATGCTTCCAGGGGCCCTAAACACAAGATTTATGGAATGGTTAAAAGTGCATGAAAATGGCCAATTTACTCACTCTGAGTTCTCAAAAAGGGCTTCTTCACCCCGGGAAGTTAATTAAATACCATTTGGAGGCATTTAATGTTCGAGCAAAAACGGCTGATTTTCGACAAAATAGATAACACCCCCCCATTACGTCATGCTTCAGAAATGTGGAAAATGGTCCGTTTTCAAATGTTTTATTTTTGAACGTCAGTTCACATTTGTAGGTGGATCATCAGTGTTAGAGCTAAAATTAGCATGTTTAAAGTGATTTTCATGCTTCCAGGGGCTCGGGAAGTGAATTAAATACTATTTGGAGGCATTTAATGTTCAATCAAAAACAGCTGATTTTTGACAAAAGAGATAACACCCCCCCATTACGTCATGCTTCAGAAATGTGGAAAATGGTCCGTTTTCAAATGTTTTATTTTTGAACGTCAGTTCACATTTGTAGGTGGATCATCAGTGTTAGAGCTAAAATTAGCATGTTTAAAGTAATTTTCATGCTTCCAGGGGCCCTAAACACAAGATTTATGGAATGGTTAAAAGTGCATGAAAATGGCCAATTTACTCACTCTGAGTTCTCAAAAAGTGTTTCTTCACCCCGGGAAGTTAATTAAATACCATTTGGAGGCATTTAATGTTCGAGCAGAAACGGCTGATTTTCGACAAAAGAGATAACACCCCCCCCATTAAGTCATGCTTCAGAAATGTGGAAAATGGTCCGTTTTCAAATGTTTTATTTTGGAACGTCAGTTCACATTTGTAGGTGGATCATCAGTGTTAGAGCTAAAATTAGCATGTTTATAGTGATGTTCATGCTTCCAGGGGCTCGGGAAGTGAATTAAATACTATTTGGAGGCATTTAATGTTCAATCAAAAACAGCTGATTTTTGACAAAAGAGATAACACCCCCCCATTACGTCATGCTTCAGAAATGTGGAAAATGGTCCGTTTTAAAATGTTTTATTTTTGAATGTCAGTTCACATTTGTAGGTGGATCATCAGTGTTGGAGCTAAAATTAGCATGTTTAAAGTGATTTTCATGCTTCCAGCGGCCCTAAACACAAGATTTATGGAATGGTTAAAAGTGCATGAAAATGGCCAATTTACTCACTCTGAGTTCTCAAAAAGTGTTTCTTCACCCCGGGAAGTTAATTAAATACCATTTGGAGGCATTTAATGTTCGAGCAGAAACGGCTGATTTTCGACAAAAGAGATAACACCCCCCCATTACGTCATGCTTCAGAAATGTGGAAAATGGTCCGTTTTCAAATGTTTTATTTTTGAACGTCAGTTCACATTTGTAGGTGGATCATCAGTGTTAGAGCTAAAATTAGCATGTTTAAAGTGATTTTCATGCTTCCAGGGGCTCGGGAAGTGAATTAAATACTATTTGGAGGCATTTAATGTTCAAGCAAAAACAGCTGATTTTTGACAAAAGAGATAACACCCCCCCATTACGTCATGCTTCAGAAATGTGGAAAATGGTCCGTTTTCAAATGTTTTTATTTTTGAACGTCAGTTCACATTTGTAGATGGATCATCAGTGTTAGAGCTAAAATTAGCATCTTTAAAGTGATTTTCATGCTTCCAGGGGCCCTAAACACAAGATTTATGGAATGGTTAAAAGTGCATGAAAATGGCCAATTTACTCACTCTGAGTTCTCAAAAAGGGTTTCTTCACCCCGGGAAGTTAATTAAATACCATTTGGAGGCATTTAATGTTCGAGCAAAAACGGCTGATTTTCGACAAAAGAGATAACACCCCCCCATTACGTCATGCTT
Source organism: Lissotriton vulgaris (assembly GCF_964263255.1). Classification (NCBI taxonomy): domain Eukaryota; kingdom Metazoa; phylum Chordata; class Amphibia; order Caudata; family Salamandridae; genus Lissotriton; species Lissotriton vulgaris. Next base: position 1,108,041 of record NW_028253623.1, on the reverse strand, counting down.
CAGAAATGTGGAAAATGGTCTGTTTTCAAATGTTTTATTTTTGAACGTCAGTTCACATTTGTAGGTGGATCATCAGTGTTAGAGCTAAAATTAGCATGTTTAAAGTGATTTTCATGCTTCCAGGGGCTCGGGAAGTGAATTAAATACTATTTGGAGGCATTTAATGTTCAATCAAAAACAGCTGACTTTTGACAAAAGAGATAACACCCCCCCATTACGTCATGCTTCAGAAATGTGGAAAATGGTCCGTTTTAAAATGTTTTATTTTTGAATGTCAGTTCACATTTGTAGGTGGATCATCAGTGTTGGAGCTAAAATTAGCATGTTTAAAGTGATTTTCATGCTTCCAGCGGCCCTAAACACAAGATTTATGGAATGGTTAAAAGTGCATGAAAATGGCCAATTTACTCACTCTGAGTTCTCAAAAAGGGTTTCTTCACACCGGGAAGTTAATCAAATACCATTTGGAGGCATTTAATGTTCGAGCAAAAACGGCTGATTTTCGACAAAAGAGATAACACCCCCCCATTACGTCATGCTTCAGAAATGTGGAAAATGGTCCGTTTTCAAATGTTTTATTTTTGAACGTCAGTTCACATTTGTAGGTGGATCATCAGTGTTAGAGCTAAAATTAGCATGTTTAAAGTGATTTTCATGCTTCCAGGGGCTCGGGAAGTGAATTAAATACTATTTGGAGGCATTTAATGTTCAAGCAAAAACAGCTGATTTTTGACAAAAGAGATAACACCCCCCCATTACGTCATGCTTCAGAAATGTGGAAAATGGTCCGTTTTCAAATGTTTTTATTTTTGAACGTCAGTTCACATTTGTAGGTGGATCATCAGTGTTAGAGCTAAAATTAGCATCTTTAAAGTGATTTTCATGCTTCCAGGGGCCCTAAACACAAGATTTATGGAATGGTTAAAAGTGCATGAAAATGGCCAATTTACTCACTCTGAGTTCTCAAAAAGGGTTTCTTCACCCCGGGAAGTTAATTAAATACCATTTGGAGGCATTTAATGTTCAAGCAAAAACGGCTGATTTTCGACAAAAGAGATAACACCCCCCCATTACGTCATGCTTCAGAAATGTGGAAAATGGTCCGTTTTCAAATGTTTTATTTTTGAACGTCAGTTCACATTTGTAGGTGGATCATCAGTGTTAGAGCTAAAATTAGCATGTTTAAAGTGATTTTCATGCTTCCAGGGGCTCGGGAAGTGAATTAAATACTATTTGGAGGCATTTAATGTTCAATCAAAAACAGCTGACTTTTGACAAAAGAGATAACACCCCCCCATTACGTCATGCTTCAGAAATGTGGAAAATGGTCCGTTTTCAAATGTTTTATTTTTGAACGTCAGTTCACATTTGTAGGTGGATCATCAGTGTTAGAGCTAAAATTAGCATGTTTAAAGTGATTTTCATGCTTCCAGGGGCCCTAAACACAAGATTTATGGAATGGTTAAAAGTGCATGAAAATGGCCAATTTACTCACTCTGAGTTCTCAAAAAGGGTTTCTTCACCCCGGGAAGTTAATTAAATACCATTTGGAGGCATTTAATGTTCGAGCAAAAACTGCTGATTTTCGACAATAGAGATAACACCCCCCATTACGTCATGCTTCAGAAATGTGGAAAATGATCCGTTTTCAAATGTTTTATTTTTGAACGTCAGTTCACATTTGTAGGTGGATCATCAGTGTTAGAGCTAAAATTAGCATGTTTAAAGTGATTTTCATGCTTCCAGGGGCTCGGGAAGTGAATTAAATACTATTTGGAGGCATTTAATGTTCAATCAAAAACAGCTGATTTTTGACAAAAGAGATAACACCCCCCCATTACGTCATGCTTCAGAAATGTGGAAAATGGTCCGTTTTCAAATGTTTTATTTTTGAACGTCAGTTCACATTTGTAGGTGGATCATCAGTGTTAGAGCTAAAATTAGCATGTTTAAAGTGATTTTCATGCTTCCAGGGGCCCTAAACACAAGATTTATGGAATGGTTAAAAGTGCATGAAAATGGCCAATTTACTCACTCTGAGTTCTCAAAAAGGGTTTCTTCACCCCGGGAAGTTAATTAAATACCATTTGAAGGCATTTAATGTTCGAGCAAAAACGGCTGATTTTCGACAAAAGAGATAACACCCCCCCATTACGTCATGCTTCAGAAATGTGGAAAATGGTCCGTTTTCAAATGTTTTATTTTTGAACATCAGTTCACATTTGTAGGTGGATCATCAGTGTTAGAGCTAAAATTAGCATGTTTAAAGTGATTTTCATGCTTCCAGGGGCTCGGGAATTGAATTAAATACTATTTGGAGGCATTTAATGTTCAATCAAAAACAGCTGATTTTTGACAAAAGAGATAACACCCCCCATTACGTCATGCTTCAGAAATGTGGAAAATGGTCCGTTTTCAAATGTTTTATTTTTTAACGTCAGTTCACATTTGTAGGTGGATCATCAGTGTTAGAGCTAAAATTAGCATGTTTAAAGTGATTTTCATGCTTCCAGGGGCCCTAAACACAAGATTTATGGAATGGTTAAAAGTGCATGAAAATGGCCAATTTACTCACTCTGAGTTCTCAAAAAGGGTTTCTTCACACCGGGAAGTTAATTAAATACCATTTGGAGGCATTTAATGTTCGAGCAAAAACGGCTGATTTTCGACAAAAGAGATAACACCCCCCCATTACGTCATGCTTCAGAAATGTGGAAAATGGTCCGTTTTCAAATGTTTTATTTTTGAACGTCAGTTCACATTTGTAGGTGGATCATCAGTGTTAGAGCTAAAATTAGCATGTTTAAAGTGATTTTCATGCTTCCAGGGGCTCGGGAAGTGAATTAAATACTATTTGGAGGCATTTAATGTTCAATCAAAAACAGCTGATTTTTGACAAAAGAGATAACAACCCCCCATTACGTCATGCTTCAGAAATGTGGAAAATGGTCCGTTTTCAAATGTTTTATTTTTGAACGTCAGTTGACATTTGTAGGTGGATCATCAGTGTTAGAGCTAAAATTAGCATGTTTAAAGTGATTTTCATGCTTCCAGGGGCCCTAAACACAAGATTTATGGAATGGTTAAAAGTGCATGAAAATGGCCAATTTACTCACTCTGAGTTCTCAAAAAGTGTTTCTTCACCCCGGGAAGTTAATTAAATACCATTTGGAGGCATTTAATGTTCAAGCAGAAACGGCTGATTTTCGACAAAAGAGATAACACCCCCCCATTACGTCATGCTTCAGAAATGTGGAAAATGGTCCGTTTTCAAATGTTTTATTTTTTAACGTCAGTTCACATTTGTAGGTGGATCATCAGTGTTAGAGCTAAAATTAGCATGTTTAAAGTGATTTTCATGCTTCCAGGGGCTCGGGAAGTGAATTAAATACTATTTGGAGGCATTTAATGTTCAATCAAAAACAGCTGATTTTTGACAAAAGAGATAACACCCCCCCATTACGTCATGCTTCAGAAATGTGGAAAATGGTCCGTTTTCAAATGTTTTATTTTTGAACGTCAGTTGACATTTGTAGGTGGATCATCAGTGTTAGAGCTAAAATTAGCATGTTTAAAGTGATTTTCATGCTTCCAGGGGCCCTAAACACAAGATTTATGGAATGGTTAAAAGTGCATGAAAATGGCCAATTTACTCACTCTGAGTTCTCAAAAAGTGTTTCTTCACCCCGGGAAGTTAATTAAATACCATTTGGAGGCATTTAATGTTCAAGCAGAAACGGCTGATTTTCGACAAAAGAGATAACACCCCCCCATTACGTCATGCTTCAGAAATGTGGAAAATGGTCCGTTTTAAAATGTTTTATTTTTGAACGTCAGTTCACATTTGTAGGTGGATCATCAGTGTTGGAGCTAAAATTAGCATGTTTAAAGTGATTTTCATGCTTCCAGCGGCCCTAAACACAAGATTTATGGAATGGTTAAAAGTGCATGAAAATGGCCAATTTACTCACTCTGAGTTCTCAAAAAGGGTTTCTTCAACCCGGGAAGTTAATTAAATACCATTTGGAGGCATTTAATGTTCGAGCAAAAACGGCTGATTTTCGACAAAAGAGATAACACCCCCCCATTACGTCATGCTTCAGAAATGTGGAAAATGGTCCGTTTTCAAATGTTTTATTTTTGAACGTCAGTTCACATTTGTAGGTGGATCATCAGTGTTAGAGCTAAAATTAGCATGTTTAAAGTGATTTTCATGCTTCCAGGGGCTCGGGAAGTGAATTAAATACTATTTGGAGGCATTTAATGTTCAATCAAAAACAGCTGACTTTTGACAAAAGCGATAACACCCCCCCATTACGTCATGCTTCAGAAATGTGGAAAATGGTCCGTTTTAAAATGTTTTATTTTTGAATGTCAGTTCACATTTGTAGGTGGATCATCAGTGTTGGAGCTAAAATTAGCATGTTTAAAGTGATTTTCATGCTTCCAGCGGCCCTAAACACAAGATTTATGGAATGATTAAAAGTGCATGAAAATGGCCAATTTACTCACTCTGAGTTCTCAAAAAGGGTTTCTTCACACCGGGAAGTTAATCAAATACCATTTGGAGGCATTTAATGTTCGAGCAAAAACGGCTGATTTTCGACAAAAGAGATAACACCCCCCCATTACGTCATGCTTCAGAAATGTGGAAAATGGTCCGTTTTCAAATGTTTTATTTTTGAACGTCAGTTCACATTTGTAGGTGGATCATCAGTGTTAGAGCTAAAATTAGCATGTTTAAAGTGATTTTCATGCTTCCAGGGGCTCGGGAAGTGAATTAAATACTATTTGGAGGCATTTAATGTTCAAGCAAAAACAGCTGATTTTTGACAAAAGAGATAACACCCCCCCATTTTGTCATGCTTCAGAAATGTGGAAAATGGTCCGTTTTCAAATGTTTTTATTTTTGAACGTCAGTTCACATTTGTAGGTGGATCATCAGTGTTAGAGCTAAAATTAGCATCTTTAAAGTGATTTTCATGCTTCCAGGGGCCCTAAACACACGATTTATGGAATGGTTAAAAGTGCATGAAAATGGCCAATTTACTCACTCTGAGTTCCCAAAAAGGGTTTCTTCACCCCGGGAAGTTAATTAAATACCATTTGGAGGCATTTAATGTTCGAGCAAAAACGGCTGATTTTCGACAAAAGAGATAACACCCCCCCATTACGTCATGCTTCAGAAATGTGGAAAATGGTCCGTTTTCAAATGTTTTATTTTTGAACGTCAGTTCACATTTGTAGGTGGATCATCAGTGTTAGAGCTAAAATTAGCATGTTTAAAGTGATTTTCATGCTTCCAGGGGCTCGGGAAGTGAATTAAATACTATTTGGAGGCATTTAATGTTCAATCAAAAACAGCTGACTTTTGACAAAAGAGATAACACCCCCCCATTACGTCATGCTTCAGAAATGTGGAAAATGGTCCGTTTTCAAATGTTTTATTTTTGAACGTCAGTTCACATTTGTAGGTGGATCATCAGTGTTAGAGCTAAAATTAGCATGTTTAAAGTGATTTTCATGCTTCCAGGGGCCCTAAACACAAGATTTATGGAATGGTTAAAAGTGCATGAAAATGGCCAATTTACTCACTCTGAGTTCTCAAAAAGGGTTTCTTCACCCCGGGAAGTTAATTAAATACCATTTGGAGGCATTTAATGTTCGAGCAAAAACTGCTGATTTTCGACAATAGAGATAACACCCCCCATTACGTCATGCTTCAGAAATGTGGAAAATGATCCGTTTTCAAATGTTTTATTTTTGAACGTCAGTTCACATTTGTAGGTGGATCATCAGTGTTAGAGCTAAAATTAGCATGTTTAAAGTGATTTTCATGCTTCCAGGGGCTCGGGAAGTGAATTAAATACTATTTGGAGGCATTTAATGTTCAAGCAAAAACAGCTGATTTTTGACAAAAGAGATAACACCCCCCCATTACGTCATGCTTCAGAAATGTGGAAAATGGTCCGTTTTCAAATGTTTTATTTTTGAACGTCAGTTCACATTTGTAGGTGGATCATCAGTGTTAGAGCTAAAATTAGCATGTTTAAAGTGATTTTCATGCTTCCAGGGGCCCTAAACACAAGATTTATGGAATGGTTAAAAGTGCATGAAAATGGCCAATTTACTCACTCTGAGTTCTCAAAAAGGGTTTCTTCACCCCGGGAAGTTAATTAAATACCATTTGAAGGCATTTAATGTTCGAGCAAAAACGGCTGATTTTCGACAAAAGAGATAACACCCCCCCATTACGTCATGCTTCAGAAATGTGGAAAATGGTCCGTTTTCAAATGTTTTATTTTTGAACATCAGTTCACATTTGTAGGTGGATCATCAGTGTTAGAGCTAAAATTAGCATGTTTAAAGTGATTTTCATGCTTCCAGGGGCTCGGGAAGTGAATTAAATACTATTTGGAGGCATTTAATGTTCAATCAAAAACAGCTGATTTTTGACAAAAGAGATAACACCCCCCATTACGTCATGCTTCAGAAATGTGGAAAATGGTCCGTTTTCAAATGTTTTATTTTTTAACGTCAGTTCACATTTGTAGGTGGATCATCAGTGTTAGAGCTAAAATTAGCATGTTTAAAGTGATTTTCATGCTTCCAGGGGCCCTAAACACAAGATTTATGGAATGGTTAAAAGTGCATGAAAATGGCCAATTTACTCACTCTGAGTTCTCAAAAAGGGTTTCTTCACACCGGGAAGTTAATTAAATACCATTTGGAGGCATTTAATGTTCGAGCAAAAAACGGCTGATTTTCGACAAAAGAGATAACACCCCCCCATTACGTCATGCTTCAGAAATGTGGAAAATGGTCCGTTTTCAAATGTTTTATTTTTGAACGTCAGTTCACATTTGTAGGTGGATCATCAGTGTTAGAGCTAAAATTAGCATGTTTAAAGTGATTTTCATGCTTCCAGGGGCTCGGGAAGTGAATTAAATACTATTTGGAGGCATTTAATGTTCAATCAAAAACAGCTGATTTTTGACAAAAGAGATAACACCCCCCCATTACGTCATGCTTCAGAAATGTGGAAAATGGTCCGTTTTCAAATGTTTTATTTTTGAACGTCAGTTGACATTTGTAGGTGGATCATCAGTGTTAGAGCTAAAATTAGCATGTTTAAAGTGATTTTCATGCTTCCAGGGGCCCTAAACACAAGATTTATGGAATGGTTAAAAGTGCATGAAAATGGCCAATTTACTCACTCTGAGTTCTCAAAAAGTGTTTCTTCACCCCGGGAAGTTAATTAAATACCATTTGGAGGCATTTAATGTTCAAGCAGAAACGGCTGATTTTCGACAAAAGAGATAACACCCCCCCATTACGTCATGCTTCAGAAATGTGGAAAATGGTCCGTTTTCAAATGTTTTATTTTTGAACGTCAGTTCACATTTGTAGGTGGATCATCAGTGTTAGAGCTAAAATTAGCATGTTTAAAGTGATTTTCATGCTTCCAGGGGCTCGGGAAGTGAATTAAATACTATTTGGAGGCATTTAATGTTCAAGCAAAAACAGCTGATTTTTGACAAAAGAGATAACACCCCCCCATTACGTCATGCTTCAGAAATGTGGAAAATGGTCCGTTTTCAAATGTTTTATTTTTGAACGTCAGTTCACATTTGTAGGTGGATCATCAGAGTTAGAGCTAAAATTAGCATGTTTAAAGTGATTTTCATGCTTCCCGGGGCCCTAAACACAAGATTTATGGAATGGTTAAAAGTGCATGAAAATGGCCAATTTACTCACTCTGAGTTCCCAAAAAGGGTATCTTCACCCCCGGGAAGTTAATTAAATACCATTTGGAGGCATTTAATGTTCGAGCAAAAACTGCTGATTTTCGACAAAAGAGATAACACCCCCCCATTACGTCATGCTTCAGAAATGTGGAAAATGGTCCGTTTTCAAATGTTTTATTTTTGAACGTCAGTTCACATTTGTAGGTGGATCATCAGTGTTAGAGCTAAAATTAGCATGTTTAAAGTGATTTTCATGCTTCCAGGGGCTCGGGAAGTGAATTAAATACTATTTGGAGGCATTTAATGTTCAAGCAAAAACAGCTGATTTTTGACAAAAGAGATAACACCCCCCCATTATGTCATGCTTCAGAAATGTGGAAAATGGTCCGTTTTCAAATGTTTTATTTTTTAACGTCAGTTCACATTTGTAGGTGGATCATCAGTGTTAGAGCTAAAATTAGCATGTTTAAAGTGATTTTCATGCTTCCAGGGGCTCGGGAAGTGAATTAAATACTATTTGGAGGCATTTAATGTTCAAGCAAAAACAGCTGATTTTTGACAAAAGAGATAACACCCCCCCATTACGTCATGCTTCAGAAATGTGGAAAATGGTCCGTTTTCAAATGTTTTTATTTTTGAACGTCAGTTCACATTTGTAGGTGGATCATCAGTGTTAGAGCTAAAATTGGCATCTTTAAAGTGATTTTCATGCTTCCAGGGGCCCTAAACACAAGATTTATGGAATGGTTAAAAGTGCATGAAAATGGCCAATTTACTCACTCTGAGTTCTCAAAAAGTGTTTCTTCACCCCGGGAAGTTAATTAAATACCATTTGGAGGCATTTAATGTTCGAGCAGAAACGGCTGATTTTCGACAAAAGAGATAACACCCCCCCCCATTAAGTCATGCTTCAGAAATGTGGAAAATGGTCCGTTTTCAAATGTTTTATTTTGGAACGTCAGTTCACATTTGTAGGTGGATCATCAGTGTTAGAGCTAAAATTAGCATGTTTATAGTGATGTTCATGCTTCCAGGGACTCGGGAAGTGAATTAAATACTATTTGGAGGCATTTAATGTTCAATCAAAAACAGCTGATTTTTGACAAAAGAGATAACACCCCCCCATTACGTCATGCTTCAGAAATGTGGAAAATGGTCCGTTTTAAAATGTTTTATTTTTGAATGTCAGTTCACATTTGTAGGTGGATCATCAGTGTTGGAGCTAAAATTAGCATGTTTAAAGTGATTTTCATGCTTCCAGGGGCCCTAAACACAAGATTTATGGAATGGTTAAAAGTGCATGAAAATGGCCAATTTACTCACTCTGAGTTCTCAAAAAGGGTTTCTTCACCCCGGGAAGTTAATTAAATACCATTTGGAGGCATTTAATGTTCGAGCAAAAACGGCTGATTTTCGACAAAAGAGATAACACCCCCCCATTACGTCATGCTTCAGAAATGTGGAAAATGGTCCGTTTTCAAATGTTTTATTTTTGAACGTCAGTTCACATTTGTAGGTGGATCATCAGTGTTAGAGCTAAAATTAGCATGTTTAAAGTGATTTTCATGCTTCCAGGGGCCCTAAACACAAGATTTATGGAATGGTTAAAAGTGCATGAAAATGGCCAATTTACTCACTCTGAGTTCTCAAAAAGGGTTTCTTCACCCCGGGAAGTTAATTAAATACCATTTGGAGGCATTTAATGTTCGAGCAAAAACTGCTGATTTTCGACAAAAGAGATAACACCCCCCATTATGTCATGCTTCAGAAATGTGGAAAATGGTCCGTTTTCAAATGTTTTATTTTTGAACGTCAGTTCACATTTGTAGGTGGATCATCAGTGTTAGAGCGAAAATTAGCATGTTTAAAGTGATTTTCATGCTTCCAGGGGCTCGGGAAGTGAATTAAATACTATTTGGAGGCATTTAACGTTCAAGCAAAAACAGCTGATTTTTGACAAAAGAGATAACACCCCCCCATTACGTCATGCTTCCGAAATGTGGAAAATGGTCCGTTTTCAAATGTTTTATTTTTGAACGTCAGTTCACATTTGTAGGTGGATCATCAGTGTTAGAGCTAAAATTAGCATGTTTAAAGTGATTTTCATGCTTCCAGGGGCCCTAAACACAAGATTTATGGAATGGTTAAAAGTGCATGAAAATGGCCAATTTACTCACTCTGAGTTCTCAAAAAGGGTTTCTTCACCCCGGGAAGTTAATTAAATACCATTTGGAGGCATTTAATGTTCGAGCAAAAACGGCTGATTTTCGACAAAAGAGATAACACCCCCCCATTACGTCATGCTTCAGAAATGTGGAAAATGGTCCGTTTTCAAATGTTTTATTTTTGAACATCAGTTCACATTTGTAGGTGGATCATCAGTGTTAGAGCTAAAATTAGCATGTTTAAAGTGATTTTCATGCTTCCAGGGGCTCGGGAAGTGAATTAAATACTATTTGGAGGCATTTAATGTTCAATCAAAAACAGCTGATTTTTGACAAAAGAGATAACACCCCCCCCCCATTACGTCATGCTTCAGAAATGTGGAAAATGGTCCGTTTTCAAATGTTTTATTTTTGAACGTCAGTTCACATTTGTAGGTGGATCATCAGTGTTAGAGCTAAAATTAGCATGTTTAAAGTGATTTTCATGCTTCCAGGGGCCCTAAACACAAGATTTATGGAATGGTTAAAAGTGCATGAAAATGGCCAATTTACTCACTCTGAGTTCTCAAAAAGGGTTTCTTCACCCCGGGAAGTTAATTAAATACCATTTGGAGGCATTTAATGTTCGAGCAAAAACGGCTGATTTTCGACAAAAGAGATAACACCCCCCCATTACGTCATGCTTCAGAAATGTGGAAAATGGTCCGTTTTCAAATGTTTTATTTTTGAATGTCAGTTCACATTTGTAGGTGGATCATCAGTGTTAGAGCTAAAATTAGCATGTTTAAAGTGATTTTCATGCTTCCAGGGGCTCGGGAAGTGAATTAAATACTATTTGGAGGCATTTAATGTTCAAGCAAAAACAGCTGATTTTTGACAAAAGAGATAACACCCCCCCATTACGTCATGCTTCAGAAATGTGGAAAATGGTCCGTTTTCAAATGTTTTGTTTTTGAACGTCAGTTCACATTTGTAGATGGATCATCAGTGTTAGAGCTAAAATTAGCATCTTTAAAGTGATTTTCATGCTTCCAGGGGCCCTAAACACAAGATTTATGGAATGGTTAAAAGTGCATGAAAATGGCCAATTTACTCACTCTGAGTTCTCAAAAAGGGTTTCTTCACCCCGGGAAGTTAATTAAATACCATTTGGAGGCATTTAATGTTCGAGCAAAAACGGCTGATTTTCGACAAAAGAGATAACACCCCCCCATTACGTCATGCTTCAGAAATGTGGAAAATGGTCTGTTTTCAAATGTTTTATTTTTGAACGTCAGTTCACATTTGTAGGTGGATCATCAGTGTTAGAGCTAAAATTAGCATGTTTAAAGTGATTTTCATGCTTCCAGGGGCTCGGGAAGTGAATTAAATACTATTTGGAGGCATTTAATGTTCAATCAAAAACAGCTGACTTTTGACAAAAGAGATAACACCCCCCCATTACGTCATGCTTCAGAAATGTGGAAAATGGTCCGTTTTAAAATGTTTTATTTTTGAACGTCAGTTCACATTTGTAGGTGGATCATCAGTGTTGGAGCTAAAATTAGCATGTTTAAAGTGATTTTCATGCTTCCAGCGGCCCTAAACACAAGATTTATGGAATGGTTAAAAGTGCATGAAAATGGCCAATTTACTCACTCTGAGTTCTCAAAAAGGGTTTCTTCACACCGGGAAGTTAATCAAATACCATTTGGAGGCATTTAATGTTCGAGCAAAAACGGCTGATTTTCGACAAAAGAGATAACACCCCCCCATTACGTCATGCTTCAGAAATGTGGAAAATGGTCCGTTTTCAAATGTTTTATTTTTGAACGTCAGTTCACATTTGTAGGTGGATCATCAGTGTTAGAGCTAAAATTAGCATGTTTAAAGTGATTTTCATGCTTCCAGGGGCTCGGGAAGTGAATTAAATACTATTTGGAGGCATTTAATGTTCAAGCAAAAACAGCTGATTTTTGACAAAAGAGATAACACCCCCCCATTACGTCATGCTTCAGAAATGTGGAAAATGGTCCGTTTTCAAATGTTTTATTTTTGAACGTCAGTTCACATTTGTAGGTGGATCATCAGTGTTAGAGCTAAAATTAGCATGTTTAAAGTGATTTTCATGCTTCCAGGGGCCCTAAACACAAGATTTATGGAATGGTTAAAAGTGCATGAAAATGGCCAATTTACTCACTCTGAGTTCTCAAAAAGGGTTTCTTCACCCCGGGAAGTTAATTAAATACCATTTGGAGGCATTTAATGTTCAAGCAGAAACGGCTGATTTTCGACAAAAGAGATAACACCCCCCCATTACGTCATGCTTCAGAAATGTGGAAAATGGTCCGTTTTCAAATGTTTTATTTTTGAACGTCAGTTCACATTTGTAGGTGGATCATCAGTGTTAGAGCTAAAATTAGCATGTTTGAAGTGATTTTCATGCTTCCAGGGGCTCGGGAAGTGAATTAAATACTATTTGGAGGCATTTAATGTTCAAGCAAAAACAGCTGATTTTTGACAAAAGAGATAACACCCCCCCATTACGTCATGCTTCAGAAATGTGGAAAATGGTCCGTTTTCAAATGTTTTATTTTTGAACGTCAGTTCACATTTGTAGGTGGATCATCAGAGTTAGAGCTAAAATTAGCATGTTTAAAGTGATTTTCATGCTTCCAGGGGCCCTAAACACAAGATTTATGGAATGGTTAAAAGTGCATGAAAATGGCCAATTTACTCACTCTGAGTTCCCAAAAAGGGTTTCTTCACCCCCGGGAAGTTAATTAAATACCATTTGGAGGCATTTAATGTTCGAGCAAAAACTGCTGATTTTCGACAAAAGAGATAACACCCCCCAATTACGTCATGCTTCAGAAATGTGGAAAATGGTCCGTTTTCAAATGTTTTATTTTTGAACGTCAGTTCACATTTGTAGGTGGATCATCAGTGTTAGAGCTAAAATTAGCATGTTTAAAGTGATTTTCATGCTTCCAGGGGCTCGGGAAGTGAATTAAATACTATTTGGAGGCATTTAATGTTTAAGCAAAAACAGCTGATTTTTGACAAAAGAGATAACACCCCCCCATTATGTCATGCTTCAGAAATGTGGAAAATGGTCCGTTTTCAAATGTTTTATTTTTGAACGTCAGTTCACATTTGTAGGTGGATCATCAGTGTTAGAGCTAAAATTAGCATGTTTAAAGTGATTTTCATGCTTCCAGGGGCTCGGGAAGTGAATTAAATACTATTTGGAGGCATTTAATGTTCAAGCAAAAACAGCTGATTTTTGACAAAAGAGATAACACCCCCCCATTACGTCATGCTTCAGAAATGTGGAAAATGGTCCGTTTTCAAATGTTTTTATTTTTGAACGTCAGTTCACATTTGTAGATGGATCATCAGTGTTAGAGCTAAAATTAGCATCTTTAAAGTGATTTTCATGCTTCCAGGGGCCCTAAACACAAGATTTATGGAATGGTTAAAAGTGCATGAAAATGGCCAATTTACTCACTCTGAGTTCTCAAAAAGGGTTTCTTCACCCCGGGAAGTTAATTAAATACCATTTGGAGGCATTTAATGTTCGAGCAAAAACGGCTGATTTTCGACAAAAGAGATAACACCCCCCCATTACGTCATGCTTCAGAAATGTGGAAAATGGTCTGTTTTCAAATGTTTTATTTTTGAACGTCAGTTCACATTTGTAGGTGGATCATCAGTGTTAGAGCTAAAATTAGCATGTTTAAAGTGATTTTCATGCTTCCAGGGGCTCGGGAAGTGAATTAAATACTATTTGGAGGCATTTAATGTTCAATCAAAAACAGCTGACTTTTGACAAAAGAGATAACACCCCCCCATTACGTCATGCTTCAGAAATGTGGAAAATGGTCCGTTTTAAAATGTTTTATTTTTGAATGTCAGTTCACATTTGTAGGTGGATCATCAGTGTTGGAGCTAAAATTAGCATGTTTAAAGTGATTTTCATGCTTCCAGCGGCCCTAAACACAAGATTTATGGAATGGTTAAAAGTGCATGAAAATGGCCAATTTACTCACTCTGAGTTCTCAAAAAGGGTTTCTTCACACCGGGAAGTTAATCAAATACCATTTGGAGGCATTTAATGTTCGAGCAAAAACGGCTGATTTTCGACAAAAGAGATAACACCCCCCCATTACGTCATGCTTCAGAAATGTGGAAAATGGTCCGTTTTCAAATGTTTTATTTTTGAACGTCAGTTCACATTTGTAGGTGGATCATCAGTGTTAGAGCTAAAATTAGCATGTTTAAAGTGATTTTCATGCTTCCAGGGGCTCGGGAAGTGAATTAAATACTATTTGGAGGCATTTAATGTTCAAGCAAAAACAGCTGATTTTTGACAAAAGAGATAACACCCCCCCATTACGTCATGCTTCAGAAATGTGGAAAATGGTCCGTTTTCAAATGTTTTTATTTTTGAACGTCAGTTCACATTTGTAGGTGGATCATCAGTGTTAGAGCTAAAATTAGCATCTTTAAAGTGATTTTCATGCTTCCAGGGGCCCTAAACACAAGATTTATGGAATGGTTAAAAGTGCATGAAAATGGCCAATTTACTCACTCTGAGTTCTCAAAAAGGGTTTCTTCACCCCGGGAAGTTAATTAAATACCATTTGGAGGCATTTAATGTTCGAGCAAAAACGGCTGATTTTCGACAAAAGAGATAACACCCCCCCATTACGTCATGCTTCAGAAATGTGGAAAATGGTCCGTTTTCAAATGTTTTATTTTTGAACGTCAGTTCACATTTGTAGGTGGATCATCAGTGTTAGAGCTAAAATTAGCATGTTTAAAGTGATTTTCATGCTTCCAGGGGCTCGGGAAGTGAATTAAATACTATTTGGAGGCATTTAATGTTCAATCAAAAACAGCTGACTTTTGACAAAAGAGATAACACCCCCCCATTACGTCATGCTTCAGAAATGTGGAAAATGGTCCGTTTTCAAATGTTTTATTTTTGAACGTCAGTTCACATTTGTAGGTGGATCATCAGTGTTAGAGCTAAAATTAGCATGTTTAAAGTGATTTTCATGCTTCCAGGGGCCCTAAACACAAGATTTATGGAATGGTTAAAAGTGCATGAAAATGGCCAATTTACTCACTCTGAGTTCTCAAAAAGGGTTTCTTCACCCCGGGAAGTTAATTAAATACCATTTGGAGGCATTTAATGTTCAAGCAGAAACGGCTGATTTTCGACAAAAGAGATAACACCCCCCCATTACGTCATGCTTCAGAAATGTGGAAAATGGTCCGTTTTCAAATGTTTTATTTTTGAACGTCAGTTCACATTTGTAGGTGGATCATCAGTGTTAGAGCTAAAATTAGCATGTTTAAAGTGATTTTCATGCTTCCAGGGGCTCGGGAAGTGAATTAAATACTATTTGGAGGCATTTAATGTTCAAGCAAAAACAGCTGATTTTTGACAAAAGAGATAACACCCCCCCATTACGTCATGCTTCAGAAATGTGGAAAATGGTCCGTTTTCAAATGTTTTATTTTTGAACGTCAGTTCACATTTGTAGGTGGATCATCAGAGTTAGAGCTAAAATTAGCATGTTTAAAGTGATTTTCATGCTTCCAGGGGCCCTAAACACAAGATTTATGGAATGGTTAAAAGTGCATGAAAATGGCCAATTTACTCACTCTGAGTTCCCAAAAAGGGTTTCTTCACCCCCGGGAAGTTAATTAAATACCATTTGGAGGCATTTAATGTTCGAGCAAAAACTGCTGATTTTCGACAAAAGAGATAACACCCCCCAATTACGTCATGCTTCAGAAATGTGGAAAATGGTCCGTTTTCAAATGTTTTATTTTTGAACGTCAGTTCACATTTGTAGGTGGATCATCAGTGTTAGAGCTAAAATTAGCATGTTTAAAGTGATTTTCATGCTTCCAGGGGCTCGGGAAGTGAATTAAATACTATTTGGAGGCATTTAATGTTTAAGCAAAAACAGCTGATTTTTGACAAAAGAGATAACACCCCCCCATTATGTCATGCTTCAGAAATGTGGAAAATGGTCCGTTTTCAAATGTTTTATTTTTGAACGTCAGTTCACATTTGTAGGTGGATCATCAGTGTTAGAGCTAAAATTAGCATGTTTAAAGTGATTTTCATGCTTCCAGGGGCTCGGGAAGTGAATTAAATACTATTTGGAGGCATTTAATGTTCAAGCAAAAACAGCTGATTTTTGACAAAAGAGATAACACCCCCCCATTACGTCATGCTTCAGAAATGTGGAAAATGGTCCGTTTTCAAATGTTTTTATTTTTGAACGTCAGTTCACATTTGTAGGTGGATCATCAGTGTTAGAGCTAAAATTGGCATCTTTAAAGTGATTTTCATGCTTCCAGGGGCCCTAAACACAAGATTTATGGAATGGTTAAAAGTGCATGAAAATGGCCAATTTACTCACTCTGAGTTCTCAAAAAGTGTTTCTTCACCCCGGGAAGTTAATTAAATACCATTTGGAGGCATTTAATGTTCGAGCAGAAACGGCTGATTTTCGACAAAAGAGATAACACCCCCCCCCATTAAGTCATGCTTCAGAAATGTGGAAAATGGTCCGTTTTCAAATGTTTTATTTTGGAACGTCAGTTCACATTTGTAGGTGGATCATCAGTGTTAGAGCTAAAATTAGCATGTTTATAGTGATGTTCATGCTTCCAGGGACTCGGGAAGTGAATTAAATACTATTTGGAGGCATTTAATGTTCAATCAAAAACAGCTGATTTTTGACAAAAGAGATAACACCCCCCCATTACGTCATGCTTCAGAAATTTGGAAAATGGTCCGTTTTAAAATGTTTTATTTTTGAATGTCAGTTCACATTTGTAGGTGGATCATCAGTGTTGGAGCTAAAATTAGCATGTTTAAAGTGATTTTCATGCTTCCAGGGGCCCTAAACACAAGATTTACTGAATGGTTAAAAGTGCATGAAAATGGCCAATTTACTCACTCTGAGTTCTCAAAAAGGGTTTCTTCACCCCGGGAAGTTAATTAAATACCATTTGGAGGCATTTAATGTTCGAGCAAAAACGGCTGATTTTCGACAAAAGAGATAACACCCCCCCATTACGTCATGCTTCCGAAATGTGGAAAATGGTCCGTTTTCAAATGTTTTATTTTTGAACGTCAGTTCACATTTGTAGGTGGATCATCAGTGTTAGAGCTAAAATTAGCATGTTTAAAGTGATTTTCATGCTTCCAGGGGCCCTAAACACAAGATTTATGGAATGGTTAAAAGTGCATGAAAATGGCCAATTTACTCACTCTGAGTTCTCAAAAAGGGTTTCTTCACCCCGGGAAGTTAATTAAATACCATTTGGAGGCATTTAATGTTCGAGCAAAAACGGCTGATTTTCGACAAAAGAGATAACACCCCCCCATTACGTCATGCTTCAGAAATGTGGAAAATGGTCCGTTTTCAAATGTTTTATTTTTGAACATCAGTTCACATTTGTAGGTGGATCATCAGTGTTAGAGCTAAAATTAGCATGTTTAAAGTGATTTTCATGCTTCCAGGGGCTCGGGAAGTGAATTAAATACTATTTGGAGGCATTTAATGTTCAATCAAAAACAGCTGATTTTTGACAAAAGAGATAACACCCCCCCCCCCCATTACGTCATGCTTCAGAAATGTGGAAAATGGTCCGTTTTCAAATGTTTTATTTTTGAACGTCAGTTCACATTTGTAGGTGGATCATCAGTGTTAGAGCTAAAATTAGCATGTTTAAAGTGATTTTCATGCTTCCAGGGGCCCTAAACACAAGATTTATGGAATGGTTAAAAGTGCATGAAAATGGCCAATTTACTCACTCTGAGTTCTCAAAAAGGGTTTCTTCACCCCGGGAAGTTAATTAAATACCATTTGGAGGCATTTAATGTTCGAGCAAAAACGGCTGATTTTCGACAAAAGAGATAACACCCCCCCATTACGTCATGCTTCAGAAATGTGGAAAATGGTCCGTTTTCAAATGTTTTATTTTTGAATGTCAGTTCACATTTGTAGGTGGATCATCAGTGTTAGAGCTAAAATTAGCAGGTTTAAAGTGATTTTCATGCTTCCAGGGGCTCGGGAAGTGAATTAAATACTATTTGGAGGCATTTAATGTTCAAGCAAAAACAGCTGATTTTTGACAAAAGAGATAACACCCCCCCATTACGTCATGCTTCAGAAATGTGGAAAATGGTCCGTTTTCAAATGTTTTGTTTTTGAACGTCAGTTCACATTTGTAGGTGGATCATCAGTGTTAGAGCTAAAATTAGCATGTTTAAAGTGATTTTCATGCTTCCAGGGGCCCTAAACACAAGATTTATGGAATGGTTAAAAGTGCATGAAAATGGCCAATTTACTCACTCTGAGTTCTCAAAAAGGGTTTCTTCACCCCGGGAAGTTAATTAAATACCATTTGAAGGCATTTAATGTTCGAGCAAAAAGGGCTGAATTTTGACAAAAGAGATAACACCCCCCCATTACGTCATGCTTCAGAAATGTGGAAAATGGTCCGTTTTCAAATGTTTTATTTTTGAACATCAGTTCACATTTGTAGGTGGATCATCAGTGTTAGAGCTAAAATTAGCATGTTTAAAGTGATTTTCATGCTTCCAGGGGCTCGGGAAGTGAATTAAATACTATTTGGAGGCATTTAATGTTCAATCAAAAACAGCTGATTTTTGACAAAAGAGATAACACCCCCCCCATTACGTCATGCTTCAGAAATGTGGAAAATGGTCCGTTTTCAAATGTTTTATTTTTGAACGTCAGTTCACATTTGTAGGTGGATCATCAGTGTTAGAGCTAAAATTAGCATGTTTAAAGTGATTTTCATGCTTCCAGGGGCCCTAAACTCAAGATTTATGGAATGGTTAAAAGTGCATGAAAATGGCCAATTTATTCACTCTGAGTTCTCAAAAAGGGTTTCTTTACCCCGGAAAGTTAATTAAATACCATTTGGAGGCATTTAATGTTCGAGCAAAAACGGCTGATTTTCGACAAAAGAGATAACACCCCCCCATTACGTCATGCTTCAGAAATGTGGAAAATGGTCCGTTTTCAAATGTTTTATTTTTGAACGTCAGTTCACATTTGTAGGTGGATCATCAGTGTTAGAGCTAAAATTAGCATGTTTAAAGTGATTTTCATGCTTCCAGGGGCTCAGGAAGTGAATTAAATACTATTTGGAGGCATTTAATGTTCAATCAAAAACAGCTGATTTTTGACAAAAGAGATAACACCCCCCCATTACGTCATGCTTCAGAAATGTGGAAAATGGTCCGTTTTCAAATGTTTTATTTTTGAACGTCAGTTCTCATTTGTAGGTGGATCATCAGTGTTAGAGCTAAAATTAGCATGTTTAAAGTGATTTTCATGCTTCCAGGGGCTCGGGAAGTGAATTAAATACTATTTGGAGGCATTTAATGTTCAAGCAAAAACAGCTGATTTTTGACAAAAGAGATAACACCCCCCCATTACGTCATGCTTCAGAAATGTGGAAAATGGTCCGTTTTCAAATGTTTTATTTTTGAACATCAGTTCACATTTGTAGGTGGATCATCAGTGTTAGAGCTAAAATTAGCATGTTTAAAGTGATTTTCATGCTTCCAGGGGCTCGGGAAGTGAATTAAATACTATTTGGAGGCATTTAATGTTCAATCAAAAACAGCTGATTTTTGACAAAAGAGATAACACCCCCCCCATTACGTCATGCTTCAGAAATGTGGAAAATGGTCCGTTTTCAAATGTTTTATTTTTGAACATCAGTTCACATTTGTAGGTGGATCATCAGTGTTAGAGCTAAAATTAGCATGTTTAAAGTGATTTTCATGCTTCCAGGGGCCCTAAACACAAGATTTATGGAATGGTTAAAAGTGCATGAAAATGGCCAATTTACTCACTCTGAGTTCTCAAAAAGGGTTTCTTCATCCCGGGAAGTTAATTAAATACCATTTGGAGGCATTTAATGTTCGAGCAAAAACGGCTGATTTTCGACAAAAGAGATAACACCCCCCCATTACGTCATGCTTCAGAAATGTGGAAAATGGTCCGTTTTCAAATGTTTTATTTTTGAACGTCAGTTCACATTTGTAGGTGGATCATCAGTGTTAGAGCTAAAATTTGCATGTTTAAAGTGATTTTCATGCTTCCAGGGGCTCGGGAAGTGAATTAAATACTATTTGGAGGCATTTAATGTTCAAGCAAAAACAGCTGATTTTTGACAAAAGAGATAACACCCCCCCCATTACGTCATGCTTCAGAAATGTGGAAAATGGTCCGTTTTCAAATGTTTTATTTTTGAACGTCAGTTCACATTTGTAGGTGGATCATCAGTGTTAGAGCTAAAATTAGCATGTTTAAAGTGATTTTCATGCTTCCAGGGGCCCTAAACACAAGATTTATGGAATGGTTAAAAGTGCATGAAAATGGCCAATTTACTCACTCTGAGTTCTCAAAAAGGGTTTCTTCACCCCGGGAAATTAATTAAATACCATTTGGAGGCATTTAATGTTCGAGCAAAAACTGCTGATTTTCGACAAAAGAGATAACACCCCCCCATTACGTCATGCTTCAGAAATGTGGAAAATGGTCCGTTTTCAAATGTTTTATTTTTGAACGTCAGTTCACATTTGTAGGTGGATCATCAGTGTTAGAGCTAAAATTAGCATGTTTAAAGTGATTTTCATGCTTCCAGGGGCTCGGGAAGTGAATTAAATACTATTTGGAGGCATTTAATGTTCAATCAAAAACAGCTGATTTTTGACAAAAGAGATAACACCCCCCCATCACGTCATGCTTCAGAAATGTGGAAAATGGTCCGTTTTCAAATGTTTTATTTTTGAACGTCAGTTCACATTTGTAGGTGGATCATCAGTGTTAGAGCTAAAATTAGCATGTTTAAAGTGATTTTCATGCTTCCAGGGGCCCTAAACACAAGATTTATGGAATGGTTAAAAGTGCATGAAAATGGCCAATTTACTCACTCTGAGTTCTCAAAAAGGGTTTCTTCACCCCGGGAAGTTAATTAAATACCATTTGGAGGCATTTAATGTTCGAGCAAAAACGGCTGATTTTCGACAAAAGAGATAACACCCCCCCATTACGTCATGCTTCAGAAATGTGGAAAATGGTCCGTTTTCAAATGTTTTATTTTTGAACGTCAGTTCACATTTGTAGGTGGATCATCAGTGTTAGAGCTAAAATTAGCATCTTTAAAATGATTTTCATGCTTCCAGGGGCCCTAAACACAAGATTTATGGAATGGTTAAAAGTGCATGAAAATGGCCAATTTACTCACTCTGAGTTCTCAAAAAGGGTTTCTTCACCCCGGGAAGTTAATTAAATACCATTTGGAGGCATTTAATGTTCGAGCAAAAACGGCTGATTTTCGACAAAAGAGATAACACCCCCCCATTACGTCATGCTTCAGAAATGTGGAAAATGGTCCGTTTTCAAATGTTTTATTTTTGAACGTCAGTTCACATTTGTAGGTGGATCATCAGTGTTAGAGCTAAAATTAGCATGTTTAAAGTGATTTTCATGCTTCCAGGGGCTCGGGAAGTGAATTAAATACTATTTGGAGGCATTTAATGTTCAATCAAAAACAGCTGACTTTTGACAAAAGAGATAACACCCCCCCATTACGTCATGCTTCAGAAATGTGGAAAATGGTCCGTTTTCAAATGTTTTATTTTTGAACGTCAGTTCACATTTGTAGGTGGATCATCAGTGTTAGAGCTAAAATTAGCATGTTTAAAGTGATTTTCATGCTTCCAGGGGCCCTAAACACAAGATTTATGGAATGGTTAAAAGTGCATGAAAATGGCCAATTTACTCACTCTGAGTTCTCAAAAAGGGTTTCTTCACCCCAGGAAGTTAATTAAATACCATTTGGAGGCATTTAATGTTCTAGCAAAAACTGCTGATTTTCGACAATAGAGATAACACCCCCCATTACGTCATGCTTCAGAAATGTGGAAAATGATCCGTTTTCAAATGTTTTATTTTTGAACGTCAGTTCACATTTGTAGGTGGATCATCAGTGTTAGAGCTAAAATTAGCATGTTTAAAGTGATTTTCATGCTTCCAGGGGCTCGGGAAGTGAATTAAATACTATTTGGAGGCATTTAATGTTCAAGCAAAAACAGCTGATTTTTGACAAAAGAGATAACACCCCCCCATTACGTCATGCTTCAGAAATGTGGAAAATGGTCCGTTTTCAAATGTTTTATTTTTGAACGTCAGTTCACATTTGTAGGTGGATCATCAGTGTTAGAGCTAAAATTAGCATGTTTAAAGTGATTTTCATGCTTCCAGGGGCCCTAAACACAAGATTTATGGAATGGTTAAAAGTGCATGAAAATGGCCAATTTACTCACTCTGAGTTCTCAAAAAGGGTTTCTTCACCCCGGGAAGTTAATTAAATACCATTTGAAGGCATTTAATGTTCGAGCAAAAACGGCTGATTTTCGACAAAAGAGATAACACCCCCCCATTACGTCATGCTTCAGAAATGTGGAAAATGGTCCGTTTTCAAATGTTTTATTTTTGAACATCAGTTCACATTTGTAGGTGGATCATCAGTGTTAGAGCTAAAATTAGCATGTTTAAAGTGATTTTCATGCTTCCAGGGGCTCGGGAAGTGAATTAAATACTATTTGGAGGCATTTAATGTTCAATCAAAAACAGCTGATTTTTGACAAAAGAGATAACACCCCCCATTACGTCATGCTTCAGAAATGTGGAAAATGGTCCGTTTTCAAATGTTTTATTTTTTAACGTCAGTTCACATTTGTAGGTGGATCATCAGTGTTAGAGCTAAAATTAGCATGTTTAAAGTGATTTTCATGCTTCCAGGGGCCCTAAACACAAGATTTATGGAATGGTTAAAAGTGCATGAAAATGGCCAATTTACTCACTCTGAGTTCTCAAAAAGGGTTTCTTCACACCGGGAAGTTAATTAAATACCATTTGGAGGCATTTAATGTTCGAGCAAAAACGGCTGATTTTCGACAAAAGAGATAACACCCCCCCATTACGTCATGCTTCAGAAATGTGGAAAATGGTCCGTTTTCAAATGTTTTATTTTTGAACGTCAGTTCACATTTGTAGGTGGATCATCAGTGTTAGAGCTAAAATTAGCATGTTTAAAGTGATTTTCATGCTTCCAGGGGCTCGGGAAGTGAATTAAATACTATTTGGAGGCATTTAATGTTCAATCAAAAACAGCTGATTTTTGACAAAAGAGATAACACCCCCCCATTACGTCATGCTTCAGAAATGTGGAAAATGGTCCGTTTTCAAATGTTTTTATTTTTGAACGTCAGTTCACATTTGTAGGTGGATCATCAGTGTTAGAGCTAAAATTAGCATCTTTAAAGTGATTTTCATGCTTCCAGGGGCCCTAAACACAAGATTTATGGAATGGTTAAAAGTGCATGAAAATGGCCAATTTACTCACTCTGAGTTCTCAAAAAGGGTTTCTTCACCCCGGGAAGTTAATTAAATACCATTTGGAGGCATTTAATGTTCGAGCAAAAACGGCTGATTTTCGACAAAAGAGATAACACCCCCCCATTACGTCATGCTTCAGAAATGTGGAAAATGGTCCGTTTTCAAATGTTTTATTTTTGAACGTCAGTTCACATTTGTAGGTGGATCATCAGTGTTAGAGCTAAAATTAGCATGTTTAAAGTGATTTTCATGCTTCCAGGGGCTCGGGAAGTGAATTAAATACTATTTGGAGGCATTTAATGTTCAATCAAAAACAGCTGACTTTTGACAAAAGAGATAACACCCCCCCATTACGTCATGCTTCAGAAATGTGGAAAATGGTCCGTTTTCAAATGTTTTATTTTTGAACGTCAGTTCACATTTGTAGGTGGATCATCAGTGTTAGAGCTAAAATTAGCATGTTTAAAGTGATTTTCATGCTTCCAGGGGCCCTAAACACAAGATTTATGGAATGGTTAAAAGTGCATGAAAATGGCCAATTTACTCACTCTGAGTTCTCAAAAAGGGTTTCTTCACCCCGGGAAGTTAATTAAATACCATTTGGAGGCATTTAATGTTCAAGCAGAAACGGCTGATTTTCGACAAAAGAGATAACACCCCCCCATTACGTCATGCTTCAGAAATGTGGAAAATGGTCCGTTTTCAAATGTTTTATTTTTGAACGTCAGTTCACATTTGTAGGTGGATCATCAGTGTTAGAGCTAAAATTAGCATGTTTAAAGTGATTTTCATGCTTCCAGGGGCTCGGGAAGTGAATTAAATACTATTTGGAGGCATTTAATGTTCAAGCAAAAACAGCTGATTTTTGACAAAAGAGATAACACCCCCCCATTACGTCATGCTTCAGAAATGTGGAAAATGGTCCGTTTTCAAATGTTTTATTTTTGAACGTCAGTTCACATTTGTAGGTGGATCATCAGAGTTAGAGCTAAAATTAGCATGTTTAAAGTGATTTTCATGCTTCCAGGGGCCCTAAACACAAGATTTATGGAATGGTTAAAAGTGCATGAAAATGGCCAATTTACTCACTCTGAGTTCCCAAAAAGGGTTTCTTCACCCCCGGGAAGTTAATTAAATACCATTTGGAGGCATTTAATGTTCGAGCAAAAACTGCTGATTTTCGACAAAAGAGATAACACCCCCCAATTACGTCATGCTTCAGAAATGTGGAAAATGGTCCGTTTTCAAATGTTTTATTTTTGAACGTCAGTTCACATTTGTAGGTGGATCATCAGTGTTAGAGCTAAAATTAGCATGTTTAAAGTGATTTTCATGCTTCCAGGGGCTCGGGAAGTGAATTAAATACTATTTGGAGGCATTTAATGTTTAAGCAAAAACAGCTGATTTTTGACAAAAGAGATAACACCCCCCCATTATGTCATGCTTCAGAAATGTGGAAAATGGTCCGTTTTCAAATGTTTTATTTTTGAACGTCAGTTCACATTTGTAGGTGGATCATCAGTGTTAGAGCTAAAATTAGCATGTTTAAAGTGATTTTCATGCTTCCAGGGGCTCGGGAAGTGAATTAAATACTATTTGGAGGCATTTAATGTTCAAGCAAAAACAGCTGATTTTTGACAAAAGAGATAACACCCCCCCATTACGTCATGCTTCAGAAATGTG
Organism: Lissotriton vulgaris; assembly: GCF_964263255.1. Taxonomy (NCBI): domain Eukaryota; kingdom Metazoa; phylum Chordata; class Amphibia; order Caudata; family Salamandridae; genus Lissotriton; species Lissotriton vulgaris. Next base: position 1,082,985 of record NW_028253623.1, on the reverse strand, counting down.
GAAAATGGTCCGTTTTCAAATGTTTTTATTTTTGAACGTCAGTTCACATTTGTAGGTGGATCATCAGTGTTAGAGCTAAAATTGGCATCTTTAAAGTGATTTTCATGCTTCCAGGGGCCCTAAACACAAGATTTATGGAATGGTTAAAAGTGCATGAAAATGGCCAATTTACTCACTCTGAGTTCTCAAAAAGTGTTTCTTCACCCCGGGAAGTTAATTAAATACCATTTGGAGGCATTTAATGTTCGAGCAGAAACGGCTGATTTTCGACAAAAGAGATAACACCCCCCCCCATTAAGTCATGCTTCAGAAATGTGGAAAATGGTCCGTTTTCAAATGTTTTATTTTGGAACGTCAGTTCACATTTGTAGGTGGATCATCAGTGTTAGAGCTAAAATTAGCATGTTTATAGTGATGTTCATGCTTCCAGGGACTCGGGAAGTGAATTAAATACTATTTGGAGGCATTTAATGTTCAATCAAAAACAGCTGATTTTTGACAAAAGAGATAACACCCCCCCATTACGTCATGCTTCAGAAATTTGGAAAATGGTCCGTTTTAAAATGTTTTATTTTTGAATGTCAGTTCACATTTGTAGGTGGATCATCAGTGTTGGAGCTAAAATTAGCATGTTTAAAGTGATTTTCATGCTTCCAGGGGCCCTAAACACAAGATTTACTGAATGGTTAAAAGTGCATGAAAATGGCCAATTTACTCACTCTGAGTTCTCAAAAAGGGTTTCTTCACCCCGGGAAGTTAATTAAATACCATTTGGAGGCATTTAATGTTCGAGCAAAAACGGCTGATTTTCGACAAAAGAGATAACACCCCCCCATTACGTCATGCTTCCGAAATGTGGAAAATGGTCCGTTTTCAAATGTTTTATTTTTGAACGTCAGTTCACATTTGTAGGTGGATCATCAGTGTTAGAGCTAAAATTAGCATGTTTAAAGTGATTTTCATGCTTCCAGGGGCCCTAAACACAAGATTTATGGAATGGTTAAAAGTGCATGAAAATGGCCAATTTACTCACTCTGAGTTCTCAAAAAGGGTTTCTTCACCCCGGGAAGTTAATTAAATACCATTTGGAGGCATTTAATGTTCGAGCAAAAACGGCTGATTTTCGACAAAAGAGATAACACCCCCCCATTACGTCATGCTTCAGAAATGTGGAAAATGGTCCGTTTTCAAATGTTTTATTTTTGAACATCAGTTCACATTTGTAGGTGGATCATCAGTGTTAGAGCTAAAATTAGCATGTTTAAAGTGATTTTCATGCTTCCAGGGGCTCGGGAAGTGAATTAAATACTATTTGGAGGCATTTAATGTTCAATCAAAAACAGCTGATTTTTGACAAAAGAGATAACACCCCCCCCCCCCATTACGTCATGCTTCAGAAATGTGGAAAATGGTCCGTTTTCAAATGTTTTATTTTTGAACGTCAGTTCACATTTGTAGGTGGATCATCAGTGTTAGAGCTAAAATTAGCATGTTTAAAGTGATTTTCATGCTTCCAGGGGCCCTAAACACAAGATTTATGGAATGGTTAAAAGTGCATGAAAATGGCCAATTTACTCACTCTGAGTTCTCAAAAAGGGTTTCTTCACCCCGGGAAGTTAATTAAATACCATTTGGAGGCATTTAATGTTCGAGCAAAAACGGCTGATTTTCGACAAAAGAGATAACACCCCCCCATTACGTCATGCTTCAGAAATGTGGAAAATGGTCCGTTTTCAAATGTTTTATTTTTGAATGTCAGTTCACATTTGTAGGTGGATCATCAGTGTTAGAGCTAAAATTAGCAGGTTTAAAGTGATTTTCATGCTTCCAGGGGCTCGGGAAGTGAATTAAATACTATTTGGAGGCATTTAATGTTCAAGCAAAAACAGCTGATTTTTGACAAAAGAGATAACACCCCCCCATTACGTCATGCTTCAGAAATGTGGAAAATGGTCCGTTTTCAAATGTTTTGTTTTTGAACGTCAGTTCACATTTGTAGGTGGATCATCAGTGTTAGAGCTAAAATTAGCATGTTTAAAGTGATTTTCATGCTTCCAGGGGCCCTAAACACAAGATTTATGGAATGGTTAAAAGTGCATGAAAATGGCCAATTTACTCACTCTGAGTTCTCAAAAAGGGTTTCTTCACCCCGGGAAGTTAATTAAATACCATTTGAAGGCATTTAATGTTCGAGCAAAAAGGGCTGAATTTTGACAAAAGAGATAACACCCCCCCATTACGTCATGCTTCAGAAATGTGGAAAATGGTCCGTTTTCAAATGTTTTATTTTTGAACATCAGTTCACATTTGTAGGTGGATCATCAGTGTTAGAGCTAAAATTAGCATGTTTAAAGTGATTTTCATGCTTCCAGGGGCTCGGGAAGTGAATTAAATACTATTTGGAGGCATTTAATGTTCAATCAAAAACAGCTGATTTTTGACAAAAGAGATAACACCCCCCCCATTACGTCATGCTTCAGAAATGTGGAAAATGGTCCGTTTTCAAATGTTTTATTTTTGAACGTCAGTTCACATTTGTAGGTGGATCATCAGTGTTAGAGCTAAAATTAGCATGTTTAAAGTGATTTTCATGCTTCCAGGGGCCCTAAACTCAAGATTTATGGAATGGTTAAAAGTGCATGAAAATGGCCAATTTATTCACTCTGAGTTCTCAAAAAGGGTTTCTTTACCCCGGAAAGTTAATTAAATACCATTTGGAGGCATTTAATGTTCGAGCAAAAACGGCTGATTTTCGACAAAAGAGATAACACCCCCCCATTACGTCATGCTTCAGAAATGTGGAAAATGGTCCGTTTTCAAATGTTTTATTTTTGAACGTCAGTTCACATTTGTAGGTGGATCATCAGTGTTAGAGCTAAAATTAGCATGTTTAAAGTGATTTTCATGCTTCCAGGGGCTCAGGAAGTGAATTAAATACTATTTGGAGGCATTTAATGTTCAATCAAAAACAGCTGATTTTTGACAAAAGAGATAACACCCCCCCATTACGTCATGCTTCAGAAATGTGGAAAATGGTCCGTTTTCAAATGTTTTATTTTTGAACGTCAGTTCTCATTTGTAGGTGGATCATCAGTGTTAGAGCTAAAATTAGCATGTTTAAAGTGATTTTCATGCTTCCAGGGGCTCGGGAAGTGAATTAAATACTATTTGGAGGCATTTAATGTTCAAGCAAAAACAGCTGATTTTTGACAAAAGAGATAACACCCCCCCATTACGTCATGCTTCAGAAATGTGGAAAATGGTCCGTTTTCAAATGTTTTATTTTTGAACATCAGTTCACATTTGTAGGTGGATCATCAGTGTTAGAGCTAAAATTAGCATGTTTAAAGTGATTTTCATGCTTCCAGGGGCTCGGGAAGTGAATTAAATACTATTTGGAGGCATTTAATGTTCAATCAAAAACAGCTGATTTTTGACAAAAGAGATAACACCCCCCCCATTACGTCATGCTTCAGAAATGTGGAAAATGGTCCGTTTTCAAATGTTTTATTTTTGAACATCAGTTCACATTTGTAGGTGGATCATCAGTGTTAGAGCTAAAATTAGCATGTTTAAAGTGATTTTCATGCTTCCAGGGGCCCTAAACACAAGATTTATGGAATGGTTAAAAGTGCATGAAAATGGCCAATTTACTCACTCTGAGTTCTCAAAAAGGGTTTCTTCATCCCGGGAAGTTAATTAAATACCATTTGGAGGCATTTAATGTTCGAGCAAAAACGGCTGATTTTCGACAAAAGAGATAACACCCCCCCATTACGTCATGCTTCAGAAATGTGGAAAATGGTCCGTTTTCAAATGTTTTATTTTTGAACGTCAGTTCACATTTGTAGGTGGATCATCAGTGTTAGAGCTAAAATTTGCATGTTTAAAGTGATTTTCATGCTTCCAGGGGCTCGGGAAGTGAATTAAATACTATTTGGAGGCATTTAATGTTCAAGCAAAAACAGCTGATTTTTGACAAAAGAGATAACACCCCCCCCATTACGTCATGCTTCAGAAATGTGGAAAATGGTCCGTTTTCAAATGTTTTATTTTTGAACGTCAGTTCACATTTGTAGGTGGATCATCAGTGTTAGAGCTAAAATTAGCATGTTTAAAGTGATTTTCATGCTTCCAGGGGCCCTAAACACAAGATTTATGGAATGGTTAAAAGTGCATGAAAATGGCCAATTTACTCACTCTGAGTTCTCAAAAAGGGTTTCTTCACCCCGGGAAATTAATTAAATACCATTTGGAGGCATTTAATGTTCGAGCAAAAACTGCTGATTTTCGACAAAAGAGATAACACCCCCCCATTACGTCATGCTTCAGAAATGTGGAAAATGGTCCGTTTTCAAATGTTTTATTTTTGAACGTCAGTTCACATTTGTAGGTGGATCATCAGTGTTAGAGCTAAAATTAGCATGTTTAAAGTGATTTTCATGCTTCCAGGGGCTCGGGAAGTGAATTAAATACTATTTGGAGGCATTTAATGTTCAATCAAAAACAGCTGATTTTTGACAAAAGAGATAACACCCCCCCATCACGTCATGCTTCAGAAATGTGGAAAATGGTCCGTTTTCAAATGTTTTATTTTTGAACGTCAGTTCACATTTGTAGGTGGATCATCAGTGTTAGAGCTAAAATTAGCATGTTTAAAGTGATTTTCATGCTTCCAGGGGCCCTAAACACAAGATTTATGGAATGGTTAAAAGTGCATGAAAATGGCCAATTTACTCACTCTGAGTTCTCAAAAAGGGTTTCTTCACCCCGGGAAGTTAATTAAATACCATTTGGAGGCATTTAATGTTCGAGCAAAAACGGCTGATTTTCGACAAAAGAGATAACACCCCCCCATTACGTCATGCTTCAGAAATGTGGAAAATGGTCCGTTTTCAAATGTTTTATTTTTGAACGTCAGTTCACATTTGTAGGTGGATCATCAGTGTTAGAGCTAAAATTAGCATCTTTAAAATGATTTTCATGCTTCCAGGGGCCCTAAACACAAGATTTATGGAATGGTTAAAAGTGCATGAAAATGGCCAATTTACTCACTCTGAGTTCTCAAAAAGGGTTTCTTCACCCCGGGAAGTTAATTAAATACCATTTGGAGGCATTTAATGTTCGAGCAAAAACGGCTGATTTTCGACAAAAGAGATAACACCCCCCCATTACGTCATGCTTCAGAAATGTGGAAAATGGTCCGTTTTCAAATGTTTTATTTTTGAACGTCAGTTCACATTTGTAGGTGGATCATCAGTGTTAGAGCTAAAATTAGCATGTTTAAAGTGATTTTCATGCTTCCAGGGGCTCGGGAAGTGAATTAAATACTATTTGGAGGCATTTAATGTTCAATCAAAAACAGCTGACTTTTGACAAAAGAGATAACACCCCCCCATTACGTCATGCTTCAGAAATGTGGAAAATGGTCCGTTTTCAAATGTTTTATTTTTGAACGTCAGTTCACATTTGTAGGTGGATCATCAGTGTTAGAGCTAAAATTAGCATGTTTAAAGTGATTTTCATGCTTCCAGGGGCCCTAAACACAAGATTTATGGAATGGTTAAAAGTGCATGAAAATGGCCAATTTACTCACTCTGAGTTCTCAAAAAGGGTTTCTTCACCCCAGGAAGTTAATTAAATACCATTTGGAGGCATTTAATGTTCTAGCAAAAACTGCTGATTTTCGACAATAGAGATAACACCCCCCATTACGTCATGCTTCAGAAATGTGGAAAATGATCCGTTTTCAAATGTTTTATTTTTGAACGTCAGTTCACATTTGTAGGTGGATCATCAGTGTTAGAGCTAAAATTAGCATGTTTAAAGTGATTTTCATGCTTCCAGGGGCTCGGGAAGTGAATTAAATACTATTTGGAGGCATTTAATGTTCAAGCAAAAACAGCTGATTTTTGACAAAAGAGATAACACCCCCCCATTACGTCATGCTTCAGAAATGTGGAAAATGGTCCGTTTTCAAATGTTTTATTTTTGAACGTCAGTTCACATTTGTAGGTGGATCATCAGTGTTAGAGCTAAAATTAGCATGTTTAAAGTGATTTTCATGCTTCCAGGGGCCCTAAACACAAGATTTATGGAATGGTTAAAAGTGCATGAAAATGGCCAATTTACTCACTCTGAGTTCTCAAAAAGGGTTTCTTCACCCCGGGAAGTTAATTAAATACCATTTGAAGGCATTTAATGTTCGAGCAAAAACGGCTGATTTTCGACAAAAGAGATAACACCCCCCCATTACGTCATGCTTCAGAAATGTGGAAAATGGTCCGTTTTCAAATGTTTTATTTTTGAACATCAGTTCACATTTGTAGGTGGATCATCAGTGTTAGAGCTAAAATTAGCATGTTTAAAGTGATTTTCATGCTTCCAGGGGCTCGGGAAGTGAATTAAATACTATTTGGAGGCATTTAATGTTCAATCAAAAACAGCTGATTTTTGACAAAAGAGATAACACCCCCCATTACGTCATGCTTCAGAAATGTGGAAAATGGTCCGTTTTCAAATGTTTTATTTTTTAACGTCAGTTCACATTTGTAGGTGGATCATCAGTGTTAGAGCTAAAATTAGCATGTTTAAAGTGATTTTCATGCTTCCAGGGGCCCTAAACACAAGATTTATGGAATGGTTAAAAGTGCATGAAAATGGCCAATTTACTCACTCTGAGTTCTCAAAAAGGGTTTCTTCACACCGGGAAGTTAATTAAATACCATTTGGAGGCATTTAATGTTCGAGCAAAAACGGCTGATTTTCGACAAAAGAGATAACACCCCCCCATTACGTCATGCTTCAGAAATGTGGAAAATGGTCCGTTTTCAAATGTTTTATTTTTGAACGTCAGTTCACATTTGTAGGTGGATCATCAGTGTTAGAGCTAAAATTAGCATGTTTAAAGTGATTTTCATGCTTCCAGGGGCTCGGGAAGTGAATTAAATACTATTTGGAGGCATTTAATGTTCAATCAAAAACAGCTGATTTTTGACAAAAGAGATAACACCCCCCCATTACGTCATGCTTCAGAAATGTGGAAAATGGTCCGTTTTCAAATGTTTTATTTTTGAACGTCAGTTGACATTTGTAGGTGGATCATCAGTGTTAGAGCTAAAATTAGCATGTTTAAAGTGATTTTCATGCTTCCAGGGGCCCTAAACACAAGATTTATGGAATGGTTAAAAGTGCATGAAAATGGGCAATTTACTCACTCTGAGTTCTCAAAAAGTGTTTCTTCACCCCGGGAAGTTAATTAAATACCATTTGGAGGCATTTAATGTTCAAGCAGAAACGGCTGATTTTCGACAAAAGAGATAACACCCCCCCATTACGTCATGCTTCAGAAATGTGGAAAATGGTCCGTTTTCAAATGTTTTATTTTTGAACGTCAGTTCACATTTGTAGGTGGATCATCAGTGTTAGAGCTAAAATTAGCATGTTTAAAGTGATTTTCATGCTTCCAGGGGCTCGGGAAGTGAATTAAATACTATTTGGAGGCATTTAATGTTCAAGCAAAAACAGCTGATTTTTGACAAAAGAGATAACACCCCCCCATTACGTCATGCTTCAGAAATGTGGAAAATGGTCCGTTTTCAAATGTTTTATTTTTGAACGTCAGTTCACATTTGTAGGTGGATCATCAGAGTTAGAGCTAAAATTAGCATGTTTAAAGTGATTTTCATGCTTCCAGGGGCCCTAAACACAAGATTTATGGAATGGTTAAAAGTGCATGAAAATGGCCAATTTACTCACTCTGAGTTCCCAAAAAGGGTTTCTTCACCCCCGGGAAGTTAATTAAATACCATTTGGAGGCATTTAATGTTCGAGCAAAAACTGCTGATTTTCGACAAAAGAGATAACACCCCCCCATTACGTCATGCTTCAGAAATGTGGAAAATGGTCCGTTTTCAAATGTTTTATTTTTGAACGTCAGTTCACATTTGTAGGTGGATCATCAGTGTTAGAGCTAAAATTAGCATGTTTAAAGTGATTTTTATGCTTCCAGGGGCTCGGGAAGTGAATTAAATACTATTTGGAGGCATTTAATGTTCAAGCAAAAACAGCTGATTTTTGACAAAAGAGATAACACCCCCCCATTATGTCATGCTTCAGAAATGTGGAAAATGGTCCGTTTTCAAATGTTTTATTTTTGAACGTCAGTTCACATTTGTAGGTGGATCATCAGTGTTAGAGCTAAAATTAGCATGTTTAAAGTGATTTTCATGCTTCCAGGGGCTCGGGAAGTGAATTAAATACTATTTGGAGGCATTTAATGTTCAAGCAAAAACAGCTGATTTTTGACAAAAGAGATAACACCCCCCCATTACGTCATGCTTCAGAAATGTGGAAAATGGTCCGTTTTCAAATGTTTTTATTTTTGAACGTCAGTTCACATTTGTAGGTGGATCATCAGTGTTAGAGCTAAAATTGGCATCTTTAAAGTGATTTTCATGCTTCCAGGGGCCCTAAACACAAGATTTATGGAATGGTTAAAAGTGCATGAAAATGGCCAATTTACTCACTCTGAGTTCTCAAAAAGTGTTTCTTCACCCCGGGAAGTTAATTAAATACCATTTGGAGGCATTTAATGTTCGAGCAGAAACGGCTGATTTTCGACAAAAGAGATAACACCCCCCCCCATTAAGTCATGCTTCAGAAATGTGGAAAATGGTCCGTTTTCAAATGTTTTATTTTGGAACGTCAGTTCACATTTGTAGGTGGATCATCAGTGTTAGAGCTAAAATTAGCATGTTTATAGTGATGTTCATGCTTCCAGGGACTCGGGAAGTGAATTAAATACTATTTGGAGGCATTTAATGTTCAATCAAAAACAGCTGATTTTTGACAAAAGAGATAACACCCCCCCATTACGTCATGCTTCAGAAATGTGGAAAATGGTCCGTTTTAAAATGTTTTATTTTTGAATGTCAGTTCACATTTGTAGGTGGATCATCAGTGTTGGAGCTAAAATTAGCATGTTTAAAGTGATTTTCATGCTTCCAGGGGCCCTAAACACAAGATTTACTGAATGGTTAAAAGTGCATGAAAATGGCCAATTTACTCACTCTGAGTTCTCAAAAAGGGTTTCTTCACCCCGGGAAGTTAATTAAATACCATTTGGAGGCATTTAATGTTCGAGCAAAAACGGCTGATTTTCGACAAAAGAGATAACACCCCCCCATTACGTCATGCTTCAGAAATGTGGAAAATGGTCCGTTTTCAAATGTTTTATTTTTGAACGTCAGTTCACATTTGTAGGTGGATCATCAGTGTTAGAGCTAAAATTAGCATGTTTAAAGTGATTTTCATGCTTCCAGGGGCCCTAAACACAAGATTTATGGAATGGTTAAAAGTGCATGAAAATGGCCAATTTACTAACTCTGAGTTCTCAAAAAGGGTTTCTTCACCCCGGGAAGTTAATTAAATACCATTTGGAGGCATTTAATGTTCGAGCAAAAACTGCTGATTTTCGACAAAAGAGATAACACCCCCCATTACGTCATGCTTCAGAAATGTGGAAAATGGTCCGTTTTCAAATGTTTTATTTTTGAACGTCAGTTCACATTTGTAGGTGGATCATCAGTGTTAGAGCTAAAATTAGCATGTTTAAAGTGATTTTCATGCTTCCAGGGGCTCGGGAAGTGAATTAAATACTATTTGGAGGCATTTAACGTTCAAGCAAAAACAGCTGATTTTTGACAAAAGAGATAACACCCCCCCATTACGTCATGCTTCCGAAATGTGGAAAATGGTCCGTTTTCAAATGTTTTATTTTTGAACGTCAGTTCACATTTGTAGGTGGATCATCAGTGTTAGAGCTAAAATTAGCATGTTTAAAGTGATTTTCATGCTTCCAGGGGCCCTAAACACAAGATTTATGGAATGGTTAAAAGTGCATGAAAATGGCCAATTTACTCACTCTGAGTTCTCAAAAAGGGTTTCTTCACCCCGGGAAGTTAATTAAATACCATTTGGAGGCATTTAATGTTCGAGCAAAAACGGCTGATTTTCGACAAAAGAGATAACACCCCCCCATTACGTCATGCTTCAGAAATGTGGAAAATGGTCCGTTTTCAAATGTTTTATTTTTGAACATCAGTTCACATTTGTAGGTGGATCATCAGTGTTAGAGCTAAAATTAGCATGTTTAAAGTGATTTTCATGCTTCCAGGGGCTCGGGAAGTGAATTAAATACTATTTGGAGGCATTTAATGTTCAATCAAAAACAGCTGATTTTTGACAAAAGAGATAACACCCCCCCCCATTACGTCATGCTTCAGAAATGTGGAAAATGGTCCGTTTTCAAATGTTTTATTTTTGAACGTCAGTTCACATTTGTAGGTGGATCATCAGTGTTAGAGCTAAAATTAGCATGTTTAAAGTGATTTTCATGCTTCCAGGGGCCCTAAACACAAGATTTATGGAATGGTTAAAAGTGCATGAAAATGGCCAATTTACTCACTCTGAGTTCTCAAAAAGGGTTTCTTCACCCCGGGAAGTTAATTAAATACCATTTGGAGGCATTTAATGTTCGAGCAAAAACGGCTGATTTTCGACAAAAGAGATAACACCCCCCCATTACGTCATGCTTCAGAAATGTGGAAAATGGTCCGTTTTCAAATGTTTTATTTTTGAATGTCAGTTCACATTTGTAGGTGGATCATCAGTGTTAGAGCTAAAATTAGCATGTTTAAAGTGATTTTCATGCTTCCAGGGGCTCGGGAAGTGAATTAAATACTATTTGGAGGCATTTAATGTTCAAGCAAATACAGCTGATTTTTGACAAAAGAGATAACACCCCCCCATTACGTCATGCTTCAGAAATGTGGAAAATGGTCCGTTTTCAAATGTTTTGTTTTTGAACGTCAGTTCACATTTGTAGGTGGATCATCAGTGTTAGAGCTAAAATTAGCATGTTTAAAGTGATTTTCATGCTTCCAGGGGCCCTAAACACAAGATTTATGAAATGGTTAAAAGTGCATGAAAATGGCCAATTTACTCACTCTGAGTTCTCAAAAAGGGTTTCTTCACACCGGGAAGTTAATTAAATACCATTTGGAGGCATTTAATGTTCGAGCAAAAACGGCTGATTTTCGACAAAAGAGATAACACCCCCCCATTACGTCATGCTTCAGAAATGTGGAAAATGGTCCGTTTTCAAATGTTTTATTTTTGAACGTCAGTTCACATTTGTAGGTGGATCATCAGTGTTAGAGCTAAAATTAGCATGTTTAAAGTGATTTTCATGCTTCCAGGGGCTCGGGAAGTGAATTAAATACTATTTGGAGGCATTTAATGTTCAATCAAAAACAGCTGATTTTTGACAAAAGAGATAACACCCCCCCATTACGTCATGCTTCAGAAATGTGGAAAATGGTCCGTTTTCAAATGTTTTATTTTTGAACGTCAGTTGACATTTGTAGGTGGATCATCAGTGTTAGAGCTAAAATTAGCATGTTTAAAGTGATTTTCATGCTTCCAGGGGCCCTAAACACAAGATTTATGGAATGGTTAAAAGTGCATGAAAATGGGCAATTTACTCACTCTGAGTTCTCAAAAAGTGTTTCTTCACCCCGGGAAGTTAATTAAATACCATTTGGAGGCATTTAATGTTCAAGCAGAAACGGCTGATTTTCGACAAAAGAGATAACACCCCCCCATTACGTCATGCTTCAGAAATGTGGAAAATGGTCCGTTTTCAAATGTTTTATTTTTGAACGTCAGTTCACATTTGTAGGTGGATCATCAGTGTTAGAGCTAAAATTAGCATGTTTAAAGTGATTTTCATGCTTCCAGGGGCTCGGGAAGTGAATTAAATACTATTTGGAGGCATTTAATGTTCAAGCAAAAACAGCTGATTTTTGACAAAAGAGATAACACCCCCCCATTACGTCATGCTTCAGAAATGTGGAAAATGGTCCGTTTTCAAATGTTTTATTTTTGAACGTCAGTTCACATTTGTAGGTGGATCATCAGAGTTAGAGCTAAAATTAGCATGTTTAAAGTGATTTTCATGCTTCCAGGGGCCCTAAACACAAGATTTATGGAATGGTTAAAAGTGCATGAAAATGGCCAATTTACTCACTCTGAGTTCCCAAAAAGGGTTTCTTCACCCCCGGGAAGTTAATTAAATACCATTTGGAGGCATTTAATGTTCGAGCAAAAACTGCTGATTTTCGACAAAAGAGATAACACCCCCCCATTACGTCATGCTTCAGAAATGTGGAAAATGGTCCGTTTTCAAATGTTTTATTTTTGAACGTCAGTTCACATTTGTAGGTGGATCATCAGTGTTAGAGCTAAAATTAGCATGTTTAAAGTGATTTTTATGCTTCCAGGGGCTCGGGAAGTGAATTAAATACTATTTGGAGGCATTTAATGTTCAAGCAAAAACAGCTGATTTTTGACAAAAGAGATAACACCCCCCCATTATGTCATGCTTCAGAAATGTGGAAAATGGTCCGTTTTCAAATGTTTTATTTTTGAACGTCAGTTCACATTTGTAGGTGGATCATCAGTGTTAGAGCTAAAATTAGCATGTTTAAAGTGATTTTCATGCTTCCAGGGGCTCGGGAAGTGAATTAAATACTATTTGGAGGCATTTAATGTTCAAGCAAAAACAGCTGATTTTTGACAAAAGAGATAACACCCCCCCATTACGTCATGCTTCAGAAATGTGGAAAATGGTCCGTTTTCAAATGTTTTTATTTTTGAACGTCAGTTCACATTTGTAGGTGGATCATCAGTGTTAGAGCTAAAATTGGCATCTTTAAAGTGATTTTCATGCTTCCAGGGGCCCTAAACACAAGATTTATGGAATGGTTAAAAGTGCATGAAAATGGCCAATTTACTCACTCTGAGTTCTCAAAAAGTGTTTCTTCACCCCGGGAAGTTAATTAAATACCATTTGGAGGCATTTAATGTTCGAGCAGAAACGGCTGATTTTCGACAAAAGAGATAACACCCCCCCCCATTAAGTCATGCTTCAGAAATGTGGAAAATGGTCCGTTTTCAAATGTTTTATTTTGGAACGTCAGTTCACATTTGTAGGTGGATCATCAGTGTTAGAGCTAAAATTAGCATGTTTATAGTGATGTTCATGCTTCCCGGGACTCGGGAAGTGAATTAAATACTATTTGGAGGCATTTAATGTTCAATCAAAAACAGCTGATTTTTGACAAAAGAGATAACACCCCCCCATTACGTCATGCTTCAGAAATGTGGAAAATGGTCCGTTTTAAAATGTTTTATTTTTGAATGTCAGTTCACATTTGTAGGTGGATCATCAGTGTTGGAGCTAAAATTAGCATGTTTAAAGTGATTTTCATGCTTCCAGGGGCCCTAAACACAAGATTTACTGAATGGTTAAACGTGCATGAAAATGGCCAATTTACTCACTCTGAGTTCTCAAAAAGGGTTTCTTCACCCCGGGAAGTTAATTAAATACCATTTGGAGGCATTTAATGTTCGAGCAAAAACGGCTGATTTTCGACAAAAGAGATAACACCCCCCCATTACGTCATGCTTCAGAAATGTGGAAAATGGTCCGTTTTCAAATGTTTTATTTTTGAACGTCAGTTCACATTTGTAGGTGGATCATCAGTGTTAGAGCTAAAATTAGCATGTTTAAAGTGATTTTCATGCTTCCAGGGGCCCTAAACACAAGATTTATGGAATGGTTAAAAGTGCATGAAAATGGCCAATTTACTCACTCTGAGTTCTCAAAAAGGGTTTCTTCACCCCGGGAAGTTAATTAAATACCATTTGGAGGCATTTAATGTTCGAGCAAAAACTGCTGATTTTCGACAAAAGAGATAACACCCCCCATTACGTCATGCTTCAGAAATGTGGAAAATGGTCCGTTTTCAAATGTTTTATTTTTGAACGTCAGTTCACATTTGTAGGTGGATCATCAGTGTTAGAGCTAAAATTAGCATGTTTAAAGTGATTTTCATGCTTCCAGGGGCTCGGGAAGTGAATTAAATACTATTTGGAGGCATTTAACGTTCAAGCAAAAACAGCTGATTTTTGACAAAAGAGATAACACCCCCCCATTACGTCATGCTTCCGAAATGTGGAAAATGGTCCGTTTTCAAATGTTTTATTTTTGAACGTCAGTTCACATTTGTAGGTGGATCATCAGTGTTAGAGCTAAAATTAGCATGTTTAAAGTGATTTTCATGCTTCCAGGGGCCCTAAACACAAGATTTATGGAATGGTTAAAAGTGCATGAAAATGGCCAATTTACTCACTCTGAGTTCTCAAAAAGGGTTTCTTCACCCCGGGAAGTTAATTAAATACCATTTGGAGGCATTTAATGTTCGAGCAAAAACGGCTGATTTTCGACAAAAGAGATAACACCCCCCCATTACGTCATGCTTCAGAAATGTGGAAAATGGTCCGTTTTCAAATGTTTTATTTTTGAACATCAGTTCACATTTGTAGGTGGATCATCAGTGTTAGAGCTAAAATTAGCATGTTTAAAGTGATTTTCATGCTTCCAGGGGCTCGGGAAGTGAATTAAATACTATTTGGAGGCATTTAATGTTCAATCAAAAACAGCTGATTTTTGACAAAAGAGATAACACCCCCCATTACGTCATGCTTCAGAAATGTGGAAAATGGTCCGTTTTCAAATGTTTTATTTTTGAACGTCAGTTCACATTTGTAGGTGGATCATCAGTGTTAGAGCTAAAATTAGCATGTTTAAAGTGATTTTCATGCTTCCAGGGGCCCTAAACACAAGATTTATGGAATGGTTAAAAGTGCATGAAAATGGCCAATTTACTCACTCTGAGTTCTCAAAAAGGGTTTCTTCACACCGGGAAGTTAATTAAATACCATTTGGAGGCATTTAATGTTCGAGCAAAAACGGCTGATTTTCGACAAAAGAGATAACACCCCCCCATTACGTCATGCTTCAGAAATGTGGAAAATGGTCCGTTTTCAAATGTTTTATTTTTGAACGTCAGTTCACATTTGTAGGTGGATCATCAGTGTTAGAGCTAAAATTAGCATGTTTAAAGTGATTTTCATGCTTCCAGGGGCTCGGGAAGTGAATTAAATACTATTTGGAGGCATTTAATGTTCAATCAAAAACAGCTGATTTTTGACAAAAGAGATAACACCCCCCCATTACGTCATGCTTCAGAAATGTGGAAAATGGTCCGTTTTCAAATGTTTTATTTTTGAACGTCAGTTGACATTTGTAGGTGGATCATCAGTGTTAGAGCTAAAATTAGCATGTTTAAAGTGATTTTCATGCTTCCAGGGGCCCTAAACACAAGATTTATGGAATGGTTAAAAGTGCATGAAAATGGGCAATTTACTCACTCTGAGTTCTCAAAAAGTGTTTCTTCACCCCGGGAAGTTAATTAAATACCATTTGGAGGCATTTAATGTTCAAGCAGAAACGGCTGATTTTCGACAAAAGAGATAACACCCCCCCATTACGTCATGCTTCAGAAATGTGGAAAATGGTCCGTTTTCAAATGTTTTATTTTTGAACGTCAGTTCACATTTGTAGGTGGATCATCAGTGTTAGAGCTAAAATTAGCATGTTTAAAGTGATTTTCATGCTTCCAGGGGCTCGGGAAGTGAATTAAATACTATTTGGAGGCATTTAATGTTCAAGCAAAAACAGCTGATTTTTGACAAAAGAGATAACACCCCCCCATTACGTCATGCTTCAGAAATGTGGAAAATGGTCCGTTTTCAAATGTTTTATTTTTGAACGTCAGTTCACATTTGTAGGTGGATCATCAGAGTTAGAGCTAAAATTAGCATGTTTAAAGTGATTTTCATGCTTCCAGGGGCCCTAAACACAAGATTTATGGAATGGTTAAAAGTGCATGAAAATGGCCAATTTACTCACTCTGAGTTCCCAAAAAGGGTTTCTTCACCCCCGGGAAGTTAATTAAATACCATTTGGAGGCATTTAATGTTCGAGCAAAAACTGCTGATTTTCGACAAAAGAGATAACACCCCCCCATTACGTCATGCTTCAGAAATGTGGAAAATGGTCCGTTTTCAAATGTTTTATTTTTGAACGTCAGTTCACATTTGTAGGTGGATCATCAGTGTTAGAGCTAAAATTAGCATGTTTAAAGTGATTTTTATGCTTCCAGGGGCTCGGGAAGTGAATTAAATACTATTTGGAGGCATTTAATGTTCAAGCAAAAACAGCTGATTTTTGACAAAAGAGATAACACCCCCCCATTATGTCATGCTTCAGAAATGTGGAAAATGGTCCGTTTTCAAATGTTTTATTTTTGAACGTCAGTTCACATTTGTAGGTGGATCATCAGTGTTAGAGCTAAAATTAGCATGTTTAAAGTGATTTTCATGCTTCCAGGGGCTCGGGAAGTGAATTAAATACTATTTGGAGGCATTTAATGTTCAAGCAAAAACAGCTGATTTTTGACAAAAGAGATAACACCCCCCCATTACGTCATGCTTCAGAAATGTGGAAAATGGTCCGTTTTCAAATGTTTTTATTTTTGAACGTCAGTTCACATTTGTAGGTGGATCATCAGTGTTAGAGCTAAAATTGGCATCTTTAAAGTGATTTTCATGCTTCCAGGGGCCCTAAACACAAGATTTATGGAATGGTTAAAAGTGCATGAAAATGGCCAATTTACTCACTCTGAGTTCTCAAAAAGTGTTTCTTCACCCCGGGAAGTTAATTAAATACCATTTGGAGGCATTTAATGTTCGAGCAGAAACGGCTGATTTTCAACAAAAGAGATAACACCCCCCCCCATTAAGTCATGCTTCAGAAATGTGGAAAATGGTCCGTTTTCAAATGTTTTATTTTGGAACGTCAGTTCACATTTGTAGGTGGATCATCAGTGTTAGAGCTAAAATTAGCATGTTTATAGTGATGTTCATGCTTCCAGGGACTCGGGAAGTGAATTAAATACTATTTGGAGGCATTTAATGTTCAATCAAAAACAGCTGATTTTTGACAAAAGAGATAACACCCCCCCATTACGTCATGCTACAGAAATGTGGAAAATGGTCCGTTTTAAAATGTTTTATTTTTGAATGTCAGTTCACATTTGTAGGTGGATCATCAGTGTTGGAGCTAAAATTAGCATGTTTAAAGTGATTTTCATGCTTCCAGGGGCCCTAAACACAAGATTTACTGAATGGTTAAAAGTGCATGAAAATGGCCAATTTACTCACTCTGAGTTCTCAAAAAGGGTTTCTTCACCCCGGGAAGTTAATTAAATACCATTTGGAGGCATTTAATGTTCGAGCAAAAACGGCTGATTTTCGACAAAAGAGATAACACCCCCCCATTACGTCATGCTTCAGAAATGTGGAAAATGGTCCGTTTTCAAATGTTTTATTTTTGAACGTCAGTTCACATTTGTAGGTGGATCATCAGTGTTAGAGCTAAAATTAGCATGTTTAAAGTGATTTTCATGCTTCCAGGGGCCCTAAACACAAGATTTATGGAATGGTTAAAAGTGCATGAAAATGGCCAATTTACTCACTCTGAGTTCTCAAAAAGGGTTTCTTCACCCCGGGAAGTTAATTAAATACCATTTGGAGGCATTTAATGTTCGAGCAAAAACTGCTGATTTTCGACAAAAGAGATAACACCCCCCATTACGTCATGCTTCAGAAATGTGGAAAATGGTCCGTTTTCAAATGTTTTATTTTTGAACGTCAGTTCACATTTGTAGGTGGATCATCAGTGTTAGAGCTAAAATTAGCATGTTTAAAGTGATTTTCATGCTTCCAGGGGCTCGGGAATTGAATTAAATACTATTTGGAGGCATTTAACGTTCAAGCAAAAACAGCTGATTTTTGACAAAAGAGATAACACCCCCCCATTACGTCATGCTTCCGAAATGTGGAAAATGGTCCGTTTTCAAATGTTTTATTTTTGAACGTCAGTTCACATTTGTAGGTGGATCATCAGTGTTAGAGCTAAAATTAGCATGTTTAAAGTGATTTTCATGCTTCCAGGGGCCCTAAACACAAGATTTATGGAATGGTTAAAAGTGCATGAAAATGGCCAATTTACTCACTCTGAGTTCTCAAAAAGGGTTTCTTCACCCCGGGAAGTTAATTAAATACCATTTGGAGGCATTTAATGTTCGAGCAAAAACGGCTGATTTTCGACAAAAGAGATAACACCCCCCCATTACGTCATGCTTCAGAAATGTGGAAAATGGTCCGTTTTCAAATGTTTTATTTTTGAACATCAGTTCACATTTGTAGGTGGATCATCAGTGTTAGAGCTAAAATTAGCATGTTTAAAGTGATTTTCATGCTTCCAGGGGCTCGGGAAGTGAATTAAATACTATTTGGAGGCATTTAATGTTCAATCAAAAACAGCTGATTTTTGACAAAAGAGATAACACCCCCCCCCCCCATTACGTCATGCTTCAGAAATGTGGAAAATGGTCCGTTTTCAAATGTTTTATTTTTGAACGTCAGTTCACATTTGTAGGTGGATCATCAGTGTTAGAGCTAAAATTAGCATGTTTAAAGTGATTTTCATGCTTCCAGGGGCCCTAAACACAAGATTTATGGAATGGTTAAAAGTGCATGAAAATGGCCAATTTACTCACTCTGAGTTCTCAAAAAGGGTTTCTTCACCCCGGGAAGTTAATTAAATACCATTTGGAGGCATTTAATGTTCGAGCAAAAACGGCTGATTTTCGACAAAAGAGATAACACCCCCCCATTACGTCATGCTTCAGAAATGTGGAAAATGGTCCGTTTTCAAATGTTTTATTTTTGAATGTCAGTTCACATTTGTAGGTGGATCATCAGTGTTAGAGCTAAAATTAGCATGTTTAAAGTGATTTTCATGCTTCCAGGGGCTCGGGAAGTGAATTAAATACTATTTGGAGGCATTTAATGTTCAAGCAAAAACAGCTGATTTTTGACAAAAGAGATAACACCCCCCCATTACGTCATGCTTCAGAAATGTGGAAAATGGTCCGTTTTCAAATGTTTTGTTTTTGAACGTCAGTTCACATTTGTAGATGGATCATCAGTGTTAGAGCTAAAATTAGCATCTTTAAAGTGATTTTCATGCTTCCAGGGGCCCTAAACACAAGATTTATGGAATGGTTAAAAGTGCATGAAAATGGCCAATTTACTCACTCTGAGTTCTCAAAAAGGGTTTCTTCACCCCGGGAAGTTAATTAAATACCATTTGGAGGCATTTAATGTTCGAGCAAAAACGGCTGATTTTCGACAAAAGAGATAACACCCCCCCATTACGTCATGCTTCAGAAATGTGGAAAATGGTCTGTTTTCAAATGTTTTATTTTTGAACGTCAGTTCACATTTGTAGGTGGATCATCAGTGTTAGAGCTAAAATTAGCATGTTTAAAGTGATTTTCATGCTTCCAGGGGCTCGGGAAGTGAATTAAATACTATTTGGAGGCATTTAATGTTCAATCAAAAACAGCTGACTTTTGACAAAAGAGATAACACCCCCCCATTACGTCATGCTTCAGAAATGTGGAAAATGGTCCGTTTTAAAATGTTTTATTTTTGAATGTCAGTTCACATTTGTAGGTGGATCATCAGTGTTGGAGCTAAAATTAGCATGTTTAAAGTGATTTTCATGCTTCCAGCGGCCCTAAACACAAGATTTATGGAATGGTTAAAAGTGCATGAAAATGGCCAATTTACTCACTCTGAGTTCTCAAAAAGGGTTTCTTCACACCGGGAAGTTAATCAAATACCATTTGGAGGCATTTAATGTTCGAGCAAAAACGGCTGATTTTCGACAAAAGAGATAACACCCCCCCATTACGTCATGCTTCAGAAATGTGGAAAATGGTCCGTTTTCAAATGTTTTATTTTTGAACGTCAGTTCACATTTGTAGGTGGATCATCAGTGTTAGAGCTAAAATTAGCATGTTTAAAGTGAGTTTCATGCTTCCAGGGGCTCGGGAAGTGAATTAAATACTATTTGGAGGCATTTAATGTTCAAGCAAAAACAGCTGATTTTTGACAAAAGAGATAACACCCCCCCATTACGTCATGCTTCAGAAATGTGGAAAATGGTCCGTTTTCAAATGTTTTTATTTTTGAACGTCAGTTCACATTTGTAGGTGGATCATCAGTGTTAGAGCTAAAATTAGCATCTTTAAAGTGATTTTCATGCTTCCAGGGGCCCTAAACACAAGATTTATGGAATGGTTAAAAGTGCATGAAAATGGCCAATTTACTCACTCTCAGTTCTCAAAAAGGGTTTCTTCACCCCGGGAAGTTAATTAAATACCATTTGGAGGCATTTAATGTTCGAGCAAAAACGGCTGATTTTCGACAAAAGAGATAACACCCCCCCATTACGTCATGCTTCAGAAATGTGGAAAATGGTCCGTTTTCAAATGTTTTATTTTTGAACGTCAGTTCACATTTGTAGGTGGATCATCAGTGTTAGAGCTAAAATTAGCATGTTTAAAGTGATTTTCATGCTTCCAGGGGCTCGGGAAGTGAATTAAATACTATTTGGAGGCATTTAATGTTCAATCAAAAACAGCTGACTTTTGACAAAAGAGATAACACCCCCCCATTACGTCATGCTTCAGAAATGTGGAAAATGGTCCGTTTTCAAATGTTTTATTTTTGAACGTCAGTTCACATTTGTAGGTGGATCATCAGTGTTAGAGCTAAAATTAGCATGTTTAAAGTGATTTTCATGCTTCCAGGGGCCCTAAACACAAGATTTATGGAATGGTTAAAAGTGCATGAAAATGGCCAATTTACTCACTCTGAGTTCTCAAAAAGGGTTTCTTCACCCCGGGAAGTTAATTAAATACCATTTGGAGGCATTTAATGTTCAAGCAGAAACGGCTGATTTTCGACAAAAGAGATAACACCCCCCATTACGTCATGCTTCAGAAATGTGGAAAATGGTCCGTTTTCAAATGTTTTATTTTTGAACGTCAGTTCACAATTGTAGGTGGATCATCAGTGTTAGAGCTAAAATTAGCATGTTTAAAGTGATTTTCATGCTTCCAGGGGCTCGGGAAGTGAATTAAATACTATTTGGAGGCATTTAATGTTCAAGCAAAAACAGCTGATTTTTGACAAAAGAGATAACACCCCCCCATTACGTCATGCTTCAGAAATGTGGAAAATGGTCCGTTTTCAAATGTTTTATTTTTGAACGTCAGTTCACATTTGTAGGTGGATCATCAGAGTTAGAGCTAAAATTAGCATGTTTAAAGTGATTTTCATGCTTCCAGGGGCCCTAAACACAAGATTTATGGAATGGTTAAAAGTGCATGAAAATGGCCAATTTACTCACTCTGAGTTCCCAAAAAGGGTTTCTTCACCCCCGGGAAGTTAATTAAATACCATTTGGAGGCATTTAATGTTCGAGCAAAAACTGCTGATTTTCGACAAAAGAGATAACACCCCCCAATTACGTCATGCTTCAGAAATGTGGAAAATGGTCCGTTTTCAAATGTTTTATTTTTGAACGTCAGTTCACATTTGTAGGTGGATCATCAGTGTTAGAGCTAAAATTAGCATGTTTAAAGTGATTTTCATGCTTCCAGGGGCTCGGGAAGTGAATTAAATACTATTTGGAGGCATTTAATGTTCAAGCAAAAACAGCTGATTTTTGACAAAAGAGATAACACCCCCCCATTACGTCATGCTTCAGAAATGTGGAAAATGGTCCGTTTTCAAATGTTTTTATTTTTGAACGTCAGTTCACATTTGTAGGTGGATCATCAGTGTTAGAGCTAAAATTGGCATCTTTAAAGTGATTTTCATGCTTCCAGGGGCCCTAAACACAAGATTTATGGAATGGTTAAAAGTGCATGAAAATGGCCAATTTACTCACTCTGAGTTCTCAAAAAGTGTTTCTTCACCCCGGGAAGTTAATTAAATACCATTTGGAGGCATTTAATGTTCGAGCAGAAACGGCTGATTTTCGACAAAAGAGATAACACCCCCCCCCATTAAGTCATGCTTCAGAAATGTGGAAAATGGTCCGTTTTCAAATGTTTTATTTTGGAACGTCAGTTCACATTTGTAGGTGGATCATCAGTGTTAGAGCTAAAATTAGCATGTTTATAGTGATGTTCATGCTTCCAGGGACTCGGGAAGTGAATTAAATACTATTTGGAGGCATTTAATGTTCAATCAAAAACAGCTGATTTTTGACAAAAGAGATAACACCCCCCCCCCATTACGTCATGCTTCAGAAATGTGGAAAATGGTCCGTTTTCAAATGTTTTATTTTTGAACGTCAGTTCACATTTGTAGGTGGATCATCAGTGTTAGAGCTAAAATTAGCATGTTTAAAGTGATTTTCATGCTTCCAGGGGCCCTAAACACAAGATTTATGGAATGGTTAAAAGTGCATGAAAATGGCCAATTTACTCACTCTGAGTTCTCAAAAAGGGTTTCTTCACCCCGGGAAGTTAATTAAATACCATTTGGAGGCATTTAATGTTCGAGCAAAAACGGCTGATTTTCGACAAAAGAGATAACACCCCCCCATTACGTCATGCTTCAGAAATGTGGAAAATGGTCCGTTTTCAAATGTTTTATTTTTGAATGTCAGTTCACATTTGTAGGTGGATCATCAGTGTTAGAGCTAAAATTAGCAGGTTTAAAGTGATTTTCATGCTTCCAGGGGCTCGGGAAGTGAATTAAATACTATTTGGAGGCATTTAATGTTCAAGCAAAAACAGCTGATTTTTGACAAAAGAGATAACACCCCCCCCATTACGTCATGCTTCAGAAATGTGGAAAATGGTCCGTTTTCAAATGTTTTGTTTTTGAACGTCAGTTCACATTTGTAGGTGGATCATCAGTGTTAGAGCTAAAATTAGCATGTTTAAAGTGATTTTCATGCTTCCAGGGGCCCTAAACACAAGATTTATGGAATGGTTAAAAGTGCATGAAAATGGCCAATTTACTCACTCTGAGTTCTCAAAAAGGGTTTCTTCACCCCGGGAAGTTAATTAAATACCATTTGAAGGCATTTAATGTTCGAGCAAAAAGGGCTGAATTTTGACAAAAGAGATAACACCCCCCCATTACGTCATGCTTCAGAAATGTGGAAAATGGTCCGTTTTCAAATGTTTTATTTTTGAACATCAGTTCACATTTGTAGGTGGATCATCAGTGTTAGAGCTAAAATTAGCATGTTTAAAGTGATTTTCATGCTTCCAGGGGCTCGGGAAGTGAATTAAATACTATTTGGAGGCATTTAATGTTCAATCAAAAACAGCTGATTTTTGACAAAAGAGATAACACCCCCCCCATTACGTCATGCTTCAGAAATGTGGAAAATGGTCCGTTTTCAAATGTTTTATTTTTGAACGTCAGTTCACATTTGTAGGTGGATCATCAGTGTTAGAGCTAAAATTAGCATGTTTAAAGTGATTTTCATGCTTCCTTGGGCCCTAAACTCAAGATTTATGGAATGGTTAAAAGTGCATGAAAATGGCCAATTTATTCACTCTGAGTTCTCAAAAAGGGTTTCTTTACCCCGGAAAGTTAATTAAATACCATTTGGAGGCATTTAATGTTCGAGCAAAAACGGCTGATTTTCGACAAAAGAGATAACACCCCCCCATTACGTCATGCTTCAGAAATGTGGAAAATGGTCCGTTTTCAAATGTTTTATTTTTGAACGTCAGTTCACATTTGTAGGTGGATCATCAGTGTTAGAGCTAAAATTAGCATGTTTAAAGTGATTTTCATGCTTCCAGGGGCTCGGGAAGTGAATTAAATACTATTTGGAGGCATTTAATGTTCAATCAAAAACAGCTGATTTTTGACAAAAGAGATAACACCCCCCCATTACGTCATGCTTCAGAAATGTGGAAAATGGTCCGTTTTCAAATGTTTTATTTTTGAACGTCAGTTCTCATTTGTAGGTGGATCATCAGTGTTAGAGCTAAAATTAGCATGTTTAAAGTGATTTTCATGCTTCCAGGGGCTCGGGAAGTGAATTAAATACTATTTGGAGGCATTTAATGTTCAATCAAAAACAGCTGATTTTTGACAAAAGAGATAACACCCCCCCATTACGTCATGCTTCAGAAATGTGGAAAATGGTCCGTTTTCAAATGTTTTATTTTTGAACGTCAGTTCTCATTTGTAGGTGGATCATCAGTGTTAGAGCTAAAATTAGCATGTTTAAAGTGATTTTCATGCTTCCAGGGGCTCGGGAAGTGAATTAAATACTATTTGGAGGCATTTAATGTTCAATCAAAAACAGCTGATTTTTGACAAAAGAGATAACACCCCCCCCATTACGTCATGCTTCAGAAATGTGGAAAATGGTCCGTTTTCAAATGTTTTATTTTTGAACATCAGTTCACATTTGTAGGTGGATCATCAGTGTTAGAGCTAAAATTAGCATGTTTAAAGTGATTTTCATGCTTCCAGGGGCCCTAAACACAAGATTTATGGAATGGTTAAAAGTGCATGAAAATGGCCAATTTACTCACTCTGAGTTCTCAAAAAGGGTTTCTTCATCCCGGGAAGTTAATTAAATACCATTTGGAGGCATTTAATGTTCGAGCAAAAACGGCTGATTTTCGACAAAAGAGATAACACCCCCCCATTACGTCATGCTTCAGAAATGTGGAAAATGGTCCGTTTTCAAATGTTTTATTTTTGAACGTCAGTTCACATTTGTAGGTGGATCATCAGTGTTAGAGCTAAAATTTGCATGTTTAAAGTGATTTTCATGCTTCCAGGGGCTCGGGAAGTGAATTAAATACTATTTGGAGGCATTTAATGTTCAAGCAAAAACAGCTGATTTTTGACAAAAGAGATAACACCCCCCCCCATTACGTCATGCTTCAGAAATGTGGAAAA
Organism: Lissotriton vulgaris; assembly: GCF_964263255.1. Lineage (NCBI taxonomy): Eukaryota > Metazoa > Chordata > Amphibia > Caudata > Salamandridae > Lissotriton > Lissotriton vulgaris. The sequence goes on along the minus strand of NW_028253623.1, from coordinate 1,058,145 downwards.
TGGTCCGTTTTCAAATGTTTTATTTTTGAACGTCAGTTCACATTTGTAGGTGGATCATCAGTGTTAGAGCTAAAATTAGCATGTTTAAAGTGATTTTCATGCTTCCAGGGGCCCTAAACACAAGATTTATGGAATGGTTAAAAGTGCATGAAAATGGCCAATTTACTCACTCTGAGTTCTCAAAAAGGGTTTCTTCACCCCGGGAAATTAATTAAATACCATTTGGAGGCATTTAATGTTCGAGCAAAAACTGCTGATTTTCGACAAAAGAGATAACACCCCCCCATTACGTCATGCTTCAGAAATGTGGAAAATGGTCCGTTTTCAAATGTTTTATTTTTGAACGTCAGTTCACATTTGTAGGTGGATCATCAGTGTTAGAGCTAAAATTAGCATGTTTAAAGTGATTTTCATGCTTCCAGGGGCTCGGGAAGTGAATTAAATACTATTTGGAGGCATTTAATGTTCAATCAAAAACAGCTGATTTTTGACAAAAGAGATAACACCCCCCCATCACGTCATGCTTCAGAAATGTGGAAAATGGTCCGTTTTCAAATGTTTTATTTTTGAACGTCAGTTCACATTTGTAGGTGGATCATCAGTGTTAGAGCTAAAATTAGCATGTTTAAAGTGATTTTCATGCTTCCAGGGGCCCTAAACACAAGATTTATGGAATGGTTAAAAGTGCATGAAAATGGCCAATTTACTCACTCTGAGTTCTCAAAAAGGGTTTCTTCACCCCGGGAAGTTAATTAAATACCATTTGGAGGCATTTAATGTTCGAGCAAAAACGGCTGATTTTCGACAAAAGAGATAACACCCCCCCATTACGTCATGCTTCAGAAATGTGGAAAATGGTCCGTTTTCAAATGTTTTATTTTTGAACGTCAGTTCACATTTGTAGGTGGATCATCAGTGTTAGAGCTAAAATTAGCATGTTTAAAGTGATTTTCATGCTTCCAGGGGCTCGGGAAGTGAATTAAATACTATTTGGAGGCATTTAATGTTCAAGCAAAAACAGCTGATTTTTGACAAAAGAGATAACACCCCCCCATTACGTCATGCTTCAGAAATGTGGAAAATGGTCCGTTTTCAAATGTTTTATTTTTGAACGTCAGTTCACATTTGTAGGTGGATCATCAGTGTTAGAGCTAAAATTAGCATCTTTAAAGTGATTTTCATGCTTCCAGGGGCCCTAAACACAAGATTTATGGAATGGTTAAAAGTGCATGAAAATGGCCAATTTACTCACTCTGAGTTCTCAAAAAGGGTTTCTTCACCCCGGGAAGTTAATTAAATACCATTTGGAGGCATTTAATGTTCGAGCAAAAACGGCTGATTTTCGACAAAAGAGATAACACCCCCCCATTACGTCATGCTTCAGAAATGTGGAAAATGGTCCGTTTTCAAATGTTTTATTTTTGAACGTCAGTTCACATTTGTAGGTGGATCATCAGTGTTAGAGCTAAAATTAGCATGTTTAAAGTGATTTTCATGCTTCCAGGGGCTCGGGAAGTGAATTAAATACTATTTGGAGGCATTTAATGTTCAATCAAAAACAGCTGACTTTTGACAAAAGAGATAACACCCCCCCATTACGTCATGCTTCAGAAATGTGGAAAATGGTCCGTTTTCAAATGTTTTATTTTTGAACGTCAGTTCACATTTGTAGGTGGATCATCAGTGTTAGAGCTAAAATTAGCATGTTTAAAGTGATTTTCATGCTTCCAGGGGCCCTAAACACAAGATTTATGGAATGGTTAAAAGTGCATGAAAATGGCCAATTTACTCACTCTGAGTTCTCAAAAAGGGTTTCTTCACCCCGGGAAGTTAATTAAATACCATTTGGAGGCATTTAATGTTCTAGCAAAAACTGCTGATTTTCGACAATAGAGATAACACCCCCCATTACGTCATGCTTCAGAAATGTGGAAAATGATCCGTTTTCAAATGTTTTATTTTTGAACGTCAGTTCACATTTGTAGGTGGATCATCAGTGTTAGAGCTAAAATTAGCATGTTTAAAGTGATTTTCATGCTTCCAGGGGCTCGGGAAGTGAATTAAATACTATTTGGAGGCATTTAATGTTCAATCAAAAACAGCTGATTTTTGACAAAAGAGATAACACCCCCCCATTACGTCATGCTTCAGAAATGTGGAAAATGGTCCGTTTTCAAATGTTTTATTTTTGAACGTCAGTTCTCATTTGTAGGTGGATCATCAGTGTTAGAGCTAAAATTAGCATGTTTAAAGTGATTTTCATGCTTCCAGGGGCTCGGGAAGTGAATTAAATACTATTTGGAGGCATTTAATGTTCAATCAAAAACAGCTGATTTTTGACAAAAGAGATAACACCCCCCCATTACGTCATGCTTCAGAAATGTGGAAAATGGTCCGTTTTCAAATGTTTTATTTTTGAACGTCAGTTCTCATTTGTAGGTGGATCATCAGTGTTAGAGCTAAAATTAGCATGTTTAAAGTGATTTTCATGCTTCCAGGGGCTCGGGAAGTGAATTAAATACTATTTGGAGGCATTTAATGTTCAATCAAAAACAGCTGATTTTTGACAAAAGAGATAACACCCCCCCCATTACGTCATGCTTCAGAAATGTGGAAAATGGTCCGTTTTCAAATGTTTTATTTTTGAACATCAGTTCACATTTGTAGGTGGATCATCAGTGTTAGAGCTAAAATTAGCATGTTTAAAGTGATTTTCATGCTTCCAGGGGCCCTAAACACAAGATTTATGGAATGGTTAAAAGTGCATGAAAATGGCCAATTTACTCACTCTGAGTTCTCAAAAAGGGTTTCTTCATCCCGGGAAGTTAATTAAATACCATTTGGAGGCATTTAATGTTCGAGCAAAAACGGCTGATTTTCGACAAAAGAGATAACACCCCCCCATTACGTCATGCTTCAGAAATGTGGAAAATGGTCCGTTTTCAAATGTTTTATTTTTGAACGTCAGTTCACATTTGTAGGTGGATCATCAGTGTTAGAGCTAAAATTTGCATGTTTAAAGTGATTTTCATGCTTCCAGGGGCTCGGGAAGTGAATTAAATACTATTTGGAGGCATTTAATGTTCAAGCAAAAACAGCTGATTTTTGACAAAAGAGATAACACCCCCCCCCATTACGTCATGCTTCAGAAATGTGGAAAATGGTCCGTTTTCAAATGTTTTATTTTTGAACGTCAGTTCACATTTGTAGGTGGATCATCAGTGTTAGAGCTAAAATTAGCATGTTTAAAGTGATTTTCATGCTTCCAGGGGCCCTAAACACAAGATTTATGGAATGGTTAAAAGTGCATGAAAATGGCCAATTTACTCACTCTGAGTTCTCAAAAAGGGTTTCTTCACCCCGGGAAATTAATTAAATACCATTTGGAGGCATTTAATGTTCGAGCAAAAACTGCTGATTTTCGACAAAAGAGATAACACCCCCCCATTACGTCATGCTTCAGAAATGTGGAAAATGGTCCGTTTTCAAATGTTTTATTTTTGAACGTCAGTTCACATTTGTAGGTGGATCATCAGTGTTAGAGCTAAAATTAGCATGTTTAAAGTGATTTTCATGCTTCCAGGGGCTCGGGAAGTGAATTAAATACTATTTGGAGGCATTTAATGTTCAATCAAAAACAGCTGATTTTTGACAAAAGAGATAACACCCCCCCATCACGTCATGCTTCAGAAATGTGGAAAATGGTCCGTTTTCAAATGTTTTATTTTTGAACGTCAGTTCACATTTGTAGGTGGATCATCAGTGTTAGAGCTAAAATTAGCATGTTTAAAGTGATTTTCATGCTTCCAGGGGCCCTAAACACAAGATTTATGGAATGGTTAAAAGTGCATGAAAATGGCCAATTTACTCACTCTGAGTTCTCAAAAAGGGTTTCTTCACCCCGGGAAGTTAATTAAATACCATTTGGAGGCATTTAATGTTCGAGCAAAAACGGCTGATTTTCGACAAAAGAGATAACACCCCCCCATTACGTCATGCTTCAGAAATGTGGAAAATGGTCCGTTTTCAAATGTTTTATTTTTGAACGTCAGTTCACATTTGTAGGTGGATCATCAGTGTTAGAGCTAAAATTAGCATGTTTAAAGTGATTTTCATGCTTCCAGGGGCTCGGGAAGTGAATTAAATACTATTTGGAGGCATTTAATGTTCAAGCAAAAACAGCTGATTTTTGACAAAAGAGATAACACCCCCCCATTACGTCATGCTTCAGAAATGTGGAAAATGGTCCGTTTTCAAATGTTTTATTTTTGAACGTCAGTTCACATTTGTAGGTGGATCATCAGTGTTAGAGCTAAAATTAGCATCTTTAAAGTGATTTTCATGCTTCCAGGGGCCCTAAACACAAGATTTATGGAATGGTTAAAAGTGCATGAAAATGGCCAATTTACTCACTCTGAGTTCTCAAAAAGGGTTTCTTCACCCCGGGAAGTTAATTAAATACCATTTGGAGGCATTTAATGTTCGAGCAAAAACGGCTGATTTTCGACAAAAGAGATAACACCCCCCCATTACGTCATGCTTCAGAAATGTGGAAAATGGTCCGTTTTCAAATGTTTTATTTTTGAACGTCAGTTCACATTTGTAGGTGGATCATCAGTGTTAGAGCTAAAATTAGCATGTTTAAAGTGATTTTCATGCTTCCAGGGGCTCGGGAAGTGAATTAAATACTATTTGGAGGCATTTAATGTTCAATCAAAAACAGCTGACTTTTGACAAAAGAGATAACACCCCCCCATTACGTCATGCTTCAGAAATGTGGAAAATGGTCCGTTTTCAAATGTTTTATTTTTGAACGTCAGTTCACATTTGTAGGTGGATCATCAGTGTTAGAGCTAAAATTAGCATGTTTAAAGTGATTTTCATGCTTCCAGGGGCCCTAAACACAAGATTTATGGAATGGTTAAAAGTGCATGAAAATGGCCAATTTACTCACTCTGAGTTCTCAAAAAGGGTTTCTTCACCCCGGGAAGTTAATTAAATACCATTTGGAGGCATTTAATGTTCTAGCAAAAACTGCTGATTTTCGACAATAGAGATAACACCCCCCATTACGTCATGCTTCAGAAATGTGGAAAATGATCCGTTTTCAAATGTTTTATTTTTGAACGTCAGTTCACATTTGTAGGTGGATCATCAGTGTTAGAGCTAAAATTAGCATGTTTAAAGTGATTTTCATGCTTCCAGGGGCTCGGGAAGTGAATTAAATACTATTTGGAGGCATTTAATGTTCAAGCAAAAACAGCTGATTTTTGACAAAAGAGATAACACCCCCCCATTACGTCATGCTTCAGAAATGTGGAAAATGGTCCGTTTTCAAATGTTTTATTTTTGAACGTCAGTTCACATTTGTAGGTGGATCATCAGTGTTAGAGCTAAAATTAGCATGTTTAAAGTGATTTTCATGCTTCCAGGGGCCCTAAACACAAGATTTATGGAATGGTTAAAAGTGCATGAAAATGGCCAATTTACTCACTCTGAGTTCTCAAAAAGGGTTTCTTCACCCCGGGAAGTTAATTAAATACCATTTGAAGGCATTTAATGTTCGAGCAAAAACGGCTGATTTTCGACAAAAGAGATAACACCCCCCCATTACGTCATGCTTCAGAAATGTGGAAAATGGTCCGTTTTCAAATGTTTTATTTTTGAACATCAGTTCACATTTGTAGGTGGATCATCAGTGTTAGAGCTAAAATTAGCATGTTTAAAGTGATTTTCATGCTTCCAGGGGCTCGGGAAGTGAATTAAATACTATTTGGAGGCATTTAATGTTCAATCAAAAACAGCTGATTTTTGACAAAAGAGATAACACCCCCCATTACGTCATGCTTCAGAAATGTGGAAAATGGTCCGTTTTCAAATGTTTTATTTTTTAACGTCAGTTCACATTTGTAGGTGGATCATCAGTGTTAGAGCTAAAATTAGCATGTTTAAAGTGATTTTCATGCTTCCAGGGGCCCTAAACACAAGATTTATGGAATGGTTAAAAGTGCATGAAAATGGCCAATTTACTCACTCTGAGTTCTCAAAAAGGGTTTCTTCACACCGGGAAGTTAATTAAATACCATTTGGAGGCATTTAATGTTCGAGCAAAAACGGCTGATTTTCGACAAAAGAGATAACACCCCCCCATTACGTCATGCTTCAGAAATGTGGAAAATGGTCCGTTTTCAAATGTTTTATTTTTGAACGTCAGTTCACATTTGTAGGTGGATCATCAGTGTTAGAGCTAAAATTAGCATGTTTAAAGTGATTTTCATGCTTCCAGGGGCTCGGGAAGTGAATTAAATACTATTTGGAGGCATTTAATGTTCAATCAAAAACAGCTGATTTTTGACAAAAGAGATAACACCCCCCCATTACGTCATGCTTCAGAAATGTGGAAAATGGTCCGTTTTCAAATGTTTTATTTTTGAACGTCAGTTGACATTTGTAGGTGGATCATCAGTGTTAGAGCTAAAATTAGCATGTTTAAAGTGATTTTCATGCTTCCAGGGGCCCTAAACACAAGATTTATGGAATGGTTAAAAGTGCATGAAAATGGGCAATTTACTCACTCTGAGTTCTCAAAAAGTGTTTCTTCACCCCGGGAAGTTAATTAAATACCATTTGGAGGCATTTAATGTTCAAGCAGAAACGGCTGATTTTCGACAAAAGAGATAACACCCCCCCATTACGTCATGCTTCAGAAATGTGGAAAATGGTCCGTTTTCAAATGTTTTATTTTTGAACGTCAGTTCACATTTGTAGGTGGATCATCAGTGTTAGAGCTAAAATTAGCATGTTTAAAGTGATTTTCATGCTTCCAGGGGCTCGGGAAGTGAATTAAATACTATTTGGAGGCATTTAATGTTCAAGCAAAAACAGCTGATTTTTGACAAAAGAGATAACACCCCCCCATTACGTCATGCTTCAGAAATGTGGAAAATGGTCCGTTTTCAAATGTTTTATTTTTGAACGTCAGTTCACATTTGTAGGTGGATCATCAGAGTTAGAGCTAAAATTAGCATGTTTAAAGTGATTTTCATGCTTCCAGGGGCCCTAAACACAAGATTTATGGAATGGTTAAAAGTGCATGAAAATGGCCAATTTACTCACTCTGAGTTCCCAAAAAGGGTTTCTTCACCCCCGGGAAGTTAATTAAATACCATTTGGAGGCATTTAATGTTCGAGCAAAAACTGCTGATTTTCGACAAAAGAGATAACACCCCCCCATTACGTCATGCTTCAGAAATGTGGAAAATGGTCCGTTTTCAAATGTTTTATTTTTGAACGTCAGTTCACATTTGTAGGTGGATCATCAGTGTTAGAGCTAAAATTAGCATGTTTAAAGTGATTTTTATGCTTCCAGGGGCTCGGGAAGTGAATTAAATACTATTTGGAGGCATTTAATGTTCAAGCAAAAACAGCTGATTTTTGACAAAAGAGATAACACCCCCCCATTATGTCATGCTTCAGAAATGTGGAAAATGGTCCGTTTTCAAATGTTTTATTTTTGAACGTCAGTTCACATTTGTAGGTGGATCATCAGTGTTAGAGCTAAAATTAGCATGTTTAAAGTGATTTTCATGCTTCCAGGGGCTCGGGAAGTGAATTAAATACTATTTGGAGGCATTTAATGTTCAAGCAAAAACAGCTGATTTTTGACAAAAGAGATAACACCCCCCCATTACGTCATGCTTCAGAAATGTGGAAAATGGTCCGTTTTCAAATGTTTTTATTTTTGAACGTCAGTTCACATTTGTAGGTGGATCATCAGTGTTAGAGCTAAAATTGGCATCTTTAAAGTGATTTTCATGCTTCCAGGGGCCCTAAACACAAGATTTATGGAATGGTTAAAAGTGCATGAAAATGGCCAATTTACTCACTCTGAGTTCTCAAAAAGTGTTTCTTCACCCCGGGAAGTTAATTAAATACCATTTGGAGGCATTTAATGTTCGAGCAGAAACGGCTGATTTTCGACAAAAGAGATAACACCCCCCCCCATTAAGTCATGCTTCAGAAATGTGGAAAATGGTCCGTTTTCAAATGTTTTATTTTGGAACGTCAGTTCACATTTGTAGGTGGATCATCAGTGTTAGAGCTAAAATTAGCATGTTTATAGTGATGTTCATGCTTCCAGGGACTCGGGAAGTGAATTAAATACTATTTGGAGGCATTTAATGTTCAATCAAAAACAGCTGATTTTTGACAAAAGAGATAACACCCCCCCATTACGTCATGCTTCAGAAATGTGGAAAATGGTCCGTTTTAAAATGTTTTATTTTTGAATGTCAGTTCACATTTGTAGGTGGATCATCAGTGTTGGAGCTAAAATTAGCATGTTTAAAGTGATTTTCATGCTTCCAGGGGCCCTAAACACAAGATTTACTGAATGGTTAAAAGTGCATGAAAATGGCCAATTTACTCACTCTGAGTTCTCAAAAAGGGTTTCTTCACCCCGGGAAGTTAATTAAATACCATTTGGAGGCATTTAATGTTCGAGCAAAAACGGCTGATTTTCGACAAAAGAGATAACACCCCCCCATTACGTCATGCTTCAGAAATGTGGAAAATGGTCCGTTTTCAAATGTTTTATTTTTGAACGTCAGTTCACATTTGTAGGTGGATCATCAGTGTTAGAGCTAAAATTAGCATGTTTAAAGTGATTTTCATGCTTCCAGGGGCCCTAAACACAAGATTTATGGAATGGTTAAAAGTGCATGAAAATGGCCAATTTACTCACTCTGAGTTCTCAAAAAGGGTTTCTTCACCCCGGGAAGTTAATTAAATACCATTTGGAGGCATTTAATGTTCGAGCAAAAACTGCTGATTTTCGACAAAAGAGATAACACCCCCCATTACGTCATGCTTCAGAAATGTGGAAAATGGTCCGTTTTCAAATGTTTTATTTTTGAACGTCAGTTCACATTTGTAGGTGGATCATCAGTGTTAGAGCTAAAATTAGCATGTTTAAAGTGATTTTCATGCTTCCAGGGGCTCGGGAAGTGAATTAAATACTATTTGGAGGCATTTAACGTTCAAGCAAAAACAGCTGATTTTTGACAAAAGAGATAACACCCCCCCATTACGTCATGCTTCCGAAATGTGGAAAATGGTCCGTTTTCAAATGTTTTATTTTTGAACGTCAGTTCACATTTGTAGGTGGATCATCAGTGTTAGAGCTAAAATTAGCATGTTTAAAGTGATTTTCATGCTTCCAGGGGCCCTAAACACAAGATTTATGGAATGGTTAAAAGTGCATGAAAATGGCCAATTTACTCACTCTGAGTTCTCAAAAAGGGTTTCTTCACCCCGGGAAGTTAATTAAATACCATTTGGAGGCATTTAATGTTCGAGCAAAAACGGCTGATTTTCGACAAAAGAGATAACACCCCCCCATTACGTCATGCTTCAGAAATGTGGAAAATGGTCCGTTTTCAAATGTTTTATTTTTGAATGTCAGTTCACATTTGTAGGTGGATCATCAGTGTTAGAGCTAAAATTAGCATGTTTAAAGTGATTTTCATGCTTCCAGGGGCTCGGGAAGTGAATTAAATACTATTTGGAGGCATTTAATGTTCAAGCAAAAACAGCTGATTTTTGACAAAAGAGATAACACCCCCCCATTACGTCATGCTTCAGAAATGTGGAAAATGGTCCGTTTTCAAATGTTTTGTTTTTGAACGTCAGTTCACATTTGTAGGTGGATCATCAGTGTTAGAGCTAAAATTAGCATGTTTAAAGTGATTTTCATGCTTCCAGGGGCCCTAAACACAAGATTTATGAAATGGTTAAAAGTGCATGAAAATGGCCAATTTACTCACTCTGAGTTCTCAAAAAGGGTTTCTTCACACCGGGAAGTTAATTAAATACCATTTGGAGGCATTTAATGTTCGAGCAAAAACGGCTGATTTTCGACAAAAGAGATAACACCCCCCCATTACGTCATGCTTCAGAAATGTGGAAAATGGTCCGTTTTCAAATGTTTTATTTTTGAACGTCAGTTCACATTTGTAGGTGGATCATCAGTGTTAGAGCTAAAATTAGCATGTTTAAAGTGATTTTCATGCTTCCAGGGGCTCGGGAAGTGAATTAAATACTATTTGGAGGCATTTAATGTTCAATCAAAAACAGCTGATTTTTGACAAAAGAGATAACACCCCCCCATTACGTCATGCTTCAGAAATGTGGAAAATGGTCCGTTTTCAAATGTTTTATTTTTGAACGTCAGTTGACATTTGTAGGTGGATCATCAGTGTTAGAGCTAAAATTAGCATGTTTAAAGTGATTTTCATGCTTCCAGGGGCCCTAAACACAAGATTTATGGAATGGTTAAAAGTGCATGAAAATGGGCAATTTACTCACTCTGAGTTCTCAAAAAGTGTTTCTTCACCCCGGGAAGTTAATTAAATACCATTTGGAGGCATTTAATGTTCAAGCAGAAACGGCTGATTTTCGACAAAAGAGATAACACCCCCCCATTACGTCATGCTTCAGAAATGTGGAAAATGGTCCGTTTTCAAATGTTTTATTTTTGAACGTCAGTTCACATTTGTAGGTGGATCATCAGTGTTAGAGCTAAAATTAGCATGTTTAAAGTGATTTTCATGCTTCCAGGGGCTCGGGAAGTGAATTAAATACTATTTGGAGGCATTTAATGTTCAAGCAAAAACAGCTGATTTTTGACAAAAGAGATAACACCCCCCCATTACGTCATGCTTCAGAAATGTGGAAAATGGTCCGTTTTCAAATGTTTTATTTTTGAACGTCAGTTCACATTTGTAGGTGGATCATCAGAGTTAGAGCTAAAATTAGCATGTTTAAAGTGATTTTCATGCTTCCAGGGGCCCTAAACACAAGATTTATGGAATGGTTAAAAGTGCATGAAAATGGCCAATTTACTCACTCTGAGTTCCCAAAAAGGGTTTCTTCACCCCCGGGAAGTTAATTAAATACCATTTGGAGGCATTTAATGTTCGAGCAAAAACTGCTGATTTTCGACAAAAGAGATAACACCCCCCCATTACGTCATGCTTCAGAAATGTGGAAAATGGTCCGTTTTCAAATGTTTTATTTTTGAACGTCAGTTCACATTTGTAGGTGGATCATCAGTGTTAGAGCTAAAATTAGCATGTTTAAAGTGATTTTTATGCTTCCAGGGGCTCGGGAAGTGAATTAAATACTATTTGGAGGCATTTAATGTTCAAGCAAAAACAGCTGATTTTTGACAAAAGAGATAACACCCCCCCATTACGTCATGCTTCAGAATTGTGGAAAATGGTCCGTTTTCAAATGTTTTATTTTTGAACGTCAGTTCACATTTGTAGGTGGATCATCAGTGTTAGAGCTAAAATTAGCATGTTTAAAGTGATTTTCATGCTTCCAGGGGCCCTAAACACAAGATTTATGGAATGGTTAAAAGTGCATGAAAATGGCCAATTTACTCACTCTGAGTTCTCAAAAAGGGTTTCTTCACCCCGGGAAATTAATTAAATACCATTTGGAGGCATTTAATGTTCGAGCAAAAACTGCTGATTTTCGACAAAAGAGATAACACCCCCCCATTACGTCATGCTTCAGAAATGTGGAAAATGGTCCGTTTTCAAATGTTTTATTTTTGAACGTCAGTTCACATTTGTAGGTGGATCATCAGTGTTAGAGCTAAAATTAGCATGTTTAAAGTGATTTTCATGCTTCCAGGGGCTCGGGAAGTGAATTAAATACTATTTGGAGGCATTTAATGTTCAATCAAAAACAGCTGATTTTTGACAAAAGAGATAACACCCCGCCATCACGTCATGCTTCAGAAATGTGGAAAATGGTCCGTTTTCAAATGTTTTATTTTTGAACGTCAGTTCACATTTGTAGGTGGATCATCAGTGTTAGAGCTAAAATTAGCATGTTTAAAGTGATTTTCATGCTTCCAGGGGCCCTAAACACAAGATTTATGGAATGGTTAAAAGTGCATGAAAATGGCCAATTTACTCACTCTGAGTTCTCAAAAAGGGTTTCTTCACCCCGGGAAGTTAATTAAATACCATTTGGAGGCATTTAATGTTCGAGCAAAAACGGCTGATTTTCGACAAAAGAGATAACACCCCCCCATTACGTCATGCTTCAGAAATGTGGAAAATGGTCCGTTTTCAAATGTTTTATTTTTGAACGTCAGTTCACATTTGTAGGTGGATCATCAGTGTTAGAGCTAAAATTAGCATGTTTAAAGTGATTTTCATGCTTCCAGGGGCTCGGGAAGTGAATTAAATACTATTTGGAGGCATTTAATGTTCAAGCAAAAACAGCTGATTTTTGACAAAAGAGATAACACCCCCCCATTACGTCATGCTTCAGAAATGTGGAAAATGGTCCGTTTTCAAATGTTTTATTTTTGAACGTCAGTTCACATTTGTAGGTGGATCATCAGTGTTAGAGCTAAAATTAGCATCTTTAAAGTGATTTTCATGCTTCCAGGGGCCCTAAACACAAGATTTATGGAATGGTTAAAAGTGCATGAAAATGGCCAATTTACTCACTCTGAGTTCTCAAAAAGGGTTTCTTCACCCCGGGAAGTTAATTAAATACCATTTGGAGGCATTTAATGTTCGAGCAAAAACGGCTGATTTTCGACAAAAGAGATAACACCCCCCCATTACGTCATGCTTCAGAAATGTGGAAAATGGTCCGTTTTCAAATGTTTTATTTTTGAACGTCAGTTCACATTTGTAGGTGGATCATCAGTGTTAGAGCTAAAATTAGCATGTTTAAAGTGATTTTCATGCTTCCAGGGGCTCGGGAAGTGAATTAAATACTATTTGGAGGCATTTAATGTTCAATCAAAAACAGCTGACTTTTGACAAAAGAGATAACACCCCCCCATTACGTCATGCTTCAGAAATGTGGAAAATGGTCCGTTTTCAAATGTTTTATTTTTGAACGTCAGTTCACATTTGTAGGTGGATCATCAGTGTTAGAGCTAAAATTAGCATGTTTAAAGTGATTTTCATGCTTCCAGGGGCCCTAAACACAAGATTTATGGAATGGTTAAAAGTGCATGAAAATGGCCAATTTACTCACTCTGAGTTCTCAAAAAGGGTTTCTTCACCCCGGGAAGTTAATTAAATACCATTTGGAGGCATTTAATGTTCTAGCAAAAACTGCTGATTTTCGACAATAGAGATAACACCCCCCATTACGTCATGCTTCAGAAATGTGGAAAATGATCCGTTTTCAAATGTTTTATTTTTGAACGTCAGTTCACATTTGTAGGTGGATCATCAGTGTTAGAGCTAAAATTAGCATGTTTAAAGTGATTTTCATGCTTCCAGGGGCTCGGGAAGTGAATTAAATACTATTTGGAGGCATTTAATGTTCAAGCAAAAACAGCTGATTTTTGACAAAAGAGATAACACCCCCCCATTACGTCATGCTTCAGAAATGTGGAAAATGGTCCGTTTTCAAATGTTTTATTTTTGAACGTCAGTTCACATTTGTAGGTGGATCATCAGTGTTAGAGCTAAAATTAGCATGTTTAAAGTGATTTTCATGCTTCCAGGGGCCCTAAACACAAGATTTATGGAATGGTTAAAAGTGCATGAAAATGGCCAATTTACTCACTCTGAGTTCTCAAAAAGGGTTTCTTCACCCCGGGAAGTTAATTAAATACCATTTGAAGGCATTTAATGTTCGAGCAAAAACGGCTGATTTTCGACAAAAGAGATAACACCCCCCCATTACGTCATGCTTCAGAAATGTGGAAAATGGTCCGTTTTCAAATGTTTTATTTTTGAACGTCAGTTCACATTTGTAGGTGGATCATCAGTGTTAGAGCTAAAATTAGCATGTTTAAAGTGATTTTCATGCTTCCAGGGGCTCGGGAAGTGAATTAAATACTATTTGGAGGCATTTAATGTTCAATCAAAAACAGCTGATTTTTGACAAAAGAGATAACACCCCGCCATCACGTCATGCTTCAGAAATGTGGAAAATGGTCCGTTTTCAAATGTTTTATTTTTGAACGTCAGTTCACATTTGTAGGTGGATCATCAGTGTTAGAGCTAAAATTAGCATGTTTAAAGTGATTTTCATGCTTCCAGGGGCCCTAAACACAAGATTTATGGAATGGTTAAAAGTGCATGAAAATGGCCAATTTACTCACTCTGAGTTCTCAAAAAGGGTTTCTTCACCCCGGGAAGTTAATTAAATACCATTTGGAGGCATTTAATGTTCGAGCAAAAACGGCTGATTTTCGACAAAAGAGATAACACCCCCCCATTACGTCATGCTTCAGAAATGTGGAAAATGGTCCGTTTTCAAATGTTTTATTTTTGAACGTCAGTTCACATTTGTAGGTGGATCATCAGTGTTAGAGCTAAAATTAGCATGTTTAAAGTGATTTTCATGCTTCCAGGGGCTCGGGAAGTGAATTAAATACTATTTGGAGGCATTTAATGTTCAAGCAAAAACAGCTGATTTTTGACAAAAGAGATAACACCCCCCCATTACGTCATGCTTCAGAAATGTGGAAAATGGTCCGTTTTCAAATGTTTTATTTTTGAACGTCAGTTCACATTTGTAGGTGGATCATCAGTGTTAGAGCTAAAATTAGCATCTTTAAAGTGATTTTCATGCTTCCAGGGGCCCTAAACACAAGATTTATGGAATGGTTAAAAGTGCATGAAAATGGCCAATTTACTCACTCTGAGTTCTCAAAAAGGGTTTCTTCACCCCGGGAAGTTAATTAAATACCATTTGGAGGCATTTAATGTTCGAGCAAAAACGGCTGATTTTCGACAAAAGAGATAACACCCCCCCATTACGTCATGCTTCAGAAATGTGGAAAATGGTCCGTTTTCAAATGTTTTATTTTTGAACGTCAGTTCACATTTGTAGGTGGATCATCAGTGTTAGAGCTAAAATTAGCATGTTTAAAGTGATTTTCATGCTTCCAGGGGCTCGGGAAGTGAATTAAATACTATTTGGAGGCATTTAATGTTCAATCAAAAACAGCTGACTTTTGACAAAAGAGATAACACCCCCCCATTACGTCATGCTTCAGAAATGTGGAAAATGGTCCGTTTTCAAATGTTTTATTTTTGAACGTCAGTTCACATTTGTAGGTGGATCATCAGTGTTAGAGCTAAAATTAGCATGTTTAAAGTGATTTTCATGCTTCCAGGGGCCCTAAACACAAGATTTATGGAATGGTTAAAAGTGCATGAAAATGGCCAATTTACTCACTCTGAGTTCTCAAAAAGGGTTTCTTCACCCCGGGAAGTTAATTAAATACCATTTGGAGGCATTTAATGTTCTAGCAAAAACTGCTGATTTTCGACAATAGAGATAACACCCCCCATTACGTCATGCTTCAGAAATGTGGAAAATGATCCGTTTTCAAATGTTTTATTTTTGAACGTCAGTTCACATTTGTAGGTGGATCATCAGTGTTAGAGCTAAAATTAGCATGTTTAAAGTGATTTTCATGCTTCCAGGGGCTCGGGAAGTGAATTAAATACTATTTGGAGGCATTTAATGTTCAAGCAAAAACAGCTGATTTTTGACAAAAGAGATAACACCCCCCCATTACGTCATGCTTCAGAAATGTGGAAAATGGTCCGTTTTCAAATGTTTTATTTTTGAACGTCAGTTCACATTTGTAGGTGGATCATCAGTGTTAGAGCTAAAATTAGCATGTTTAAAGTGATTTTCATGCTTCCAGGGGCCCTAAACACAAGATTTATGGAATGGTTAAAAGTGCATGAAAATGGCCAATTTACTCACTCTGAGTTCTCAAAAAGGGTTTCTTCACCCCGGGAAGTTAATTAAATACCATTTGAAGGCATTTAATGTTCGAGCAAAAACGGCTGATTTTCGACAAAAGAGATAACACCCCCCCATTACGTCATGCTTCAGAAATGTGGAAAATGGTCCGTTTTCAAATGTTTTATTTTTGAACATCAGTTCACATTTGTAGGTGGATCATCAGTGTTAGAGCTAAAATTAGCATGTTTAAAGTGATTTTCATGCTTCCAGGGGCTCGGGAAGTGAATTAAATACTATTTGGAGGCATTTAATGTTCAATCAAAAACAGCTGATTTTTGACAAAAGAGATAACACCCCCCATTACGTCATGCTTCAGAAATGTGGAAAATGGTCCGTTTTCAAATGTTTTATTTTTTAACGTCAGTTCACATTTGTAGGTGGATCATCAGTGTTAGAGCTAAAATTAGCATGTTTAAAGTGATTTTCATGCTTCCAGGGGCCCTAAACACAAGATTTATGGAATGGTTAAAAGTGCATGAAAATGGCCAATTTACTCACTCTGAGTTCTCAAAAAGGGTTTCTTCACACCGGGAAGTTAATTAAATACCATTTGGAGGCATTTAATGTTCGAGCAAAAACGGCTGATTTTCGACAAAAGAGATAACACCCCCCCATTACGTCATGCTTCAGAAATGTGGAAAATGGTCCGTTTTCAAATGTTTTATTTTTGAACGTCAGTTCACATTTGTAGGTGGATCATCAGTGTTAGAGCTAAAATTAGCATGTTTAAAGTGATTTTCATGCTTCCAGGGGCTCGGGAAGTGAATTAAATACTATTTGGAGGCATTTAATGTTCAATCAAAAACAGCTGATTTTTGACAAAAGAGATAACACCCCCCCATTACGTCATGCTTCAGAAATGTGGAAAATGGTCCGTTTTCAAATGTTTTATTTTTGAACGTCAGTTGACATTTGTAGGTGGATCATCAGTGTTAGAGCTAAAATTAGCATGTTTAAAGTGATTTTCATGCTTCCAGGGGCCCTAAACACAAGATTTATGGAATGGTTAAAAGTGCATGAAAATGGGCAATTTACTCACTCTGAGTTCTCAAAAAGTGTTTCTTCACCCCGGGAAGTTAATTAAATACCATTTGGAGGCATTTAATGTTCAAGCAGAAACGGCTGATTTTCGACAAAAGAGATAACACCCCCCCATTACGTCATGCTTCAGAAATGTGGAAAATGGTCCGTTTTCAAATGTTTTATTTTTGAACGTCAGTTCACATTTGTAGGTGGATCATCAGTGTTAGAGCTAAAATTAGCATGTTTAAAGTGATTTTCATGCTTCCAGGGGCTCGGGAAGTGAATTAAATACTATTTGGAGGCATTTAATGTTCAAGCAAAAACAGCTGATTTTTGACAAAAGAGATAACACCCCCCCATTACGTCATGCTTCAGAAATGTGGAAAATGGTCCGTTTTCAAATGTTTTATTTTTGAACGTCAGTTCACATTTGTAGGTGGATCATCAGAGTTAGAGCTAAAATTAGCATGTTTAAAGTGATTTTCATGCTTCCAGGGGCCCTAAACACAAGATTTATGGAATGGTTAAAAGTGCATGAAAATGGCCAATTTACTCACTCTGAGTTCCCAAAAAGGGTTTCTTCACCCCCGGGAAGTTAATTAAATACCATTTGGAGGCATTTAATGTTCGAGCAAAAACTGCTGATTTTCGACAAAAGAGATAACACCCCCCCATTACGTCATGCTTCAGAAATGTGGAAAATGGTCCGTTTTCAAATGTTTTATTTTTGAACGTCAGTTCACATTTGTAGGTGGATCATCAGTGTTAGAGCTAAAATTAGCATGTTTAAAGTGATTTTTATGCTTCCAGGGGCTCGGGAAGTGAATTAAATACTATTTGGAGGCATTTAATGTTCAAGCAAAAACAGCTGATTTTTGACAAAAGAGATAACACCCCCCCATTATGTCATGCTTCAGAAATGTGGAAAATGGTCCGTTTTCAAATGTTTTATTTTTGAACGTCAGTTCACATTTGTAGGTGGATCATCAGTGTTAGAGCTAAAATTAGCATGTTTAAAGTGATTTTCATGCTTCCAGGGGCTCGGGAAGTGAATTAAATACTATTTGGAGGCATTTAATGTTCAAGCAAAAACAGCTGATTTTTGACAAAAGAGATAACACCCCCCCATTACGTCATGCTTCAGAAATGTGGAAAATGGTCCGTTTTCAAATGTTTTTATTTTTGAACGTCAGTTCACATTTGTAGGTGGATCATCAGTGTTAGAGCTAAAATTGGCATCTTTAAAGTGATTTTCATGCTTCCAGGGGCCCTAAACACAAGATTTATGGAATGGTTAAAAGTGCATGAAAATGGCCAATTTACTCACTCTGAGTTCTCAAAAAGTGTTTCTTCACCCCGGGAAGTTAATTAAATACCATTTGGAGGCATTTAATGTTCGAGCAGAAACGGCTGATTTTCGACAAAAGAGATAACACCCCCCCCCATTAAGTCATGCTTCAGAAATGTGGAAAATGGTCCGTTTTCAAATGTTTTATTTTGGAACGTCAGTTCACATTTGTAGGTGGATCATCAGTGTTAGAGCTAAAATTAGCATGTTTATAGTGATGTTCATGCTTCCAGGGACTCGGGAAGTGAATTAAATACTATTTGGAGGCATTTAATGTTCAATCAAAAACAGCTGATTTTTGACAAAAGAGATAACACCCCCCCATTACGTCATGCTTCAGAAATGTGGAAAATGGTCCGTTTTAAAATGTTTTATTTTTGAATGTCAGTTCACATTTGTAGGTGGATCATCAGTGTTGGAGCTAAAATTAGCATGTTTAAAGTGATTTTCATGCTTCCAGGGGCCCTAAACACAAGATTTACTGAATGGTTAAAAGTGCATGAAAATGGCCAATTTACTCACTCTGAGTTCTCAAAAAGGGTTTCTTCACCCCGGGAAGTTAATTAAATACCATTTGGAGGCATTTAATGTTCGAGCAAAAACGGCTGATTTTCGACAAAAGAGATAACACCCCCCCATTACGTCATGCTTCAGAAATGTGGAAAATGGTCCGTTTTCAAATGTTTTATTTTTGAACGTCAGTTCACATTTGTAGGTGGATCATCAGTGTTAGAGCTAAAATTAGCATGTTTAAAGTGATTTTCATGCTTCCAGGGGCCCTAAACACAAGATTTATGGAATGGTTAAAAGTGCATGAAAATGGCCAATTTACTCACTCTGAGTTCTCAAAAAGGGTTTCTTCACCCCGGGAAGTTAATTAAATACCATTTGGAGGCATTTAATGTTCGAGCAAAAACTGCTGATTTTCGACAAAAGAGATAACACCCCCCATTACGTCATGCTTCAGAAATGTGGAAAATGGTCCGTTTTCAAATGTTTTATTTTTGAACGTCAGTTCACATTTGTAGGTGGATCATCAGTGTTAGAGCTAAAATTAGCATGTTTAAAGTGATTTTCATGCTTCCAGGGGCTCGGGAAGTGAATTAAATACTATTTGGAGGCATTTAACGTTCAAGCAAAAACAGCTGATTTTTGACAAAAGAGATAACACCCCCCCATTACGTCATGCTTCCGAAATGTGGAAAATGGTCCGTTTTCAAATGTTTTATTTTTGAACGTCAGTTCACATTTGTAGGTGGATCATCAGTGTTAGAGCTCAAATTAGCATGTTTAAAGTGATTTTCATGCTTCCAGGGGCCCTAAACACAAGATTTATGGAATGGTTAAAAGTGCATGAAAATGGCCAATTTACTCACTCTGAGTTCTCAAAAAGGGTTTCTTCACCCCGGGAAGTTAATTAAATACCATTTGGAGGCATTTAATGTTCGAGCAAAAACGGCTGATTTTCGACAAAAGAGATAACACCCCCCCATTACGTCATGCTTCAGAAATGTGGAAAATGGTCCGTTTTCAAATGTTTTATTTTTGAATGTCAGTTCACATTTGTAGGTGGATCATCAGTGTTAGAGCTAAAATTAGCATGTTTAAAGTGATTTTCATGCTTCCAGGGGCTCGGGAAGTGAATTAAATACTATTTGGAGGCATTTAATGTTCAATCAAAAACAGCTGATTTTTGACAAAAGAGATAACACCCCCCCATTACGTCATGCTTCAGAAATGTGGAAAATGGTCCGTTTTCAAATGTTTTATTTTTGAACGTCAGTTGACATTTGTAGGTGGATCATCAGTGTTAGAGCTAAAATTAGCATGTTTAAAGTGATTTTCATGCTTCCAGGGGCCCTAATCACAAGATTTATGGAATGGTTAAAAGTGCATGAAAATGGGCAATTTACTCACTCTGAGTTCTCAAAAAGTGTTTCTTCACCCCGGGAAGTTAATTAAATACCATTTGGAGGCATTTAATGTTCAAGCAGAAACGGCTGATTTTCGACAAAAGAGATAACACCCCCCCATTACGTCATGCTTCAGAAATGTGGAAAATGGTCCGTTTTCAAATGTTTTATTTTTGAACGTCAGTTCACATTTGTAGGTGGATCATCAGTGTTAGAGCTAAAATTAGCATGTTTAAAGTGATTTTCATGCTTCCAGGGGCTCGGGAAGTGAATTAAATACTATTTGGAGGCATTTAATGTTCAAGCAAAAACAGCTGATTTTTGACAAAAGAGATAACACCCCCCCATTACGTCATGCTTCAGAAATGTGGAAAATGGTCCGTTTTCAAATGTTTTATTTTTGAACGTCAGTTCACATTTGTAGGTGGATCATCAGAGTTAGAGCTAAAATTAGCATGTTTAAAGTGATTTTCATGCTTCCAGGGGCCCTAAACACAAGATTTATGGAATGGTTAAAAGTGCATGAAAATGGCCAATTTACTCACTCTGAGTTCCCAAAAAGGGTTTCTTCACCCCCGGGAAGTTAATTAAATACCATTTGGAGGCATTTAATGTTCGAGCAAAAACTGCTGATTTTCGACAAAAGAGATAACACCCCCCCATTACGTCATGCTTCAGAAATGTGGAAAATGGTCCGTTTTCAAATGTTTTATTTTTGAACGTCAGTTCACATTTGTAGGTGGATCATCAGTGTTAGAGCTAAAATTAGCATGTTTAAAGTGATTTTTATGCTTCCAGGGGCTCGGGAAGTGAATTAAATACTATTTGGAGGCATTTAATGTTCAAGCAAAAACAGCTGATTTTTGACAAAAGAGATAACACCCCCCCATTATGTCATGCTTCAGAAATGTGGAAAATGGTCCGTTTTCAAATGTTTTATTTTTGAACGTCAGTTCACATTTGTAGGTGGATCATCAGTGTTAGAGCTAAAATTAGCATGTTTAAAGTGATTTTCATGCTTCCAGGGGCTCGGGAAGTGAATTAAATACTATTTGGAGGCATTTAATGTTCAAGCAAAAACAGCTGATTTTTGACAAAAGAGATAACACCCCCCCATTACGTCATGCTTCAGAAATGTGGAAAATGGTCCGTTTTCAAATGTTTTTATTTTTGAACGTCAGTTCACATTTGTAGGTGGATCATCAGTGTTAGAGCTAAAATTGGCATCTTTAAAGTGATTTTCATGCTTCCAGGGGCCCTAAACACAAGATTTATGGAATGGTTAAAAGTGCATGAAAATGGCCAATTTACTCACTCTGAGTTCTCAAAAAGTGTTTCTTCACCCCGGGAAGTTAATTAAATACCATTTGGAGGCATTTAATGTTCGAGCAGAAACGGCTGATTTTCGACAAAAGAGATAACACCCCCCCCCCATTAAGTCATGCTTCAGAAATGTGGAAAATGGTCCGTTTTCAAATGTTTTATTTTGGAACGTCAGTTCACATTTGTAGGTGGATCATCAGTGTTAGAGCTAAAATTAGCATGTTTATAGTGATGTTCATGCTTCCAGGGACTCGGGAAGTGAATTAAATACTATTTGGAGGCATTTAATGTTCAATCAAAAACAGCTGATTTTTGACAAAAGAGATAACACCCCCCCATTACGTCATGCTTCAGAAATGTGGAAAATGGTCCGTTTTAAAATGTTTTATTTTTGAATGTCAGTTCACATTTGTAGGTGGATCATCAGTGTTGGAGCTAAAATTAGCATGTTTAAAGTGATTTTCATGCTTCCAGGGGCCCTAAACACAAGATTTACTGAATGGTTAAAAGTGCATGAAAATGGCCAATTTACTCACTCTGAGTTCTCAAAAAGGGTTTCTTCACCCCGGGAAGTTAATTAAATACCATTTGGAGGCATTTAATGTTCGAGCAAAAACGGCTGATTTTCGACAAAAGAGATAACACCCCCCCATTACGTCATGCTTCAGAAATGTGGAAAATGGTCCGTTTTCAAATGTTTTATTTTTGAACGTCAGTTCACATTTGTAGGTGGATCATCAGTGTTAGAGCTAAAATTAGCATGTTTAAAGTGATTTTCATGCTTCCAGGGGCCCTAAACACAAGATTTATGGAATGGTTAAAAGTGCATGAAAATGGCCAATTTACTCACTCTGAGTTCTCAAAAAGGGTTTCTTCACCCCGGGAAGTTAATTAAATACCATTTGGAGGCATTTAATGTTCGAGCAAAAACGGCTGATTTTCGACAAAAGAGATAACACCCCCCCATTACGTCATGCTTCAGAAATGTGGAAAATGGTCCGTTTTCAAATGTTTTATTTTTGAACATCAGTTCACATTTGTAGGTGGATCATCAGTGTTAGAGCTAAAATTCGCATGTTTAAAGTGATTTTCATGCTTCCAGGGGCTCGGGAAGTGAATTAAATACTATTTGGAGGCATTTAATGTTCAATCAAAAACAGCTGATTTTTGACAAAAGAGATAACACCCCCCATTACGTCATGCTTCAGAAATGTGGAAAATGGTCCGTTTTCAAATGTTTTATTTTTGAACGTCAGTTCACATTTGTAGGTGGATCATCAGTGTTAGAGCTAAAATTAGCATGTTTAAAGTGATTTTCATGCTTCCAGGGGCCCTAAACACAAGATTTATGGAATGGTTAAAAGTGCATGAAAATGGCCAATTTACTCACTCTGAGTTCTCAAAAAGGGTTTCTTCACACCGGGAAGTTAATTAAATACCATTTGGAGGCATTTAATGTTCGAGCAAAAACGGCTGATTTTCGACAAAAGAGATAACACCCCCCCATTACGTCATGCTTCAGAAATGTGGAAAATGGTCCGTTTTCAAATGTTTTATTTTTGAACGTCAGTTCACATTTGTAGGTGGATCATCAGTGTTAGAGCTAAAATTAGCATGTTTAAAGTGATTTTCATGCTTCCAGGGGCTCGGGAAGTGAATTAAATACTATTTGGAGGCATTTAATGTTCAATCAAAAACAGCTGATTTTTGACAAAAGAGATAACACCCCCCCATTACGTCATGCTTCAGAAATGTGGAAAATGGTCCGTTTTCAAATGTTTTATTTTTGAACGTCAGTTGACATTTGTAGGTGGATCATCAGTGTTAGAGCTAAAATTAGCATGTTTAAAGTGATTTTCATGCTTCCAGGGGCCCTAAACACAAGATTTATGGAATGGTTAAAAGTGCATGAAAATGGGCAATTTACTCACTCTGAGTTCTCAAAAAGTGTTTCTTCACCCCGGGAAGTTAATTAAATACCATTTGGAGGCATTTAATGTTCAAGCAGAAACGGCTGATTTTCGACAAAAGAGATAACACCCCCCCATTACGTCATGCTTCAGAAATGTGGAAAATGGTCCGTTTTCAAATGTTTTATTTTTGAACGTCAGTTCACATTTGTAGGTGGATCATCAGTGTTAGAGCTAAAATTAGCATGTTTAAAGTGATTTTCATGCTTCCAGGGGCTCGGGAAGTGAATTAAATACTATTTGGAGGCATTTAATGTTCAAGCAAAAACAGCTGATTTTTGACAAAAGAGATAACACCCCCCCATTACGTCATGCTTCAGAAATGTGGAAAATGGTCCGTTTTCAAATGTTTTATTTTTGAACGTCAGTTCACATTTGTAGGTGGATCATCAGAGTTAGAGCTAAAATTAGCATGTTTAAAGTGATTTTCATGCTTCCAGGGGCCCTAAACACAAGATTTATGGAATGGTTAAAAGTGCATGAAAATGGCCAATTTACTCACTCTGAGTTCCCAAAAAGGGTTTCTTCACCCCCGGGAAGTTAATTAAATACCATTTGGAGGCATTTAATGTTCGAGCAAAAACTGCTGATTTTCGACAAAAGAGATAACACCCCCCCATTACGTCATGCTTCAGAAATGTGGAAAATGGTCCGTTTTCAAATGTTTTATTTTTGAACGTCAGTTCACATTTGTAGGTGGATCATCAGTGTTAGAGCTAAAATTAGCATGTTTAAAGTGATTTTTATGCTTCCAGGGGCTCGGGAAGTGAATTAAATACTATTTCGAGGCATTTAATGTTCAAGCAAAAACAGCTGATTTTTGACAAAAGAGATAACACCCCCCCATTATGTCATGCTTCAGAAATGTGGAAAATGGTCCGTTTTCAAATGTTTTATTTTTGAACGTCAGTTCACATTTGTAGGTGGATCATCAGTGTTAGAGCTAAAATTAGCATGTTTAAAGTGATTTTCATGCTTTCAGGGGCTCGGGAAGTGAATTAAATACTATTTGGAGGCATTTAATGTTCAAGCAAAAACAGCTGATTTTTGACAAAAGAGATAACACCCCCCCATTACGTCATGCTTCAGAAATGTGGAAAATGGTCCGTTTTCAAATGTTTTTATTTTTGAACGTCAGTTCACATTTGTAGGTGGATCATCAGTGTTAGAGCTAAAATTGGCATCTTTAAAGTGATTTTCATGCTTCCAGGGGCCCTAAACACAAGATTTATGGAATGGTTAAAAGTGCATGAAAATGGCCAATTTACTCACTCTGAGTTCTCAAAAAGTGTTTCTTCACCCCGGGAAGTTAATTAAATACCATTTGGAGGCATTTAATGTTCGAGCAGAAACGGCTGATTTTCGACAAAAGAGATAACACCCCCCCCCCATTAAGTCATGCTTCAGAAATGTGGAAAATGGTCCGTTTTCAAATGTTTTATTTTGGAACGTCAGTTCACATTTGTAGGTGGATCATCAGTGTTAGAGCTAAAATTAGCATGTTTATAGTGATGTTCATGCTTCCAGGGACTCGGGAAGTGAATTAAATACTATTTGGAGGCATTTAATGTTCAATCAAAAACAGCTGATTTTTGACAAAAGAGATAACACCCCCCCATTACGTCATGCTTCAGAAATGTGGAAAATGGTCCGTTTTAAAATGTTTTATTTTTGAATGTCAGTTCACATTTGTAGGTGGATCATCAGTGTTGGAGCTAAAATTAGCATGTTTAAAGTGATTTTCATGCTTCCAGGGGCCCTAAACACAAGATTTACTGAATGGTTAAAAGTGCATGAAAATGGCCAATTTACTCACTCTGAGTTCTCAAAAAGGGTTTCTTCACCCCGGGAAGTTAATTAAATACCATTTGGAGGCATTTAATGTTCGAGCAAAAACGGCTGATTTTCGACAAAAGAGATAACACCCCCCCATTACGTCATGCTTCAGAAATGTGGAAAATGGTCCGTTTTCAAATGTTTTATTTTTGAACGTCAGTTCACATTTGTAGGTGGATCATCAGTGTTAGAGCTAAAATTAGCATGTTTAAAGTGATTTTCATGCTTCCAGGGGCCCTAAACACAAGATTTATGGAATGGTTAAAAGTGCATGAAAATGGCCAATTTACTCACTCTGAGTTCTCAAAAAGGGTTTCTTCACCCCGGGAAGTTAATTAAATACCATTTGGAGGCATTTAATGTTCGAGCAAAAACTGCTGATTTTCGACAAAAGAGATAACACCCCCCATTACGTCATGCTTCAGAAATGTGGAAAATGGTCCGTTTTCAAATGTTTTATTTTTGAACGTCAGTTCACATTTGTAGGTGGATCATCAGTGTTAGAGCTAAAATTAGCATGTTTAAAGTGATTTTCATGCTTCCAGGGGCTCGGGAAGTGAATTAAATACTATTTGGAGGCATTTAACGTTCAAGCAAAAACAGCTGATTTTTGACAAAAGAGATAACACCCCCCCATTACGTCATTCTTCCGAAATGTGGAAAATGGTCCGTTTTCAAATGTTTTATTTTTGAACGTCAGTTCACATTTGTAGGTGGATCATCAGTGTTAGAGCTAAAATTAGCATGTTTAAAGTGATTTTCATGCTTCCAGGGGCCCTAAACACAAGATTTATGGAATGGTTAAAAGTGCATGAAAATGGCCAATTTACTCACTCTGAGTTCTCAAAAAGGGTTTCTTCACCCCGGGAAGTTAATTAAATACCATTTGGAGGCATTTAATGTTCGAGCAAAAACGGCTGATTTTCGACAAAAGAGATAACACCCCCCCATTACGTCATGCTTCAGAAATGTGGAAAATGGTCCGTTTTCAAATGTTTTATTTTTGAACATCAGTTCACATTTGTAGGTGGATCATCAGTGTTAGAGCTAAAATTAGCATGTTTAAAGTGATTTTCATGCTTCCAGGGGCTCGGGAAGTGAATTAAATACTATTTGGAGGCATTTAATGTTCAAGCAAAAACAGCTGATTTTTGACAAAAGAGATAACACCCCCCCATTACGTCATGCTTCAGAAATGTGGAAAATGGTCCGTTTTCAAATGTTTTGTTTTTGAACGTCAGTTCACATTTGTAGGTGGATCATCAGTGTTAGAGCTAAAATTAGCATGTTTAAAGTGATTTTCATGCTTCCAGGGGCCCTAAACACAAGATTTATGAAATGGTTAAAAGTGCATGAAAATGGCCAATTTACTCACTCTGAGTTCTCAAAAAGGGTTTCTTCACACCGGGAAGTTAATTAAATACCATTTGGAGGCATTTAATGTTCGAGCAAAAACGGCTGATTTTCGACAAAAGAGATAACACCCCCCCATTACGTCATGCTTCAGAAATGTGGAAAATGGTCCGTTTTCAAATGTTTTATTTTTGAACGTCAGTTCACATTTGTAGGTGGATCATCAGTGTTAGAGCTAAAATTAGCATGTTTAAAGTGATTTTCATGCTTCCAGGGGCTCGGGAAGTGAATTAAATACTATTTGGAGGCATTTAATGTTCAATCAAAAACAGCTGATTTTTGACAAAAGAGATAACACCCCCCCATTACGTCATGCTTCAGAAATGTGGAAAATGGTCCGTTTTCAAATGTTTTATTTTTGAACGTCAGTTGACATTTGTAGGTGGATCATCAGTGTTAGAGCTAAAATTAGCATGTTTAAAGTGATTTTCATGCTTCCAGGGGCCCTAAACACAAGATTTATGGAATGGTTAAAAGTGCATGAAAATGGGCAATTTACTCACTCTGAGTTCTCAAAAAGTGTTTCTTCACCCCGGGAAGTTAATTAAATACCATTTGGAGGCATTTAATGTTCAAGCAGAAACGGCTGATTTTCGACAAAAGAGATAACACCCCCCCATTACGTCATGCTTCAGAAATGTGGAAAATGGTCCGTTTTCAAATGTTTTATTTTTGAACGTCAGTTCACATTTGTAGGTGGATCATCAGTGTTAGAGCTAAAATTAGCATGTTTAAAGTGATTTTCATGCTTCCAGGGGCTCGGGAAGTGAATTAAATACTATTTGGAGGCATTTAATGTTCAAGCAAAAACAGCTGATTTTTGACAAAAGAGATAACACCCCCCCATTACGTCATGCTTCAGAAATGTGGAAAATGGTCCGTTTTCAAATGTTTTATTTTTGAACGTCAGTTCACATTTGTAGGTGGATCATCAGAGTTAGAGCTAAAATTAGCATGTTTAAAGTGATTTTCATGCTTCCAGGGGCCCTAAACACAAGATTTATGGAATGGTTAAAAGTGCATGAAAATGGCCAATTTACTCACTCTGAGTTCCCAAAAAGGGTTTCTTCACCCCCGGGAAGTTAATTAAATACCATTTGGAGGCATTTAATGTTCGAGCAAAAACTGCTGATTTTCGACAAAAGAGATAACACCCCCCCATTACGTCATGCTTCAGAAATGTGGAAAATGGTCCGTTTTCAAATGTTTTATTTTTGAACGTCAGTTCACATTTGTAGGTGGATCATCAGTGTTAGAGCTAAAATTAGCATGTTTAAAGTGATTTTTATGCTTCCAGGGGCTCGGGAAGTGAATTAAATACTATTTGGAGGCATTTAATGTTCAAGCAAAAACAGCTGATTTTTGACAAAAGAGATAACACCCCCCCATTATGTCATGCTTCAGAAATGTGGAAAATGGTCCGTTTTCAAATGTTTTATTTTTGAACGTCAGTTCACATTTGTAGGTGGATCATCAGTGTTAGAGCTAAAATTAGCATGTTTAAAGTGATTTTCATGCTTCCAGGGGCTCGGGAAGTGAATTAAATACTATTTGGAGGCATTTAATGTTCAAGCAAAAACAGCTGATTTTTGACAAAAGAGATAACACCCCCCCATTACGTCATGCTTCAGAAATGTGGAAAATGGTCCGTTTTCAAATGTTTTTATTTTTGAACGTCAGTTCACATTTGTAGGTGGATCATCAGTGTTAGAGCTAAAATTGGCATCTTTAAAGTGATTTTCATGCTTCCAGGGGCCCTAAACACAAGATTTATGGAATGGTTAAAAGTGCATGAAAATGGCCAATTTACTCACTCTGAGTTCTCAAAAAGGGTTTCTTCACCCCGGGAAGTTAATTAAATACCATTTGGAGGCATTTAATGTTCGAGCAGAAACGGCTGATTTTCGACAAAAGAGATAACACCCCCCCATTAAGTCATGCTTCAGAAATGTGGAAAATGGTCCGTTTTCAAATGTTTTATTTTGGAACGTCAGTTCACATTTGTAGGTGGATCATCAGTGTTAGAGCTAAAATTAGCATGTTTATAGTGATGTTCATGCTTCCAGGGACTCGGGAAGTGAATTAAATACTATTTGGAGGCATTTAATGTTCAATCAAAAACAGCTGATTTTTGACAAAAGAGATAACACCCCCCCATTACGTCATGCTTCAGAAATGTGGAAAATGGTCCGTTTTAAAATGTTTTATTTTTGAATGTCAGTTCACATTTGTAGGTGGATCATCAGTGTTGGAGCTAAAATTAGCATGTTTAAAGTGATTTTCATGCTTCCAGGGGCCCTAAACACAAGATTTACTGAATGGTTAAAAGTGCATGAAAATGGCCAATTTACTCACTCTGAGTTCTCAAAAAGGGTTTCTTCACCCCGGGAAGTTAATTAAATACCATTTGGAGGCATTTAATGTTCGAGCAAAAACGGCTGATTTTCGACAAAAGAGATAACACCCCCCCATTACGTCATGCTTCAGAAATGTGGAAAATGGTCCGTTTTCAAATGTTTTATTTTTGAACGTCAGTTCACATTTGTAGGTGGATCATCAGTGTTAGAGCTAAAATTAGCATGTTTAAAGTGATTTTCATGCTTCCAGGGGCCCTAAACACAAGATTTATGGAATGGTTAAAAGTGCATGAAAATGGCCAATTTACTCACTCTGAGTTCTCAAAAAGGGTTTCTTCACCCCGGGAAGTTAATTAAATACCATTTGGAGGCATTTAATGTTCGAGCAAAAACTGCTGATTTTCGACAAAAGAGATAACACCCCCCATTACGTCATGCTTCAGAAATGTGGAAAATGGTCCGTTTTCAAATGTTTTATTTTTGAACGTCAGTTCACATTTGTAGGTGGATCATCAGTGTTAGAGCTAAAATTAGCATGTTTAAAGTGATTTTCATGCTTCCAGGGGCTCGGGAAGTGAATTAAATACTATTTGGAGGCATTTAACGTTCAAGCAAAAACAGCTGATTTTTGACAAAAGAGATAACACCCCCCCATTACGTCATGCTTCCGAAATGTGGAAAATGGTCCGTTTTCAAATGTTTTATTTTTGAACGTCAGTTCACATTTGTAGGTGGATCATCAGTGTTAGAGCTAAAATTAGCATGTTTAAAGTGATTTTCATGCTTCCAGGGGCCCTAAACACAAGATTTATGGAATGGTTAAAAGTGCATGAAAATGGCCAATTTACTCACTCTGAGTTCTCAAAAAGGGTTTCTTCACCCCGGGAAGTTAATTAAATACCATTTGGAGGCATTTAATGTTCGAGCAAAAACGGATGATTTTCGACAAAAGAGATAACACCCCCCCATTACGTCATGCTTCAGAAATGTGGAAAATGGTCCGTTTTCAAATGTTTTATTTTTGAACATCAGTTCACATTTGTAGGTGGATCATCAGTGTTAGAGCTAAAATTAGCATGTTTAAAGTGATTTTCATGCTTCCAGGGGCTCGGGAAGTGAATTAAATACTATTTGGAGGCATTTAATGTTCAATCAAAAACAGCTGATTTTTGACAAAAGAGATAACACCCCCCCCCATTACGTCATGCTTCAGAAATGTGGAAAATGGTCCGTTTTCAAATGTTTTATTTTTGAACGTCAGTTCACATTTGTAGGTGGATCATCAGTGTTAGAGCTAAAATTAGCATGTTTAAAGTGATTTTCATGCTTCCAGGGGCCCTAAACACAAGATTTATGGAATGGTTAAAAGTGCATGAAAATGGCCAATTTACTCACTCTGAGTTCTCAAAAAGGGTTTCTTCACCCCGGGAAGTTAATTAAATACCATTTGGAGGCATTTAATGTTCGAGCAAAAACGGCTGATTTTCGACAAAAGAGATAACACCCCCCCATTACGTCATGCTTCAGAAATGTGGAAAATGGTCCGTTTTCAAATGTTTTATTTTTGAATGTCAGTTCACATTTGTAGGTGGATCATCAGTGTTAGAGCTAAAATTAGCATGTTTAAAGTGATTTTCATGCTTCCAGGGGCTCGGGAAGTGAATTAAATACTATTTGGAGGCATTTAATGTTCAAGCAAAAACAGCTGATTTTTGACAAAAGAGATAACACCCCCCATTACGTCATGCTTCAGAAATGTGGAAAATGGTCCGTTTTCAAATGTTTTGTTTTTGAACGTCAGTTCACATTTGTAGGTGGATCATCAGTGTTAGAGCTAAAATTAGCATGTTTAAAGTGATTTTCATGCTTCCAGGGGCCCTAAACACAAGATTTATGGAATGGTTAAAAGTGCATGAAAATGGCCAATTTACTCACTCTGAGTTCTCAAAAAGGGTTTCTTCACACCGGGAAGTTAATTAAATACCATTTGGAGGCATTTAATGTTCGAGCAAAAACGGCTGATTTTCGACAAAAGAGATAACACCCCCCCATTACGTCATGCTTCAGAAATGTGGAAAATGGTCCGTTTTCAAATGTTTTATTTTTGAACGTCAGTTCACATTTGTAGGTGGATCATCAGTGTTAGAGCTAAAATTAGCATGTTTAAAGTGATTTTCATGCTTCCAGGGGCTCGGGAAGTGAATTAAATACTATTTGGAGGCATTTAATGTTCAATCAAAAACAGCTGATTTTTGACAAAAGAGATAACACCCCCCCATTACGTCATGCTTCAGAAATGTGGAAAATGGTCCGTTTTCAAATGTTTTATTTTTGAACGTCAGTTGACATTTGTAGGTGGATCATCAGTGTTAGAGCTAAAATTAGCATGTTTAAAGTGATTTTCATGCTTCCAGGGGCCCTAAACACAAGATTTATGGAATGGTTAAAAGTGCATGAAAATGGGCAATTTACTCACTCTGAGTTCTCAAAAAGTGTTTCTTCACCCCGGGAAGTTAATTAAATACCATTTGGAGGCATTTAATGTTCAAGCAGAAACGGCTGATTTTCGACAAAAGAGATAACACCCCCCCATTACGTCATGCTTCAGAAATGTGGAAAATGGTCCGTTTTCAAATGTTTTATTTTTGAACGTCAGTTCACATTTGTAGGTGGATCATCAGTGTTAGAGCTAAAATTAGCATGTTTAAAGTG
Organism: Lissotriton vulgaris; assembly: GCF_964263255.1. Lineage (NCBI taxonomy): Eukaryota > Metazoa > Chordata > Amphibia > Caudata > Salamandridae > Lissotriton > Lissotriton vulgaris. The sequence goes on along the minus strand of NW_028253623.1, from coordinate 1,026,434 downwards.
ATTTTCATGCTTCCAGGGGCTCGGGAAGTGAATTAAATACTATTTGGAGGCATTTAATGTTCAAGCAAAAACAGCTGATTTTTGACAAAAGAGATAACACCCCCCCATTACGTCATGCTTCAGAAATGTGGAAAATGGTCCGTTTTCAAATGTTTTATTTTTGAACGTCAGTTCACATTTGTAGGTGGATCATCAGAGTTAGAGCTAAAATTAGCATGTTTAAAGTGATTTTCATGCTTCCAGGGGCCCTAAACACAAGATTTATGGAATGGTTAAAAGTGCATGAAAATGGCCAATTTACTCACTCTGAGTTCCCAAAAAGGGTTTTTTCACCCCCGGGAAGTTAATTAAATACCATTTGGAGGCATTTAATGTTCGAGCAAAAACTGCTGATTTTCGACAAAAGAGATAACACCCCCCCATTATGTCATGCTTCAGAAATGTGGAAAATGGTCCGTTTTCAAATGTTTTATTTTTGAACGTCAGTTCACATTTGTAGGTGGATCATCAGTGTTAGAGCTAAAATTAGCATGTTTAAAGTGATTTTTATGCTTCCAGGGGCTCGGGAAGTGAATTAAATACCATTTGGAGGCATTTAATGTTCAAGCAAAAACAGCTGATTTTTGACAAAAGAGATAACACCCCCCCATTATGTCATGCTTCAGAAATGTGGAAAATGGTCCGTTTTCAAATGTTTTATTTTTGAACGTCAGTTCACATTTGTAGGTGGATCATCAGTGTTAGAGCTAAAATTAGCATGTTTAAAGTGATTTTCATGCTTCCAGGGGCTCTGGAAGTGAATTAAATACTATTTGGAGGCATTTAATGTTCAAGCAAAAACAGCTGATTTTTGACAAAAGAGATAACACCCCCCCATTACGTCATGCTTCAGAAATGTGGAAAATGGTCCGTTTTCAAATGTTTTTATTTTTGAACGTCAGTTCACATTTGTAGGTGGATCATCAGTGTTAGAGCTAAAATTGGCATCTTTAAAGTGATTTTCATGCTTCCAGGGGCCCTAAACACAAGATTTATGGAATGGTTAAAAGTGCATGAAAATGGCCAATTTACTCACTCTGAGTTCTCAAAAAGTGTTTCTTCACCCCGGGAAGTTAATTAAATACCATTTGGAGGCATTTAATGTTCGAGCAGAAACGGCTGATTTTCGACAAAAGAGATAACACCCCCCCCCATTAAGTCATGCTTCAGAAATGTGGAAAATGGTCCGTTTTCAAATGTTTTATTTTGGAACGTCAGTTCACATTTGTAGGTGGATCATCAGTGTTAGAGCTAAAATTAGCATTTTTATAGTGATGTTCATGCTTCCAGGGACTCGGGAAGTGAATTAAATACTATTTGGAGGCATTTAATGTTCAATCAAAAACAGCTGATTTTTGACAAAAGAGATAACACCCCCCCATTACGTCATGCTTCAGAAATGTGGAAAATGGTCCGTTTTAAAATGTTTTATTTTTGAATGTCAGTTCACATTTGTAGGTGGATCATCAGTGTTGGAGCTAAAATTAGCATGTTTAAAGTGATTTTCATACTTCCAGGGGCCCTAAACACAAGATTTACTGAATGGTTAAAAGTGCATGAAAATGGCCAATTTACTCACTCTGAGTTCTCAAAAAGGGTTTCTTCACCCCGGGAAGTTAATTAAATACCATTTGGAGGCATTTAATGTTCGAGCAAAAACGGCTGATTTTCGACAAAAGAGATCACATCCCCCATTACGTCATGCTTCAGAAATGTGGAAAATGGTCCGTTTTCAAATGTTTTATTTTTGAACGTCAGTTCACATTTGTAGGTGGATCATCAGTGTTAGAGCTAAAATTAGCATGTTTAAAGTGATTTTCATGCTTCCAGGGGCCCTAAACACAAGATTTATGGAATGGTTAAAAGTGCATGAAAATGGCCAATTTACTCACTCTGAGTTCTCAAAAAGGGTTTCTTCACCCCGGGAAGTTAATTAAATACCATTTGGAGGCATTTAATGTTCGAGCAAAAACTGCTGATTTTCGACAAAAGAGATAACACCCCCCATTACGTCATGCTTCAGAAATGTGGAAAATGGTCCGTTTTCAAATGTTTTATTTTTGAACGTCAGTTCACATTTGTAGGTGGATCATCAGTGTTAGAGCTAAAATTAGCATGTTTAAAGTGATTTTCATGCTTCCAGGGGCTCGGGAAGTGAATTAAATACTATTTGGAGGCATTTAACGTTCAAGCAAAAACAGCTGATTTTTGACAAAAGAGATAACACCCCCCCATTACGTCATGCTTCCGAAATGTGGAAAATGGTCCGTTTTCAAATGTTTTATTTTTGAACGTCAGTTCACATTTGTAGGTGGATCATCAGTGTTAGAGCTAAAATTAGCATGTTTAAAGTGATTTTCATGCTTCCAGGGGCCCTAAACACAAGATTTATGGAATGGTTAAAAGTGCATGAAAATGGCCAATTTACTCACTCTGAGTTCTCAAAAAGGGTTTCTTCACCCCGGGAAGTTAATTAAATACCATTTGGAGGCATTTAATGTTCGAGCAAAAACGGCTGATTTTCGACAAAAGAGATAACACCCCCCCATTACGTCATGCTTCAGAAATGTGGAAAATGGTCCGTTTTCAAATGTTTTATTTTTGAACATCAGTTCACATTTGTAGGTGGATCATCAGTGTTAGAGCTAAAATTAGCATGTTTAAAGTGATTTTCATGCTTCCAGGGGCTCGGGAAGTGAATTAAATACTATTTGGAGGCATTTAATGTTCAATCAAAAACAGCTGATTTTTGACAAAAGAGATAACACCCCCCCCCATTACGTCATGCTTCAGAAATGTGGAAAATGGTCCGTTTTCAAATGTTTTATTTTTGAACGTCAGTTCACATTTGTAGGTGGATCATCAGTGTTAGAGCTAAAATTAGCATGTTTAAAGTGATTTTCATGCTTCCAGGGGCCCTAAACACAAGATTTATGGAATGGTTAAAAGTGCATGAAAATGGCCGATTTACTCACTCTGAGTTCTCAAAAAGGGTTTCTTCACCCCGGGAAGTTAATTAAATACCATTTGGAGGCATTTAATGTTTGAGCAAAAACGGCTGATTTTCGACAAAAGAGATAACACCCCCCCATTACGTCATGCTTCAGAAATGTGGAAAATGGTCCGTTTTCAAATGTTTTATTTTTGAATGTCAGTTCACATTTGTAGGTGGATCATCAGTGTTAGAGCTAAAATTAGCATGTTTAAAGTGATTTTCATGCTTCCAGGGGCTCGGGAAGTGAATTAAATACTATTTGGAGGCATTTAATGTTCAAGCAAAAACAGCTGATTTTTGACAAAAGAGATAACACCCCCCCATTACGTCATGCTTCAGAAATGTGGAAAATGGTCCGTTTTCAAATGTTTTGTTTTTGAACGTCAGTTCACATTTGTAGGTGGATCATCAGTGTTAGAGCTAAAATTAGCATGTTTAAAGTGATTTTCATGCTTCCAGGGGCCCTAAACACAAGATTTATGGAATGGTTAAAAGTGCATGAAAATGGCCAATTTACTCACTCTGAGTTCTCAAAAAGGGTTTCTTCACCCCGGGAAGTTAATTAAATACCATTTGAAGGCATTTAATGTTCGAGCAAAAAGGGCTGAATTTTGACAAAAGAGATAACACCCCCCCATTACGTCATGCTTCAGAAATGTGGAAAATGGTCCGTTTTCAAATGTTTTATTTTTGAACATCAGTTCACATTTGTAGGTGGATCATCAGTGTTAGAGCTAAAATTAGCATGTTTAAAGTGATTTTCATGCTTCCAGGGGCTCGGGAAGTGAATTAAATACTATTTGGAGGCATTTAATGTTCAATCAAAAACAGCTGATTTTTGACAAAAGAGATAACACCCCCCCCCATTACGTCATGCTTCAGAAATGTGGAAAATGGTCCGTTTTCAAATGTTTTATTTTTGAACGTCAGTTCACATTTGTAGGTGGATCATCAGTGTTAGAGCTAAAATTAGCATGTTTAAAGTGATTTTCATGCTTCCAGGGGCCCTAAACTCAAGATTTATGGAATGGTTAAAAGTGCATGAAAATGGCCAATTTATTCACTCTGAGTTCTCAAAAAGGGTTTCTTTACCCCGGAAAGTTAATTAAATACCATTTGGAGGCATTTAATGTTCGAGCAAAAACGGCTGATTTTCGACAAAAGAGATAACACCCCCCCATTACGTCATGCTTCAGAAATGTGGAAAATGGTCCGTTTTCAAATGTTTTATTTTTGAACGTCAGTTCACATTTGTAGGTGGATCATCAGTGTTAGAGCTAAAATTAGCATGTTTAAAGTGATTTTCATGCTTCCAGGGGCTCGGGAAGTGAATTAAATACTATTTGGAGGCATTTAATGTTCAAGCAAAAACAGCTGATTTTTGACAAAAGAGATAACACCCCCCCATTACGTCATGCTTCAGAAATGTGGAAAATGGTCCGTTTTCAAATGTTTTATTTTTGAACGTCAGTTCACATTTGTAGGTGGATCATCAGAGTTAGAGCTAAAATTAGCATGTTTAAAGTGATTTTCATGCTTCCAGGGGCCCTAAACACAAGATTTATGGAATGGTTAAAAGTGCATGAAAATGGCCAATTTACTCACTCTGAGTTCCCAAAAAGGGTTTCTTCACCCCCGGGAAGTTAATTAAATACCATTTGGAGGCATTTAATGTTCGAGCAAAAACTGCTGATTTTCGACAAAAGAGATAACACCCCCCCATTACATCATGCTTCAGAAATGTGGAAAATGGTCCGTTTTCAAATGTTTTATTTTTGAACGTCAGTTCACATTTGTAGGTGGATCATCAGTGTTAGAGCTAAAATTAGCATGTTTAAAGTGATTTTTATGCTTCCAGGGGCTCGGGAAGTGAATTAAATACTATTTGGAGGCATTTAATGTTCAAGCAAAAACAGCTGATTTTTGACAAAAGAGATAACACCCCCCCATTATGTCATGCTTCAGAAATGTGGAAAATGGTCCGTTTTCAAATGTTTTATTTTTGAACGTCAGTTCACATTTGTAGGTGGATCATCAGTGTTAGAGCTAAAATTAGCATGTTTAAAGTGATTTTCATGCTTCCAGGGGCTCGGGAAGTGAATTAAATACTATTTGGAGGCATTTAATGTTCAAGCAAAAACAGCTGATTTTTGACAAAAGAGATAACACCCCCCCATTACGTCATGCTTCAGAAATGTGAAAAATGGTCCGTTTTCAAATGTTTTTATTTTTGAACGTCAGTTCACATTTGTAGGTGGATCATCAGTGTTAGAGCTAAAATTGGCATCTTTAAAGTGATTTTCATGCTTCCAGGGGCCCTAAACACAAGATTTATGGAATGGTTAAAAGTGCATGAAAATGGCCAATTTACTCACTCTGAGTTCTCAAAAAGTGTTTCTTCAACCCGGGAAGTTAATTAAATACCATTTGGAGGCATTTAATGTTCGAGCAGAAACGGCTGATTTTCGACAAAAGAGATAACACCCCCCCCATTAAGTCATGCTTCAGAAATGTGGAAAATGGTCCGTTTTCAAATGTTTTATTTTGGAACGTCAGTTCACATTTGTAGGTGGATCATCAGTGTTAGAGCTAAAATTAGCATGTTTATAGTGATGTTCATGCTTCCAGGGACTCGGGAAGTGAATTAAATACTATTTGGAGGCATTTAATGTTCAATCAAAAACAGCTGATTTTTGACAAAAGAGATAACACCCCCCCATTACGTCATGCTTCAGAAATGTGGAAAATGGTCCGTTTTAAAATGTTTTATTTTTGAATGTCAGTTCACATTTGTAGGTGGATCATCAGTGTTGGAGCTAAAATTAGCATGTTTAAAGTGATTTTCATGCTTCCAGGGGCCCTAAACACAAGATTTACTGAATGGTTAAAAGTGCATGAAAATGGCCAATTTACTCACTCTGAGTTCTCAAAAAGGGTTTCTTCACCCCGGGAAGTTAATTAAATACCATTTGGAGGCATTTAATGTTCGAGCAAAAACGGCTGATTTTCGACAAAAGAGATAACACCCCCCCATTACGTCATGCTTCAGAAATGTGGAAAATGGTCCGTTTTCAAATGTTTTATTTTTGAACGTCAGTTCACATTTGTAGGTGGATCATCAGTGTTAGAGCTAAAATTAGCATGTTTAAAGTGATTTTCATGCTTCCAGGGGCCCTAAACACAAGATTTATGGAATGGTTAAAAGTGCATGAAAATGGCCAATTTACTCACTCTGAGTTCTCAAAAAGGGTTTCTTCACCCCGGGAAGTTAATTAAATACCATTTGGAGGCATTTAATGTTCGAGCAAAAACTGCTGATTTTCGACAAAAGAGATAACACCCCCCATTACGTCATGCTTCAGAAATGTGGAAAATGGTCCGTTTTCAAATGTTTTATTTTTGAACGTCAGTTCACATTTGTAGGTGGATCATCAGTGTTAGAGCTAAAATTAGCATGTTTAAAGTGATTTTCATGCTTCCAGGGGCTCGGGAAGTGAATTAAATACTATTTGGAGGCATTTAACGTTCAAGCAAAAACAGCTGATTTTTGACAAAAGAGATAACACCCCCCCATTACGTCATGCTTCCGAAATGTGGAAAATGGTCCGTTTTCAAATGTTTTATTTTTGAACGTCAGTTCACATTTGTAGGTGGATCATCAGTGTTAGAGCTAAAATTAGCATGTTTAAAGTGATTTTCATGCTTCCAGGGGCTCGGGAAGTGAATTAAATACTATTTGGAGGCATTTAATGTTCAATCAAAAACAGCTGATTTTTGACAAAAGAGATAACACCCCCCCATTACGTCATGCTTCAGAAATGTGGAAAATGGTCCGTTTTCAAATGTTTTATTTTTGAACGTCAGTTCACATTTGTAGGTGGATCATCAGTGTTAGAGCTAAAATTAGCATGTTTAAAGTGATTTTCATGCTTCCAGGGGCCCTAAACACAAGATTTATGGAATGGTTAAAAGTGCATGAAAATGGCCAATTTACTCACTCTGAGTTCTCAAAAAGGGTTTCTTCACCCCGGGAAGTTAATTAAATACCATTTGGAGGCATTTAATGTTCGAGCAAAAACGGCTGATTTTCGACAAAAGAGATAACACCCCCCCATTACGTCATGCTTCAGAAATGTGGAAAATGGTCCGTTTTCAAATGTTTTATTTTTGAATGTCAGTTCACATTTGTAGGTGGATCATCAGTGTTAGAGCTAAAATTAGCATGTTTAAAGTGATTTTCATGCTTCCAGGGGCTCGGGAAGTGAATTAAATACTATTTGGAGGCATTTAATGTTCAAGCAAAAACAGCTGATTTTTGACAAAAGAGATAACACCCCCCATTACGTCATGCTTCAGAAATGTGGAAAATGGTCCGTTTTCAAATGTTTTGTTTTTGAACGTCAGTTCACATTTGTAGGTGGATCATCAGTGTTAGAGCTAAAATTAGCATGTTTAAAGTGATTTTCATGCTTCCAGGGGCCCTAAACACAAGATTTATGGAATGGTTAAAAGTGCATGAAAATGGCCAATTTACTCACTCTGAGTTCTCAAAAAGGGTTTCTTCACACCGGGAAGTTAATTAAATACCATTTGGAGGCATTTAATGTTCGAGCAAAAACGGCTGATTTTCGACAAAAGAGATAACACCCCCCCATTACGTCATGCTTCAGAAATGTGGAAAATGGTCCGTTTTCAAATGTTTTATTTTTGAACGTCAGTTCACATTTGTAGGTGGATCATCAGTGTTAGAGCTAAAATTAGCATGTTTAAAGTGATTTTCATGCTTCCAGGGGCTCGGGAAGTGAATTAAATACTATTTGGAGGCATTTAATGTTCAATCAAAAACAGCTGATTTTTGACAAAAGAGATAACACCCCCCCATTACGTCATGCTTCAGAAATGTGGAAAATGGTCCGTTTTCAAATGTTTTATTTTTGAACGTCAGTTGACATTTGTAGGTGGATCATCAGTGTTAGAGCTAAAATTAGCATGTTTAAAGTGATTTTCATGCTTCCAGGGGCCCTAAACACAAGATTTATGGAATGGTTAAAAGTGCATGAAAATGGGCAATTTACTCACTCTGAGTTCTCAAAAAGTGTTTCTTCACCCCGGGAAGTTAATTAAATACCATTTGGAGGCATTTAATGTTCAAGCAGAAACGGCTGATTTTCGACAAAAGAGATAACACCCCCCCATTACGTCATGCTTCAGAAATGTGGAAAATGGTCCGTTTTCAAATGTTTTATTTTTGAACGTCAGTTCACATTTGTAGGTGGATCATCAGTGTTAGAGCTAAAATTAGCATGTTTAAAGTGATTTTCATGCTTCCAGGGGCTCGGGAAGTGAATTAAATACTATTTGGAGGCATTTAATGTTCAAGCAAAAACAGCTGATTTTTGACAAAAGAGATAACACCCCCCCATTACGTCATGCTTCAGAAATGTGGAAAATGGTCCGTTTTCAAATGTTTTATTTTTGAACGTCAGTTCACATTTGTAGGTGGATCATCAGAGTTAGAGCTAAAATTAGCATGTTTAAAGTGATTTTCATGCTTCCAGGGGCCCTAAACACAAGATTTATGGAATGGTTAAAAGTGCATGAAAATGGCCAATTTACTCACTCTGAGTTCCCAAAAAGGGTTTCTTCACCCCCGGGAAGTTAATTAAATACCATTTGGAGGCATTTAATGTTCGAGCAAAAACTGCTGATTTTCGACAAAAGAGATAACACCCCCCCATTACGTCATGCTTCAGAAATGTGGAAAATGGTCCGTTTTCAAATGTTTTATTTTTGAACGTCAGTTCACATTTGTAGGTTGGTCATCAGTGTTAGAGCTAAAATTAGCATGTTTAAAGTGATTTTTATGCTTCCAGGGGCTCGGGAAGTGAATTAAATACCATTTGGAGGCATTTAATGTTCAAGCAAAAACAGCTGATTTTTGACAAAAGAGATAACACCCCCCCATTATGTCATGCTTCAGAAATGTGGAAAATGGTCCGTTTTCAAATGTTTTATTTTTGAACGTCAGTTCACATTTGTAGGTGGATCATCAGTGTTAGAGCTAAAATTAGCATGTTTAAAGTGATTTTCATGCTTCCAGGGGCTCTGGAAGTGAATTAAATACTATTTGGAGGCATTTAATGTTCAAGCAAAAACAGCTGATTTTTGACAAAAGAGATAACACCCCCCCATTACGTCATGCTTCAGAAATGTGGAAAATGGTCCGTTTTCAAATGTTTTTATTTTTGAACGTCAGTTCACATTTGTAGGTGGATCATCAGTGTTAGAGCTAAAATTGGCATCTTTAAAGTGATTTTCATGCTTCCAGGGGCCCTAAACACAAGATTTATGGAATGGTTAAAAGTGCATGAAAATGGCCAATTTACTCACTCTGAGTTCTCAAAAAGTGTTTCTTCACCCCGGGAAGTTAATTAAATACCATTTGGAGGCATTTAATGTTCGAGCAGAAACGGCTGATTTTCGACAAAAGAGATAACACCCCCCCCCATTAAGTCATGCTTCAGAAATGTGGAAAATGGTCCGTTTTCAAATGTTTTATTTTGGAACGTCAGTTCACATTTGTAGGTGGATCATCAGTGTTAGAGCTAAAATTAGCATGTTTATAGTGATGTTCATGCTTCCAGGGACTCGGGAAGTGAATTAAATACTATTTGGAGGCATTTAATGTTCAATCAAAAACAGCTGATTTTTGACAAAAGAGATAACACCCCCCCATTACGTCATGCTTCAGAAATGTGGAAAATGGTCCGTTTTAAAATGTTTTATTTTTGAATGTCAGTTCACATTTGTAGGTGGATCATCAGTGTTGGAGCTAAAATTAGCATGTTTAAAGTGATTTTCATGCTTCCAGGGGCCCTAAACACAAGATTTACTGAATGGTTAAAAGTGCATGAAAATGGCCAATTTACTCACTCTGAGTTCTCAAAAAGGGTTTCTTCACCCCGGGAAGTTAATTAAATACCATTTGGAGGCATTTAATGTTCGAGCAAAAACGGCTGATTTTCGACAAAAGAGATAACATCCCCCATTACGTCATGCTTCAGAAATGTGGAAAATGGTCCGTTTTCAAATGTTTTATTTTTGAACGTCAGTTCACATTTGTAGGTGGATCATCAGTGTTAGAGCTAAAATTAGCATGTTTAAAGTGATTTTCATGCTTCCAGGGGCTCGGGAAGTGAATTAAATACTATTTGGAGGCATTTAACGTTCAAGCAAAAACAGCTGATTTTTGACAAAAGAGATAACACCCCCCCATTACGTCATGCTTCCGAAATGTGGAAAATGGTCCGTTTTCAAATGTTTTATTTTTGAACGTCAGTTCACATTTGTAGGTGGATCATCAGTGTTAGAGCTAAAATTAGCATGTTTAAAGTGATTTTCATGCTTCCAGGGGCCCTAAACACAAGATTTATGGAATGGTTAAAAGTGCATGAAAATGGCCAATTTACTCACTCTGAGTTCTCAAAAAGGGTTTCTTCACCCCGGGAAGTTAATTAAATACCATTTGGAGGCATTTAATGTTCGAGCAAAAACGGCTGATTTTCGACAAAAGAGATAACACCCCCCCATTACGTCATGCTTCAGAAATGTGGAAAATGGTCCGTTTTCAAATGTTTTATTTTTGAACATCAGTTCACATTTGTAGGTGGATCATCAGTGTTAGAGCTAAAATTAGCATGTTTAAAGTGATTTTCATGCTTCCAGGGGCTCGGGAAGTGAATTAAATACTATTTGGAGGCATTTAATGTTCAATCAAAAACAGCTGATTTTTGACAAAAGAGATAACACCCCCCCCCATTACGTCATGCTTCAGAAATGTGGAAAATGGTCCGTTTTCAAATGTTTTATTTTTGAACGTCAGTTCACATTTGTAGGTGGATCATCAGTGTTAGAGCTAAAATTAGCATGTTTAAAGTGATTTTCATGCTTCCAGGGGCCCTAAACACAAGATTTATGGAATGGTTAAAAGTGCATGAAAATGGCCGATTTACTCACTCTGAGTTCTCAAAAAGGGTTTCTTCACCCCGGGAAGTTAATTAAATACCATTTGGAGGCATTTAATGTTCGAGCAAAAACGGCTGATTTTCGACAAAAGAGATAACACCCCCCCATTACGTCATGCTTCAGAAATGTGGAAAATGGTCCGTTTTCAAATGTTTTATTTTTGAATGTCAGTTTACATTTGTAGGTGGATCATCAGTGTTAGAGCTAAAATTAGCATGTTTAAAGTGATTTTCATGCTTCCAGGGGCTCGGGAAGTGAATTAAATACTATTTGGAGGCATTTAATGTTCAAGCAAAAACAGCTGATTTTTGACAAAAGAGATAACACCCCCCCATTACGTCATGCTTCAGAAATGTGGAAAATGGTCCGTTTTCAAATGTTTTGTTTTTGAACGTCAGTTCACATTTGTAGGTGGATCATCAGTGTTAGAGCTAAAATTAGCATGTTTAAAGTGATTTTCATGCTTCCAGGGGCCCTAAACACAAGATTTATGGAATGGTTAAAAGTGCATGAAAATGGCCAATTTACTCACTCTGAGTTCTCAAAAAGGGTTTCTTCACCCCGGGAAGTTAATTAAATACCATTTGAAGGCATTTAATGTTCGAGCAAAAAGGGCTGAATTTTGACAAAAGAGATAACACCCCCCCATTACGTCATGCTTCAGAAATGTGGAAAATGGTCCGTTTTCAAATGTTTTATTTTTGAACATCAGTTCACATTTGTAGGTGGATCATCAGTGTTAGAGCTAAAATGAGCATGTTTAAAGTGATTTTCATGCTTCCAGGGGCTCGGGAAGTGAATTAAATACTATTTGGAGGCATTTAATGTTCAATCAAAAACAGCTGATTTTTGACAAAAGAGATAACACCCCCCCCCCATTACGTCATGCTTCAGAAATGTGGAAAATGGTCCGTTTTCAAATGTTTTATTTTTGAACGTCAGTTCACATTTGTAGGTGGATCATCAGTGTTAGAGCTAAAATTAGCATGTTTAAAGTGATTTTCATGCTTCCAGGGGCCCTAAACTCAAGATTTATGGAATGGTTAAAAGTGCATGAAAATGGCCAATTTATTCACTCTGAGTTCTCAAAAAGGGTTTCTTTACCCCGGAAAGTTAATTAAATACCATTTGGAGGCATTTAATGTTCGAGCAAAAACGGCTGATTTTCGACAAAAGAGATAACACCCCCCCATTACGTCATGCTTCAGAAATGTGGAAAATGGTCCGTTTTCAAATGTTTTATTTTTGAACGTCAGTTCACATTTGTAGGTGGATCATCAGTGTTAGAGCTAAAATTAGCATGTTTAAAGTGATTTTCATGCTTCCAGGGGCTCGGGAAGTGAATTAAATACTATTTGGAGGCATTTAATGTTCAATCAAAAACAGCTGATTTTTGACAAAAGAGATAACACCCCCCCATTACGTCATGCTTCAGAAATGTGGAAAATGGTCCGTTTTCAAATGTTTTATTTTTGAACGTCAGTTCTCATTTGTAGGTGGATCATCAGTGTTAGAGCTAAAATTAGCATGTTTAAAGTGATTTTCATGCTTCCAGGGGCTCGGGAAGTGAATTAAATACTATTTGGAGGCATTTAATGTTCAAGCAAAAACAGCTGATTTTTGACAAAAGAGATAACACCCCCCCATTACGTCATGCTTCAGAAATGTGGAAAATGGTCCGTTTTCAAATGTTTTATTTTTGAACGTCAGTTCACATTTGTAGGTGGAACATCAGTGTTAGAGCTAAAATTAGCATGTTTAAAGTGATTTTCATGCTTCCAGGGGCTCGGGAAGTGAATTAAATACTATTTGGAGGCATTTAATGTTCAATCAAAAACAGCTGATTTTTGACAAAAGAGATAACACCCCCCCATTACGTCATGCTTCAGAAATGTGGAAAATGGTCCGTTTTCAAATGTTTTATTTTTGAACGTCAGTTCACATTTGTAGGTGGATCATCAGTGTTAGAGCTAAAATTAGCATGTTTAAAGTGATTTTCATGCTTCCAGGGGCCCTAAACACAAGATTTATGGAACGGTTAAAAGTGCATGAAAATGGCCAATTTACTCACTCTGAGTTCTCAAAAAGGGTTTCTTCACCCCGGGAAGTTAATTAAATACCATTTTGAGGCATTTAATGTTCGAGCAAAAACGGCTGATTTTCGACAAAAGAGATAACACCCCCCCATTACGTCATGCTTCATAAATGTGGAAAATGGTCCGTTTTCAAATGTTTTATTTTTGAACATCAGTTCACATTTGTAGGTGGATCATCAGTGTTAGAGCTAAAATTAGCATGTTTAAAGTGATTTTCATGCTTCCAGGGGCTCGGGAAGTGAATTAAATACTATTTGGAGACATTTAATGTTCAATCAAAAACAGCTGATTTTTGACCAAAGAGATAACACTCCCCCATTACGTCATGCTTCAGAAATGTGGAAAATGGTCCGTTTTCATATGTTTTATTTTTGAACATCAGTTCACATTTGTAGGTGGATCATCAGTGTTAGAGCTAAAATTAGCATGTTTAAAGTGATTTTCATGCTTCCAGGGGCCCTAAACACAAGATTTATGGAATGGTTAAAAGTGCATGAAAATGGCCAATTTACTCACTCTGAGTTCTCAAAAAGGGTTTCTTCATCCCGGGAAGTTAATTAAATACCATTTGGAGGCATTTAATGTTCGAGCAAAAACGGCTGATTTTCGACAAAAGAGATAACACCCCCCCATTACGTCATGCTTCAGAAATGTGGAAAATGGTCCGTTTTCAAATGTTTTATTTTTGAACGTCAGTTCACATTTGTAGGTGGATCATCAGTGTTAGAGCTAAAATTTGCATGTTTAAAGTGATTTTCATGCTTCCAGGGGCTCGGCAAGTGAATTAAATACTATTTGGAGGCATTTAATGTTCAATCAAAAACAGCTGATTTTTGACAAAAGAGATAACACCCCCCCATCACGTCATGCTTCAGAAATGTGGAAAATGGTCCGTTTTCAAATGTTTTATTTTTGAACGTCAGTTCACATTTGTAGGTGGATCATCAGTGTTAGAGCTAAAATTAGCATGTTTAAAGTGATTTTCATGCTTCCAGGGGCCCTAAACACAAGATTTATGGAATGGTTAAAAGTGCATGAAAATGGCCAATTTACTCACTCTGAGTTCTCAAAAAGGGTTTCTTCACCCCGGGAAGTTAATTAAATACCATTTGGAGGCATTTAATGTTCGAGCAAAAACGGCTGATTTTCGACAAAAGAGATAACACCCCCCCATTACGTCATGCTTCAGAAATGTGGAAAATGGTCCGTTTTCAAATGTTTTATTTTTGAACGTCAGTTCACATTTGTAGGGGGATCATCAGTGTTAGAGCTAAAATTAGCATGTTTAAAGTGATTTTCATGCTTCCAGGGGCTCGGGAAGTGAATTAAATACTATTTGGAGGCATTTAATGTTCAAGCAAAAACAGCTGATTTTTGACAAAAGAGATAACACCCCCCCATTACGTCATGCTTCAGAAATGTGGAAAATGGTCCGTTTTCAAATGTTTTATTTTTGAACGTCAGTTCACATTTGTAGGTGGATCATCAGTGTTAGAGCTAAAATTAGCATGTTTAAAGTGATTTTCATGCTTCCAGGGGCCCTAAACACAAGATTTATGGAATGGTTAAAAGTGCATGAAAATGGCCAATTTACTCACTCTGAGTTCTCAAAAAGGGTTTCTTCACCCCGGGAAGTTAATTAAATACCATTTGGAGGCATTTAATGTTCGAGCAAAAACGGCTGATTTTCGACAAAAGAGATAACACCCCCCCATTACGTCATGCTTCAGAAATGTGGAAAATGGTCCGTTTTCAAATGTTTTATTTTTGAACATCAGTTCACATTTGTAGGTGGATCACCAGTGTTAGAGCTAAAATTAGCATGTTTGAAGTGATTTTCATGCTTCCAGGGGCTCGGGAAGTGAATTAAATACTATTTGGAGGCATTTAATGTTCAATCAAAAACAGCTGATTTTTGACAAAAGAGATAACACCCCCCCCCCATTACGTCATGCTTCAGAAATGTGGAAAATGGTCCATTTTCAAATGTTTTATTTTTGAACGTCAGTTCACATTTGTAGGTGGATCATCAGTGTTAGAGCTAAAATTAGCATGTTTAAAGTGATTTTCATGCTTCCAGGGGCCCTAAACACAAGATTTATGGAATGGTTAAAAGTGCATGAAAATGGCCAATTTACTCACTCTGAGTTCTCAAAAAGGGTTTCTTCACCCCGGGAAATTAATTAAATACCATTTGGAGGCATTTAATGTTCGAGCAAAAACTGCTGATTTTCGACAAAAGAGATAACACCCCCCCATTACGTCATGCTTCAGAAATGTGGAAAATGGTCCGTTTTCAAATGTTTTATTTTTGAACGTCAGTTCACATTTGTAGGTGGATCATCAGTGTTAGAGCTAAAATTAGCATGTTTAAAGTGATTTTCATGCTTCCAGGGGCTCGGGAAGTGAATTAAATACTATTTGGAGGCATTTAATGTTCAATCAAAAACAGCTGATTTTTGACAAAAGAGATAACACCCCCCCATTACGTCATGCTTCAGAAATGTGGAAAATGGTCCGTTTTCAAATGTTTTATTTTTGAACGTCAGTTCACATTTGTAGGTGGATCATCAGTGTTAGAGCTAAAATTAGCATGTTTAAAGTGATTTTCATGCTTCCAGGGGCCCTAAACACAAGATTTATGGAATGGTTAAAAGTGCATGAAAATGGCCAATTTACTCACTCTGAGTTCTCAAAAAGGGTTTCTTCACCCCGGGAAGTTAATTAAATACCATTTGGAGGCATTTAATGTTCGAGCAAAAACGGCTGATTTTCGACAAAAGAGATAACACCCCCCCATTACGTCATGCTTCAGAAATGTGGAAAATGGTCCGTTTTCAAATGTTTTATTTTTGAACGTCAGTTCACATTTGTAGGTGGATCATCAGTGTTAGAGCTAAAATTAGCATGTTTAAAGTGATTTTCATGCTTCCAGGGGCTCTGGAAGTGAATTAAATACTATTTGGAGGCATTTAATGTTCAAGCAAAAACAGCTGATTTTTGACAAAAGAGATAACACCCCCCCATTACGTCATGCTTCAGAAATGTGGAAAATGGTCCGTTTTCAAATGTTTTATTTTTGAACGTCAGTTCACATTTGTAGGTGGATCATCAGTGTTAGAGCTAAAATTAGCATGTTTAAAGTGATTTTCATGCTTCCAGGGGCCCTAAACACAAGATTTATGGAATGGTTAAAAGTGCATGAAAATGGCCAATTTACTCACTCTGAGTTCTCAAAAAGGGTTTCTTCACCCCGGGAAGTTAATTAAATACCATTTGGAGGCATTTAATGTTCGAGCAAAAACGGCAGATTTTCGACAAAAGAGATAACACCCCCCCATTACGTCATGCTTCAGAAATGTGGAAAATGGTCCGTTTTCAAATGTTTTATTTTTGAACATCAGTTCACATTTGTAGGTGGATCATCAGTGTTAGAGCTAAAATTAGCATGTTTAAAGTGATTTTCATGCTTCCAGGGGCTCGGGAAGTGAATTAAATACTATTTGGAGGCATTTAATGTTCAATCAAAAACAGCTGATTTTTGACAAAAGAGATAACACCCCCCCCCATTACGTCATGCTTCAGAAATGTGGAAAATGGTCCGTTTTCAAATGTTTTATTTTTGAACGTCAGTTCACATTTGTAGGTGGATCATCAGTGTTAGAGCTAAAATTAGCATGTTTAAAGTGATTTTCATGCTTCCAGGGGCCCTAAACACAAGATTTATGGAATGGTTAAAAGTGCATGAAAATGGCCAATTTACTCACTCTGAGTTCTCAAAAAGGGTTTCTTCACCCCGGGAAGTTAATTAAATACCATTTGGAGGCATTTAATGTTCGAGCAAAAACGGCTGATTTTCGACAAAAGAGATAACACCCCCCCATTACGTCATGCTTCAGAAATGTGGAAAATGGTCCGTTTTCAAATGTTTTATTTTTGAATGTCAGTTCACATTTGTAGGTGGATCATCAGTGTTAGAGCTAAAATTAGCATGTTTAAAGTGATTTTCATGCTTCCAGGGGCTCGGGAAGTGAATTAAATACTATTTGGAGGCATTTAATGTTCAAGCAAAAACAGCTGATTTTTGACAAAAGAGATAACACCCCCCCATTACGTCATGCTTCAGAAATGTGGAAAATGGTCCGTTTTCAAATGTTTTGTTTTTGAACGTCAGTTCACATTTGTAGGTGGATCATCAGTGTTAGAGCTAAAATTAGCATGTTTAAAGTGATTTTCATGCTTCCAGGGGCCCTAAACACAAGATTTATGGAATGGTTAAAAGTGCATGAAAATGGCCAATTTACTCACTCTGAGTTCTCAAAAAGGGTTTCTTCACCCCGGGAAGTTAATTAAATACCATTTGAAGGCATTTAATGTTCGAGCAAAAAGGGCTGAATTTTGACAAAAGAGATAACACCCCCCCATTACGTCATGCTTCAGAAATGTGGAAAATGGTCCGTTTTCAAATGTTTTATTTTTGAACATCAGTTCACATTTGTAGGTGGATCATCAGTGTTAGAGCTAAAATTAGCATGTTTAAAGTGATTTTCATGCTTCCAGGGGCTCGGGAAGTGAATTAAATACTATTTGGAGGCATTTAATGTTCAATCAAAAACAGCTGATTTTTGACAAAAGAGATAACACCCCCCCCATTACGTCATGCTTCAGAAATGTGGAAAATGGTCCGTTTTCAAATGTTTTATTTTTGAACGTCAGTTCACATTTGTAGGTGGATCATCAGTGTTAGAGCTAAAATTAGCATGTTTAAAGTGATTTTCATGCTTCCAGGGGCCCTAAACTCAAGATTTATGGAATGGTTAAAAGTGCATGAAAATGGCCAATTTATTCACTCTGAGTTCTCGAAAAGGGTTTCTTTACCCCGGAAAGTTAATTAAATACCATTTGGAGGCATTTAATGTTCGAGCAAAAACGGCTGATTTTCGACAAAAGAGATAACACCCCCCCATTACGTCATGCTTCAGAAATGTGGAAAATGGTCCGTTTTCAAATGTTTTATTTTTGAACGTCAGTTCACATTTGTAGGTGGATCATCAGTGTTAGAGCTAAAATTAGCATGTTTAAAGTGATTTTCATGCTTCCAGGGGCTCGGGAAGTGAATTAAATACTATTTGGAGGCATTTAATGTTCAATCAAAAACAGCTGATTTTTGACAAAAGAGATAACACCCCCCCATTACGTCATGCTTCAGAAATGTGGAAAATGGTCCTTTTTCAAATGTTTTATTTTTGAACGTCAGTTCTCATTTGTAGGTGGATCATCAGTGTTAGAGCTAAAATTAGCATGTTTAAAGTGATTTTCATGCTTCCAGGGGCTCGGGAAGTGAATTAAATACTATTTGGAGGCATTTAATGTTCAAGCAAAAACAGCTGATTTTTGACAAAAGAGATAACACCCCCCCATTACGTCATGCTTCAGAAATGTGGAAAATGGTCCGTTTTCAAATGTTTTATTTTTGAACATCAGTTCACATTTGTAGGTGGATCATCAGTGTTAGAGCTAAAATTAGCATGTTTAAAGTGATTTTCATGCTTCCAGGGGCTCGGGAAGTGAATTAAATACTATTTGGAGGCATTTAATGTTCAATCAAAAACAGCTGATTTTTGACAAAAGAGATAACACCCCCCCCATTACGTCATGCTTCAGAAATGTGGAAAATGGTCCGTTTTCAAATGTTTTATTTTTGAACGTCAGTTCACATTTGTAGGTGGATCATCAGTGTTAGAGCTAAAATTAGCATGTTTAAAGTGATTTTCATGCTTCCAGGGGCCCTAAACACAAGATTTATGGAATGGTTAAAAGTGCATGAAAATGGCCAATTTACTCACTCTGAGTTCTCAAAAAGGGTTTCTTCACCCCGGGAAGTTAATTAAATACCATTTTGAGGCATTTAATGTTCGAGCAAAAACGGCTGATTTTCGACAAAAGAGATAACACCCCCCCATTACGTGATGCTTCATAAATGTGGAAAATGGTCCGTTTTCAAATGTTTTATTTTTGAACATCAGTTCACATTTGTAGGTGGATCATCAGTGTTAGAGCTAAAATTAGCATGTTTAAAGTGATTTTCATGCTTCCAGGGGCTCGGGAAGTGAATTAAATACTATTTGGAGGCATTTAATGTTCAATCAAAAACAGCTGATTTTTGACCAAAGAGATAACACTCCCCCATTACGTCATGCTTCAGAAATGTGGAAAATGGTCCGTTTTCAAATGTTTTATTTTTGAACATCAGTTCACATTTGTAGGTGGATCATCAGTGTTAGAGCTAAAATTAGCATGTTTAAAGTGATTTTCATGCTTCCAGGGGCCCTAAACACAAGATTTATGGAATGGTTAAAAGTGCATGAAAATGGCCAATTTACTCACTCTGAGTTCTCAAAAAGGGTTTCTTCATCCCGGGAAGTTAATTAAATACCATTTGGAGGCATTTAATGTTCGAGCAAAAACGGCTGATTTTCGACAAAAGAGATAACACCCCCCCATTACGTCATGCTTCAGAAATGTGGAAAATGGTCCGTTTTCAAATGTTTTATTTTTGAACGTCAGTTCACATTTGTAGGTGGATCATCAGTGTTAGAGCTAAAATTTGCATGTTTAAAGTGATTTTCATGCTTCCAGGGGCTCGGGAAGTGAATTAAATACTATTTGGAGGCATTTAATGTTCAAGCAAAAACAGCTGATTTTTGACAAAAGAGATAACACCCCCCCATTACGTCATGCTTCAGAAATGTGGAAAATGGTCCGTTTTCAAATGTTTTATTTTTGAACGTCAGTTCACATTTGTAGGTGGATCATCAGTGTTAGAGCTAAAATTAGCATGTTTAAAGTGATTTTCATGCTTCCAGGGGCCCTAAACACAAGATTTATGGAATGGTTAAAAGTGCATGAAAATGGCCAATTTACTCACTCTGAGTTCTCAAAAAGGGTTTCTTCACCCCGGGAAATTAATTAAATACCATTTGGAGGCATTTAATGTTCGAGCAAAAGCTGCTGATTTTCGACAAAAGAGATAACACCCCCCCATTACGTCATGCTTCAGAAATGTGGAAAATGGTCCGTTTTCAAATGTTTTATTTTTGAACGTCAGTTCACATTTGTAGGTGGATCATCAGTGTTAGAGCTAAAATTAGCATGTTTAAAGTGATTTTCATGCTTCCAGGGGCTCGGGAAGTGAATTAAATACTATTTGGAGGCATTTAATGTTCAATCAAAAACAGCTGATTTTTGACAAAAGAGATAACACCCCCCCATTACGTCATGCTTCAGAAATGTGGAAAATGGTCCGTTTTCAAATGTTTTATTTTTGAACGTCAGTTCACATTTGTAGGTGGATCATCAGTGTTAGAGCTAAAATTAGCATGTTTAAAGTGATTTTCATGCTTCCAGGGGCCCTAAACACAAGATTTATGGAATGGTTAAAAGTGCATGAAAATGGCCAATTTACTCACTCTGAGATCTCAAAAAGGGTTTCTTCACCCCGGGAAGTTAATTAAATACCATTTGGAGGCATTTAATGTTCGAGCAAAAACGGCTGATTTTCGACAAAAGAGATAACACCCCCCATTACGTCATGCTTCAGAAATGTGGAAAATGGTCCGTTTTCAAATGTTTTATTTTTGAACGTCAGTTCACATTTGTAGGTGGATCATCAGTGTTAGAGCTAAAATTAGCATGTTTAAAGTGATTTTCATGCTTCCAGGGGCTCAGGAAGTGAATTAAATACTATTTGGAGGCATTTAATGTTCAAGCAAAAACAGCTGATTTTTGACAATAGAGATAACACCCCCCCATTACGTCATGCTTCAGAAATGTGGAAAATGGTCCGTTTTCAAATGTTTTATTTTTGAACGTCAGTTCACATTTGTAGGTGGATCATCAGTGTTAGAGCTAAAATTAGCATGTTTAAAGTGATTTTCATGCTTCCAGGGGCCCTAAACACAAGATTTATGGAATGGTTAAAAGTG
The DNA here is from genome assembly GCF_964263255.1 of Lissotriton vulgaris. Classification (NCBI taxonomy): domain Eukaryota; kingdom Metazoa; phylum Chordata; class Amphibia; order Caudata; family Salamandridae; genus Lissotriton; species Lissotriton vulgaris. The sequence continues at coordinate 1,005,294 of NW_028253623.1, read as the reverse complement.
CATGAAAATGGCCAATTTACTCACTCTGAGTTCTCAAAAAGGGTTTCTTCACCCCGGGAAGTTAATTAAATACCATTTGGAGGCATTTAATGTTCGAGCAAAAACGGCTGATTTTCGACAAAAGAGATAACACCCCCCCATTACGTCATGCTTCAGAAATGTGGAAAATGGTCCGTTTTCAAATGTTTTATTTTTGAACATCAGTTCACATTTGTAGGTGGATCATCAGTGTTAGAGCTAAAATTAGCATGTTTGAAGTGATTTTCATGCTTCCAGGGGCTCGGGAAGTGAATTAAATACTATTTGGAGGCATTTAATGTTCAATCAAAAACAGCTGATTTTTGACAAAAGAGATAACACCCCCCCCCCATTACGTCATGCTTCAGAAATGTGGAAAATGGTCCGTTTTCAAATGTTTTATTTTTGAACGTCAGTTCACATTTGTAGGTGGATCATCAGTGTTAGAGCTAAAATTAGCATGTTTAAAGTGATTTTCATGCTTCCAGGGGCCCTAAACACAAGATTTATGGAATGGTTAAAAGTGCATGAAAATGGCCAATTTACTCACTCTGAGTTCTCAAAAAGTGTTTCTTCACCCCGGGAAGTTAATTAAATACCATTTGGAGGCATTTAATGTTCGAGCAAAAACTGCTGATTTTCGACAAAAGAGATAACACCCCCCCATTACGTCATGCTTCAGAAATGTGGAAAATGGTCCGTTTTCAAATGTTTTATTTTTGAACGTCAGTTCACATTTGTAGGTGGATCATCAGTGTTAGAGCTAAAATTAGCATGTTTAAAGTCATTTTCATGCTTCCAGGGGCTCGGGAAGTGAATTAAATACTATTTGGAGGCATTTAATGTTCAATCAAAAACAGCTGATTTTTGACAAAAGAGATAACACCCCCCCATTACGTCATGCTTCAGAAATGTGGAAAATGGTCCGTTTTCAAATGTTTTATTTTTGAACGTCAGTTCACATTTGTAGGTGGATCATCAGTGTTAGAGCTAAAATTAGCATGTTTAAAGTGATTTTCATGCTTCCAGGGGCCCTAAACACAAGATTTATGGAATGGTTAAAAGTGCATGAAAATGGCCAATTTACTCACTCTGAGTTCTCAAAAAGGGTTTCTTCACCCCGGGAAGTTAATTAAATACCATTTGGAGGCATTTAATGTTCGAGCAAAAACGGCTGATTTTCGACAAAAGAGATAACACCCCCCCATTACGTCATGCTTCAGAAATGTGGAAAATGGTCCGTTTTCAAATGTTTTATTTTTGAACATCAGTTCACATTTGTAGGTGGATCATCAGTGTTAGAGCTAAAATTAGCATGTTTGAAGTGATTTTCATGCTTCCAGGGGCTCGGGAAGTGAATTAAATACTATTTGGAGGCATTTAATGTTCAATCAAAAACAGCTGATTTTTGACAAAAGAGATAACACCCCCCCCCCATTACGTCATGCTTCAGAAATGTGGAAAATGGTCCGTTTTCAAATGTTTTATTTTTGAACGTCAGTTCACATTTGTAGGTGGATCATCAGTGTTAGAGCTAAAATTAGCATGTTTAAAGTGATTTTCATGCTTCCAGGGGCCCTAAACACAAGATTTATGGAATGGTTAAAAGTGCATGAAAATGGCCAATTTACTCACTCTGAGTTCTCAAAAAGGGTTTCTTCACCCCGGGAAATTAATTAAATACCATTTGGAGGCATTTAATGTTCGAGCAAAAACTGCTGATTTTCGACAAAAGAGATAACACCCCCCCATTACGTCATGCTTCAGAAATGTGGAAAATGGTCCGTTTTCAAATGTTTTATTTTTGAACGTCAGTTCACATTTGTAGGTGGATCATCAGTGTTAGAGCTAAAATTAGCATGTTTAAAGTGATTTTCATGCTTCCAGGGGCTCGGGAAGTGAATTAAATACTATTTGGAGGCATTTAATGTTCAATCAAAAACAGCTGATTTTTGACAAAAGAGATAACACCCCCCCATTACGTCATGCTTCAGAAATGTGGAAAATGGTCCGTTTTCAAATGTTTTATTTTTGAACGTCAGTTCACATTTGTAGGTGGATCATCAGTGTTAGAGCTAAAATTAGCATGTTTAAAGTGATTTTCATGCTTCCAGGGGCCCTAAACACAAGATTTATGGAATGGTTAAAAGTGCATGAAAATGGCCAATTTACTCACTCTGAGTTCTCAAAAAGGGTTTCTTCACCCCGGGAAGTTAATTAAATACCATTTGGAGGCATTTAATGTTCGAGCAAAAACGGCTGATTTTCGACAAAAGAGATAACACCCCCCCATTACGTCATGCTTCAGAAATGTGGAAAATGGTCCGTTTTCAAATGTTTTATTTTTGAACGTCAGTTCACATTTGTAGGTGGATCATCAGTGTTAGAGCTAAAATTAGCATGTTTAAAGTGATTTTCATGCTTCCAGGGGCTCGGGAAGTGAATTAAATACTATTTGGAGGCATTTAATGTTCAAGCAAAAACAGCTGATTTTTGACAAAAGAGATAACACCCCCCCATTACGTCATGCTTCAGAAATGTGGAAAATGGTCCGTTTTCAAATGTTTTATTTTTGAACGTCAGTTCACATTTGTAGGTGGATCATCAGTGTTAGAGCTAAAATTAGCATGTTTAAAGTGATTTTCATGCTTCCAGGGGCCCTAAACACAAGATTTATGGAATGGTTAAAAGTGCATGAAAATGGCCAATTTACTCACTCTGAGTTCTCAAAAAGGGTTTCTTCACCCCGGGAAGTTAATTAAATACCATTTGGAGGCATTTAATGTTCGAGCAAAAACGGCTGATTTTCGACAAAAGAGATAACACCCCCCCATTACGTCATGCTTCAGAAATGTGGAAAATGGTCCGTTTTCAAATGTTTTATTTTTGAACATCAGTTCACATTTGTAGGTGGATCATCAGTGTTAGAGCTAAAATTAGCATGTTTGAAGTGATTTTCATGCTTCCAGGGGCTCGGGAAGTGAATTAAATACTATTTGGAGGCATTTAATGTTCAATCAAAAACAGCTGATTTTTGACAAAAGAGATAACACCCCCCCCATTACGTCATGCTTCAGAAATGTGGAAAATGGTCCTTTTTCAAATGTTTTATTTTTGAACGTCAGTTCACATTTGTAGGCGGATCATCAGTGTTAGAGCTAAAATTAGCATGTTTAAAGTGATTTTCATGCTTCCAGGGGCCCTAAACACAAGATTTATGGAATGGTTAAAAGTGCATGAAAATGGCCAATTTACTCACTCTGAGTTCTCAAAAAGGGTTTCTTCACCCCGGGAAGTTAATTAAATACCATTTGGAGGCATTTAATGTTCGAGCAAAAACGGCTGATTTTCGACAAAAGAGATAACACCCCCCCATTACGTCATGCTTCAGAAATGTGGAAAATGGTCCGTTTTCAAATGTTTTATTTTTGAACATCAGTTCACATTTGTAGGTGGATCATCAGTGTTAGAGCTAAAATTAGCATGTTTGAAGTGATTTTCATGCTTCCAGGGGCTCGGGAAGTGAATTAAATACTATTTGGAGGCATTTAATGTTCAATCAAAAACAGCTGATTTTTGACAAAAGAGATAACACCCCCCCCCCATTACGTCATGCTTCAGAAATGTGGAAAATGGTCCGTTTTCAAATGTTTTATTTTTGAACGTCAGTTCACATTTGTAGGTGGATCATCAGTGTTAGAGCTAAAATTAGCATGTTTAAAGTGATTTTCATGCTTCCAGGGGCCCTAAACACAAGATTTATGGAATGGTTAAAAGTGCATGAAAATGGCCAATTTACTCACTCTGAGTTCTCAAAAAGTGTTTCTTCACCCCGGGAAGTTAATTAAATACCATTTGGAGGCATTTAATGTTCGAGCAAAAACTGCTGATTTTCGACAAAAGAGATAACACCCCCCCATTACGTCATGCTTCAGAAATGTGGAAAATGGTCCGTTTTCAAATGTTTTATTTTTGAACGTCAGTTCACATTTGTAGGTGGATCATCAGTGTTAGAGCTAAAATTAGCATGTTTAAAGTGATTTTCATGCTTCCAGGGGCTCGGGAAGTGAATTAAATACTATTTGGAGGCATTTAATGTTCAATCAAAAACAGCTGATTTTTGACAAAAGAGATAACACCCCCCCATTACGTCATGCTTCAGAAATGTGGAAAATGGTCCGTTTTCAAATGTTTTATTTTTGAACGTCAGTTCACATTTGTAGGTGGATCATCAGTGTTAGAGCTAAAATTAGCATGTTTAAAGTGATTTTCATGCTTCCAGGGGCCCTAAACACAAGATTTATGGAATGGTTAAAAGTGCATGAAAATGGCCAATTTACTCACTCTGAGTTCTCAAAAAGGGTTTCTTCACCCCGGGAAGTTAATTAAATACCATTTGGAGGCATTTAATGTTCGAGCAAAAACGGCTGATTTTCGACAAAAGAGATAACACCCCCCCATTACGTCATGCTTCAGAAATGTGGAAAATGGTCCGTTTTCAAATGTTTTATTTTTGAACATCAGTTCACATTTGTAGGTGGATCATCAGTGTTAGAGCTAAAATTAGCATGTTTGAAGTGATTTTCATGCTTCCAGGGGCTCGGGAAGTGAATTAAATACTATTTGGAGGCATTTAATGTTCAATCAAAAACAGCTGATTTTTGACAAAAGAGATAACACCCCCCCCCCATTACGTCATGCTTCAGAAATGTGGAAAATGGTCCGTTTTCAAATGTTTTATTTTTGAACGTCAGTTCACATTTGTAGGTGGATCATCAGTGTTAGAGCTAAAATTAGCATGTTTAAAGTGATTTTCATGCTTCCAGGGGCCCTAAACACAAGATTTATGGAATGGTTAAAAGTGCATGAAAATGGCCAATTTACTCACTCTGAGTTCTCAAAAAGGGTTTCTTCACCCCGGGAAATTAATTAAATACCATTTGGAGGCATTTAATGTTCGAGCAAAAACTGCTGATTTTCGACAAAAGAGATAACACCCCCCCATTACGTCATGCTTCAGAAATGTGGAAAATGGTCCGTTTTCAAATGTTTTATTTTTGAACGTCAGTTCACATTTGTAGGTGGATCATCAGTGTTAGAGCTAAAATTAGCATGTTTAAAGTGATTTTCATGCTTCCAGGGGCTCGGGAAGTGAATTAAATACTATTTGGAGGCATTTAATGTTCAATCAAAAACAGCTGATTTTTGACAAAAGAGATAACACCCCCCCATTACGTCATGCTTCAGAAATGTGGAAAATGGTCCGTTTTCAAATGTTTTATTTTTGAACGTCAGTTCACATTTGTAGGTGGATCATCAGTGTTAGAGCTAAAATTAGCATGTTTAAAGTGATTTTCATGCTTCCAGGGGCCCTAAACACAAGATTTATGGAATGGTTAAAAGTGCATGAAAATGGCCAATTTACTCACTCTGAGTTCTCAAAAAGGGTTTCTTCACCCCGGGAAGTTAATTAAATACCATTTGGAGGCATTTAATGTTCGAGCAAAAACGGCTGATTTTCGACAAAAGAGATAACACCCCCCCATTACGTCATGCTTCAGAAATGTGGAAAATGGTCCGTTTTCAAATGTTTTATTTTTGAACGTCAGTTCACATTTGTAGGTGGATCATCAGTGTTAGAGCTAAAATTAGCATGTTTAAAGTGATTTTCATGCTTCCAGGGGCTCGGGAAGTGAATTAAATACTATTTGGAGGCATTTAATGTTCAAGCAAAAACAGCTGATTTTTGACAAAAGAGATAACACCCCCCCATTACGTCATGCTTCAGAAATGTGGAAAATGGTCCGTTTTCAAATGTTTTATTTTTGAACGTCAGTTCACATTTGTAGGTGGATCATCAGTGTTAGAGCTAAAATTAGCATGTTTAAAGTGATTTTCATGCTTCCAGGGGCCCTAAACACAAGATTTATGGAATGGTTAAAAGTGCATGAAAATGGCCAATTTACTCACTCTGAGTTCTCAAAAAGGGTTTCTTCACCCCGGGAAGTTAATTAAATACCATTTTGAGGCATTTAATGTTCGAGCAAAAACGGCTGATTTTCGACAAAAGAGATAACACCCCCCCATTACGTGATGCTTCATAAATGTGGAAAATGGTCCGTTTTCAAATGTTTTATTTTTGAACATCAGTTCACATTTGTAGGTGGATCATCAGTGTTAGAGCTAAAATTAGCATGTTTAAAGTGATTTTCATGCTTCCAGGGGCTCGGGAAGTGAATTAAATACTATTTGGAGGCATTTAATGTTCAATCAAAAACAGCTGATTTTTGACCAAAGAGATAACACTCCCCCATTACGTCATGCTTCAGAAATGTGGAAAATGGTCCGTTTTCAAATGTTTTATTTTTGAACATCAGTTCACATTTGTAGGTGGATCATCAGTGTTAGAGCTAAAATTAGCATGTTTAAAGTGATTTTCATGCTTCCAGGGGCCCTAAACACAAGATTTATGGAATGGTTAAAAGTGCATGAAAATGGCCAATTTACTCACTCTGAGTTCTCAAAAAGGGTTTCTTCATCCTGGGAAGTTAATTAAATACCATTTGGAGGCATTTAATGTTCGAGCAAAAACGGCTGATTTTCGACAAAAGAGATAACACCCCCCCATTACGTCATGCTTCAGAAATGTGGAAAATGGTCCGTTTTCAAATGTTTTATTTTTGAACGTCAGTTCACATTTGTAGGTGGATCATCAGTGTTAGAGCTAAAATTTGCATGTTTAAAGTGATTTTCATGCTTCCAGGGGCTCGGGAAGTGAATTAAATACTATTTGGAGGCATTTAATGTTCAAGCAAAAACAGCTGATTTTTGACAAAAGAGATAACACCCCCCCATTACGTCATGCTTCAGAAATGTGGAAAATGGTCCGTTTTCAAATGTTTTATTTTTGAACGTCAGTTCACATTTGTAGGTGGATCATCAGTGTTAGAGCTAAAATTAGCATGTTTAAAGTGATTTTCATGCTTCCAGGGGCCCTAAACACAAGATTTATGGAATGGTTAAAAGTGCATGAAAATGGCCAATTTACTCACTCTGAGTTCTCAAAAAGGGTTTCTTCACCCCGGGAAATTAATTAAATACCATTTGGAGGCATTTAATGTTCGAGCAAAAGCTGCTGATTTTCGACAAAAGAGATAACACCCCCCCATTACGTCATGCTTCAGAAATGTGGAAAATGGTCCGTTTTCAAATGTTTTATTTTTGAACGTCAGTTCACATTTGTAGGTGGATCATCAGTGTTAGAGCTAAAATTAGCATGTTTAAAGTGATTTTCATGCTTCCAGGGGCTCGGGAAGTGAATTAAATACTATTTGGAGGCATTTAATGTTCAATCAAAAACAGCTGATTTTTGACAAAAGAGATAACACCCCCCCATTACGTCATGCTTCAGAAATGTGGAAAATGGTCCGTTTTCAAATGTTTTATTTTTGAACGTCAGTTCACATTTGTAGGTGGATCATCAGTGTTAGAGCTAAAATTAGCATGTTTAAAGTGATTTTCATGCTTCCAGGGGCCCTAAACACAAGATTTATGGAATGGTTAAAAGTGCATGAAAATGGCCAATTTACTCACTCTGAGATCTCAAAAAGGGTTTCTTCACCCCGGGAAGTTAATTAAATACCATTTGGAGGCATTTAATGTTCGAGCAAAAACGGCTGATTTTCGACAAAAGAGATAACACCCCCCATTACGTCATGCTTCAGAAATGTGGAAAATGGTCCGTTTTCAAATGTTTTATTTTTGAACGTCAGTTCACATTTGTAGGTGGATCATCAGTGTTAGAGCTAAAATTAGCATGTTTAAAGTGATTTTCATGCTTCCAGGGGCTCAGGAAGTGAATTAAATACTATTTGGAGGCATTTAATGTTCAAGCAAAAACAGCTGATTTTTGACAATAGAGATAACACCCCCCCATTACGTCATGCTTCAGAAATGTGGAAAATGGTCCGTTTTCAAATGTTTTATTTTTGAACGTCAGTTCACATTTGTAGGTGGATCATCAGTGTTAGAGCTAAAATTAGCATGTTTAAAGTGATTTTCATGCTTCCAGGGGCCCTAAACACAAGATTTATGGAATGGTTAAAAGTGCATGAAAATGGCCAATTTACTCACTCTGAGTTCTCAAAAAGGGTTTCTTCACCCCGGGAAGTTAATTAAATACCATTTGGAGGCATTTAATGTTCGAGCAAAAACGGCTGATTTTCGACAAAAGAGATAACACCCCCCCATTACGTCATGCTTCAGAAATGTGGAAAATGGTCCGTTTTCAAATGTTTTATTTTTGAACATCAGTTCACATTTGTAGGTGGATCATCAGTGTTAGAGCTAAAATTAGCATGTTTGAAGTGATTTTCATGCTTCCAGGGGCTCGGGAAGTGAATTAAATACTATTTGGAGGCATTTAATGTTCAATCAAAAACAGCTGATTTTTGACAAAAGAGATAACACCCCCCCCCCATTACGTCATGCTTCAGAAATGTGGAAAATGGTCCGTTTTCAAATGTTTTATTTTTGAACGTCAGTTCACATTTGTAGGTGGATCATCAGTGTTAGAGCTAAAATTAGCATGTTTAAAGTGATTTTCATGCTTCCAGGGGCCCTAAACACAAGATTTATGGAATGGTTAAAAGTGCATGAAAATGGCCAATTTACTCACTCTGAGTTCTCAAAAAGTGTTTCTTCACCCCGGGAAGTTAATTAAATACCATTTGGAGGCATTTAATGTTCGAGCAAAAACTGCTGATTTTCGACAAAAGAGATAACACCCCCCCATTACGTCATGCTTCAGAAATGTGGAAAATGGTCCGTTTTCAAATGTTTTATTTTTGAACGTCAGTTCACATTTGTAGGTGGATCATCAGTGTTAGAGCTAAAATTAGCATGTTTAAAGTGATTTTCATGCTTCCAGGGGCTCGGGAAGTGAATTAAATACTATTTGGAGGCATTTAATGTTCAATCAAAAACAGCTGATTTTTGACAAAAGAGATAACACCCCCCCATTACGTCATGCTTCAGAAATGTGGAAAATGGTCCGTTTTCAAATGTTTTATTTTTGAACGTCAGTTCACATTTGTAGGTGGATCATCAGTGTTAGAGCTAAAATTAGCATGTTTAAAGTGATTTTCATGCTTCCAGGGGCCCTAAACACAAGATTTATGGAATGGTTAAAAGTGCATGAAAATGGCCAATTTACTCACTCTGAGTTCTCAAAAAGGGTTTCTTCACCCCGGGAAGTTAATTAAATACCATTTGGAGGCATTTAATGTTCGAGCAAAAACGGCTGATTTTCGACAAAAGAGATAACACCCCCCCATTACGTCATGCTTCAGAAATGTGGAAAATGGTCCGTTTTCAAATGTTTTATTTTTGAACATCAGTTCACATTTGTAGGTGGATCATCAGTGTTAGAGCTAAAATTAGCATGTTTGAAGTGATTTTCATGCTTCCAGGGGCTCGGGAAGTGAATTAAATACTATTTGGAGGCATTTAATGTTCAATCAAAAACAGCTGATTTTTGACAAAAGAGATAACACCCCCCCCCCATTACGTCATGCTTCAGAAATGTGGAAAATGGTCCGTTTTCAAATGTTTTATTTTTGAACGTCAGTTCACATTTGTAGGTGGATCATCAGTGTTAGAGCTAAAATTAGCATGTTTAAAGTGATTTTCATGCTTCCAGGGGCCCTAAACACAAGATTTATGGAATGGTTAAAAGTGCATGAAAATGGCCAATTTACTCACTCTGAGTTCTCAAAAAGGGTTTCTTCACCCCGGGAAATTAATTAAATACCATTTGGAGGCATTTAATGTTCGAGCAAAAACTGCTGATTTTCGACAAAAGAGATAACACCCCCCCATTACGTCATGCTTCAGAAATGTGGAAAATGGTCCGTTTTCAAATGTTTTATTTTTGAACGTCAGTTCACATTTGTAGGTGGATCATCAGTGTTAGAGCTAAAATTAGCATGTTTAAAGTGATTTTCATGCTTCCAGGGGCTCGGGAAGTGAATTAAATACTATTTGGAGGCATTTAATGTTCAATCAAAAACAGCTGATTTTTGACAAAAGAGATAACACCCCCCCATTACGTCATGCTTCAGAAATGTGGAAAATGGTCCGTTTTCAAATGTTTTATTTTTGAACGTCAGTTCACATTTGTAGGTGGATCATCAGTGTTAGAGCTAAAATTAGCATGTTTAAAGTGATTTTCATGCTTCCAGGGGCCCTAAACACAAGATTTATGGAATGGTTAAAAGTGCATGAAAATGGCCAATTTACTCACTCTGAGTTCTCAAAAAGGGTTTCTTCACCCCGGGAAGTTAATTAAATACCATTTGGAGGCATTTAATGTTCGAGCAAAAACGGCTGATTTTCGACAAAAGAGATAACACCCCCCCATTACGTCATGCTTCAGAAATGTGGAAAATGGTCCGTTTTCAAATGTTTTATTTTTGAACGTCAGTTCACATTTGTAGGTGGATCATCAGTGTTAGAGCTAAAATTAGCATGTTTAAAGTGATTTTCATGCTTCCAGGGGCTCGGGAAGTGAATTAAATACTATTTGGAGGCATTTAATGTTCAAGCAAAAACAGCTGATTTTTGACAAAAGAGATAACACCCCCCCATTACGTCATGCTTCAGAAATGTGGAAAATGGTCCGTTTTCAAATGTTTTATTTTTGAACGTCAGTTCACATTTGCAGGTGGATCATCAGTGTTAGAGCTAAAATTAGCATGTTTAAAGTGATTTTCATGCTTCCAGGGGCCCTAAACACAAGATTTATGGAATGGTTAAAAGTGCATGAAAATGGCCAATTTACTCACTCTGAGTTCTCAAAAAGGGTTTCTTCACCCCGGGAAGTTAATTAAATACCATTTGGAGGCATTTAATGTTCGAGCAAAAACGGCTGATTTTCGACAAAAGAGATAACACCCCCCCATTACGTCATGCTTCAGAAATGTGGAAAATGGTCCGTTTTCAAATGTTTTATTTTTGAACATCAGTTCACATTTGTAGGTGGATCATCAGTGTTAGAGCTAAAATTAGCATGTTTGAAGTGATTTTCATGCTTCCAGGGGCTCGGGAAGTGAATTAAATACTATTTGGAGGCATTTAATGTTCAATCAAAAACAGCTGATTTTTGACAAAAGAGATAACACCCCCCCCATTACGTCATGCTTCAGAAATGTGGAAAATGGTCCTTTTTCAAATGTTTTATTTTTGAACGTCAGTTCACATTTGTAGGCGGATCATCAGTGTTAGAGCTAAAATTAGCATGTTTAAAGTGATTTTCATGCTTCCAGGGGCCCTAAACACAAGATTTATGGAATGGTTAAAAGTGCATGAAAATGGCCAATTTACTCACTCTGAGTTCTCAAAAAGGGTTTCTTCACCCCGGGAAGTTAATTAAATACCATTTGGAGGCATTTAATGTTCGAGCAAAAACGGCTGATTTTCGACAAAAGAGATAACACCCCCCCATTACGTCATGCTTCAGAAATGTGGAAAATGGTCCGTTTTCAAATGTTTTATTTTTGAACATCAGTTCACATTTGTAGGTGGATCATCAGTGTTAGAGCTAAAATTAGCATGTTTGAAGTGATTTTCATGCTTCCAGGGGCTCGGGAAGTGAATTAAATACTATTTGGAGGCATTTAATGTTCAATCAAAAACAGCTGATTTTTGACAAAAGAGATAACACCCCCCCCCCCATTACGTCATGCTTCAGAAATGTGGAAAATGGTCCGTTTTCAAATGTTTTATTTTTGAACGTCAGTTCACATTTGTAGGTGGATCATCAGTGTTAGAGCTAAAATTAGCATGTTTAAAGTGATTTTCATGCTTCCAGGGGCCCTAAACACAAGATTTATGGAATGGTTAAAAGTGCATGAAAATGGCCAATTTACTCACTCTGAGTTCTCAAAAAGTGTTTCTTCACCCCGGGAAGTTAATTAAATACCATTTGGAGGCATTTAATGTTCGAGCAAAAACTGCTGATTTTCGACAAAAGAGATAACACCCCCCCATTACGTCATGCTTCAGAAATGTGGAAAATGGTCCGTTTTCAAATGTTTTATTTTTGAACGTCAGTTCACATTTGTAGGTGGATCATCAGTGTTAGAGCTAAAATTAGCATGTTTAAAGTGATTTTCATGCTTCCAGGGGCTCGGGAAGTGAATTAAATACTATTTGGAGGCATTTAATGTTCAATCAAAAACAGCTGATTTTTGACAAAAGAGATAACACCCCCCCATTACGTCATGCTTCAGAAATGTGGAAAATGGTCCGTTTTCAAATGTTTTATTTTTGAACGTCAGTTCACATTTGTAGGTGGATCATCAGTGTTAGAGCTAAAATTAGCATGTTTAAAGTGATTTTCATGCTTCCAGGGGCCCTAAACACAAGATTTATGGAATGGTTAAAAGTGCATGAAAATGGCCAATTTACTCACTCTGAGTTCTCAAAAAGGGTTTCTTCACCCCGGGAAGTTAATTAAATACCATTTGGAGGCATTTAATGTTCGAGCAAAAACGGCTGATTTTCGACAAAAGAGATAACACCCCCCCATTACGTCATGCTTCAGAAATGTGGAAAATGGTCCGTTTTCAAATGTTTTATTTTTGAACATCAGTTCACATTTGTAGGTGGATCATCAGTGTTAGAGCTAAAATTAGCATGTTTGAAGTGATTTTCATGCTTCCAGGGGCTCGGGAACTGAATTAAATACTATTTGGAGGCATTTAATGTTCAATCAAAAACAGCTGATTTTTGACAAAAGAGATAACACCCCCCCCCCATTACGTCATGCTTCAGAAATGTGGAAAATGGTCCGTTTTCAAATGTTTTATTTTTGAACGTCAGTTCACATTTGTAGGTGGATCATCAGTGTTAGAGCTAAAATTAGCATGTTTAAAGTGATTTTCATGCTTCCAGGGGCCCTAAACACAAGATTTATGGAATGGTTAAAAGTGCATGAAAATGGCCAATTTACTCACTCTGAGTTCTCAAAAAGGGTTTCTTCACCCCGGGAAATTAATTAAATACCATTTGGAGGCATTTAATGTTCGAGCAAAAACTGCTGATTTTCGACAAAAGAGATAACACCCCCCCATTACGTCATGCTTCAGAAATGTGGAAAATGGTCCGTTTTCAAATGTTTTATTTTTGAACGTCAGTTCACATTTGTAGGTGGATCATCAGTGTTAGAGCTAAAATTAGCATGTTTAAAGTGATTTTCATGCTTCCAGGGGCTCGGGAAGTGAATTAAATACTATTTGGAGGCATTTAATGTTCAATCAAAAACAGCTGATTTTTGACAAAAGAGATAACACCCCCCCATTACGTCATGCTTCAGAAATGTGGAAAATGGTCCGTTTTCAAATGTTTTATTTTTGAACGTCAGTTCACATTTGTAGGTGGATCATCAGTGTTAGAGCTAAAATTAGCATGTTTAAAGTGATTTTCATGCTTCCAGGGGCCCTAAACACAAGATTTATGGAATGGTTAAAAGTGCATGAAAATGGCCAATTTACTCACTCTGAGTTCTCAAAAAGGGTTTCTTCACCCCGGGAAGTTAATTAAATACCATTTGGAGGCATTTAATGTTCGAGCAAAAACGGCTGATTTTCGACAAAAGAGATAACACCCCCCCATTACGTCATGCTTCAGAAATGTGGAAAATGGTCCGTTTTCAAATGTTTTATTTTTGAACGTCAGTTCACATTTGTAGGTGGATCATCAGTGTTAGAGCTAAAATTAGCATGTTTAAAGTGATTTTCATGCTTCCAGGGGCTCGGGAAGTGAATTAAATACTATTTGGAGGCATTTAATGTTCAAGCAAAAACAGCTGATTTTTGACAAAAGAGATAACACCCCCCCATTACGTCATGCTTCAGAAATGTGGAAAATGGTCCGTTTTCAAATGTTTTATTTTTGAACGTCAGTTCACATTTGTAGGTGGATCATCAGTGTTAGAGCTAAAATTAGCATGTTTAAAGTGATTTTCATGCTTCCAGGGGCCCTAAACACAAGATTTATGGAATGGTTAAAAGTGCATGAAAATGGCCAATTTACTCACTCTGAGTTCTCAAAAAGGGTTTCTTCACCCCGGGAAGTTAATTAAATACCATTTGGAGGCATTTAATGTTCGAGCAAAAACGGCTGATTTTCGACAAAAGAGATAACACCCCCCCATTACGTCATGCTTCAGAAATGTGGAAAATGGTCCGTTTTCAAATGTTTTATTTTTGAACATCAGTTCACATTTGTAGGTGGATCATCAGTGTTAGAGCTAAAATTAGCATGTTTGAAGTGATTTTCATGCTTCCAGGGGCTCGGGAAGTGAATTAAATACTATTTGGAGGCATTTAATGTTCAATCAAAAACAGCTGATTTTTGACAAAAGAGATAACACCCCCCCCATTACGTCATGCTTCAGAAATGTGGAAAATGGTCCTTTTTCAAATGTTTTATTTTTGAACGTCAGTTCACATTTGTAGGCGGATCATCAGTGTTAGAGCTAAAATTAGCATGTTTAAAGTGATTTTCATGCTTCCAGGGGCCCTAAACACAAGATTTATGGAATGGTTAAAAGTGCATGAAAATGGCCAATTTACTCACTCTGAGTTCTCAAAAAGGGTTTCTTCACCCCGGGAAGTTAATTAAATACCATTTGGAGGCATTTAATGTTCGAGCAAAAACGGCTGATTTTCGACAAAAGAGATAACACCCCCCCATTACGTCATGCTTCAGAAATGTGGAAAATGGTCCGTTTTCAAATGTTTTATTTTTGAACGTCAGTTCACATTTGTAGGTAGATCATCAGTGTTAGAGCTAAAAATTAGCATGTTTAAAGTGATTTTCATGCTTCCAGGGGCTCGGGAAGTGAATTAAATACTATTTGGAGGCATTTAATGTTCAAGCAAAAACAGCTGATTTTTGACAAAAGAGATAACACCCCCCCATTACGTCATGCTTCAGAAATGTGGAAAATGGTCCGTTTTCAAATGTTTTATTTTTGAACGTCAGTTCACATTTGTAGGTGGATCATCAGTGTTAGAGCTAAAATTAGCATGTTTAAAGTGATTTTCATGCTTCCAGGGGCCCTAAACACAAGATTTATGGAATGGTTAAAAGTGCATGAAAATGGCCAATTTACTCACTCTGAGTTCTCAAAAAGGGTTTCTTCACCCCGGGAAGTTAATTAAATACCATTTGGAGGCATTTAATGTTCGAGCAAAAACGGCTGATTTTCGACAAAAGAGATAACACCCCCCCATTACGTCATGCTTCAGAAATGTGGAAAATGGTCCGTTTTCAAATGTTTTATTTTTGAACGTCAGTTCACATTTGTAGGTGGATCATCAGTGTTAGACCTAAAATTAGCATGTTTAAAGTGATTTTCATGCTTCCAGGGGCTCGGGAAGTGAATTAAATACTATTTGGAGGCATTTAATGTTCAAGCAAAAACAGCTGATTTTTGACAAAAGAGATAACACCCCCCCATTACGTCATGCTTCAGAAATGTGGAAAATGGTCCGTTTTCAAATGTTTTATTTTTGAACGTCAGTTCACATTTGTAGGTGGATCATCAGTGTTAGAGCTAAAATTAGCATGTTTAAAGTGATTTTCATGCTTCCAGGGGCCCTAAACACAAGATTTATGGAATGGTTAAAAGTGCATGAAAATGGCCAATTTACTCACTCTGAGTTCTCAAAAAGGGTTTCTTCACCCCGGGAAGTTAATTAAATACCATTTGGAGGCATTTAATGTTCAAGCAAAAACTGCTGATTTTCGACAAAAGAGATAACACCCCCCCATTACGTCATGCTTCAGAAATGTGGAAAATGGTCCGTTTTCAAATGTTTTATTTTTGAACGTCAGTTCACATTTGTAGGTGGATCATCAGTGTTAGAGCTAAAATTAGCATGTTTAAAGTGATTTTCATGCTTCCAGGGGCTCGGGAAGTGAATTAAATACTATTTGGAGGCATTTAATGTTCAGTTAAAAACAGCTGATTTTTGACAAAAGAGATAACACCCCCATTACGCCATGCTTCAGAAATGTGGAAAATGGTCCGTTTTCAAATGTTTTATTTTTGAACGTCAGTTCATATTTGTAGGTGGATCATCAGTGTTAGAGCTAAAATGAGCATGTTTAAAGTGATTTTCATGCTTCCAGGGGCTCGGGAAGTCAATTAAATACTATTTGGAGGCATTTAATGTTCAATCAAAAACAGCTGATTTTTGACAAAAGAGATAACACCCCCCCATTACGTCATGCTTCAGAAATGTGGAAAATGGTCAGTTTTCAAATGTTTTATTTTTGAACGTCAGTTCACATTTGTAGGTGGATCATCAGTGTTAGAGCTAAAATTAGCAGGTTTAAAGTGATTTTCATGCTTCCAGGGGCCCTAAACACAAGATTTATGGAATGGTTAAAAGTGCATGAAAATGGCCAATTTACTCACTCTGAGTTCTCAAAAAGGGTTTCTTCACCCCGGGAAGTTAATTAAATACCATTTGGAGGCATTTAATGTTCGAGCAAAAACGGCTGATTTTCGACAAAAGAGATAACACCCCCCCATTACGTCATGCTTCAGAAATGTGGAAAATGGTCCGTTTTCAAATGTTTTATTTTTGAACATCAGTTCACATTTGTAGGTGGATCATCAGTGTTAGAGCTAAAATTAGCATGTTTAAAGTGATTTTCATGCTTCCAGGGGCTCGGGAAGTGAATTAAATACTATTTGGAGGCATTTAATGTTCAATCAAAAACAGCTGATTTTTGACAAAAGAGATAACACCCCCCCCATTACGTCATGCTTCAGAAATGTGGAAAATGGTCCGTTTTCAAATGTTTTATTTTTGAACGTCAGTTCACATTTGTAGGCGGATCATCAGTGTTAGAGCTAAAATTAGCATGTTTAAAGTGATTTTCATGCTTCCAGGGGCCCTAAACACAAGATTTATGGAATGGTTAAAAGTGCATGAAAATGGCCAATTTACTCACTCTGAGTTCTCAAAAAGGGTTTCTTCACCCCGGGAAGTTAATTAAATACCATTTGGAGGCATTTAATGTTGAGCAAAAACGGCTGATTTTCGACAAAAGAGATAACACCCCCCCATCACGTCATGCTTCAGAAATGTGGAAAATGGTCCGTTTTCAAATGTTTTATTTTTGAACGTCAGTTCACATTTGTAGGTGGATCATCAGTGTTAGAGCTAAAATTAGCATGTTTAAAGTGATTTTCATGCTTCCAGGGGCCCTAAACACAAGATTTATGGAATGGTTAAAAGTGCATGAAAATGGCCAATTTACTCACTCTGAGTTCTCAAAAAGGGTTTCTTCACCCCGGGAAGTTAATTAAATACCATTTGGAGGCATTTAATGTTCGAGCAAAAACGGCTGATTTTCGACAAAAGAGATAACACCCCCCCATTACGTCATGCTTCAGAAATGTGGAAAATGGTCCGTTTTCAAATGTTTTATTTTTGAACATCAGTTCACATTTGTAGGTGGATCATCAGTGTTAGAGCTAAAATTAGCATGTTTGAAGTGATTTTCATGCTTCCAGGGGCTCGGGAAGTGAATTAAATACTATTTGGAGGCATTTAATGTTCAATCAAAAACAGCTGATTTTTGACAAAAGAGATAACACCCCCCCCATTACGTCATGCTTCAGAAATGTGGAAAATGGTCCTTTTTCAAATGTTTTATTTTTGAACGTCAGTTCACATTTGTAGGCGGATCATCAGTGTTAGAGCTAAAATTAGCATGTTTAAAGTGATTTTCATGCTTCCAGGGGCCCTAAACACAAGATTTATGGAATGGTTAAAAGTGCATGAAAATGGCCAATTTACTCACTCTGAGTTCTCAAAAAGGGTTTCTTCACCCCGGGAAGTTAATTAAATACCATTTGGAGGCATTTAATGTTCGAGCAAAAACGGCTGATTTTCGACAAAAGAGATAACACCCCCCCATTACGTCATGCTTCAGAAATGTGGAAAATGGTCCGTTTTCAAATGTTTTATTTTTGAACGTCAGTTCACATTTGTAGGTAGATCATCAGTGTTAGAGCTAAAAATTAGCATGTTTAAAGTGATTTTCATGCTTCCAGGGGCTCGGGAAGTGAATTAAATACTATTTGGAGGCATTTAATGTTCAAGCAAAAACAGCTGATTTTTGACAAAAGAGATAACACCCCCCCATTACGTCATGCTTCAGAAATGTGGAAAATGGTCCGTTTTCAAATGTTTTATTTTTGAACGTCAGTTCACATTTGTAGGTGGATCATCAGTGTTAGAGCTAAAATTAGCATGTTTAAAGTGATTTTCATGCTTCCAGGGGCCCTAAACACAAGATTTATGGAATGGTTAAAAGTGCATGAAAATGGCCAATTTACTCACTCTGAGTTCTCAAAAAGGGTTTCTTCACCCCGGGAAGTTAATTAAATACCATTTGGAGGCATTTAATGTTCGAGCAAAAACGGCTGATTTTCGACAAAAGAGATAACACCCCCCCATTACGTCATGCTTCAGAAATGTGGAAAATGGTCCGTTTTCAAATGTTTTATTTTTGAACGTCAGTTCACATTTGTAGGTGGATCATCAGTGTTAGACCTAAAATTAGCATGTTTAAAGTGATTTTCATGCTTCCAGGGGCTCGGGAAGTGAATTAAATACTATTTGGAGGCATTTAATGTTCAAGCAAAAACAGCTGATTTTTGACAAAAGAGATAACACCCCCCCATTACGTCATGCTTCAGAAATGTGGAAAATGGTCCGTTTTCAAATGTTTTATTTTTGAACGTCAGTTCACATTTGTAGGTGGATCATCAGTGTTAGAGCTAAAATTAGCATGTTTAAAGTGATTTTCATGCTTCCAGGGGCCCTAAACACAAGATTTATGGAATGGTTAAAAGTGCATGAAAATGGCCAATTTACTCACTCTGAGTTCTCAAAAAGGGTTTCTTCACCCCGGGAAGTTAATTAAATACCATTTGGAGGCATTTAATGTTCAAGCAAAAACTGCTGATTTTCGACAAAAGAGATAACACCCCCCCATTACGTCATGCTTCAGAAATGTGGAAAATGGTCCGTTTTCAAATGTTTTATTTTTGAACGTCAGTTCACATTTGTAGGTGGATCATCAGTGTTAGAGCTAAAATTAGCATGTTTAAAGTGATTTTCATGCTTCCAGGGGCTCGGGAAGTGAATTAAATACTATTTGGAGGCATTTAATGTTCAGTTAAAAACAGCAGATTTTTGACAAAAGAGATAACACCCCCATTACGCCATGCTTCAGAAATGTGGAAAATGGTCCGTTTTCAAATGTTTTATTTTTGAACGTCAGTTCATATTTGTAGGTGGATCATCAGTGTTAGAGCTAAAATGAGCATGTTTAAAGTGATTTTCATGCTTCCAGGGGCTCGGGAAGTCAATTAAATACTATTTGGAGGCATTTAATGTTCAATCAAAAACAGCTGATTTTTGACAAAAGAGATAACACCCCCCCATTACGTCATGCTTCAGAAATGTGGAAAATGGTCAGTTTTCAAATGTTTTATTTTTGAACGTCAGTTCACATTTGTAGGTGGATCATCAGTGTTAGAGCTAAAATTAGCAGGTTTAAAGTGATTTTCATGCTTCCAGGGGCCCTAAACACAAGATTTATGGAATGGTTAAAAGTGCATGAAAATGGCCAATTTACTCACTCTGAGTTCTCAAAAAGGGTTTCTTCACCCCGGGAAGTTAATTAAATACCATTTGGAGGCATTTAATGTTCGAGCAAAAACGGCTGATTTTCGACAAAAGAGATAACACCCCCCCATTACGTCATGCTTCAGAAATGTGGAAAATGGTCCGTTTTCAAATGTTTTATTTTTGAACATCAGTTCACATTTGTAGGTGGATCATCAGTGTTAGAGCTAAAATTAGCATGTTTAAAGTGATTTTCATGCTTCCAGGGGCTCGGGAAGTGAATTAAATACTATTTGGAGGCATTTAATGTTCAATCAAAAACAGCTGATTTTTGACAAAAGAGATAACACCCCCCCCATTACGTCATGCTTCAGAAATGTGGAAAATGGTCCGTTTTCAAATGTTTTATTTTTGAACGTCAGTTCACATTTGTAGGCGGATCATCAGTGTTAGAGCTAAAATTAGCATGTTTAAAGTGATTTTCATGCTTCCAGGGGCCCTAAACACAAGATTTATGGAATGGTTAAAAGTGCATGAAAATGGCCAATTTACTCACTCTGAGTTCTCAAAAAGGGTTTCTTCACCCCGGGAAGTTAATTAAATACCATTTGGAGGCATTTAATGTTGAGCAAAAACGGCTGATTTTCGACAAAAGAGATAACACCCCCCCATCACGTCATGCTTCAGAAATGTGGAAAATGGTCCGTTTTCAAATGTTTTATTTTTGAACGTCAGTTCACATTTGTAGGTGGATCATCAGTGTTAGAGCTAAAATTAGCATGTTTAAAGTGATTTTCATGCTTCCAGGGGCCCTAAACACAAGATTTATGGAATGGTTAAAAGTGCATGAAAATGGCCAATTTACTCACTCTGAGTTCTCAAAAAGGGTTTCTTCACCCCGGGAAGTTAATTAAATACCATTTGGAGGCATTTAATGTTCGAGCAAAAACGGCTGATTTTCGACAAAAGAGATAACACCCCCCCATTACGTCATGCTTCAGAAATGTGGAAAATGGTCCGTTTTCAAATGTTTTATTTTTGAACATCAGTTCACATTTGTAGGTGGATCATCAGTGTTAGAGCTAAAATTAGCATGTTTGAAGTGATTTTCATGCTTCCAGGGGCTCGGGAAGTGAATTAAATACTATTTGGAGGCATTTAATGTTCAATCAAAAACAGCTGATTTTTGACAAAAGAGATAACACCCCCCCCATTACGTCATGCTTCAGAAATGTGGAAAATGGTCCTTTTTCAAATGTTTTATTTTTGAACGTCAGTTCACATTTGTAGGCGGATCATCAGTGTTAGAGCTAAAATTAGCATGTTTAAAGTGATTTTCATGCTTCCAGGGGCCCTAAACACAAGATTTATGGAATGGTTAAAAGTGCATGAAAATGGCCAATTTACTCACTCTGAGTTCTCAAAAAGGGTTTCTTCACCCCGGGAAGTTAATTAAATACCATTTGGAGGCATTTAATGTTCGAGCAAAAACGGCTGATTTTCGACAAAAGAGATAACACCCCCCCATTACGTCATGCTTCAGAAATGTGGAAAATGGTCCGTTTTCAAATGTTTTATTTTTGAACGTCAGTTCACATTTGTAGGTAGATCATCAGTGTTAGAGCTAAAAATTAGCATGTTTAAAGTGATTTTCATGCTTCCAGGGGCTCGGGAAGTGAATTAAATACTATTTGGAGGCATTTAATGTTCAAGCAAAAACAGCTGATTTTTGACAAAAGAGATAACACCCCCCCATTACGTCATGCTTCAGAAATGTGGAAAATGGTCCGTTTTCAAATGTTTTATTTTTGAACGTCAGTTCACATTTGTAGGTGGATCATCAGTGTTAGAGCTAAAATTAGCATGTTTAAAGTGATTTTCATGCTTCCAGGGGCCCTAAACACAAGATTTATGGAATGGTTAAAAGTGCATGAAAATGGCCAATTTACTCACTCTGAGTTCTCAAAAAGGGTTTCTTCACCCCGGGAAGTTAATTAAATACCATTTGGAGGCATTTAATGTTCGAGCAAAAACGGCTGATTTTCGACAAAAGAGATAACACCCCCCCATTACGTCATGCTTCAGAAATGTGGAAAATGGTCCGTTTTCAAATGTTTTATTTTTGAACGTCAGTTCACATTTGTAGGTGGATCATCAGTGTTAGACCTAAAATTAGCATGTTTAAAGTGATTTTCATGCTTCCAGGGGCTCGGGAAGTGAATTAAATACTATTTGGAGGCATTTAATGTTCAAGCAAAAACAGCTGATTTTTGACAAAAGAGATAACACCCCCCCATTACGTCATGCTTCAGAAATGTGGAAAATGGTCCGTTTTCAAATGTTTTATTTTTGAACGTCAGTTCACATTTGTAGGTGGATCATCAGTGTTAGAGCTAAAATTAGCATGTTTAAAGTGATTTTCATGCTTCCAGGGGCCCTAAACACAAGATTTATGGAATGGTTAAAAGTGCATGAAAATGGCCAATTTACTCACTCTGAGTTCTCAAAAAGGGTTTCTTCACCCCGGGAAGTTAATTAAATACCATTTGGAGGCATTTAATGTTCAAGCAAAAACTGCTGATTTTCGACAAAAGAGATAACACCCCCCCATTACGTCATGCTTCAGAAATGTGGAAAATGGTCCGTTTTCAAATGTTTTATTTTTGAACGTCAGTTCACATTTGTAGGTGGATCATCAGTGTTAGAGCTAAAATTAGCATGTTTAAAGTGATTTTCATGCTTCCAGGGGCTCGGGAAGTGAATTAAATACTATTTGGAGGCATTTAATGTTCAGTTAAAAACAGCTGATTTTTGACAAAAGAGATAACACCCCCATTACGCCATGCTTCAGAAATGTGGAAAATGGTCCGTTTTCAAATGTTTTATTTTTGAACGTCAGTTCATATTTGTAGGTGGATCATCAGTGTTAGAGCTAAAATGAGCATGTTTAAAGTGATTTTCATGCTTCCAGGGGCTCGGGAAGTCAATTAAATACTATTTGGAGGCATTTAATGTTCAATCAAAAACAGCTGATTTTTGACAAAAGAGATAACACCCCCCCATTACGTCATGCTTCAGAAATGTGGAAAATGGTCAGTTTTCAAATGTTTTATTTTTGAACGTCAGTTCACATTTGTAGGTGGATCATCAGTGTTAGAGCTAAAATTAGCAGGTTTAAAGTGATTTTCATGCTTCCAGGGGCCCTAAACACAAGATTTATGGAATGGTTAAAAGTGCATGAAAATGGCCAATTTACTCACTCTGAGTTCTCAAAAAGGGTTTCTTCACCCCGGGAAGTTAATTAAATACCATTTGGAGGCATTTAATGTTCGAGCAAAAACGGCTGATTTTCGACAAAAGAGATAACACCCCCCCATTACGTCATGCTTCAGAAATGTGGAAAATGGTCCGTTTTCAAATGTTTTATTTTTGAACATCAGTTCACATTTGTAGGTGGATCATCAGTGTTAGAGCTAAAATTAGCATGTTTAAAGTGATTTTCATGCTTCCAGGGGCTCGGGAAGTGAATTAAATACTATTTGGAGGCATTTAATGTTCAATCAAAAACAGCTGATTTTTGACAAAAGAGATAACACCCCCCCCATTGCGTCATGCTTCAGAAATGTGGAAAATGGTCCGTTTTCAAATGTTTTATTTTTGAACGTCAGTTCACATTTGTAGGCGGATCATCAGTGTTAGAGCTAAAATTAGCATGTTTAAAGTGATTTTCATGCTTCCAGGGGCCCTAAACACAAGATTTATGGAATGGTTAAAAGTGCATGAAAATGGCCAATTTACTCACTCTGAGTTCTCAAAAAGGGTTTCTTCACCCCGGGAAGTTAATTAAATACCATTTGGAGGCATTTAATGTTGAGCAAAAACGGCTGATTTTCGACAAAAGAGATAACACCCCCCCATCACGTCATGCTTCAGAAATGTGGAAAATGGTCCGTTTTCAAATGTTTTATTTTTGAACGTCAGTTCACATTTGTAGGTGGATCATCAGTGTTAGAGCTAAAATTAGCATGTTTAAAGTGATTTTCATGCTTCCAGGGGCCCTAAACACAAGATTTATGGAATGGTTAAAAGTGCATGAAAATGGCCAATTTACTCACTCTGAGTTCTCAAAAAGGGTTTCTTCACCCCGGGAAGTTAATTAAATACCATTTGGAGGCATTTAATGTTCGAGCAAAAACGGCTGATTTTCGACAAAAGAGATAACACCCCCCCATTACGTCATGCTTCAGAAATGTGGAAAATGGTCCGTTTTCAAATGTTTTATTTTTGAACGTCAGTTCACATTTGTAGGTGGATCATCAGTGTTAGACCTAAAATTAGCATGTTTAAAGTGATTTTCATGCTTCCAGGGGCTCGGGAAGTGAATTAAATACTATTTGGAGGCATTTAATGTTCAAGCAAAAACAGCTGATTTTTGACAAAAGAGATAACACCCCCCCATTACGTCATGCTTCAGAAATGTGGAAAATGGTCCGTTTTCAAATGTTTTATTTTTGAACGTCAGTTCACATTTGTAGGTGGATCATCAGTGTTAGAGCTAAAATTAGCATGTTTAAAGGGATTTTCATGCTTCCAGGGGCCCTAAACACAAGATTTATGGAATGGTTAAAAGTGCATGAAAATGGCCAATTTACTCACTCTGAGTTCTCAAAAAGGGTTTCTTCACCCCGGGAAGTTAATTAAATACCATTTGGAGGCATTTAATGTTCAAGCAAAAACTGCTGATTTTCGACAAAAGAGATAACACCCCCCCCATTACGTCATGCTTCAGAAATGTGGAAAATGGTCCGTTTTCAAATGTTTTATTTTTGAACGTCAGTTCACATTTGTAGGTGGATCATCAGTGTTAGAGCTAAAATTAGCATGTTTAAAGTGATTTTCATGCTTTCAGGGGCTCGGGAAGTGAATTAAATACTATTTGGAGGCATTTAATGTTCAGTTAAAAACAGCTGATTTTTGACAAAAGAGATAACACCCCCATTACGTCATGCTTCAGAAATGTGGAAAATGGTCCGTTTTCAAATGTTTTATTTTTGAACGTCAGTTCACATTTGTAGGTGGATCATCAGTGTTAGAGCTAAAATTAGCATGTTTAAAGTGATTTTCATGCTTCCAGGGGCCCTAAACACAAGATTTATGAAATGGTTAAAAGTGCATGAAAATGGCCAATTTACTCACTCTGAGTTCTCAAAAAGGGTTTCTTCACCCCGGGAAGTTAATTAAATACCATTTGGAGGCATTTAATGTTCGAGCAAAAACGGCTCATTTTCGACAAAAGAGATAACACCCCCCCATTACGTCATGCTTCAGAAATGTGGAAAATGGTCAGTTTTCAAATGTTTTATTTTTGAACGTCAGTTCACATTTGTAGGTGGATCATCAGTGTTAGAGCTAAAATTAGCATGTTTAAAGTGATTTTCATGCTTCCAGGGGCTCGGGAAGTGAATTAAATACTATTTGGAGGCATTTAATGTTCAAGCAAAAACAGCTGATTTTTGACAAAAGAGATAACACCCCCCCATTACGTCATGCTTCAGAAATGTGGAAAATGGTCCGTTTTCAAATGTTTTATTTTTGAACGTCAGTTCACATTTGTAGGTGGATCATCAGTGTTAGAGCTAAAATTAGCATGTTTAAAGTGATTTTCATGCTTCCAGGGGGCCTAAACACAAGATTTATGGAATGGTTAAAAGTGCATGAAAATGGCCAATTTACTCACTCTGAGTTCTCAAAAAGGGTTTCTTCACCCCGGGAAGTTAATTAAATACCATTTGGAGGCATTTAATGTTCGAGCAAAAACGGCTGATTTTCGACAAAAGAGATAACACCCCCCCATTACGTCATGCTTCAGAAATGTGGAAAATGGTCCGTTTTCAAATGTTTTATTTTTGAACATCAGTTCACATTTGTAGGTGGATCATCAGTGTTAGAGCTAAAATTAGCATGTTTATAGTGATGTTCATGCTTCCAGGGGCTCGGGAAGTGAATTATATACTATTTGGAGGCATTTAATGTTCAATCAAAAACAGCTGATTTTTGACAAAAGAGATAACACCCCCCCCATTACGTCATGCTTCAGAAATGTGGAAAATGGTCCGTTTTAAAATGTTTTATTTTTGAATGTCAGTTCACATTTGTAGGTGGATCATCAGTGTTGGAGCTAAAATTAGCATGTTTAAAGTGATTTTCATGCTTCCAGGGGCCCTAAACACAAGATTTATGGAATGGTTAAAAGTGCATGAAAATGGCCAATTTACTCACTCTGAGTTCTCAAAAAGGGTTTCTTCACCCCGGGAAGTTAATTAAATACCATTTGGAGGCATTTAATGTTCGAGCAAAAACGGCTGATTTTCGACAAAAGAGATAACACCCCCCCATTACGTCATGCTTCAGAAATGTGGAAAATGGTCCGTTTTCAAATGTTTTATTTTTGAACGTCAGTTCACATTTGAAGGTGGATCATCAGTGTTAGAGCTAAAATTAGCATGTTTAAAGTGATTTTCATGCTTCCAGGGGCTCGGGAAGTGAATTAAATACTATTTGGAGGCATTTAATGTTCAAGCAAAAACAGCTGATTTTTGACAAAAGAGATAACACCCCCCATTACGTCATGCTTCAGAAATGTGGAAAATGGTCCGTTTTCAAATGTTTTATTTTTGAACGTCAGTTCACATTTGTAGGTGGATCATCAGTGTTAGAGCTAAAATTAGCATGTTTAAAGTGATTTTCATGCTTCCAGGGGCTCGGGAAGTGAATTAAATACTATTTGGAGGCATTTAATGTTCAATCAAAAACAGCTGATTTTTGACAAAAGAGATAACACCCCCCCCATTACGTCATGCTTCAGAAATGTGGAAAATGGTCCGTTTTCAAATGTTTTATTTTTGAACGTCAGTTCACATTTGTAGGCGGATCATCAGTGTTAGAGCTAAAATTAGCATGTTTAAAGTGATTTTCATGCTTCCAGGGGCCCTAAACACAAGATTTATGGAATGGTTAAAAGTGCATGAAAATGGCCAATTTACTCACTCTGAGTTCTCAAAAAGGGTTTCTTCACCCCGGGAAGTTAATTAAATACCATTTGGAGGCATTTAATGTTCGAGCAAAAACGGCTGATTTTCGACAAAAGAGATAACACCCCCCCATTACGTCATGCTTCAGAAATGTGGAAAATGGTCCGTTTTCAAATGTTTTATTTTTGAACGTCAGTTCACATTTGTAGGTAGATCATCAGTGTTAGAGCTAAAAATTAGCATGTTTAAAGTGATTTTCATGCTTCCAGGGGCTCGGGAAGTGAATTAAATACTATTTGGAGGCATTTAATGTTCAAGCAAAAACAGCTGATTTTTGACAAAAGAGATAACACCCCCCCATTACGTCATGCTTCAGAAATGTGGAAAATGGTCCGTTTTCAAATGTTTTATTTTTGAACGTCAGTTCACATTTGTAGGTGGATCATCAGTGTTAGAGCTAAAATTAGCATGTTTAAAGTGATTTTCATGCTTCCAGGGGCCCTAAACACAAGATTTATGGAATGGTTAAAAGTGCATGAAAATGGCCAATTTACTCACTCTGAGTTCTCAAAAAGGGTTTCTTCACCCCGGGAAGTTAATTAAATACCATTTGGAGGCATTTAATGTTCGAGCAAAAATGGCTGATTTTCGACAAAAGAGATAACACCCCCCCATTACGTCATGCTTCAGAAATGTGGAAAATGGTCCGTTTTCAAATGTTTTATTTTTGAACGTCAGTTCACATTTGTAGGTGGATCATCAGTGTTAGACCTAAAATTAGCATGTTTAAAGTGATTTTCATGCTTCCAGGGGCTCGGGAAGTGAATTAAATACTATTTGGAGGCATTTAATGTTCAAGCAAAAACAGCTGATTTTTGACAAAAGAGATAACACCCCCCCATTACGTCATGCTTCAGAAATGTGGAAAATGGTCCGTTTTCAAATGTTTTATTTTTGAACGTCAGTTCACATTTGTAGGTGGATCATCAGTGTTAGAGCTAAAATTAGCATGTTTAAAGTGATTTTCATGCTTCCAGGGGCCCTAAACACAAGATTTATGGAATGGTTAAAAGTGCATGAAAATGGCCAATTTACTCACTCTGAGTTCTCAAAAAGGGTTTCTTCACCCCGGGAAGTTAATTAAATACCATTTGGAGGCATTTAATGTTCAAGCAAAAACTGCTGATTTTCGACAAAAGAGATAACACCCCCCCATTACGTCATGCTTCAGAAATGTGGAAAATGGTCCGTTTTCAAATGTTTTATTTTTGAACGTCAGTTCACATTTGTAGGTGGATCATCAGTGTTAGAGCTAAAATTAGCATGTTTAAAGTGATTTTCATGCGTCCAGGGGCTCGGGAAGTGAATTAAATACTATTTGGAGGCATTTAATGTTCAATCAAAAACAGCTGATTTTTGACAAAAGAGATAACACCCCCCATTACGTCATTCTTCAGAAATGTGGAAAATGGTCCGTTTTCAAATGTTTTATTTTTGAGCGTCAGTTCACATTTGTAGGTGGATCATCAGTGTTAGAGCTAAAATTAGCATGTTTAAAGTGATATTCATGCTTCCGGGGGCCCTAAACACAAGATTTATGGAATGGTTAAAAGTGCATGAAAATGGCCAATTTACTCACTCTGAGTTCTCAAAAAGTGTTTCTTCACCCCGGGAAGTTAATTAAATACCATTTGGAGGCATTTAATGTTCAAGCAGAAACGGCTGATTTTCGACAAAAGAGATAACACCCCCCCATTAAGTCATGCTTCAGAAATGTGGACAATGGTCCGTTTTCAAATGTTTTATTTTGGAACGTCAGTTCACATTTGTAGGTGGATCATCAGTGTTAGAGCTAAAATTAGCATGTTTATAGTGATGTTCATGCTTCCAGGGGCTCGGGAAGTGAATTAAATACTATTTGGAGGCATTTAATGTTCAATCAAAAACAGCTGATTTTTGACAAAAGAGATAACACCCCCCCCATTACGTCATGCTTCAGAAATGTGGAAAATGGTCCGTTTTAAAATGTTTTATTTTTGAATGTCAGTTCACATTTGTAGGTGGATCATCAGTGTTGGAGCTAAAATTAGCATGTTTAAAGTGATTTTCATGCTTCCAGGGGCCCTAAACACAAGATTTATGGAATGGTTAAAAGTGCATGAAAATGGCCAATTTACTCACTCTGAGTTCTCAAAAAGGGTTTCTTCACCCCGGGAAGTTAATTAAATACCATTTGGAGGCATTTAATGTTCGAGCAAAAACGGCTGATTTTCGACAAAAGAGATAACACCCCCCCATTACGTCATGCTTCAGAAATGTGGAAAATGGTCCGTTTTCAAATGTTTTATTTTTGAACGTCAGTTCACATTTGTAGGTGGATCATCAGTGTTAGAGCTAAAATTAGCATGTTTAAAGTGATTTTCATGCTTCCAGGGGCCCTAAACACAAGATTTATGGAATGGTTAAAAGTGCATGAAAATGGCCAATTTACTCACTCTGAGTTCTCAAAAAGGGTTTCTTCACCCTGGGAAGTTAATTAAATACCATTTGGAGGCATTTAATGTTCGAGCAAAAACGGCTGATTTTCGACAAAAGAGATAACACCCCCCCCATTACGTCATGCTTCAGAAATGTGGAAAATGGTCCGTTTTCAAATGTTTTATTTTTGAACGTCAGTTCACATTTATAGGTGGATCATCAGTTTTAGAGCTAAAATTAGCATGTTTAAAGTGATTTTCATGCTTCCAGGGGGCTCGGGAAGTGAATTAAATACTATTTGGAGGCATTTAATGTTCAATCAAAAACATCTGATTTTTGACAAAAGAGATAACACCCCCCCATTACGTCATACTTCAGAAATGTGGAAAATGGTCGGTTTTCAAATGTTTTATTTTTGAACGTCAGTTCACATTTGTAGGTGGATCATCAGTGTTAGAGCTAAAATGAGCATGTTTAAAGTGATTTTCATGCTTCCAGGGGCTCGGGAAGTCAATTAAATACTATTTGGAGGCATTTAATGTTCAATCAAAAACAGCTGATTTTTGACAAAAGAGATAACACCCCCCATTACGTCATGTTTCAGAAATGTGGAAAATGGTCAGTTTTCAAATGTTTTATTTTTGAACGTCAGTTCACATTTGTAGGTGGATCATCAGTGTTAGAGCTAAAATTAGCAGGTTTAAAGTGATTTTCATGCTTCCAGGGGCCCTAAACACAAGATTTATGGAATGGTTAAAAGTGCATGAAAATGGCCAATTTACTCACTCTGAGTTCTCAAAAAGGGTTTCTTCACCCCGGGAAGTTAATTAAATACCATTTGGAGGCATTTAATGTTCGAGCAAAAACTGCTGATTTTCGACAAAAGAGATAACACCCCCCCATTACGTCATGCTTCAGAAATGTGGAAAATGGTCCGTTTTCAAATGTTTTATTTTTGAACATCAGTTCACATTTGTAGGTGGATCATCAGTGTTAGAGCTAAAATTAGCATGTTTAAAGTGATTTTCATGCTTCCAGGGGCTCGGGAAGTGAATTAAATACTATTTGGAGGCATTTAATGTTCAATCAAAAACAGCTGATTTTTGACAAAAGAGATAACACCCCCCCATTACGTCATGCTTCAGAAATGTGGAAAATGGTCCGTTTTCAAATGTTTTATTTTTGAACGTCAGTTCACATTTGTAGGTGGATCATCAGTGTTAGAGCTAAAATTAGCATGTTTAAAGTGATTTTCATGCTTCCAGGGGCCGTAAACACAAGATTTATGGAATGGTTAAAAGTGCATGAAAATGGCCAATTTACTCACTCTGAGTTCTCAAAAAGTGTTTCTTCACCCCGGGAAGTTAATTAAATACCATTTGGAGGCATTTAATGTTCAAGCAGAAACGGCTGATTTTCGACAAAAGAGATAACACCCCCCCCATTAAGTCATGCTTCAGAAATGTGGACAATGGTCCGTTTTCAAATGTTTGATTTTGGAACGTCAGTTCACATTTGTAGGTGGATCATCAGTGTTAGAGCTAAAATTAGCATGTTTAAAGTGATTTTCATGCTTCCAGGGGCTCGGGAAGTGAATTAAATACTATTTGGAGGCATTTAATGTTCAATCAAAAACAGCTGATTTTTGACAAAAGAGATAACACCCCCCCCCATTACGTCATGCTTCAGAAATGTGGAAAATGGTCCGTTTTCAAATGTTTTATTTTTGAACGTCAGTTCACATTTGTAGGCGGATCATCAGTGTTAGAGCTAAAATTAGCATGTTTAAAGTGATTTTCATGCTTCCAGGGGCCCTAAACACAAGATTTATGGAATGGTTAAAAGTGCATGAAAATGGCCAATTTACTCACTCTGAGTTCTCAAAAAGGGTTTCTTCACCCCGGGAAGTTAATTAAATACCATTTGGAGGCATTTAATGTTCGAGCAAAAACGGCTGATTTTCGACAAAAGAGATAACACCCCCCCATTACGTCATGCTTCAGAAATGTGGAAAATGGTCCGTTTTCAAATGTTTTATTTTTGAACGTCAGTTCACATTTGTAGGTAGATCATCAGTGTTAGAGCTAAAAATTAGCATGTTTAAAGTGATTTTCATGCTTCCAGGGGCTCGGGAAGTGAATTAAATACTATTTGGAGGCATTTAATGTTCAAGCAAAAACAGCTGATTTTTGACAAAAGAGATAACACCCCCCCATTACGTCATGCTTCAGAAATGTGGAAAATGGTCCGTTTTCAAATGTTTTATTTTTGAACGTCAGTTCACATTTGTAGGTGGATCATCAGTGTTAGAGCTAAAATTAGCATGTTTAAAGTGATTTTCATGCTTCCAGGGGCCCTAAACACAAGATTTATGGAATGGTTAAAAGTGCATGAAAATGGCCAATTTACTCACTCTGAGTTCTCAAAAAGGGTTTCTTCACCCCGGGAAGTTAATTAAATACCATTTGGAGGCATTTAATGTTCGAGCAAAAACGGCTGATTTTCGACAAAAGAGATAACACCCCCCCATTACGTCATGCTTCAGAAATGTGGAAAATGGTCCGTTTTCAAATGTTTTATTTTTGAACGTCAGTTCACATTTGTAGGTGGATCATCAGTGTTAGACCTAAAATTAGCATGTTTAAAGTGATTTTCATGCTTCCAGGGGCTCGGGAAGTGAATTAAATACTATTTGGAGGCATTTAATGTTCAAGCAAAAACAGCTGATTTTTGACAAAAGAGATAACACCCCCCCCATTACGTCATGCTTCAGAAATGTGGAAAATGGTCCATTTTCAAATGTTTTATTTTTGAACGTCATTTCACATTTGTAGGTGGATCATCAGTGTTAGAGCTA
This sequence comes from Lissotriton vulgaris, assembly GCF_964263255.1. Taxonomy (NCBI): domain Eukaryota; kingdom Metazoa; phylum Chordata; class Amphibia; order Caudata; family Salamandridae; genus Lissotriton; species Lissotriton vulgaris. Next base: position 973,189 of record NW_028253623.1, on the reverse strand, counting down.
AAATTAGCATGTTTAAAGTGATGTTCATGCTTCCAGGGGCCCTATACACAAGATTTATGGAATGGTGAAAAGTGCATGAAAATGGCCAATTTACTCACTCTGAGTTCTCAAAAAGGGTTTCTTCACCCCGGGAAGTTAATTAAATACCATTTGGAGGCATTTAATGTTCAAGCAAAAACTGCTGATTTTCGACAAAAGAGATAACACCCCCCCATTACGTCATGCTTCAGAAATGTGGAAAATGGTCCGTTTTCAAATGTTTTATTTTTGAACGTCAGTTCACATTTGTAGGTGGATCATCAGTGTTAGAGCTAAAATTAGCATGTTTAAAGTGATTTTCATGCTTCCAGGGGCTCGGGAAGTGAATTAAATACTATTTGGAGGCATTTAATGTTCAATCAAAAACAGCTGATTTTTGACAAAAGAGATAACACCCCCCATTACGTCATTCTTCAGAAATGTGGAAAATGGTCCGTTTTCAAATGTTTTATTTTTGAGCGTCAGTTCACATTTGTAGGTGGATCATCAGTGTTAGAGCTAAAATTAGCATGTTTAAAGTGATATTCATGCTTCCGGGGGCCCTAAACACAAGATTTATGGAATGGTTAAAAGTGCATGAAAATGGCCAATTTACTCACTCTGAGTTCTCAAAAAGTATTTCTTCACCCCGGGAAGTTAATTAAATACCATTTGGAGGCATTTAATGTTCAAGCAGAAACGGCTGATTTTCGACAAAAGAGATAACACCCCCCCCATTAACTCATGCTTCAGAAATGTGGACAATGGTCTGTTTTCAAATGTTTTATTTTGGAACGTCAGTTCACATTTGTAGGTGGATCATCAGTGTTAGAGCTAAAATTAGCATGTTTATAGTGATGTTCATGCTTCCAGGGGCTCGGGAAGTGAATTAAATACTATTTGGAGGCATTTAATGTTCAATCAAAAACAGCTGATTTTTGACAAAAGAGATAACACCCCCCCCATTACGTCATGCTTCAGAAATGTGGAAAATGGTCCGTTTTAAAATGTTTTATTTTTGAATGTCAGTTCACATTTGTAGGTGGATCATCAGTGTTGGAGCTAAAATTAGCATGTTTAAAGTGATTTTCATGCTTCCAGGGGCCCTAAACACAAGATTTATGGAATGGTTAAAAGTGCATGAAAATGGCCAATTTACTCACTCTGAGTTCTCAAAAAGGGTTTCTTCACCCCGGGAAGTTAATTAAATACCATTTGGAGGCATTTAATGTTCGAGCAAAAACGGCTGATTTTCGACAAAAGAGATAACACCCCCCCATTACGTCATGCTTCAGAAATGTGGAAAATGGTCCGTTTTCAAATGTTTTATTTTTGAACGTCAGTTCACATTTGTAGGTGGATCATCAGTGTTAGAGCTAAAATTAGCATGTTTAAAGTGATTTTCATGCTTCCAGGGGCCCTAAACACAAGATTTATGGAATGGTTAAAAGTGCATGAAAATGGCCAATTTACTCACTCTGAGTTCTCAAAAAGGGTTTCTTCACCCCGGGAAGTTAATTAAATACCATTTGGAGGCATTTAATGTTCGAGCAAAAACGGCTGATTTTCGACAAAAGAGATAACACCCCCCCATTACGTCATACTTCAGAAATGTGGAAAATGGTCGGTTTTCAAATGTTTTATTTTTGAACGTCAGTTCACATTTGTAGGTGGATCATCAGTGTTAGAGCTAAAATGAGCATGTTTAAAGTGATTTTCATGCTTCCAGGGGCTCGGGAAGTCAATTAAATACTATTTGGAGGCATTTAATGTTCAATCAAAAACAGCTGATTTTTGACAAAAGAGATAACACCCCCCCATTACGTCATGCTTCAGAAATGTGGAAAATGGTCAGTTTTCAAATGTTTTATTTTTGAACGTCAGTTCACATTTGTAGGTGGATCATCAGTGTTAGAGCTAAAATTAGCAGGTTTAAAGTGATTTTCATGCTTCCAGGGGCCCTAAACACAAGATTTATGGAATGGTTAAAAGTGCATGAAAATGGCCAATTTACTCACTCTGAGTTCTCAAAAAGGGTTTCTTCACCCCGGGAAGTTAATTAAATACCATTTGGAGGCATTTAATGTTCGAGCAAAAACTGCTGATTTTCGACAAAAGAGATAACACCCCCCCATTACGTCATGCTTCAGAAATGTGGAAAATGGTCCGTTTTCAAATGTTTTATTTTTGAACATCAGTTCACATTTGTAGGTGGATCATCAGTGTTAGAGCTAAAATTAGCATGTTTAAAGTGATTTTCATGCTTCCAGGGGCTCGGGAAGTGAATTAAATACTATTTGGAGGCATTTAATGTTCAATCAAAAACAGCTGATTTTTGACAAAAGAGATAACACCCCCCCATTACGTCATGCTTCAGAAATGTGGAAAATGGTCCGTTTTCAAATGTTTTATTTTTGAACGTCAGTTCACATTTGTAGGTGGATCATCAGTGTTAGAGCTAAAATTAGCATGTTTAAAGTGATTTTCATGCTTCCAGGGGCCGTAAACACAAGATTTATGGAATGGTTAAAAGTGCATGAAAATGGCCAATTTACTCACTCTGAGTTCTCAAAAAGGGTTTCTTCACCCCGGGAAGTTAATTAAATACCATTTGGAGGCATTTAATGTTCGAGCAAAAACGGCTGATTTTCGACAAAAGAGATAACACCCCCCCATTACGTCATGCTTCAGAAATGTGGAAAATGGTCCGTTTTCAAATGTTTTATTTTTGAACGTCAGTTCACATTTGTAGGCGGATCATCAGTGTTAGAGCTAAAATTAGCATGTTTAAAGTGATTTTCATGCTTCCCCGGGCTCGGGAAGTGAATTAAATACTATTTGGAGGCATTTAATGTTCAAGCAAAAACAGCTGATTTTTGACAAAAGAGATAACACCCCCCCCATTACGTCATGCTTCAGAAATGTGGAAAATGGTCCGTTTTCAAATGTTTTATTTTTGAACGTCAGTTCACATTTGTAGGTGGATCATCAGTGTTAGAGCTAAAATTAGCATGTTTAAAGTGATTTTCATGCTTCCAGGGGCCCTAAACACAAGATTTATGGAATGGTTAAAAGTGCATAAAAATGGCCAATTTACTCACTCTGAGTTCTCAAAAAGGGGTTCTTCACCCCGGGAAGTTAATTAAATACCATTTGGAGGCATTTAATGTTCGAGCAAAAACTGCTGATTTTCGACAAAAGAGATAACACCCCCCCATTACGTCATGCTTCAGAAATGTGGAAAATGGTCCGTTTTCAAATGTTTTATTTTTTAACATCAGTTCACATTTGTAGGTGGATCATCAGTGTTAGAGCTAAAATTAGCATGTTTAAAGTGATTTTTCATGCTTCCATGGGCTCGGGAAGTGAATTAAATACTATTTGGAGGCATTTAATGTTCAAGCAAAAACAGCTGATTTTTGACAAAAGAGATAACACCCCCCCATTACGTCATGCTTCAGAAATGTGGAAAATGGTCCGTTTTCAAATGTTTTATTTTTGAACGTCAGTTCACATTTGTAGGTGGATCATCAGTGTTAGAGCTAAAATTAGCATGTTTAAAGTGATTTTCATGCTTCCAGGGGCCCTAAACACAAGATTTATGGAATGGTTAAAAGTGCATGAAAATGGCCAATTTACTCACTCTGAGTTCTCAAAAAGGGTTTCTTCACCCCGGGAAGTTAATTAAATACCATTTGGAGGCATTTAATGTTCGAGCAAAAACTGCTGATTTTCGACAAAAGAGATAACACCCCCCCATTACGTCATGCTTCAGAAATGTGGAAAATGGTCCGTTTTCAAATGTTTTATTTTTGAACATCAGTTCACATTTGTAGGTGGATCATCAGTGTTAGAGCTAAAATTAGCATGTTTAAAGTGATTTTCATGCTTCCAGGGGCTCGGGAAGTGAATTAAATACTATTTGGAGGCATTTAATGTTCAATCAAAAACAGCTGATTTTTGACAAAAGAGATAACACCCCCCCATTACGTCATGCTTCAGAAATGTGGAAAATGGTCCGTTTTCAAATGTTTTATTTTTGAACGTCAGTTCACATTTGTAGGTGGATCATCAGTGTTAGAGCTAAAATTAGCATGTTTAAAGTGATTTTCATGCTTCCAGGGGCCGTAAACACAAGATTTATGGAATGGTTAAAAGTGCATGAAAATGGCCAATTTACTCACTCTGAGTTCTCAAAAAGGGTTTCTTCAGCCCGGGAAGTTAATTAAATACCATTTGGAGGCATTTAATGTTCGAGCAAAAACGGCTGATTTTCAACAAAAGAGATAACACCCCCCCATTACGTCATGCTTCAGAAATGTGGAAAATGGTCCGTTTTCAAATGTTTTATTTTTGAACGTCAGTTCACATTTGTAGGTGGATCATCAGTGTTAGAGCTAAAATTAGCATGTTTAAAGTGATTTTCATGCTTCCCCGGGCTCGGGAAGTGAATTAAATACTATTTGGAGGCATTTAATGTTCAAGCAAAAACAGCTGATTTTTGACAAAAGAGATAACACCGCCCCATTACGTCATGCTTCAGAAATGTGGAAAATGGTCCATTTTCAAATGTTTTATTTTTGAACGTCAGTTCACATTTGTAGGTGGATCATCAGTGTTAGAGCTAAAATTAGCATGTTTAAAGTGATTTTCATGCTTCCAGGGGCCCTAAACACAAGATTTATGGAATGGTTAAAAGTGCATGAAAATGGCCAATTTACTCACTCTGAGTTCTCAAAAAGGGTTTCTTCACCCCGGGAAGTTAATTAAATACCATTTGGAGGCATTTAATGTTCGAGCAAAAACTGCTGATTTTCGACAAAAGAGATAACACCCCCCCATTACGTCATGCTTCAGAAATGTGGAAAATGGTCCGTTTTCAAATGTTTTATTTTTGAACATCAGTTCACATTTGTAGGTGGATCATCAGTGTTAGAGCTAAAATTAGCATGTTTAAAGTGATTTTCATGCTTCCAGGGGCCCTAAACACAAGATTTATGGAATGGTTAAAAGTGCATGAAAATGGCCAATTTACTCACTCTGAGTTCTCAAAAAGGGTTTCTTCACCCCGGGAAGTTAATTAAATACCATTTGGAGGCATTTAATGTTCGAGCAAAAACGGCTGATTTTCGACAAAAGAGATAACACCCCCCCATTACGTCATGCTTCAGAAATGTGGAAAATGGTCCGTTTTCAAATGTTTTATTTTTGAACGTCAGTTCACATTTGTAGGTGGATCATCAGTGTTAGAGCTAAAATTAGCATGTTTAAAGTGATTTTCATGCTTCCAGGGGCTCGGGAAGTGAATTAAATACTATTTGGAGGCATTTAATGTTCAATCAAAAACAGCTGATTTTTGACAAAAGAGATAACACCCCCCCATTACGTCATGCTTCAGAAATGTGGAAAATGGTCCGTTTTCAAATGTTTTATTTTTGAACGTCAGTTCACATTTGTAGGTGGATCATCAGTGTTAGAGCTAAAATTAGCATGTTTAAAGTGATATTCATGCTTCCGGGGGCCCTAAACACAAGATTTATGGAATGGTTAAAAGTGCATGAAAATGGCCAATTTACTCACTCTGAGTTCTCAAAAAGTGTTTCTTCACCCCAGGAAGTTAATTAAATACCATTTGGAGGCATTTAATGTTCAAGCAGAAACGGCTGATTTTCGACAAAAGAGATAACACCCCCCCCATTAAGTCATGCTTCAGAAATGTGGACAATGGTCCGTTTTCAAATGTTTTATTTTTGAACGTCAGTTCACATTTGTAGGTGGATCATCAGTGTTAGAGCTAAAATTAGCATGTTTAAAGTGATTTTCATGCTTCCAGGGGCCCTAAACACAAGATTTATGGAATGGTTAAAAGTGCATGAAAATGGCCAATTTACTCACTCTGAGTTCTCAAAAAGGGTTTCTTCACCCCGGGAAGTTAATTAAATACCATTTGGAGGCATTTAATGTTCGAGCAAAAACTGCTGATTTTCGACAAAAGAGATATCACCCCCCCATTACGTCATGCTTCAGAAATGTGGAAAATGGTCCGTTTTCAAATGTTTTATTTTTGAACATCAGTTCACATTTGTAGGTGGATCATCAGTGTTAGAGCTAAAATTAGCATGTTTAAAGTGATTTTCATGCTTCCAGGGGCTCGGGAAGTGAATTAAATACTATTTGGAGGCATTTAATGTTCAAGCAAAAACAGCTGATTTTTCACAAAAGAGATAACACCCCCCCATTACGTCATGCTTCAGAAATGTGGAAAATGGTCCGTTTTCAAATGTTTTATTTTTGAACGTCAGTTCACATTTGTAGGTGGATCATCAGTGTTAGAGCAAAAATTAGCATGTTTAAAGTGATTTTCATGCTTCCAGGGGCCCTAAACACAAGATTTATGGAATGGTTAAAAGTGCATGAAAATGGCCAATTTACTCACTCTGAGTTCTCAAAAAGGGTTTCTTCACCCCGGGAAGTTAATTAAATACCATTTGGAGGCATTTATTGTTCGAGCAAAAACGGCTGATTTTCGACAAAAGAGATAACACCCCCCCATTACGTCATGCTTCAGAAATGTGGAAAATGGTCCGTTTTCAAATGTTTTATTTTTGAACGTCAGTTCACATTTGTAGGTGGATCATCAGTGTTAGAGCTAAAATTAGCATGTTTAAAGTGATTTTCATGCTTCCAGGGGCTCGGGAAGTGAATTAAATACTATTTGGAGGCATTTAATGTTCAAGCAAAAACAGCTGATTTTTGACAAAAGAGATAACACCCCCCCATTACGTCATGCTTCAGAAATGTGGAAAATGGTCCGTTTCCAAATGTTTTATTTTTGAACGTCAGTTCACATTTGTAGGTGGATCATCAGTGTTAGAGCTAAAATGAGCATGTTTAAAGTGATTTTCATGCTTCCAGGGGCCCTAAACACAAGATTTATGGAATGGTTAAAAGTGCATGAAAATGGCCAATTTACTCACTCTGAGTTCTCAAAAAGGGTTTCTTCACCCCGGGAAGTTAATTAAATACCATTTGGAGGCATTTAATGTTCGAGCAAAAACTGCTGATTTTCGACAAAAGAGATATCACCCCCCCATTACGTCATGCTTCAGAAATGTGGAAAATGGTCCGTTTTCAAATGTTTTATTTTTGAACATCAGTTCACATTTGTAGGTGGATCATCAGTGTTAGAGCTAAAATTAGCATGTTTAAAGTGATTTTCATGCTTCCAGGGGCTCGGGAAGTGAATTAAATACTATTTGGAGGCATTTAATGTTCAAGCAAAAACAGCTGATTTTTCACAAAAGAGATAACACCCCCCCATTACGTCATGCTTCAGAAATGTGGAAAATGGTCCGTTTTCAAATGTTTTATTTTTGAACGTCAGTTCACATTTGTAGGTGGATCATCAGTGTTAGAGCAAAAATTAGCATGTTTAAAGTGATTTTCATGCTTCCAGGGGCCCTAAACACAAGATTTATGGAATGGTTAAAAGTGCATGAAAATGGCCAATTTACTCACTCTGAGTTCTCAAAAAGGGTTTCTTCACCCCGGGAAGTTAATTAAATACCATTTGGAGGCATTTATTGTTCGAGCAAAAACGGCTGATTTTCGACAAAAGAGATAACACCCCCCCATTACGTCATGCTTCAGAAATGTGGAAAATGGTCCGTTTTCAAATGTTTTATTTTTGAACGTCAGTTCACATTTGTAGGTGGATCATCAGTGTTAGAGCTAAAATTAGCATGTTTAAAGTGATTTTCATGCTTCCAGGGGCTCGGGAAGTGAATTAAATACTATTTGGAGGCATTTAATGTTCAAGCAAAAACAGCTGATTTTTGACAAAAGAGATAACACCCCCCCATTACGTCATGCTTCAGAAATGTGGAAAATGGTCCGTTTTCAAATGTTTTATTTTTGAACGTCAGTTCACATTTGTAGGTGGATCATCAGTGTTAGAGCTAAAATGAGCATGTTTAAAGTGATTTTCATGCTTCCAGGGGCCCTAAACACAAGATTTATGGAATGGTTAAAAGTGCATGAAAATGGCCAATTTACTCACTCTGAGTTCTCAAAAAGGGTTTCTTCACCCCGGGAAGTTAATTAAATACCATTTGGAGGCATTTAATGTTTGAGCAAAAACGGCTGATTTTCGACAAAAGAGATAACACCACCCCATTACGTCATGCTTCAGAAATGTGGAAAATGGTCCGTTTTCAAATGTTTTATTTTTGAACGTCAGTTAACATTTGTAGGTGGATCATCAGTGTTAGAGCTAAAATTAGCATGTTTAAAGTGATTTTCATGCTTCCAGGGGCCCTAAACACAAGATTTATGGAATGGTTAAAAGTGCATGAAAATGGCCAATTTACTCACTCTGAGTTCTCAAAAAGGGTTTCTTCACCCCGGGAAGTTAATTAAATACCATTTGGAGGCATTTAATGTTCGAGCAAAAACGGCTGATTTTCGACAAAAGAGATAACACCCCCCCATTACGTCATGCTTCAGAAATGTGGAAAATGGTCCGTTTTCAAATGTTTTATTTTTGAACGTCAGTTCACATTTGTAGGTAGATCATCAGTGTTAGAGCTAAAAATTAGCATGTTTAAAGTGATTTTCATGCTTCCAGGGGCTCGGGAAGTGAATTAAATACTATTTGGAGGCATTTAATGTTCAAGCAAAAACAGCTGATTTTTGACAAAAGAGATAACACCCCCCCCATTACGTCATGCTTCAGAAATGTGGAAAATGGTCCGTTTTCAAATGTTTTATTTTTGAACGTCAGTTCACATTTGTAGGTGGATCATCAGTGTTAGAGCTAAAATTAGCATGTTTAAAGTGATTTTCATGCTTCCAGGGGCCCTAAACACAAGATTTATGGAATGGTTAAAAGTGCATGAAAATGGCCAATTTACTCACTCTGAGTTCTCAAAAAGGGTTTCTTCACCCCGGGAAGTTAATTAAATACCATTTGGAGGCATTTAATGTTCGAGCAAAAACGGCTGATTTTCGACAAAAGAGATAACACCCCCCCATTACGTCATGCTTCAGAAATGTGGAAAATGGTCCGTTTTCAAATGTTTTATTTTTGAACGTCAGTTCACATTTGTAGGTGGATCATCAGTGTTAGACCTAAAATTAGCATGTTTAAAGTGATTTTCATGCTTCCAGGGGCTCGGGAAGTGAATTAAATACTATTTGGAGGCATTTAATGTTCAAGCAAAAACAGCTGATTTTTGACAAAAGAGATAACACCCCCCCATTACGTCATGCTTCAGAAATGTGGAAAATGGTCCATTTTCAAATGTTTTATTTTTGAACGTCAGTTCACATTTGTAGGTGGATCATCAGTGTTAGAGCTAAAATTAGCATGTTTAAAGTGATTTTCATGCTTCCAGGGGCCCTATACACAAGATTTATGGAATGGTTAAAAGTGCATGAAAATGGCCAATTTACTCACTCTGAGTTCTCAAAAAGGGTTTCTTCACCCCGGGAAGTTAATTAAATACCATTTGGAGGCATTTAATGTTCAAGCAAAAACTGCTGATTTTCGACAAAAGAGATAACACCCCCCCATTACGTCATGCTTCAGAAATGTGGAAAATGGTCCGTTTTCAAATGTTTTATTTTTGAACGTCAGTTCACATTTGTAGGTGGATCATCAGTGTTAGAGCTAAAATTAGCATGTTTAAAGTGATTTTCATGCTTCCAGGGGCTCGGGAAGTGAATTAAATACTATTTGGAGGCATTTAATGTTCAATCAAAAACAGCTGATTTTTGACAAAAGAGATAACACCCCCCATTACGTCATTCTTCAGAAATGTGGAAAATGGTCCGTTTTCAAATGTTTTATTTTTGAGCGTCAGTTCACATTTGTAGGTGGATCATCAGTGTTAGAGCTAAAATTAGCATGTTTAAAGTGATATTCATGCTTCCGGGGGCCCTAAACACAAGATTTATGGAATGGTTAAAAGTGCATGAAAATGGCCAATTTACTCACTCTGAGTTCTCAAAAAGTGTTTCTTCACCCCGGGAAGTTAATTAAATACCATTTGGAGGCATTTAATGTTCAAGCAGAAACGGCTGATTTTCGACAAAAGAGATAACACCCCCCCCATTAAGTCATGCTTCAGAAATGTGGACAATGGTCCGTTTTCAAATGTTTTATTTTGGAACGTCAGTTCACATTTGTAGGTGGATCATCAGTGTTAGAGCTAAAATTAGCATGTTTATAGTGATGTTCATGCTTCCAGGGGCTCGGGAAGTGAATTAAATACTATTTGGAGGCATTTAATGTTCAATCAAAAACAGCTGATTTTTGACAAAAGAGATAACACCCCCCCCATTACGTCATGCTTCAGAAATGTGGAAAATGGTCCGTTTTAAAATGTTTTATTTTTGAATGTCAGTTCACATTTGTAGGTGGATCATCAGTGTTGGAGCTAAAATTAGCATGTTTAAAGTGATTTTCATGCTTCCAGGGGCCCTAAACACAAGATTTATGGAATGGTTAAAAGTGCATGAAAATGGCCAATTTACTCACTCTGAGTTCTCAAAAAGGGTTTCTTCACCCCGGGAAGTTAATTAAATACCATTTGGAGGCATTTAATGTTCGAGCAAAAACGGCTGATTTTCGACAAAAGAGATAACACCCCCCCATTACGTCATGCTTCAGAAATGTGGAAAATGGTCCGTTTTCAAAAGTTTTATTTTTGAACGTCAGTTCACATTTGTAGGTGGATCATCAGTGTTAGAGCTAAAATTAGCATGTTTAAAGTGATTTTCATGCTTCCAGGGGCCCTAAACACAAGATTTATGGAATGGTTAAAAGTGCATGAAAATGGCCAATTTACTCACTCTGAGTTCTCAAAAAGGGTTTCTTCACCCCGGGAAGTTAATTAAATACCATTTGGAGGCATTTAATGTTCGAGCAAAAACGGCTGATTTTCGACAAAAGAGATAACACCCCCCCCATTACGTCATGCTTCAGAAATGTGGAAAATGGTCCGTTTTCAAATGTTTTATTTTTGAACGTCAGTTCACATTTATAGGTGGATCATCAGTTTTAGAGCTAAAATTAGCATGTTTAAAGTGATTTTCATGCTTCCAGGGGGCTCGGGAAGTGAATTAAATACTATTTGGAGGCATTTAATGTTCAATCAAAAACATCTGATTTTTGACAAAAGAGATAACACCCCCCCATTACGTCATACTTCAGAAATGTGGAAAATGGTCGGTTTTCAAATGTTTTATTTTTGAACGTCAGTTCACATTTGTAGGTGGATCATCAGTGTTAGAGCTAAAATGAGCATGTTTAAAGTGATTTTCATGCTTCCAGGGGCTCGGGAAGTCAATTAAATACTATTTGGAGGCATTTAATGTTCAATCAAAAACAGCTGATTTTTGACAAAAGAGATAACACCCCCCCATTACGTCATGCTTCAGAAATGTGGAAAATGGTCAGTTTTCAAATGTTTTATTTTTGAACGTCAGTTCACATTTGTAGGTGGATCATCAGTGTTAGAGCTAAAATTAGCAGGTTTAAAGTGATTTTCATGCTTCCAGGGGCCCTAAACACAAGATTTATGGAATGGTTAAAAGTGCATGAAAATGGCCAATTTACTCACTCTGAGTTCTCAAAAAGGGTTTCTTCACCCCGGGAAGTTAATTAAATACCATTTGGAGGCATTTAATGTTCGAGCAAAAACTGCTGATTTTCGACAAAAGAGATAACACCCCCCCATTACGTCATGCTTCAGAAATGTGGAAAATGGTCCGTTTTCAAATGTTTTATTTTTGAACATCAGTTCACATTTGTAGGTGGATCATCAGTGTTAGAGCTAAAATTAGCATGTTTAAAGTGATTTTCATGCTTCCAGGGGCTCGGGAAGTGAATTAAATACTATTTGGAGGCATTTAATGTTCAATCAAAAACAGCTGATTTTTGACAAAAGAGATAACACCCCCCCATTACGTCATGCTTCAGAAATGTGGAAAATGGTCCGTTTTCAAATGTTTTATTTTTGAACGTCAGTTCACATTTGTAGGTGGATCATCAGTGTTAGAGCTAAAATTAGCAGGTTTAAAGTGATTTTCATGCTTCCAGGGGCCCTAAACACAAGATTTATGGAATGGTTAAAAGTGCATGAAAATGGCCAATTTACTCACTCTGAGTTCTCAAAAAGGGTTTCTTCACCCCGGGAAGTTAATTAAATACCATTTGGAGGCATTTAATGTTCGAGCAAAAACTGCTGATTTTCGACAAAAGAGATAACACCCCCCCATTACGTCATGCTTCAGAAATGTGGAAAATGGTCCGTTTTCAAATGTTTTATTTTTGAACATCAGTTCACATTTGTAGGTGGATCATCAGTGTTAGAGCTAAAATTAGCATGTTTAAAGTGATTTTCATGCTTCCAGGGGCTCGGGAAGTGAATTAAATACTATTTGGAGGCATTTAATGTTCAATCAAAAACAGCTGATTTTTGACAAAAGAGATAACACCCCCCCATTACGTCATGCTTCAGAAATGTGGAAAATGGTCCGTTTTCAAATGTTTTATTTTTGAACGTCAGTTCACATTTGTAGGTGGATCATCAGTGTTAGAGCTAAAATTAGCATGTTTAAAGTGATTTTCATGCTTCCAGGGGCCGTAAACACAAGATTTATGGAATGGTTAAAAGTGAATGAAAATGGCCAATTTACTCACTCTGAGTTCTCAAAAAGGGTTTCTTCACCCCGGGAAGTTAATTAAATACCATTTGGAGGCATTTAATGTTCGAGCAAAAACGGCTGATTTTCGACAAAAGAGATAACACCCCCCCATTACGTCATGCTTCAGAAATGTGGAAAATGGTCCGTTTTCAAATGTTTTATTTTTGAACGTCAGTTCACATTTGTAGGCGGATCATCAGTGTTAGAGCTAAAATTAGCATGTTTAAAGTGATTTTCATGCTTCCCCGGGCTCGGGAAGTGAATTAAATACTATTTGGAGGCATTTAATGTTCAAGCAAAAACAGCTGATTTTTGACAAAAGAGATAACACCCCCCCCATTACGTCATGCTTCAGAAATGTGGAAAATGGTCCGTTTTCAAATGTTTTATTTTTGAACGTCAGTTCACATTTGTAGGTGGATCATCAGTGTTAGAGCTAAAATTAGCATGTTTAAAGTGATTTTCATGCTTCCAGGGGCCCTAAACACAAGATTTATGGAATGGTTAAAAGTGCATGAAAATGGCCAATTTACTCACTCTGAGTTCTCAAAAAGGGGTTCTTCACCCCGGGAAGTTAATTAAATACCATTTGGAGGCATTTAATGTTCGAGCAAAAACTGCTGATTTTCGACAAAAGAGATAACACCCCCCCATTACGTCATGCTTCAGAAATGTGGAAAATGGTCCGTTTTCAAATGTTTTATTTTTTAACATCAGTTCACATTTGTAGGTGGATCATCAGTGTTAGAGCTAAAATTAGCATGTTTAAAGTGATTTTTCATGCTTCCAGGGGCTCGGGAAGTGAATTAAATACTATTTGGAGGCATTTAATGTTCAAGCAAAAACAGCTGATTTTTGACAAAAGAGATAACACCCCCCCATTACGTCATGCTTCAGAAATGTGGAAAATGGTCCGTTTTCAAATGTTTTATTTTTGAACGTCAGTTCACATTTGTAGGTGGATCATCAGTGTTAGAGCTAAAATTAGCATGTTTAAAGTGATTTTCATGCTTCCAGGGGCCCTAAACACAAGATTTATGGAATGGTTAAAAGTGCATGAAAATGGCCAATTTACTCACTCTGAGTTCTCAAAAAGGGTTTCTTCACCCCGGGAAGTTAATTAAATACCATTTGGAGGCATTTAATGTTCGAGCAAAAACTGCTGATTTTCGACAAAAGAGATAACACCCCCCCATTACGTCATGCTTCAGAAATGTGGAAAATGGTCCGTTTTCAAATGTTTTATTTTTGAACATCAGTTCACATTTGTAGGTGGATCATCAGTGTTAGAGCTAAAATTAGCATGTTTAAAGTGATTTTCATGCTTCCAGGGGCTCGGGAAGTGAATTAAATACTATTTGGAGGCATTTAATGTTCAATCAAAAACAGCTGATTTTTGACAAAAGAGATAACACCCCCCCATTACGTCATGCTTCAGAAATGTGGAAAATGGTCCGTTTTCAAATGTTTTATTTTTGAACGTCAGTTCACATTTGTAGGTGGATCATCAGTGTTAGAGCTAAAATTAGCATGTTTAAAGTGATTTTCATGCTTCCAGGGGCCGTAAACACAAGATTTATGGAATGGTTAAAAGTGCATGAAAATGGCCAATTTACTCACTCTGAGTTCTCAAAAAGGGTTTCTTCACCCCGGGAAGTTAATTAAATACCATTTGGAGGCATTTAATGTTCGAGCAAAAACGGCTGATTTTCAACAAAAGAGATAACACCCCCCCATTACGTCATGCTTCAGAAATGTGGAAAATGGTCCGTTTTCAAATGTTTTATTTTTGAACGTCAGTTCACATTTGTAGGTGGATCATCAGTGTTAGAGCTAAAATTAGCATGTTTAAAGTGATTTTCATGCTTCCCCGGGCTCGGGAAGTGAATTAAATACTATTTGGAGGCATTTAATGTTCAAGCAAAAACAGCTGATTTTTGACAAAAGAGATAACACCCCCCCATTACGTCATGCTTCAGAAATGTGGAAAATGGTCCGTTTTCAAATGTTTTATTTTTGAACGTCAGTTCACATTTGTAGGTGGATCATCAGTGTTAGAGCTAAAATTAGCATGTTTAAAGTGATTTTCATGCTTCCAGGGGCCCTAAACACAAGATTTATGGAATGGTTAAAAGTGCATGAAAATGGCCAATTTACTCACTCTGAGTTCTCAAAAAGGGTTTCTTCACCCCGGGAAGTTAATTAAATACCATTTGGAGGCATTTAATGTTCGAGCAAAAACTGCTGATTTTCGACAAAAGAGATAACACCCCCCCATTACGTCATGCTTCAGAAATGTGGAAAATGGTCCGTTTTCAAATGTTTTATTTTTGAACATCAGTTCACATTTGTAGGTGGATCATCAGTGTTAGAGCTAAAATTAGCATGTTTAAAGTGATTTTCATGCTTCCAGGGGCTCGGGAAGTGAATTAAATACTATTTGGAGGCATTTAATGTTCAATCAAAAACAGCTGATTTTTGACAAAAGAGATAACACCCCCCCCATTACGTCATGCTTCAGAAATGTGGAAAATGGTCCGTTTTCAAATGTTTTATTTTTTAACCTCAGTTCACATTTGTAGGTGGATCATCAGTGTTAGAGCTAAAATTAGCATGTTTAAAGTGATTTTCATGCTTCCAGGGGCCCTAAACACAAGATTTATGGAATGGTTAAAAGTGCATGAAAATGGCCAATTTACTCACTCTGAGTTCTCAAAAAGGGTTTCTTCACCCCGGGAAGTTAATTAAATACCATTTGGAGGCATTTAATGTTCGAGCAAAAACGGCTGATTTTCGACAAAAGAGATAACACCCCCCCATTACGTCATGCTTCAGAAATGTGGAAAATGGTCCGTTTTCAAATGTTTTATTTTTGAACGTCAGTTCACATTTGTAGGTGGATCATCAGTGTTAGAGCTAAAATTAGCATGTTTAAAGTGATTTTCATGCTTCCAGGGGATCGGGAAGTGAATTAAATACTATTTGGAGGCATTTAATGTTCAATCAAAAACAGCTGATTTTTGACAAAAGAGATAACACCCCCCCATTACGTCATGCTTCAGAAATGTGGAAAATGGTCCGTTTTCAAATGTTTTATTTTTGAACGTCAGTTCACATTTGTAGGTGGATCATCAGTGTTAGAGCTAAAATTAGCATGTTTAAAGTGATATTCATGCTTCCGGGGGCCCTAAACACAAGATTTATTGAATGGTTAAAAGTGCATGAAAATGGCCAATTTACTCACTCTGAGTTCTCAAAAAGTGTTTCTTCACCCCAGGAAGTTAATTAAATACCATTTGGAGGCATTTAATGTTCAAGCAGAAACGGCTGATTTTCGACAAAAGAGATAACACCCCCCCCATTAAGTCATGCTTCAGAAATGTGGACAATGGTCCGTTTTCAAATGTTTTATTTTTGAACGTCAGTTCACATTTGTAGGTGGATCATCAGTGTTAGAGCTAAAATTAGCATGTTTAAAGTGATTTTCATGCTTCCAGGGGCCCTAAACACAAGATTTATGGAATGGTTAAAAGTGCATGAAAATGGCCAATTTACTCACTCTGAGTTCTCAAAAAGGGTTTCTTCACCCCGGGAAGTTAATTAAATACCATTTGGAGGCATTTAATGTTCGAGCAAAAACTGCTGATTTTCGACAAAAGAGATATCACCCCCCCATTACGTCATGCTTCAGAAATGTGGAAAATGGTCCGTTTTCAAATGTTTTATTTTTGAACATCAGTTCACATTTGTAGGTGGATCATCAGTGTTAGAGCTAAAATTAGCATGTTTAAAGTGATTTTCATGCTTCCAGGGGCTCGGGAAGTGAATTAAATACTTTTTGGAGGCATTTAATGTTCAAGCAAAAACAGCTGATTTTTCACAAAAGAGATAACACCCCCCCATTACGTCATGCTTCAGAAATGTGGAAAATGGTCCGTTTTCAAATGTTTTATTTTTGAACGTCAGTTCACATTTGTAGGTGGATCATCAGTGTTAGAGCAAAAATTAGCATGTTTAAAGTGATTTTCATGCTTCCAGGGGCCCTAAACACAAGATTTATGGAATGGTTAAAAGTGCATGAAAATGGCCAATTTACTCACTCTGAGTTCTCAAAAAGGGTTTCTTCACCCCGGGAAGTTAATTAAATACCATTTGGAGGCATTTATTGTTCGAGCAAAAACGGCTGATTTTCGACAAAAGAGATAACACCCCCCCATTACGTCATGCTTCAGAAATGTGGAAAATGGTCCGTTTTCAAATGTTTTATTTTTGAACGTCAGTTCACATTTGTAGGTGGATCATCAGTGTTAGAGCTAAAATTAGCATGTTTAAAGTGATTTTCATGCTTCCAGGGGCTCGGGAAGTGAATTAAATACTATTTGGAGGCATTTAATGTTCAAGCAAAAACAGCTGATTTTTGACAAAAGAGATAACACCCCCCCATTACGTCATGCTTCAGAAATGTGGAAAATGGTCCGTTTTCAAATGTTTTATTTTTGAACGTCAGTTCACATTTGTAGGTGGATCATCAGTGTTAGAGCTAAAATGAGCATGTTTAAAGTGATTTTCATGCTTCCAGGGGCCCTAAACACAAGATTTATGGAATGGTTAAAAGTGCATGAAAATGGCCAATTTACTCACTCTGAGTTCTCAAAAAGGGTTTCTTCACCCCGGGAAGTTAATTAAATACCATTTGGAGGCATTTAATGTTCGAGCAAAAACTGCTGATTTTCGACAAAAGAGATATCACCCCCCCATTACGTCATGCTTCAGAAATGTGGAAAATGGTCCGTTTTCAAATGTTTTATTTTTGAACATCAGTTCACATTTGTAGGTGGATCATCAGTGTTAGAGCTAAAATTAGCATGTTTAAAGTGATTTTCATGCTTCCAGGGGCTCGGGAAGTGAATTAAATACTATTTGGAGGCATTTAATGTTCAAGCAAAAACAGCTGATTTTTCACAAAAGAGATAACACCCCCCCATTACGTCATGCTTCAGAAATGTGGAAAATGGTCCGTTTTCAAATGTTTTATTTTTGAACGTCAGTTCACATTTGTAGGTGGATCATCAGTGTTAGAGCAAAAATTAGCATGTTTAAAGTGATTTTCATGCTTCCAGGGGCCCTAAACACAAGATTTATGGAATGGTTAAAAGTGCATGAAAATGGCCAATTTACTCACTCTGAGTTCTCAAAAAGGGTTTCTTCACCCCGGGAAGTTAATTAAATACCATTTGGAGGCATTTATTGTTCGAGCAAAAACGGCTGATTTTCGACAAAAGAGATAACACCCCCCCATTACGTCATGCTTCAGAAATGTGGAAAATGGTCCGTTTTCAAATGTTTTATTTTTGAACGTCAGTTCACATTTGTAGGTGGATCATCAGTGTTAGAGCTAAAATTAGCATGTTTAAAGTGATTTTCATGCTTCCAGGGGCTCGGGAAATGAATTAAATACTATTTGGAGGCATTTAATGTTCAAGCAAAAACAGCTGATTTTTGACAAAAGAGATAACACCCCCCCATTACGTCATGCTTCAGAAATGTGGAAAATGGTCCGTTTTCAAATGTTTTATTTTTGAACGTCAGTTCACATTTGTAGGTGGATCATCAGTGTTAGAGCTAAAATGAGCATGTTTAAAGTGATTTTCATGCTTCCAGGGGCCCTAAACACAAGATTTATGGAATGGTTAAAAGTGCATGAAAATGGCCAATTTACTCACTCTGAGTTCTCAAAAAAGGGTTTCTTCACCCCGGGAAGTTAATTAAATACCATTTGGAGGCATTTAATGTTTGAGCAAAAACGGCTGATTTTCGACAAAAGAGATAACACCACCCCATTACGTCATGCTTCAGAAATGTGGAAAATGGTCCGTTTTCAAATGTTTTATTTTTGAACGTCAGTTAACATTTGTAGGTGGATCATCAGTGTTAGAGCTAAAATTAGCATGTTTAAAGTGATTTTCATGCTTCCAGGGGCCCTAAACACAAGATTTATGGAATGGTTAAAAGTGCATGAAAATGGCCAATTTACTCACTCTGAGTTCTCAAAAAGGGTTTCTTCACCCCGGGAAGTTAATTATATACCATTTGGAGGCATTTAATGTTCGAGCAAAAACGGCTGATTTTCGACAAAAGAGATATCACCCCCCCATTACGTCATGCTTCAGAAATGTGGAAAATGGTCCGTTTTCAAATGTTTTATTTTTGAACGTCAGTTCACATTTGTAGGTGGATCATCAGTGTTAGAGCTAAAATTAGCATGTTTAAAGTGATTTTCATGCTTCCAGGGGCTCGGGGAAGTGAATTAAATACTATTTGGAGGCATTTAATGTTCAAGCAAAAACAGCTGATTTTTGACAAAAGAGATAACACCCCCCCATTACGTCATGCTTCAGAAATGTGGAAAATGGTCCGTTTTCAAATGTTTTATTTTTGAACGTCAGTTCACATTTGTAGGTGGATCATCAGTGTTAGAGCTAAAATTAGCATGTTTAAAGTGATTTTCATGCTTCCAGGGGCCCTAAACACAAGATTTATGGAATGGTTAAAAGTGCATGAAAATGGCCAATTTACTCACTCTGAGTTCTCAAAAAGGGTTTCTTCACCCCGGGAAGTTAATTAAATACCATTTGGAGGCATTTAATGTTCGAGCAAAAACTGCTGATTTTCGACAAAAGAGATAACACCCCCCATTACGTCATGCTTCAGAAATGTGGAAAATGGTCCGTTTTCAAATGTTTTATTTTTGAACATCAGTTCACATTTGTAGGTGGATCATCAGTGTTAGAGCTAAAATTAGCATGTTTAAAGTGATTTTCATGCTTCCAGGGGCTCGGGAAGTGAATTAAATACTATTTGGAGGCATTTAATGTTCAATCAAAAACAGCTGATTTTTGACAAAAGAGATAACACCCCCCCATTACGTCATGCTTCAGAAATGTGGAAAATGGTCCGTTTTCAAATGTTTTATTTTTGAACGTCAGTTCACATTTGTAGGTGGATCATCAGTGTTAGAGCTAAAATTAGCATGTTTAAAGTGATTTTCATGCTTCCAGGGGCCGTAAACACAAGATTTATGGAATGGTTAAAAGTGCATGAAAATGGCCAATTTACTCACTCTGAGTTCTCAAAAAGGGTTTCTTCACCCCGGGAAGTTAATTAAATACCATTTGGAGGCATTTAATGTTCGAGCAAAAACGGCTGATTTTCGACAAAAGAGATAACACCCCCCCATTACGTCATGCTTCAGAAATGTGGAAAATGGTCCGTTTTCAAATGTTTTATTTTTGAACGTCAGTTCACATTTGTAGGCGGATCATCAGTGTTAGAGCTAAAATTAGCATGTTTAAAGTGATTTTCATGCTTCCCCGGGCTCGGGAAGTGAATTAAATACTATTTGGAGGCATTTAATGTTCAAGCAAAAACAGCTGATTTTTGACAAAAGAGATAACACCCCCCCCATTACGTCATGCTTCAGAAATGTGGAAAATGGTCCGTTTTCAAATGTTTTATTTTTGAACGTCAGTTCACATTTGTAGGTGGATCATCAGTGTTAGAGCTAAAATTAGCATGTTTAAAGTGATTTTCATGCTTCCAGGGGCCCTAAACACAAGATTTATGGAATGGTTAAAAGTGCATGAAAATGGCCAATTTACTCACTCTGAGTTCTCAAAAAGGGGTTCTTCACCCCGGGAAGTTAATTAAATACCATTTGGAGGCATTTAATGTTCGAGCAAAAACTGCTGATTTTCGACAAAAGAGATAACACCCCCCCATTACGTCATGCTTCAGAAATGTGGAAAATGGTCCGTTTTCAAATGTTTTATTTTTTAACATCAGTTCACATTTGTAGGTGGATCATCAGTGTTAGAGCTAAAATTAGCATGTTTAAAGTGATTTTTCATGCTTCCAGGGGCTCGGGAAGTGAATTAAATACTATTTGGAGGCATTTAATGTTCAAGCAAAAACAGCTGATTTTTGACAAAAGAGATAACACCCCCCCATTACGTCATGCTTCAGAAATGTGGAAAATGGTCCGTTTTCAAATGTTTTATTTTTGAACGTCAGTTCACATTTGTAGGTGGATCATCAGTGTTAGAGCTAAAATTAGCATGTTTAAAGTGATTTTCATGCTTCCAGGGGCCCTAAACACAAGATTTATGGAATGGTTAAAAGTGCATGAAAATGGCCAATTTACTCACTCTGAGTTCTCAAAAAGGGTTTCTTCACCCCGGGAAGTTAATTAAATACCATTTGGAGGCATTTAATGTTCGAGCAAAAACTGCTGATTTTCGACAAAAGAGATAACACCCCCCCATTACGTCATGCTTCAGAAATGTGGAAAATGGTCCGTTTTCAAATGTTTTATTTTTGAACATCAGTTCACATTTGTAGGTGGATCATCAGTGTTAGAGCTAAAATTAGCATGTTTAAAGTGATTTTCATGCTTCCAGGGGCTCGGGAAGTGAATTAAATACTATTTGGAGGCATTTAATGTTCAATCAAAAACAGCTGATTTTTGACAAAAGAGATAACACCCCCCCATTACGTCATGCTTCAGAAATGTGGAAAATGGTCCGTTTTCAAATGTTTTATTTTTGAACGTCAGTTCACATTTGTAGGTGGATCATCAGTGTTAGAGCTAAAATTAGCATGTTTAAAGTGATTTTCATGCTTCCAGGGGCCGTAAACACAAGATTTATGGAATGGTTAAAAGTGCATGAAAATGGCCAATTTACTCACTCTGAGTTCTCAAAAAGGGTTTCTTCACCCCGGGAAGTTAATTAAATACCATTTGGAGGCATTTAATGTTCGAGCAAAAACGGCTGATTTTCAACAAAAGAGATAACACCCCCCCATTACGTCATGCTTCAGAAATGTGGAAAATGGTCCGTTTTCAAATGTTTTATTTTTGAACGTCAGTTCACATTTGTAGGTGGATCATCAGTGTTAGAGCTAAAATTAGCATGTTTAAAGTGATTTTCATGCTTCCCCGGGCTCGGGAAGTGAATTAAATACTATTTGGAGGCATTTAATGTTCAAGCAAAAACAGCTGATTTTTGACAAAAGAGATAACACCCCCCCATTACGTCATGCTTCAGAAATGTGGAAAATGGTCCGTTTTCAAATGTTTTATTTTTGAACGTCAGTTCACATTTGTAGGTGGATCATCAGTGTTAGAGCTAAAATTAGCATGTTTAAAGTGATTTTCATGCTTCCAGGGGCCCTAAACACAAGATTTATGGAATGGTTAAAAGTGCATGAAAATGGCCAATTTACTCACTCTGAGTTCTCAAAAAGGGTTTCTTCACCCCGGGAAGTTAATTAAATACCATTTGGAGGCATTTAATGTTCGAGCAAAAACTGCTGATTTTCGACAAAAGAGATAACACCCCCCCATTACGTCATGCTTCAGAAATGTGGAAAATGGTCCGTTTTCAAATGTTTTATTTTTGAACATCAGTTCACATTTGTAGGTGGATCATCAGTGTTAGAGCTAAAATTAGCATGTTTAAAGTGATTTTCATGCTTCCAGGGGCTCGGGAAGTGAATTAAATACTATTTGGAGGCATTTAATGTTCAATCAAAAACAGCTGATTTTTGACAAAAGAGATAACACCCCCCCCATTACGTCATGCTTCAGAAATGTGGAAAATGGTCCGTTTTCAAATGTTTTATTTTTTAACCTCAGTTCACATTTGTAGGTGGATCATCAGTGTTAGAGCTAAAATTAGCATGTTTAAAGTGATTTTCATGCTTCCAGGGGCCCTAAACACAAGATTTATGGAATGGTTAAAAGTGCATGAAAATGGCCAATTTACTCACTCTGAGTTCTCAAAAAGGGTTTCTTCACCCCGGGAAGTTAATTAAATACCATTTGGAGGCATTTAATGTTCGAGCAAAAACGGCTGATTTTCGACAAAAGAGATAACACCCCCCCATTACGTCATGCTTCAGAAATGTGGAAAATGGTCCGTTTTCAAATGTTTTATTTTTGAACATCAGTTCACATTTGTAGGTGGATCATCAGTGTTAGAGCTAAAATTAGCATGTTTAAAGTGATTTTCATGCTTCCAGGGGATCGGGAAGTGAATTAAATACTATTTGGAGGCATTTAATGTTCAATCAAAAACAGCTGATTTTTGACAAAAGAGATAACACCCCCCCATTACGTCATGCTTCAGAAATGTGGAAAATGGTCCGTTTTCAAATGTTTTATTTTTGAACGTCAGTTCACATTTGTAGGTGGATCATCAGTGTTAGAGCTAAAATTAGCATGTTTAAAGTGATATTCATGCTTCCGGGGGCCCTAAACACAAGATTTATGGAATGGTTAAAAGTGCATGAAAATGGCCAATTTACTCACTCTGAGTTCTCAAAAAGTGTTTCTTCACCCCAGGAAGTTAATTAAATACCATTTGGAGGCATTTAATGTTCAAGCAGAAACGGCTGATTTTCGACAAAAGAGATAACACCCCCCCCATTAAGTCATGCTTCAGAAATGTGGACAATGGTCCGTTTTCAAATGTTTTATTTTTGAACGTCAGTTCACATTTGTAGGTGGATCATCAGTGTTAGAGCTAAAATTAGCATGTTTAAAGTGATTTTCATGCTTCCAGGGGCCCTAAACACAAGATTTATGGAATGGTTAAAAGTGCATGAAAATGGCCAATTTACTCACTCTGAGTTCTCAAAAAGGGTTTCTTCACCCCGGGAAGTTAATTAAATACCATTTGGAGGCATTTAATGTTCGAGCAAAAACTGCTGATTTTCGACAAAAGAGATATCACCCCCCCATTACGTCATGCTTCAGAAATGTGGAAAATGGTCCGTTTTCAAATGTTTTATTTTTGAACATCAGTTCACATTTGTAGGTGGATCATCAGTGTTAGAGCTAAAATTAGCATGTTTAAAGTGATTTTCATGCTTCCAGGGGCTCGGGAAGTGAATTAAATACTTTTTGGAGGCATTTAATGTTCAAGCAAAAACAGCTGATTTTTCACAAAAGAGATAACACCCCCCCATTACGTCATGCTTCAGAAATGTGGAAAATGGTCCGTTTTCAAATGTTTTATTTTTGAACGTCAGTTCACATTTGTAGGTGGATCATCAGTGTTAGAGCAAAAATTAGCATGTTTAAAGTGATTTTCATGCTTCCAGGGGCCCTAAACACAAGATTTATGGAATGGTTAAAAGTGCATGAAAATGGCCAATTTACTCACTCTGAGTTCTCAAAAAGGGTTTCTTCACCCCGGGAAGTTAATTAAATACCATTTGGAGGCATTTATTGTTCGAGCAAAAACGGCTGATTTTCGACAAAAGAGATAACACCCCCCCATTACGTCATGCTTCAGAAATGTGGAAAATGGTCCGTTTTCAAATGTTTTATTTTTGAACGTCAGTTCACATTTGTAGGTGGATCATCAGTGTTAGAGCTAAAATTAGCATGTTTAAAGTGATTTTCATGCTTCCAGGGGCTCGGGAAGTGAATTAAATACTATTTGGAGGCATTTAATGTTCAAGCAAAAACAGCTGATTTTTGACAAAAGAGATAACACCCCCCCATTACGTCATGCTTCAGAAATGTGGAAAATGGTCCGTTTTCAAATGTTTTATTTTTGAACGTCAGTTCACATTTGTAGGTGGATCATCAGTGTTAGAGCTAAAATGAGCATGTTTAAAGTGATTTTCATGCTTCCAGGGGCCCTAAACACAAGATTTATGGAATGGTTAAAAGTGCATGAAAATGGCCAATTTACTCACTCTGAGTTCTCAAAAAGGGTTTCTTCACCCCGGGAAGTTAATTAAATACCATTTGGAGGCATTTAATGTTCGAGCAAAAACTGCTGATTTTCGACAAAAGAGATATCACCCCCCCATTACGTCATGCTTCAGAAATGTGGAAAATGGTCCGTTTTCAAATGTTTTATTTTTGAACATCAGTTCACATTTGTAGGTGGATCATCAGTGTTAGAGCTAAAATTAGCATGTTTAAAGTGATTTTCATGCTTCCAGGGGCTCGGGAAGTGAATTAAATACTATTTGGAGGCATTTAATGTTCAAGCAAAAACAGCTGATTTTTCACAAAAGAGATAACACCCCCCCATTACGTCATGCTTCAGAAATGTGGAAAATGGTCCGTTTTCAAATGTTTTATTTTTGAACGTCAGTTCACATTTGTAGGTGGATCATCAGTGTTAGAGCAAAAATTAGCATGTTTAAAGTGATTTTCATGCTTCCAGGGGCCCTAAACACAAGATTTATGGAATGGTTAAAAGTGCATGAAAATGGCCAATTTACTCACTCTGAGTTCTCAAAAAGGGTTTCTTCACCCCGGGAAGTTAATTAAATACCATTTGGAGGCATTTATTGTTCGAGCAAAAACGGCTGATTTTCGACAAAAGAGATAACACCCCCCCATTACGTCATGCTTCAGAAATGTGGAAAATGGTCCGTTTTCAAATGTTTTATTTTTGAACGTCAGTTCACATTTGTAGGTGGATCATCAGTGTTAGAGCTAAAATTAGCATGTTTAAAGTGATTTTCATGCTTCCAGGGGCTCGGGAAGTGAATTAAATACTATTTGGAGGCATTTAATGTTCAAGCAAAAACAGCTGATTTTTGACAAAAGAGATAACACCCCCCCATTACGTCATGCTTCAGAAATGTGGAAAATGGTCCGTTTTCAAATGTTTTATTTTTGAACGTCAGTTCACATTTGTAGGTGGATCATCAGTGTTAGAGCTAAAATGAGCATGTTTAAAGTGATTTTCATGCTTCCAGGGGCCCTAAACACAAGATTTATGGAATGGTTAAAAGTGCATGAAAATGGCCAATTTACTCACTCTGAGTTCTCAAAAAGGGTTTCTTCACCCCGGGAAGTTAATTAAATACCATTTGGAGGCATTTAATGTTCGAGCAAAAACTGCTGATTTTCGACAAAAGAGATATCACCCCCCCATTACGTCATGCTTCAGAAATGTGGAAAATGGTCCGTTTTCAAATGTTTTATTTTTGAACATCAGTTCACATTTGTAGGTGGATCATCAGTGTTAGAGCTAAAATTAGCATGTTTAAAGTGATTTTCATGCTTCCAGGGGCTCGGGAAGTGAATTAAATACTATTTGGAGGCATTTAATGTTCAAGCAAAAACAGCTGATTTTTCACAAAAGAGATAACACCCCCCCATTACGTCATGCTTCAGAAATGTGGAAAATGGTCCGTTTTCAAATGTTTTATTTTTGAACGTCAGTTCACATTTGTAGGTGGATCATCAGTGTTAGAGCAAAAATTAGCATGTTTAAAGTGATTTTCATGCTTCCAGGGGCCCTAAACACAAGATTTATGGAATGGTTAAAAGTGCATGAAAATGGCCAATTTACTCACTCTGAGTTCTCAAAAAGGGTTTCTTCACCCCGGGAAGTTAATTAAATACCATTTGGAGGCATTTATTGTTCGAGCAAAAACGGCTGATTTTCGACAAAAGAGATAACACCCCCCCATTACGTCATGCTTCAGAAATGTGGAAAATGGTCCGTTTTCAAATGTTTTATTTTTGAACGTCAGTTCACATTTGTAGGTGGATCATCAGTGTTAGAGCTAAAATTAGCATGTTTAAAGTGATTTTCATGCTTCCAGGGGCTCGGGAAATGAATTAAATACTATTTGGAGGCATTTAATGTTCAAGCAAAAACAGCTGATTTTTGACAAAAGAGATAACACCCCCCCATTACGTCATGCTTCAGAAATGTGGAAAATGGTCCGTTTTCAAATGTTTTATTTTTGAACGTCAGTTCACATTTGTAGGTGGATCATCAGTGTTAGAGCTAAAATGAGCATGTTTAAAGTGATTTTCATGCTTCCAGGGGCCCTAAACACAAGATTTATGGAATGGTTAAAAGTGCATGAAAATGGCCAATTTACTCACTCTGAGTTCTCAAAAAAGGGTTTCTTCACCCCGGGAAGTTAATTAAATACCATTTGGAGGCATTTAATGTTTGAGCAAAAACGGCTGATTTTCGACAAAAGAGATAACACCACCCCATTACGTCATGCTTCAGAAATGTGGAAAATGGTCCGTTTTCAAATGTTTTATTTTTGAACGTCAGTTAACATTTGTAGGTGGATCATCAGTGTTAGAGCTAAAATGAGCATGTTTAAAGTGATTTTCATGCTTCCAGGGGCCCTAAACACAAGATTTATGGAATGGTTAAAAGTGCATGAAAATGGCCAATTTACTCACTCTGAGTTCTCAAAAAAGGGTTTCTTCACCCCGGGAAGTTAATTAAATACCATTTGGAGGCATTTAATGTTTGAGCAAAAACGGCTGATTTTCGACAAAAGAGATAACACCCCCCCATTACGTCATGCTTCAGAAATGTGGAAAATGGTCCGTTTTCAAATGTTTTATTTTTGAACATCAGTTCACATTTGTAGGTGGATCATCAGTGTTAGAGCTAAAATTAGCATGTTTAAAGTGATTTTCATGCTTCCAGGGGCTCGGGAAGTGAATTAAATACTATTTGGAGGCATTTAATGTTCAATCAAAAACAGCTGATTTTTGACAAAAGAGATAACACCCCTCCATTACGTCATGCTTCAGAAATGTGGAAAATGGTCCGTTTTCAAATGTTTTATTTTTGAACGTCAGTTCACATTTGTAGGTGGATCATCAGTGTTAGAGCTAAAATTAGCATGTTTAAAGTGATTTTCATGCTTCCAGGGGCCCTAAACACAAGATTTATGGAATGGTTAAAAGTGCATGAAAATGGCCAATTTACTCACTCTGAGTTCTCAAAAAGGGTTTCTTCACCCCGGGAAGTTAATTAAATACCATTTGGAGGCATTTAATGTTCGAGCAAAAACGGCTGATTTTCGACAAAAGAGATAACACCCCCCATTACGTCATGCTTCAGAAATGTGGAAAATGGTCCGTTTTCAAATGTTTTATTTTTGAACGTCAGTTCACATTTGTAGGTGGATCATCAGTGTTAGAGCTAAAATGAGCATGTTTAAAGTGATTTTCATGCTTCCAGGGGCCCTAAACACAAAATTTATGGAATGGTTAAAAGTGCATGAAAATGGCCAATTTACTCACTCTGAGTTCTCAAAAAGGGTTTCTTCACCCCGGGAAGTTAATTAAATACCATTTGGAGGCATTTAATGTTCGAGCAAAAACGGCTGATTTTCGACAAAAGAGATAACACCACCCCATTACGTCATGCTTCAGAAATGTGGAAAATGGTCCGTTTTCAAATGTTTTATTTTTGAACGTCAGTTCACATTTGTAGGTGGATCATCAGTGTTAGAGCTAAAATTAGCATGTTTAAAGTGATTTTCATGCTTCCAGGGGCTCGGGAAGTGAATTAAATACTATTTGGAGGCATTTAATGTTCAAGCAAAAACAGCTGATTTTTGACAAAAGAGATAACACCCCCCCATTACGTCATGCTTCAGAAATGTGGAAAATGGTCCGTTTTCAAATGTTTTATTTTTGAACGTCAGTTAACATTTGTAGGTGGATCATCAGTGTTAGAGCTAAAATTAGCATGTGTAAAGTGATTTTCATGCTTCCAGGGGCCCTAAACACAAGATTTATGGAATGGTTAAAAGTGCATGAAAATGGCCAATTTACTCACTCTGAGTTCTCAAAAAGGGTTTCTTCACCCCGGGAAGTTAATTAAATACCATTTGGAGGCATTTAATGTTCGAGCAAAAACGGCTGATTTTCGACAAAAGAGATAACACCCCCCCATTACGTCATGCTTCAGAAATGTGGAAAATGGTCCGTTTTCAAATGTTTTATTTTTGAACATCAGTTCACATTTGTAGGTGGATCATCAGTGTTAGAGCTAAAATTAGCATGTTTAAAGTGATTTTCATGCTTCCAGGGGCTCGGGAAGTGAATTAAATACTATTTGGAGGCATTTAATGTTCAATCAAAAACAGCTGATTTTTGACAAAAGAGATAACACCCCTCCATTACGTCATGCTTCAGAAATGTGGAAAATGGTCCGTTTTCAAATGTTTTATTTTTGAACGTCAGTTCACATTTGTAGGTGGATCATCAGTGTTAGAGCTAAAATTAGCATGTTTAAAGTGATTTTCATGCTTCCAGGGGCTCGGGAAGTGAATTAAATACTATTTGGAGGCATTTAATGTTCAAGCAAAAACAGCTGATTTTTGACAAAAGAGATAACCCCCCCCCATTACGTCATGCTTCAGAAATGTGGAAAATGGTCCGTTTTCAAATGTTTTATTTTTGAACGTCAGTTCACATTTGTAGGTGGATCATCAGTGTTAGAGCTAAAATTAGCATGTTTAAAGTGATTTTCATGCTTCCAGGGGCCCTAAACACAAGATTTATGGAATGGTTAAAAGTGCATGAAAATGGCCAATTTAATTTAAAATTAGCATGTTTAAAGTGATTTTCATGCTTCCAGGGGCTCGGGAAGTGAATTAAATACTATTTGGAGGCATTTAATGTTCAATCAAAAACAGCTGATTTTTGACAAAAGAGATAACACCCCTCCATTACGTCATGCTTCAGAAATGTGGAAAATGGTCAGTTTTCAAATGTTTAATTTTTGAACGTCAGTTCACATTTGTAGGTGGATCATCAGTGTTAGAGCTAAAATTAGCATGTTTAAAGTGATTTTCATGCTTCCAGGGGCCCTAAACACAAGATTTATGGAATGGTTAAAAGTGCATGAAAATGGCCAATTTACTCACTCTGAGTTCTCAAAAAGGGTTTCTTCACCCCGGGAAGTTAATTAAATACCATTTGGAGGCATTTAATGTTCGAGCAAAAACGGCTGATTTTCGACAAAAGAGATAACACCACCCCATTACGTCATGCTTCAGAAATGTGGAAAATGGTCCGTTTTCAAATGTTTTATTTTTGAACGTCAGTTCACATTTGTAGGTGGATCATCAGTGTTAGAGCTAAAATTAGCATGTTTAAAGTGATTTTCATGCTTCCAGGGGCTCGGGAAGTGAATTAAATACTATTTGGAGGCATTTAATGTTCAAGCAAAAACAGCTGATTTTTGACAAAAGAGATAACACCCCCCCATTACGTCATGCTTCAGAAATGTGGAAAATGGTCCGTTTTCAAATGTTTTATTTTTGAACGTCAGTTAACATTTGTAGGTGGATCATCAGTGTTAGAGCTAAAATTAGCATGTTTAAAGTGATTTTCATGCTTCCAGGGGCCCTAAACACAAGATTTATGGAATGGTTAAAAGTGCATGAAAATGGCCAATTTACTCACTCTGAGTTCTCAAAAAGGGTTTCTTCACCCCGGGAAGTTAATTAAATACCATTTGGAGGCATTTAATGTTCGAGCAAAAACGGCTGATTTTCGACAAAAGAGATAACACCCCCCATTACGTCATGCTTCAGAAATGTGGAAAATGGTCCGTTTTCAAATGTTTTATTTTTGAACGTCAGTTCACATTTGTAGGTGGATCATCAGTGTTAGAGCTAAAATGAGCATGTTTAAAGTGATTTTCATGCTTCCAGGGGCCCTAAACACAAGATTTATGGAATGGTTAAAAGTGCATGAAAATGGCCAATTTACTCACTCTGAGTTCTCAAAAAGGGTTTCTTCACCCCGGGAAGTTAATTAAATACCATTTGGAGGCATTTAATGTTCGAGCAAAAACAGCTGATTTTCGACAAAAGAGATAACACCACCCCATTACGTCATGCTTCAGAAATGTGGAAAATGGTCCGTTTTCAAATGTTTTATTTTTGAACGTCAGTTCACATTTGTAGGTGGATCATCAGTGTTAGAGCTAAAATTAGCATGTTTAAAGTGATTTTCATGCTTCCAGGGGCTCGGGAAGTGAATTAAATACTATTTGGAGGCATTTAATGTTCAATCAAAGACAGCTGATTTTTGACAAAAGAGATAACACCCCCCCATTACGTCATGCTTCAGAAATGTGGAAAATGGTCCGTTTTAAAATGTTTTATTTTTGAATGTCAGTTCACATTTGTAGGTGGATCATCAGTGTTGGAGCTAAAATTAGCATGTTTAAAGTGATTTTCATGCTTCCAGGGGCCCTAAACACAAGATTTATGGAATGGTTAAAAGTGCATGAAAATGGTCAATTTACTCACTCTGAGTTCTCAAAAAGGGTCTCTTCACCCCGGGAAGTTAATTAAATACCATTTGGAGGCATTTAATGTTCGAGCAAAAACGGCTGATTTTCGACAAAAGAGATAACACCCCCCATTACGTCATGCTTCAGAAATGTGGAAAATGGTCCGTTTTCAAATGTTTTATTTTTGAACGTCAGTTCACATTTGTAGGTGGATCATCAGTGTTAGAGCTAAAATTAGCATGTTTAAAGTGATTTTCATGCTTCCAGGGGCTCGGGAAGTGAATTAAATACTATTTGGAGGCATTTAATGTTCAAGCAAAAACAGCTGATTTTTGACAAAAGAGATAACCCCCCCCATTACGTCATGCTTCAGAAATGTGGAAAATTGTCCGTTTTCAAATGTTTTATTTTTGAACGTCAGTTCACATTTGTAGGTGGATCATCAGTGTTAGAGCTAAAATTAGCATGTTTAAAGTGATTTTCATGCTTCCAGGGGCCCTAAACACAAGATTTATGGAATGGTTAAAAGTGCATGAAAATGGCCAATTTACTCACTCTGAGTTCTCAAAAAGGGTTTCTTCACCCCGGGAAGTTAATTAAATACCATTTGGAGGCATTTAATGTTCGAGCAAAAACGGCTGATTTTCGACAAAAGAGATATCACCCCCCCATTACGTCATGCTTCAGAAATGTGGAAAATGGTCCGTTTTCAAATGTTTTATTTTTGAACATCAGTTCACATTTGTAGGTGGATCATCAGTGTTAGAGCTAAAATTAGCATGTTTAAAGTGATTTTCATGCTTCCAGGGGCTCGGGAAGTGAATTAAATACTATTTGGAGGCATTTAATGTTCAAGCAAAAACAGCTGATTTTTCACAAAAGAGATAACACCCCCCCATTACGTCATGCTTCAGAAATGTGGAAAATGGTCCGTTTTCAAATGTTTTATTTTTGAACGTCAGTTCACATTTGTAGGTGGATCATCAGTGTTAGAGCGAAAATTAGCATGTTTAAAGTGATTTTCATGCTTCCAGGGGCCCTAAACACAAGATTTATGGAATGGTTAAAAGTGCATGAAAATGGCCAATTTACTCACTCTGAGTTCTCAAAAAGGGTTTCTTCACCCCGGGAAGTTAATTAAATACCATTTGGAGGCATTTAATGTTCGAGCAAAAACGGCTGATTTTCGACAAAAGAGATAACACCCCCCATTACGTCATGCTTCAGAAATGTGGAAAATGGTCCGTTTTCAAATGTTTTATTTTTGAACGTCAGTTCACATTTGTAGGTGGATCATCAGTGTTAGAGCTAAAATGAGCATGTTTAAAGTGATTTTCATGCTTCCAGGGGCCCTAAACACAAGATTTATGGAATGGTTAAAAGTGCATGAAAATGGCCAATTTACTCACTCTGAGTTCTCAAAAAGGGTTTCTTCACCCCGGGAAGTTAATTAAATACCATTTGGAGGCATTTAATGTTCGAGCAAAAACGGCTGATTTTCGACAAAAGAGATAACACCACCCCATTACGTCATGCTTCAGAAATGTGGAAAATGGTCCGTTTTCAAATGTTTTATTTTTGAACGTCAGTTCACATTTGTAGGTGGATCATCAGTGTTAGAGCTAAAATTAGCATGTTTAAAGTGATTTTCATGCTTCCAGGGGCTCGGGAAGTGAATTAAATACTATTTGGAGGCATTTAATGTTCAATCAAAGACAGCTGATTTTTGACAAAAGAGATAACACCCCCCCATTACGTCATGCTTCAGAAATGTGGAAAATGGTCCGTTTTAAAATGTTTTATTTTTGAATGTCAGTTCACATTTGTAGGTGGATCATCAGTGTTGGAGCTAAAATTAGCATGTTTAAAGTGATTTTCATGCTTCCAGGGGCCCTAAACACAAGATTTATGGAATGGTTAAAAGTGCATGAAAATGGTCAATTTACTCACTCTGAGTTCTCAAAAAGGGTTTCTTCACCCCGGGAAGTTAATTAAATACCATTTGGAGGCATTTAATGTTCGAGCAAAAACGGCTGATTTTCGACAAAAGAGATAACACCCCCCATTACGTCATGCTTCAGAAATGTGGAAAATGGTCCGTTTTCAAATGTTTTATTTTTGAACGTCAGTTCACATTTGTAGGTGGATCATCAGTGTTAGAGCTAAAATTAGCATGTTTAAAGTGATTTTCATGCTTCCAGGGGCTCGGGAAGTGAATTAAATACTATTTGGAGGCATTTAATGTTCAAGCAAAAACAGCTGATTTTTGACAAAAGAGATAACCCCCCCCATTACGTCATGCTTCAGAAATGTGGAAAATGGTCCGTTTTCAAATGTTTTATTTTTGAACGTCAGTTCACATTTGTAGGTGGATCATCAGTGTTAGAGCTAAAATTAGCATGTTTAAAGTGATTTTCATGCTTCCAGGGGCCCTAAACACAAGATTTATGGAATGGTTAAAAGTGCATGAAAATGGCCAATTTACTCACTCTGAGTTCTCAAAAAGGGTTTCTTCACCCCGGGAAGTTAATTAAATACCATTTGGAGGCATTTAATGTTCGAGCAAAAACTGCTGATTTTCGACAAAAGAGATATCACCCCCCCATTACGTCATGCTTCAGAAATGTGGAAAATGGTCCGTTTTCAAATGTTTTATTTTTGAACATCAGTTCACATTTGTAGGTGGATCATCAGTGTTAGAGCTAAAATTAGCATGTTTAAAGTGATTTTCATGCTTCCAGGGGCTCGGGAAGTGAATTAAATACTATTTGGAGGCATTTAATGTTCAAGCAAAAACAGCTGATTTTTGACAAAAGAGATAACACCCCCCCATTACGTCATGCTTCAGAAATGTGGAAAATGGTCCGTTTTCAAATGTTTTATTTTTGAACGTCAGTTAACATTTGTAGGTGGATCATCAGTGTTAGAGCTAAAATTAGCATGTTTAAAGTGATTTTCATGCTTCCAGGGGCCCTAAACACAAGATTTATGGAATGGTTAAAAGTGCATGAAAATGGCCAATTTACTCACTCTGAGTTCTCAAAAAGGGTTTCTTCACCCCGGGAAGTTAATTAAATACCATTTGGAGGCATTTAATGTTCGAGCAAAAACGGCTGATTTTCGACAAAAGAGATAACACCCCCCATTACGTCATGCTTCAGAAATGTGGAAAATGGTCCGTTTTCAAATGTTTTATTTTTGAACGTCAGTTCACATTTGTAGGTGGATCATCAGTGTTAGAGCTAAAATGAGCATGTTTAAAGTGATTTTCATGCTTCCAGGGGCCCTAAACACAAGATTTATGGAATGGTTAAAAGTGCATGAAAATGGCCAATTTACTCACTCTGAGTTCTCAAAAAGGGTTTCTTCACCCCGGGAAGTTAATTAAATACCATTTGGAGGCATTTAATGTTCGAGCAAAAACGGCTGATTTTCGACAAAAGAGATAACACCACCCCATTACGTCATGCTTCAGAAATGTGGAAAATGGTCCGTTTTCAAATGTTTTATTTTTGAACGTCAGTTCACATTTGTAGGTGGATCATCAGTGTTAGAGCTAAAATTAGCATGTTTAAAGTGATTTTCATGCTTCCAGGGGCTCGGGAAGTGAATTAAATACTATTTGGAGGCATTTAATGTTCAAGCAAAAACAGCTGATTTTTGACAAAAGAGATAACACCCCCCCATTACGTCATGCTTCAGAAATGTGGAAAATGGTCCGTTTTCAAATGTTTTATTTTTGAACGTCAGTTAACATTTGTAGGTGGATCATCAGTGTTAGAGCTAAAATTAGCATGTTTAAAGTGATTTTCATGCTTCCAGGGGCCCTAAACACAAGATTTATGGAATGGTTAAAAGTGCATGAAAATGGCCAATTTACTCACTCTGAGTTCTCAAAAAGGGTTTCTTCACCCCGGGAAGTTAATTAAATACCATTTGGAGGCATTTAATGTTCGAGCAAAAACGGCTGATTTTCGACAAAAGAGATAACACCCCCCCATTACGTCATGCTTCAGAAATGTGGAAAATGGTCCGTTTTCAAATGTTTTATTTTTGAACATCAGTTCACATTTGTAGGTGGATCATCAGTGTTAGAGCTAAAATTAGCATGTTTAAAGTGATTTTCATGCTTCCAGGGGCTCGGGAAGTGAATTAAATACTATTTGGAGGCATTTAATGTTCAATCAAAAACAGCTGATTTTTGACAAAAGAGATAACACCCCTCCATTACGTCATGCTTCAGAAATGTGGAAAATGGTCCGTTTTCAAATGTTTTATTTTTGAACGTCAGTTCACATTTGTAGGTGGATCATCAGTGTTAGAGCTAAAATTAGCATGTTTAAAGTGATTTTCATGCTTCCAGGGGCTCGGGAAGTGAATTAAATACTATTTGGAGGCATTTAATGTTCAAGCAAAAACAGCTGATTTTTGACAAAAGAGATAACCCCCCCATTACGTCATGCTTCAGAAATGTGGAAAATGGTCCGTTTTCAAATGTTTTATTTTTGAACGTCAGTTCACATTTGTAGGTGGATCATCAGTGTTAGAGCTAAAATTAGCATGTTTAAAGTGATTTTCATGCTTCCAGGGGCCCTAAACACAAGATTTATGGAATGGTTAAAAGTGCATGAAAATGGCCAATTTAATTTAAAATTAGCATGTTTAAAGTGATTTTCATGCTTCCAGGGGCTCGGGAAGTGAATTAAATACTATTTGGAGGCATTTAATGTTCAATCAAAAACAGCTGATTTTTGACAAAAGAGATAACACCCCTCCATTACGTCATGCTTCAGAAATGTGGAAAATGGTCCGTTTTCAAATGTTTTATTTTTGAACGTCAGTTCACATTTGTAGGTGGATCATCAGTGTTAGAGCTAAAATTAGCATGTTTAAAGTGATTTTCATGCTTCCAGGGGCCCTAAACACAAGATTTATGGAATGGTTAAAAGTGCATGAAAATGGCCAATTTACTCACTCTGAGTTCTCAAAAAGGGTTTCTTCACCCCGGGAAGTTAATTAAATACCATTTGGAGGCATTTAATGTTCGAGCAAAAACGGCTGATTTTCGACAAAAGAGATAACACCACCCCATTACGTCATGCTTCAGAAATGTGGAAAATGGTCCGTTTTCAAATGTTTTATTTTTGAACGTCAGTTCACATTTGTAGGTGGATCATCAGTGTTAGAGCTAAAATTAGCATGTTTAAAGTGATTTTCATGCTTCCAGGGGCTCGGGAAGTGAATTAAATACTATTTGGAGGCATTTAATGTTCAAGCAAAAACAGCTGATTTTTGACAAAAGAGATAACACCCCCCCATTACGTCATGCTTCAGAAATGTGGAAAATGGTCCGTTTTAAAATGTTTTATTTTTGAATGTCAGTTAACATTTGTAGGTGGATCATCAGTGTTAGAGCTAAAATTAGCATGTTTAAAGTGATTTTCATGCTTCCAGGGGCCCTAAACACAAGATTTATGGAATGGTTAAAAGTGCATGAAAATGGCCAATTTACTCACTCTGAGTTCTCAAAAAGGGTCTCTTCACCCCGGGAAGTTAATTAAATACCATTTGGAGGCATTTAATGTTCGAGCAAAAACGGCTGATTTTCGACAAAAGAGATAACACCCCCCCATTACGTCATGCTTCAGAAATGTGGAAAATGGTCCGTTTTCAAATGTTTTATTTTTGAACATCAGTTCACATTTGTAGGTGGATCATCAGTGTTAGAGCTAAAATTAGCATGTTTAAAGTGATTTTCATGCTTCCAGGGGCTCGGGAAGTGAATTAAATACTATTTGGAGGCATTTAATGTTCAAGCAAAAACAGCTGATTTTTGACAAAAGAGATAACCCCCCCCATTACGTCATGCTTCAGAAATGTGGAAAATTGTCCGTTTTCAAATGTTTTATTTTTGAACGTCAGTTCACATTTGTAGGTGGATCATCAGTGTTAGAGCTAAAATTAGCATGTTTAAAGTGATTTTCATGCTTCCAGGGGCCCTAAACACAAGATTTATGGAATGGTTAAAAGTGCATGAAAATGGCCAATTTACTCACTCTGAGTTCTCATAAAGGGTTTCTTCACCCCGGGAAGTTAATTAAATACCATTTGGAGGCATTTAATGTTCGAGCAAAAACGGCTGATTTTCGACAAAAGAGATATCACCCCCCCATTACGTCATGCTTCAGAAATGTGGAAAATGGTCCGTTTTCAAATGTTTTATTTTTGAACATCAGTTCACATTTGTAGGTGGATCATCAGTGTTAGAGCTAAAATTAGCATGTTTAAAGTGATTTTCATGCTTCCAGGGGCTCGGGAAGTGAATTAAATACTATTTGGAGGCATTTAATGTTCAAGCAAAAACAGCTGATTTTTCACAAAAGAGATAACCCCCCCCCATTACGTCATGCTTCAGAAATGTGGAAAATGGTCCGTTTTCAAATGTTTTATTTTTGAACGTCAGTTCACATTTGTAGGTGGATCATCAGTGTTAGAGCGAAAATTAGCATGTTTAAAGTGATTTTCATGCTTCCAGGGGCCCTAAACACAAGATTTATGGAATGGTTAAAAGTGCATGAAAATGGCCAATTTACTCACTCTGAGTTCTCAAAAAGGGTTTCTTCACCCCGGGAAGTTAATTAAATACCATTTGGAGGCATTTAATGTTCGAGCAAAAACGGCTGATTTTCGACAAAAGAGATAACACCCCCCATTACGTCATGCTTCAGAAATGTGGAAAATGGTCCGTTTTCAAATGTTTTATTTTTGAACGTCAGTTCACATTTGTAGGTGGATCATCAGTGTTAGAGCTAAAATGAGCATGTTTAAAGTGATTTTCATGCTTCCAGGGGCCCTAAACACAAGATTTATGGAATGGTTAAAAGTGCATGAAAATGGCCAATTTACTCACTCTGAGTTCTCAAAAAGGGTTTCTTCACCCCGGGAAGTTAATTAAATACCATTTGGAGGCATTTAATGTTCGAGCAAAAACGGCTGATTTTCGACAAAAGAGATAACACCACCCCATTACGTCATGCTTCAGAAATGTGGAAAATGGTCCGTTTTCAAATGTTTTATTTTTGAACGTCAGTTCACATTTGTAGGTGGATCATCAGTGTTAGAGCTAAAATTAGCATGTTTAAAGTGATTTTCATGCTTCCAGGGGCTCGGGAAGTGAATTAAATACTATTTGGAGGCATTTAATGTTCAATCAAAGACAGCTGATTTTTGACAAAAGAGATAACACCCCCCCATTACGTCATGCTTCAGAAATGTGGAAAATGGTCCGTTTTAAAATGTTTTATTTTTGAATGTCAGTTCACATTTGTAGGTGGATCATCAGTGTTGGAGCTAAAATTAGCATGTTTAAAGTGATTTTCATGCTTCCAGGGGCCCTAAACACAAGATTTATGGAATGGTTAAAAGTGCATGAAAATGGTCAATTTACTCACTCTGAGTTCTCAAAAAGGGTTTCTTCACCCCGGGAAGTTAATTAAATACCATTTGGAGGCATTTAATGTTCGAGCAAAAACGGCTGATTTTCGACAAAAGAGATAACACCCCCCATTACGTCATGCTTCAGAAATGTGGAAAATGGTCCGTTTTCAAATGTTTTATTTTTGAACGTCAGTTCACATTTGTAGGTGGATCATCAGTGTTAGAGCTAAAATTAGCATGTTTAAAGTGATTTTCATGCTTCCAGGGGCTCGGGAAGTGAATTAAATACTATTTGGAGGCATTTAATGTTCAAGCAAAAACAGCTGATTTTTGACAAAAGAGATAACCCCCCCCATTACGTCATGCTTCAGAAATGTGGAAAATGGTCCGTTTTCAAATGTTTTATTTTTGAACGTCAGTTCACATTTGTAGGTGGATCATCAGTGTTAGAGCTAAAATTAGCATGTTTAAAGTGATTTTCATGCTTCCAGGGGCCCTAAACACAAGATTTATGGAATGGTTAAAAGTGCATGAAAATGGCCAATTTACTCACTCTGAGTTCTCAAAAAGGGTTTCTTCACCCCGGGAAGTTAATTAAATACCATTTGGAGGCATTTAATGTTCGAGCAAAAACTGCTGATTTTCGACAAAAGAGATATCACCCCCCCATTACGTCATGCTTCAGAAATGTGGAAAATGGTCCGTTTTCAAATGTTTTATTTTTGAACATCAGTTCACATTTGTAGGTGGATCATCAGTGTTAGAGCTAAAATTAGCATGTTTAAAGTGATTTTCATGCTTCCAGGGGCTCGGGAAGTGAATTAAATACTATTTGGAGGCATTTAATGTTCAAGCAAAAACAGCTGATTTTTGACAAAAGAGATAACACCCCCCCATTACGTCATGCTTCAGAAATGTGGAAAATGGTCCGTTTTCAAATGTTTTATTTTTGAACGTCAGTTAACATTTGTAGGTGGATCATCAGTGTTAGAGCTAAAATTAGCATGTTTAAAGTGATTTTCATGCTTCCAGGGGCCCTAAACACAAGATTTATGGAATGGTTAAAAGTGCATGAAAATGGCCAATTTACTCACTCTGAGTTCTCAAAAAGGGTTTCTTCACCCCGGGAAGTTAATTAAATACCATTTGGAGGCATTTAATGTTCGAGCAAAAACGGCTGATTTTCGACAAAAGAGATAACACCCCCCATTACGTCATGCTTCAGAAATGTGGAAAATGGTCCGTTTTCAAATGTTTTATTTTTGAACGTCAGTTCACATTTGTAGGTGGATCATCAGTGTTAGAGCTAAAATGAGCATGTTTAAAGTGATTTTCATGCTTCCAGGGGCCCTAAACACAAGATTTATGGAATGGTTAAAAGTGCATGAAAATGGCCAATTTACTCACTCTGAGTTCTCAAAAAGGGTTTCTTCACCCCGGGAAGTTAATTAAATACCATTTGGAGGCATTTAATGTTCGAGCAAAAACGGCTGATTTTCGACAAAAGAGATAACACCACCCCATTACGTCATGCTTCAGAAATGTGGAAAATGGTCCGTTTTCAAATGTTTTATTTTTGAACGTCAGTTCACATTTGTAGGTGGATCATCAGTGTTAGAGCTAAAATTAGCATGTTTAAAGTGATTTTCATGCTTCCAGGGGCTCGGGAAGTGAATTAAATACTATTTGGAGGCATTTAATGTTCAAGCAAAAACAGCTGATTTTTGACAAAAGAGATAACACCCCCCCATTACGTCATGCTTCAGAAATGTGGAAAATGGTCCGTTTTCAAATGTTTTATTTTTGAACGTCAGTTAACATTTGTAGGTGGATCATCAGTGTTAGAGCTAAAATTAGCATGTTTAAAGTGATTTTCATGCTTCCAGGGGCCCTAAACACAAGATTTATGGAATGGTTAAAAGTGCATGAAAATGGCCAATTTACTCACTCTGAGTTCTCAAAAAGGGTTTCTTCACCCCGGGAAGTTAATTAAATACCATTTGGAGGCATTTAATGTTCGAGCAAAAACGGCTGATTTTCGACAAAAGAGATAACACCCCCCCATTACGTCATGCTTCAGAAATGTGGAAAATGGTCCGTTTTCAAATGTTTTATTTTTGAACATCAGTTCACATTTGTAGGTGGATCATCAGTGTTAGAGCTAAAATTAGCATGTTTAAAGTGATTTTCATGCTTCCAGGGGCTCGGGAAGTGAATTAAATACTATTTGGAGGCATTTAATGTTCAATCAAAAACAGCTGATTTTTGACAAAAGAGATAACACCCCTCCATTACGTCATGCTTCAGAAATGTGGAAAATGGTCCGTTTTCAAATGTTTTATTTTTGAACGTCAGTTCACATTTGTAGGTGGATCATCAGTGTTAGAGCTAAAATTAGCATGTTTAAAGTGATTTTCATGCTTCCAGGGGCTCGGGAAGTGAATTAAATACTATTTGGAGGCATTTAATGTTCAAGCAAAAACAGCTGATTTTTCACAAAAGAGATAACACCCCCCCATTACGTCATGCTTCAGAAATGTGGAAAATGGTCCGTTTTCAAATGTTTTATTTTTGAACGTCAGTTCACATTTGTAGGTGGATCATCAGTGTTAGAGCAAAAATTAGCATGTTTAAAGTGATTTTCATGCTTCCAGGGGCCCTAAACACAAGATTTATGGAATGGTTAAAAGTGCATGAAAATGGCCAATTTACTCACTCTGAGTTCTCAAAAAGGGTTTCTTCACCCCGGGAAGTTAATTAAATACCATTTGGAGGCATTTATTGTTCGAGCAAAAACGGCTGATTTTCGACAAAAGAGATAACACCCCCCCATTACGTCATGCTTCAGAAATGTGGAAAATGGTCCGTTTTCAAATGTTTTATTTTTGAACGTCAGTTCACATTTGTAGGTGGATCATCAGTGTTAGAGCTAAAATTAGCATGTTTAAAGTGATTTTCATGCTTCCAGGGGCTCGGGAAATGAATTAAATACTATTTGGAGGCATTTAATGTTCAAGCAAAAACAGCTGATTTTTGACAAAAGAGATAACACCCCCCCATTACGTCATGCTTCAGAAATGTGGAAAATGGTCCGTTTTCAAATGTTTTAT
Source organism: Lissotriton vulgaris (assembly GCF_964263255.1). Taxonomy (NCBI): domain Eukaryota; kingdom Metazoa; phylum Chordata; class Amphibia; order Caudata; family Salamandridae; genus Lissotriton; species Lissotriton vulgaris. The sequence goes on along the minus strand of NW_028253623.1, from coordinate 931,800 downwards.
TTTTGAACGTCAGTTCACATTTGTAGGTGGATCATCAGTGTTAGAGCTAAAATGAGCATGTTTAAAGTGATTTTCATGCTTCCAGGGGCCCTAAACACAAGATTTATGGAATGGTTAAAAGTGCATGAAAATGGCCAATTTACTCACTCTGAGTTCTCAAAAAAGGGTTTCTTCACCCCGGGAAGTTAATTAAATACCATTTGGAGGCATTTAATGTTTGAGCAAAAACGGCTGATTTTCGACAAAAGAGATAACACCACCCCATTACGTCATGCTTCAGAAATGTGGAAAATGGTCCGTTTTCAAATGTTTTATTTTTGAACGTCAGTTAACATTTGTAGGTGGATCATCAGTGTTAGAGCTAAAATTAGCATGTTTAAAGTGATTTTCATGCTTCCAGGGGCCCTAAACACAAGATTTATGGAATGGTTAAAAGTGCATGAAAATGGCCAATTTACTCACTCTGAGTTCTCAAAAAGGGTTTCTTCACCCCGGGAAGTTAATTATATACCATTTGGAGGCATTTAATGTTCGAGCAAAAACGGCTGATTTTCGACAAAAGAGATATCACCCCCCCATTACGTCATGCTTCAGAAATGTGGAAAATGGTCCGTTTTCAAATGTTTTATTTTTGAACGTCAGTTCACATTTGTAGGTGGATCATCAGTGTTAGAGCTAAAATTAGCATGTTTAAAGTGATTTTCATGCTTCCAGGGGCTCGGGGAAGTGAATTAAATACTATTTGGAGGCATTTAATGTTCAAGCAAAAACAGCTGATTTTTGACAAAAGAGATAACACCCCCCCATTACGTCATGCTTCAGAAATGTGGAAAATGGTCCGTTTTCAAATGTTTTATTTTTGAACGTCAGTTCACATTTGTAGGTGGATCATCAGTGTTAGAGCTAAAATTAGCATGTTTAAAGTGATTTTCATGCTTCCAGGGGCCCTAAACACAAGATTTATGGAATGGTTAAAAGTGCATGAAAATGGCCAATTTACTCACTCTGAGTTCTCAAAAAGGGTTTCTTCACCCCGGGAAGTTAATTAAATACCATTTGGAGGCATTTAATGTTCGAGCAAAAACTGCTGATTTTCGACAAAAGAGATAACACCCCCCATTACGTCATGCTTCAGAAATGTGGAAAATGGTCCGTTTTCAAATGTTTTATTTTTGAACATCAGTTCACATTTGTAGGTGGATCATCAGTGTTAGAGCTAAAATTAGCATGTTTAAAGTGATTTTCATGCTTCCAGGGGCTCGGGAAGTGAATTAAATACTATTTGGAGGCATTTAATGTTCAATCAAAAACAGCTGATTTTTGACAAAAGAGATAACACCCCCCCATTACGTCATGCTTCAGAAATGTGGAAAATGGTCCGTTTTCAAATGTTTTATTTTTGAACGTCAGTTCACATTTGTAGGTGGATCATCAGTGTTAGAGCTAAAATTAGCATGTTTAAAGTGATTTTCATGCTTCCAGGGGCCGTAAACACAAGATTTATGGAATGGTTAAAAGTGCATGAAAATGGCCAATTTACTCACTCTGAGTTCTCAAAAAGGGTTTCTTCACCCCGGGAAGTTAATTAAATACCATTTGGAGGCATTTAATGTTCGAGCAAAAACGGCTGATTTTCGACAAAAGAGATAACACCCCCCCATTACGTCATGCTTCAGAAATGTGGAAAATGGTCCGTTTTCAAATGTTTTATTTTTGAACGTCAGTTCACATTTGTAGGCGGATCATCAGTGTTAGAGCTAAAATTAGCATGTTTAAAGTGATTTTCATGCTTCCCCGGGCTCGGGAAGTGAATTAAATACTATTTGGAGGCATTTAATGTTCAAGCAAAAACAGCTGATTTTTGACAAAAGAGATAACACCCCCCCCATTACGTCATGCTTCAGAAATGTGGAAAATGGTCCGTTTTCAAATGTTTTATTTTTGAACGTCAGTTCACATTTGTAGGTGGATCATCAGTGTTAGAGCTAAAATTAGCATGTTTAAAGTGATTTTCATGCTTCCAGGGGCCCTAAACACAAGATTTATGGAATGGTTAAAAGTGCATGAAAATGGCCAATTTACTCACTCTGAGTTCTCAAAAAGGGGTTCTTCACCCCGGGAAGTTAATTAAATACCATTTGGAGGCATTTAATGTTCGAGCAAAAACTGCTGATTTTCGACAAAAGAGATAACACCCCCCCATTACGTCATGCTTCAGAAATGTGGAAAATGGTCCGTTTTCAAATGTTTTATTTTTTAACATCAGTTCACATTTGTAGGTGGATCATCAGTGTTAGAGCTAAAATTAGCATGTTTAAAGTGATTTTTCATGCTTCCAGGGGCTCGGGAAGTGAATTAAATACTATTTGGAGGCATTTAATGTTCAAGCAAAAACAGCTGATTTTTGACAAAAGAGATAACACCCCCCCATTACGTCATGCTTCAGAAATGTGGAAAATGGTCCGTTTTCAAATGTTTTATTTTTGAACGTCAGTTCACATTTGTAGGTGGATCATCAGTGTTAGAGCTAAAATTAGCATGTTTAAAGTGATTTTCATGCTTCCAGGGGCCCTAAACACAAGATTTATGGAATGGTTAAAAGTGCATGAAAATGGCCAATTTACTCACTCTGAGTTCTCAAAAAGGGTTTCTTCACCCCGGGAAGTTAATTAAATACCATTTGGAGGCATTTAATGTTCGAGCAAAAACTGCTGATTTTCGACAAAAGAGATAACACCCCCCCATTACGTCATGCTTCAGAAATGTGGAAAATGGTCCGTTTTCAAATGTTTTATTTTTGAACATCAGTTCACATTTGTAGGTGGATCATCAGTGTTAGAGCTAAAATTAGCATGTTTAAAGTGATTTTCATGCTTCCAGGGGCTCGGGAAGTGAATTAAATACTATTTGGAGGCATTTAATGTTCAATCAAAAACAGCTGATTTTTGACAAAAGAGATAACACCCCCCCATTACGTCATGCTTCAGAAATGTGGAAAATGGTCCGTTTTCAAATGTTTTATTTTTGAACGTCAGTTCACATTTGTAGGTGGATCATCAGTGTTAGAGCTAAAATTAGCATGTTTAAAGTGATTTTCATGCTTCCAGGGGCCGTAAACACAAGATTTATGGAATGGTTAAAAGTGCATGAAAATGGCCAATTTACTCACTCTGAGTTCTCAAAAAGGGTTTCTTCACCCCGGGAAGTTAATTAAATACCATTTGGAGGCATTTAATGTTCGAGCAAAAACGGCTGATTTTCAACAAAAGAGATAACACCCCCCCATTACGTCATGCTTCAGAAATGTGGAAAATGGTCCGTTTTCAAATGTTTTATTTTTGAACGTCAGTTCACATTTGTAGGTGGATCATCAGTGTTAGAGCTAAAATTAGCATGTTTAAAGTGATTTTCATGCTTCCCCGGGCTCGGGAAGTGAATTAAATACTATTTGGAGGCATTTAATGTTCAAGCAAAAACAGCTGATTTTTGACAAAAGAGATAACACCCCCCCATTACGTCATGCTTCAGAAATGTGGAAAATGGTCCGTTTTCAAATGTTTTATTTTTGAACGTCAGTTCACATTTGTAGGTGGATCATCAGTGTTAGAGCTAAAATTAGCATGTTTAAAGTGATTTTCATGCTTCCAGGGGCCCTAAACACAAGATTTATGGAATGGTTAAAAGTGCATGAAAATGGCCAATTTACTCACTCTGAGTTCTCAAAAAGGGTTTCTTCACCCCGGGAAGTTAATTAAATACCATTTGGAGGCATTTAATGTTCGAGCAAAAACTGCTGATTTTCGACAAAAGAGATAACACCCCCCCATTACGTCATGCTTCAGAAATGTGGAAAATGGTCCGTTTTCAAATGTTTTATTTTTGAACATCAGTTCACATTTGTAGGTGGATCATCAGTGTTAGAGCTAAAATTAGCATGTTTAAAGTGATTTTCATGCTTCCAGGGGCTCGGGAAGTGAATTAAATACTATTTGGAGGCATTTAATGTTCAATCAAAAACAGCTGATTTTTGACAAAAGAGATAACACCCCCCCCATTACGTCATGCTTCAGAAATGTGGAAAATGGTCCGTTTTCAAATGTTTTATTTTTTAACCTCAGTTCACATTTGTAGGTGGATCATCAGTGTTAGAGCTAAAATTAGCATGTTTAAAGTGATTTTCATGCTTCCAGGGGCCCTAAACACAAGATTTATGGAATGGTTAAAAGTGCATGAAAATGGCCAATTTACTCACTCTGAGTTCTCAAAAAGGGTTTCTTCACCCCGGGAAGTTAATTAAATACCATTTGGAGGCATTTAATGTTCGAGCAAAAACGGCTGATTTTCGACAAAAGAGATAACACCCCCCCATTACGTCATGCTTCAGAAATGTGGAAAATGGTCCGTTTTCAAATGTTTTATTTTTGAACATCAGTTCACATTTGTAGGTGGATCATCAGTGTTAGAGCTAAAATTAGCATGTTTAAAGTGATTTTCATGCTTCCAGGGGATCGGGAAGTGAATTAAATACTATTTGGAGGCATTTAATGTTCAATCAAAAACAGCTGATTTTTGACAAAAGAGATAACACCCCCCCATTACGTCATGCTTCAGAAATGTGGAAAATGGTCCGTTTTCAAATGTTTTATTTTTGAACGTCAGTTCACATTTGTAGGTGGATCATCAGTGTTAGAGCTAAAATTAGCATGTTTAAAGTGATATTCATGCTTCCGGGGGCCCTAAACACAAGATTTATGGAATGGTTAAAAGTGCATGAAAATGGCCAATTTACTCACTCTGAGTTCTCAAAAAGTGTTTCTTCACCCCAGGAAGTTAATTAAATACCATTTGGAGGCATTTAATGTTCAAGCAGAAACGGCTGATTTTCGACAAAAGAGATAACACCCCCCCCATTAAGTCATGCTTCAGAAATGTGGACAATGGTCCGTTTTCAAATGTTTTATTTTTGAACGTCAGTTCACATTTGTAGGTGGATCATCAGTGTTAGAGCTAAAATTAGCATGTTTAAAGTGATTTTCATGCTTCCAGGGGCCCTAAACACAAGATTTATGGAATGGTTAAAAGTGCATGAAAATGGCCAATTTACTCACTCTGAGTTCTCAAAAAGGGTTTCTTCACCCCGGGAAGTTAATTAAATACCATTTGGAGGCATTTAATGTTCGAGCAAAAACTGCTGATTTTCGACAAAAGAGATATCACCCCCCCATTACGTCATGCTTCAGAAATGTGGAAAATGGTCCGTTTTCAAATGTTTTATTTTTGAACATCAGTTCACATTTGTAGGTGGATCATCAGTGTTAGAGCTAAAATTAGCATGTTTAAAGTGATTTTCATGCTTCCAGGGGCTCGGGAAGTGAATTAAATACTTTTTGGAGGCATTTAATGTTCAAGCAAAAACAGCTGATTTTTCACAAAAGAGATAACACCCCCCCATTACGTCATGCTTCAGAAATGTGGAAAATGGTCCGTTTTCAAATGTTTTATTTTTGAACGTCAGTTCACATTTGTAGGTGGATCATCAGTGTTAGAGCAAAAATTAGCATGTTTAAAGTGATTTTCATGCTTCCAGGGGCCCTAAACACAAGATTTATGGAATGGTTAAAAGTGCATGAAAATGGCCAATTTACTCACTCTGAGTTCTCAAAAAGGGTTTCTTCACCCCGGGAAGTTAATTAAATACCATTTGGAGGCATTTATTGTTCGAGCAAAAACGGCTGATTTTCGACAAAAGAGATAACACCCCCCCATTACGTCATGCTTCAGAAATGTGGAAAATGGTCCGTTTTCAAATGTTTTATTTTTGAACGTCAGTTCACATTTGTAGGTGGATCATCAGTGTTAGAGCTAAAATTAGCATGTTTAAAGTGATTTTCATGCTTCCAGGGGCTCGGGAAGTGAATTAAATACTATTTGGAGGCATTTAATGTTCAAGCAAAAACAGCTGATTTTTGACAAAAGAGATAACACCCCCCCATTACGTCATGCTTCAGAAATGTGGAAAATGGTCCGTTTTCAAATGTTTTATTTTTGAACGTCAGTTCACATTTGTAGGTGGATCATCAGTGTTAGAGCTAAAATGAGCATGTTTAAAGTGATTTTCATGCTTCCAGGGGCCCTAAACACAAGATTTATGGAATGGTTAAAAGTGCATGAAAATGGCCAATTTACTCACTCTGAGTTCTCAAAAAGGGTTTCTTCACCCCGGGAAGTTAATTAAATACCATTTGGAGGCATTTAATGTTCGAGCAAAAACTGCTGATTTTCGACAAAAGAGATATCACCCCCCCATTACGTCATGCTTCAGAAATGTGGAAAATGGTCCGTTTTCAAATGTTTTATTTTTGAACATCAGTTCACATTTGTAGGTGGATCATCAGTGTTAGAGCTAAAATTAGCATGTTTAAAGTGATTTTCATGCTTCCAGGGGCTCGGGAAGTGAATTAAATACTATTTGCAGGCATTTAATGTTCAAGCAAAAACAGCTGATTTTTCACAAAAGAGATAACACCCCCCCATTACGTCATGCTTCAGAAATGTGGAAAATGGTCCGTTTTCAAATGTTTTATTTTTGAACGTCAGTTCACATTTGTAGGTGGATCATCAGTGTTAGAGCAAAAATTAGCATGTTTAAAGTGATTTTCATGCTTCCAGGGGCCCTAAACACAAGATTTATGGAATGGTTAAAAGTGCATGAAAATGGCCAATTTACTCACTCTGAGTTCTCAAAAAGGGTTTCTTCACCCCGGGAAGTTAATTAAATACCATTTGGAGGCATTTATTGTTCGAGCAAAAACGGCTGATTTTCGACAAAAGAGATAACACCCCCCCATTACGTCATGCTTCAGAAATGTGGAAAATGGTCCGTTTTCAAATGTTTTATTTTTGAACGTCAGTTCACATTTGTAGGTGGATCATCAGTGTTAGAGCTAAAATTAGCATGTTTAAAGTGATTTTCATGCTTCCAGGGGCTCGGGAAATGAATTAAATACTATTTGGAGGCATTTAATGTTCAAGCAAAAACAGCTGATTTTTGACAAAAGAGATAACACCCCCCCATTACGTCATGCTTCAGAAATGTGGAAAATGGTCCGTTTTCAAATGTTTTATTTTTGAACGTCAGTTCACATTTGTAGGTGGATCATCAGTGTTAGAGCTAAAATGAGCATGTTTAAAGTGATTTTCATGCTTCCAGGGGCCCTAAACACAAGATTTATGGAATGGTTAAAAGTGCATGAAAATGGCCAATTTACTCACTCTGAGTTCTCAAAAAAGGGTTTCTTCACCCCGGGAAGTTAATTAAATACCATTTGGAGGCATTTAATGTTTGAGCAAAAACGGCTGATTTTCGACAAAAGAGATAACACCACCCCATTACGTCATGCTTCAGAAATGTGGAAAATGGTCCGTTTTCAAATGTTTTATTTTTGAACGTCAGTTAACATTTGTAGGTGGATCATCAGTGTTAGAGCTAAAATGAGCATGTTTAAAGTGATTTTCATGCTTCCAGGGGCCCTAAACACAAGATTTATGGAATGGTTAAAAGTGCATGAAAATGGCCAATTTACTCACTCTGAGTTCTCAAAAAAGGGTTTCTTCACCCCGGGAAGTTAATTAAATACCATTTGGAGGCATTTAATGTTTGAGCAAAAACGGCTGATTTTCGACAAAAGAGATAACACCCCCCCATTACGTCATGCTTCAGAAATGTGGAAAATGGTCCGTTTTCAAATGTTTTATTTTTGAACATCAGTTCACATTTGTAGGTGGATCATCAGTGTTAGAGCTAAAATTAGCATGTTTAAAGTGATTTTCATGCTTCCAGGGGCCCTAAACACAAGATTTATGGAATGGTTAAAAGTGCATGAAAATGGCCAATTTACTCACTCTGAGTTCTCAAAAAGGGTTTCTTCACCCCGGGAAGTTAATTAAATACCATTTGGAGGCATTTAATGTTCGAGCAAAAACTGCTGATTTTCGACAAAAGAGATATCACCCCCCCATTACGTCATGCTTCAGAAATGTGGAAAATGGTCCGTTTTCAAATGTTTTATTTTTGAACATCAGTTCACATTTGTAGGTGGATCATCAGTGTTAGAGCTAAAATTAGCATGTTTAAAGTGATTTTCATGCTTCCAGGGGCTCGGGAAGTGAATTAAATACTATTTGGAGGCATTTAATGTTCAAGCAAAAACAGCTGATTTTTGACAAAAGAGATAACACCCCCCCATTACGTCATGCTTCAGAAATGTGGAAAATGGTCCGTTTTCAAATGTTTTATTTTTGAACGTCAGTTAACATTTGTAGGTGGATCATCAGTGTTAGAGCTAAAATTAGCATGTTTAAAGTGATTTTCATGCTTCCAGGGGCCCTAAACACAAGATTTATGGAATGGTTAAAAGTGCATGAAAATGGCCAATTTACTCACTCTGAGTTCTCAAAAAGGGTTTCTTCACCCCGGGAAGTTAATTAAATACCATTTGGAGGCATTTAATGTTCGAGCAAAAACGGCTGATTTTCGACAAAAGAGATAACACCCCCCATTACGTCATGCTTCAGAAATGTGGAAAATGGTCCGTTTTCAAATGTTTTATTTTTGAACGTCAGTTCACATTTGTAGGTGGATCATCAGTGTTAGAGCTAAAATGAGCATGTTTAAAGTGATTTTCATGCTTCCAGGGGCCCTAAACACAAGATTTATGGAATGGTTAAAAGTGCATGAAAATGGCCAATTTACTCACTCTGAGTTCTCAAAAAGGGTTTCTTCACCCCGGGAAGTTAATTAAATACCATTTGGAGGCATTTAATGTTCGAGCAAAAACGGCTGATTTTCGACAAAAGAGATAACACCACCCCATTACGTCATGCTTCAGAAATGTGGAAAATGGTCCGTTTTCAAATGTTTTATTTTTGAACGTCAGTTCACATTTGTAGGTGGATCATCAGTGTTAGAGCTAAAATTAGCATGTTTAAAGTGATTTTCATGCTTCCAGGGGCTCGGGAAGTGAATTAAATACTATTTGGAGGCATTTAATGTTCAAGCAAAAACAGCTGATTTTTGACAAAAGAGATAACACCCCCCCATTACGTCATGCTTCAGAAATGTGGAAAATGGTCCGTTTTCAAATGTTTTATTTTTGAACGTCAGTTAACATTTGTAGGTGGATCATCAGTGTTAGAGCTAAAATTAGCATGTTTAAAGTGATTTTCATGCTTCCAGGGGCCCTAAACACAAGATTTATGGAATGGTTAAAAGTGCATGAAAATGGCCAATTTACTCACTCTGAGTTCTCAAAAAGGGTTTCTTCACCCCGGGAAGTTAATTAAATACCATTTGGAGGCATTTAATGTTCGAGCAAAAACGGCTGATTTTCGACAAAAGAGATAACACCCCCCCATTACGTCATGCTTCAGAAATGTGGAAAATGGTCCGTTTTCAAATGTTTTATTTTTGAACATCAGTTCACATTTGTAGGTGGATCATCAGTGTTAGAGCTAAAATTAGCATGTTTAAAGTGATTTTCATGCTTCCAGGGGCTCGGGAAGTGAATTAAATACTATTTGGAGGCATTTAATGTTCAATCAAAAACAGCTGATTTTTGACAAAAGAGATAACACCCCTCCATTACGTCATGCTTCAGAAATGTGGAAAATGGTCCGTTTTCAAATGTTTTATTTTTGAACGTCAGTTCACATTTGTAGGTGGATCATCAGTGTTAGAGCTAAAATTAGCATGTTTAAAGTGATTTTCATGCTTCCAGGGGCTCGGGAAGTGAATTAAATACTATTTGGAGGCATTTAATGTTCAAGCAAAAACAGCTGATTTTTCACAAAAGAGATAACACCCCCCCATTACGTCATGCTTCAGAAATGTGGAAAATGGTCCGTTTTCAAATGTTTTATTTTTGAACGTCAGTTCACATTTGTAGGTGGATCATCAGTGTTAGAGCAAAAATTAGCATGTTTAAAGTGATTTTCATGCTTCCAGGGGCCCTAAACACAAGATTTATGGAATGGTTAAAAGTGCATGAAAATGGCCAATTTACTCACTCTGAGTTCTCAAAAAGGGTTTCTTCACCCCGGGAAGTTAATTAAATACCATTTGGAGGCATTTATTGTTCGAGCAAAAACGGCTGATTTTCGACAAAAGAGATAACACCCCCCCATTACGTCATGCTTCAGAAATGTGGAAAATGGTCCGTTTTCAAATGTTTTATTTTTGAACGTCAGTTCACATTTGTAGGTGGATCATCAGTGTTAGAGCTAAAATTAGCATGTTTAAAGTGATTTTCATGCTTCCAGGGGCTCGGGAAATGAATTAAATACTATTTGGAGGCATTTAATGTTCAAGCAAAAACAGCTGATTTTTGACAAAAGAGATAACACCCCCCCATTACGTCATGCTTCAGAAATGTGGAAAATGGTCCGTTTTCAAATGTTTTATTTTTGAACGTCAGTTCACATTTGTAGGTGGATCATCAGTGTTAGAGCTAAAATGAGCATGTTTAAAGTGATTTTCATGCTTCCAGGGGCCCTAAACACAAGATTTATGGAATGGTTAAAAGTGCATGAAAATGGCCAATTTACTCACTCTGAGTTCTCAAAAAAGGGTTTCTTCACCCCGGGAAGTTAATTAAATACCATTTGGAGGCATTTAATGTTTGAGCAAAAACGGCTGATTTTCGACAAAAGAGATAACACCACCCCATTACGTCATGCTTCAGAAATGTGGAAAATGGTCCGTTTTCAAATGTTTTATTTTTGAACGTCAGTTAACATTTGTAGGTGGATCATCAGTGTTAGAGCTAAAATTAGCATGTTTAAAGTGATTTTCATGCTTCCAGGGGCCCTAAACACAAGATTTATGGAATGGTTAAAAGTGCATGAAAATGGCCAATTTACTCACTCTGAGTTCTCAAAAAGGGTTTCTTCACCCCGGGAAGTTAATTATATACCATTTGGAGGCATTTAATGTTCGAGCAAAAACGGCTGATTTTCGACAAAAGAGATATCACCCCCCCATTACGTCATGCTTCAGAAATGTGGAAAATGGTCCGTTTTCAAATGTTTTATTTTTGAACGTCAGTTCACATTTGTAGGTGGATCATCAGTGTTAGAGCTAAAATTAGCATGTTTAAAGTGATTTTCATGCTTCCAGGGGCTCGGGGAAGTGAATTAAATACTATTTGGAGGCATTTAATGTTCAAGCAAAAACAGCTGATTTTTGACAAAAGAGATAACACCCCCCCATTACGTCATGCTTCAGAAATGTGGAAAATGGTCCGTTTTCAAATGTTTTATTTTTGAACGTCAGTTCACATTTGTAGGTGGATCATCAGTGTTAGAGCTAAAATTAGCATGTTTAAAGTGATTTTCATGCTTCCAGGGGCCCTAAACACAAGATTTATGGAATGGTTAAAAGTGCATGAAAATGGCCAATTTACTCACTCTGAGTTCTCAAAAAGGGTTTCTTCACCCCGGGAAGTTAATTAAATACCATTTGGAGGCATTTAATGTTCGAGCAAAAACTGCTGATTTTCGACAAAAGAGATAACACCCCCCATTACGTCATGCTTCAGAAATGTGGAAAATGGTCCGTTTTCAAATGTTTTATTTTTGAACATCAGTTCACATTTGTAGGTGGATCATCAGTGTTAGAGCTAAAATTAGCATGTTTAAAGTGATTTTCATGCTTCCAGGGGCTCGGGAAGTGAATTAAATACTATTTGGAGGCATTTAATGTTCAATCAAAAACAGCTGATTTTTGACAAAAGAGATAACACCCCCCCATTACGTCATGCTTCAGAAATGTGGAAAATGGTCCGTTTTCAAATGTTTTATTTTTGAACGTCAGTTCACATTTGTAGGTGGATCATCAGTGTTAGAGCTAAAATTAGCATGTTTAAAGTGATTTTCATGCTTCCAGGGGCCGTAAACACAAGATTTATGGAATGGTTAAAAGTGCATGAAAATGGCCAATTTACTCACTCTGAGTTCTCAAAAAGGGTTTCTTCACCCCGGGAAGTTAATTAAATACCATTTGGAGGCATTTAATGTTCGAGCAAAAACGGCTGATTTTCGACAAAAGAGATAACACCCCCCCATTACGTCATGCTTCAGAAATGTGGAAAATGGTCCGTTTTCAAATGTTTTATTTTTGAACGTCAGTTCACATTTGTAGGCGGATCATCAGTGTTAGAGCTAAAATTAGCATGTTTAAAGTGATTTTCATGCTTCCCCGGGCTCGGGAAGTGAATTAAATACTATTTGGAGGCATTTAATGTTCAAGCAAAAACAGCTGATTTTTGACAAAAGAGATAACACCCCCCCCATTACGTCATGCTTCAGAAATGTGGAAAATGGTCCGTTTTCAAATGTTTTATTTTTGAACGTCAGTTCACATTTGTAGGTGGATCATCAGTGTTAGAGCTAAAATTAGCATGTTTAAAGTGATTTTCATGCTTCCAGGGGCCCTAAACACAAGATTTATGGAATGGTTAAAAGTGCATGAAAATGGCCAATTTACTCACTCTGAGTTCTCAAAAAGGGGTTCTTCACCCCGGGAAGTTAATTAAATACCATTTGGAGGCATTTAATGTTCGAGCAAAAACTGCTGATTTTCGACAAAAGAGATAACACCCCCCCATTACGTCATGCTTCAGAAATGTGGAAAATGGTCCGTTTTCAAATGTTTTATTTTTTAACATCAGTTCACATTTGTAGGTGGATCATCAGTGTTAGAGCTAAAATTAGCATGTTTAAAGTGATTTTTCATGCTTCCAGGGGCTCGGGAAGTGAATTAAATACTATTTGGAGGCATTTAATGTTCAAGCAAAAACAGCTGATTTTTGACAAAAGAGATAACACCCCCCCATTACGTCATGCTTCAGAAATGTGGAAAATGGTCCGTTTTCAAATGTTTTATTTTTGAACGTCAGTTCACATTTGTAGGTGGATCATCAGTGTTAGAGCTAAAATTAGCATGTTTAAAGTGATTTTCATGCTTCCAGGGGCCCTAAACACAAGATTTATGGAATGGTTAAAAGTGCATGAAAATGGCCAATTTACTCACTCTGAGTTCTCAAAAAGGGTTTCTTCACCCCGGGAAGTTAATTAAATACCATTTGGAGGCATTTAATGTTCGAGCAAAAACTGCTGATTTTCGACAAAAGAGATAACACCCCCCCATTACGTCATGCTTCAGAAATGTGGAAAATGGTCCGTTTTCAAATGTTTTATTTTTGAACATCAGTTCACATTTGTAGGTGGATCATCAGTGTTAGAGCTAAAATTAGCATGTTTAAAGTGATTTTCATGCTTCCAGGGGCTCGGGAAGTGAATTAAATACTATTTGGAGGCATTTAATGTTCAATCAAAAACAGCTGATTTTTGACAAAAGAGATAACACCCCCCCATTACGTCATGCTTCAGAAATGTGGAAAATGGTCCGTTTTCAAATGTTTTATTTTTGAACGTCAGTTCACATTTGTAGGTGGATCATCAGTGTTAGAGCTAAAATTAGCATGTTTAAAGTGATTTTCATGCTTCCAGGGGCCGTAAACACAAGATTTATGGAATGGTTAAAAGTGCATGAAAATGGCCAATTTACTCACTCTGAGTTCTCAAAAAGGGTTTCTTCACCCCGGGAAGTTAATTAAATACCATTTGGAGGCATTTAATGTTCGAGCAAAAACGGCTGATTTTCAACAAAAGAGATAACACCCCCCCATTACGTCATGCTTCAGAAATGTGGAAAATGGTCCGTTTTCAAATGTTTTATTTTTGAACGTCAGTTCACATTTGTAGGTGGATCATCAGTGTTAGAGCTAAAATTAGCATGTTTAAAGTGATTTTCATGCTTCCCCGGGCTCGGGAAGTGAATTAAATACTATTTGGAGGCATTTAATGTTCAAGCAAAAACAGCTGATTTTTGACAAAAGAGATAACACCCCCCCATTACGTCATGCTTCAGAAATGTGGAAAATGGTCCGTTTTCAAATGTTTTATTTTTGAACGTCAGTTCACATTTGTAGGTGGATCATCAGTGTTAGAGCTAAAATTAGCATGTTTAAAGTGATTTTCATGCTTCCAGGGGCCCTAAACACAAGATTTATGGAATGGTTAAAAGTGCATGAAAATGGCCAATTTACTCACTCTGAGTTCTCAAAAAGGGTTTCTTCACCCCGGGAAGTTAATTAAATACCATTTGGAGGCATTTAATGTTCGAGCAAAAACTGCTGATTTTCGACAAAAGAGATAACACCCCCCCATTACGTCATGCTTCAGAAATGTGGAAAATGGTCCGTTTTCAAATGTTTTATTTTTGAACATCAGTTCACATTTGTAGGTGGATCATCAGTGTTAGAGCTAAAATTAGCATGTTTAAAGTGATTTTCATGCTTCCAGGGGCTCGGGAAGTGAATTAAATACTATTTGGAGGCATTTAATGTTCAATCAAAAACAGCTGATTTTTGACAAAAGAGATAACACCCCCCCCATTACGTCATGCTTCAGAAATGTGGAAAATGGTCCGTTTTCAAATGTTTTATTTTTTAACCTCAGTTCACATTTGTAGGTGGATCATCAGTGTTAGAGCTAAAATTAGCATGTTTAAAGTGATTTTCATGCTTCCAGGGGCCCTAAACACAAGATTTATGGAATGGTTAAAAGTGCATGAAAATGGCCAATTTACTCACTCTGAGTTCTCAAAAAGGGTTTCTTCACCCCGGGAAGTTAATTAAATACCATTTGGAGGCATTTAATGTTCGAGCAAAAACGGCTGATTTTCGACAAAAGAGATAACACCCCCCCATTACGTCATGCTTCAGAAATGTGGAAAATGGTCCGTTTTCAAATGTTTTATTTTTGAACATCAGTTCACATTTGTAGGTGGATCATCAGTGTTAGAGCTAAAATTAGCATGTTTAAAGTGATTTTCATGCTTCCAGGGGATCGGGAAGTGAATTAAATACTATTTGGAGGCATTTAATGTTCAATCAAAAACAGCTGATTTTTGACAAAAGAGATAACACCCCCCCATTACGTCATGCTTCAGAAATGTGGAAAATGGTCCGTTTTCAAATGTTTTATTTTTGAACGTCAGTTCACATTTGTAGGTGGATCATCAGTGTTAGAGCTAAAATTAGCATGTTTAAAGTGATATTCATGCTTCCGGGGGCCCTAAACACAAGATTTATGGAATGGTTAAAAGTGCATGAAAATGGCCAATTTACTCACTCTGAGTTCTCAAAAAGTGTTTCTTCACCCCAGGAAGTTAATTAAATACCATTTGGAGGCATTTAATGTTCAAGCAGAAACGGCTGATTTTCGACAAAAGAGATAACACCCCCCCCATTAAGTCATGCTTCAGAAATGTGGACAATGGTCCGTTTTCAAATGTTTTATTTTTGAACGTCAGTTCACATTTGTAGGTGGATCATCAGTGTTAGAGCTAAAATTAGCATGTTTAAAGTGATTTTCATGCTTCCAGGGGCCCTAAACACAAGATTTATGGAATGGTTAAAAGTGCATGAAAATGGCCAATTTACTCACTCTGAGTTCTCAAAAAGGGTTTCTTCACCCCGGGAAGTTAATTAAATACCATTTGGAGGCATTTAATGTTCGAGCAAAAACTGCTGATTTTCGACAAAAGAGATATCACCCCCCCATTACGTCATGCTTCAGAAATGTGGAAAATGGTCCGTTTTCAAATGTTTTATTTTTGAACATCAGTTCACATTTGTAGGTGGATCATCAGTGTTAGAGCTAAAATTAGCATGTTTAAAGTGATTTTCATGCTTCCAGGGGCTCGGGAAGTGAATTAAATACTTTTTGGAGGCATTTAATGTTCAAGCAAAAACAGCTGATTTTTCACAAAAGAGATAACACCCCCCCATTACGTCATGCTTCAGAAATGTGGAAAATGGTCCGTTTTCAAATGTTTTATTTTTGAACGTCAGTTCACATTTGTAGGTGGATCATCAGTGTTAGAGCAAAAATTAGCATGTTTAAAGTGATTTTCATGCTTCCAGGGGCCCTAAACACAAGATTTATGGAATGGTTAAAAGTGCATGAAAATGGCCAATTTACTCACTCTGAGTTCTCAAAAAGGGTTTCTTCACCCCGGGAAGTTAATTAAATACCATTTGGAGGCATTTATTGTTCGAGCAAAAACGGCTGATTTTCGACAAAAGAGATAACACCCCCCCATTACGTCATGCTTCAGAAATGTGGAAAATGGTCCGTTTTCAAATGTTTTATTTTTGAACGTCAGTTCACATTTGTAGGTGGATCATCAGTGTTAGAGCTAAAATTAGCATGTTTAAAGTGATTTTCATGCTTCCAGGGGCTCGGGAAGTGAATTAAATACTATTTGGAGGCATTTAATGTTCAAGCAAAAACAGCTGATTTTTGACAAAAGAGATAACACCCCCCCATTACGTCATGCTTCAGAAATGTGGAAAATGGTCCGTTTTCAAATGTTTTATTTTTGAACGTCAGTTCACATTTGTAGGTGGATCATCAGTGTTAGAGCTAAAATGAGCATGTTTAAAGTGATTTTCATGCTTCCAGGGGCCCTAAACACAAGATTTATGGAATGGTTAAAAGTGCATGAAAATGGCCAATTTACTCACTCTGAGTTCTCAAAAAGGGTTTCTTCACCCCGGGAAGTTAATTAAATACCATTTGGAGGCATTTAATGTTCGAGCAAAAACTGCTGATTTTCGACAAAAGAGATATCACCCCCCCATTACGTCATGCTTCAGAAATGTGGAAAATGGTCCGTTTTCAAATGTTTTATTTTTGAACATCAGTTCACATTTGTAGGTGGATCATCAGTGTTAGAGCTAAAATTAGCATGTTTAAAGTGATTTTCATGCTTCCAGGGGCTCGGGAAGTGAATTAAATACTATTTGCAGGCATTTAATGTTCAAGCAAAAACAGCTGATTTTTCACAAAAGAGATAACACCCCCCCATTACGTCATGCTTCAGAAATGTGGAAAATGGTCCGTTTTCAAATGTTTTATTTTTGAACGTCAGTTCACATTTGTAGGTGGATCATCAGTGTTAGAGCAAAAATTAGCATGTTTAAAGTGATTTTCATGCTTCCAGGGGCCCTAAACACAAGATTTATGGAATGGTTAAAAGTGCATGAAAATGGCCAATTTACTCACTCTGAGTTCTCAAAAAGGGTTTCTTCACCCCGGGAAGTTAATTAAATACCATTTGGAGGCATTTATTGTTCGAGCAAAAACGGCTGATTTTCGACAAAAGAGATAACACCCCCCCATTACGTCATGCTTCAGAAATGTGGAAAATGGTCCGTTTTCAAATGTTTTATTTTTGAACGTCAGTTCACATTTGTAGGTGGATCATCAGTGTTAGAGCTAAAATTAGCATGTTTAAAGTGATTTTCATGCTTCCAGGGGCTCGGGAAATGAATTAAATACTATTTGGAGGCATTTAATGTTCAAGCAAAAACAGCTGATTTTTGACAAAAGAGATAACACCCCCCCATTACGTCATGCTTCAGAAATGTGGAAAATGGTCCGTTTTCAAATGTTTTATTTTTGAACGTCAGTTCACATTTGTAGGTGGATCATCAGTGTTAGAGCTAAAATGAGCATGTTTAAAGTGATTTTCATGCTTCCAGGGGCCCTAAACACAAGATTTATGGAATGGTTAAAAGTGCATGAAAATGGCCAATTTACTCACTCTGAGTTCTCAAAAAAGGGTTTCTTCACCCCGGGAAGTTAATTAAATACCATTTGGAGGCATTTAATGTTTGAGCAAAAACGGCTGATTTTCGACAAAAGAGATAACACCACCCCATTACGTCATGCTTCAGAAATGTGGAAAATGGTCCGTTTTCAAATGTTTTATTTTTGAACGTCAGTTAACATTTGTAGGTGGATCATCAGTGTTAGAGCTAAAATGAGCATGTTTAAAGTGATTTTCATGCTTCCAGGGGCCCTAAACACAAGATTTATGGAATGGTTAAAAGTGCATGAAAATGGCCAATTTACTCACTCTGAGTTCTCAAAAAAGGGTTTCTTCACCCCGGGAAGTTAATTAAATACCATTTGGAGGCATTTAATGTTTGAGCAAAAACGGCTGATTTTCGACAAAAGAGATAACACCCCCCCATTACGTCATGCTTCAGAAATGTGGAAAATGGTCCGTTTTCAAATGTTTTATTTTTGAACATCAGTTCACATTTGTAGGTGGATCATCAGTGTTAGAGCTAAAATTAGCATGTTTAAAGTGATTTTCATGCTTCCAGGGGCTCGGGAAGTGAATTAAATACTATTTGGAGGCATTTAATGTTCAATCAAAAACAGCTGATTTTTGACAAAAGAGATAACACCCCTCCATTACGTCATGCTTCAGAAATGTGGAAAATGGTCCGTTTTCAAATGTTTTATTTTTGAACGTCAGTTCACATTTGTAGGTGGATCATCAGTGTTAGAGCTAAAATTAGCATGTTTAAAGTGATTTTCATGCTTCCAGGGGCCCTAAACACAAGATTTATGGAATGGTTAAAAGTGCATGAAAATGGCCAATTTACTCACTCTGAGTTCTCAAAAAGGGTTTCTTCACCCCGGGAAGTTAATTAAATACCATTTGGAGGCATTTAATGTTCGAGCAAAAACGGCTGATTTTCGACAAAAGAGATAACACCCCCCATTACGTCATGCTTCAGAAATGTGGAAAATGGTCCGTTTTCAAATGTTTTATTTTTGAACGTCAGTTCACATTTGTAGGTGGATCATCAGTGTTAGAGCTAAAATGAGCATGTTTAAAGTGATTTTCATGCTTCCAGGGGCCCTAAACACAAAATTTATGGAATGGTTAAAAGTGCATGAAAATGGCCAATTTACTCACTCTGAGTTCTCAAAAAGGGTTTCTTCACCCCGGGAAGTTAATTAAATACCATTTGGAGGCATTTAATGTTCGAGCAAAAACGGCTGATTTTCGACAAAAGAGATAACACCACCCCATTACGTCATGCTTCAGAAATGTGGAAAATGGTCCGTTTTCAAATGTTTTATTTTTGAACGTCAGTTCACATTTGTAGGTGGATCATCAGTGTTAGAGCTAAAATTAGCATGTTTAAAGTGATTTTCATGCTTCCAGGGGCTCGGGAAGTGAATTAAATACTATTTGGAGGCATTTAATGTTCAAGCAAAAACAGCTGATTTTTGACAAAAGAGATAACACCCCCCCATTACGTCATGCTTCAGAAATGTGGAAAATGGTCCGTTTTCAAATGTTTTATTTTTGAACGTCAGTTAACATTTGTAGGTGGATCATCAGTGTTAGAGCTAAAATTAGCATGTGTAAAGTGATTTTCATGCTTCCAGGGGCCCTAAACACAAGATTTATGGAATGGTTAAAAGTGCATGAAAATGGCCAATTTACTCACTCTGAGTTCTCAAAAAGGGTTTCTTCACCCCGGGAAGTTAATTAAATACCATTTGGAGGCATTTAATGTTCGAGCAAAAACGGCTGATTTTCGACAAAAGAGATAACACCCCCCCATTACGTCATGCTTCAGAAATGTGGAAAATGGTCCGTTTTCAAATGTTTTATTTTTGAACATCAGTTCACATTTGTAGGTGGATCATCAGTGTTAGAGCTAAAATTAGCATGTTTAAAGTGATTTTCATGCTTCCAGGGGCTCGGGAAGTGAATTAAATACTATTTGGAGGCATTTAATGTTCAATCAAAAACAGCTGATTTTTGACAAAAGAGATAACACCCCTCCATTACGTCATGCTTCAGAAATGTGGAAAATGGTCCGTTTTCAAATGTTTTATTTTTGAACGTCAGTTCACATTTGTAGGTGGATCATCAGTGTTAGAGCTAAAATTAGCATGTTTAAAGTGATTTTCATGCTTCCAGGGGCTCGGGAAGTGAATTAAATACTATTTGGAGGCATTTAATGTTCAAGCAAAAACAGCTGATTTTTGACAAAAGAGATAACCCCCCCCCATTACGTCATGCTTCAGAAATGTGGAAAATGGTCCGTTTTCAAATGTTTTATTTTTGAACGTCAGTTCACATTTGTAGGTGGATCATCAGTGTTAGAGCTAAAATTAGCATGTTTAA
The DNA here is from genome assembly GCF_964263255.1 of Lissotriton vulgaris. Classification (NCBI taxonomy): domain Eukaryota; kingdom Metazoa; phylum Chordata; class Amphibia; order Caudata; family Salamandridae; genus Lissotriton; species Lissotriton vulgaris. The sequence goes on along the minus strand of NW_028253623.1, from coordinate 911,672 downwards.
AGTGATTTTCATGCTTCCAGGGGCCCTAAACACAAGATTTATGGAATGGTTAAAAGTGCATGAAAATGGCCAATTTAATTTAAAATTAGCATGTTTAAAGTGATTTTCATGCTTCCAGGGGCTCGGGAAGTGAATTAAATACTATTTGGAGGCATTTAATGTTCAATCAAAAACAGCTGATTTTTGACAAAAGAGATAACACCCCTCCATTACGTCATGCTTCAGAAATGTGGAAAATGGTCAGTTTTCAAATGTTTAATTTTTGAACGTCAGTTCACATTTGTAGGTGGATCATCAGTGTTAGAGCTAAAATTAGCATGTTTAAAGTGATTTTCATGCTTCCAGGGGCCCTAAACACAAGATTTATGGAATGGTTAAAAGTGCATGAAAATGGCCAATTTACTCACTCTGAGTTCTCAAAAAGGGTTTCTTCACCCCGGGAAGTTAATTAAATACCATTTGGAGGCATTTAATGTTCGAGCAAAAACGGCTGATTTTCGACAAAAGAGATAACACCACCCCATTACGTCATGCTTCAGAAATGTGGAAAATGGTCCGTTTTCAAATGTTTTATTTTTGAACGTCAGTTCACATTTGTAGGTGGATCATCAGTGTTAGAGCTAAAATTAGCATGTTTAAAGTGATTTTCATGCTTCCAGGGGCTCGGGAAGTGAATTAAATACTATTTGGAGGCATTTAATGTTCAAGCAAAAACAGCTGATTTTTGACAAAAGAGATAACACCCCCCCATTACGTCATGCTTCAGAAATGTGGAAAATGGTCCGTTTTCAAATGTTTTATTTTTGAACGTCAGTTAACATTTGTAGGTGGATCATCAGTGTTAGAGCTAAAATTAGCATGTTTAAAGTGATTTTCATGCTTCCAGGGGCCCTAAACACAAGATTTATGGAATGGTTAAAAGTGCATGAAAATGGCCAATTTACTCACTCTGAGTTCTCAAAAAGGGTTTCTTCACCCCGGGAAGTTAATTAAATACCATTTGGAGGCATTTAATGTTCGAGCAAAAACGGCTGATTTTCGACAAAAGAGATAACACCCCCCATTACGTCATGCTTCAGAAATGTGGAAAATGGTCCGTTTTCAAATGTTTTATTTTTGAACGTCAGTTCACATTTGTAGGTGGATCATCAGTGTTAGAGCTAAAATGAGCATGTTTAAAGTGATTTTCATGCTTCCAGGGGCCCTAAACACAAGATTTATGGAATGGTTAAAAGTGCATGAAAATGGCCAATTTACTCACTCTGAGTTCTCAAAAAGGGTTTCTTCACCCCGGGAAGTTAATTAAATACCATTTGGAGGCATTTAATGTTCGAGCAAAAACAGCTGATTTTCGACAAAAGAGATAACACCACCCCATTACGTCATGCTTCAGAAATGTGGAAAATGGTCCGTTTTCAAATGTTTTATTTTTGAACGTCAGTTCACATTTGTAGGTGGATCATCAGTGTTAGAGCTAAAATTAGCATGTTTAAAGTGATTTTCATGCTTCCAGGGGCTCGGGAAGTGAATTAAATACTATTTGGAGGCATTTAATGTTCAATCAAAGACAGCTGATTTTTGACAAAAGAGATAACACCCCCCCATTACGTCATGCTTCAGAAATGTGGAAAATGGTCCGTTTTAAAATGTTTTATTTTTGAATGTCAGTTCACATTTGTAGGTGGATCATCAGTGTTGGAGCTAAAATTAGCATGTTTAAAGTGATTTTCATGCTTCCAGGGGCCCTAAACACAAGATTTATGGAATGGTTAAAAGTGCATGAAAATGGTCAATTTACTCACTCTGAGTTCTCAAAAAGGGTCTCTTCACCCCGGGAAGTTAATTAAATACCATTTGGAGGCATTTAATGTTCGAGCAAAAACGGCTGATTTTCGACAAAAGAGATAACACCCCCCATTACGTCATGCTTCAGAAATGTGGAAAATGGTCCGTTTTCAAATGTTTTATTTTTGAACGTCAGTTCACATTTGTAGGTGGATCATCAGTGTTAGAGCTAAAATTAGCATGTTTAAAGTGATTTTCATGCTTCCAGGGGCTCGGGAAGTGAATTAAATACTATTTGGAGGCATTTAATGTTCAAGCAAAAACAGCTGATTTTTGACAAAAGAGATAACCCCCCCCATTACGTCATGCTTCAGAAATGTGGAAAATTGTCCGTTTTCAAATGTTTTATTTTTGAACGTCAGTTCACATTTGTAGGTGGATCATCAGTGTTAGAGCTAAAATTAGCATGTTTAAAGTGATTTTCATGCTTCCAGGGGCCCTAAACACAAGATTTATGGAATGGTTAAAAGTGCATGAAAATGGCCAATTTACTCACTCTGAGTTCTCAAAAAGGGTTTCTTCACCCCGGGAAGTTAATTAAATACCATTTGGAGGCATTTAATGTTCGAGCAAAAACGGCTGATTTTCGACAAAAGAGATATCACCCCCCCATTACGTCATGCTTCAGAAATGTGGAAAATGGTCCGTTTTCAAATGTTTTATTTTTGAACATCAGTTCACATTTGTAGGTGGATCATCAGTGTTAGAGCTAAAATTAGCATGTTTAAAGTGATTTTCATGCTTCCAGGGGCTCGGGAAGTGAATTAAATACTATTTGGAGGCATTTATTGTTCAAGCAAAAACAGCTGATTTTTCACAAAAGAGATAACACCCCCCCATTACGTCATGCTTCAGAAATGTGGAAAATGGTCCGTTTTCAAATGTTTTATTTTTGAACGTCAGTTCACATTTGTAGGTGGATCATCAGTGTTAGAGCGAAAATTAGCATGTTTAAAGTGATTTTCATGCTTCCAGGGGCCCTAAACACAAGATTTATGGAATGGTTAAAAGTGCATGAAAATGGCCAATTTACTCACTCTGAGTTCTCAAAAAGGGTTTCTTCACCCCGGGAAGTTAATTAAATACCATTTGGAGGCATTTAATGTTCGAGCAAAAACGGCTGATTTTCGACAAAAGAGATAACACCCCCCATTACGTCATGCTTCAGAAATGTGGAAAATGGTCCGTTTTCAAATGTTTTATTTTTGAACGTCAGTTCACATTTGTAGGTGGATCATCAGTGTTAGAGCTAAAATGAGCATGTTTAAAGTGATTTTCATGCTTCCAGGGGCCCTAAACACAAGATTTATGGAATGGTTAAAAGTGCATGAAAATGGCCAATTTACTCACTCTGAGTTCTCAAAAAGGGTTTCTTCACCCCGGGAAGTTAATTAAATACCATTTGGAGGCATTTAATGTTCGAGCAAAAACGGCTGATTTTCGACAAAAGAGATAACACCACCCCATTACGTCATGCTTCAGAAATGTGGAAAATGGTCCGTTTTCAAATGTTTTATTTTTGAACGTCAGTTCACATTTGTAGGTGGATCATCAGTGTTAGAGCTAAAATTAGCATGTTTAAAGTGATTTTCATGCTTCCAGGGGCTCGGGAAGTGAATTAAATACTATTTGGAGGCATTTAATGTTCAATCAAAGACAGCTGATTTTTGACAAAAGAGATAACACCCCCCCATTACGTCATGCTTCAGAAATGTGGAAAATGGTCCGTTTTAAAATGTTTTATTTTTGAATGTCAGTTCACATTTGTAGGTGGATCATCAGTGTTGGAGCTAAAATTAGCATGTTTAAAGTGATTTTCATGCTTCCAGGGGCCCTAAACACAAGATTTATGGAATGGTTAAAAGTGCATGAAAATGGTCAATTTACTCACTCTGAGTTCTCAAAAAGGGTTTCTTCACCCCGGGAAGTTAATTAAATACCATTTGGAGGCATTTAATGTTCGAGCAAAAACGGCTGATTTTCGACAAAAGAGATAACACCCCCCATTACGTCATGCTTCAGAAATGTGGAAAATGGTCCGTTTTCAAATGTTTTATTTTTGAACGTCAGTTCACATTTGTAGGTGGATCATCAGTGTTAGAGCTAAAATTAGCATGTTTAAAGTGATTTTCATGCTTCCAGGGGCTCGGGAAGTGAATTAAATACTATTTGGAGGCATTTAATGTTCAAGCAAAAACAGCTGATTTTTGACAAAAGAGATAACCCCCCCCATTACGTCATGCTTCAGAAATGTGGAAAATGGTCCGTTTTCAAATGTTTTATTTTTGAACGTCAGTTCACATTTGTAGGTGGATCATCAGTGTTAGAGCTAAAATTAGCATGTTTAAAGTGATTTTCATGCTTCCAGGGGCCCTAAACACAAGATTTATGGAATGGTTAAAAGTGCATGAAAATGGCCAATTTACTCACTCTGAGTTCTCAAAAAGGGTTTCTTCACCCCGGGAAGTTAATTAAATACCATTTGGAGGCATTTAATGTTCGAGCAAAAACTGCTGATTTTCGACAAAAGAGATATCACCCCCCCATTACGTCATGCTTCAGAAATGTGGAAAATGGTCCGTTTTCAAATGTTTTATTTTTGAACATCAGTTCACATTTGTAGGTGGATCATCAGTGTTAGAGCTAAAATTAGCATGTTTAAAGTGATTTTCATGCTTCCAGGGGCTCGGGAAGTGAATTAAATACTATTTGGAGGCATTTAATGTTCAAGCAAAAACAGCTGATTTTTGACAAAAGAGATAACACCCCCCCATTACGTCATGCTTCAGAAATGTGGAAAATGGTCCGTTTTCAAATGTTTTATTTTTGAACGTCAGTTAACATTTGTAGGTGGATCATCAGTGTTAGAGCTAAAATTAGCATGTTTAAAGTGATTTTCATGCTTCCAGGGGCCCTAAACACAAGATTTATGGAATGGTTAAAAGTGCATGAAAATGGCCAATTTACTCACTCTGAGTTCTCAAAAAGGGTTTCTTCACCCCGGGAAGTTAATTAAATACCATTTGGAGGCATTTAATGTTCGAGCAAAAACGGCTGATTTTCGACAAAAGAGATAACACCCCCCATTACGTCATGCTTCAGAAATGTGGAAAATGGTCCGTTTTCAAATGTTTTATTTTTGAACGTCAGTTCACATTTGTAGGTGGATCATCAGTGTTAGAGCTAAAATGAGCATGTTTAAAGTGATTTTCATGCTTCCAGGGGCCCTAAACACAAGATTTATGGAATGGTTAAAAGTGCATGAAAATGGCCAATTTACTCACTCTGAGTTCTCAAAAAGGGTTTCTTCACCCCGGGAAGTTAATTAAATACCATTTGGAGGCATTTAATGTTCGAGCAAAAACGGCTGATTTTCGACAAAAGAGATAACACCACCCCATTACGTCATGCTTCAGAAATGTGGAAAATGGTCCGTTTTCAAATGTTTTATTTTTGAACGTCAGTTCACATTTGTAGGTGGATCATCAGTGTTAGAGCTAAAATTAGCATGTTTAAAGTGATTTTCATGCTTCCAGGGGCTCGGGAAGTGAATTAAATACTATTTGGAGGCATTTAATGTTCAAGCAAAAACAGCTGATTTTTGACAAAAGAGATAACACCCCCCCATTACGTCATGCTTCAGAAATGTGGAAAATGGTCCGTTTTCAAATGTTTTATTTTTGAACGTCAGTTAACATTTGTAGGTGGATCATCAGTGTTAGAGCTAAAATTAGCATGTTTAAAGTGATTTTCATGCTTCCAGGGGCCCTAAACACAAGATTTATGGAATGGTTAAAAGTGCATGAAAATGGCCAATTTACTCACTCTGAGTTCTCAAAAAGGGTTTCTTCACCCCGGGAAGTTAATTAAATACCATTTGGAGGCATTTAATGTTCGAGCAAAAACGGCTGATTTTCGACAAAAGAGATAACACCCCCCCATTACGTCATGCTTCAGAAATGTGGAAAATGGTCCGTTTTCAAATGTTTTATTTTTGAACATCAGTTCACATTTGTAGGTGGATCATCAGTGTTAGAGCTAAAATTAGCATGTTTAAAGTGATTTTCATGCTTCCAGGGGCTCGGGAAGTGAATTAAATACTATTTGGAGGCATTTAATGTTCAATCAAAAACAGCTGATTTTTGACAAAAGAGATAACACCCCTCCATTACGTCATGCTTCAGAAATGTGGAAAATGGTCCGTTTTCAAATGTTTTATTTTTGAACGTCAGTTCACATTTGTAGGTGGATCATCAGTGTTAGAGCTAAAATTAGCATGTTTAAAGTGATTTTCATGCTTCCAGGGGCTCGGGAAGTGAATTAAATACTATTTGGAGGCATTTAATGTTCAAGCAAAAACAGCTGATTTTTGACAAAAGAGATAACCCCCCCATTACGTCATGCTTCAGAAATGTGGAAAATGGTCCGTTTTCAAATGTTTTATTTTTGAACGTCAGTTCACATTTGTAGGTGGATCATCAGTGTTAGAGCTAAAATTAGCATGTTTAAAGTGATTTTCATGCTTCCAGGGGCCCTAAACACAAGATTTATGGAATGGTTAAAAGTGCATGAAAATGGCCAATTTAATTTAAAATTAGCATGTTTAAAGTGATTTTCATGCTTCCAGGGGCTCGGGAAGTGAATTAAATACTATTTGGAGGCATTTAATGTTCAATCAAAAACAGCTGATTTTTGACAAAAGAGATAACACCCCTCCATTACGTCATGCTTCAGAAATGTGGAAAATGGTCCGTTTTCAAATGTTTTATTTTTGAACGTCAGTTCACATTTGTAGGTGGATCATCAGTGTTAGAGCTAAAATTAGCATGTTTAAAGTGATTTTCATGCTTCCAGGGGCCCTAAACACAAGATTTATGGAATGGTTAAAAGTGCATGAAAATGGCCAATTTACTCACTCTGAGTTCTCAAAAAGGGTTTCTTCACCCCGGGAAGTTAATTAAATACCATTTGGAGGCATTTAATGTTCGAGCAAAAACGGCTGATTTTCGACAAAAGAGATAACACCACCCCATTACGTCATGCTTCAGAAATGTGGAAAATGGTCCGTTTTCAAATGTTTTATTTTTGAACGTCAGTTCACATTTGTAGGTGGATCATCAGTGTTAGAGCTAAAATTAGCATGTTTAAAGTGATTTTCATGCTTCCAGGGGCTCGGGAAGTGAATTAAATACTATTTGGAGGCATTTAATGTTCAAGCAAAAACAGCTGATTTTTGACAAAAGAGATAACACCCCCCCATTACGTCATGCTTCAGAAATGTGGAAAATGGTCCGTTTTAAAATGTTTTATTTTTGAATGTCAGTTAACATTTGTAGGTGGATCATCAGTGTTAGAGCTAAAATTAGCATGTTTAAAGTGATTTTCATGCTTCCAGGGGCCCTAAACACAAGATTTATGGAATGGTTAAAAGTGCATGAAAATGGCCAATTTACTCACTCTGAGTTCTCAAAAAGGGTCTCTTCACCCCGGGAAGTTAATTAAATACCATTTGGAGGCATTTAATGTTCGAGCAAAAACGGCTGATTTTCGACAAAAGAGATAACACCCCCCCATTACGTCATGCTTCAGAAATGTGGAAAATGGTCCGTTTTCAAATGTTTTATTTTTGAACATCAGTTCACATTTGTAGGTGGATCATCAGTGTTAGAGCTAAAATTAGCATGTTTAAAGTGATTTTCATGCTTCCAGGGGCTCGGGAAGTGAATTAAATACTATTTGGAGGCATTTAATGTTCAAGCAAAAACAGCTGATTTTTGACAAAAGAGATAACCCCCCCCATTACGTCATGCTTCAGAAATGTGGAAAATTGTCCGTTTTCAAATGTTTTATTTTTGAACGTCAGTTCACATTTGTAGGTGGATCATCAGTGTTAGAGCTAAAATTAGCATGTTTAAAGTGATTTTCATGCTTCCAGGGGCCCTAAACACAAGATTTATGGAATGGTTAAAAGTGCATGAAAATGGCCAATTTACTCACTCTGAGTTCTCATAAAGGGTTTCTTCACCCCGGGAAGTTAATTAAATACCATTTGGAGGCATTTAATGTTCGAGCAAAAACGGCTGATTTTCGACAAAAGAGATATCACCCCCCCATTACGTCATGCTTCAGAAATGTGGAAAATGGTCCGTTTTCAAATGTTTTATTTTTGAACATCAGTTCACATTTGTAGGTGGATCACCAGTGTTAGAGCTAAAATTAGCATGTTTAAAGTGATTTTCATGCTTCCAGGGGCTCGGGAAGTGAATTAAATACTATTTGGAGGCATTTAATGTTCAAGCAAAAACAGCTGATTTTTCACAAAAGAGATAACACCCCCCCATTACGTCATGCTTCAGAAATGTGAAAAATGGTCCGTTTTCAAATGTTTTATTTTTGAACGTCAGTTCACATTTGTAGGTGGATCATCAGTGTTAGAGCGAAAATTAGCATGTTTAAAGTGATTTTCATGCTTCCAGGGGCCCTAAACACAAGATTTATGGAATGGTTAAAAGTGCATGAAAATGGCCAATTTACTCACTCTGAGTTCTCAAAAAGGGTTTCTTCACCCCGGGAAGTTAATTAAATACCATTTGGAGGCATTTAATGTTCGAGCAAAAACGGCTGATTTTCGACAAAAGAGATAACACCCCCCATTACGTCATGCTTCAGAAATGTGGAAAATGGTCCGTTTTCAAATGTTTTATTTTTGAACGTCAGTTCACATTTGTAGGTGGATCATCAGTGTTAGAGCTAAAATGAGCATGTTTAAAGTGATTTTCATGCTTCCAGGGGCCCTAAACACAAGATTTATGGAATGGTTAAAAGTGCATGAAAATGGCCAATTTACTCACTCTGAGTTCTCAAAAAGGGTTTCTTCACCCCGGGAAGTTAATTAAATACCATTTGGAGGCATTTAATGTTCGAGCAAAAACTGCTGATTTTCGACAAAAGAGATATCACCCCCCCATTACGTCATGCTTCAGAAATGTGGAAAATGGTCCGTTTTCAAATGTTTTATTTTTGAACATCAGTTCACATTTGTAGGTGGATCATCAGTGTTAGAGCTAAAATTAGCATGTTTAAAGTGATTTTCATGCTTCCAGGGGCTCGGGAAGTGAATTAAATACTATTTGGAGGCATTTAATGTTCAAGCAAAAACAGCTGATTTTTGACAAAAGAGATAACACCCCCCCATTACGTCATGCTTCAGAAATGTGGAAAATGGTCCGTTTTCAAATGTTTTATTTTTGAACGTCAGTTAACATTTGTAGGTGGATCATCAGTGTTAGAGCTAAAATTAGCATGTTTAAAGTGATTTTCATGCTTCCAGGGGCCCTAAACACAAGATTTATGGAATGGTTAAAAGTGCATGAAAATGGCCAATTTACTCACTCTGAGTTCTCAAAAAGGGTTTCTTCACCCCGGGAAGTTAATTAAATACCATTTGGAGGCATTTAATGTTCGAGCAAAAACGGCTGATTTTCGACAAAAGAGATAACACCCCCCATTACGTCATGCTTCAGAAATGTGGAAAATGGTCCGTTTTCAAATGTTTTATTTTTGAACGTCAGTTCACATTTGTAGGTGGATCATCAGTGTTAGAGCTAAAATGAGCATGTTTAAAGTGATTTTCATGCTTCCAGGGGCCCTAAACACAAGATTTATGGAATGGTTAAAAGTGCATGAAAATGGCCAATTTACTCACTCTGAGTTCTCAAAAAGGGTTTCTTCACCCCGGGAAGTTAATTAAATACCATTTGGAGGCATTTAATGTTCGAGCAAAAACGGCTGATTTTCGACAAAAGAGATAACACCACCCCATTACGTCATGCTTCAGAAATGTGGAAAATGGTCCGTTTTCAAATGTTTTATTTTTGAACGTCAGTTCACATTTGTAGGTGGATCATCAGTGTTAGAGCTAAAATTAGCATGTTTAAAGTGATTTTCATGCTTCCAGGGGCTCGGGAAGTGAATTAAATACTATTTGGAGGCATTTAATGTTCAAGCAAAAACAGCTGATTTTTGACAAAAGAGATAACACCCCCCCATTACGTCATGCTTCAGAAATGTGGAAAATGGTCCGTTTTCAAATGTTTTATTTTTGAACGTCAGTTAACATTTGTAGGTGGATCATCAGTGTTAGAGCTAAAATTAGCATGTTTAAAGTGATTTTCATGCTTCCAGGGGCCCTAAACACAAGATTTATGGAATGGTTAAAAGTGCATGAAAATGGCCAATTTACTCACTCTGAGTTCTCAAAAAGGGTTTCTTCACCCCGGGAAGTTAATTAAATACCATTTGGAGGCATTTAATGTTCGAGCAAAAACGGCTGATTTTCGACAAAAGAGATAACACCCCCCCATTACGTCATGCTTCAGAAATGTGGAAAATGGTCCGTTTTCAAATGTTTTATTTTTGAACATCAGTTCACATTTGTAGGTGGATCATCAGTGTTAGAGCTAAAATTAGCATGTTTAAAGTGATTTTCATGCTTCCAGGGGCTCGGGAAGTGAATTAAATACTATTTGGAGGCATTTAATGTTCAATCAAAAACAGCTGATTTTTGACAAAAGAGATAACACCCCTCCATTACGTCATGCTTCAGAAATGTGGAAAATGGTCCGTTTTCAAATGTTTTATTTTTGAACGTCAGTTCACATTTGTAGGTGGATCATCAGTGTTAGAGCTAAAATTAGCATGTTTAAAGTGATTTTCATGCTTCCAGGGGCTCGGGAAGTGAATTAAATACTATTTGGAGGCATTTAATGTTCAAGCAAAAACAGCTGATTTTTGACAAAAGAGATAACCCCCCCATTACGTCATGCTTCAGAAATGTGGAAAATGGTCCGTTTTCAAATGTTTTATTTTTGAACGTCAGTTCACATTTGTAGGTGGATCATCAGTGTTAGAGCTAAAATTAGCATGTTTAAAGTGATTTTCATGCTTCCAGGGGCCCTAAACACAAGATTTATGGAATGGTTAAAAGTGCATGAAAATGGCCAATTTAATTTAAAATTAGCATGTTTAAAGTGATTTTCATGCTTCCAGGGGCTCGGGAAGTGAATTAAATACTATTTGGAGGCATTTAATGTTCAATCAAAAACAGCTGATTTTTGACAAAAGAGATAACACCCCTCCATTACGTCATGCTTCAGAAATGTGGAAAATGGTCCGTTTTCAAATGTTTTATTTTTGAACGTCAGTTCACATTTGTAGGTGGATCATCAGTGTTAGAGCTAAAATTAGCATGTTTAAAGTGATTTTCATGCTTCCAGGGGCCCTAAACACAAGATTTATGGAATGGTTAAAAGTGCATGAAAATGGCCAATTTACTCACTCTGAGTTCTCAAAAAGGGTTTCTTCACCCCGGGAAGTTAATTAAATACCATTTGGAGGCATTTAATGTTCGAGCAAAAACGGCTGATTTTCGACAAAAGAGATAACACCACCCCATTACGTCATGCTTCAGAAATGTGGAAAATGGTCCGTTTTCAAATGTTTTATTTTTGAACGTCAGTTCACATTTGTAGGTGGATCATCAGTGTTAGAGCTAAAATTAGCATGTTTAAAGTGATTTTCATGCTTCCAGGGGCTCGGGAAGTGAATTAAATACTATTTGGAGGCATTTAATGTTCAAGCAAAAACAGCTGATTTTTGACAAAAGAGATAACACCCCCCCATTACGTCATGCTTCAGAAATGTGGAAAATGGTCCGTTTTAAAATGTTTTATTTTTGAATGTCAGTTAACATTTGTAGGTGGATCATCAGTGTTAGAGCTAAAATTAGCATGTTTAAAGTGATTTTCATGCTTCCAGGGGCCCTAAACACAAGATTTATGGAATGGTTAAAAGTGCATGAAAATGGCCAATTTACTCACTCTGAGTTCTCAAAAAGGGTCTCTTCACCCCGGGAAGTTAATTAAATACCATTTGGAGGCATTTAATGTTCGAGCAAAAACGGCTGATTTTCGACAAAAGAGATAACACCCCCCCATTACGTCATGCTTCAGAAATGTGGAAAATGGTCCGTTTTCAAATGTTTTATTTTTGAACATCAGTTCACATTTGTAGGTGGATCATCAGTGTTAGAGCTAAAATTAGCATGTTTAAAGTGATTTTCATGCTTCCAGGGGCTCGGGAAGTGAATTAAATACTATTTGGAGGCATTTAATGTTCAAGCAAAAACAGCTGATTTTTGACAAAAGAGATAACCCCCCCCATTACGTCATGCTTCAGAAATGTGGAAAATTGTCCGTTTTCAAATGTTTTATTTTTGAACGTCAGTTCACATTTGTAGGTGGATCATCAGTGTTAGAGCTAAAATTAGCATGTTTAAAGTGATTTTCATGCTTCCAGGGGCCCTAAACACAAGATTTATGGAATGGTTAAAAGTGCATGAAAATGGCCAATTTACTCACTCTGAGTTCTCATAAAGGGTTTCTTCACCCCGGGAAGTTAATTAAATACCATTTGGAGGCATTTAATGTTCGAGCAAAAACGGCTGATTTTCGACAAAAGAGATATCACCCCCCCATTACGTCATGCTTCAGAAATGTGGAAAATGGTCCGTTTTCAAATGTTTTATTTTTGAACATCAGTTCACATTTGTAGGTGGATCACCAGTGTTAGAGCTAAAATTAGCATGTTTAAAGTGATTTTCATGCTTCCAGGGGCTCGGGAAGTGAATTAAATACTATTTGGAGGCATTTAATGTTCAAGCAAAAACAGCTGATTTTTCACAAAAGAGATAACACCCCCCCATTACGTCATGCTTCAGAAATGTGAAAAATGGTCCGTTTTCAAATGTTTTATTTTTGAACGTCAGTTCACATTTGTAGGTGGATCATCAGTGTTAGAGCGAAAATTAGCATGTTTAAAGTGATTTTCATGCTTCCAGGGGCCCTAAACACAAGATTTATGGAATGGTTAAAAGTGCATGAAAATGGCCAATTTACTCACTCTGAGTTCTCAAAAAGGGTTTCTTCACCCCGGGAAGTTAATTAAATACCATTTGGAGGCATTTAATGTTCGAGCAAAAACGGCTGATTTTCGACAAAAGAGATAACACCCCCCATTACGTCATGCTTCAGAAATGTGGAAAATGGTCCGTTTTCAAATGTTTTATTTTTGAACGTCAGTTCACATTTGTAGGTGGATCATCAGTGTTAGAGCTAAAATGAGCATGTTTAAAGTGATTTTCATGCTTCCAGGGGCCCTAAACACAAGATTTATGGAATGGTTAAAAGTGCATGAAAATGGCCAATTTACTCACTCTGAGTTCTCAAAAAGGGTTTCTTCACCCCGGGAAGTTAATTAAATACCATTTGGAGGCATTTAATGTTCGAGCAAAAACGGCTGATTTTCGACAAAAGAGATAACACCACCCCATTACGTCATGCTTCAGAAATGTGGAAAATGGTCCGTTTTCAAATGTTTTATTTTTGAACGTCAGTTCACATTTGTAGGTGGATCATCAGTGTTAGAGCTAAAATTAGCATGTTTAAAGTGATTTTCATGCTTCCAGGGGCTCGGGAAGTGAATTAAATACTATTTGGAGGCATTTAATGTTCAATCAAAGACAGCTGATTTTTGACAAAAGAGATAACACCCCCCCATTACGTCATGCTTCAGAAATGTGGAAAATGGTCCGTTTTAAAATGTTTTATTTTTGAATGTCAGTTCACATTTGTAGGTGGATCATCAGTGTTGGAGCTAAAATTAGCATGTTTAAAGTGATTTTCATGCTTCCAGGGGCCCTAAACACAAGATTTATGGAATGGTTAAAAGTGCATGAAAATGGTCAATTTACTCACTCTGAGTTCTCAAAAAGGGTTTCTTCACCCCGGGAAGTTAATTAAATACCATTTGGAGGCATTTAATGTTCGAGCAAAAACGGCTGATTTTCGACAAAAGAGATAACACCCCCCATTACGTCATGCTTCAGAAATGTGGAAAATGGTCCGTTTTCAAATGTTTTATTTTTGAACGTCAGTTCACATTTGTAGGTGGATCATCAGTGTTAGAGCTAAAATTAGCATGTTTAAAGTGATTTTCATGCTTCCAGGGGCTCGGGAAGTGAATTAAATACTATTTGGAGGCATTTAATGTTCAAGCAAAAACAGCTGATTTTTGACAAAAGAGATAACCCCCCCCATTACGTCATGCTTCAGAAATGTGGAAAATGGTCCGTTTTCAAATGTTTTATTTTTGAACGTCAGTTCACATTTGTAGGTGGATCATCAGTGTTAGAGCTAAAATTAGCATGTTTAAAGTGATTTTCATGCTTCCAGGGGCCCTAAACACAAGATTTATGGAATGGTTAAAAGTGCATGAAAATGGCCAATTTACTCACTCTGAGTTCTCAAAAAGGGTTTCTTCACCCCGGGAAGTTAATTAAATACCATTTGGAGGCATTTAATGTTCGAGCAAAAACTGCTGATTTTCGACAAAAGAGATATCACCCCCCCATTACGTCATGCTTCAGAAATGTGGAAAATGGTCCGTTTTCAAATGTTTTATTTTTGAACATCAGTTCACATTTGTAGGTGGATCATCAGTGTTAGAGCTAAAATTAGCATGTTTAAAGTGATTTTCATGCTTCCAGGGGCTCGGGAAGTGAATTAAATACTATTTGGAGGCATTTAATGTTCAAGCAAAAACAGCTGATTTTTGACAAAAGAGATAACACCCCCCCATTACGTCATGCTTCAGAAATGTGGAAAATGGTCCGTTTTCAAATGTTTTATTTTTGAACGTCAGTTAACATTTGTAGGTGGATCATCAGTGTTAGAGCTAAAATTAGCATGTTTAAAGTGATTTTCATGCTTCCAGGGGCCCTAAACACAAGATTTATGGAATGGTTAAAAGTGCATGAAAATGGCCAATTTACTCACTCTGAGTTCTCAAAAAGGGTTTCTTCACCCCGGGAAGTTAATTAAATACCATTTGGAGGCATTTAATTATCGAGCAAAAACGGCTGATTTTCGACAAAAGAGATAACACCCCCCATTACGTCATGCTTCAGAAATGTGGAAAATGGTCCGTTTTCAAATGTTTTATTTTTGAACGTCAGTTCACATTTGTAGGTGGATCATCAGTGTTAGAGCTAAAATGAGCATGTTTAAAGTGATTTTCATGCTTCCAGGGGCCCTAAACACAAGATTTATGGAATGGTTAAAAGTGCATGAAAATGGCCAATTTACTCACTCTGAGTTCTCAAAAAGGGTTTCTTCACCCCGGGAAGTTAATTAAATACCATTTGGAGGCATTTAATGTTCGAGCAAAAACGGCTGATTTTCGACAAAAGAGATAACACCACCCCATTACGTCATGCTTCAGAAATGTGGAAAATGGTCCGTTTTCAAATGTTTTATTTTTGAACGTCAGTTCACATTTGTAGGTGGATCATCAGTGTTAGAGCTAAAATTAGCATGTTTAAAGTGATTTTCATGCTTCCAGGGGCTCGGGAAGTGAATTAAATACTATTTGGAGGCATTTAATGTTCAAGCAAAAACAGCTGATTTTTGACAAAAGAGATAACACCCCCCCATTACGTCATGCTTCAGAAATGTGGAAAATGGTCCGTTTTCAAATGTTTTATTTTTGAACGTCAGTTAACATTTGTAGGTGGATCATCAGTGTTAGAGCTAAAATTAGCATGTTTAAAGTGATTTTCATGCTTCCAGGGGCCCTAAACACAAGATTTATGGAATGGTTAAAAGTGCATGAAAATGGCCAATTTACTCACTCTGAGTTCTCAAAAAGGGTTTCTTCACCCCGGGAAGTTAATTAAATACCATTTGGAGGCATTTAATGTTCGAGCAAAAACGGCTGATTTTCGACAAAAGAGATAACACCCCCCCATTACGTCATGCTTCAGAAATGTGGAAAATGGTCCGTTTTCAAATGTTTTATTTTTGAACATCAGTTCACATTTGTAGGTGGATCATCAGTGTTAGAGCTAAAATTAGCATGTTTAAAGTGATTTTCATGCTTCCAGGGGCTCGGGAAGTGAATTAAATACTATTTGGAGGCATTTAATGTTCAATCAAAAACAGCTGATTTTTGACAAAAGAGATAACACCCCTCCATTACGTCATGCTTCAGAAATGTGGAAAATGGTCCATTTTCAAATGTTTTATTTTTGAACGTCAGTTCACATTTGTAGGTGGATCATCAGTGTTAGAGCTAAAATTAGCATGTTTAAAGTGATTTTCATGCTTCCAGGGGCTCGGGAAGTGAATTAAATACTATTTGGAGGCATTTAATGTTCAAGCAAAAACAGCTGATTTTTGACAAAAGAGATAACCCCCCCATTACGTCATGCTTCAGAAATGTGGAAAATGGTCCGTTTTCAAATGTTTTATTTTTGAACGTCAGTTCACATTTGTAGGTGGATCATCAGTGTTAGAGCTAAAATTAGCATGTTTAAAGTGATTTTCATGCTTCCAGGGGCCCTAAACACAAGATTTATGGAATGGTTAAAAGTGCATGAAAATGGCCAATTTAATTTAAAATTAGCATGTTTAAAGTGATTTTCATGCTTCCAGGGGCTCGGGAAGTGAATTAAATACTATTTGGAGGCATTTAATGTTCAATCAAAAACAGCTGATTTTTGACAAAAGAGATAACACCCCTCCATTACGTCATGCTTCAGAAATGTGGAAAATGGTCCGTTTTCAAATGTTTTATTTTTGAACGTCAGTTCACATTTGTAGGTGGATCATCAGTGTTAGAGCTAAAATTAGCATGTTTAAAGTGATTTTCATGCTTCCAGGGGCCCTAAACACAAGATTTATGGAATGGTTAAAAGTGCATGAAAATGGCCAATTTACTCACTCTGAGTTCTCAAAAAGGGTTTCTTCACCCCGGGAAGTTAATTAAATACCATTTGGAGGCATTTAATGTTCGAGCAAAAACGGCTGATTTTCGACAAAAGAGATAACACCACCCCATTACGTCATGCTTCAGAAATGTGGAAAATGGTCCGTTTTCAAATGTTTTATTTTTGAACGTCAGTTCACATTTGTAGGTGGATCATCAGTGTTAGAGCTAAAATTAGCATGTTTAAAGTGATTTTCATGTTTCCAGGGGCTCGGGAAGTGAATTAAATACTATTTGGAGGCATTTAATGTTCAAGCAAAAACAGCTGATTTTTGACAAAAGAGATAACACCCCCCCATTACGTCATGCTTCAGAAATGTGGAAAATGGTCCGTTTTCAAATGTTTTATTTTTGAACGTCAGTTAACATTTGTAGGTGGATCATCAGTGTTAGAGCTAAAATTAGCATGTTTAAAGTGATTTTCATGCTTCCAGGGGCCCTAAACACAAGATTTATGGAATGGTTAAAAGTGCATGAAAATGGCCAATTTACTCACTCTGAGTTCTCAAAAAGGGTTTCTTCACCCCGGGAAGTTAATTAAATACCATTTGGAGGCATTTAATGTTCGAGCAAAAACGGCTGATTTTCGACAAAAGAGATAACACCCCCCCATTACGTCATGCTTCAGAAATGTGGAAAATGGTCCGTTTTCAAATGTTTTATTTTTGAACATCAGTTCACATTTGTAGGTGGATCATCAGTGTTAGAGCTAAAATTAGCATGTTTAAAGTGATTCTCATGCTTCCAGGGGCTCGGGAAGTGAATTAAATACTATTTGGAGGCATTTAATGTTCAATCAAAAACAGCTGATTTTTGACAAAAGAGATAACACCCCTCCATTACGTCATGCTTCAGAAATGTGGAAAATGGTCCGTTTTCAAATGTTTTATTTTTGAACGTCAGTTCACATTTGTAGGTGGATCATCAGTGTTAGAGCTAAAATTAGCATGTTTAAAGTGATTTTCATGCTTCCAGGGGCCCTAAACACAAGATTTATGGAATGGTTAAAAGTGCATGAAAATGGCCAATTTACTCACTCTGAGTTCTCAAAAAGGGTTTCTTCACCCCGGGAAGTTAATTAAATACCATTTGGAGGCATTTAATGTTCGAGCAAAAACGGCTGATTTTCGACAAAAGAGATAACACCCCCCATTACGTCATGCTTCAGAAATGTGGAAAATGGTCCGTTTTCAAATGTTTTATTTTTGAACGTCAGTTCACATTTGTAGGTGGATCATCAGTGTTAGAGCTAAAATGAGCATGTTTAAAGTGATTTTCATGCTTCCAGGGGCCCTAAACACAAGATTTATGGAATGGTTAAAAGTGCATGAAAATGGCCAATTTACTCACTCTGAGTTCTCAAAAAGGGTTTCTTCACCCCGGGAAGTTAATTAAATACCATTTGGAGGCATTTAATGTTCGAGCAAAAACGGCTGATTTTCGACAAAAGAGATAACACCACCCCATTACGTCATGCTTCAGAAATGTGGAAAATGGTCCGTTTTCAAATGTTTTATTTTTGAACGTCAGTTCACATTTGTAGGTGGATCATCAGTGTTAGAGCTAAAATTAGCATGTTTAAAGTGATTTTCATGCTTCCAGGGGCTCGGGAAGTGAATTAAATACTATTTGGAGGCATTTAATGTTCAATCAAAGACAGCTGATTTTTGACAAAAGAGATAACACCCCCCCATTACGTCATGCTTCAGAAATGTGGAAAATGGTCCGTTTTAAAATGTTTTATTTTTGAATGTCAGTTCACATTTGTAGGTGGATCATCAGTGTTGGAGCTAAAATTAGCATGTTTAAAGTGATTTTCATGCTTCCAGGGGCCCTAAACACAAGATTTATGGAATGGTTAAAAGTGCATGAAAATGGTCAATTTACTCACTCTGAGTTCTCAAAAAGGGTTTCTTCACCCCGGGAAGTTAATTAAATACCATTTGGAGGCATTTAATGTTCGAGCAAAAACGGCTGATTTTCGACAAAAGAGATAACACCCCCCATTACGTCATGCTTCAGAAATGTGGAAAATGGTCCGTTTTCAAATGTTTTATTTTTGAACGTCAGTTCACATTTGTAGGTGGATCATCAGTGTTAGAGCTAAAATTAGCATGTTTAAAGTGATTTTCATGCTTCCAGGGGCTCGGGAAGTGAATTAAATACTATTTGGAGGCATTTAATGTTCAAGCAAAAACAGCTGATTTTTGACAAAAGAGATAACCCCCCCCATTACGTCATGCTTCAGAAATGTGGAAAATGGTCCGTTTTCAAATGTTTTATTTTTGAACGTCAGTTCACATTTGTAGGTGGATCATCAGTGTTAGAGCAAAAATTAGCATGTTTAAAGTGATTTTCATGCTTCCAGGGGCCCTAAACACAAGATTTATGGAATGGTTAAAAGTGCATGAAAATGGCCAATTTACTCACTCTGAGTTCTCAAAAAGGGTTTCTTCACCCCGGGAAGTTAATTAAATACCATTTGGAGGCATTTATTGTTCGAGCAAAAACGGCTGATTTTCGACAAAAGAGATAACACCCCCCCATTACGTCATGCTTCAGAAATGTGGAAAATGGTCCGTTTTCAAATGTTTTATTTTTGAACGTCAGTTCACATTTGTAGGTGGATCATCAGTGTTAGAGCTAAAATTAGCATGTTTAAAGTGATTTTCATGCTTCCAGGGGCTCGGGAAGTGAATTAAATACTATTTGGAGGCATTTAATGTTCAAGCAAAAACAGCTGATTTTTGACAAAAGAGATAACACCCCCCATTACGTCATGCTTCAGAAATGTGGAAAATGGTCCGTTTTCAAATGTTTTATTTTTGAACGTCAGTTCACATTTGTAGGTGGATCATCAGTGTTAGAGCTAAAATGAGCATGTTTAAAGTGATTTTCATGCTTCCAGGGGCCCTAAACACAAGATTTATGGAATGGTTAAAAGTGCATGAAAATGGCCAATTTACTCACTCTGAGTTCTCAAAAAGGGTTTCTTCACCCCGGGAAGTTAATTAAATACCATTTGGAGGCATTTAATGTTCGAGCAAAAACTGCTGATTTTCGACAAAAGAGATATCACCCCCCCATTACGTCATGCTTCAGAAATGTGGAAAATGGTCCGTTTTCAAATGTTTTATTTTTGAACATCAGTTCACATTTGTAGGTGGATCATCAGTGTTAGAGCTAAAATTAGCATGTTTAAAGTGATTTTCATGCTTCCAGGGGCTCGGGAAGTGAATTAAATACTATTTGGAGGCATTTAATGTTCAAGCAAAAACAGCTGATTTTTGACAAAAGAGATAACCCCCCCCATTACGTCATGCTTCAGAAATGTGGAAAATGGTCCGTTTTCAAATGTTTTATTTTTGAACGTCAGTTCACATTTGTAGGTGGATCATCAGTGTTAGAGCTAAAATTAGCATGTTTAAAGTGATTTTCATGCTTCCAGGGGCCCTAAACACAAGATTTATGGAATGGTTAAAAGTGCATGAAAATGGCCAATTTACTCACTCTGAGTTCTCAAAAAGGGTTTCTTCACCCCGGGAAGTTAATTAAATACCATTTGGAGGCATTTAATGTTCGAGCAAAAACTGCTGATTTTCGACAAAAGAGATATCACCCCCCCATTACGTCATGCTTCAGAAATGTGGAAAATGGTCCGTTTTCAAATGTTTTATTTTTGAACATCAGTTCACATTTGTAGGTGGATCATCAGTGTTAGAGCTAAAATTAGCATGTTTAAAGTGATTTTCATGCTTCCAGGGGCTCGGGAAGTGAATTAAATACTATTTGGAGGCATTTAATGTTCAAGCAAAAACAGCTGATTTTTGACAAAAGAGATAACACCCCCCCATTACGTCATGCTTCAGAAATGTGGAAAATGGTCCGTTTTCAAATGTTTTATTTTTGAACGTCAGTTCACATTTGTAGGTGGATCATCAGTGTTAGAGCTAAAATGAGCATGTTTAAAGTGATTTTCATGCTTCCAGGGGCCCTAAACACAAGATTTATGGAATGGTTAAAAGTGCATGAAAATGGCCAATTTACTCACTCTGAGTTCTCAAAAAGGGTTTCTTCACCCCGGGAAGTTAATTAAATACCATTTGGAGGCATTTAATGTTTGAGCAAAAACGGCTGATTTTCGACAAAAGAGATAACACCACCCCATTACGTCATGCTTCAGAAATGTGGAAAATGGTCCGTTTTCAAATGTTTTATTTTTGAACGTCAGTTAACATTTGTAGGTGGATCATCAGTGTTAGAGCTAAAATTAGCATGTTTAAAGTGATTTTCATGCTTCCAGGGGCCCTAAACACAAGATTTATGGAATGGTTAAAAGTGCATGAAAATGGCCAATTTACTCACTCTGAGTTCTCAAAAAGGGTTTCTTCACCCCGGGAAGTTAATTAAATACCATTTGGAGGCATTTAATGTTCGAGCAAAAACGGCTGATTTTCGACAAAAGAGATAACACCCCCCCATTACGTCATGCTTCAGAAATGTGGAAAATGGTCCGTTTTCAAATGTTTTATTTTTGAACATCAGTTCACATTTGTAGGTGGATCATCAGTGTTAGAGCTAAAATTAGCATGTTTAAAGTGATTTTCATGCTTCCAGGGGCTCGGGAAGTGAATTAAATACTATTTGGAGGCATTTAATGTTCAATCAAAAACAGCTGATTTTTGACAAAAGAGATAACACCCCTCCATTACGTCATGCTTCAGAAATGTGGAAAATGGTCCGTTTTCAAATGTTTTATTTTTGAACGTCAGTTCACATTTGTAGGTGGATCATCAGTGTTAGAGCTAAAATTAGCATGTTTAAAGTGATTTTCATGCTTCCAGGGGCCCTAAACACAAGATTTATGGAATGGTTAAAAGTGCATGAAAATGGCCAATTTACTCACTCTGAGTTCTCAAAAAGGGTTTCTTCACCCCGGGAAGTTAATTAAATACCATTTGGAGGCATTTAATGTTCGAGCAAAAACGGCTGATTTTCGACAAAAGAGATAACACCCCCCATTACGTCATGCTTCAGAAATGTGGAAAATGGTCCGTTTTCAAATGTTTTATTTTTGAACGTCAGTTCACATTTGTAGGTGGATCATCAGTGTTAGAGCTAAAATGAGCATGTTTAAAGTGATTTTCATGCTTCCAGGGGCCCTAAACACAAGATTTATGGAATGGTTAAAAGTGCATGAAAATGGCCAATTTACTCACTCTGAGTTCTCAAAAAGGGTTTCTTCACCCCGGGAAGTTAATTAAATACCATTTGGAGGCATTTAATGTTCGAGCAAAAACGGCTGATTTTCGACAAAAGAGATAACACCACCCCATTACGTCATGCTTCAGAAATGTGGAAAATGGTCCGTTTTCAAATGTTTTATTTTTGAACGTCAGTTCACATTTGTAGGTGGATCATCAGTGTTAGAGCTAAAATTAGCATGTTTAAAGTGATTTTCATGCTTCCAGGGGCTCGGGAAGTGAATTAAATACTATTTGGAGGCATTTAATGTTCAAGCAAAAACAGCTGATTTTTGACAAAAGAGATAACACCCCCCCATTACGTCATGCTTCAGAAATGTGGAAAATGGTCCGTTTTCAAATGTTTTATTTTTGAACGTCAGTTCACATTTGTAGGTGGATCATCAGTGTTAGAGCTAAAATTAGCATGTTTAAAGTGATTTTCATGCTTCCAGGGGCCCTAAACACAAGATTTATGGAATGGTTAAAAGTGCATGAAAATGGCCAATTTACTCACTCTGAGTTCTCAAAAAGGGTTTCTTCACCCCGGGAAGTTAATTAAATACCATTTGGAGGCATTTAATGTTCGAGCAAAAACGGCTGATTTTCGACAAAAGAGATAACACCCCCCCATTACGTCATGCTTCAGAAATGTGGAAAATGGTCCGTTTTCAAATGTTTTATTTTTGAATGTCAGTTCACATTTGTAGGTGGATCATCAGTGTTAGAGCTAAAATTAGCAGGTTTAAAGTGATTTTCATGCTTCCAGGGGCTCGGGAAGTGAATTAAATACTATTTGGAGGCATTTAATGTTCAAGCAAAAACAGCTGATTTTTGACAAAAGAGATAACACCCCCCCCATTACGTCATGCTTCAGAAATGTGGAAAATGGTCCGTTTTCAAATGTTTTGTTTTTGAACGTCAGTTCACATTTGTAGGTGGATCATCAGTGTTAGAGCTAAAATTAGCATGTTTAAAGTGATTTTCATGCTTCCAGGGGCCCTAAACACAAGATTTATGGAATGGTTAAAAGTGCATGAAAATGGCCAATTTACTCACTCTGAGTTCTCAAAAAGGGTTTCTTCACCCCGGGAAGTTAATTAAATACCATTTGAAGGCATTTAATGTTCGAGCAAAAAGGGCTGAATTTTGACAAAAGAGATAACACCCCCCCATTACGTCATGCTTCAGAAATGTGGAAAATGGTCCGTTTTCAAATGTTTTATTTTTGAACATCAGTTCACATTTGTAGGTGGATCATCAGTGTTAGAGCTAAAATTAGCATGTTTAAAGTGATTTTCATGCTTCCAGGGGCTCGGGAAGTGAATTAAATACTATTTGGAGGCATTTAATGTTCAATCAAAAACAGCTGATTTTTGACAAAAGAGATAACACCCCCCCCATTACGTCATGCTTCAGAAATGTGGAAAATGGTCCGTTTTCAAATGTTTTATTTTTGAACGTCAGTTCACATTTGTAGGTGGATCATCAGTGTTAGAGCTAAAATTAGCATGTTTAAAGTGATTTTCATGCTTCCTTGGGCCCTAAACTCAAGATTTATGGAATGGTTAAAAGTGCATGAAAATGGCCAATTTATTCACTCTGAGTTCTCAAAAAGGGTTTCTTTACCCCGGAAAGTTAATTAAATACCATTTGGAGGCATTTAATGTTCGAGCAAAAACGGCTGATTTTCGACAAAAGAGATAACACCCCCCCATTACGTCATGCTTCAGAAATGTGGAAAATGGTCCGTTTTCAAATGTTTTATTTTTGAACGTCAGTTCACATTTGTAGGTGGATCATCAGTGTTAGAGCTAAAATTAGCATGTTTAAAGTGATTTTCATGCTTCCAGGGGCTCGGGAAGTGAATTAAATACTATTTGGAGGCATTTAATGTTCAATCAAAAACAGCTGATTTTTGACAAAAGAGATAACACCCCCCCATTACGTCATGCTTCAGAAATGTGGAAAATGGTCCGTTTTCAAATGTTTTATTTTTGAACGTCAGTTAACATTTGTAGGTGGATCATCAGTGTTAGAGCTAAAATTAGCATGTTTAAAGTGATTTTCATGCTTCCAGGGGCCCTAAACACAAGATTTATGGAATGGTTAAAAGTGCATGAAAATGGCCAATTTACTCACTCTGAGTTCTCAAAAAGGGTTTCTTCACCCCGGGAAGTTAATTAAATACCATTTGGAGGCATTTAATGTTCGAGCAAAAACGGCTGATTTTCGACAAAAGAGATAACACCCCCCCATTACGTCATGCTTCAGAAATGTGGAAAATGGTCCGTTTTCAAATGTTTTATTTTTGAACATCAGTTCACATTTGTAGGTGGATCATCAGTGTTAGAGCTAAAATTAGCATGTTTAAAGTGATTTTCATGCTTCCAGGGGCTCGGGAAGTGAATTAAATACTATTTGGAGGCATTTAATGTTCAATCAAAAACAGCTGATTTTTGACAAAAGAGATAACACCCCTCCATTACGTCATGCTTCAGAAATGTGGAAAATGGTCCGTTTTCAAATGTTTTATTTTTGAACGTCAGTTCACATTTGTAGGTGGATCATCAGTGTTAGAGCTAAAATTAGCATGTTTAAAGTGATTTTCATGCTTCCAGGGGCTCGGGAAGTGAATTAAATACTATTTGGAGGCATTTAATGTTCAAGCAAAAACAGCTGATTTTTGACAAAAGAGATAACCCCCCCCATTACGTCATGCTTCAGAAATGTGGAAAATGGTCCGTTTTCAAATGTTTTATTTTTGAACGTCAGTTCACATTTGTAGGTGGATCATCAGTGTTAGAGCTAAAATTAGCATGTTTAAAGTGATTTTCATGCTTCCAGGGGCCCTAAACACAAGATTTATGGAATGGTTAAAAGTGCATGAAAATGGCCAATTTAATTTAAAATTAGCATGTTTAAAGTGATTTTCATGCTTCCAGGGGCTCGGGAAGTGAATTAAATACTATTTGGAGGCATTTAATGTTCAATCAAAAACAGCTGATTTTTGACAAAAGAGATAACACCCCTCCATTACGTCATGCTTCAGAAATGTGGAAAATGGTCCGTTTTCAAATGTTTTATTTTTGAACGTCAGTTCACATTTGTAGGTGGATCATCAGTGTTAGAGCTAAAATTAGCATGTTTAAAGTGATTTTCATGCTTCCAGGGGCCCTAAACACAAGATTTATGGAATGGTTAAAAGTGCATGAAAATGGCCAATTTACTCACTCTGAGTTCTCAAAAAGGGTTTCTTCACCCCGGGAAGTTAATTAAATACCATTTGGAGGCATTTAATGTTCGAGCAAAAACGGCTGATTTTCGACAAAAGAGATAACACCACCCCATTACGTCATGCTTCAGAAATGTGGAAAATGGTCCGTTTTCAAATGTTTTATTTTTGAACGTCAGTTCACATTTGTAGGTGGATCATCAGTGTTAGAGCTAAAATTAGCATGTTTAAAGTGATTTTCATGCTTCCAGGGGCTCGGGAAGTGAATTAAATACTATTTGGAGGCATTTAATGTTCAAGCAAAAACAGCTGATTTTTGACAAAAGAGATAACACCCCCCCATTACGTCATGCTTCAGAAATGTGGAAAATGGTCCGTTTTCAAATGTTTTATTTTTGAACGTCAGTTAACATTTGTAGGTGGATCATCAGTGTTAGAGCTAAAATTAGCATGTTTAAAGTGATTTTCATGCTTCCAGGGGCCCTAAACACAAGATTTATGGAATGGTTAAAAGTGCATGAAAATGGCCAATTTACTCACTCTGAGTTCTCAAAAAGGGTTTCTTCACCCCGGGAAGTTAATTAAATACCATTTGGAGGCATTTAATGTTCGAGCAAAAACGGCTGATTTTCGACAAAAGAGATAACACCCCCCCATTACGTCATGCTTCAGAAATGTGGAAAATGGTCCGTTTTCAAATGTTTTATTTTTGAACATCAGTTCACATTTGTAGGTGGATCATCAGTGTTAGAGCTAAAATTAGCATGTTTAAAGTGATTCTCATGCTTCCAGGGGCTCGGGAAGTGAATTAAATACTATTTGGAGGCATTTAATGTTCAATCAAAAACAGCTGATTTTTGACAAAAGAGATAACACCCCTCCATTACGTCATGCTTCAGAAATGTGGAAAATGGTCCGTTTTCAAATGTTTTATTTTTGAACGTCAGTTCACATTTGTAGGTGGATCATCAGTGTTAGAGCTAAAATTAGCATGTTTAAAGTGATTTTCATGCTTCCAGGGGCCCTAAACACAAGATTTATGGAATGGTTAAAAGTGCATGAAAATGGCCAATTTACTCACTCTGAGTTCTCAAAAAGGGTTTCTTCACCCCGGGAAGTTAATTAAATACCATTTGGAGGCATTTAATGTTCGAGCAAAAACGGCTGATTTTCGACAAAAGAGATAACACCCCCCATTACGTCATGCTTCAGAAATGTGGAAAATGGTCCGTTTTCAAATGTTTTATTTTTGAACGTCAGTTCACATTTGTAGGTGGATCATCAGTGTTAGAGCTAAAATGAGCATGTTTAAAGTGATTTTCATGCTTCCAGGGGCCCTAAACACAAGATTTATGGAATGGTTAAAAGTGCATGAAAATGGCCAATTTACTCACTCTGAGTTCTCAAAAAGGGTTTCTTCACCCCGGGAAGTTAATTAAATACCATTTGGAGGCATTTAATGTTCGAGCAAAAACGGCTGATTTTCGACAAAAGAGATAACACCACCCCATTACGTCATGCTTCAGAAATGTGGAAAATGGTCAGTTTTCAAATGTTTTATTTTTGAACGTCAGTTCACATTTGTAGGTGGATCATCAGTGTTAGAGCTAAAATTAGCATGTTTAAAGTGATTTTCATGCTTCCAGGGGCTCGGGAAGTGAATTAAATACTATTTGGAGGCATTTAATGTTCAATCAAAGACAGCTGATTTTTGACAAAAGAGATAACACCCCCCCATTACGTCATGCTTCAGAAATGTGGAAAATGGTCCGTTTTAAAATGTTTTATTTTTGAATGTCAGTTCACATTTGTAGGTGGATCATCAGTGTTGGAGCTAAAATTAGCATGTTTAAAGTGATTTTCATGCTTCCAGGGGCCCTAAACACAAGATTTATGGAATGGTTAAAAGTGCATGAAAATGGTCAATTTACTCACTCTGAGTTCTCAAAAAGGGTTTCTTCACCCCGGGAAGTTAATTAAATACCATTTGGAGGCATTTAATGTTCGAGCAAAAACGGCTGATTTTCGACAAAAGAGATAACACCCCCCATTACGTCATGCTTCAGAAATGTGGAAAATGGTCCGTTTTCAAATGTTTTATTTTTGAACGTCAGTTCACATTTGTAGGTGGATCATCAGTGTTAGAGCTAAAATTAGCATGTTTAAAGTGATTTTCATGCTTCCAGGGGCTCGGGAAGTGAATTAAATACTATTTGGAGGCATTTAATGTTCAAGCAAAAACAGCTGATTTTTGACAAAAGAGATAACCCCCCCCATTACGTCATGCTTCAGAAATGTGGAAAATGGTCCGTTTTCAAATGTTTTATTTTTGAACGTCAGTTCACATTTGTAGGTGGATCATCAGTGTTAGAGCTAAAATTAGCATGTTTAAAGTGATTTTCATGCTTCCAGGGGCCCTAAACACAAGATTTATGGAATGGTTAAAAGTGCATGAAAATGGCCAATTTACTCACTCTGAGTTCTCAAAAAGGGTTTCTTCACCCCGGGAAGTTAATTAAATACCATTTGGAGGCATTTAATGTTCGAGCAAAAACTGCTGATTTTCGACAAAAGAGATATCACCCCCCCATTACGTCATACTTCAGAAATGTGGAAAATGGTCCGTTTTCAAATGTTTTATTTTTGAACATCAGTTCACATTTGTAGGTGGATCATCAGTGTTAGAGCTAAAATTAGCATGTTTAAAGTGATTTTCATGCTTCCAGGGGCTCGGGAAGTGAATTAAATACTATTTGGAGGCATTTAATGTTCAAGCAAAAACAGCTGATTTTTCACAAAAGAGATAACACCCCCCCATTACGTCATGCTTCAGAAATGTGGAAAATGGTCCGTTTTCAAATGTTTTATTTTTGAACGTCAGTTCACATTTGTAGGTGGATCATCAGTGTTAGAGCAAAAATTAGCATGTTTAAAGTGATTTTCATGCTTCCAGGGGCCCTAAACACAAGATTTATGGAATGGTTAAAAGTGCATGAAAATGGCCAATTTACTCACTCTGAGTTCTCAAAAAGGGTTTCTTCACCCCGGGAAGTTAATTAAATACCATTTGGAGGCATTTATTGTTCGAGCAAAAACGGCTGATTTTCGACAAAAGAGATAACACCCCCCCATTACGTCATGCTTCAGAAATGTGGAAAATGGTCCGTTTTCAAATGTTTTATTTTTGAACGTCAGTTCACATTTGTAGGTGGATCATCAGTGTTAGAGCTAAAATTAGCATGTTTAAAGTGATTTTCATGCTTCCAGGGGCTCGGGAAGTGAATTAAATACTATTTGGAGGCATTTAATGTTCAAGCAAAAACAGCTGATTTTTGACAAAAGAGATAACACCCCCCCATTACGTCATGCTTCAGAAATGTGGAAAATGGTCCGTTTTCAAATGTTTTATTTTTGAACGTCAGTTAACATTTGTAGGTGGATCATCAGTGTTAGAGCTAAAATGAGCATGTTTAAAGTGATTTTCATGCTTCCAGGGGCCCTAAACACAAGATTTATGGAATGGTTAAAAGTGCATGAAAATGGCCAATTTACTCACTCTGAGTTCTCAAAAAGGGTTTCTTCACCCCGGGAAGTTAATTAAATACCATTTGGAGGCATTTAATGTTCGAGCAAAAACTGCTGATTTTCGACAAAAGAGATATCACCCCCCCATTACGTCATGCTTCAGAAATGTGGAAAATGGTCCGTTTTCAAATGTTTTATTTTTGAACATCAGTTCACATTTGTAGGTGGATCATCAGTGTTAGAGCTAAAATTTGCATGTTTAAAGTGATTTTCATGCTTCCAGGGGCTCGGGAAGTGAATTAAATACTATTTGGAGGCATTTAATGTTCAAGCAAAAACAGCTGATTTTTGACAAAAGAGATAACACCCCCCCATTACGTCATGCTTCAGAAATGTGGAAAATGGTCCGTTTTCAAATGTTTTATTTTTGAACGTCAGTTCACATTTGTAGGTGGATCATCAGTGTTAGAGCTAAAATGAGCATGTTTAAAGTGATTTTCATGCTTCCAGGGGCCCTAAACACAAGATTTATGGAATGGTTAAAAGTGCATGAAAATGGCCAATTTACTCACTCTGAGTTCTCAAAAAGGGTTTCTTCACCCCGGGAAGTTAATTAAATACCATTTGGAGGCATTTAATATTCGAGCAAAAACTGCTGATTTTCGACAAAAGAGATATCACCCCCCCATTACGTCATGCTTCAGAAATGTGGAAAATGGTCCGTTTTCAAATGTTTTATTTTTGAACATCAGTTCACATTTGTAGGTGGATCATCAGTGTTAGAGCTAAAATTAGCATGTTTAAAGTGATTTTCATGCTTCCAGGGGCTCGGGAAGTGAATTAAATACTATTTGGAGGCATTTAATGTTCAAGCAAAAACAGCTGATTTTTCACAAAAGAGATAACACCCCCCCATTACGTCATGCTTCAGAAATGTGGAAAATGGTCCGTTTTCAAATGTTTTATTTTTGAACGTCAGTTCACATTTGTAGGTGGATCATCAGTGTTAGAGCAAAAATTAGCATGTTTAAAGTGATTTTCATGCTTCCAGGGGCCCTAAACACAAGATTTATGGAATGGTTAAAAGTGCATGAAAATGGCCAATTTACTCACTCTGAGTTCTCAAAAAGGGTTTCTTCACCCCGGGAAGTTAATTAAATACCATTTGGAGGCATTTATTGTTCGAGCAAAAACGGCTGATTTTCGACAAAAGAGATAACACCCCCCCATTACGTCATGCTTCAGAAATGTGGAAAATGGTCCGTTTTCAAATGTTTTATTTTTGAACGTCAGTTCACATTTGTAGGTGGATCATCAGTGTTAGAGCTAAAATTAGCATGTTTAAAGTGATTTTCATGCTTCCAGGGGCTCGGGAAGTGAATTAAATACTATTTGGAGGCATTTAATGTTCAAGCAAAAACAGCTGATTTTTGACAAAAGAGATAACACCCCCCCATTACGTCATGCTTCAGAAATGTGGAAAATGGTCCGTTTTCAAATGTTTTATTTTTGAACGTCAGTTCACATTTGTAGGTGGATCATCAGTGTTAGAGCTAAAATGAGCATGTTTAAAGTGATTTTCATGCTTCCAGGGGCCCTAAACACAAGATTTATGGAATGGTTAAAAGTGCATGAAAATGGCCAATTTACTCACTCTGAGTTCTCAAAAAGGGTTTCTTCACCCCGGGAAGTTAATTAAATACCATTTGGAGGCATTTAATGTTCGAGCAAAAACGGCTGATTTTCGACAAAAGAGATAACACCCCCCCATTACGTCATGCTTCAGAAATGTGGAAAATGGTCCGTTTTCAAATGTTTTATTTTTGAACATCAGTTCACATTTGTAGGTGGATCATCAGTGTTAGAGCTAAAATTAGCATGTTTAAAGTGATTTTCATGCTTCCAGGGGCTCGGGAAGTGAATTAAATACTATTTGGAGGCATTTAATGTTCAATCAAAAACAGCTGATTTTTGACAAAAGAGATAACACCCCTCCATTACGTCATGCTTCAGAAATGTGGAAAATGGTCCGTTTTCAAATGTTTTATTTTTGAACGTCAGTTCACATTTGTAGGTGGATCATCAGTGTTAGAGCTAAAATTAGCATGTTTAAAGTGATTTTCATGCTTCCAGGGGCCCTAAACACAAGATTTATGGAATGGTTAAAAGTGCATGAAAATGGCCAATTTACTCACTCTGAGTTCTCAAAAAGGGTTTCTTCACCCCGGGAAGTTAATTAAATACCATTTGGAGGCATTTAATGTTCGAGCAAAAACGGCTGATTTTCGACAAAAGAGATAACACCCCCCATTACGTCATGCTTCAGAAATGTGGAAAATGGTCCGTTTTCAAATGTTTTATTTTTGAACGTCAGTTCACATTTGTAGGTGGATCATCAGTGTTAGAGCTAAAATGAGCATGTTTAAAGTGATTTTCATGCTTCCAGGGGCCCTAAACACAAGATTTATGGAATGGTTAAAAGTGCATGAAAATGGCCAATTTACTCACTCTGAGTTCTCAAAAAGGGTTTCTTCACCCCGGGAAGTTAATTAAATACCATTTGGAGGCATTTAATGTTCGAGCAAAAACGGCTGATTTTCGACAAAAGAGATAACACCACCCCATTACGTCATGCTTCAGAAATGTGGAAAATGGTCCGTTTTCAAATGTTTTATTTTTGAACGTCAGTTCACATTTGTAGGTGGATCATCAGTGTTAGAGCTAAAATTAGCATGTTTAAAGTGATTTTCATGCTTCCAGGGGCTCGGGAAGTGAATTAAATACTATTTGGAGGCATTTAATGTTCAAGCAAAAACAGCTGATTTTTGACAAAAGAGATAACACCCCCCCATTACGTCATGCTTCAGAAATGTGGAAAATGGTCCGTTTTCAAATGTTTTATTTTTGAACGTCAGTTAACATTTGTAGGTGGATCATCAGTGTTAGAGCTAAAATTAGCATGTTTAAAGTGATTTTCATGCTTCCAGGGGCCCTAAACACAAGATTTATGGAATGGTTAAAAGTGCATGAAAATGGCCAATTTACTCACTCTGAGTTCTCAAAAAGGGTTTCTTCACCCCGGGAAGTTAATTAAATACCATTTGGAGGCATTTAATGTTCGAGCAAAAACGGCTGATTTTCGACAAAAGAGATAACACCCCCCCATTACGTCATGCTTCAGAAATGTGGAAAATGGTCCGTTTTCAAATGTTTTATTTTTGAACATCAGTTCACATTTGTAGGTGGATCATCAGTGTTAGAGCTAAAATTAGCATGTTTAAAGTGATTTTCATGCTTCCAGGGGCTCGGGAAGTGAATTAAATACTATTTGGAGGCATTTAATGTTCAAGCAAAAACAGCTGATTTTTGACAAAAGAGATAACCCCCCCATTACGTCATGCTTCAGAAATGTGGAAAATGGTCCGTTTTCAAATGTTTTATTTTTGAACGTCAGTTCACATTTGTAGGTGGATCATCAGTGTTAGAGCTAAAATTAGCATGTTTAAAGTGATTTTCATGCTTCCAGGGGCCCTAAACACAAGATTTATGGAATGGTTAAAAGTGCATGAAAATGGCCAATTTAATTTAAAATTAGCATGTTTAAAGTGATTTTCATGCTTCCAGGGGCTCGGGAAGTGAATTAAATACTATTTGGAGGCATTTAATGTTCAATCAAAAACAGCTGATTTTTGACAAAAGAGATAACACCCCTCCATTACGTCATGCTTCAGAAATGTGGAAAATGGTCCGTTTTCAAATGTTTTATTTTTGAACGTCAGTTCACATTTGTAGGTGGATCATCAGTGTTAGAGCTAAAATTAGCATGTTTAAAGTGATTTTCATGCTTCCAGGGGCCCTAAACACAAGATTTATGGAATGGTTAAAAGTGCATGAAAATGGCCAATTTACTCACTCTGAGTTCTCAAAAAGGGTTTCTTCACCCCGGGAAGTTAATTAAATACCATTTGGAGGCATTTAATGTTCGAGCAAAAACGGCTGATTTTCGACAAAAGAGATAACACCACCCCATTACGTCATGCTTCAGAAATGTGGAAAATGGTCCGTTTTCAAATGTTTTATTTTTGAACGTCAGTTCACATTTGTAGGTGGATCATCAGTGTTAGAGCTAAAATTAGCATGTTTAAAGTGATTTTCATGCTTCCAGGGGCTCGGGAAGTGAATTAAATACTATTTGGAGGCATTTAATGTTCAAGCAAAAACAGCTGATTTTTGACAAAAGAGATAACACCCCCCCATTACGTCATGCTTCAGAAATGTGGAAAATGGTCCGTTTTCAAATGTTTTATTTTTGAACGTCAGTTAACATTTGTAGGTGGATCATCAGTGTTAGAGCTAAAATTAGCATGTTTAAAGTGATTTTCATGCTTCCAGGGGCCCTAAACACAAGATTTATGGAATGGTTAAAAGTGCATGAAAATGGCCAATTTACTCACTCTGAGTTCTCAAAAAGGGTTTCTTCACCCCGGGAAGTTAATTAAATACCATTTAGAGGCATTTAATGTTCGAGCAAAAACGGCTGATTTTCGACAAAAGAGATAACACCCCCCCATTACGTCATGCTTCAGAAATGTGGAAAATGGTCCGTTTTCAAATGTTTTATTTTTGAACATCAGTTCACATTTGTAGGTGGATCATCAGTGTTAGAGCTAAAATTAGCATGTTTAAAGTGATTTTCATGCTTCCAGGGGCTCGGGAAATGAATTAAATACTATTTGGAGGCATTTAATGTTCAATCAAAAACAGCTGATTTTTGACAAAAGAGATAACACCCCTCCATTACGTCATGCTTCAGAAATGTGGAAAATGGTCCGTTTTCAAATGTTTTATTTTTGAACGTCAGTTCACATTTGTAGGTGGATCATCAGTGTTAGAGCTAAAATTAGCATGTTTAAAGTGATTTTCATGCTTCCAGGGGCCCTAAACACAAGATTTATGGAATGGTTAAAAGTGCATGAAAATGGCCAATTTACTCACTCTGAGTTCTCAAAAAGGGTTTCTTCACCCCGGGAAGTTAATTAAATACCATTTGGAGGCATTTAATGTTCGAGCAAAAACGGCTGATTTTCGACAAAAGAGATAACACCACCCCATTACGTCATGCTTCAGAAATGTGGAAAATGGTCCGTTTTAAAATGTTTTATTTTTGAATGTCAGTTCACATTTGTAGGTGGATCATCAGTGTTGGAGCTAAAATTAGCATGTTTAAAGTGATTTTCATGCTTCCAGGGGCCCTAAACACAAGATTTATGGAATGGTTAAAAGTGCATGAAAATGGTCAATTTACTCACTCTGAGTTCTCAAAAAGGGTTTCTTCACCCCGGGAAGTTAATTAAATACCATTTGGAGGCATTTAATGTTCGAGCAAAAACGGCTGATTTTCGACAAAAGAGATAACACCCCCCATTACGTCATGCTTCAGAAATGTGGAAAATGGTCCGGTCTCAAATGTTTTATTTTTGAACGTCAGTTCACATTTGTAGGTGGATCATCAGTGTTAGAGCTAAAATTAGCATGGTTAAAGTGATTTTCATGCTTCCAGGGGCTCGGGAAGTGAATTAAATACTATTTGGAGGCATTTAATGTTCAATCAAAGACAGCTGATTTTTGACAAAAGAGATAACACCCCCCCATTACGTCATGCTTCAGAAATGTGGAAAATGGTCCGTTTTAAAATGTTTTATTTTTGAATGTCAGTTCACATTTGTAGGTGGATCATCAGTGTTGGAGCTAAAATTAGCATGTTTAAAGTGATTTTCATGCTTCCAGGGGCCCTAAACACAAGATTTATGGAATGGTTAAAAGTGCATGAAAATGGTCAATTTACTCACTCTGAGTTCTCAAAAAGGGTTTCTTCACCCCGGGAAGTTAATTAAATACCATTTGGAGGCATTTAATGTTCGAGCAAAAACGGCTGATTTTCGACAAAAGAGATAACACCCCCCATTACGTCATGCTTCAGAAATGTGGAAAATGGTCCGGTCTCAAATGTTTTATTTTTGAACGTCAGTTCACATTTGTAGGTGGATCATCAGTGTTAGAGCTAAAATTAGCATGGTTAAAGTGATTTTCATGCTTCCAGGGGCTCGGGAAGTGAATTAAATACTATTTGGAGGCATTTAATGTTCAAGCAAAAACAGCTGATTTTTGACAAAAGAGATAACCCCCCCATTACGTCATGCTTCAGAAATGTGGAAAATGGTCCGTTTTCAAATGTTTTATTTTTGAACGTCAGTTCACATTTGTAGGTGGATCATCAGTGTTAGAGCTAAAATTAGCATGTTTAAAGTGATTTTCATGCTTCCAGGGGCCCTAAACACAAGATTTATGGAATGGTTAAAAGTGCATGAAAATGGCCAATTTACTCACTCTGAGTTCTCAAAAAGGGTTTCTTCACCCCGGGAAGTTAATTAAATACCATTTGGAGGCATTTAATGTTCGAGCAAAAACGGCTGATTTTCGACAAAAGAGATATCACCCCCCCATTACGTCATGCTTCAGAAATGTGGAAAATGGTCCGTTTTCAAATGTTTTATTTTTGAACATCAGTTCACATTTGTAGGTGGATCATCAGTGTTAGAGCTAAAATTAGCATGTTTAAAGTGATTTTCATGCTTCCAGGGGCTCAGGAAGTGAATTAAATACTATTTGGAGGCATTTAATGTTCAAGCAAAAACAGCTGATTTTTCACAAAAGAGATAACACCCCCCCATTACGTCATGCTTCAGAAATGTGGAAAATGGTCCGTTTTCAAATGTTTTATTTTTGAACGTCAGTTCACATTTGTAGGTGGATCATCAGTGTTAGAGCAAAAATTAGCATGTTTAAAGTGATTTTCATGCTTCCAGGGGCCCTAAACACAAGATTTATGGAATGGTTAAAAGTGCATGAAAATGGCCAATTTACTCACTCTGAGTTCTCAAAAAGGGTTTCTTCACCCCGGGAAGTTAATTAAATACCATTTGGAGGCATTTATTGTTCGAGCAAAAACGGCTGATTTTCGACAAAAGAGATAACACCCCCCCATTACGTCATGCTTCAGAAATGTGGAAAATGGTCCGTTTTCAAATGTTTTATTTTTGAACGTCAGTTCACATTTGTAGGTGGATCATCAGTGTTAGAGCTAAAATTAGCATGTTTAAAGTGATTTTCATGCTTCCAGGGGCTCGGGAAGTGAATTAAATACTATTTGGAGGCATTTAATGTTCAAGCAAAAACAGCTGATTTTTGACACAAGAGATAACACCCCCCCATTACGTCATGCTTCAGAAATGTGGAAAATGGTCCGTTTTCAAATGTTTTATTTTTGAACGTCAGTTCACATTTGTAGGTGGATCATCAGTGTTAGAGCTAAAATGAGCATGTTTAAAGTGATTTTCATGCTTCCAGGGGCCCTAAACACAAGATTTATGGAATGGTTAAAAGTGCATGAAAATGGCCAATTTACTCACTCTGAGTTCTCAAAAAGGGTTTCTTCACCCCGGGAAGTTAATTAAATACCATTTGGAGGCATTTAATGTTTGAGCAAAAACGGCTGATTTTCGACAAAAGAGATAACACCACCCCATTACGTCACGCTTCAGAAATGTGGAAAATGGTCCGTTTTCAAATGTTTTATTTTTGAACGTCAGTTAACATTTGTAGGTGGATCATCAGTGTTAGAGCTAAAATTAGCATGTTTAAAGTGATTTTCATGCTTCCAGGGGCCCTAAACACAAGATTTATGGAATGGTTAAAAGTGCATGAAAATGGCCAATTTACTCACTCTGAGTTCTCAAAAAGGGTTTCTTCACCCCGGGAAGTTAATTAAATACCATTTGGAGGCATTTAATGTTCGAGCAAAAACGGCTGATTTTCGACAAAAGAGATAACACCCCCCCATTACGTCATG
This sequence comes from Lissotriton vulgaris, assembly GCF_964263255.1. Lineage (NCBI taxonomy): Eukaryota > Metazoa > Chordata > Amphibia > Caudata > Salamandridae > Lissotriton > Lissotriton vulgaris. The sequence goes on along the minus strand of NW_028253623.1, from coordinate 875,032 downwards.
CTTCAGAAATGTGGAAAATGGTCCGTTTTCAAATGTTTTATTTTTGAACATCAGTTCACATTTGTAGGTGGATCATCAGTGTTAGAGCTAAAATTAGCATGTTTAAAGTGATTTTCATGCTTCCAGGGGCTCGGGAAGTGAATTAAATACTATTTGGAGGCATTTAATGTTCAATCAAAAACAGCTGATTTTTGACAAAAGAGATAACACCCCTCCATTACGTCATGCTTCAGAAATGTGGAAAATGGTCCGTTTTCAAATGTTTTATTTTTGAACGTCAGTTCACATTTGTAGGTGGATCATCAGTGTTAGAGCTAAAATTAGCATGTTTAAAGTGATTTTCATGCTTCCAGGGGCCCTAAACACAAGATTTATGGAATGGTTAAAAGTGCATGAAAATGGCCAATTTACTCACTCTGAGTTCTCAAAAAGGGTTTCTTCACCCCGGGAAGTTAATTAAATACCATTTGGAGGCATTTAATGTTCGAGCAAAAACGGCTGATTTTCGACAAAAGAGATAACACCCCCCATTACGTCATGCTTCAGAAATGTGGAAAATGGTCCGTTTTCAAATGTTTTATTTTTGAACGTCAGTTCACATTTGTAGGTGGATCATCAGTGTTAGAGCTAAAATGAGCATGTTTAAAGTGATTTTCATGCTTCCAGGGGCCCTAAACACAAGATTTATGGAATGGTTAAAAGTGCATGAAAATGGCCAATTTACTCACTCTGAGTTCTCAAAAAGGGTTTCTTCACCCCGGGAAGTTAATTAAATACCATTTGGAGGCATTTAATGTTCGAGCAAAAACGGCTGATTTTCGACAAAAGAGATAACACCACCCCATTACGTCATGCTTCAGAAATGTGGAAAATGGTCCGTTTTCAAATGTTTTATTTTTGAACGTCAGTTCACATTTGTAGGTGGATCATCAGTGTTAGAGCTAAAATTAGCATGTTTAAAGTGATTTTCATGCTTCCAGGGGCTCGGGAAGTGAATTAAATACTATTTGGAGGCATTTAATGTTCAAGCAAAAACAGCTGATTTTTGACAAAAGAGATAACACTCCCCATTACGTCATGCTTCAGAAATGTGGAAAATGGTCCGTTTTCAAATGTTTTATTTTTGAACGTCAGTTAACATTTGTAGGTGGATCATCAGTGTTAGAGCTAAAATTAGCATGTTTAAAGTGATTTTCATGCTTCCAGGGGCCCTAAACACAAGATTTATGGAATGGTTAAAAGTGCATGAAAATGGCCAATTTACTCACTCTGAGTTCTCAAAAAGGGTTTCTTCACCCCGGGAAGTTAATTAAATACCATTTGGAGGCATTTAATGTTCGAGCAAAAACGGCTGATTTTCGACAAAAGAGATAACACCCCCCCCATTACGTCATGCTTCAGAAATGTGGAAAATGGTCCGTTTTCAAATGTTTTATTTTTGAACATCAGTTCACATTTGTAGGTGGATCATCAGTGTTAGAGCTAAAATTAGCATGTTTAAAGTGATTTTCATGCTTCCAGGGGCTCTGGAAGTGAATTAAATACTATTTGGAGGCATTTAATGTTCAATCAAAAACAGCTGATTTTTGACAAAAGAGATAACACCCCTCCATTACGTCATGCTTCAGAAATGTGGAAAATGGTCCGTTTTCAAATGTTTTATTTTTGAACGTCAGTTCACATTTGTAGGTGGATCATCAGTGTTAGAGCTAAAATTAGCATGTTTAAAGTGATTTTCATGCTTCCAGGGGCTCGGGAAGTGAATTAAATACTATTTGGAGGCATTTAATGTTCAAGCAAAAACAGCTGATTTTTGACAAAAGAGATAACCCCCCCCATTACGTCATGCTTCAGAAATGTGGAAAATGGTCCGTTTTCAAATGTTTTATTTTTGAACGTCAGTTCACATTTGTAGGTGGATCATCAGTGTTAGAGCTAAAATTAGCATGTTTAAAGTGATTTTCATGCTTCCAGGGGCCCTAAACACACGATTTATGGAATGGTTAAAAGTGCATGAAAATGGCCAATTTAATTTAAAATTAGCATGTTTAAAGTGATTTTCATGCTTCCAGGGGCTCGGGAAGTGAATTAAATACTATTTGGAGGCATTTAATGTTCAATCAAAAACAGCTGATTTTTGACAAAAGAGATAACACCCCTCCATTACGTCATGCTTCAGAAATGTGGAAAATGGTCCGTTTTCAAATGTTTTATTTTTGAACGTCAGTTCACATTTGTAGGTGGATCATCAGTGTTAGAGCTAAAATTAGCATGTTTAAAGTGATTTTCATGCTTCCAGGGGCCCTAAACACAAGATTTATGGAATGGTTAAAAGTGCATGAAAATGGCCAATTTACTCACTCTGAGTTCTCAAAAAGGGTTTCTTCACCCCGGGAAGTTAATTAAATACCATTTGGAGGCATTTAATGTTCGAGCAAAAACTGCTGATTTTCGACAAAAGAGATATCACCCCCCCATTACGTCATGCTTCAGAAATGTGGAAAATGGTCCGTTTTCAAATGTTTTATTTTTGAACATCAGTTCACATTTGTAGGTGGATCATCAGTTTTAGAGCTAAAATTAGCATGTTTAAAGTGATTTTCATGCTTCCAGGGGCTCGGGAAGTGAATTAAATACTATTTGGAGGCATTTAATGTTCAAGCAAAAACAGCTGATTTTTCACAAAAGAGATAACACCCCCCCATTACGTCATGCTTCAGAAATGTGGAAAATGGTCCGTTTTCAAATGTTTTATTTTTGAACGTCAGTTCACATTTGTAGGTGGATCATCAGTGTTAGAGCAAAAATTAGCATGTTTAAAGTGATTTTCATGCTTCCAGGGGCCCTAAACACAAGATTTATGGAATGGTTAAAAGTGCATGAAAATGGCCAATTTACTCACTCTGAGTTCTCAAAAAGGGTTTCTTCACCCCGGGAAGTTAATTAAATACCATTTGGAGGCATTTATTGTTCGAGCAAAAACGGCTGATTTTCGACAAAAGAGATAACACCCCCCCATTACGTCATGCTTCAGAAATGTGGAAAATGGTCCGTTTTCAAATGTTTTATTTTTGAACGTCAGTTCACATTTGTAGGTGGATCATCAGTGTTAGAGCTAAAATTAGCATGTTTAAAGTGATTTTCATGCTTCCAGGGGCTCGGGTAGTGAATTAAATACTATTTGGAGGCATTTAATGTTCAAGCAAAAACAGCTGATTTTTGACAAAAGAGATAACACCCCCCCATTACGTCATGCTTCAGAAATGTGGAAAATGGTCCGTTTTCAAATGTTTTATTTTTGAAAGTCAGTTCACATTTGTAGGTGGATCATCAGTGTTAGAGCTAAAATGAGCATGTTTAAAGTGATTTTCATGCTTCCAGGGGCCCTAAACACAAGATTTATGGAATGGTTAAAAGTGCATGAAAATGGCCAATTTACTCACTCTGAGTTCTCAAAAAGGGTTTCTTCACCCCGGGAAGTTAATTAAATACCATTTGGAGGCATTTAATGTTCGAGCAAAAACGGCTGATTTTCGACAAAAGAGATAACACCACCCCATTACGTCATGCTTCAGAAATGTGGAAAATGGTCCGTTTTCAAATGTTTTATTTTTGAACGTCAGTTCACATTTGTAGGTGGATCATCAGTGTTAGAGCTAAAATTAGCATGTTTAAAGTGATTTTCATGCTTCCAGGGGCTCGGGAAGTGAATTAAATACTATTTGGAGGCATTTAATGTTCAAGCAAAAACAGCTGATTTTTGACAAAAGAGATAACACCCCCCCATTACGTCATGCTTCAGAAATGTGGAAAATGGTCCGTTTTCAAATGTTTTATTTTTGAACGTCAGTTAACATTTGTAGGTGGATCATCAGTGTTAGAGCTAAAATTAGCATGTTTAAAGTGATTTTCATGCTTCCAGGGGCCCTAAACACAAGATTTATGGAATGGTTAAAAGTGCATGAAAATGGCCAATTTACTCACTCTGAGTTCTCAAAAAGGGTTTCTTCACCCCGGGAAGTTAATTAAATACCATTTGGAGGCATTTAATGTTCGAGCAAAAACGGCTGATTTTCGACAAAAGAGATAACACCCCCCCCATTACGTCATGCTTCAGAAATGTGGAAAATGGTCCGTTTTCAAATGTTTTATTTTTGAACATCAGTTCACATTTGTAGGTGGATCATCAGTGTTAGAGCTAAAATTAGCATGTTTAAAGTGATTTTCATGCTTCCAGGGGCTCGGGAAGTGAATTAAATACTATTTGGAGGCATTTAATGTTCAATCAAAAACAGCTGATTTTTGACAAAAGAGATAACACCCCTCCATTACGTCATGCTTCAGAAATGTGGAAAATGGTCCGTTTTCAAATGTTTTATTTTTGAACGTCAGTTCACATTTGTAGGTGGATCATCAGTGTTAGAGCTAAAATTAGCATGTTTAAAGTGATTTTCATGCTTCCAGGGGCCCTAAACACAAGATTTATGGAATGGTTAAAAGTGCATGAAAATGGCCAATTTACTCACTCTGAGTTCTCAAAAAGGGTTTCTTCACCCCGGGAAGTTAATTAAATACCATTTGGAGGCATTTAATGTTCGAGCAAAAACGGCTGATTTTCGACAAAAGAGATAACACCCCCCATTACGTCATGCTTCAGAAATGTGGAAAATGGTCCGTTTTCAAATGTTTTTTTTTTGAACGTCAGTTCACATTTGTAGGTGGATCATCAGTGTTAGAGCTAAAATGAGCATGTTTAAAGTGATTTTCATGCTTCCAGGGGCCCTAAACACAAGATTTATGGAATGGTTAAAAGTGCATGAAAATGGCCAATTTACTCACTCTGAGTTCTCAAAAAGGGTTTCTTCACCCCGGGAAGTTAATTAAATACCATTTGGAGGCATTTAATGTTCGAGCAAAAACGGCTGATTTTCGACAAAAGAGATAACACCACCCCATTACGTCATGCTTCAGAAATGTGGAAAATGGTCCGTTTTCAAATGTTTTATTTTTGAACGTCAGTTCACATTTGTAGGTGGATCATCAGTGTTAGAGCTAAAATTATCATGTTTAAAGTGATTTTCATGCTTCCAGGGGCTCGGGAAGTGAATTAAATACTATTTGGAGGCATTTAATGTTCAAGCAAAAACAGCTGATTTTTGACAAAAGAGATAACACCCCCCCATTACGTCATGCTTCAGAAATGTGGAAAATGGTCCGTTTTCAAATGTTTTATTTTTGAACGTCAGTTAACATTTGTAGGTGGATCATCAGTGTTAGAGCTAAAATTAGCATGTTTAAAGTGATTTTCATGCTTCCAGGGGCCCTAAACACAAGATTTATGGAATGGTTAAAAGTGCATGAAAATGGCCAATTTACTCACTCTGAGTTCTCAAAAAGGGTTTCTTCACCCCGGGAAGTTAATTAAATACCATTTGGAGGCATTTAATGTTCGAGCAAAAACGGCTGATTTTCGACAAAAGAGATAACACCCCCCCATTACGTCATGCTTCAGAAATGTGGAAAATGGTCCGTTTTCAAATGTTTTATTTTTGAACATCAGTTCACATTTGTAGGTGGATCATCAGTGTTAGAGCTAAAATTAGCATGTTTAAAGTGATTTTCATGCTTCCAGGGGCTCGGGAAGTGAATTAAATACTATTTGGAGGCATTTAATGTTCAATCAAAAACAGCTGATTTTTGACAAAAGAGATAACACCCCTCCATTACGTCATGCTTCAGAAATGTGGAAAATGGTCCGTTTTCAAATGTTTTATTTTTGAACGTCAGTTCACATTTGTAGGTGGATCATCAGTGTTTGAGCTAAAATTAGCATGTTTAAAGTGATTTTCATGCTTCCAGGGGCCCTAAACACAAGATTTATGGAATGGTTAAAAGTGCATGAAAATGGCCAATTTACTCACTCTGAGTTCTCAAAAAGGGTTTCTTCACCCCGGGAAGTTAATTAAATACCATTTGGAGGCATTTAATGTTCGAGCAAAAACGGCTGATTTTCGACAAAAGAGATAACACCCCCCATTACGTCATGCTTCAGAAATGTGGAAAATGGTCCGTTTTCAAATGTTTTATTTTTGAACGTCAGTTCACATTTGTAGGTAGATCATCAGTGTTAGAGCTAAAATTAGCATGTTTAAAGTGATTTTCATGCTTCCAGGGGCTCGGGAAGTGAAATAAATACTATTTGGAGGCATTTAATGTTCAAGCAAAAACAGCTGATTTTTGACAAAAGAGATAACACCCCCCCATTACGTCATGCTTCAGAAATGTGGAAAATGGTCCATTTTCAAATGTTTTATTTTTGAACGTCAGTTCACATTTGTAGGTGGATCATCAGTGTTAGAGCTAAAATTAGCATGTTTAAAGTGATTTTCATGCTTCCAGGGGCCCTAAACACAAGATTTATGGAATGGTTAAAAGTGCATGAAAATGGCCAATTTACTCACTCTGAGTTCTCAAAAAGGGTTTCTTCACCCCGGGAAGTTAATTAAATACCATTTGGAGGCATTTATTGTTCGAGCAAAAACGGCTGATTTTCGACAAAAGAGATAACACCCCCCCATTACGTCATGCTTCAGAAATGTGGAAAATGGTCCGTTTTCAAATGTTTTATTTTTGAACGTCAGTTCACATTTGTAGGTGGATCATCAGTGTTAGAGCTAAAATTAGCATGTTTAAAGTGATTTTCATGCTTCCAGGGGCTCGGGTAGTGAATTAAATACTATTTGGAGGCATTTAATGTTCAAGCAAAAACAGCTGATTTTTGACAAAAGAGATAACACCCCCCCATTACGTCATGCTTCAGAAATGTGGAAAATGGTCCGTTTTCAAATGTTTTATTTTTGAACGTCAGTTCACATTTGTAGGTGGATCATCAGTGTTAGAGCTAAAATGAGCATGTTTAAAGTGATTTTCATGCTTCCAGGGGCCCTAAACACAAGATTTATGGAATGGTTAAAAGTGCATGAAAATGGCCAATTTACTCACTCTGAGTTCTCAAAAAGGGTTTCTTCACCCCGGGAAGTTAATTAAATACCATTTGGAGGCATTTAATGTTCGAGCAAAAATGGCTGATTTTCGACAAAAGAGATAACACCACCCCATTACGTCATGCTTCAGAAATGTGGAAAATGGTCCGTTTTCAAATGTTTTATTTTTGAACGTCAGTTCACATTTGTAGGTGGATCATCAGTGTTAGAGCTAAAATTAGCATGTTTAAAGTGATTTTCATGCTTCCAGGGGCTCGGGAAGTGAATTAAATACTATTTGGAGGCATTTAATGTTCAAGCAAAAACAGCTGATTTTTGACAAAAGAGATAACACCCCCCCATTACGTCATGCTTCAGAAATGTGGAAAATGGTCCGTTTTCAAATGTTTTATTTTTGAACGTCAGTTAACATTTGTAGGTGGATCATCAGTGTTAGAGCTAAAATTAGCATGTTTAAAGTGATTTTCATGCTTCCAGGGGCCCTAAACACAAGATTTATGGAATGGTTAAAAGTGCATGAAAATGGCCAATTTACTCACTCTGAGTTCTCAAAAAGGGTTTCTTCACCCCGGGAAGTTAATTAAATACCATTTGGAGGCATTTAATGTTCGAGCAAAAACGGCTGATTTTCGACAAAAGAGATAACACCCCCCCATTACGTCATGCTTCAGAAATGTGGAAAATGGTCCGTTTTCAAATGTTTTATTTTTGAACATCAGTTCACATTTGTAGGTGGATCATCAGTGTTAGAGCTAAAATTAGCATGTTTAAAGTGATTTTCATGCTTCCAGGGGCTCGGGAAGTGAATTAAATACTATTTGGAGGCATTTAATGTTCAATCAAAAACAGCTGATTTTTGACAAAAGAGATAACACCCCTCCATTACGTCATGCTTCAGAAATGTGGAAAATGGTCCGTTTTCAAATGTTTTATTTTTGAACGTCAGTTCACATTTGTAGGTGGATCATCAGTGTTAGAGCTAAAATTAGCATGTTTAAAGTGATTTTCATGCTTCCAGGGGCCCTAAACACAAGATTTATGGAATGGTTAAAAGTGCATGAAAATGGCCAATTTACTCACTCTGAGTTCTCAAAAAGGGTTTCTTCACCCCGGGAAGTTAATTAAATACCATTTGGAGGCATTTAATGTTCGAGCAAAAACGGCTGATTTTCGACAAAAGAGATAACACCCCCCATTACGTCATGCTTCAGAAATGTGGAAAATGGTCCGTTTTCAAATGTTTTATTTTTGAACGTCAGTTCACATTTGTAGGTGGATCATCAGTGTTAGAGCTAAAATGAGCATGTTTAAAGTGATTTTCATGCTTCCAGGGGCCCTAAACACAAGATTTATGGAATGGTTAAAAGTGCATGAAAAAGGCCAATTTACTCACTCTGAGTTCTCAAAAAGGGTTTCTTCACCCCGGGAAGTTAATTAAATACCATTTGGAGGCATTTAATGTTCGAGCAAAAACGGCTGATTTTCGACAAAAGAGATAACACCACCCCATTACGTCATGCTTCAGAAATGTGGAAAATGGTCCGTTTTCAAATGTTTTATTTTTGAACGTCAGTTCACATTTGTAGGTGGATCATCAGTGTTAGAGCTAAAATTATCATGTTTAAAGTGATTTTCATGCTTCCAGGGGCTCGGGAAGTGAATTAAATACTATTTGGAGGCATTTAATGTTCAAGCAAAAACAGCTGATTTTTGACAAAAGAGATAACACCCCCCCATTACGTCATGCTTCAGAAATGTGGAAAATGGTCCGTTTTCAAATGTTTTATTTATGAACGTCAGTTAACATTTGTAGGTGGATCATCAGTGTTAGAGCTAAAATTAGCATGTTTAAAGTGATTTTCATGCTTCCAGGGGCCCTAAACACAAGATTTATGGAATGGTTAAAAGTGCATGAAAATGGCCAATTTACTCACTCTGAGTTCTCAAAAAGGGTTTCTTCACCCCGGGAAGTTAATTAAATACCATTTGGAGGCATTTAATGTTCGAGCAAAAACGGCTGATTTTCGACAAAAGAGATAACACCCCCCCATTACGTCATGCTTCAGAAATGTGGAAAATGGTCCGTTTTCAAATGTTTTATTTTTGAACATCAGTTCACATTTGTAGGTGGATCATCAGTGTTAGAGCTAAAATTAGCATGTTTAAAGTGATTTTCATGCTTCCAGGGGCTCGGGAAGTGAATTAAATACTATTTGGAGGCATTTAATGTTCAATCAAAAACAGCTGATTTTTGACAAAAGAGATAACACCCCTCCATTACGTCATGCTTCAGAAATGTGGAAAATGGTCCGTTTTCAAATGTTTTATTTTTGAACGTCAGTTCACATTTGTAGGTGGATCATCAGTGTTAGAGCTAAAATTAGCATGTTTAAAGTGATTTTCATGCTTCCAGGGGCCCTAAACACAAGATTTATGGAATGGTTAAAAGTGCATGAAAATGGCCAATTTACTCACTCTGAGTTCTCAAAAAGGGTTTCTTCACCCCGGGAAGTTAATTAAATACCATTTGGAGGCATTTAATGTTCGAGCAAAAACGGCTGATTTTCGACAAAAGAGATAACACCCCCCATTACGTCATGCTTCAGAAATGTGGAAAATGGTCCGTTTTCAAATGTTTTATTTTTGAACGTCAGTTCACATTTGTAGGTAGATCATCAGTGTTAGAGCTAAAATTAGCATGTTTAAAGTGATTTTCATGCTTCCAGGGGCTCGGGAAGTGAAATAAATACTATTTGGAGGCATTTAATGTTCAAGCAAAAACAGCTGATTTTTGACAAAAGAGATAACACCCCCCCATTACGTCATGCTTCAGAAATGTGGAAAATGGTCCATTTTCAAATGTTTTATTTTTGAACGTCAGTTCACATTTGTAGGTGGATCATCAGTGTTAGAGCTAAAATTAGCATGTTTAAAGTGATTTTCATGCTTCCAGGGGCCCTAAACACAAGATTTATGGAATGGTTAAAAGTGCATGAAAATGGCCAATTTACTCACTCTGAGTTCTCAAAAAGGGTTTCTTCACCCCGGGAAGTTAATTAAATACCATTTGGAGGCATTTAATGTTCAAGCAAAAACTGCTGATTTTCGACAAAAGAGATAACACCCCCCCATTACGTCATGCTTCAGAAATGTGGAAAATGGTCCGTTTTCAAATGTTTTATTTTTGAACGTCAGTTCACATTTGTAGGTGGATCATCAGTGTTAGAGCTAAAATTAGCATGTTTAAAGTGATTTTCATGCTTCCAGGGGCTCGGGAAGTGAATTAAATACTATTTGGAGGCATTTAATGTTCAGTTAAAAACAGCTGATTTTTGACAAAAGAGATAACACCCCCCCATTACGTCATGCTTCAGAAATGTTGAAAATGGTCCGTTTTTAAATGTTTTATTTTTGAAAGTCAGTTCACATTTGTAGGTGGATCATCAGTGTTAGAGCTAAAATTAGCATGTTTAAAGTGATTTTCATGCTTCCAGGGGCCCTAAACACAAGATTTATGGAATGGTTAAAAGTGCATGAAAATGGCCAATTTACTCACTCTGAGTTCTCAAAAAGGGTTTCTTCACCCCGGGAAGTTAATTAAATACCATTTGGAGGCATTTAATGTTCGAGCAAAAACGGCTGATTTTCGACAAAAGAGATAACACCCCCCATTACGTCATGCTTCAGAAATGTGGAAAATGGTCCGTTTTCAAATGTTTTATTTTTGAACATCAGTTCACATTTGTAGGTGGATCATCAGTGTTAGAGCTAAAATTAGCATGTTTAAAGTGATTTTCATGCTTCCAGGGGCTCGGGAAGTGAATTAAATACTATTTGGAGGCATTTAATGTTCAATCAAAAACAGCTGATTTTTGACAAAAGAGATAACACCCCCCCCATTACGTCATGCTTCAGAAATGTGGAAAATGGTCCGTTTTCAAATGTTTTATTTTTGAACGTCAGTTCACATTTGTAGGTGGATCATCAGTGTTAGAGCTAAAATTAGCATGTTTAAAGTGATATTCATGCTTCCGGGGGCCCTAAACACAAGATTTATGGAATGGTTAAAAGTGCATGAAAATGGCCAATTTACTCACTCTGAGTTCTCAAAAAGTGTTTCTTCACCCCGGGAAGTTAATTAAATACCATTTGGAGGCATTTAATGTTCAAGCAGAAACGGCTGATTTTCGACAAAAGAGATAACACCCCCCCATTAAGTCATGCTTCAGAAATGTGGACAATGGTCCGTTTTCAAATGTTTTATTTTTGAACGTCAGTTCACATTTGTAGGTGGATCATCAGTGTTAGAGCTAAAATTAGCATGTTTAAAGTGATTTTCATGCTTCCAGGGGCTCGGGAAGTGAATTAAATACTATTTGGAGGCATTTAATGTTCAAGCAAAAACAGCTGATTTTTGACAAAAGAGATAACACCCCCCCATTACGTCATGCTTCAGAAATGTGGAAAATGGTCCGTTTTCAAATGTTTTATTTTTGAACGTCAGTTCACATTTGTAGGTGGATCATCAGTGTTAGAGCTAAAATTAGCATGTTTAAAGTGATTTTCATGCTTCCAGGGGCCCTAAACACAAGATTTATGGAATGGTTAAAAGTGCATGAAAATGGCCAATTTACTCACTCTGAGTTCTCAAAAAGGGTTTCTTCACCCCGGGAAGTTAATTGAATACCATTTGGAGGCATTTAATGTTCGAGCAAAAACGGCTGATTTTCGACAAAAGAGATAACACCCCCCCCATTACGTCATGCTTCAGAAATGTGGAAAATGGTCCGTTTTCAAATGTTTTATTTTTGAACATCAGTTCACATTTGTAGGTGGATCATCAGTGTTAGAGCTAAAATTAGCATGTTTAAAGTGATTTTCATGCTTCCAGGGGCTCGGGAAGTGAATTAAATACTATTTGGAGGCATTTAATGTTCAATCAAAAACAGCAGATTTTTCACAAAAGAGATAACACCCCCCCATTACGTCATGCTTCAGAAATGTGGAAAATGGTCCGTTTTCAAATGTTTTATTTTTGAACGTCAGTTCACATTTGTAGGTGGATCGTCAGTGTTAGAGCAAAAATTAGCATGTTTAAAGTGATTTTCATGCTTCCAGGGGCCCTAAACACAAGATTTATGGAATGGTTAAAAGTGCATGAAAATGGCCAATTTACTTACTCTGAGTTCTCAAAAAGGGTTTCTTCACCCCGGGAAGTTAATTAAATACCATTTGGAGGCATTTAATGTTCGAGCAAAAACGGCTGATTTTCGACAAAAGAGATAACACCCCCCCATTACGTCATGCTTCAGAAATGTGGAAAATGGTCCGTTTTCAAATGTTTTATTTTTGAACATCAGTTCACATTTGTAGTTGGATCATCAGTGTTAGAGCTAAAATTAGCATGTTTAAAGTGATTTTCATGCTTCCAGGGGCTCGGGAAGTAAATTAAATACTATTTGGAGGCATTTAATGTTCAATCAAAAACAGCTGATTTTTGACAAAAGAGATAACACCCCTCCATTACGTCATGCTTCAGAAATGTGGAAAATGGTCCGTTTTCAAATGTTTTATTTTTGAACGTCAGTTCACATTTGTAGGTGGATCATCAGTGTTAGAGCTAAAATTAGCATGTTTAAAGTGATTTTCATGCTTCCAGGGGCCCTAAACACAAGATTTATGGAATGGTTAAAAGTGCATGAAAATGGCCAATTTACTCACTCTGAGTTCTCAAAAAGGGTTTCTTCACCCCGGGAAGTTAATTAAATACCATTTGGAGGCATTTAATGTTCGAGCAAAAACGGCTGATTTTCGACAAAAGAGATAACACCCCCCATTACGTCATGCTTCAGAAATGTGGAAAATGGTCCGTTTTCAAATGATTTATTTTTGAACGTCAGTTCACATTTGTAGGTAGATCATCAGTGTTAGAGCTAAAAGTAGCATGTTTAAAGTGATTTTCATGCTTCCAGGGGCTCGGGAAGTGAAATAAATACTATTTGGAGGCATTTAATGTTCAAGCAAAAACAGCTGATTTTTGACAAAAGAGATAACACCCCCCCATTACGTCATGCTTCAGAAATGTGGAAAATGGTCCATTTTCAAATGTTTTTATTTTTGAACGTCAGTTCACATTTGTAGGTGGATCATCAGTGTTAGAGCTAAAATTAGCATCTTTAAAGTGATTTTCATGCTTCCAGGGGCCCTAAACACAAGATTTATGGAATGGTTAAAAGTGCATGAAAATGGCCAATTTACTTACTCTGAGTTCTCAAAAAGGGTTTCTTCACCCCGGGAAGTTAATTAAATACCATTTGGAGGCATTTAATGTTCGAGCAAAAACGGCTGATTTTCGACAAAAGAGATAACACCCCCCCATTACGTCATGCTTCAGAAATGTGGAAAATGGTCCGTTTTCAAATGTTTTATTTTTGAACATCAGTTCACATTTGTAGGTGGATCATCAGTGTTAGAGCTAAAATTAGCATGTTTAAAGTGATTTTCATGCTTCCAGGGGCTCGGGAAGTGAATTAAATACTATTTGGAGGCATTTAATGTTCAATCAAAAACAGCTGATTTTTGACAAAAGAGATAACACCCCCCCATTACGTCATGCTTCAGAAATGTGGAAAATGGTCCGTTTTCAAATGTTTTATTTTTTAACCTCAGTTCACATTTGTAGGTGGATCATCAGTGTTAGAGCTAAAATTAGCATGTTTAAAGTGATTTTCATGCTTCCAGGGGCCCTAAACACAAGATTTATGGAATGGTTAAAAGTGCATGAAAATGGCCAATTTACTCACTCTGAGTTCTCAAAAAGGGTTTCTTCACCCCGGGAAGTTAATTAAATACCATTTGAAGGCATTTAATGTTCGAGCAAAAACGGCTGAATTTCGACAAAAGAGATAACACCCCCCATTACGTCATGCTTCAGAAATGTGGAAAATGGTCCGTTTTCAAATGTTTTATTTTTGAACATCAGTTCACATTTGTAGGTGGATCATCAGTGTTAGAGCTAAAATTAGCATGTTTAAAGTGATTTTCATGCTTCCAGGGGCTCGGGAAGTGAATTAAATACTATTTGGAGGCATTTAATGTTCAATCAAAAACAGCTGATTTTTGACAAAAGAGATAACACCCCCCCATTACGTCATGCTTCAGAAATGTGGAAAATGGTCCGTTTTCAAATGTTTTATTTTTGAACGTCAGTTCACATTTGTAGGTGGATCATCAGTGTTAGAGCTAAAATTAACATGTTTAAAGTGATTTTCATGCTTCCAGGGGCCCTAAACACAAGATTTATGGAATGGTTAAAAGTGCATGAAAATGGCCAATTTACTCACTCTGAGTTCTCAAAAAGTGTTTCTTCACCCCGGGAAGTTAATTAAATACCATTTGGAGGCATTTAATGTTCGAGCAAAAACGGCTGATTTTCGACAAAAGAGATAACACCCCCCCATTACGTCATGCTTCAGAAATGTGGAAAATGGTCCATTTTCAAATGTTTTATTTTTGAACATCAGTTCACATTTGTAGGTGGATCATCAGTGTTAGAGCTAAAATTAGCATGTTTAAAGTGATTTTCATGCTTCCAGGGGCTCGGGAAGTGAATTAAATACTATTTGGAGGCATTTAATGTTCAAGCAAAAACAGCTGATTTTTGACAAAAGAGATAACACCCCCCCATTACATCATGCTTCAGAAATGTGGAAAATGGTCCGTTTTCAAATGTTTTATTTTTGAACGTCAGTTCACATTTGTAGGTGGATCATCAGTGTTAGGGCTAAAATTAGCATGTTTAAAGTGATTTTCATGCTTCCAGGGGCCCTAAACACAAGATTTATGGAATGGTTAAAAGTGCATGAAAATGGCCAATTTACTCACTCTGAGTTCTCAAAAAGGGTTTCTTCACCCCGGAAAGTTAATTAAATACCATTTGGAGGCATTTAATGTTCGAGCAAAAACGGCTGATTTTCGACAAAAGAGATAACACCCCCCCATTACGTCATGCTTCAGAAATGTGGAAAATGGTCCGTTTTCAAATGTTTTATTTTTGAACATCAGTTCACATTTGTAGGTGGATCATCAGTGTTAGAGCTAAAATTAGCATGTTTAAAGTGATTTTCATGCTTCCAGGGGCTCGGGAAGTGAATTAAATACTATTTGGAGGCATTTAATGTTCAATCAAAAACAGCTGATTTTTGACAAAAGAGATAACATCCCCCCATTACGTCATGCTTCAGAAATGTCGAAAATGGTCCGTTTTCAAATGTTTTATTTTTTAACCTCAGTTCACATTTGTAGGTGGATCATCAGTGTTAGAGCTAAAATTAGCATGTTTAAAGTGATTTTCATGCTTCCAGGGGCCCTAAACACAAGATTTATGGAATGGTTAAAAGTGCATGAAAATGGCCAATTTACTCACTCTGAGTTCTCAAAAAGGGCTTCTTCACCCCGGGAAGTTAATTAAATACCATTTGGAGGCATTTAATGTTCGAGCAAAAACGGCTGATTTTCGACAAAATAGATAACACCCCCCCATTACGTCATGCTTCAGAAATGTGGAAAATGGTCCGTTTTCAAATGTTTTATTTTTGAACGTCAGTTCACATTTGTAGGTGGATCATCAGTGTTAGAGCTAAAATTAGCATGTTTAAAGTGATTTTCATGCTTCCAGGGGCTCGGGAAGTGAATTAAATACTATTTGGAGGCATTTAATGTTCAAGCAAAAACAGCTGATTTTTGACAAAAGAGATAACACCCCCCCATTACGTCATGCTTCAGAAATGTGGAAAATGGTCCGTTTTCAAATGTTTTATTTTTGAACGTCAGTTCACATTTGTAGGTGGATCATCAGTGTTAGAGCTAAAATTAGCATGTTTAAAGTAATTTTCATGCTTCCAGGGGCCCTAAACACAAGATTTATGGAATGGTTAAAAGTGCATGAAAATGGCCAATTTATTCACTCTGAGTTCTCAAAAAGTGTTTCTTCACCCCGGGAAGTTAATTAAATACCATTTGGAGGCATTTAATGTTCGAGCAGAAACGGCTGATTTTCGACAAAAGAGATAACACCCCCCCCCATTAAGTCATGCTTCAGAAATGTGGAAAATGGTCCGTTTTCAAATGTTTTATTTTGGAACGTCAGTTCACATTTGTAGGTGGATCATCAGTGTTAGAGCTAAAATTAGCATGTTTATAGTGATGTTCATGCTTCCAGGGGCTCGGGAAGTGAATTAAATACTATTTGGAGGCATTTAATGTTCAATCAAAAACAGCTGATTTTTGACAAAAGAGATAACACCCCCCCATTACGTCATGCTTCAGAAATGTGGAAAATGGTCCGTTTTCAAATGTTTTTATTTTTGAACGTCAGTTCACATTTGTAGGTGGATCATCAGTGTTAGAGCTAAAATTAGCATCTTTAAAGTGATTTTCATGCTTCCAGGGGCCCTAAACACAAGATTTATGGAATGGTTAAAAGTGCATGAAAATGGCCAATTTACTCACTCTGAGTTCTCAAAAAGGGTTTCTTCACCCCGGGAAGTTAATTAAATACCATTTGGAGGCATTTAATGTTCGAGCAAAAACGGCTGATTTTCGACAAAAGAGATAACACCCCCCCATTACGTCATGCTTCAGAAATGTGGAAAATGGTCTGTTTTCAAATGTTTTATTTTTGAACGTCAGTTCACATTTGTAGGTGGATCATCAGTGTTGGAGCTAAAATTAGCATGTTTAAAGTGATTTTCATGCTTCCAGCGGCCCTAAACAGAAGATATATGGAATGGTTAAAAGTGCATGAAAATGGCCAATTTACTCACTCTGAGTTCTCAAAAAGGGTTTCTTCACCCCGGGAAGTTAATTAAATACCATTTGGAGGCATTTAATGTTCGAGCAAAAACGGCTGATTTTCGACAAAAGAGATAACACCCCCCCATTACGTCATGCTTCAGAAATGTGGAAAATGGTCCGTTTTCAAATGTTTTATTTTTGAACGTCAGTTCACATTTGTAGGTGGATCATCAGTGTTAGAGCTAAAATTAGCATGTTTAAAGTGATTTTCATGCTTCCAGGGGCTCGGGAAGTGAATTAAATACTATTTGGAGGCATTTAATGTTCAAGCAAAAACAGCTGATTTTTGACAAAAGAGATAACACCCCCCCATTACGTCATGCTTCAGAAATGTGGAAAATGGTCCGTTTTCAAATGTTTTTATTTTTGAACGTCAGTTCACATTTGTAGGTGGATCATCAGTGTTAGAGCTAAAATTAGCATCTTTAAAGTGATTTTCATGCTTCCAGGGGCCCTAAACACAAGATTTATGGAATGGTTAAAAGTGCATGAAAATGGCCAATTTACTCACTCTGAGTTCTCAAAAAGGGTTTCTTCACCCCGGGAAGTTAATTAAATACCATTTGGAGGCATTTAATGTTCGAGCAAAAACGGCTGATTTTCGACAAAAGAGATAACACCCCCCCATTACGTCATGCTTCAGAAATGTGGAAAATGGTCTGTTTTCAAATGTTTTATTTTTGAACGTCAGTTCACATTTGTAGGTGGATCATCAGTGTTAGAGCTAAAATTAGCATGTTTAAAGTGATTTTCATGCTTCCAGGGGCTCGGGAAGTGAATTAAATACTATTTGGAGGCATTTAATGTTCAATCAAAAACAGCTGACTTTTGACAAAAGAGATAACACCCCCCCATTACGTCATGCTTCAGAAATGTGGAAAATGGTCCGTTTTAAAATGTTTTATTTTTGAATGTCAGTTCACATTTGTAGGTGGATCATCAGTGTTGGAGCTAAAATTAGCATGTTTAAAGTGATTTTCATGCTTCCAGCGGCCCTAAACACAAGATTTATGGAATGGTTAAAAGTGCATGAAAATGGCCAATTTACTCACTCTGAGTTCTCAAAAAGGGTTTCTTCACCCCGGGAAGTTAATTAAATACCATTTGGAGGCATTTAATGTTCGAGCAAAAACGGCTGATTTTCGACAAAAGAGATAACACCCCCCATTACGTCATGCTTCAGAAATGTGGAAAATGGTCCGTTTTCAAATGTTTTATTTTTGAACATCAGTTCACATTTGTAGGTGGATCATCAGTGTTAGAGCTAAAATTAGCATGTTTAAAGTGATTTTCATGCTTCCAGGGGCTCGGGAAGTGAATTAAATACTATTTGGAGGCATTTAATGTTCAATCAAAAACAGCTGATTTTTGACAAAAGAGATAACACCCCCCCCATTACGTCATGCTTCAGAAATGTGGAAAATGGTCCGTTTTCAAATGTTTTATTTTTGAACGTCAGTTCACATTTGTAGGTGGATCATCAGTGTTAGAGCTAAAATTAGCATGTTTAAAGTGATATTCATGCTTCCGGGGGCCCTAAACACAAGATTTATGGAATGGTTAAAAGTGCATGAAAATGGCCAATTTACTCACTCTGAGTTCTCAAAAAGTGTTTCTTCACCCCGGGAAGTTAATTAAATACCATTTGGAGGCATTTAATGTTCAAGCAGAAACGGCTGATTTTCGACAAAAGAGATAACACCCCCCCATTAAGTCATGCTTCAGAAATGTGGACAATGGTCCGTTTTCAAATGTTTTATTTTTGAACGTCAGTTCACATTTGTAGGTGGATCATCAGTGTTAGAGCTAAAATTAGCATGTTTAAAGTGATTTTCATGCTTCCAGGGGCTCGGGAAGTGAATTAAATACTATTTGGAGGCATTTAATGTTCAAGCAAAAACAGCTGATTTTTGACAAAAGAGATAACACCCCCCCATTACGTCATGCTTCAGAAATGTGGAAAATGGTCCGTTTTCAAATGTTTTATTTTTGAACGTCAGTTCACATTTGTAGGTGGATCATCAGTGTTAGAGCTAAAATTAGCATGTTTAAAGTGATTTTCATGCTTCCAGGGGCCCTAAACACAAGATTTATGGAATGGTTAAAAGTGCATGAAAATGGCCAATTTACTCACTCTGAGTTCTCAAAAAGGGTTTCTTCACCCCGGGAAGTTAATTGAATACCATTTGGAGGCATTTAATGTTCGAGCAAAAACGGCTGATTTTCGACAAAAGAGATAACACCCCCCCATTACGTCATGCTTCAGAAATGTGGAAAATGGTCCGTTTTCAAATGTTTTATTTTTGAACATCAGTTCACATTTGTAGGTGGATCATCAGTGTTAGAGCTAAAATTAGCATGTTTAAAGTGATTTTCATGCTTCCAGGGGCTCGGGAAGTGAATTAAATACTATTTGGAGGCATTTAATGTTCAATCAAAAACAGCTGATTTTTCACAAAAGAGATAACACCCCCCCATTACGTCATGCTTCAGAAATGTGGAAAATGGTCAGTTTTCAAATGTTTTATTTTTGAACGTCAGTTCACATTTGTAGGTGGATCGTCAGTGTTAGAGCAAAAATTAGCATGTTTAAAGTGATTTTCATGCTTCCAGGGGCCCTAAACACACGATTTATGGAATGGTTAAAAGTGCATGAAAATGGCCAATTTACTTACTCTGAGTTCTCAAAAAGGGTTTCTTCACCCCGGGAAGTTAATTAAATACCATTTGGAGGCATTTAATGTTCGAGCAAAAACGGCTGATTTTCGAAAAAAGAGATAACACCCCCCCATTACGTCATGCTTCAGAAATGTGGAAAATGGTCCGTTTTCAAATGTTTTATTTTTGAACATCAGTTCACATTTGTAGGTGGATCATCAGTGTTAGAGCTAAAATTAGCATGTTTAAAGTGATTTTCATGCTTCCAGGGGCTCGGGAAGTGAATTAAATACTATTTGGAGGCATTTAATGTTCAATCAAAAACAGCTGATTTTTGACAAAAGAGATAACACCCCTCCATTACGTCATGCTTCAGAAATGTGGAAAATGGTCCGTTTTCAAATGTTTTATTTTTGAACGTCAGTTCACATTTGTAGGTGGATCATCAGTGTTAGAGCTAAAATTAGCATGTTTAAAGTGATTTTCATGCTTCCAGGGGCCCTAAACACAAGATTTATGGAATGGTTAAAAGTGCATGAAAATGGCCAATTTACTCACTCTGAGTTCTCAAAAAGGGTTTCTTCACCCCGGGAAGTTAATTAAATACCATTTGGAGGCATTTAATGTTCGAGCAAAAACGGCTGATTTTCGACAAAAGAGATAACACCCCCCATTACGTCATGCTTCAGAAATGTGGAAAATGGTCCGTTTTCAAATGATTTATTTTTGAACGTCAGTTCACATTTGTAGGTAGATCATCAGTGTTAGAGCTAAAATTAGCATGTTTAAAGTGATTTTCATGCTTCCAGGGGCTCGGGAAGTGAAATAAATACTATTTGGAGGCATTTAATGTTCAAGCAAAAACAGCTGATTTTTGACAAAAGAGATAACACCCCCCCATTACGTCATGCTTCAGAAATGTGGAAAATGGTCCGTTTTCAAATGTTTTTATTTTTGAACGTCAGTTCACATTTGTAGGTGGATCATCAGTGTTAGAGCTAAAATTAGCATCTTTAAAGTGATTTTCATGCTTCCAGGGGCCCTAAACACAAGATTTATGGAATGGTTAAAAGTGCATGAAAATGGCCAATTTACTTACTCTGAGTTCTCAAAAAGGGTTTCTTCACCCCGGGAAGTTAATTAAATACCATTTGGAGGCATTTAATGTTCGAGCAAAAACGGCTGATTTTCGACAAAAGAGATAACACCCCCCCATTACGTCATGCTTCAGAAATGTGGAAAATGGTCCGTTTTCAAATGTTTTATTTTTGAACATCAGTTCACATTTGTAGGTGGATCATCAGTGTTAGAGCTAAAATTAGCATGTTTAAAGTGATTTTCATGCTTCCAGGGGCTCGGGAAGTGAATTAAATACTATTTGGAGGCATTTAATGTTCAATCAAAAACAGCTGATTTTTGACAAAAGAGATAACACCCCCCCATTACGTCATGCTTCAGAAATGTGGAAAATGGTCCATTTTCAAATGTTTTATTTTTTAACCTCAGTTCACATTTGTAGGTGGATCATCAGTGTTAGAGCTAAAATTAGCATGTTTAAAGTGATTTTCATGCTTCCAGGGGCCCTAAACACAAGATTTATGGAATGGTTAAAAGTGCATGAAAATGGCCAATTTACTCACTCTGAGTTCTCAAAAAGGGTTTCTTCACCCCGGGAAGTTAATTAAATACCATTTGAAGGCATTTAATGTTCAAGCAAAAACGGCTGAATTTCGACAAAAGAGATAACACCCCCCATTACGTCATGCTTCAGAAATGTGGAAAATGGTCCGTTTTCAAATGATTTATTTTTGAACATCAGTTCACATTTGTAGGTGGATCATCAGTGTTAGAGCTAAAATTAGCATGTTTAAAGTGATTTTCATGCTTCCAGGGGCTCGGGAAGTGAATTAAATACTATTTGGAGGCATTTAATGTTCAA
The DNA here is from genome assembly GCF_964263255.1 of Lissotriton vulgaris. NCBI lineage: Eukaryota > Metazoa > Chordata > Amphibia > Caudata > Salamandridae > Lissotriton > Lissotriton vulgaris. The sequence goes on along the minus strand of NW_028253623.1, from coordinate 853,576 downwards.
TCAAAAACAGCTGATTTTTGACAAAAGAGATAACACCCCCCCATTACGTCATGCTTCAGAAATGTGGAAAATGGTCCGTTTTCAAATGTTTTATTTTTGAACGTCAGTTCACATTTGTAGGTGGATCATCAGTGTTAGAGCTAAAATTAACATGTTTAAAGTGATTTTCATGCTTCCAGGGGCCCTAAACACAAGATTTATGGAATGGTTAAAAGTGCATGAAAATGGCCAATTTACTTACTCTGAGTTCTCAAAAAGGGTTTCTTCACCCCGGGAAGTTAATTAAATACCATTTGGAGGCATTTAATGTTCGAGCAAAAACGGCTGATTTTCGACAAAAGAGATAACACCCCCCCCATTACGTCATGCTTCAGAAATGTGGAAAATGGTCCGTTTTCAAATGTTTTATTTTTGAACGTCAGTTCACATTTGTAGGTGGATCATCAGTGTTAGAGCTAAAATTAGCATGTTTAAAGTGATTTTCATGCTTCCAGGGGCCCTAAACACAAGATTTATGGAATAGTTAAAAGTGCATGAAAATGGCCAATTTACTCACTCTGAGTTCTCAAAAAGGGTTTCTTCACCCCGGGAAGTTAATTAAATACCATTTGGAGGCATTTAATGTTCGAGCAAAAACGGCTGATTTTCGACAAAAGAGATAACACCCCCCCATTACGTCATGCTTCAGAAATGTGGAAAATGGTCCGTTTTCAAATGTTTTATTTTTGAACATCAGTTTACATTTGTAGGTGGATCATCAGTGTTAGAGCTAAAATTAGCATGTTTAAAGTGATTTTCATGCTTCCAGGGGCTCGGGAAGTGAATTAAATACTATTTGGAGGCATTTAATGTTCAATCAAAAACAGCTGATTTTTGACAAAAGAGATAACACCCCCCCATTACGTCATGCTTCAGAAATGTGGAAAATGGTCCGTTTTCAAATGTTTTATTTTTTAACCTCAGTTCAGATTTGTAGGTGGATCATCAGTGTTAGAGCTAAAATTAGCATGTTTAAAGTGATTTTCATGCTTCCAGGGGCCCTAAACACAAGATTTATGGAATGGTTAAAAGTGCATGAAAATGGCCAATTTACTCACTCTGAGTTCTCAAAAAGGGCTTCTTCACCCCGGGAAGTTAATTAAATACCATTTGGAGGCATTTAATGTTCGAGCAAAAACGGCTGATTTTCGACAAAATAGATAACACCCCCCCATTACGTCATGCTTCAGAAATGTGGAAAATGGTCCGTTTTCAAATGTTTTATTTTTGAACGTCAGTTCACATTTGTAGGTGGATCATCAGTGTTAGAGCTAAAATTAGCATGTTTAAAGTGATTTTCATGCTTCCAGGGGCTCGGGAAGTGAATTAAATACTATTTGGAGGCATTTAATGTTCAATCAAAAACAGCTGATTTTTGACAAAAGAGATAACACCCCCCATTACGTCATGCTTCAGAAATGTGGAAAATGGTCCGTTTTCAAATGTTTTATTTTTGAACGTCAGTTCACATTTGTAGGTGGATCATCAGTGTTAGAGCTAAAATTAGCATGTTTAAAGTAATTTTCATGCTTCCAGGGGCCCTAAACACAAGATTTATGGAATGGTTAAAAGTGCATGAAAATGGCCAATTTATTCACTCTGAGTTCTCAAAAAGTGTTTCTTCACCCCGGGAAGTTAATTAAATACCATTTGGAGGCATTTAATGTTCGAGCAGAAACGGCTGATTTTCGACAAAAGAGATAACACCCCCCCCATTAAGTCATGCTTCAGAAATGTGGAAAATGGTCCGTTTTCAAATGTTTTATTTTGGAACGTCAGTTCACATTTGTAGGTGGATCATCAGTGTTAGAGCTAAAATTAGCATGTTTATAGTGATGTTCATGCTTCCAGGGGCTCGGGAAGTGAATTAAATACTATTTGGAGGCATTTAATGTTCAATCAAAAACAGCTGATTTTTGACAAAAGAGATAACACCCCCCCCATTACGTCATGCTTCAGAAATGTGGAAAATGGTCCGTTTTAAAATGTTTTATTTTTGAATGTCAGTTCACATTTGTAGGTGGATCATCAGTGTTGGAGCTAAAATTAGCATGTTTAAAGTGATTTTCATGCTTCCAGCGGCCCTAAACAGAAGATTTATGGAATGGTTAAAAGTGCATGAAAATGGCCAATTTACTCACTCTGAGTTCTCAAAAAGGGTTTCTTCACCCCGGGAAGTTAATTAAATACCATTTGGAGGCATTTAATGTTCGAGCAAAAACGGCTGATTTTCGACAAAAGAGATAACACCCCCCCATTACGTCATGCTTCAGAAATGTGGAAAATGGTCCGTTTTCAAATGTTTTATTTTTGAACGTCAGTTCACATTTGTAGGTGGATCATCAGTGTTAGAGCTAAAATTAGCATGTTTAAAGTGATTTTCATGCTTCCAGGGGCTCGGGAAGTGAATTAAATACTATTTGGAGGCATTTAATGTTCAAGCAAAAACAGCTGATTTTTGACAAAAGAGATAACACCCCCCCATTACGTCATGCTTCAGAAATGTGGAAAATGGTCCGTTTTCAAATGTTTTTATTTTTGAACGTCAGTTCACATTTGTAGGTGGATCATCAGTGTTAGAGCTAAAATTAGCATCTTTAAAGTGATTTTCATGCTTCCAGGGGCCCTAAACACAAGATTTATGGAATGGTTAAAAGTGCATGAAAATGGCCAATTTACTCACTCTGAGTTCTCAAAAAGGGTTTCTTCACCCCGGGAAGTTAATTAAATACCATTTGGAGGCATTTAATGTTCGAGCAAAAACGGCTGATTTTCGACAAAAGAGATAACACCCCCCCATTACGTCATGCTTCAGAAATGTGGAAAATGGTCTGTTTTCAAATGTTTTATTTTTGAACGTCAGTTCACATTTGTAGGTGGATCATCAGTGTTAGAGCTAAAATTAGCATGTTTAAAATGATTTTCATGCTTCCAGGGGCTCGGGAAGTGAATTAAATACTATTTGGAGGCATTTAATGTTCAATCAAAAACAGCTGACTTTTGACAAAAGAGATAACACCCCCCCATTACGTCATGCTTCAGAAATGTGGAAAATGGTCCGTTTTAAAATGTTTTATTTTTGAATGTCAGTTCACATTTGTAGGTGGATCATCAGTGTTGGAGCTGAAATTAGCATGTTTAAAGTGATTTTCATGCTTCCAGCGGCCCTAAACACAAGATTTATGGAATGGTTAAAAGTGCATGAAAATGGCCAATTTACTCACTCTGAGTTCTCAAAAAGGGTTTCTTCACCCCGGGAAGTTAATTAAATACCATTTGGAGGCATTTAATGTTCGAGCAAAAACGGCTGATTTTCGACAAAAGAGATAACACCCCCCCATTACGTCATGCTTCAGAAATGTGGAAAATGGTCCGTTTTCAAATGTTTTATTTTTGAACGTCAGTTCACATTTGTAGGTGGATCATCAGTGTTAGAGCTAAAATTAGCATGTTTAAAGTGATTTTCATGCTTCCAGGGGCTCGGGAAGTGAATTAAATACTATTTGGAGGCATTTAATGTTCAAGCAAAAACAGCTGATTTTTGACAAAAGAGATAACACCCCCCCATTACGTCATGCTTCAGAAATGTGGAAAATGGTCCGTTTTCAAATGTTTTTATTTTTGAACGTCAGTTCACATTTGTAGGTGGATCATCAGTGTTAGAGCTAAAATTAGCATCTTTAAAGTGATTTTCATGCTTCCAGGGGCCCTAAACACAAGATTTATGGAATGGTTAAAAGTGCATGAAAATGGCCAATTTACTCACTCTGAGTTCTCAAAAAGGGTTTCTTCACCCCGGGAAGTTAATTAAATACCATTTGGAGGCATTTAATGTTCGAGCAAAAACGGCTGATTTTCGACAAAAGAGATAACACCCCCCCCATTACGTCATGCTTCAGAAATGTGGAAAATGGTCCGTTTTCAAATGTTTTATTTTTGAACGTCAGTTCACATTTGTAGGTGGATCATCAGTGTTAGAGCTAAAATTAGCATGTTTAAAGTGATTTTCATGCTTCCAGGGGCTCGGGAAGTGAATTAAATACTATTTGGAGGCATTTAATGTTCAATCAAAAACAGCTGATTTTTGACAAAAGAGATAACACCCCCCATTACGTCATGCTTCAGAAATGTGGAAAATGGTCCATTTTCAAATGTTTTATTTTTTAACGTCAGTTCACATTTGTAGGTGGATCATCAGTGTTAGAGCTAAAATTAGCATGTTTAAAGTGATTTTCATGCTTCCAGGGGCCCTAAACACAAGATTTATGGAATGGTTAAAAGTGCATGAAAATGGCCAATTTACTCACTCTGAGTTCTCAAAAAGGGTTTCTTCACACCGGGAAGTTAATTAAATACCATTTGGAGGCATTTAATGTTCGAGCAAAAACAGCTGATTTTCGACAAAAGAGATAACACCCCCCCATTACGTCATGCTTCAGAAATGTGGAAAATGGTCCGTTTTCAAATGTTTTATTTTTGAACGTCAGTTCACATTTGTAGGTGGATCATCAGTGTTAGAGCTAAAATTAGCATGTTTAAAGTGATTTTCATGCTTCCAGGGGCTCGGGAAGTGAATTAAATACTATTTGGAGGCATTTAATGTTCAATCAAAAACAGCTGATTTTTGACAAAAGAGATAACACCCCCCCATTACGTCATGCTTCAGAAATGTGGAAAATGGTCCGTTTTCAAATGTTTTATTTTTGAACGTCAGTTGACATTTGTAGGTGGATCATCAGTGTTAGAGCTAAAATTAGCATGTTTAAAGTGATTTTCATGCTTCCAGGGGCCCTAAACACAAGATTTATGGAATGGTTAAAAGTGCATGAAAATGGCCAATTTACTCACTCTGAGTTCTCAAAAAGTGTTTCTTCACCCCGGGAAGTTAATTAAATACCATTTGGAGGCATTTAATGTTCAAGCAGAAACGGCTGATTTTCGACAAAAGAGATAACACCCCCCCATTACGTCATGCTTCAGAAATGTGGAAAATGGTCCGTTTTCAAATGTTTTATTTTTGAACGTCAGTTCACATTTGTAGGTGGATCATCAGTGTTAGAGCTAAAATTAGCATGTTTAAAGTGATTTTCATGCTTCCAGGGGCTCGGGAAGTGAATTAAATACTATTTGGAGGCATTTAATGTTCAAGCAAAAACAGCTGATTTTTTACAAAAGAGATAACACCCCCCCATTACGTCATGCTTCATAAATGTGGAAAATGGTCCGTTTTCAAATGTTTTATTTTTGAACGTCAGTTCACATTTGTAGGTGGATCATCAGTGTTAGAGCTAAAATGAGCATGTTTAAAGTGATTTTCATGCTTCCAGGGGCCCTAAACACAAGATTTATGGAATGGTTAAAAGTGCATGAAAATGGCCAATTTACTCACTCTAAGTTCCCAAAAAGGGTTTCTTGACCCCGGGAAGTTAATTAAATACCATTTGGAGGCATTTAATGTTCGAGCAAAAACTGCTGATTTTCGACAAAAGAGATAACACCCCCCCATTACGTCATGCTTCAGAAATGTGGAAAATGGTCCGTTTTCAAATGTTTTATTTTTGAACGTCAGTTCACATTTGTAGGTGGATCATCAGTGTTAGAGCTAAAATTAGCATGTTTAAAGTGATTTTCATGCTTCCAGGGGCTCGGGAAGTGAATTAAATACTATTTGGAGGCATTTAATGTTCAAGCAAAAACAGCTGATTTTTGACAAAAGAGATAACACCCCCCCATTATGTCATGCTTCAGAAATGTGGAAAATGGTCCGTTTTCAAATGTTTTATTTTTGAACGTCAGTTCACATTTGTAGGTGGATCATCAGTGTTAGAGCTAAAATTAGCATGTTTAAAGTGATTTTCATGCTTCCAGGGGCTCGGGAAGTGAATTAAATACTATTTGGAGGCATTTAATGTTCAAGCAAAAACAGCTGATTTTTGACAAAAGAGATAACACCCCCCCATTACGTCATGCTTCAGAAATGTGGAAAATGGTCCGTTTTCAAATGTTTTTATTTTTGAACGTCAGTTCACATTTGTAGGTGGATCATCAGTGTTAGAGCTAAAATTAGCATCTTTAAAGTGATTTTCATGCTTCCAGGGGCCCTAAACACAAGATTTATGGAATGGTTAAAAGTGCATGAAAATGGCCAATTTACTCACTCTGAGTTCTCAAAAAGTGTTTCTTCACCCCGGGAAGTTAATTAAATACCATTTGGAGGCATTTAATGTTCGAGCAGAAACGGCTGATTTTCGACAAAAGAGATAACACCCCCCCCATTAAGTCATGCTTCAGAAATGTGGAAAATGGTCCGTTTTCAAATGTTTTATTTTGGAACGTCAGTTCACATTTGTAGGTGGATCATCAGTGTTAGAGCTAAAATTAGCATGTTTGTAGTGATGTTCATGCTTCCAGGGGCTCGGGAAGTGAATTAAATACTATTTGGAGGCATTTAATGTTCAATCAAAAACAGCTGATTTTTGACAAAAGAGATAACACCCCCCCATTACGTCATGCTTCAGAAATGTGGAAAATGGTCCGTTTTAAAATGTTTTATTTTTGAATGTCAGTTCACATTTGTAGGTGGATCATCAGTGTTGGAGCTAAAATTAGCATGTTTAAAGTGATTTTCATGCTTCCAGGGGCCCTAAACACAAGATTTACTGAATGGTTAAATGTGCATGAAAATGGCCAATTTACTCACTCTGAGTTCTCAAAAAGGGTTTCTTCACCCCGGGAAGTTAATTAAATACCATTTGGAGGCATTTAATGTTCGAGCAAAAACGGCTGATTTTCGACAAAAGAGATAACACCCCCCCATTACGTCATGCTTCAGAAATGTGGAAAATGGTCCGTTTTCAAATGTTTTATTTTTGAACGTCAGTTCACATTTGTAGGTGGATCATCAGTGTTAGAGCTAAAATTAGCATGTTTAAAGTGATTTTCATGCTTCCAGGGGCCCTAAACACAAGATTTATGGAATGGTTAAAAGTGCATGAAAATGGCCAATTTACTCACTCTGAGTTCTCAAAAAGGGTTTCTTCACCCCGGGAAGTTAATTAAATACCATTTGGAGGCATTTAATGTTCGAGCAAAAACTGCTGATTTTCGACAAAAGAGATAACACCCCCATTACGTCATGCTTCAGAAATGTGGAAAATGGTCCGTTTTCAAATGTTTTATTTTTGAACGTCAGTTCACATTTGTAGGTGGATCATCAGTGTTAGAGCTAAAATTAGCATGTTTAACGTGATTTTCATGCTTCCAGGGGCTCGGGAAGTGAATTAAATACTATTTGGAGGCATTTAATGTTCAAGCAAAAACAGCTGATTTTTGACAAAAGAGATAACACCCCCCCATTACGTCATGCTTCCGAAATGTGGAAAATGGTCCGTTTTCAAATGTTTTATTTTTGAACGTCAGTTCACATTTGTAGGTGGATCATCAGTGTTAGAGCTAAAATTAGCATGTTTAAAGTGATTTTCATGCTTCCAGGGGCCCTAAACACAAGATTTATGGAATGGTTAAAAGTGCATGAAAATGGCCAATTTACTCACTCTGAGTTCTCAAAAAGGGTTTCTTCACCCCGGGAAGTTAATTAAATACCATTTGGAGGCATTTAATGTTCGAGCAAAAACCGCTGATTTTCGACAAAAGAGATAACACCCCCCCATTACGTCATGCTTCAGAAATGTGGAAAATGGTCCGTTTTCAAATGTTTTATTTTTGAATGGCAGTTCACATTTGTAGGTGGATCATCAGTGTTAGAGCTAAAATTAGCATGTTTAAGGTGATTTTCATGCTTCCAGGGGCTCGGGAAGTGAATTAAATACTATTTGGAGGCATTTAATGTTCAAGCAAAAACAGCTGATTTTTGACAAAAGAGATAACACCCCCCCATTACGTCATGCTTCAGAAATGTGGAAAATGGTCCGTTTTCAAATGTTTTGTTTTTGAACGTCAGTTCACATTTGTAGGTGGATCATCAGTGTTAGAGCTAAAATTAGCATGTTTAAAGTGATTTTCATGCTTCCAGGGGCCCTAAACACAAGATTTATGGAATGGTTAAAAGTGCATGAAAATGGCCAATTTACTCACTCTGAGTTCTCAAAAAGGGTTTCTTCACCCCGGGAAGTTAATTAAATACCATTTGAAGGCATTTAATGTTCGAGCAAAAAGGGCTGAATTTCGACAAAAGAGATAACACCCCCCCATTACGTCATGCTTCAGAAATGTGGAAAATGGTCCGTTTTCAAATGTTTTATTTTTGAACATCAGTTCACATTTGTAGGTGGATCATCAGTGTTAGAGCTAAAATTAGCATGTTTAAAGTGATTTTCATGCTTCCAGGGGCTCGGGAAGTGAATTAAATACTATTTGGAGGCATTTAATGTTCAATCAAAAACAGCTGATTTTTGACAAAAGAGATAACACCCCCCCATTACGTCATGCTTCAGAAATGTGGAAAATGGTCCGTTTTCAAATGTTTTGTTTTTGAACGTCAGTTCACATTTGTAGGTGGATCATCAGTGTTAGAGCTAAAATTAGCATGTTTAAAGTGATTTTCATGCTTCCAGGGGCCCTAAACACAAGATTTATGGAATGGTTAAAAGTGCATGAAAATGGCCAATTTACTCACTCTGAGTTCTCAAAAAGGGTTTCTTCACCCCGGGAAGTTAAGTAAATACCATTTGGAGGCATTTAATGTTCGAGCAAAAACGGCTGATTTTCGACAAAAGAGATAACACCCCCCCATTACGTCATGCTTCAGAAATGTGGAAAATGGTCCGTTTTCAAATGTTTTATTTTTGAACGTCAGTTCACATTTGTAGGTGGATCATCAGTGTTAGAGCTAAAATTAGCATGTTTAAAGTGATTTTCATGCTTCCAGGGGCTCGGGAAGAGAATTAAATACTATTTGGAGGCATTTAATGTTCAATCAAAAACAGCTGATTTTTGGCAAAAGAGATAACACCCCCCCCCCCATTACGTCATGCTTCAGAAATGTGGAAAATGGTCCGTTTTCAAATGTTTTATTTTTGAACGTCAGTTCACATTTGTAGGTGGATCATCAGTGTTAGAGCTAAAATTAGCATGTTTAAAGTGATTTTCATGCTTCCAGGGGCCCTAAACTCAAGATTTATGGAATGGTTAAAAGTGCATGAAAATGGCCAATTTATTCACTCTGAGTTCTCAAAAAGGGTTTCTTTACCCCGGAAAGTTAATTAAATACCATTTGGAGGCATTTAATGTTCGAGCAAAAACGGCTGATTTTCGACAAAAGAGATAACACCCCCCCATTACGTCATGCTTCAGAAATGTGGAAAATGGTCCGTTTTCAAATGTTTTATTTTTGAACGTCAGTTCACATTTGTAGGTGGATCATCAGTGTTAGAGCTAAAATTAGCATGTTTAAAGTGATTTTCATGCTTCCAGGGGCTCGGGAAGTGAATTAAATACTATTTGGAGGCATTTAATGTTCAATCAAAAACAGCTGATTTTTGACAAAAGAGATAACACCCCCCCATTACGTCATGCTTCAGAAATGTGGAAAATGGTCCGTTTTCAAATGTTTTATTTTTGAACGTCAGTTCTCATTTGTAGGTGGATCATCAGTGTTAGAGCTAAAATTAGCATGTTTAAAGTGATTTTCATGCTTCCAGGGGCTCGGGAAGTGAATTAAATACTATTTGGAGGCATTTAATGTTCAAGCAAAAACAGCTGATTTTTGACAAAAGAGATAACACCCCCCCATTACGTCATGCTTCAGAAATGTGGAAAATGGTCCGTTTTCAAATGTTTTATTTTTGAACGTCAGTTGACATTTGTAGGTGGATCATCAGTGTTAGAGCTAAAATTAGCATGTTTAAAGTGATTTTCATGCTTCCAGGGGCCCTAAACACAAGATTTATGGAATGGTTAAAAGTGCATGAAAATGGCCAATTTACTCACTCTGAGTTCTCAAAAAGTGTTTCTTCACCCCGGGAAGTTAATTAAATACCATTTGGAGGCATTTAATGTTCAAGCAGAAACGGCTGATTTTCGACAAAAGAGATAACACCCCCCCATTACGTCATGCTTCAGAAATGTGGAAAATGGTCCGTTTTCAAATGTTTTATTTTTGAACGTCAGTTCACATTTGTAGGTGGATCATCAGTGTTAGAGCTAAAATTAGCATGTTTAAAGTGATTTTCATGCTTCCAGGGGCTCGGGAAGTGAATTAAATACTATTTGGAGGCATTTAATGTTCAAGCAAAAACAGCTGATTTTTGACAAAAGAGATAACACCCCCCCATTACGTCATGCTTCAGAAATGTGGAAAATGGTCCGTTTTCAAATGTTTTATTTTTGAACGTCAGTTCACATTTGTAGGTGGATCATCAGTGTTAGAGCTAAAATGAGCATGTTTAAAGTGATTTTCATGCTTCCAGGGGCCCTAAACACAAGATTTATGGAATGGTTAAAAGTGCATGAAAATGGCCAATTTACTCACTCTGAGTTCCCAAAAAGGGTTTCTTGACCCCGGGAAGTTAATTAAATACCATATGGAGGCATTTAATGTTCGAGCAAAAACTGCTGATTTTCGACAAAAGAGATAACACCCCCCCATTACTTCATGCTTCAGAAATGTGGAAAATGGTCCGTTTTCAAATGTTTTATTTTTGAACGTCAGTTCACATTTGTAGGTGGATCATCAGTGTTAGAGCTAAAATTAGCATGTTTAAAGTGATTTTCATGCTTCCAGGGGCTCGGGAAGTGAATTAAATACTATTTGGAGGCATTTAATGTTCAAGCAAAAACAGCTGATTTTTGACAAAAGAGATAACACCCCCCCCATTATGTCATGCTTCAGAAATGTGGAAAATGGTCCGTTTTCAAATGTTTTATTTTTGAACGTCAGTTCACATTTGTAGGTGGATCATCAGTGTTAGAGCTAAAATTAGCATGTTTAAAGTGATTTTCATGCTTCCAGGGGCTCAGGAAGTGAATTAAATACTATTTGGAGGCATTTAATGTTCAAGCAAAAACAGCTGATTTTTGACAAAAGAGATAACACCCCCCCATTACGTCATGCTTCAGAAATGTGGAAAATGGTCCGTTTTCAAATGTTTTTATTTTTGAACGTCAGTTCACATTTGTAGGTGGATCATCAGTGTTAGAGCTAAAATTAGCATCTTTAAAGTGATTTTCATGCTTCCAGGGGCCCTAAACACAAGATTTATGGAATGGTTAAAAGTGCATGAAAATGGCCAATTTACTCACTCTGAGTTCTCAAAAAGTGTTTCTTCACCCCGGGAAGTTAATTAAATACCATTTGGAGGCATTTAATGTTCGAGCAGAAACGGCTGATTTTCGACAAAAGAGATAACACCCCCCCCCCATTAAGTCATGCTTCAGAAATGTGGAAAATGGTCCGTTTTCAAATGTTTTATTTTGGAACGTCAGTTCACATTTGTAGGTGGATCATCAGTGTTAGAGCTAAAATTAGCATGTTTATAGTGATGTTCATGCTTCCAGGGGCTCGGGAAGTGAATTAAATACTCTTTGGAGGCATTTAATGTTCAATCAAAAACAGCTGATTTTTGACAAAAGAGATAACACCCCCCCATTACGTCATGCTTCAGAAATGTGGAAAATGGTCCGTTTTAAAATGTTTTATTTTTGAATGTCAGTTCACATTTGTAGGTGGATCATCAGTGTTGGAGCTAAAATTAGCATGTTTAAAGTGATTTTCATGCTTCCAGGGGCCCTAAACACAAGATTTACTGAATGGTTAAATGTGCATGAAAATGGCCAATTTACTCACTCTGAGTTCTCAAAAAGGGTTTCTTCACCCCGGGAAGTTAAGTAAATACCATTTGGAGGCATTTAATGTTCGAGCAAAAACGGCTGATTTTCGACAAAAGAGATAACACCCCCCCATTACGTCATGCTTCAGAAATGTGGAAAATGGTCCGTTTTCAAATGTTTTATTTTTGAACGTCAGTTCACATTTGTAGGTGGATCATCAGTGTTAGAGCTAAAATTAGCATGTTTAAAGTGATTTTCATGCTTCCAGGGGCTCGGGAAGAGAATTAAATACTATTTGGAGGCATTTAATGTTCAATCAAAAACAGCTGATTTTTGGCAAAAGAGATAACACCCCCCCCCATTACGTCATGCTTCAGAAATGTGGAAAATGGTCCGTTTTCAAATGTTTTATTTTTGAACGTCAGTTCACATTTGTAGGTGGATCATCAGTGTTAGAGCTAAAATTAGCATGTTTAAAGTGATTTTCATGCTTCCAGGGGCCCTAAACTCAAGATTTATGGAATGGTTAAAAGTGCATGAAAATGGCCAATTTATTCACTCTGAGTTCTCAAAAAGGGTTTCTTTACCCCGGAAAGTTAATTAAATACCATTTGGAGGCATTTAATGTTCGAGCAAAAACGGCTGATTTTCGACAAAAGAGATAACACCCCCCCATTACGTCATGCTTCAGAAATGTGGAAAATGGTCCGTTTTCAAATGTTTTATTTTTGAACGTCAGTTCACATTTGTAGGTGGATCATCAGTGTTAGAGCTAAAATTAGCATGTTTAAAGTGATTTTCATGCTTCCAGGGGCTCGGGAAGTGAATTAAATACTATTTGGAGGCATTTAATGTTCAAGCAAAAACAGCTGATTTTTGACAAAAGAGATAACACCCCCCCATTACGTCATGCTTCAGAAATGTGGAAAATGGTCCGTTTTCAAATGTTTTATTTTTGAACGTCAGTTCACATTTGTAGGTGGATCATCAGTGTTAGAGCTAAAATGAGCATGTTTAAAGTGATTTTCATGCTTCCAGGGGCCCTAAACACAAGATTTATGGAATGGTTAAAAGTGCATGAAAATGGCCAATTTACTCACTCTGAGTTCCCAAAAAGGGTTTCTTGACCCCGGGAAGTTAATTAAATACCATTTGGAGGCATTTAATGTTCGAGCAAAAACTGCTGATTTTCGACAAAAGAGATAACACCCCCCCATTACGTCATGCTTCAGAAATGTGGAAAATGGTCCGTTTTCAAATGTTTTATTTTTGAACGTCAGTTCACATTTGTAGGTGGATCATCAGTGTTAGAGCTAAAATTAGCATGTTTAAAGTGATTTTCATGCTTCCAGGGGCTCGGGAAGTGAATTAAATACTATTTGGAGGCATTTAATGTTCAAGCAAAAACAGCTGATTTTTGACAAAAGAGATAACACCCCCCCATTATGTCATGCTTCAGAAATGTGGAAAATGGTCCGTTTTCAAATGTTTTATTTTTGAACGTCAGTTCACATTTGTAGGTGGATCATCAGTGTTAGAGCTAAAATTAGCATGTTTAAAGTGATTTTCATGCTTCCAGGGGCTCGGGAAGTGAATTAAATACTATTTGGAGGCATTTAATGTTCAAGCAAAAACAGCTGATTTTTGACAAAAGAGATAACACCCCCCCATTACGTCATGCTTCAGAAATGTGGAAAATGGTCCGTTTTCAAATGTTTTTATTTTTGAACGTCAGTTCACATTTGTAGGTGGATCATCAGTGTTAGAGCTAAAATTAGCATCTTTAAAGTGATTTTCATGCTTCCAGGGGCCCTAAACACAAGATTTATGGAATGGTTAAAAGTGCATGAAAATGGCCAATTTACTCACTCTGAGTTCTCAAAAAGTGTTTCTTCACCCCGGGAAGTTAATTAAATACCATTTGGAGGCATTTAATGTTCGAGCAGAAACGGCTGATTTTCGACAAAAGAGATAACACCCCCCCCCATTAAGTCATGCTTCAGAAATGTGGAAAATGGTCCGTTTTCAAATGTTTTATTTTGGAACGTCAGTTCACATTTGTAGGTGGATCATCAGTGTTAGAGCTAAAATTAGCATGTTTATAGTGATGTTCATGCTTCCAGGGGCTCGGGAAGTGAATTAAATACTATTTGGAGGCATTTAATGTTCAATCAAAAACAGCTGATTTTTGACAAAAGAGATAACACCCCCCCATTACGTCATGCTTCAGAAATGTGGAAAATGGTCCGTTTTAAAATGTTTTATTTTTGAATGTCAGTTCACATTTGTAGGTGGATCATCAGTGTTGGAGCTAAAATTAGCATGTTTAAAGTGATTTTCATGCTTCCAGGGGCCCTAAACACAAGATTTACTGAATGGTTAAATGTGCATGAAAATGGCCAATTTACTCACTCTGAGTTCTCAAAAAGGGTTTCTTCACCCCGGGAGGTTAATTAAATACCATTTGGAGGCATTTAATGTTCGAGCAAAAACGGCTGATTTTCGACAAAAGAGATAACACCCCCCCATTACGTCATGCTTCAGAAATGTGGAAAATGGTCCGTTTTCAAATGTTTTATTTTTGAATGGCAGTTCACATTTGTAGGTGGATCATCAGTGTTAGAGCTAAAATTAGCATGTTTAAGGTGATTTTCATGCTTCCAGGGGCTCGGGAAGTGAATGAAATACTATTTGGAGGCATTTAATGTTCAAGCAAAAACAGCTGATTTTTGACAAAAGAGATAACACCCCCCCCCATTACGTCATGCTTCAGAAATGTGGAAAATGGTCCGTTTTCAAATGTTTTATTTTTGAACGTCAGTTCACATTTGTAGGTGGATCATCAGTGTTAGAGCTAAAATTAGCATGTTTAAAGTGATTTTCATGCTTCCAGGGGCCCTAAACACAAGATTTATGGAATGGTTAAAAGTGCATGAAAATGGCCAATTTACTCACTCTGAGTTCTCAAAAAGGGTTTCTTCACCCCGGGAAGGTAATTAAATACCATTTGGAGGCATTTAATGTTCGAGCAAAAACCGCTGATTTTCGACAAAAGAGATAACACCCCCCCATTACGTCATGCTTCAGAAATGTGGAAAATGGTCCGTTTTCAAATGTTTTATTTTTGAACATCAGTTCACATTTGTAGGTGGATCATCAGTGTTAGAGCTAAAATTAGCATGTTTAAAGTGATTTTCATGCTTCCAGGGGTTCGGGAAGTGAATTAAATACTATTTGGAGGCATTTAATGTTCAAGCAAAAACAGCTGATTTTTGACAAAAGAGATAACACCCCCCCATTACGTCATGCTTCCGAAATGTGGAAAATGGTCCGTTTTCAAATGTTTTATTTTTGAACGTCAGTTCACATTTGTAGGTGGATCATCAGTGTTAGAGCTAAAATTAGCATGTTT
Source organism: Lissotriton vulgaris (assembly GCF_964263255.1). NCBI lineage: Eukaryota > Metazoa > Chordata > Amphibia > Caudata > Salamandridae > Lissotriton > Lissotriton vulgaris. The sequence continues at coordinate 838,338 of NW_028253623.1, read as the reverse complement.
AAAGTGATTTTCATGCTTCCAGGGGCCCTAAACACAAGATTTATGGAATGGTTAAAAGTGCATGAAAATGGCCAATTTACTCACTCTGAGTTCTCAAAAAGGGTTTCTTCACCCCGGGAAGTTAATTAAATACCATTTGGAGGCATTTAATGTTCGAGCAAAAACGGCTGATTTTCGACAAAAGAGATAACACCCCCCCCATTACGTCATGCTTCAGAAATGTGGAAAATGGTCCGTTTTCAAATGTTTTATTTTTGAACATCAGTTCACATTTGTAGGTGGATCATCAGTGTTAGAGCTAAAATTAGCATGTTTAAAGTGATTTTCATGCTTCCAGGGGCTCGGGAAGTGAATTAAATACTATTTGGAGGCATTTAATGTTCAATCAAAAACAGCAGATTTTTGACAAAAGAGATAACACCCCCCCCCCCATTACGTCATGCTTCAGAAATGTGGAAAATGGTCCGTTTTCAAATGTTTTATTTTTGAACGTCTGTTCACATTTGTAGGTGGATCATCAGTGTTAGAGCTAAAATTAGCATGTTTAAAGTGATTTTCATGCTTCCAGGGGCCCTAAACACAAGATTTATGGAATGGTTAAAAGTGCATGAAAATGGCCAATTTACTCACTCTGAGTTCTCAAAAAGGGTTTCTTCACCCCGGGAAGTTAATTAAATACCATTTGGAGGCATTTAATGTTCGAGCAAAAACCGCTGATTTTCGACAAAAGAGATAACACCCCCCCATTACGTCATGCTTCAGAAATGTGGAAAATGGTCCGTTTTCAAATGTTTTATTTTTGAATGGCAGTTCACATTTGTAGGTGGATCATCAGTGTTAGAGCTAAAATTAGCATGTTTAAGGTGATTTTCATGCTTCCAGGGGCTCGGGAAGTGAATTAAATACTATTTGGAGGCATTTAATGTTCAAGCAAAAACAGCTGATTTTTGACAAAAGAGATAACACCCCCCCATTACGTCATGCTTCAGAAATGTGGAAAATGGTCCGTTTTCAAATGTTTTGTTTTTGAACGTCAGTTCACATTTGTAGGTGGATCATCAGTGTTAGAGCTAAAATTAGCATGTTTAAAGTGATTTTCATGCTTCCAGGGGCCCTAAACACAAGATTTATGGAATGGTTAAAAGTGCATGAAAATGGCCAATTTACTCACTCTGAGTTCTCAAAAAGGGTTTCTTCACCCCGGGAAGTTAATTAAATACCATTTGAAGGCATTTAATGTTCGAGCAAAAAGGGCTGAATTTCGACAAAAGAGATAACACCCCCCCATTACGTCATGCTTCAGAAATGTGGAAAATGGTCCGTTTTCAAATGTTTTATTTTTGAACATCAGTTCACATTTGTAGGTGGATCATCAGTGTTAGAGCTAAAATTAGCATGTTTAAAGTGATTTTCATGCTTCCAGGGGCTCGGGAAGTGAATTAAATACTATTTGGAGGCATTTAATGTTCAATCAAAAACAGCTGATTTTTGACAAAAGAGATAACACCCCCCCATTACGTCATGCTTCAGAAATGTGGAAAATGGTCCGTTTTCAAATGTTTTATTTTTGAACGTCAGTTCACATTTGTAGGTGGATCATCAGTGTTAGAGCTAAAATTAGCATGTTTAAAGTGATTTTCATGCTTCCAGGGGCCCTAAACACAAGATTTATGGAATGGTTAAAAGTGCATGAAAATGGCCAATTTACTCACTCTGAGTTCTCAAAAAGGGTTTCTTCACCCCGGGAAGTTAAGTAAATACCATTTGGAGGCATTTAATGTTCGAGCAAAAACGGCTGATTTTCGACAAAAGAGATAACACCCCCCCATTACGTCATGCTTCAGAAATGTGGAAAATGGTCCGTTTTCAAATGTTTTATTTTTGAACGTCAGTTCACATTTGTAGGTGGATCATCAGTGTTAGAGCTAAAATTAGCATGTTTAAAGTGATTTTCATGCTTCCAGGGGCTCGGGAAGAGAATTAAATACTATTTGGAGGCATTTAATGTTCAATCAAAAACAGCTGATTTTTGGCAAAAGAGATAACACCCCCCCCCCATTACGTCATGCTTCAGAAATGTGGAAAATGGTCCGTTTTCAAATGTTTTATTTTTGAACGTCAGTTCACATTTGTAGGTGGATCATCAGTGTTAGAGCTAAAATTAGCATGTTTAAAGTGATTTTCATGCTTCCAGGGGCCCTAAACTCAAGATTTATGGAATGGTTAAAAGTGCATGAAAATGGCCAATTTATTCACTCTGAGTTCTCAAAAAGGGTTTCTTTACCCCGGAAAGTTAATTAAATACCATTTGGAGGCATTTAATGTTCGAGCAAAAACGGCTGATTTTCGACAAAAGAGATAACACCCCCCCATTACGTCATGCTTCAGAAATGTGGAAAATGGTCCGTTTTCAAATGTTTTATTTTTGAACGTCAGTTCACATTTGTAGGTGGATCATCAGTGTTAGAGCTAAAATTAGCATGTTTAAAGTGATTTTCATGCTTCCAGGGGCTCGGGAAGTGAATTAAATACTATTTGGAGGCATTTAATGTTCAATCAAAAACAGCTGATTTTTGACAAAAGAGATAACACCCCCCCATTACGTCATGCTTCAGAAATGTGGAAAATGGTCCGTTTTCAAATGTTTTATTTTTGAACGTCAGTTCTCATTTGTAGGTGGATCATCAGTGTTAGAGCTAAAATTAGCATGTTTAAAGTGATTTTCATGCTTCCAGGGGCTCGGGAAGTGAATTAAATACTATTTGGAGGCATTTAATGTTCAAGCAAAAACAGCTGATTTTTGACAAAAGAGATAACACCCCCCCATTACGTCATGCTTCAGAAATGTGGAAAATGGTCCGTTTTCAAATGTTTTATTTTTGAACGTCAGTTGACATTTGTAGGTGGATCATCAGTGTTAGAGCTAAAATTAGCATGTTTAAAGTGATTTTCATGCTTCCAGGGGCCCTAAACACAAGATTTATGGAATGGTTAAAAGTGCATGAAAATGGCCAATTTACTCACTCTGAGTTCTCAAAAAGTGTTTCTTCACCCCGGGAAGTTAATTAAATACCATTTGGAGGCATTTAATGTTCAAGCAGAAACAGCTGATTTTCGACAAAAGAGATAACACCCCCCCCATTACGTCATGCTTCAGAAATGTGGAAAATGGTCCGTTTTCAAATGTTTTATTTTTGAACGTCAGTTCACATTTGTAGGTGGATCATCAGTGTTAGAGCTAAAATTAGCATGTTTAAAGTGATTTTCATGCTTCCAGGGGCTCGGGAAGTGAATTAAATACTATTTGGAGGCATTTAATGTTCAAGCAAAAACAGCTGATTTTTGACAAAAGAGATAACACCCCCCCATTACGTCATGCTTCAGAAATGTGGAAAATGGTCCGTTTTCAAATGTTTTATTTTTGAACGTCAGTTCACATTTGTAGGTGGATCATCAGTGTTAGAGCTAAAATGAGCATGTTTAAAGTGATTTTCATGCTTCCAGGGGCCCTAAATACAAGATTTATGGAATGGTTAAAAGTGCATGAAAATGGCCAATTTACTCACTCTGAGTTCCCAAAAAGGGTTTCTTGACCCCGGGAAGTTAATTAAATACCATTTGGAGGCATTTAATGTTCGAGCAAAAACTGCTGATTTTCGACAAAAGAGATAACACCCCCCCATTACGTCATGCTTCAGAAATGTGGAAAATGGTCCGTTTTCAAATGTTTTATTTTTGAACGTCAGTTCACATTTGTAGGTGGATCATCAGTGTTAGAGCTAAAATTAGCATGTTTAAAGTGATTTTCATGCTTCCAGGGGCTCGGGAAGTGAATTAAATACTATTTGGAGGCATTTAATGTTCAAGCAAAAACAGCTGATTTTTGACAAAAGAGATAACACCCCCCCATTATGTCATGCTTCAGAAATGTGGAAAATGGTCCGTTTTCAAATGTTTTATTTTTGAACGTCAGTTCACATTTGTAGGTGGATCATCAGTGTTAGAGCTAAAATTAGCATGTTTAAAGTGATTTTCATGCTTCCAGGGGCTCGGGAAGTGAATTAAATACTATTTGGAGGCATTTAATGTTCAAGCAAAAACAGCTGATTTTTGACAAAAGAGATAACACCCCCCCATTACGTCATGCTTCAGAAATGTGGAAAATGGTCCGTTTTCAAATGTTTTTATTTTTGAACGTCAGTTCACATTTGTAGGTGGATCATCAGTGTTAGAGCTAAAATTAGCATCTTTAAAGTGATTTTCATGCTTCCAGGGGCCCTAAACACAAGATTTATGGAATGGTTAAAAGTGCATGAAAATGGCCAATTTACTCACTCTGAGTTCTCAAAAAGTGTTTCTTCACCCCGGGAAGTTAATTAAATACCATTTGGAGGCATTTAATGTTCGAGCAGAAACGGCTGATTTTCGACAAAAGAGATAACACCCCCCCCCATTAAGTCATGCTTCAGAAATGTGGAAAATGGTCCGTTTTCAAATGTTTTATTTTGGAACGTCAGTTCACATTTGTAGGTGGATCATCAGTGTTAGAGCTAAAATTAGCATGTTTATAGTGATGTTCATGCTTCCAGGGGCTCGGGAAGTGAATTAAATACTCTTTGGAGGCATTTAATGTTCAATCAAAAACAGCTGATTTTTGACAAAAGAGATAACACCCCCCCATTACGTCATGCTTCAGAAATGTGGAAAATGGTCCGTTTTAAAATGTTTTATTTTTGAATGTCAGTTCACATTTGTAGGTGGATCATCAGTGTTGGAGCTAAAATTAGCATGTTTAAAGTGATTTTCATGCTTCCAGGGGCCCTAAACACAAGATTTACTGAATGGTTAAATGTGCATGAAAATGGCCAATTTACTCACTCTGAGTTCTCAAAAAGGGTTTCTTCACCCCGGGAAGTTAAGTAAATACCATTTGGAGGCATTTAATGTTCGAGCAAAAACGGCTGATTTTCGACAAAAGAGATAACACCCCCCCATTACGTCATGCTTCAGAAATGTGGAAAATGGTCCGTTTTCAAATGTTTTATTTTTGAACGTCAGTTCACATTTGTAGGTGGATCATCAGTGTTAGAGCTAAAATTAGCATGTTTAAAGTGATTTTCATGCTTCCAGGGGCTCGGGAAGAGAATTAAATACTATTTGGAGGCATTTAATGTTCAATCAAAAACAGCTGGTTTTTGGCAAAAGAGATAACACCCCCCCCATTACGTCATGCTTCAGAAATGTGGAAAATGGTCCGTTTTCAAATGTTTTATTTTTGAACGTCAGTTCACATTTGTAGGTGGATCATCAGTGTTAGAGCTAAAATTAGCATGTTTAAAGTGATTTTCATGCTTCCAGGGGCCCTAAACTCAAGATTTATGGAATGGTTAAAAGTGCATGAAAATGGCCAATTTATTCACTCTGAGTTCTCAAAAAGGGTTTCTTTACCCCGGAAAGTTAATTAAATACCATTTGGAGGCATTTAATGTTCGAGCAAAAACGGCTGATTTTCGACAAAAGAGATAACACCCCCCCATTACGTCATGCTTCAGAAATGTGGAAAATGGTCCGTTTTCAAATGTTTTATTTTTGAACGTCAGTTCACATTTGTAGGTGGATCATCAGTGTTAGAGCTAAAATTAGCATGTTTAAAGTGATTTTCATGCTTCCAGGGGCTCGGGAAGTGAATTAAATACTATTTGGAGGCATTTAATGTTCAATCAAAAACAGCTGATTTTTGACAAAAGAGATAACACCCCCCCATTACGTCATGCTTCAGAAATGTGGAAAATGGTCCGTTTTCAAATGTTTTATTTTTGAACGTCAGTTCTCATTTGTAGGTGGATCATCAGTGTTAGAGCTAAAATTAGCATGTTTAAAGTGATTTTCATGCTTCCAGGGGCTCGGGAAGTGAATTAAATACTATTTGGAGGCATTTAATGTTCAAGCAAAAACAGCTGATTTTTGACAAAAGAGATAACACCCCCCACGTCATGCTTCAGAAATGTGGAAAATGGTCCGTTTTCAAATGTTTTATTTTTGAACGTCAGTTGACATTTGTAGGTGGATCATCAGTGTTAGAGCTAAAATTAGCATGTTTAAAGTGATTTTCATGCTTCCAGGGGCCCTAAACACAAGATTTATGGAATGGTTAAAAGTGCATGAAAATGGCCAATTTACTCACTCTGAGTTCTCAAAAAGTGTTTCTTCACCCCGGGAAGTTAATTAAATACCATTTGGAGGCATTTAATGTTCAAGCAGAAACGGCTGATTTTCGACAAAAGAGATAACACCCCCCCATTACGTCATGCTTCAGAAATGTGGAAAATGGTCCGTTTTCAAATGTTTTATTTTTGAACGTCAGTTCAAATTTGTAGGTGGATCATCAGTGTTAGAGCTAAAATTAGCATGTTTAAAGTGATTTTCATGCTTCCAGGGGCTCGGGAAGTGAATTAAATACTATTTGGAGGCATTTAATGTTCAAGCAAAAACAGCTGATTTTTGACAAAAGAGATAACACCCCCCCATTACGTCATGCTTCAGAAATGTGGAAAATGGTCCGTTTTCAAATGTTTTATTTTTGAACGTCAGTTCACATTTGTAGGTGGATCATCAGTGTTAGAGCTAAAATGAGCATGTTTAAAGTGATTTTCATGCTTCCAGGGGCCCTAAACACAAGATTTATGGAATGGTTAACAGTGCATGAAAATGGCCAATTTACTCACTCTGAGTTCCCAAAAAGGGTTTCTTGACCCCGGGAAGTTAATTAAATACCATTTGGAGGCATTTAATGTTCGAGCAAAAACTGCTGATTTTCGACAAAAGAGATAACACCCCCCCATTACGTCATGCTTCAGAAATGTGGAAAATGGTCCGTTTTCAAATGTTTTATTTTTGAACGTCAGTTCACATTTGTAGGTGGATCATCAGTGTTAGAGCTAAAATTAGCATGTTTAAAGTGATTTTCATGCTTCCAGGGGCTCGGGAAGTGAATTAAATACTATTTGGAGGCATTTAATGTTCAAGCAAAAACAGCTGATTTTTGACAAAAGAGATAACACCCCCCCATTATGTCATGCTTCAGAAATGTGGAAAATGGTCCGTTTTCAAATGTTTTATTTTTGAACGTCAGTTCACATTTGTAGGTGGATCATCAGTGTTAGAGCTAAAATTAGCATGTTTAAAGTGATTTTCATGCTTCCAGGGGCTCGGGAAGTGAATTAAATACTATTTGGAGGCATTTAATGTTCAAGCAAAAACAGCTGATTTTTGACAAAAGAGATAACACCCCCCCATTACGTCATGCTTCAGAAATGTGGAAAATGGTCCGTTTTCAAATGTTTTTATTTTTGAACGTCAGTTCACATTTGTAGGTGGATCATCAGTGTTAGAGCTAAAATTAGCATCTTTAAAGTGATTTTCATGCTTCCAGGGGCCCTAAACACAAGATTTATGGAATGGTTAAAAGTGCATGAAAATGGCCAATTTACTCACTCTGAGTTCTCAAAAAGTGTTTCTTCACCCCGGGAAGTTAATTAAATACCATTTGGAGGCATTTAATGTTCGAGCAGAAACGGCTGATTTTCGACAAAAGAGATAACACCCCCCCCCATTAAGTCATGCTTCAGAAATGTGGAAAATGGTCCGTTTTCAAATGTTTTATTTTGGAACGTCAGTTCACATTTGTAGGTGGATCATCAGTGTTAGAGCTAAAATTAGCATGTTTATAGTGATGTTCATGCTTCCAGGGGCTCGGGAAGTGAATTAAATACTCTTTGGAGGCATTTAATGTTCAATCAAAAACAGCTGATTTTTGACAAAAGAGATAACACCCCCCCATTACGTCATGCTTCAGAAATGTGGAAAATGGTCCGTTTTAAAATGTTTTATTTTTGAATGTCAGTTCACATTTGTAGGTGGATCATCAGTGTTGGAGCTAAAATTAGCATGTTTAAAGTGATTTTCATGCTTCCAGGGGCACTAAACACAAGATTTACTGAATGGTTAAATGTGCATGAAAATGGCCAATTTACTCACTCTGAGTTCTCAAAAAGGGTTTCTTCACCCCGGGAAGTTAATTAAATACCATTTGGAGGCATTTAATGTTCGAGCAAAAACGGCTGATTTTCGACAAAAGAGATAACACCCCCCCATTACGTCATGCTTCAGAAATGTGGAAAATGGTCCGTTTTCAAATGTTTTATTTTTGAACGTCAGTTCACATTTGTAGGTGGATCATCAGTGTTAGAGCTAAAATTAGCATGTTTAAAGTGATTTTCATGCTTCCAGGGGCCCTAAACACAAGATTTATGGAATGGTTAAAAGTGCATGAAAATGGCCAATTTACTCACTCTGAGTTCTCAAAAAGGGTTTCTTCACCCCGGGAAGTTAATTAAATACCATTTGGAGGCATTTAATGTTCGAGCAAAAACTGCTGATTTTCGACAAAAGAGATAACACCCCCATTACGTCATGCTTCAGAAATGTGGAAAATGGTCCGTTTTCAAATGTTTTATTTTTGAACGTCAGTTCACATTTGTAGGTGGATCATCAGTGTTAGAGCTAAAATTAGCATGTTTAAAGTGATTTTCATGCTTCCAGGGGCTCGGGAAGTGAATTAAATACTATTTGGAGGCATTTAATGTTCAAGCAAAAACAGCTGATTTTTGACAAAAGAGATAACACCCCCCCATTACGTCATGCTTCCGAAATGTGGAAAATGGTCCGTTTTCAAATGTTTTATTTTTGAACGTCAGTTCACATTTGTAGGTGGATCATCAGTGTTAGAGCTAAAATTAGCATGTTTAAAGTGATTTTCATGCTTCCAGGGGCCCTAAACACAAGATTTATGGAATGGTTAAAAGTGCATGAAAATGGCCAATTTACTCACTCTGAGTTCTCAAAAAGGGTTTCTTCACCCCGGGAAGTTAATTAAATACCATTTGGAGGCATTTAATGTTCGAGCAAAAACGGCTGATTTTCGACAAAAGAGATAACACCCCCCCATTACGTCATGCTTCAGAAATGTGGAAAATGGTCCGTTTTCAAATGTTTTATTTTTGAACATCAGTTCACATTTGTAGGTGGATCATCAGTGTTAGAGCTAAAATTAGCATGTTTAAAGTGATTTTCATGCTTCCAGGGGCTCGGGAAGTGAATTAAATACTATTTGGAGGCATTTAATGTTCAATCAAAAACAGCAGATTTTTGACAAAAGAGATAACACCCCCCCCCATTACGTCATGCTTCAGAAATGTGGAAAATGGTCCGTTTTCAAATGTTTTATTTTTGAACGTCAGTTCACATTTGTAGGTGGATCATCAGTGTTAGAGCTAAAATTAGCATGTTTAAAGTGATTTTCATGCTTCCAGGGGCCCTAAACACAAGATTTATGGAATGGTTAAAAGTGCATGAAAATGGCCAATTTACTCACTCTGAGTTCTCAAAAAGGGTTTCTTCACCCCGGGAAGTTAATTAAATACCATTTGGAGGCATTTAATGTTCGAGCAAAAACCGCTGATTTTCGACAAAAGAGATAACACCCCCCCATTACGTCATGCTTCAGAAATGTGGAAAATGGTCCGTTTTCAAATGTTTTATTTTTGAATGGCAGTTCACATTTGTAGGTGGATCATCAGTGTTAGAGCTAAAATTAGCATGTTTAAGGTGATTTTCATGCTTCCAGGGGCTCGGGAAGTGAATTAAATACTATTTGGAGGCATTTAATGTTCAAGCAAAAACAGCTGATTTTTGACAAAAGAGATAACACCCCCCCATTACGTCATGCTTCAGAAATGTGGAAAATGGTCCGTTTTCAAATGTTTTGTTTTTGAACGTCAGTTCACATTTGTAGGTGGATCATCAGTGTTAGAGCTAAAATTAGCATGTTTAAAGTGATTTTCATGCTTCCAGGGGCCCTAAACACAAGATTTATGGAATGGTTAAAAGTGCATGAAAATGGCCAATTTACTCACTCTGAGTTCTCAAAAAGGGTTTCTTCACCCCGGGAAGTTAATTAAATACCATTTGAAGGCATTTAATGTTCGAGCAAAAAGGGCTGAATTTCGACAAAAGAGATAACACCCCCCCATTACGTCATGCTTCAGAAATGTGGAAAATGGTCCGTTTTCAAATGTTTTATTTTTGAACATCAGTTCACATTTGTAGGTGGATCATCAGTGTTAGAGCTAAAATTAGCATGTTTAAAGTGATTTTCATGCTTCCAGGGGCTCGGGAAGTGAATTAAATACTCTTTGGAGGCATTTAATGTTCAATCAAAAACAGCTGATTTTTGACAAAAGAGATAACACCCCCCCATTACGTCATGCTTCAGAAATGTGGAAAATGGTCCGTTTTAAAATGTTTTATTTTTGAATGTCAATTCACATTTGTAGGTGGATCATCAGTGTTGGAGCTAAAATTAGCATGTTTAAAGTGATTTTCATGCTTCCAGGGGCCCTAAACACAAGATTTACTGAATGGTTAAATGTGCATGAAAATGGCCAATTTACTCACTCTGAGTTCTCAAAAAGGGTTTCTTCACCCCGGGAAGTTAAGTAAATACCATTTGGAGGCATTTAATGTTCGAGCAAAAACGGCTGATTTTCGACAAAAGAGATAACACCCCCCCATTACGTCATGCTTCAGAAATGTGGAAAATGGTCCGTTTTCAAATGTTTTATTTTTGAACGTCAGTTCACATTTGTAGGTGGATCATCAGTGTTAGAGCTAAAATTAGCATGTTTAAAGTGATTTTCATGCTTCCAGGGGCTCGGGAAGAGAATTAAATACTATTTGGAGGCATTTAATGTTCAATCAAAAACAGCTGGTTTTTGGCAAAAGAGATAACACCCCCCCCATTACGTCATGCTTCAGAAATGTGGAAAATGGTCCGTTTTCAAATGTTTTATTTTTGAACGTCAGTTCTCATTTGTAGGTGGATCATCAGTGTTAGAGCTAAAATTAGCATGTTTAAAGTGATTTTCATGCTTCCAGGGGCTCGGGAAGTGAATTAAATACTATTTGGAGGCATTTAATGTTCAAGCAAAAACAGCTGATTTTTGACAAAAGAGATAACACCCCCCCATTACGTCATGCTTCAGAAATGTGGAAAATGGTCCGTTTTCAAATGTTTTATTTTTGAACGTCAGTTGACATTTGTAGGTGGATCATCAGTGTTAGAGCTAAAATTAGCATGTTTAAAGTGATTTTCATGCTTCCAGGGGCCCTAAACACAAGATTTATGGAATGGTTAAAAGTGCATGAAAATGGCCAATTTACTCACTCTGAGTTCTCAAAAAGTGTTTCTTCACCCCGGGAAGTTAATTAAATACCATTTGGAGGCATTTAATGTTCAAGCAGAAACAGCTGATTTTCGACAAAAGAGATAACACCCCCCCCATTACGTCATGCTTCAGAAATGTGGAAAATGGTCCGTTTTCAAATGTTTTATTTTTGAACGTCAGTTCACATTTGTAGGTGGATCATCAGTGTTAGAGCTAAAATTAGCATGTTTAAAGTGATTTTCATGCTTCCAGGGGCTCGGGAAGTGAATTAAATACTATTTGGAGGCATTTAATGTTCAAGCAAAAACAGCTGATTTTTGACAAAAGAGATAACACCCCCCCATTACGTCATGCTTCAGAAATGTGGAAAATGGTCCGTTTTCAAATGTTTTATTTTTGAACGTCAGTTCACATTTGTAGGTGGATCATCAGTGTTAGAGCTAAAATGAGCATGTTTAAAGTGATTTTCATGCTTCCAGGGGCCCTAAACACAAGATTTATGGAATGGTTAAAAGTGCATGAAAATGGCCAATTTACTCACTCTGAGTTCCCAAAAAGGGTTTCTTGACCCCGGGAAGTTAATTAAATACCATTTGGAGGCATTTAATGTTCAAGCAAAAACTGCTGATTTTCGACAAAAGAGATAACACCCCCCCATTACGTCATGCTTCAGAAATGTGGAAAATGGTCCGTTTTCAAATGTTTTATTTTTGAACGTCAGTTCACATTTGTAGGTGGATCATCAGTGTTAGAGCTAAAATTAGCATGTTTAAAGTGATTTTCATGCTTCCAGGGGCTCGGGAAGTGAATTAAATACTATTTGGAGGCATTTAATGTTCAAGCAAAAACAGCTGATTTTTGACAAAAGAGATAACACCCCCCCATTATGTCATGCTTCAGAAATGTGGAAAATGGTCCGTTTTCAAATGTTTTATTTTTGAACGTCAGTTCACATTTGTAGGTGGATCATCAGTGTTAGAGCTAAAATTAGCATGTTTAAAGTGATTTTCATGCTTCCAGGGGCTCGGGAAGTGAATTAAATACTATTTGGAGGCATTTAATGTTCAAGCAAAAACAGCTGATTTTTGACAAAAGAGATAACACCCCCCCATTACGTCATGCTTCAGAAATGTGGAAAATGGTCCGTTTTCAAATGTTTTTATTTTTGAACGTCAGTTCACATTTGTAGGTGGATCATCAGTGTTAGAGCTAAAATTAGCATCTTTAAAGTGATTTTCATGCTTCCAGGGGCCCTAAACACAAGATTTATGGAATGGTTAAAAGTGCATGAAAATGGCCAATTTACTCACTCTGAGTTCTCAAAAAGTGTTTCTTCACCCCGGGAAGTTAATTAAATACCATTTGGAGGCATTTAATGTTCGAGCAGAAACGGCTGATTTTCGACAAAAGAGATAACACCCCCCCCCCATTAAGTCATGCTTCAGAAATGTGGAAAATGGTCCGTTTTCAAATGTTTTATTTTGGAACGTCAGTTCACATTTGTAGGTGGATCATCAGTGTTAGAGCTAAAATTAGCATGTTTATAGTGATGTTCATGCTTCCAGGGGCTCGGGAAGTGAATTAAATACTCTTTGGAGGCATTTAATGTTCAATCAAAAACAGCTGATTTTTGACAAAAGAGATAACACCCCCCCATTACGTCATGCTTCAGAAATGTGGAAAATGGTCCGTTTTAAAATGTTTTATTTTTGAATGTCAGTTCACATTTGTAGGTGGATCATCAGTGTTGGAGCTAAAATTAGCATGTTTAAAGTGATTTTCATGCTTCCAGGGGCCCTAAACACAAGATTTACTGAATGGTTAAATGTGCATGAAAATGGCCAATTTACTCACTCTGAGTTCTCAAAAAGGGTTTCATCACCCCGGGAAGTTAAGTAAATACCATTTGGAGGCATTTAATGTTCGAGCAAAAACGGCTGATTTTCGACAAAAGAGATAACACCCCCCCATTACGTCATGCTTCAGAAATGTGGAAAATGGTCCGTTTTCAAATGTTTTATTTTTGAACGTCAGTTCACATTTGTAGGTGGATCATCAGTGTTAGAGCTAAAATTAGCATGTTTAAAGTGATTTTCATGCTTCCAGGGGCTCGGGAAGAGAATTAAATACTATTTGGAGGCATTTAATGTTCAATCAAAAACAGCTGGTTTTTGGCAAAAGAGATAACACCCCCCCCATTACGTCATGCTTCAGAAATGTGGAAAATGGTCCGTTTTCAAATGTTTTATTTTTGAACGTCAGTTCACATTTGTAGGTGGATCATCAGTGTTAGAGCTAAAATTAGCATGTTTAAAGTGATTTTCATGCTTCCAGGGGCCCTAAACTCAAGATTTATGGAATGGTTAAAAGTGCATGAAAATGGCCAATTTATTCACTCTGAGTTCTCAAAAAGGGTTTCTTTACCCCGGAAAGTTAATTAAATACCATTTGGAGGCATTTAATGTTCGAGCAAAAACGGCTGATTTTCGACAAAAGAGATAACACCCCCCCATTACGTCATGCTTCAGAAATGTGGAAAATGGTCCGTTTTCAAATGTTTTATTTTTGAACGTCAGTTCACATTTGTAGGTGGATCATCAGTGTTAGAGCTAAAATTAGCATGTTTAAAGTGATTTTCATGCTTCCAGGGGCTCGGGAAGTGAATTAAATACTATTTGGAGGCATTTAATGTTCAATCAAAAACAGCTGATTTTTGACAAAAGAGATAACACCCCCCCATTACGTCATGCTTCAGAAATGTGGAAAATGGTCCGTTTTCAAATGTTTTATTTTTGAACGTCAGTTCTCATTTGTAGGTGGATCATCAGTGTTAGAGCTAAAATTAGCATGTTTAAAGTGATTTTCATGCTTCCAGGGGCTCGGGAAGTGAATTAAATACTATTTGGAGGCATTTAATGTTCAAGCAAAAACAGCTGATTTTTGACAAAAGAGATAACACCCCCCACGTCATGCTTCAGAAATGTGGAAAATGGTCCGTTTTCAAATGTTTTATTTTTGAACGTCAGTTGACATTTGTAGGTGGATCATCAGTGTTAGAGCTAAAATTAGCATGTTTAAAGTGATTTTCATGCTTCCAGGGGCCCTAAACACAAGATTTATGGAATGGTTAAAAGTGCATGAAAATGGCCAATTTACTCACTCTGAGTTCTCAAAAAGTGTTTCTTCACCCCGGGAAGTTAATTAAATACCATTTGGAGGCATTTAATGTTCAAGCAGAAACGGCTGATTTTCGACAAAAGAGATAACACCCCCCCATTACGTCATGCTTCAGAAATGTGGAAAATGGTCCGTTTTCAAATGTTTTATTTTTGAACGTCAGTTCAAATTTGTAGGTGGATCATCAGTGTTAGAGCTAAAATTAGCATGTTTAAAGTGATTTTCATGCTTCCAGGGGCTCGGGAAGTGAATTAAATACTATTTGGAGGCATTTAATGTTCAAGCAAAAACAGCTGATTTTTGACAAAAGAGATAACACCCCCCCATTACGTCATGCTTCAGAAATGTGGAAAATGGTCCGTTTTCAAATGTTTTATTTTTGAACGTCAGTTCACATTTGTAGGTGGATCATCAGTGTTAGAGCTAAAATGAGCATGTTTAAAGTGATTTTCATGCTTCCAGGGGCCCTAAACACAAGATTTATGGAATGGTTAAAAGTGCATGAAAATGGCCAATTTACTCACTCTGAGTTCCCAAAAAGGGTTTCTTGACCCCGGGAAGTTAATTAAATACCATTTGGAGGCATTTAATGTTCGAGCAAAAACTGCTGATTTTCGACAAAAGAGATAACACCCCCCCATTACGTCATGCTTCAGAAATGTGGAAAATGGTCCGTTTTCAAATGTTTTATTTTTGAACGTCAGTTCACATTTGTAGGTGGATCATCAGTGTTAGAGCTAAAATTAGCATGTTTAAAGTGATTTTCATGCTTCCAGGGGCTCGGGAAGTGAATTAAATACTATTTGGAGGCATTTAATGTTCAAGCAAAAACAGCTGATTTTTGACAAAAGAGATAACACCCCCCCATTATGTCATGCTTCAGAAATGTGGAAAATGGTCCGTTTTCAAATGTTTTATTTTTGAACGTCAGTTCACATTTGTAGGTGGATCATCAGTGTTAGAGCTAAAATTAGCATGTTTAAAGTGATTTTCATGCTTCCAGGGGCTCGGGAAGTGAATTAAATACTATTTGGAGGCATTTAATGTTCAAGCAAAAACAGCTGATTTTTGACAAAAGAGATAACACCCCCCCATTACGTCATGCTTCAGAAATGTGGAAAATGGTCCGTTTTCAAATGTTTTTATTTTTGAACGTCAGTTCACATTTGTAGGTGGATCATCAGTGTTAGAGCTAAAATTAGCATCTTTAAAGTGATTTTCATGCTTCCAGGGGCCCTAAACACAAGATTTATGGAATGGTTAAAAGTGCATGAAAATGGCCAATTTACTCACTCTGAGTTCTCAAAAAGTGTTTCTTCACCCCGGGAAGTTAATTAAATACCATTTGGAGGCATTTAATGTTCGAGCAGAAACGGCTGATTTTCGACAAAAGAGATAACACCCCCCCCCATTAAGTCATGCTTCAGAAATGTGGAAAATGGTCCGTTTTCAAATGTTTTATTTTGGAACGTCAGTTCACATTTGTAGGTGGATCATCAGTGTTAGAGCTAAAATTAGCATGTTTATAGTGATGTTCATGCTTCCAGGGGCTCGGGAAGTGAATTAAATACTCTTTGGAGGCATTTAATGTTCAATCAAAAACAGCTGATTTTTGACAAAAGAGATAACACCCCCCCATTACGTCATGCTTCAGAAATGTGGAAAATGGTCCGTTTTAAAATGTTTTATTTTTGAATGTCAGTTCACATTTGTAGGTGGATCATCAGTGTTGGAGCTAAAATTAGCATGTTTAAAGTGATTTTCATGCTTCCAGGGGCACTAAACACAAGATTTACTGAATGGTTAAATGTGCATGAAAATGGCCAATTTACTCACTCTGAGTTCTCAAAAAGGGTTTCTTCACCCCGGGAAGTTAATTAAATACCATTTGGAGGCATTTAATGTTCGAGCAAAAACGGCTGATTTTCGACAAAAGAGATAACACCCCCCCATTACGTCATGCTTCAGAAATGTGGAAAATGGTCCGTTTTCAAATGTTTTATTTTTGAACGTCAGTTCACATTTGTAGGTGGATCATCAGTGTTAGAGCTAAAATTAGCATGTTTAAAGTGATTTTCATGCTTCCAGGGGCCCTAAACACAAGATTTATGGAATGGTTAAAAGTGCATGAAAATGGCCAATTTACTCACTCTGAGTTCTCAAAAAGGGTTTCTTCACCCCGGGAAGTTAATTAAATACCATTTGGAGGCATTTAATGTTCGAGCAAAAACTGCTGATTTTCGACAAAAGAGATAACACCCCCATTACGTCATGCTTCAGAAATGTGGAAAATGGTCCGTTTTCAAATGTTTTATTTTTGAACGTCAGTTCACATTTGTAGGTGGATCATCAGTGTTAGAGCTAAAATTAGCATGTTTAAAGTGATTTTCATGCTTCCAGGGGCTCGGGAAGTGAATTAAATACTATTTGGAGGCATTTAATGTTCAAGCAAAAACAGCTGATTTTTGACAAAAGAGATAACACCCCCCCATTACGTCATGCTTCCGAAATGTGGAAAATGGTCCGTTTTCAAATGTTTTATTTTTGAACGTCAGTTCACATTTGTAGGTGGATCATCAGTGTTAGAGCTAAAATTAGCATGTTTAAAGTGATTTTCATGCTTCCAGGGGCCCTAAACACAAGATTTATGGAATGGTTAAAAGTGCATGAAAATGGCCAATTTACTCACTCTGAGTTCTCAAAAAGGGTTTCTTCACCCCGGGAAGTTAATTAAATACCATTTGGAGGCATTTAATGTTCGAGCAAAAACGGCTGATTTTCGACAAAAGAGATAACACCCCCCCATTACGTCATGCTTCAGAAATGTGGAAAATGGTCCGTTTTCAAATGTTTTATTTTTGAACATCAGTTCACATTTGTAGGTGGATCATCAGTGTTAGAGCTAAAATTAGCATGTTTAAAGTGATTTTCATGCTTCCAGGGGCTCGGGAAGTGAATTAAATACTATTTGGAGGCATTTAATGTTCAATCAAAAACAGCAGATTTTTGACAAAAGAGATAACACCCCCCCCCCATTACGTCATGCTTCAGAAATGTGGAAAATGGTCCGTTTTCAAATGTTTTATTTTTGAACGTCAGTTCACATTTGTAGGTGGATCATCAGTGTTAGAGCTAAAATTAGCATGTTTAAAGTGATTTTCATGCTTCCAGGGGCCCTAAACACAAGATTTATGGAATGGTTAAAAGTGCATGAAAATGGCCAATTTACTCACTCTGAGTTCTCAAAAAGGGTTTCTTCACCCCGGGAAGTTAATTAAATACCATTTGGAGGCATTTAATGTTCGAGCAAAAACCGCTGATTTTCGACAAAAGAGATAACACCCCCCCATTACGTCATGCTTCAGAAATGTGGAAAATGGTCCGTTTTCAAATGTTTTATTTTTGAATGGCAGTTCACATTTGTAGGTGGATCATCAGTGTTAGAGCTAAAATTAGCATGTTTAAGGTGATTTTCATGCTTCCAGGGGCTCGGGAAGTGAATTAAATACTATTTGGAGGCATTTAATGTTCAAGCAAAAACAGCTGATTTTTGACAAAAGAGATAACACCCCCCCATTACGTCATGCTTCAGAAATGTGGAAAATGGTCCGTTTTCAAATGTTTTATTTTTGAACATCAGTTCACATTTGTAGGTGGATCATCAGTGTTAGAGCTAAAATTAGCATGTTTAAAGTGATTTTCATGCTTCCAGGGGCTCGGGAAGTGAATTAAATACTCTTTGGAGGCATTTAATGTTCAATCAAAAACAGCTGATTTTTGACAAAAGAGATAACACCCCCCCATTACGTCATGCTTCAGAAATGTGGAAAATGGTCCGTTTTAAAATGTTTTATTTTTGAATGTCAATTCACATTTGTAGGTGGATCATCAGTGTTGGAGCTAAAATTAGCATGTTTAAAGTGATTTTCATGCTTCCAGGGGCCCTAAACACAAGATTTACTGAATGGTTAAATGTGCATGAAAATGGCCAATTTACTCACTCTGAGTTCTCAAAAAGGGTTTCTTCACCCCGGGAAGTTAAGTAAATACCATTTGGAGGCATTTAATGTTCGAGCAAAAACGGCTGATTTTCGACAAAAGAGATAACACCCCCCCATTACGTCATGCTTCAGAAATGTGGAAAATGGTCCGTTTTCAAATGTTTTATTTTTGAACGTCAGTTCACATTTGTAGGTGGATCATCAGTGTTAGAGCTAAAATTAGCATGTTTAAAGTGATTTTCATGCTTCCAGGGGCTCGGGAAGAGAATTAAATACTATTTGGAGGCATTTAATGTTCAATCAAAAACAGCTGGTTTTTGGCAAAAGAGATAACACCCCCCCCATTACGTCATGCTTCAGAAATGTGGAAAATGGTCCGTTTTCAAATGTTTTATTTTTGAACGTCAGTTCACATTTGTAGGTGGATCATCAGTGTTAGAGCTAAAATTAGCATGTTTAAAGTGATTTTCATGCTTCCAGGGGCCCTAAACTCAAGATTTATGGAATGGTTAAAAGTGCATGAAAATGGCCAATTTATTCACTCTGAGTTCTCAAAAAGTGTTTCTTCACCCCGGGAAGTTAATTAAATACCATTTGGAGGCATTTAATGTTCGAGCAGAAACGGCTGATTTTCGACAAAAGAGATAACACCCCCCCCCCATTAAGTCATGCTTCAGAAATGTGGAAAATGGTCCGTTTTCAAATGTTTTATTTTGGAACGTCAGTTCACATTTGTAGGTGGATCATCAGTGTTAGAGCTAAAATTAGCATGTTTATAGTGATGTTCATGCTTCCAGGGGCTCGGGAAGTGAATTAAATACTCTTTGGAGGCATTTAATGTTCAATCAAAAACAGCTGATTTTTGACAAAAGAGATAACACCCCCCCATTACGTCATGCTTCAGAAATGTGGAAAATGGTCCGTTTTAAAATGTTTTATTTTTGAATGTCAGTTCACATTTGTAGGTGGATCATCAGTGTTGGAGCTAAAATTAGCATGTTTAAAGTGATTTTCATGCTTCCAGGGGCCCTAAACACAAGATTTACTGAATGGTTAAAAGTGCATGAAAATGGCCAATTTACTCACTCTGAGTTCTCAAAAAGGGTTTCTTCACCCCGGGAAGTTAATTAAATACCATTTGAAGGCATTTAATGTTCGAGCAAAAAGGGCTGAATTTCGACAAAAGAGATAACACCCCCCCATTACGTCATGCTTCAGAAATGTGGAAAATGGTCCGTTTTCAAATGTTTTATTTTTGAACATCAGTTCACATTTGTAGGTGGATCATCAGTGTTAGAGCTAAAATTAGCATGTTTAAAGTGATTTTCATGCTTCCAGGGGCTCGGGAAGTGAATTAAATACTCTTTGGAGGCATTTAATGTTCAATCAAAAACAGCTGATTTTTGACAAAAGAGATAACACCCCCCCATTACGTCATGCTTCAGAAATGTGGAAAATGGTCCGTTTTAAAATGTTTTATTTTTGAATGTCAATTCACATTTGTAGGTGGATCATCAGTGTTGGAGCTAAAATTAGCATGTTTAAAGTGATTTTCATGCTTCCAGGGGCCCTAAACACAAGATTTACTGAATGGTTAAATGTGCATGAAAATGGCCAATTTACTCACTCTGAGTTCTCAAAAAGGGTTTCTTCACCCCGGGAAGTTAAGTAAATACCATTTGGAGGCATTTAATGTTCGAGCAAAAACGGCTGATTTTCGACAAAAGAGATAACACCCCCCCATTACGTCATGCTTCAGAAATGTGGAAAATGGTCCGTTTTCAAATGTTTTATTTTTGAACGTCAGTTCACATTTGTAGGTGGATCATCAGTGTTAGAGCTAAAATTAGCATGTTTAAAGTGATTTTCATGCTTCCAGGGGCTCGGGAAGAGAATTAAATACTATTTGGAGGCATTTAATGTTCAATCAAAAACAGCTGGTTTTTGGCAAAAGAGATAACACCCCCCCCATTACGTCATGCTTCAGAAATGTGGAAAATGGTCCGTTTTCAAATGTTTTATTTTTGAACGTCAGTTCACATTTGTAGGTGGATCATCAGTGTTAGAGCTAAAATTAGCATGTTTAAAGTGATTTTCATGCTTCCAGGGGCCCTAAACTCAAGATTTATGGAATGGTTAAAAGTGCATGAAAATGGCCAATTTATTCACTCTGAGTTCTCAAAAAGTGTTTCTTCACCCCGGGAAGTTAATTAAATACCATTTGGAGGCATTTAATGTTCGAGCAGAAACGGCTGATTTTCGACAAAAGAGATAACACCCCCCCCCCATTAAGTCATGCTTCAGGAATGTGGAAAATGGTCCGTTTTCAAATGTTTTATTTTGGAACGTCAGTTCACATTTGTAGGTGGATCATCAGTGTTAGAGCTAAAATTAGCATGTTTATAGTGATGTTCATGCTTCCAGGGGCTCGGGAAGTGAATTAAATACTCTTTGGAGGCATTTAATGTTCAATCAAAAACAGCTGATTTTTGACAAAAGAGATAACACCCCCCCATTACGTCATGCTTCAGAAATGTGGAAAATGGTCCGTTTTAAAATGTTTTATTTTTGAATGTCAGTTCACATTTGTAGGTGGATCATCAGTGTTGGAGCTAAAATTAGCATGTTTAAAGTGATTTTCATGCTTCCAGGGGCCCTAAACACAAGATTTACTGAATGGTTAAATGTGCATGAAAATGGCCAATTTACTCACTCTGAGTTCTCAAAAAGGGTTTCTTCACCCCGGGAAGTTAAGTAAATACCATTTGGAGGCATTTAATGTTCGAGCAAAAACGGCTGATTTTCGACAAAAGAGATAACACCCCCCCATTACGTCATGCTTCAGAAATGTGGAAAATGGTCCGTTTTCAAATGTTTTATTTTTGAACGTCAGTTCACATTTGTAGGTGGATCATCAGTGTTAGAGCTAAAATTAGCATGTTTAAAGTGATTTTCATGCTTCCAGGGGCTCGGGAAGAGAATTAAATACTATTTGGAGGCATTTAATGTTCAATCAAAAACAGCTGGTTTTTGGCAAAAGAGATAACACCCCCCCCATTACGTCATGCTTCAGAAATGTGGAAAATGGTCCGTTTTCAAATGTTTTATTTTTGAACGTCAGTTCACATTTGTAGGTGGATCATCAGTGTTAGAGCTAAAATTAGCATGTTTAAAGTGATTTTCATGCTTCCAGGGGCCCTAAACTCAAGATTTATGGAATGGTTAAAAGTGCATGAAAATGGCCAATTTATTCACTCTGAGTTCTCAAAAAGGGTTTCTTTACCCCGGAAAGTTAATTAAATACCATTTGGAGGCATTTAATGTTCGAGCAAAAACGGCTGATTTTCGACAAAAGAGATAACACCCCCCCATTACGTCATGCTTCAGAAATGTGGAAAATGGTCCGTTTTCAAATGTTTTATTTTTGAACGTCAGTTCACATTTGTAGGTGGATCATCAGTGTTAGAGCTAAAATTAGCATGTTTAAAGTGATTTTCATGCTTCCAGGGGCTCGGGAAGTGAATTAAATACCATTTGGAGGCATTTAATGTTCGAGCAAAAACGGCTGATTTTCGACAAAAGAGATAACACCCCCCCATTACGTCATGCTTCAGAAATGTGGAAAATGGTCCGTTTTCAAATGTTTTATTTTTGAACGTCAGTTCACATTTGTAGGTGGATCATCAGTGTTAGAGCTAAAATTAGCATGTTTAAAGTGATTTTCATGCTTCCAGGGGCTCGGGAAGAGAATTAAATACTATTTGGAGGCATTTAATGTTCAATCAAAAACAGCTGGTTTTTGGCAAAAGAGATAACACCCCCCCCATTACGTCATGCTTCAGAAATGTGGAAAATGGTCCGTTTTCAAATGTTTTATTTTTGAACGTCAGTTCACATTTGTAGGTGGATCATCAGTGTTAGAGCTAAAATTAGCATGTTTAAAGTGATTTTCATGCTTCCAGGGGCCCTAAACTCAAGATTTATGGAATGGTTAAAAGTGCATGAAAATGGCCAATTTATTCACTCTGAGTTCTCAAAAAGTGTTTCTTCACCCCGGGAAGTTAATTAAATACCATTTGGAGGCATTTAATGTTCGAGCAGAAACGGCTGATTTTCGACAAAAGAGATAACACCCCCCCCCCATTAAGTCATGCTTCAGAAATGTGGAAAATGGTCCGTTTTCAAATGTTTTATTTTGGAACGTCAGTTCACATTTGTAGGTGGATCATCAGTGTTAGAGCTAAAATTAGCATGTTTATAGTGATGTTCATGCTTCCAGGGGCTCGGGAAGTGAATTAAATACTCTTTGGAGGCATTTAATGTTCAATCAAAAACAGCTGATTTTTGACAAAAGAGATAACACCCCCCCATTACGTCATGCTTCAGAAATGTGGAAAATGGTCCGTTTTAAAATGTTTTATTTTTGAATGTCAGTTCACATTTGTAGGTGGATCATCAGTGTTGGAGCTAAAATTAGCATGTTTAAAGTGATTTTCATGCTTCCAGGGGCCCTAAACACAAGATTTACTGAATGGTTAAATGTGCATGAAAATGGCCAATTTACTCACTCTGAGTTCTCAAAAAGGGTTTCTTCACCCCGGGAAGTTAAGTAAATACCATTTGGAGGCATTTAATGTTCGAGCAAAAACGGCTGATTTTCGACAAAAGAGATAACACCCCCCCATTACGTCATGCTTCAGAAATGTGGAAAATGGTCAGTTTTCAAATGTTTTATTTTTGAACGTCAGTTCACATTTGTAGGTGGATCATCAGTGTTAGAGCTAAAATTAGCATGTTTAAAGTGATTTTCATGCTTCCAGGGGCTCGGGAAGAGAATTAAATACTATTTGGAGGCATTTAATGTTCAATCAAAAACAGCTGGTTTTTGGCAAAAGAGATAACACCCCCCCCATTACGTCATGCTTCAGAAATGTGGAAAATGGTCCGTTTTCAAATGTTTTATTTTTGAACGTCAGTTCACATTTGTAGGTGGATCATCAGTGTTAGAGCTAAAATTAGCATGTTTAAAGTGATTTTCATGCTTCCAGGGGCCCTAAACTCAAGATTTATGGAATGGTTAAAAGTGCATGAAAATGGCCAATTTATTCACTCTGAGTTCTCAAAAAGGGTTTCTTTACCCCGGAAAGTTAATTAAATACCATTTGGAGGCATTTAATGTTCGAGCAAAAACGGCTGATTTTCGACAAAAGAGATAACACCCCCCCATTACGTCATGCTTCAGAAATGTGGAAAATGGTCCGTTTTCAAATGTTTTATTTTTGAACGTCAGTTCACATTTGTAGGTGGATCATCAGTGTTAGAGCTAAAATTAGCATGTTTAAAGTGATTTTCATGCTTCCAGGGGCTCGGGAAGTGAATTAAATACTATTTGGAGGCATTTAATGTTCAATCAAAAACAGCTGATTTTTGACAAAAGAGATAACACCCCCCCATTACGTCATGCTTCAGAAATGTGGAAAATGGTCCGTTTTCAAATGTTTTATTTTTGAACGTCAGTTCTCATTTGTAGGTGGATCATCAGTGTTAGAGCTAAAATTAGCATGTTTAAAGTGATTTTCATGCTTCCAGGGGCTCGGGAAGTGAATTAAATACTATTTGGAGGCATTTAATGTTCAAGCAAAAACAGCTGATTTTTGACAAAAGAGATAACACCCCCCACGTCATGCTTCAGAAATGTGGAAAATGGTCCGTTTTCAAATGTTTTATTTTTGAACGTCAGTTGACATTTGTAGGTGGATCATCAGTGTTAGAGCTAAAATTAGCATGTTTAAAGTGATTTTCATGCTTCCAGGGGCCCTAAACACAAGATTTATGGAATGGTTAAAAGTGCATGAAAATGGCCAATTTACTCACTCTGAGTTCTCAAAAAGTGTTTCTTCACCCCGGGAAGTTAATTAAATACCATTTGGAGGCATTTAATGTTCAAGCAGAAACGGCTGATTTTCGACAAAAGAGATAACACCCCCCCATTACGTCATGCTTCAGAAATGTGGAAAATGGTCCGTTTTCAAATGTTTTATTTTTGAACGTCAGTTCAAATTTGTAGGTGGATCATCAGTGTTAGAGCTAAAATTAGCATGTTTAAAGTGATTTTCATGCTTCCAGGGGCTCGGGAAGTGAATTAAATACTATTTGGAGGCATTTAATGTTCAAGCAAAAACAGCTGATTTTTGACAAAAGAGATAACACCCCCCCATTACGTCATGCTTCAGAAATGTGGAAAATGGTCCGTTTTCAAATGTTTTATTTTTGAACGTCAGTTCACATTTGTAGGTGGATCATCAGTGTTAGAGCTAAAATGAGCATGTTTAAAGTGATTTTCATGCTTCCAGGGGCCCTAAACACAAGATTTATGGAATGGTTAAAAGTGCATGAAAATGGCCAATTTACTCACTCTGAGTTCCCAAAAAGGGTTTCTTGACCCCGGGAAGTTAATTAAATACCATTTGGAGGCATTTAATGTTCGAGCAAAAACTGCTGATTTTCGACAAAAGAGATAACACCCCCCCATTACGTCATGCTTCAGAAATGTGGAAAATGGTCCGTTTTCAAATGTTTTATTTTTGAACGTCAGTTCACATTTGTAGGTGGATCATCAGTGTTAGAGCTAAAATTAGCATGTTTAAAGTGATTTTCATGCTTCCAGGGGCTCGGGAAGTGAATTAAATACTATTTGGAGGCATTTAATGTTCAAGCAAAAACAGCTGATTTTTGACAAAAGAGATAACACCCCCCCATTATGTCATGCTTCAGAAATGTGGAAAATGGTCCGTTTTCGAATGTTTTATTTTTGAACGTCAGTTCACATTTGTAGGTGGATCATCAGTGTTAGAGCTAAAATTAGCATGTTTAAAGTGATTTTCATGCTTCCAGGGGCTCGGGAAGTGAATTAAATACTATTTGGAGGCATTTAATGTTCAAGCAAAAACAGCTGATTTTTGACAAAAGAGATAACACCCCCCCATTACGTCATGCTTCAGAAATGTGGAAAATGGTCCGTTTTCAAATGTTTTTATTTTTGAACGTCAGTTCACATTTGTAGGTGGATCATCAGTGTTAGAGCTAAAATTAGCATCTTTAAAGTGATTTTCATGCTTCCAGGGGCCCTAAACACAAGATTTATGGAATGGTTAAAAGTGCATGAAAATGGCCAATTTACTCACTCTGAGTTCTCAAAAAGTGTTTCTTCACCCCGGGAAGTTAATTAAATACCATTTGGAGGCATTTAATGTTCGAGCAGAAACGGCTGATTTTCGACAAAAGAGATAACACCCCCCCCCATTAAGTCATGCTTCAGAAATGTGGAAAATGGTCCGTTTTCAAATGTTTTATTTTGGAACGTCAGTTCACATTTGTAGGTGGATCATCAGTGTTAGAGCTAAAATTAGCATGTTTATAGTGATGTTCATGCTTCCAGGGGCTCGGGAAGTGAATTAAATACTCTTTGGAGGCATTTAATGTTCAATCAAAAACAGCTGATTTTTGACAAAAGAGATAACACCCCCCCATTACGTCATGCTTCAGAAATGTGGAAAATGGTCCGTTTTAAAATGTTTTATTTTTGAATGTCAGTTCACATTTGTAGGTGGATCATCAGTGTTGGAGCTAAAATTAGCATGTTTAAAGTGATTTTCATGCTTCCAGGGGCACTAAACACAAGATTTACTGAATGGTTAAATGTGCATGAAAATGGCCAATTTACTCACTCTGAGTTCTCAAAAAGGGTTTCTTCACCCCGGGAAGTTAATTAAATACCATTTGGAGGCATTTAATGTTCGAGCAAAAACGGCTGATTTTCGACAAAAGAGATAACACCCCCCCATTACGTCATGCTTCAGAAATGTGGAAAATGGTCCGTTTTCAAATGTTTTATTTTTGAACGTCAGTTCACATTTGTAGGTGAATCATCAGTGTTAGAGCTAAAATTAGCATGTTTAAAGTGATTTTCATGCTTCCAGGGGCCCTAAACACAAGATTTATGGAATGGTTAAAAGTGCATGAAAATGGCCAATTTACTCACTCTGAGTTCTCAAAAAGGGTTTCTTCACCCCGGGAAGTTAATTAAATACCATTTGGAGGCATTTAATGTTCGAGCAAAAACTGCTGATTTTCGACAAAAGAGATAACACCCCCATTACGTCATGCTTCAGAAATGTGGAAAATGGTCCGTTTTCAAATGTTTTATTTTTGAACGTCAGTTCACATTTGTAGGTGGATCATCAGTGTTAGAGCTAAAATTAGCATGTTTAAAGTGATTTTCATGCTTCCAGGGGCTCGGGAAGTGAATTAAATACTATTTGGAGGCATTTAATGTTCAAGCAAAAACAGCTGATTTTTGACAAAAGAGATAACACCCCCCCATTACGTCATGCTTCCGAAATGTGGAAAATGGTCCGTTTTCAAATGTTTTATTTTTGAACGTCAGTTCACATTTGTAGGTGGATCATCAGTGTTAGAGCTAAAATTAGCATGTTTAAAGTGATTTTCATGCTTCCAGGGGCCCTAAACACAAGATTTATGGAATGGTTAAAAGTGCATGAAAATGGCCAATTTACTCACTCTGAGTTCTCAAAAAGGGTTTCTTCACCCCGGGAAGTTAATTAAATACCATTTGGAGGCATTTAATGTTCGAGCAAAAACGGCTGATTTTCGACAAAAGAGATAACACCCCCCCATTACGTCATGCTTCAGAAATGTGGAAAATGGTCCGTTTTCAAATGTTTTATTTTTGAACATCAGTTCACATTTGTAGGTGGATCATCAGTGTTAGAGCTAAAATTAGCATGTTTAAAGTGATTTTCATGCTTCCAGGGGCTCGGGAAGTGAATTAAATACTATTTGGAGGCATTTAATGTTCAATCAAAAACAGCAGATTTTTGACAAAAGAGATAACACCCCCCCCCATTACGTCATGCTTCAGAAATGTGGAAAATGGTCCGTTTTCAAATGTTTTATTTTTGAACGTCAGTTCACATTTGTAGGTGGATCATCAGTGTTAGAGCTAAAATTAGCATGTTTAAAGTGATTTTCATGCTTCCAGGGGCCCTAAACACAAGATTTATGGAATGGTTAAAAGTGCATGAAAATGGCCAATTTACTCACTCTGAGTTCTCAAAAAGGGTTTCTTCACCCCGGGAAGTTAATTAAATACCATTTGGAGGCATTTAATGTTCGAGCAAAAACCGCTGATTTTCGACAAAAGAGATAACACCCCCCCATTACGTCATGCTTCAGAAATGTGGAAAATGGTCCGTTTTCAAATGTTTTATTTTTGAATGGCAGTTCACATTTGTAGGTGGATCATCAGTGTTAGAGCTAAAATTAGCATGTTTAAGGTGATTTTCATGCTTCCAGGGGCTCGGGAAGTGAATTAAATACTATTTGGAGGCATTTAATGTTCAAGCAAAAACAGCTGATTTTTGACAAAAGAGATAACACCCCCCCATTACGTCATGCTTCAGAAATGTGGAAAATGGTCCGTTTTCAAATGTTTTGTTTTTGAACGTCAGTTCACATTTGTAGGTGGATCATCAGTGTTAGAGCTAAAATTAGCATGTTTAAAGTGATTTTCAAGCTTCCAGGGGCCCTAAACACAAGATTTATGGAATGGTTAAAAGTGCATGAAAATGGCCAATTTACTCACTCTGAGTTCTCAAAAAGGGTTTCTTCACCCCGGGAAGTTAATTAAATACCATTTGAAGGCATTTAATGTTCGAGCAAAAAGGGCTGAATTTCGACAAAAGAGATAACACCCCCCCATTACGTCATGCTTCAGAAATGTGGAAAATGGTCCGTTTTCAAATGTTTTATTTTTGAACATCAGTTCACATTTGTAGGTGGATCATCAGTGTTAGAGCTAAAATTAGCATGTTTAAAGTGATTTTCATGCTTCCAGGGGCTCGGGAAGTGAATTAAATACTCTTTGGAGGCATTTAATGTTCAATCAAAAACAGCTGATTTTTGACAAAAGAGATAACACCCCCCCATTACGTCATGCTTCAGAAATGTGGAAAATGGTCCGTTTTAAAATGTTTTATTTTTGAATGTCAGTTCACATTTGTAGGTGGATCATCAGTGTTGGAGCTAAAATTAGCATGTTTAAAGTGATTTTCATGCTTCCAGGGGCCCTAAACACAAGATTTACTGAATGGTTAAATGTGCATGAAAATGGCCAATTTACTCACTCTGAGTTCTCAAAAAGGGTTTCTTCACCCCGGGAAGTTAAGTAAATACCATTTGGAGGCATTTAATGTTCGAGCAAAAACGGCTGATTTTCGACAAAAGAGATAACACCCCCCCATTACGTCATGCTTCAGAAATGTGGAAAATGGTCCGTTTTCAAATGTTTTATTTTTGAACGTCAGTTCACATTTGTAGGTGGATCATCAGTGTTAGAGCTAAAATTAGCATGTTTAAAGTGATTTTCATGCTTCCAGGGGCTCGGGAAGAGAATTAAATACTATTTGGAGGCATTTAATGTTCAATCAAAAACAGCTGGTTTTTGGCAAAAGAGATAACACCCCCCCCATTACGTCATGCTTCAGAAATGTGGAAAATGGTCCGTTTTCAAATGTTTTATTTTTGAACGTCAGTTCACATTTGTAGGTGGATCATCAGTGTTAGAGCTAAAATTAGCATGTTTAAAGTGATTTTCATGCTTCCAGGGGCCCTAAACTCAAGATTTATGGAATGGTTAAAAGTGCATGAAAATGGCCAATTTATTCACTCTGAGTTCTCAAAAAGGGTTTCTTTACCCCGGAAAGTTAATTAAATACCATTTGGAGGCATTTAATGTTCGAGCAAAAACGGCTGATTTTCGACAAAAGAGATAACACCCCCCCATTACGTCATGCTTCAGAAATGTGGAAAATGGTCCGTTTTCAAATGTTTTATTTTTGAACGTCAGTTCACATTTGTAGGTGGATCATCAGTGTTAGAGCTAAAATTAGCATGTTTAAAGTGATTTTCATGCTTCCAGGGGCTCGGGAAGTGAATTAAATACTATTTGGAGGCATTTAATGTTCAATCAAAAACAGCTGATTTTTGACAAAAGAGATAACACCCCCCCATTACGTCATGCTTCAGAAATGTGGAAAATGGTCCGTTTTCAAATGTTTTATTTTTGAACGTCAGTTCTCATTTGTAGGTGGATCATCAGTGTTAGAGCTAAAATTAGCATGTTTAAAGTGATTTTCATGCTTCCAGGGGCTCGGGAAGTGAAAAATACTATTTGGAGGCATTTAATGTTCAAGCAAAAACAGCTGATTTTTGACAAAAGAGATAACACCCCCCACGTCATGCTTCAGAAATGTGGAAAATGGTCCGTTTTCAAATGTTTTATTTTTGAACGTCAGTTGACATTTGTAGGTGGATCATCAGTGTTAGAGCTAAAATTAGCATGTTTAAAGTGATTTTCATGCTTCCAGGGGCCCTAAACACAAGATTTATGGAATGGTTAAAAGTGCATGAAAATGGCCAATTTACTCACTCTGAGTTCTCAAAAAGTGTTTCTTCACCCCGGGAAGTTAATTAAATACCATTTGGAGGCATTTAATGTTCAAGCAGAAACGGCTGATTTTCGACAAAAGAGATAACACCCCCCCATTACGTCATGCTTCAGAAATGTGGAAAATGGTCCGTTTTCAAATGTTTTATTTTTGAACGTCAGTTCAAATTTGTAGGTGGATCATCAGTGTTAGATCTAAAATTAGCATGTTTAAAGTGATTTTCATGCTTCCAGGGGCTCGGGAAGTGAATTAAATACTATTTGGAGGCATTTAATGTTCAAGCAAAAACAGCTGATTTTTGACAAAAGAGATAACACCCCCCCATTACGTCATGCTTCAGAAATGTGGAAAATGGTCCGTTTTCAAATGTTTTATTTTTGAACGTCAGTTCACATTTGTAGGTGGATCATCAGTGTTAGAGCTAAAATGAGCATGTTTAAAGTGATTTTCATGCTTCCAGGGGCCCTAAACACAAGATTTATGGAATGGTTAAAAGTGCATGAAAATGGCCAATTTACTCACTCTGAGTTCCCAAAAAGGGTTTCTTGACCCCGGGAAGTTAATTAAATACCATTTGGAGGCATTTAATGTTCGAGCAAAAACTGCTGATTTTCGACAAAAGAGATAACACCCCCCCATTACGTCATGCTTCAGAAATGTGGAAAATGGTCCGTTTTCAAATGTTTTATTTTTGAACGTCAGTTCACATTTGTAGGTGGATCATCAGTGTTAGAGCTAAAATTAGCATGTTTAAAGTGATTTTCATGCTTCCAGGGGCTCGGGAAGTGAATTAAATACTATTTGGAGGCATTTAATGTTCAAGCAAAAACAGCTGATTTTTGACAAAAGAGATAACACCCCCCCATTATGTCATGCTTCAGAAATGTGGAAAATGGTCCGTTTTCAAATGTTTTATTTTTGAACGTCAGTTCACATTTGTAGGTGGATCATCAGTGTTAGAGCTAAAATTAGCATGTTTAAAGTGATTTTCATGCTTCCAGGGGCTCGGGAAGTGAATTAAATACTATTTGGAGGCATTTAATGTTCAAGCAAAAACAGCTGATTTTTGACAAAAGAGATAACACCCCCCCATTACGTCATGCTTCAGAAATGTGGAAAATGGTCCGTTTTCAAATGTTTTTATTTTTGAACGTCAGTTCACATTTGTAGGTGGATCATCAGTGTTAGAGCTAAAATTAGCATCTTTAAAGTGATTTTCATGCTTCCAGGGGCCCTAAACACAAGATTTATGGAATGGTTAAAAGTGCATGAAAATGGCCAATTTACTCACTCTGAGTTCTCAAAAAGTGTTTCTTCACCCCGGGAAGTTAATTAAATACCATTTGGAGGCATTTAATGTTCGAGCAGAAACGGCTGATTTTCGACAAAAGAGATAACACCCCCCCCCATTAAGTCATGCTTCAGAAATGTGGAAAATGGTCCGTTTTCAAATGTTTTATTTTGGAACGTCAGTTCACATTTGTAGGTGGATCATCAGTGTTAGAGCTAAAATTAGCATGTTTATAGTGATGTTCATGCTTCCAGGGGCTCGGGAAGTGAATTAAATACTCTTTGGAGGCATTTAATGTTCAATCAAAAACAGCTGATTTTTGACAAAAGAGATAACACCCCCCCATTACGTCATGCTTCAGAAATGTGGAAAATGGTCCGTTTTAAAATGTTTTATTTTTGAATGTCAGTTCACATTTGTAGGTGGATCATCAGTGTTGGAGCTAAAATTAGCATGTTTAAAGTGATTTTCATGCTTCCAGGGGCACTAAACACAAGATTTACTGAATGGTTAAATGTGCATGAAAATGGCCAATTTACTCACTCTGAGTTCTCAAAAAGGGTTTCTTCACCCCGGGAAGTTAATTAAATACCATTTGGAGGCATTTAATGTTCGAGCAAAAACGGCTGATTTTCGACAAAAGAGATAACACCCCCCCATTACGTCATGCTTCAGAAATGTGGAAAATGGTCCGTTTTCAAATGTTTTATTTTTGAACGTCAGTTCACATTTGTAGGTGGATCATCAGTGTTAGAGCTAAAATTAGCATGTTTAAAGTGATTTTCATGCTTCCAGGGGCCCTAAACACAAGATTTATGGAATGGTTAAAAGTGCATGAAAATGGCCAATTTACTCACTCTGAGTTCTCAAAAAGGGTTTCTTCACCCCGGGAAGTTAATTAAATACCATTTGGAGGCATTTAATGTTCGAGCAAAAACTGCTGATTTTCGACAAAAGAGATAACACCCCCATTACGTCATGCTTCAGAAATGTGGAAAATGGTCCGTTTTCAAATGTTTTATTTTTGAACGTCAGTTCACATTTGTAGGTGGATCATCAGTGTTAGAGCTAAAATTAGCATGTTTAAAGTGATTTTCATGCTTCCAGGGGCTCGGGAAGTGAATTAAATACTATTTGGAGGCATTTAATGTTCAAGCAAAAACAGCTGATTTTTGACAAAAGAGATAACACCCCCCCATTACGTCATGCTTCCGAAATGTGGAAAATGGTCCGTTTTCAAATGTTTTATTTTTGAACGTCAGTTCACATTTGTAGGTGGATCATCAGTGTTAGAGCTAAAATTAGCATGTTTAAAGTGATTTTCATGCTTCCAGGGGCCCTAAACACAAGATTTATGGAATGGTTAAAAGTGCATGAAAATGGCCAATTTACTCACTCTGAGTTCTCAAAAAGGGTTTCTTCACCCCGGGAAGTTAATTAAATACCATTTGGAGGCATTTAATGTTCGAGCAAAAACGGCTGATTTTCGACAAAAGAGATAACACCCCCCCATTACGTCATGCTTCAGAAATGTGGAAAATGGTCCGTTTTCAAATGTTTTATTTTTGAACATCAGTTCACATTTGTAGGTGGATCATCAGTGTTAGAGCTAAAATTAGCATGTTTAAAGTGATTTTCATGCTTCCAGGGGCTCGGGAAGTGAATTAAATACTATTTGGAGGCATTTAATGTTCAATCAAAAACAGCAGATTTTTGACAAAAGAGATAACACCCCCCCCCATTACGTCATGCTTCAGAAATGTGGAAAATGGTCCGTTTTCAAATGTTTTATTTTTGAACGTCAGTTCACATTTGTAGGTGGATCATCAGTGTTAGAGCTAAAATTAGCATGTTTAAAGTGATTTTCATGCTTCCAGGGGCCCTAAACACAAGATTTATGGAATGGTTAAAAGTGCATGAAAATGGCCAATTTACTCACTCTGAGTTCTCAAAAAGGGTTTCTTCACCCCGGGAAGTTAATTAAATACCATTTGGAGGCATTTAATGTTCGAGCAAAAACCGCTGATTTTCGACAAAAGAGATAACACCCCCCCATTACGTCATGCTTCAGAAATGTGGAAAATGGTCCGTTTTCAAATGTTTTATTTTTGAATGGCAGTTCACATTTGTAGGTGGATCATCAGTGTTAGAGCTAAAATTAGCATGTTTAAGGTGATTTTCATGCTTCCAGGGGCTCGGGAAGTGAATTAAATACTATTTGGAGGCATTTAATGTTCAAGCAAAAACAGCTGATTTTTGACAAAAGAGATAACACCCCCCCATTACGTCATGCTTCAGAAATGTGGAAAATGGTCCGTTTTCAAATGTTTTGTTTTTGAACGTCAGTTCACATTTGTAGGTGGATCATCAGTGTTAGAGCTAAAATTAGCATGTTTAAAGTGATTTTCATGCTTCCAGGGGCCCTAAACACAAGATTTATGGAATGGTTAAAAGTGCATGAAAATGGCCAATTTACTCACTCTGAGTTCTCAAAAAGGGTTTCTTCACCC
This sequence comes from Lissotriton vulgaris, assembly GCF_964263255.1. NCBI lineage: Eukaryota > Metazoa > Chordata > Amphibia > Caudata > Salamandridae > Lissotriton > Lissotriton vulgaris. Next base: position 804,546 of record NW_028253623.1, on the reverse strand, counting down.
CGGGAAGTTAATTAAATACCATTTGAAGGCATTTAATGTTCGAGCAAAAAGGGCTGAATTTCGACAAAAGAGATAACACCCCCCCATTACGTCATGCTTCAGAAATGTGGAAAATGGTCCGTTTTCAAATGTTTTATTTTTGAACATCAGTTCACATTTGTAGGTGGATCATCAGTGTTAGAGCTAAAATTAGCATGTTTAAAGTGATTTTCATGCTTCCAGGGGCTCGGGAAGTGAATTAAATACTATTTGGAGGCATTTAATGTTCAATCAAAAACAGCTGATTTTTGACAAAAGAGATAACACCCCCCCATTACGTCATGCTTCAGAAATTTTTGAAAATGGTCCGTTTTCAAATGTTTTATTTTTGAACGTCAGTTCACATTTGTAGGTGGATCATCAGTGTTAGAGCTAAAATTAGCATGTTTAAAGTGATTTTCATGCTTCCAGGGGCCCTAAACACAAGATTTATGGAATGGTTAAAAGTGCATGAAAATGGCCAATTTACTCACTCTGAGTTCTCAAAAAGGGTTTCTTCACCCCGGGAAGTTAAGTAAATACCATTTGGAGGCATTTAATGTTCGAGCAAAAACGGCTGATTTTCGACAAAAGAGATAACACCCCCCCATTACGTCATGCTTCAGAAATGTGGAAAATGGTCCGTTTTCAAATGTTTTATTTTTGAACGTCAGTTCACATTTGTAGGTGGATCATCAGTGTTAGAGCTAAAATTAGCATGTTTAAAGTGATTTTCATGCTTCCAGGGGCTCGGGAAGAGAATTAAATACTATTTGGAGGCATTTAATGTTCAATCAAAAACAGCTGATTTTTGGCAAAAGAGATAACACCCCCCCCCCATTACGTCATGCTTCAGAAATGTGGAAAATGGCCCGTTTTCAAATGTTTTATTTTTGAACGTCAGTTCACATTTGTAGGTGGATCATCAGTGTTAGAGCTAAAATTAGCATGTTTAAAGTGATTTTCATGCTTCCAGGGGCCCTAAACTCAAGATTTATGGAATGGTTAAAAGTGCATGAAAATGGCCAATTTATTCACTCTGAGTTCTCAAAAAGGGTTTCTTTACCCCGGAAAGTTAATTAAATACCATTTGGAGGCATTTAATGTTCGAGCAAAAACGGCTGATTTTCGACAAAAGAGATAACACCCCCCCATTACGTCATGCTTCAGAAATGTGGAAAATGGTCCGTTTTCAAATGTTTTATTTTTGAACGTCAGTTCACATTTGTAGGTGGATCATCAGTGTTAGAGCTAAAATTAGCATGTTTAAAGTGATTTTCATGCTTCCAGGGGCTCGGGAAGTGAATTAAATACTATTTGGAGGCATTTAATGTTCAATCAAAAACAGCTGATTTTTGACAAAAGAGATAACACCCCCCCATTACGTCATGCTTCAGAAATGTGGAAAATGGTCCGTTTTCAAATGTTTTATTTTTGAACGTCAGTTCACATTTGTAGGTGGATCATCAGTGTTAGAGCTAAAATTAGCATGTTTAAAGTGATTTTCATGCTTCCAGGGGCCCTAAACACAAGATTTATGGAATGGTTAAAAGTGCATGAAAATGGCCAATTTACTCACTCTGAGTTCTCAAAAAGGGTTTCTTCACCCCGGGAAGTTAATTAAATACCATTTGGAGGCATTTAATGTTCGAGCAAAAACCGCTGATTTTCGACAAAAGAGATAACACCCCCCCATTACGTCATGCTTCAGAAATGTGGAAAATGGTCAGTTTTCAAATGTTTTATTTTTGAATGGCAGTTCACATTTGTAGGTGGATCATCAGTGTTAGAGCTAAAATTAGCATGTTTAAGGTGATTTTCATGCTTCCAGGGGCTCGGGAAGTGAATTAAATACTATTTGGAGGCATTTAATGTTCAAGCAAAAACAGCTGATTTTTGACAAAAGAGATAACACCCCCCCATTACGTCATGCTTCAGAAATGTGGAAAATGGTCCGTTTTCAAATGTTTTGTTTTTGAACGTCAGTTCACATTTGTAGGTGGATCATCAGTGTTAGAGCTAAAATTAGCATGTTTAAAGTGATTTTCATGCTTCCAGGGGCCCTAAACACAAGATTTATGGAATGGTTAAAAGTGCATGAAAATGGCCAATTTACTCACTCTGAGTTCTCAAAAAGGGTTTCTTCACCCCGGGAAGTTAATTAAATACCATTTGAAGGCATTTAATGTTCGAGCAAAAAGGGCTGAATTTCGACAAAAGAGATAACACCCCCCCATTACGTCATGCTTCAGAAATGTGGAAAATGGTCCGTTTTCAAATGTTTTATTTTTGAACATCAGTTCACATTTGTAGGTGGATCATCAGTGTTAGAGCTAAAATTAGCATGTTTAAAGTGATTTTCATGCTTCCAGGGGCTCGGGAAGTGAATTAAATACTATTTGGAGGCATTTAATGTTCAATCAAAAACAGCTGATTTTTGACAAAAGAGATAACACCCCCCCATTACGTCATGCTTCAGAAATGTGGAAAATGGTCCGTTTTCAAATGTTTTATTTTTGAACGTCAGTTCACATTTGTAGGTGGATCATCAGTGTTAGAGCTAAAATTAGCATGTTTAAAGTGATTTTCATGCTTCCAGGGGCTCGGGAAGTGCATTAAATACTATTTGGAGGCATTTAATGTTCAATCAAAAACAGCTGATTTTTGACAAAAGAGATAACACCCCCCCATTACGTCATGCTTCAGAAATGTGGAAAATGGTCCGTTTTCAAATGTTTTATTTTTGAACGTCAGTTCACATTTGTAGGTGGATCATCAGTGTTAGAGCTAAAATTAGCATGTTTAAAGTGATTTTCATGCTTCCAGGGGCCCTAAACACAAGATTTATGGAATGGTTAAAAGTGCATGAAAATGGCCAATTTACTCACTCTGAGTTCTCAAAAAGGGTTTCTTCACCCCGGGAAATTAATTAAATACCATTTTGAGGCATTTAATGTTCGAGCAAAAACGGCTGATTTTCGACAAAAGAGATAACACCCCCCCATTACGTCATGCTTCAGAAATGTGGAAAATGGTCCGTTTTCAAATGTTTTATTTTTGAACATCAGTTCACATTTGTAGGTGGATCATCAGTGTTAGAGCTAAAATTAGCATGTTTAAAGTGATTTTCATGCTTCCAGGGGCTCGGGAAGTGAATTAAATACTATTTGGAGGCATTTAATGTTCAATCAAAAACAGCTGATTTTTGACCAAAGAGATAACACTCCCCCATTACGTCATGCTTCAGAAATGTGGAAAATGGTCCGTTTTCAAATGTTTTATTTTTGAACATCAGTTCACATTTGTAGGTGGATCATCAGTGTTAGAGCTAAAATTAGCATGTTTAAAGTGATTTTCATGCTTCCAGGGGCCCTAAACACAAGATTTATGGAATGGTTAAAAGTGCATGAAAATGGCCAATTTACTCACTCTGAGTTCTCAAAAAGGGTTTCTTCACCCCGGGAAGTTAATTAAATACCATTTGGAGGCATTTAATGTTCGAGCAAAAACGGCTCATTTTCGACAAAAGAGATAACACCCCCCCATTACGTCATGCTTCAGAAATGTGGAAAATGGTCCGTTTTCAAATGTTTTATTTTTGAACGTCAGTTCACATTTGTAGATGGATCATCAGTGTTAGAGCTAAAATTTGCATGTTTAAAGTGATTTTCATGCTTCCAGGGGCTCGGGAAGTGAATTAAATACTATTTGGAGGCATTTAATGTTCAAGCAAAAACAGCTGATTTTTGACAAAAGAGATAACACCCCCCCATTACGTCATGCTTCAGAAATGTGGAAAATGGTCCGTTTTCAAATGTTTTATTTTTGAACGTCAGTTCACATTTGTAGGTGGATCATCAGTGTTAGAGCTAAAATTAGCATGTTTAAAGTGATTTTCATGCTTCCAGGGGCCCTAAACACAAGATTTATGGAATGGTTAAAAGTGCATGAAAATGGCCAATTTACTCACTCTGAGTTCTCAAAAAGGGTTTCTTCACCCCGGGAAATTAATTAAATACCATTTGGAGGCATTTAATGTTCGAGCAAAAACTGCTGATTTTCGACAAAAGAGATAACACCCCCCCCATTACGTCATGCTTCAGAAATGTGGAAAATGGTCCGTTTTCAAATGTTTTATTTTTGAACGTCAGTTCACATTTGTAGGTGGATCATCAGTGTTAGAGCTAAAATTAGCATGTTTAAAGTGATTTTCATGCTTCCAGGGGCTCGGGAAGTGAATTAAATACTATTTGGAGGCATTTAATGTTCAATCAAAAACAGCTGATTTTTGACAAAAGAGATAACACCCCCCCATTACGTCATGCTTCAGAAATGTGGAAAATGGTCCGTTTTCAAATGTTTTATTTTTGAACGTCAGTTCACATTTGTAGGTGGAACATCAGTGTTAGAGCTAAAATTAGCATGTTTAAAGTGATTTTCATGCTTCCAGGGGCCCTAAACACAAGATTTATGGAATGGTTAAAAGTGCATGAAAATGGCCAATTTACTCACTCTGAGTTCTCAAAAAGGGTTTCTTCACCCCGGGAAGTTAATTAAATACCATTTGGAGGCATTAAATGTTCGAGCAAAAACGGCTGATTTTCGACAAAAGAGATAACACCCCCCCATTACGTCATGCTTCAGAAATGTGGAAAATGGTCCGTTTTCAAATGTTTTATTTTTGAACGTCAGTTCACATTTGTAGGTGGATCATCAGTGTTAGAGCTAAAATTAGCATGTTTAAAGTGATTTTCATGCTTCCAGGGGCTCGGGAAGTGAATTAAATACTATTTGGAGGCATTTAATGTTCAAGCAAAAACAGCTGATTTTTGACAAAAGAGATAACACCCCCCCATTACGTCATGCTTCAGAAATGTGGAAAATGGTCCGTTTTCAAATGTTTTATTTTTGAACGTCAGTTGACATTTGTAGGTGGATCATCAGTGTTAGAGCTAAAATTAGCATGTTTAAAGTGATTTTCATGCTTCCAGGGGCCCTAAACACAAGATTTATGGAATGGTTAAAAGTGCATGAAAATGGCCAATTTACTCACTCTGAGTTCTCAAAAAGTGTTTCTTCACCCCGGGAAGTTAATTAAATACCATTTGGAGGCATTTAATGTTCAAGCAGAAACGGCTGATTTTCGACAAAAGAGATAACACCCCCCCATTACGTCATGCTTCAGAAATGTGGAAAATGGTCCGTTTTCAAATGTTTTATTTTTGAACGTCAGTTCACATTTGTAGGTGGATCATCAGTGTTAGAGCTAAAATTAGCATGTTTAAAGTGATTTTCATGCTTCCAGGGGCTCGGGAAGTGAATTAAATACTATTTGGAGGCATTTAATGTTCAAGCAAAAACAGCTGATTTTTGACAAAAGAGATAACACCCCCCCATTACGTCATGCTTCAGAAATGTGGAAAATGGTCCGTTTTCAAATATTTTATTTTTGAACGTCAGTTCACATTTGTAGGTGGATCATCAGTGTTAGAGCTAAAATGAGCATGTTTAAAGTGATTTTCATGCTTCCAGGGGCCCTAAACACAAGATTTATGGAATGGTTAAAAGTGCATGAAAATGGCCAATTTACTCACTCTGAGTTCCCAAAAAGGGTTTCTTGACCCCGGGAAGTTAATTAAATACCATTTGGAGGCATTTAATGTTCGAGCAAAAACTGCTGATTTTCGACAAAAGAGATAACACCCCCCATTACGTCATGCTTCAGAAATGTGGAAAATGGTCCGTTTTCAAATGTTTTATTTTTGAACGTCAGTTCACATTTGTAGGTGGATCATCAGTGTTATAGCTAAAATTAGCATGTTTAAAGTGATTTTCATGCTTCCAGGGGCTCGGGAAGTGAATTAAATACTATTTGGAGGCATTTAATGTTCAAGCAAAAACAGCTGATTTTTGACAAAAGAGATAACACCCCCCCATTATGTCATGCTTCAGAAATGTGGAAAATGGTCCGTTTTCAAATGTTTTATTTTTGAACGTCAGTTCACATTTGTAGGTGGATCATCAGTGTTAGAGCTAAAATTAGCATGTTTAAAGTGATTTTCATGCTTCCAGGGGCCCTAAACACAAGATTTATGGAATGGTTAAAAGTGCATGAAAATGGCCAATTTACTCACTCTGAGTTCTCAAAAAGGGTTTCTTCACCCCGGGAAGTTAATTAAATACCATTTGGAGGCATTTAATGTTCGAGCAAAAACGGCTCATTTTCGACAAAAGAGATAACACCCCCCCATTACGTCATGCTTCAGAAATGTGGAAAATGGTCCGTTTTCAAATGTTTTATTTTTGAACGTCAGTTCACATTTGTAGATGGATCATCAGTGTTAGAGCTAAAATTTGCATGTTTAAAGTGATTTTCATGCTTCCAAGGGCTCGGGAAGTGAATTAAATACTATTTGGAGGCATTTAATGTTCAAGCAAAAACCGCTGATTTTTGACAAAAGAGATAACACCCACCCATTACGTCATGCTTCAGAAATGTGGAAAATGGTCCGTTTTCAAATGTTTTATTTTTGAACGTCAGTTCACATTTGTAGGTGGATCATCAGTGTTAGAGCTAAAATTAGCATGTTTAAAGTGATTTTCATGCTTCCAGGGGCCCTAAACACAAGATTTATGGAATGGTTAAAAGTGCATGAAAATGGCCAATTTACTCACTCTGAGTTCTCAAAAAGGGTTTCTTCACCCCGGGAAGTTAAGTAAATACCATTTGGAGGCATTTAATGTTCGAGCAAAAACGGCTGATTTTCGACAAAAGAGATAACACCCCCCCATTACGTCATGCTTCAGAAATGTGGAAAATGGTCCGTTTTCAAATGTTTTATTTTTGAACGTCAGTTCACATTTGTAGGTGGATCATCAGTGTTAGAGCTAAAATTAGCATGTTTAAAGTGATTTTCATGCTTCCAGGGGCTCGGGAAGAGAATTAAATACTATTTGGAGGCATTTAATGTTCAATCAAAAACAGCTGATTTTTGGCAAAAGAGATAACACCCCCCCCCATTACGTCATGCTTCAGAAATGTGGAAAATGGTCCGTTTTCAAATGTTTTATTTTTGAACGTCAGTTCACATTTGTAGGTGGATCATCAGTGTTAGAGCTAAAATTAGCATGTTTAAAGTGATTTTCATGCTTCCAGGGGCCCTAAACTCAAGATTTATGGAATGGTTAAAAGTGCATGAAAATGGCCAATTTATTCACTCTGAGTTCTCAAAAAGGGTTTCTTTACCCCGGAAAGTTAATTAAATACCATTTGGAGGCATTTAATGTTCGAGCAAAAACGGCTGATTTTCGACAAAAGAGATAACACCCCCCCATTACGTCATGCTTCAGAAATGTGGAAAATGGTCCGTTTTCAAATGTTTTATTTTTAAACGTCAGTTCACATTTGTAGGTGGATCATCAGTGTTAGAGCTAAAATTAGCATGTTTAAAGTGATTTTCATGCTTCCAGGGGCTCGGGAAGTGAATTAAATACTATTTGGAGGCATTTAATGTTCAATCAAAAACAGCTGATTTTTGACAAAAGAGATAACACCCCCCCATTACGTCATGCTTCAGAAATGTGGAAAATGGTCCGTTTTCAAATGTTTTATTTTTGAACGTCAGTTCTCATTTGTAGGTGGATCATCAGTGTTAGAGCTAAAATTAGCATGTTTAAAGTGATTTTCATGCTTCCAGGGGCTCGGGAAGTGAATTAAATACTATTTGGAGGCATTTAATGTTCAAGCAAAAACAGCTGATTTTTGACAAAAGAGATAACACCCCCCCATTACGTCATGCTTCAGAAATGTGGAAAATGGTCCGTTTTCAAATGTTTTATTTTTGAACATCAGTTCACATTTGTAGGTGGATCATCAGTGTTAGAGCTAAAATTAGCATGTTTAAAGTGATTTTCATGCTTCCAGGGGCTCGGGAAGTGCATTAAATACTATTTGGAGGCATTTAATGTTCAATCAAAAACAGCTGATTTTTGACAAAAGAGATAACACCCCCCCATTACGTCATGCTTCAGAAATGTGGAAAATGGTCCGTTTTCAAATGTTTTATTTTTGAACGTCAGTTCACATTTGTAGGTGGATCATCAGTGTTAGAGCTAAAATTAGCATGTTTAAAGTGATTTTCATGCTTCCAGGGGCCCTAAACACAAGATTTATGGAATGGTTAAAAGTGCATGAAAATGGCCAATTTACTCACTCTGAGTTCTCAAAAAGGGTTTCTTCACCCCGGGAAATTAATTAAATACCATTTTGAGGCATTTAATGTTCGAGCAAAAACGGCTGATTTTCGACAAAAGAGATAACACCCCCCCATTACGTCATGCTTCAGAAATGTGGAAAATGGTCCGTTTTCAAATGTTTTATTTTTGAACATCAGTTCACATTTGTAGGTGGATCATCAGTGTTAGAGCTAAAATTAGCATGTTTAAAGTGATTTTCATGCTTCCAGGGGCTCGGGAAGTGAATTAAATACTATTTGGAGGCATTTAATGTTCAATCAAAAACAGCTGATTTTTGACCAAAGAGATAACACTCCCCCATTACGTCATGCTTCAGAAATGTGGAAAATGGTCCGTTTTCAAATGTTTTATTTTTGAACATCAGTTCACATTTGTAGGTGGATCATCAGTGTTAGAGCTAAAATTAGCATGTTTAAAGTGATTTTCATGCTTCCAGGGGCCCTAAACACAAGATTTATGGAATGGTTAAAAGTGCATGAAAATGGCCAATTTACTCACTCTGAGTTCTCAAAAAGGGTTTCTTCACCCCGGGAAGTTAATTAAATACCATTTGGAGGCATTTAATGTTCGAGCAAAAACGGCTCATTTTCGACAAAAGAGATAACACCCCCCCATTACGTCATGCTTCAGAAATGTGGAAAATGGTCCGTTTTCAAATGTTTTATTTTTGAACGTCAGTTCACATTTGTAGATGGATCATCAGTGTTAGAGCTAAAATTTGCATGTTTAAAGTGATTTTCATGCTTCCAGGGGCTCGGGAAGTGAATTAAATACTATTTGGAGGCATTTAATGTTCAAGCAAAAACAGCTGATTTTTGACAAAAGAGATAACACCCCCCCATTACGTCATGCTTCAGAAATGTGGAAAATGGTCCGTTTTCAAATGTTTTATTTTTGAACGTCAGTTCACATTTGTAGGTGGATCATCAGTGTTAGAGCTAAAATTAGCATGTTTAAAGTGATTTTCATGCTTCCAGGGGCCCTAAACACAAGATTTATGGAATGGTTAAAAGTGCATGAAAATGGCCAATTTACTCACTCTGAGTTATCAAAAAGGGTTTCTTCACCCCGGGAAATTAATTAAATACCATTTGGAGGCATTTAATGTTCGAGCAAAAACTGCTGATTTTCGACAAAAGAGATAACACCCCCCCATTACGTCATGCTTCAGAAATGTGGAAAATGGTCCGTTTTCAAATGTTTTATTTTTGAACGTCAGTTCACATTTGTAGGTGGATCATCAGTGTTAGAGCTAAAATTAGCATGTTTAAAGTGATTTTCATGCTTCCAGGGGCTCGGGAAGTGAATTAAATACTATTTGGAGGCATTTAATGTTCAATCAAAAACAGCTGATTTTTGACAAAAGAGATAACACCCCCCCATTACGTCATGCTTCAGAAATGTGGAAAATGGTCCGTTTTCAAATGTTTTATTTTTGAACGTCAGTTCACATTTGTAGGTGGAACATCAGTGTTAGAGCTAAAATTAGCATGTTTAAAGTGATTTTCATGCTTCCAGGGGCCCTAAACACAAGATTTATGGAATGGTTAAAAGTGCATGAAAATGGCCAATTTACTCACTCTGAGTTCTCAAAAAGGGTTTCTTCACCCCGGGAAGTTAATTAAATACCATTTGGAGGCATTAAATGTTCGAGCAAAAACGGCTGATTTTCGACAAAAGAGATAACACCCCCCCATTACGTCATGCTTCAGAAATGTGGAAAATGGTCCGTTTTCAAATGTTTTATTTTTGAACGTCAGTTCACATTTGTAGGTGGATCATCAGTGTTAGAGCTAAAATTAGCATGTTTAAAGTGATTTTCATGCTTCCAGGGGCTCGGGAAGTGAATTAAATACTATTTGGAGGCATTTAATGTTCAAGCAAAAACAGCTGATTTTTGACAAAAGAGATAACACCCCCCCATTACGTCATGCTTCAGAAATGTGGAAAATGGTCCGTTTTCAAATGTTTTATTTTTGAACGTCAGTTGACATTTGTAGGTGGATCATCAGTGTTAGAGCTAAAATTAGCATGTTTAAAGTGATTTTCATGCTTCCAGGGGCCCTAAACACAAGATTTATGGAATGGTTAAAAGTGCATGAAAATGGCCAATTTACTCACTCTGAGTTCCCAAAAAGGGTTTCTTGACCCCGGGAAGTTAATTAAATACCATTTGGAGGCATTTAATGTTCGAGCAAAAACTGCTGATTTTCGACAAAAGAGATAACACCCCCCATTACGTCATGCTTCAGAAATGTGGAAAATGGTCCGTTTTCAAATGTTTTATTTTTGAACGTCAGTTCACATTTGTAGGTGGATCATCAGTGTTATAGCTAAAATTAGCATGTTTAAAGTGATTTTCATGCTTCCAGGGGCTCGGGAAGTGAATTAAATACTATTTGGAGGCATTTAATGTTCAAGCAAAAACAGCTGATTTTTGACAAAAGAGATAACACCCCCCCATTATGTCATGCTTCAGAAATGTGGAAAATGGTCCGTTTTCAAATGTTTTATTTTTGAACGTCAGTTCACATTTGTAGGTGGATCATCAGTGTTAGAGCTAAAATTAGCATGTTTAAAGTGATTTTCATGCTTCCAGGGGCCCTAAACACAAGATTTATGGAATGGTTAAAAGTGCATGAAAATGGCCAATTTACTCACTCTGAGTTCTCAAAAAGGGTTTCTTCACCCCGGGAAGTTAATTAAATACCATTTGGAGGCATTTAATGTTATAGCAAAAACGGCTCATTTTCGACAAAAGAGATAACACCCCCCCCATTACGTCATGCTTCAGAAATGTGGAAAATGGTCCGTTTTCCAATGTTTTATTTTTGAACGTCAGTTCACATTTGTAGATGGATCATCAGTGTTAGAGCTAAAATTTGCATGTTTAAAGTGATTTTCATGCTTCCAGGGGCTCGGGAAGTGAATTAAATACTATTTGGAGGCATTTAATGTTCAAGCAAAAACAGCTGATTTTTGACAAAAGAGATAACACCCCCCCATTACGTCATGCTTCAGAAATGTGGAAAATGGTCCGTTTTCAAATGTTTTATTTTTGAACGTCAGTTCACATTTGTAGGTGGATCATCAGTGTTAGAGCTAAAATTAGCATGTTTAAAGTGATTTTCATGCTTCCAGGGGCCCTAAACACAAGATTTATGGAATGGTTAAAAGTGCATGAAAATGGCCAATTTACTCACTCTGAGTTCTCAAAAAGGGTTTCTTCACCCCGGGAAATTAATTAAATACCATTTGGAGGCATTTAATGTTCGAGCAAAAACTGCTGATTTTCGACAAAAGAGATAACACCCCCCCATTACGTCATGCTTCAGAAATGTGGAAAATGGTCCGTTTTCAAATGTTTTATTTTTGAACGTCAGTTCACATTTGTAGGTGGATCATCAGTGTTAGAGCTAAAATTAGCATGTTTAAAGTGATTTTCATGCTTCCAGGGGCTCGGGAAGTGAATTAAATACTATTTGGAGGCATTTAATGTTCAATCAAAAACAGCTGATTTTTGACAAAAGAGATAACACCCCCCCCATTACGTCATGCTTCAGAAATGTGGAAAATGGTCCGTTTTCAAATGTTTTATTTTTGAACGTCAGTTCACATTTGTAGGTGGAACATCAGTGTTAGAGCTAAAATTAGCATGTTTAAAGTGATTTTCATGCTTCCAGGGGCCCTAAACACAAGATTTATGGAATGGTTAAAAGTGCATGAAAATGGCCAATTTACTCACTCTGAGTTCTCAAAAAGGGTTTCTTCACCCCGGGAAGTTAATTAAATACCATTTGGAGGCATTAAATGTTCGAGCAAAAACGGCTGATTTTCGACAAAAGAGATAACACCCCCCCATTACGTCATGCTTCAGAAATGTGGAAAATGGTCCGTTTTCAAATGTTTTATTTTTGAACGTCAGTTCACATTTGTAGGTGGATCATCAGTGTTAGAGCTAAAATTAGCATGTTTAAAGTGATTTTCATGCTTCCAGGGGCTCGGGAAGTGAATTAAATACTATTTGGAGGCATTTAATGTTCAAGCAAAAACAGCTGATTTTTGACAAAAGAGATAACACCCCCCCATTACGTCATGCTTCAGAAATGTGGAAAATGGTCCGTTTTCAAATGTTTTATTTTTGAACGTCAGTTCACATTTGTAGGTGGATCATCAGTGTTAGAGCTAAAATTAGCATGTTTAAAGTGATTTTCATGCTTCCAGGGGCCCTAAACACAAGATTTATGGAATGGTTAAAAGTGCATGAAAATGGCCAATTTACTCACTCTGAGTTCTCAAAAAGGGTTTCTTCACCCCGGGAAGTTAATTAAATACCATTTGGAGGCATTTAATGTTCGAGCAAAAACGGCTGATTTTCGACAAAAGAGATAACACCCCCCCATTACGTCATGCTTCAGAAATGTGGAAAATGGTCCGTTTTCAAATGTTTTATTTTTGAACATCAGTTCACATTTGTAGGTGGATCATCAGTGTTAGAGCTAAAATTAGCATGTTTAAAGTGATTTTCATGCTTCCAGGGGCTCGGGAAGTGAATTAAATACTATTTGGAGGCATTTAATGTTCAATCAAAAACAGCTGATTTTTGACAAAAGAGATAACACCCCCCCCATTACGTCATGCTTCAGAAATGTGGAAAATGGTCCGTTTTCAAATGTTTTATTTTTGAACGTCAGTTCACATTTGTAGGCGGATCATCAGTGTTAGAGCTAAAATTAGCATGTTTAAAGTGATTTTCATGCTTCCAGGGGCCCTAAACACAAGATTTATGGAATGGTTAAAAGTGCATGAAAATGGCCAATTTACTCACTCTGAGTTCTCAAAAAGGGTTTCTTCACCCCGGGAAGTTAATTAAATACCATTTGGAGGCATTTAATGTTCGAGCAAAAACGGCTGATTTTCGACAAAAGAGATAACACCCCCCCATTACGTCATGCTTCAGAAATGTGGAAAATGGTCCGTTTTCAAATGTTTTGTTTTTGAACGTCAGTTCACATTTGTAGGTGGATCATCAGTGTTAGAGCTAAAATTAGCATGTTTAAAGTGATTTTCATGCTTCCAGGGGCCCTAAACACAAGATTTATGGAATGGTTAAAAGTGCATGAAAATGGCCAATTTACTCACTCTGAGTTCTCAAAAAGGGTTTCTTCACCCCGGGAAGTTAATTAAATACCATTTGAAGGCATTTAATGTTCGAGCAAAAAGGGCTGAATTTCGACAAAAGAGATAACACCCCCCCATTACGTCATGCTTCAGAAATGTGGAAAATGGTCCGTTTTCAAATGTTTTATTTTTGAACATCAGTTCACATTTGTAGGTGGATCATCAGTGTTAGAGCTAAAATTAGCATGTTTAAAGTGATTTTCATGCTTCCAGGGGCTCGGGAAGTGAATTAAATACTATTTGGAGGCATTTAATGTTCAATCAAAAACAGCTGATTTTTGGCAAAAGAGATAACACCCCCCCCCCATTACGTCATGCTTCAGAAATGTGGAAAATGGTCCGTTTTCAAATGTTTTATTTTTGAACGTCAGTTCACATTTGTAGGTGGATCATCAGTGTTAGAGCTAAAATTAGCATGTTTAAAGTGATTTTCATGCTTCCAGGGGCCCTAAACTCAAGATTTATGGAATGGTTAAAAGTGCATGAAAATGGCCAATTTATTCACTCTGAGTTCTCAAAAAGGGTTTCTTTACCCCGGAAAGTTAATTAAATACCATTTGGAGGCATTTAATGTTTGAGCAAAAACGGCTGATTTTCGACAAAAGAGATAACACCCCCCCATTACGTCATGCTTCAGAAATGTGGAAAATGGTCCGTTTTCAAATGTTTTATTTTTGAACGTCAGTTCACATTTGTAGGTGGATCATCAGTGTTAGAGCTAAAATTAGCATGTTTAAAGTGATTTTCATGCTTCCAGGGGCTCGGGAAGTGAATTAAATACTATTTGGAGGCATTTAATGTTCAAGCAAAAACAGCTGATTTTTGACAAAAGAGATAACACCCCCCCATTACGTCATGCTTCAGAAATGTGGAAAATGGTCCGTTTTCAAATGTTTTATTTTTGAACGTCAGTTCACATTTGTAGGTGGATCATCAGTGTTAGAGCTAAAATTAGCATGTTTAAAGTGATTTTCATGCTTCCAGGGGCCCTAAACACAAGATTTATGGAATGGTTAAAAGTGCATGAAAATGGCCAATTTACTCACTCTGAGTTCTCAAAAAGGGTTTCTTCACCCCGGGAAATTAATTAAATACCATTTGGAGGCATTTAATGTTCGAGCAAAAACTGCTGATTTTCGACAAAAGAGATAACACCCCCCCATTACGTCATGCTTCAGAAATGTGGAAAATGGTCCGTTTTCAAATGTTTTATTTTTGAACGTCAGTTCACATTTGTAGGTGGATCATCAGTGTTAGAGCTAAAATTAGCATGTTTAAAGTGATTTTCATGCTTCCAGGGGCTCGGGAAGTGAATTAAATACTATTTGGAGGCATTTAATGTTCAATCAAAAACAGCTGATTTTTGACAAAAGAGATAACACCCCCCCATTACGTCATGCTTCAGAAATGTGGAAAATGGTCCGTTTTCAAATGTTTTATTTTTGAACGTCAGTTGACATTTGTAGGTGGATCATCAGTGTTAGAGCTAAAATTAGCATGTTTAAAGTGATTTTCATGCTTCCAGGGGCCCTAAACACAAGATTTATGGAATGGTTAAAAGTGCATGAAAATGGCCAATTTACTCACTCTGAGTTCTCAAAAAGTGTTTCTTCACCCCGGGAAGTTAATTAAATACCATTTGGAGGCATTTAATGTTCAAGCAGAAACGGCTGATTTTCGACAAAAGAGATAACACCCCCCCATTACGTCATGCTTCAGAAATGTGGAAAATGGTCCGTTTTCAAATGTTTTATTTTTGAACGTCAGTTCACATTTGTAAGTGGATCATCAGTGTTAGAGCTAAAATTAGCATGTTTAAAGTGATTTTCATGCTTCCAGGGGCTCGGGAAGTGAATTAAATACTATTTGGAGGCATTTAATGTTCAAGCAAAAACAGCTGATTTTTGACAAAAGAGATAACACCCCCCCATTACGTCATGCTTCAGAAATGTGGAAAATGGTCCGTTTTCAAATGTTTTATTTTTGAACGTCAGTTCACATTTGTAGGTGGATCATCAGTGTTAGAGCTAAAATGAGCATGTTTAAAGTGATTTTCATGCTTCCAGGGGCCCTAAACACAAGATTTATGGAATGGTTAAAAGTGCATGAAAATGGCCAATTTACTCACTCTGAGTTCCCAAAAAGGGTTTCTTGACCCCGGGAAGTTAATTAAATACCATTTGGAGGCATTTAATGTTCGAGCAAAAACTGCTGATTTTCGACAAAAGAGATAACACCCCCCCATTACGTCATGCTTCAGAAATGTGGAAAATGGTCCGTTTTCAAATGTTTTATTTTTGAACGTCAGTTCACATTTGTAGGTGGATCATCAGTGTTAGAGCTAAAATTAGCATGTTTAAAGTGATTTTCATGCTTCCAGGGGCTCGGGAAGTGAATTAAATACTATTTGGAGGCATTTAATGTTCAAGCAAAAACAGCTGATTTTTGACAAAAGAGATAACACCCCCCCATTATGTCATGCTTCAGAAATGTGGAAAATGGTCCGTTTTCAAATGTTTTATTTTTGAACGTCAGTTCACATTTGTAGGTGGATCATCAGTGTTAGAGCTAAAATTAGCATGTTTAAAGTGATTTTCATGCTTCCAGGGGCTCGGGAAGTGAATTAAATACTATTTGGAGGCATTTAATGTTCAAGCAAAAACAGCTGATTTTTGACAAAAGAGATAACACCCCCCCATTACGTCATGCTTCAGAAATGTGGAAAATGGTCCGTTTTCAAATGTTTTTATTTTTGAACGTCAGTTCACATTTGTAGGTGGATCATCAGTGTTAGAGCTAAAATTAGCATCTTTAAAGTGATTTTCATGCTTCCAGGGGCCCTAAACACAAGATTTATGGAATGGTTAAAAGTGCATGAAAATGGCCAATTTACTCACTCTGAGTTCTCAAAAAGTGTTTCTTCACCCCGGGAAGTTAATTAAATACCATTTGGAGGCATTTAATGTTCGAGCAGAAACGGCTGATTTTCGACAAAAGAGATAACACCCCCCCCCATTAAGTCATTCTTCAGAAATGTGGAAAATGGTCCGTTTTCAAATGTTTTATTTTGGAACGTCAGTTCACATTTGTAGGTGGATCATCAGTGTTAGAGCTAAAATTAGCATGTTTATAGTGATGTTCATGCTTCCAGGGGCTCGGGAAGTGAATTAAATACTATTTGGAGGCATTTAATGTTCAATCAAAAACAGCTGATTTTTGACAAAAGAGATAACACCCCCCCATTACGTCATGCTTCAGAAATGTGGAAAATGGTCCGTTTTAAAATGTTTTATTTTTGAATGTCAGTTCACATTTGTAGGTGGATCATCAGTGTTGGAGCTAAAATTAGCATGTTTAAAGTGATTTTCATGCTTCCAGGGGCCCTAAACACAAGATTTACTGAATGGTTAAATGTGCATGAAAATGGCCAATTTACTCACTCTGAGTTCTCAAAAAGGGTTTCTTCACCCCGGGAAGTTAATTAAATACCATTTGGAGGCATTTAATGTTCGAGCAAAAACGGCTGATTTTCGACAAAAGAGATAACACCCCCCCATTACGTCATGCTTCAGAAATGTGGAAAATGGTCCGTTTTCAAATGTTTTATTTTTGAACGTCAGTTCACATTTGTAGGTGGATCATCAGTGTTAGAGCTAAAATTAGCATGTTTAAAGTGATTTTCATGCTTCCAGGGGCCCTAAACACAAGATTTATGGAATGGTTAAAAGTGCATGAAAATGGCCAATTTACTCACTCTGAGTTCTCAAAAAGGGTTTCTTCACCCCGGGAAGTTAATTAAATACCATTTGGAGGCATTTAATGTTCGAGCAAAAACTGCTGATTTTCGACAAAAGAGATAACACCCCCATTACGTCATGCTTCAGAAATGTGGAAAATGGTCCGTTTTCAAATGTTTTATTTTTGAACGTCAGTTCACATTTGTAGGTGGATCATCAGTGTTAGAGCTAAAATTAGCATGTTTAAAGTGATTTTCATGCTTCCAGGGGCTCGGGAAGTGAATTAAATACTATTTGGAGGCATTTAATGTTCAAGCAAAAACAGCTGATTTTTGACAAAAGAGATAACACCCCCCCATTACGTCATGCTTCCGAAATGTGGAAAATGGTCCGTTTTCAAATGTTTTATTTTTGAACGTCAGTTCACATTTGTAGGTGGATCATCAGTGTTAGAGCTAAAATTAGCATGTTTAAAGTGATTTTCATGCTTCCAGGGGCCCTAAACACAAGATTTATGGAATGGTTAAAAGTGCATGAAAATGGCCAATTTACTCACTCTGAGTTCTCAAAAAGGGTTTCTTCACCCCGGGAAGTTAATTAAATACCATTTGGAGGCATTTAATGTTCGAGCAAAAACGGCTGATTTTCGACAAAAGAGATAACACCCCCCCATTACGTCATGCCTCAGAAATGTGGAAAATGGTCCGTTTTCAAATGTTTTATTTTTGAACATCAGTTCACATTTGTAGGTGGATCATCAGTGTTAGAGCTAAAATTAGCATGTTTAAAGTGATTTTCATGCTTCCAGGGGCTCGGGAAGTGAATTAAATACTATTTGGAGGCATTTAATGTTCAATCAAAAACAGCAGATTTTTGACAAAAGAGATAACACCCCCCCCCATTACGTCATGCTTCAGAAATGTGGAAAATGGTCCGTTTTCAAATGTTTTATTTTTGAACGTCAGTTCACATTTGTAGGTGGATCATCAGTGTTAGAGCTAAAATTAGCATGTTTAAAGTGATTTTCATGCTTCCAGGGGCCCTAAACACAAGATTTATGGAATGGTTAAAAGTGCATGAAAATGGCCAATTTACTCACTCTGAGTTCTCAAAAAGGGTTTCTTCACCCCGGGAAGTTAATTAAATACCATTTGGAGGCATTTAATGTTCGAGCAAAAACCGCTGATTTTCGACAAAAGAGATAACACCCCCCCATTACGTCATGCTTCAGAAATGTGGAAAATGGTCAGTTTTCAAATGTTTTATTTTTGAATGGCAGTTCACATTTGTAGGTGGATCATCAGTGTTAGAGCTAAAATTAGCATGTTTAAGGTGATTTTCATGCTTCCAGGGGCTCGGGAAGTGAATTAAATACTATTTGGAGGCATTTAATGTTCAAGCAAAAACAGCTGATTTTTGACAAAAGAGATAACACCCCCCCATTACGTCATGCTTCAGAAATGTGGAAAATGGTCCGTTTTCAAATGTTTTGTTTTTGAACGTCAGTTCACATTTGTAGGTGGATCATCAGTGTTAGAGCTAAAATTAGCATGTTTAAAGTGATTTTCATGCTTCCAGGGGCCCTAAACACAAGATTTATGGAATGGTTAAAAGTGCATGAAAATGGCCAATTTACTCACTCTGAGTTCTCAAAAAGGGTTTCTTCACCCCGGGAAGTTAATTAAATACCATTTGAAGGCATTTAATGTTCGAGCAAAAAGGGCTGAATTTCGACAAAAGAGATAACACCCCCCCATTACGTCATGCTTCAGAAATGTGGAAAATGGTCCGTTTTCAAATGTTTTATTTTTGAACATCAGTTCAAATTTGTAGGTGGATCATCAGTGTTAGAGCTAAAATTAGCATGTTTAAAGTGATTTTCATGCTTCCAGGGGCTCGGGAAGTGAATTAAATACTATTTGGAGGCATTTAATGTTCAATCAAAAACAGCTGATTTTTGACAAAAGAGATAACACCCCCCCATTACGTCATGCTTCAGAAATGTGGAAAATGGTCCGTTTTCAAATGTTTTATTTTTGAACGTCAGTTCACATTTGTAGGTGGATCATCAGTGTTAGAGCTAAAATTAGCATGTTTAAAGTGATTTTCATGCTTCCAGGGGCCCTAAACACAAGATTTATGGAATGGTTAAAAGTGCATGAAAATGGCCAATTTACTCACTCTGAGTTCTCAAAAAGGGTTTCTTCACCCCGGGAAGTTAAGTAAATACCATTTGGAGGCATTTAATGTTCGAGCAAAAACGGCTGATTTTCGACAAAAGAGATAACACCCCCCCATTACGTCATGCTTCAGAAATGTGGAAAATGGTCCGTTTTCAAATGTTTTATTTTTGAACGTCAGTTCACATTTGTAGGTGGATCATCAGTGTTAGAGCTAAAATTAGCATGTTTAAAGTGATTTTCATGCTTCCAGGGGCTCGGGAAGAGAATTAAATACTATTTGGAGGCATTTAATGTTCAATCAAAAACAGCTGATTTTTGGCAAAAGAGATAACACCCCCCCCCATTACGTCATGCTTCAGAAATGTGGAAAATGGTCAGTTTTCAAATGTTTTATTTTTGAACGTCAGTTCACATTTGTAGGTGGATCATCAGTGTTAGAGCTAAAATTAGCATGTTTAAAGTGATTTTCATGCTTCCAGGGGCCCTAAACTCAAGATTTATGGAATGGTTAAAAGTGCATGAAAATGGCCAATTTATTCACTCTGAGTTCTCAAAAAGGGTTTCTTTACCCCGGAAAGTTAATTAAATACCATTTGGAGGCATTTAATGTTCGAGCAAAAACGGCTGATTTTCGACAAAAGAGATAACACCCCCCCATTACGTCATGCTTCAGAAATGTGGAAAATGGTCCGTTTTCAAATGTTTTATTTTTGAACGTCAGTTCACATTTGTAGGTGGATCATCAGTGTTAGAGCTAAAATTAGCATGTTTAAAGTGATTTTCATGCTTCCAGGGGCTCGGGAAGTGAATTAAATACTATTTAGAGGCATTTAATGTTCAATCAAAAACAGCTGATTTTTGACAAAAGAGATAACACCCCCCCATTACGTCATGCTTCAGAAATGTGGAAAATGGTCCGTTTTCAAATGTTTTATTTTTGAACGTCAGTTCTCATTTGTAGGTGGATCATCAGTGTTAGAGCTAAAATTAGCATGTTTAAAGTGATTTTCATGCTTCCAGGGGCTCGGGAAGTGAATTAAATACTATTTGGAGGCATTTAATGTTCAAGCAAAAACAGCTGATTTTTGACAAAAGAGATAACACCCCCCCATTACGTCATGCTTCAGAAATGTGGAAAATGGTCCGTTTTCAAATGTTTTATTTTTGAACATCAGTTCACATTTGTAGGTGGATCATCAGTGTTAGAGCTAAAATTAGCATGTTTAAAGTGATTTTCATGCTTCCAGGGGCTCGGGAAGTGCATTAAATACTATTTGGAGGCATTTAATGTTCAATCAAAAACAGCTGATTTTTGACAAAAGAGATAACACCCCCCCATTACGTCATGCTTCAGAAATGTGGAAAATGGTCCGTTTTCAAATGTTTTATTTTTGAACGTCAGTTCACATTTGTAGGTGGGTCATCAGTGTTAGAGCTAAAATTAGCATGTTTAAAGTGATTTTCATGCTTCCAGGGGCCCTAAACACAAGATTTATGGAATGGTTAAAAGTGCATGAAAATGGCCAATTTACTCACTCTGAGTTCTCAAAAAGGGTTTCTTCACCCCGGGAAGTTAATTAAATACCATTTTGAGGCATTTAATGTTCGAGCAAAAACGGCTGATTTTCGACAAAAGAGATAACACCCCCCCATTACGTCATGCTTCAGAAATGTGGAAAATGGTCCGTTTTCAAATGTTTTATTTTTGAACATCAGTTCACATTTGTAGGTGGATCATCAGTGTTAGAGCTAAAATTAGCATGTTTAAAGTGATTTTCGGGAAGTGAATTAAATACTATTTGGAGGCATTTAATGTTCAATCAAAAACAGCTGATTTTTGACCAAAGAGATAACACTCCCCCATTACGTCATGCTTCAGAAATGTGGAAAATGGTCCGTTTTCAAATGTTTTATTTTTGAACATCAGTTCACATTTGTAGGTGGATCATCAGTGTTAGAGCTAAAATTAGCATGTTTAAAGTGATTTTCATGCTTCCAGGGGCCCTAAACACAAGATTTATGGAATGGTTAAAAGTGCATGAAAATGGCCAATTTACTCACTCTGAGTTCTCAAAAAGGGTTTCTTCACCCCGGGAAGTTAATTAAATACCATTTGGAGGCATTTAATGTTATAGCAAAAACGGCTCATTTTCGACAAAAGAGATAACACCCCCCCCATTACGTCATGCTTCAGAAATGTGGAAAATGGTCCGTTTTCCAATGTTTTATTTTTGAACGTCAGTTCACATTTGTAGATGGATCATCAGTGTTAGAGCTAAAATTTGCATGTTTAAAGTGATTTTCATGCTTCCAGGGGCTCGGGAAGTGAATTAAATACTATTTGGAGGCATTTAATGTTCAAGCAAAAACAGCTGATTTTTGACAAAAGAGATAACACCCCCCCATTACGTCATGCTTCAGAAATGTGGAAAATGGTCCGTTTTCAAATGTTTTATTTTTGAACGTCAGTTCACATTTGTAGGTGGATCATCAGTGTTAGAGCTAAAATTAGCATGTTTAAAGTGATTTTCATGCTTCCAGGGGCCCTAAACACAAGATTTATGGAATGGTTAAAAGTGCATGAAAATGGCCAATTTACTCACTCTGAGTTCTCAAAAAGGGTTTCTTCACCCCGGGAAATTAATTAAATACCATTTGGAGGCATTTAATGTTCGAGCAAAAACTGCTGATTTTCGACAAAAGAGATAACACCCCCCCATTACGTCATGCTTCAGAAATGTGGAAAATGGTCCGTTTTCAAATGTTTTATTTTTGAACGTCAGTTCACATTTGTAGGTGGATCATCAGTGTTAGAGCTAAAATTAGCATGTTTAAAGTGATTTTCATGCTTCCAGGGGCTCGGGAAGTGAATTAAATACTATTTGGAGGCATTTAATGTTCAATCAAAAACAGCTGATTTTTGACAAAAGAGATAACACCCCCCCCATTACGTCATGCTTCAGAAATGTGGAAAATGGTCCGTTTTCAAATGTTTTATTTTTGAACGTCAGTTCACATTTGTAGGTGGAACATCAGTGTTAGAGCTAAAATTAGCATGTTTAAAGTGATTTTCATGCTTCCAGGGGCCCTAAACACAAGATTTATGGAATGGTTAAAAGTGCATGAAAATGGCCAATTTACTCACTCTGAGTTCTCAAAAAGGGTTTCTTCACCCCGGGAAGTTAATTAAATACCATTTGGAGGCATTAAATGTTCGAGCAAAAACGGCTGATTTTCGACAAAAGAGATAACACCCCCCCATTACGTCATGCTTCAGAAATGTGGAAAATGGTCCGTTTTCAAATGTTTTATTTTTGAACGTCAGTTCACATTTGTAGGTGGATCATCAGTGTTAGAGCTAAAATTAGCATGTTTAAAGTGATTTTCATGCTTCCAGGGGCTCGGGAAGTGAATTAAATACTATTTGGAGGCATTTAATGTTCAAGCAAAAACAGCTGATTTTTGACAAAAGAGATAACACCCCCCCATTACGTCATGCTTCAGAAATGTGGAAAATGGTCCGTTTTCAAATGTTTTATTTTTGAACGTCAGTTCACATTTGTAGGTGGATCATCAGTGTTAGAGCTAAAATTAGCATGTTTAAAGTGATTTTCATGCTTCCAGGGGCCCTAAACACAAGATTTATGGAATGGTTAAAAGTGCATGAAAATGGCCAATTTACTCACTCTGAGTTCTCAAAAAGGGTTTCTTCACCCCGGGAAGTTAATTAAATACCATTTGGAGGCATTTAATGTTCGAGCAAAAACGGCTGATTTTCGACAAAAGAGATAACACCCCCCCATTACGTCATGCTTCAGAAATGTGGAAAATGGTCCGTTTTCAAATGTTTTATTTTTGAACATCAGTTCACATTTGTAGGTGGATCATCAGTGTTAGAGCTAAAATTAGCATGTTTAAAGTGATTTTCATGCTTCCAGGGGCTCGGGAAGTGAATTAAATACTATTTGGAGGCATTTAATGTTCAATCAAAAACAGCTGATTTTTGACAAAAGAGATAACACCCCCCCCATTACGTCATGCTTCAGAAATGTGGAAAATGGTCCGTTTTCAAATGTTTTATTTTTGAACGTCAGTTCACATTTGTAGGCGGATCATCAGTGTTAGAGCTAAAATTAGCATGTTTAAAGTGATTTTCATGCTTCCAGGGGCCCTAAACACAAGATTTATGGAATGGTTAAAAGTGCATGAAAATGGCCAATTTACTCACTCTGAGTTCTCAAAAAGGGTTTCTTCACCCCGGGAAGTTAATTAAATACCATTTGGAGGCATTTAATGTTCGAGCAAAAACGGCTGATTTTCGACAAAAGAGATAACACCCCCCCATTACGTCATGCTTCAGAAATGTGGAAAATGGTCCGTTTTCAAATGTTTTGTTTTTGAACGTCAGTTCACATTTGTAGGTGGATCATCAGTGTTAGAGCTAAAATTAGCATGTTTAAAGTGATTTTCATGCTTCCAGGGGCCCTAAACACAAGATTTATGGAATGGTTAAAAGTGCATGAAAATGGCCAATTTACTCACTCTGAGTTCTCAAAAAGGGTTTCTTCACCCCGGGAAGTTAATTAAATACCATTTGAAGGCATTTAATGTTCGAGCAAAAAGGGCTGAATTTCGACAAAAGAGATAACACCCCCCCATTACGTCATGCTTCAGAAATGTGGAAAATGGTCCGTTTTCAAATGTTTTATTTTTGAACATCAGTTCACATTTGTAGGTGGATCATCAGTGTTAGAGCTAAAATTAGCATGTTTAAAGTGATTTTCATGCTTCCAGGGGCTCGGGAAGTGAATTAAATACTATTTGGAGGCATTTAATGTTCAATCAAAAACAGCTGATTTTTGGCAAAAGAGATAACACCCCCCCCCCATTACGTCATGCTTCAGAAATGTGGAAAATGGTCCGTTTTCAAATGTTTTATTTTTGAACGTCAGTTCACATTTGTAGGTGGATCATCAGTGTTAGAGCTAAAATTAGCATGTTTAAAGTGATTTTCATGCTTCCAGGGGCCCTAAACTCAAGATTTATGGAATGGTTAAAAGTGCATGAAAATGGCCAATTTATTCACTCTGAGTTCTCAAAAAGGGTTTCTTTACCCCGGAAAGTTAATTAAATACCATTTGGAGGCATTTAATGTTTGAGCAAAAACGGCTGATTTTCGACAAAAGAGATAACACCCCCCCATTACGTCATGCTTCAGAAATGTGGAAAATGGTCCGTTTTCAAATGTTTTATTTTTGAACGTCAGTTCACATTTGTAGGTGGATCATCAGTGTTAGAGCTAAAATTAGCATGTTTAAAGTGATTTTCATGCTTCCAGGGGCTCGGGAAGTGAATTAAATACTATTTGGAGGCATTTAATGTTCAAGCAAAAACAGCTGATTTTTGACAAAAGAGATAACACCCCCCCATTACGTCATGCTTCAGAAATGTGGAAAATGGTCCGTTTTCAAATGTTTTATTTTTGAACGTCAGTTCACATTTGTAGGTGGATCATCAGTGTTAGAGCTAAAATTAGCATGTTTAAAGTGATTTTCATGCTTCCAGGGGCCCTAAACACAAGATTTATGGAATGGTTAAAAGTGCATGAAAATGGCCAATTTACTCACTCTGAGTTCTCAAAAAGGGTTTCTTC
Organism: Lissotriton vulgaris; assembly: GCF_964263255.1. Classification (NCBI taxonomy): domain Eukaryota; kingdom Metazoa; phylum Chordata; class Amphibia; order Caudata; family Salamandridae; genus Lissotriton; species Lissotriton vulgaris. The sequence goes on along the minus strand of NW_028253623.1, from coordinate 779,518 downwards.
ACCCCGGGAAATTAATTAAATACCATTTGGAGGCATTTAATGTTCGAGCAAAAACTGCTGATTTTCGACAAAAGAGATAACACCCCCCCATTACGTCATGCTTCAGAAATGTGGAAAATGGTCCGTTTTCAAATGTTTTATTTTTGAACGTCAGTTCACATTTGTAGGTGGATCATCAGTGTTAGAGCTAAAATTAGCATGTTTAAAGTGATTTTCATGCTTCCAGGGGCTCGGGAAGTGAATTAAATACTATTTGGAGGCATTTAATGTTCAATCAAAAACAGCTGATTTTTGACAAAAGAGATAACACCCCCCCATTACGTCATGCTTCAGAAATGTGGAAAATGGTCCGTTTTCAAATGTTTTATTTTTGAACGTCAGTTGACATTTGTAGGTGGATCATCAGTGTTAGAGCTAAAATTAGCATGTTTAAAGTGATTTTCATGCTTCCAGGGGCCCTAAACACAAGATTTATGGAATGGTTAAAAGTGCATGAAAATGGCCAATTTACTCACTCTGAGTTCTCAAAAAGTGTTTCTTCACCCCGGGAAGTTAATTAAATACCATTTGGAGGCATTTAATGTTCAAGCAGAAACGGCTGATTTTCGACAAAAGAGATAACACCCCCCCATTACGTCATGCTTCAGAAATGTGGAAAATGGTCCGTTTTCAAATGTTTTATTTTTGAACGTCAGTTCACATTTGTAAGTGGATCATCAGTGTTAGAGCTAAAATTAGCATGTTTAAAGTGATTTTCATGCTTCCAGGGGCTCGGGAAGTGAATTAAATACTATTTGGAGGCATTTAATGTTCAAGCAAAAACAGCTGATTTTTGACAAAAGAGATAACACCCCCCCATTACGTCATGCTTCAGAAATGTGGAAAATGGTCCGTTTTCAAATGTTTTATTTTTGAACGTCAGTTCACATTTGTAGGTGGATCATCAGTGTTAGAGCTAAAATGAGCATGTTTAAAGTGATTTTCATGCTTCCAGGGGCCCTAAACACAAGATTTATGGAATGGTTAAAAGTGCATGAAAATGGCCAATTTACTCACTCTGAGTTCCCAAAAAGGGTTTCTTGACCCCGGGAAGTTAATTAAATACCATTTGGAGGCATTTAATGTTCGAGCAAAAACTGCTGATTTTCGACAAAAGAGATAACACCCCCCCATTACGTCATGCTTCAGAAATGTGGAAAATGGTCCGTTTTCAAATGTTTTATTTTTGAACGTCAGTTCACATTTGTAGGTGGATCATCAGTGTTAGAGCTAAAATTAGCATGTTTAAAGTGATTTTCATGCTTCCAGGGGCTCGGGAAGTGAATTAAATACTATTTGGAGGCATTTAATGTTCAAGCAAAAACAGCTGATTTTTGACAAAAGAGATAACACCCCCCCATTATGTCATGCTTCAGAAATGTGGAAAATGGTCCGTTTTCAAATGTTTTATTTTTGAACGTCAGTTCACATTTGTAGGTGGATCATCAGTGTTAGAGCTAAAATTAGCATGTTTAAAGTGATTTTCATGCTTCCAGGGGCTCGGGAAGTGAATTAAATACTATTTGGAGGCATTTAATGTTCAAGCAAAAACAGCTGATTTTTGACAAAAGAGATAACACCCCCCCATTACGTCATGCTTCAGAAATGTGGAAAATGGTCCGTTTTCAAATGTTTTTATTTTTGAACGTCAGTTCACATTTGTAGGTGGATCATCAGTGTTAGAGCTAAAATTAGCATCTTTAAAGTGATTTTCATGCTTCCAGGGGCCCTAAACACAAGATTTATGGAATGGTTAAAAGTGCATGAAAATGGCCAATTTACTCACTCTGAGTTCTCAAAAAGTGTTTCTTCACCCCGGGAAGTTAATTAAATACCATTTGGAGGCATTTAATGTTCGAGCAGAAACGGCTGATTTTCGACAAAAGAGATAACACCCCCCCCCATTAAGTCATTCTTCAGAAATGTGGAAAATGGTCCGTTTTCAAATGTTTTATTTTGGAACGTCAGTTCACATTTGTAGGTGGATCATCAGTGTTAGAGCTAAAATTAGCATGTTTATAGTGATGTTCATGCTTCCAGGGGCTCGGGAAGTGAATTAAATACTATTTGGAGGCATTTAATGTTCAATCAAAAACAGCTGATTTTTGACAAAAGAGATAACACCCCCCCATTACGTCATGCTTCAGAAATGTGGAAAATGGTCCGTTTTAAAATGTTTTATTTTTGAATGTCAGTTCACATTTGTAGGTGGATCATCAGTGTTGGAGCTAAAATTAGCATGTTTAAAGTGATTTTCATGCTTCCAGGGGCCCTAAACACAAGATTTACTGAATGGTTAAATGTGCATGAAAATGGCCAATTTACTCACTCTGAGTTCTCAAAAAGGGTTTCTTCACCCCGGGAAGTTAATTAAATACCATTTGGAGGCATTTAATGTTCGAGCAAAAACGGCTGATTTTCGACAAAAGAGATAACACCCCCCCATTACGTCATGCTTCAGAAATGTGGAAAATGGTCCGTTTTCAAATGTTTTATTTTTGAACGTCAGTTCACATTTGTAGGTGGATCATCAGTGTTAGAGCTAAAATTAGCATGTTTAAAGTGATTTTCATGCTTCCAGGGGCCCTAAACACAAGATTTATGGAATGGTTAAAAGTGCATGAAAATGGCCAATTTACTCACTCTGAGTTCTCAAAAAGGGTTTCTTCACCCCGGGAAGTTAATTAAATACCATTTGGAGGCATTTAATGTTCGAGCAAAAACTGCTGATTTTCGACAAAAGAGATAACACCCCCATTACGTCATGCTTCAGAAATGTGGAAAATGGTCCGTTTTCAAATGTTTTATTTTTGAACGTCAGTTCACATTTGTAGGTGGATCATCAGTGTTAGAGCTAAAATTAGCATGTTTAAAGTGATTTTCATGCTTCCAGGGGCTCGGGAAGTGAATTAAATACTATTTGGAGGCATTTAATGTTCAAGCAAAAACAGCTGATTTTTGACAAAAGAGATAACACCCCCCCATTACGTCATGCTTCCGAAATGTGGAAAATGGTCCGTTTTCAAATGTTTTATTTTTGAACGTCAGTTCACATTTGTAGGTGGATCATCAGTGTTAGAGCTAAAATTAGCATGTTTAAAGTGATTTTCATGCTTCCAGGGGCCCTAAACACAAGATTTATGGAATGGTTAAAAGTGCATGAAAATGGCCAATTTACTCACTCTGAGTTCTCAAAAAGGGTTTCTTCACCCCGGGAAGTTAATTAAATACCATTTGGAGGCATTTAATGTTCGAGCAAAAACGGCTGATTTTCGACAAAAGAGATAACACCCCCCCATTACGTCATGCCTCAGAAATGTGGAAAATGGTCCGTTTTCAAATGTTTTATTTTTGAACATCAGTTCACATTTGTAGGTGGATCATCAGTGTTAGAGCTAAAATTAGCATGTTTAAAGTGATTTTCATGCTTCCAGGGGCTCGGGAAGTGAATTAAATACTATTTGGAGGCATTTAATGTTCAATCAAAAACAGCAGATTTTTGACAAAAGAGATAACACCCCCCCCCATTACGTCATGCTTCAGAAATGTGGAAAATGGTCCGTTTTCAAATGTTTTATTTTTGAACGTCAGTTCACATTTGTAGGTGGATCATCAGTGTTAGAGCTAAAATTAGCATGTTTAAAGTGATTTTCATGCTTCCAGGGGCCCTAAACACAAGATTTATGGAATGGTTAAAAGTGCATGAAAATGGCCAATTTACTCACTCTGAGTTCTCAAAAAGGGTTTCTTCACCCCGGGAAGTTAATTAAATACCATTTGGAGGCATTTAATGTTCGAGCAAAAACCGCTGATTTTCGACAAAAGAGATAACACCCCCCCATTACGTCATGCTTCAGAAATGTGGAAAATGGTCAGTTTTCAAATGTTTTATTTTTGAATGGCAGTTCACATTTGTAGGTGGATCATCAGTGTTAGAGCTAAAATTAGCATGTTTAAGGTGATTTTCATGCTTCCAGGGGCTCGGGAAGTGAATTAAATACTATTTGGAGGCATTTAATGTTCAAGCAAAAACAGCTGATTTTTGACAAAAGAGATAACACCCCCCCATTACGTCATGCTTCAGAAATGTGGAAAATGGTCCGTTTTCAAATGTTTTGTTTTTGAACGTCAGTTCACATTTGTAGGTGGATCATCAGTGTTAGAGCTAAAATTAGCATGTTTAAAGTGATTTTCATGCTTCCAGGGGCCCTAAACACAAGATTTATGGAATGGTTAAAAGTGCATGAAAATGGCCAATTTACTCACTCTGAGTTCTCAAAAAGGGTTTCTTCACCCCGGGAAGTTAATTAAATACCATTTGAAGGCATTTAATGTTCGAGCAAAAAGGGCTGAATTTCGACAAAAGAGATAACACCCCCCCATTACGTCATGCTTCAGAAATGTGGAAAATGGTCCGTTTTCAAATGTTTTATTTTTGAACATCAGTTCAAATTTGTAGGTGGATCATCAGTGTTAGAGCTAAAATTAGCATGTTTAAAGTGATTTTCATGCTTCCAGGGGCTCGGGAAGTGAATTAAATACTATTTGGAGGCATTTAATGTTCAATCAAAAACAGCTGATTTTTGACAAAAGAGATAACACCCCCCCATTACGTCATGCTTCAGAAATGTGGAAAATGGTCCGTTTTCAAATGTTTTATTTTTGAACGTCAGTTCACATTTGTAGGTGGATCATCAGTGTTAGAGCTAAAATTAGCATGTTTAAAGTGATTTTCATGCTTCCAGGGGCCCTAAACACAAGATTTATGGAATGGTTAAAAGTGCATGAAAATGGCCAATTTACTCACTCTGAGTTCTCAAAAAGGGTTTCTTCACCCCGGGAAGTTAAGTAAATACCATTTGGAGGCATTTAATGTTCGAGCAAAAACGGCTGATTTTCGACAAAAGAGATAACACCCCCCCATTACGTCATGCTTCAGAAATGTGGAAAATGGTCCGTTTTCAAATGTTTTATTTTTGAACGTCAGTTCACATTTGTAGGTGGATCATCAGTGTTAGAGCTAAAATTAGCATGTTTAAAGTGATTTTCATGCTTCCAGGGGCTCGGGAAGAGAATTAAATACTATTTGGAGGCATTTAATGTTCAATCAAAAACAGCTGATTTTTGGCAAAAGAGATAACACCCCCCCCCATTACGTCATGCTTCAGAAATGTGGAAAATGGTCAGTTTTCAAATGTTTTATTTTTGAACGTCAGTTCACATTTGTAGGTGGATCATCAGTGTTAGAGCTAAAATTAGCATGTTTAAAGTGATTTTCATGCTTCCAGGGGCCCTAAACTCAAGATTTATGGAATGGTTAAAAGTGCATGAAAATGGCCAATTTATTCACTCTGAGTTCTCAAAAAGGGTTTCTTTACCCCGGAAAGTTAATTAAATACCATTTGGAGGCATTTAATGTTCGAGCAAAAACGGCTGATTTTCGACAAAAGAGATAACACCCCCCCATTACGTCATGCTTCAGAAATGTGGAAAATGGTCCGTTTTCAAATGTTTTATTTTTGAACGTCAGTTCACATTTGTAGGTGGATCATCAGTGTTAGAGCTAAAATTAGCATGTTTAAAGTGATTTTCATGCTTCCAGGGGCTCGGGAAGTGAATTAAATACTATTTAGAGGCATTTAATGTTCAATCAAAAACAGCTGATTTTTGACAAAAGAGATAACACCCCCCCATTACGTCATGCTTCAGAAATGTGGAAAATGGTCCGTTTTCAAATGTTTTATTTTTGAACGTCAGTTCTCATTTGTAGGTGGATCATCAGTGTTAGAGCTAAAATTAGCATGTTTAAAGTGATTTTCATGCTTCCAGGGGCTCGGGAAGTGAATTAAATACTATTTGGAGGCATTTAATGTTCAAGCAAAAACAGCTGATTTTTGACAAAAGAGATAACACCCCCCCATTACGTCATGCTTCAGAAATGTGGAAAATGGTCCGTTTTCAAATGTTTTATTTTTGAACATCAGTTCACATTTGTAGGTGGATCATCAGTGTTAGAGCTAAAATTAGCATGTTTAAAGTGATTTTCATGCTTCCAGGGGCTCGGGAAGTGCATTAAATACTATTTGGAGGCATTTAATGTTCAATCAAAAACAGCTGATTTTTGACAAAAGAGATAACACCCCCCCATTACGTCATGCTTCAGAAATGTGGAAAATGGTCCGTTTTCAAATGTTTTATTTTTGAACGTCAGTTCACATTTGTAGGTGGGTCATCAGTGTTAGAGCTAAAATTAGCATGTTTAAAGTGATTTTCATGCTTCCAGGGGCCCTAAACACAAGATTTATGGAATGGTTAAAAGTGCATGAAAATGGCCAATTTACTCACTCTGAGTTCTCAAAAAGGGTTTCTTCACCCCGGGAAGTTAATTAAATACCATTTTGAGGCATTTAATGTTCGAGCAAAAACGGCTGATTTTCGACAAAAGAGATAACACCCCCCCATTACGTCATGCTTCAGAAATGTGGAAAATGGTCCGTTTTCAAATGTTTTATTTTTGAACATCAGTTCACATTTGTAGGTGGATCATCAGTGTTAGAGCTAAAATTAGCATGTTTAAAGTGATTTTCGGGAAGTGAATTAAATACTATTTGGAGGCATTTAATGTTCAATCAAAAACAGCTGATTTTTGACCAAAGAGATAACACTCCCCCATTACGTCATGCTTCAGAAATGTGGAAAATGGTCCGTTTTCAAATGTTTTATTTTTGAACATCAGTTCACATTTGTAGGTGGATCATCAGTGTTAGAGCTAAAATTAGCATGTTTAAAGTGATTTTCATGCTTCCAGGGGCCCTAAACACAAGATTTATGGAATGGTTAAAAGTGCATGAAAATGGCCAATTTACTCACTCTGAGTTCTCAAAAAGGGTTTCTTCACCCCGGGAAGTTAATTAAATACCATTTGGAGGCATTTAATGTTATAGCAAAAACGGCTCATTTTCGACAAAAGAGATAACACCCCCCCCATTACGTCATGCTTCAGAAATGTGGAAAATGGTCCGTTTTCCAATGTTTTATTTTTGAACGTCAGTTCACATTTGTAGATGGATCATCAGTGTTAGAGCTAAAATTTGCATGTTTAAAGTGATTTTCATGCTTCCAGGGGCTCGGGAAGTGAATTAAATACTATTTGGAGGCATTTAATGTTCAAGCAAAAACAGCTGATTTTTGACAAAAGAGATAACACCCCCCCATTACGTCATGCTTCAGAAATGTGGAAAATGGTCCGTTTTCAAATGTTTTATTTTTGAACGTCAGTTCACATTTGTAGGTGGATCATCAGTGTTAGAGCTAAAATTAGCATGTTTAAAGTGATTTTCATGCTTCCAGGGGCCCTAAACACAAGATTTATGGAATGGTTAAAAGTGCATGAAAATGGCCAATTTACTCACTCTGAGTTCTCAAAAAGGGTTTCTTCACCCCGGGAAATTAATTAAATACCATTTGGAGGCATTTAATGTTCGAGCAAAAACTGCTGATTTTCGACAAAAGAGATAACACCCCCCCATTACGTCATGCTTCAGAAATGTGGAAAATGGTCCGTTTTCAAATGTTTTATTTTTGAACGTCAGTTCACATTTGTAGGTGGATCATCAGTGTTAGAGCTAAAATTAGCATGTTTAAAGTGATTTTCATGCTTCCAGGGGCTCGGGAAGTGAATTAAATACTATTTGGAGGCATTTAATGTTCAAGCAAAAACAGCTGATTTTTGACAAAAGAGATAACACCCCCCCATTACGTCATGCTTCAGAAATGTGGAAAATGGTCCGTTTTCAAATGTTTTATTTTTGAACGTCAGTTCACATTTGTAGGTGGATCATCAGTGTTAGAGCTAAAATTAGCATGTTTAAAGTGATTTTCATGCTTCCAGGGGCCCTAAACACAAGATTTATGGAATGGTTAAAAGTGCATGAAAATGGCCAATTTACTCACTCTGAGTTCTCAAAAAGGGTTTCTTCACCCCGGGAAGTTAATTAAATACCATTTGGAGGCATTTAATGTTCGAGCAAAAACGGCTGATTTTCGACAAAAGAGATAACACCCCCCCATTACGTCATGCTTCAGAAATGTGGAAAATGGTCCGTTTTCAAATGTTTTATTTTTGAACATCAGTTCACATTTGTAGGTGGATCATCAGTGTTAGAGCTAAAATTAGCATGTTTAAAGTGATTTTCATGCTTCCAGGGGCTCGGGAAGTGAATTAAATACTATTTGGAGGCATTTAATGTTCAATCAAAAACAGCTGATTTTTGACAAAAGAGATAACACCCCCCCCATTACGTCATGCTTCAGAAATGTGGAAAATGGTCCGTTTTCAAATGTTTTATTTTTGAACGTCAGTTCACATTTGTAGGCGGATCATCAGTGTTAGAGCTAAAATTAGCATGTTTAAAGTGATTTTCATGCTTCCAGGGGCCCTAAACACAAGATTTATGGAATGGTTAAAAGTGCATGAAAATGGCCAATTTACTCACTCTGAGTTCTCAAAAAGGGTTTCTTCACCCCGGGAAGTTAATTAAATACCATTTGGAGGCATTTAATGTTCGAGCAAAAACGGCTGATTTTCGACAAAAGAGATAACACCCCCCCATTACGTCATGCTTCAGAAATGTGGAAAATGGTCCGTTTTCAAATGTTTTATTTTTGAACGTCAGTTCACATTTGTAGGTGGATCATCAGTGTTAGAGCTAAAATTAGCATGTTTAAAGTGATTTTCATGCTTCCAGGGGCTCGGGAAGAGAATTAAATACTATTTGGAGGCATTTAATGTTCAATCAAAAACAGCTGATTTTTGACAAAAGAGATAACACCCCCCCATTACGTCATGCTTCAGAAATGTGGAAAATGGTCCGTTTTCAAATGTTTTATTTTTGAACGTCAGTTCACATTTGTCGGTGGATCATCAGTGTTAGAGCTAAAATTAGCATGTTTAAGGTGATTTTCATGCTTCCAGGGGCTCGGGAAGTGAATTAAATACTATTTGGAGGCATTTAATGTTCAAGCAAAAACAGCTGATTTTTGACAAAAGAGATAACACCCCCCCATTACGTCATGCTTCAGAAATGTGGAAAATGGTCCGTTTTCAAATGTTTTGTTTTTGAACGTCAGTTCACATTTGTAGGTGGATCATCAGTGTTAGAGCTAAAATTAGCATGTTTAAAGTGATTTTCATGCTTCCAGGGGCCCTAAACACAAGATTTATGGAATGGTTAAAAGTGCATGAAAATGGCCAATTTACTCACTCTGAGTTCTCAAAAAGGGTTTCTTCACCCCGGGAAGTTAATTAAATACCATTTGAAGGCATTTAATGTTCGAGCAAAAAGGGCTGAATTTCGACAAAAGAGATAACACCCCCCCATTACGTCATGCTTCAGAAATGTGGAAAATGGTCCGTTTTCAAATGTTTTATTTTTGAACATCAGTTCACATTTGTAGGTGGATCATCAGTGTTAGAGCTAAAATTAGCATGTTTAAAGTGATTTTCATGCTTCCAGGGGCTCGGGAAGTGAATTAAATACTATTTGGAGGCATTTAATGTTCAATCAAAAACAGCTGATTTTTGACAAAAGAGATAACACCCCCCCATTACGTCATGCTTCAGAAATGTGGAAAATGGTCCGTTTTCAAATGTTTTATTTTTGAACGTCAGTTCACATTTGTAGGTGGATCATCAGTGTTAGAGCTAAAATTAGCATGTTTAAAGTGATTTTCATGCTTCCAGGGGCCCTAAACACAAGATTTATGGAATGGTTAAAAGTGCATGAAAATGGCCAATTTACTCACTCTGAGTTCTCAAAAAGGGTTTCTTCACCCCGGGAAGTTAAGTAAATACCATTTGGAGGCATTTAATGTTCGAGCAAAAACGGCTGATTTTCGACAAAAGAGATAACACCCCCCCATTACGTCATGCTTCAGAAATGTGGAAAATGGTCCGTTTTCAAATGTTTTATTTTTGAACGTCAGTTCACATTTGTAGGTGGATCATCAGTGTTAGAGCTAAAATTAGCATGTTTAAAGTGATTTTCATGCTTCCAGGGGCTCGGGAAGAGAATTAAATACTATTTGGAGGCATTTAATGTTCAATCAAAAACAGCTGATTTTTGGCAAAAGAGATAACACCCCCCCCCCATTACGTCATGCTTCAGAAATGTGGAAAATGGTCAGTTTTCAAATGTTTTATTTTTGAACGTCAGTTCACATTTGTAGGTGGATCATCAGTGTTAGAGCTAAAATTAGCATGTTTAAAGTGATTTTCATGCTTCCAGGGGCCCTAAACTCAAGATTTATGGAATGGTTAAAAGTGCATGAAAATGGCCAATTTATTCACTCTGAGTTCTCAAAAAGGGTTTCTTTACCCCGGAAAGTTAATTAAATACCATTTGGAGGCATTTAATGTTCGAGCAAAAACGGCTGATTTTCGACAAAAGAGATAACACCCCCCCATTACGTCATGCTTCAGAAATGTGGAAAATGGTCCGTTTTCAAATGTTTTATTTTTGAACGTCAGTTCACATTTGTAGGTGGATCATCAGTGTTAGAGCTAAAATTAGCATGTTTAAAGTGATTTTCATGCTTCCAGGGGCTCGGGAAGTGAATTAAATACTATTTAGAGGCATTTAATGTTCAATCAAAAACAGCTGATTTTTGACAAAAGAGATAACACCCCCCCATTACGTCATGCTTCAGAAATGTGGAAAATGGTCCGTTTTCAAATGTTTTATTTTTGAACGTCAGTTCTCATTTGTAGGTGGATCATCAGTGTTAGAGCTAAAATTAGCATGTTTAAAGTGATTTTCATGCTTCCAGGGGCTCGGGAAGTGAATTAAATACTATTTGGAGGCATTTAATGTTCAAGCAAAAACAGCTGATTTTTGACAAAAGAGATAACACCCCCCCATTACGTCATGCTTCAGAAATGTGGAAAATGGTCCGTTTTCAAATGTTTTATTTTTGAACGTCAGTTCTCATTTGTAGGTGGATCATCAGTGTTAGAGCTAAAATTAGCATGTTTAAAGTGATTTTCATGCTTCCAGGGGCTCGGGAAGTGAATTAAATACTATTTGGAGGCATTTAATGTTCAAGCAAAAACAGCTGATTTTCGACAAAAGAGATAACACCCCCCCATTACGTCATGCTTCAGAAATGTGGAAAATGGTCCGTTTTCAAATGTTTTATTTTTGAACATCAGTTCACATTTGTAGGTGGATCATCAGTGTTAGAGCTAAAATTAGCATGTTTAAAGTGATTTTCATGCTTCCAGGGGCTCGGGAAGTGAATTAAATACTATTTGGAGGCATTTAATGTTCAATCAAAAACAGCTGATTTTTGACAAAAGAGATAACACCCCCCCATTACGTCATGCTTCAGAAATGTGGAAAATGGTCCGTTTTCAAATGTTTTATTTTTGAACGTCAGTTCACATTTGTAGGTGGATCATCAGTGTTAGAGCTAAAATTAGCATGTTTAAAGTGATTTTCATGCTTCCAGGGGCCCTAAACACAAGATTTATGGAATGGTTAAAAGTGCATGAAAATGGCCAATTTACTCACTCTGAGTTCTCAAAAAGGGTTTCTTCACCCCGGGAAGTTAAGTAAATACCATTTGGAGGCATTTAATGTTCGAGCAAAAACGGCTGATTTTCGACAAAAGAGATAACACCCCCCCATTACGTCATGCTTCAGAAATGTGGAAAATGGTCCGTTTTCAAATGTTTTATTTTTGAACGTCAGTTCACATTTGTAGGTGGATCATCAGTGTTAGAGCTAAAATTAGCATGTTTAAAGTGATTTTCATGCTTCCAGGGGCTCGGGAAGAGAATTAAATACTATTTGGAGGCATTTAATGTTCAATCAAAAACAGCTGATTTTTGGCAAAAGAGATAACACCCCCCCCCATTACGTCATGCTTCAGAAATGTGGAAAATGGTCAGTTTTCAAATGTTTTATTTTTGAACGTCAGTTCACATTTGTAGGTGGATCATCAGTGTTAGAGCTAAAATTAGCATGTTTAAAGTGATTTTCATGCTTCCAGGGGCCCTAAACTCAAGATTTATGGAATGGTTAAAAGTGCATGAAAATGGCCAATTTATTCACTCTGAGTTCTCAAAAAGGGTTTCTTTACCCCGGAAAGTTAATTAAATACCATTTGGAGGCATTTAATGTTCGAGCAAAAACGGCTGATTTTCGACAAAAGAGATAACACCCCCCCATTACGTCATGCTTCAGAAATGTGGAAAATGGTCCGTTTTCAAATGTTTTATTTTTGAACGTCAGTTCACATTTGTAGGTGGATCATCAGTGTTAGAGCTAAAATTAGCATGTTTAAAGTGATTTTCATGCTTCCAGGGGCTCGGGAAGTGAATTAAATACTATTTAGAGGCATTTAATGTTCAATCAAAAACAGCTGATTTTTGACAAAAGAGATAACACCCCCCCATTACGTCATGCTTCAGAAATGTGGAAAATGGTCCGTTTTCAAATGTTTTATTTTTGAACGTCAGTTCTCATTTGTAGGTGGATCATCAGTGTTAGAGCTAAAATTAGCATGTTTAAAGTGATTTTCATGCTTCCAGGGGCTCGGGAAGTGAATTAAATACTATTTGGAGGCATTTAATGTTCAAGCAAAAACAGCTGATTTTTGACAAAAGAGATAACACCCCCCCATTACGTCATGCTTCAGAAATGTGGAAAATGGTCCGTTTTCAAATGTTTTATTTTTGAACATCAGTTCACATTTGTAGGTGGATCATCAGTGTTAGAGCTAAAATTAGCATGTTTAAAGTGATTTTCATGCTTCCAGGGGCTCGGGAAGTGCATTAAATACTATTTGGAGGCATTTAATGTTCAATCAAAAACAGCTGATTTTTGACAAAAGAGATAACACCCCCCCATTACGTCATGCTTCAGAAATGTGGAAAATGGTCCGTTTTCAAATGTTTTATTTTTGAACGTCAGTTCACATTTGTAGGTGGGTCATCAGTGTTAGAGCTAAAATTAGCATGTTTAAAGTGATTTTCATGCTTCCAGGGGCCCTAAACACAAGATTTATGGAATGGTTAAAAGTGCATGAAAATGGCCAATTTACTCACTCTGAGTTCTCAAAAAGGGTTTCTTCACCCCGGGAAGTTAATTAAATACCATTTTGAGGCATTTAATGTTCGAGCAAAAACGGCTGATTTTCGACAAAAGAGATAACACCCCCCCATTACGTCATGCTTCAGAAATGTGGAAAATGGTCCGTTTTCAAATGTTTTATTTTTGAACATCAGTTCACATTTGTAGGTGGATCATCAGTGTTAGAGCTAAAATTAGCATGTTTAAAGTGATTTTCATGCTTCCAGGGGCTCGGGAAGTGAATTAAATACTATTTGGAGGCATTTAATGTTCAATCAAAAACAGCTGATTTTTGACCAAAGAGATAACACTCCCCCATTACGTCATGCTTCAGAAATGTGGAAAATGGTCCGTTTTCAAATGTTTTATTTTTGAACATCAGTTCACATTTGTAGGTGGATCATCAGTGTTAGAGCTAAAATTAGCATGTTTAAAGTGATTTTCATGCTTCCAGGGGCCCTAAACACAAGATTTATGGAATGGTTAAAAGTGCATGAAAATGGCCAATTTACTCACTCTGAGTTCTCAAAAAGGGTTTCTTCACCCCGGGAAGTTAATTAAATACCATTTGGAGGCATTTAATGTTATAGCAAAAACGGCTCATTTTCGACAAAAGAGATAACACCCCCCCCATTACGTCATGCTTCAGAAATGTGGAAAATGGTCCGTTTTCCAATGTTTTATTTTTGAACGTCAGTTCACATTTGTAGATGGATCATCAGTGTTAGAGCTAAAATTTGCATGTTTAAAGTGATTTTCATGCTTCCAGGGGCTCGGGAAGTGAATTAAATACTATTTGGAGGCATTTAATGTTCAAGCAAAAACAGCTGATTTTTGACAAAAGAGATAACACCCCCCCATTACGTCATGCTTCAGAAATGTGGAAAATGGTCCGTTTTCAAATGTTTTATTTTTGAACGTCAGTTCACATTTGTAGGTGGATCATCAGTGTTAGAGCTAAAATTAGCATGTTTAAAGTGATTTTCATGCTTCCAGGGGCCCTAAACACAAGATTTATGGAATGGTTAAAAGTGCATGAAAATGGCCAATTTACTCACTCTGAGTTCTCAAAAAGGGTTTCTTCACCCCGGGAAATTAATTAAATACCATTTGGAGGCATTTAATGTTCGAGCAAAAACTGCTGATTTTCGACAAAAGAGATAACACCCCCCCATTACGTCATGCTTCAGAAATGTGGAAAATGGTCCGTTTTCAAATGTTTTATTTTTGAACGTCAGTTCACATTTGTAGGTGGATCATCAGTGTTAGAGCTAAAATTAGCATGTTTAAAGTGATTTTCATGCTTCCAGGGGCTCGGGAAGTGAATTAAATACTATTTGGAGGCATTTAATGTTCAATCAAAAACAGCTGATTTTTGACAAAAGAGATAACACCCCCCCCATTACGTCATGCTTCAGAAATGTGGAAAATGGTCCGTTTTCAAATGTTTTATTTTTGAACGTCAGTTCACATTTGTAGGTGGAACATCAGTGTTAGAGCTAAAATTAGCATGTTTAAAGTGATTTTCATGCTTCCAGGGGCCCTAAACACAAGATTTATGGAATGGTTAAAAGTGCATGAAAATGGCCAATTTACTCACTCTGAGTTCTCAAAAAGGGTTTCTTCACCCCGGGAAGTTAATTAAATACCATTTGGAGGCATTAAATGTTCGAGCAAAAACGGCTGATTTTCGACAAAAGAGATAACACCCCCCCATTACGTCATGCTTCAGAAATGTGGAAAATGGTCCGTTTTCAAATGTTTTATTTTTGAACGTCAGTTCACATTTGTAGGTGGATCATCAGTGTTAGAGCTAAAATTAGCATGTTTAAAGTGATTTTCATGCTTCCAGGGGCTCGGGAAGTGAATTAAATACTATTTGGAGGCATTTAATGTTCAAGCAAAAACAGCTGATTTTTGACAAAAGAGATAACACCCCCCCATTACGTCATGCTTCAGAAATGTGGAAAATGGTCCGTTTTCAAATGTTTTATTTTTGAACGTCAGTTCACATTTGTAGGTGGATCATCAGTGTTAGAGCTAAAATTAGCATGTTTAAAGTGATTTTCATGCTTCCAGGGGCCCTAAACACAAGATTTATGGAATGGTTAAAAGTGCATGAAAATGGCCAATTTACTCACTCTGAGTTCTCAAAAAGGGTTTCTTCACCCCGGGAAGTTAATTAAATACCATTTGGAGGCATTTAATGTTCGAGCAAAAACGGCTGATTTTCGACAAAAGAGATAACACCCCCCCATTACGTCATGCTTCAGAAATGTGGAAAATGGTCCGTTTTCAAATGTTTTATTTTTGAACATCAGTTCACATTTGTAGGTGGATCATCAGTGTTAGAGCTAAAATTAGCATGTTTAAAGTGATTTTCATGCTTCCAGGGGCTCGGGAAGTGAATTAAATACTATTTGGAGGCATTTAATGTTCAATCAAAAACAGCTGATTTTTGACAAAAGAGATAACACCCCCCCCATTACGTCATGCTTCAGAAATGTGGAAAATGGTCCGTTTTCAAATGTTTTATTTTTGAACGTCAGTTCACATTTGTAGGCGGATCATCAGTGTTAGAGCTAAAATTAGCATGTTTAAAGTGATTTTCATGCTTCCAGGGGCCCTAAACACAAGATTTATGGAATGGTTAAAAGTGCATGAAAATGGCCAATTTACTCACTCTGAGTTCTCAAAAAGGGTTTCTTCACCCCGGGAAGTTAATTAAATACCATTTGGAGGCATTTAATGTTCGAGCAAAAACGGCTGATTTTCGACAAAAGAGATAACACCCCCCCATTACGTCATGCTTCAGAAATGTGGAAAATGGTCCGTTTTCAAATGTT
Organism: Lissotriton vulgaris; assembly: GCF_964263255.1. Classification (NCBI taxonomy): domain Eukaryota; kingdom Metazoa; phylum Chordata; class Amphibia; order Caudata; family Salamandridae; genus Lissotriton; species Lissotriton vulgaris. Next base: position 763,500 of record NW_028253623.1, on the reverse strand, counting down.
TTATTTTTGAACGTCAGTTCACATTTGTAGGTGGATCATCAGTGTTAGAGCTAAAATTAGCATGTTTAAAGTGATTTTCATGCTTCCAGGGGCTCGGGAAGAGAATTAAATACTATTTGGAGGCATTTAATGTTCAATCAAAAACAGCTGATTTTTGGCAAAAGAGATAACACCCCCCCCCATTACGTCATGCTTCAGAAATGTGGAAAATGGTCCGTTTTCAAATGTTTTATTTTTGAACGTCAGTTCACATTTGTAGGTGGATCATCAGTGTTAGAGCTAAAATTAGCATGTTTAAAGTGATTTTCATGCTTCCAGGGGCCCTAAACTCAAGATTTATGGAATGGTTAAAAGTGCATGAAAATGGCCAATTTATTCACTCTGAGTTCTCAAAAAGGGTTTCTTTACCCCGGAAAGTTAATTAAATACCATTTGGAGGCATTTAATGTTCGAGCAAAAACGGCTGATTTTCGACAAAAGAGATAACACCCCCCCCATTACGTCATGCTTCAGAAATGTGGAAAATGGTCCGTTTTCAAATGTTTTATTTTTGAACGTCAGTTCACATTTGTAGGTGGATCATCAGTGTTAGAGCTAAAATTAGCATGTTTAAAGTGATTTTCATGCTTCCAGGGGCTCGGGAAGTGAATTAAATACTATTTGGAGGCATTTAATGTTCAATCAAAAACAGCTGATTTTTGACAAAAGAGATAACACCCCCCCATTACGTCATGCTTCAGAAATGTGGAAAATGGTCCGTTTTCAAATGTTTTATTTTTGAACGTCAGTTCTCATTTGTAGGTGGATCATCAGTGTTAGAGCTAAAATTAGCATGTTTAAAGTGATTTTCATGCTTCCAGGGGCTCGGGAAGTGAATTAAATACTATTTGGAGGCATTTAATGTTCAAGCAAAAACAGCTGATTTTTGACAAAAGAGATAACACCCCCCCATTAAGTCATGCTTCAGAAATGTGGAAAATGGTCCGTTTTCAAATGTTTTATTTTTGAACATCAGTTCACATTTGTAGGTGGATCATCAGTGTTAGAGCTAAAATTAGCATGTTTAAAGTGATTTTCATGCTTCCAGGGGCTCGGGAAGTGCATTAAATACTATTTGGAGGCATTTAATGTTCAATCAAAAACAGCTGATTTTTGACAAAAGAGATAACACCCCCCCATTACGTCATGCTTCAGAAATGTGGAAAATGGTCCGTTTTCAAATGTTTTATTTTTGAACGTCAGTTCACATTTGTCGGTGGATCATCAGTGTTAGAGCTAAAATTAGCATGTTTAAAGTGATTTTCATGCTTCCAGGGGCCCTAAACACAAGATTTATGGAATGGTTAAAAGTGCATGAAAATGGCCAATTTACTCACTCTGAGTTCTCAAAAAGGGTTTCTTCACCCCGGGAAGTTAATTAAATACCATTTTGAGGCATTTAATGTTCGAGCAAAAACGGCTGATTTTCGACAAAAGAGATAACACCCCCCCATTACGTCATGCTTCAGAAATGTGGAAAATGGTCCGTTTTCAAATGTTTTATTTTTGAACGTCAGTTCAAATTTGTAGGTGGATCATCAGTGTTAGAGCTAAAATTAGCATGTTTAAAGTGATTTTCATGCTTCCAGGGGCTCGGGAAGTGAATTAAATACTATTTGGAGGCATTTAATGTTCAAGCAAAAACAGCTGATTTTTGACAAAAGAGATAACACCCCCCCATTACGTCATGCTTCAGAAATGTGGAAAATGGTCCGTTTTCAAATGTTTTATTTTTGAACGTCAGTTCACATTTGTAGGTGGATCATCAGTGTTAGAGCTAAAATGAGCATGTTTAAAGTGATTTTCATGCTTCCAGGGGCCCTAAACACAAGATTTATGGAATGGTTAAAAGTGCATGAAAATGGCCAATTTACTCACTCTGAGTTCCCAAAAAGGGTTTCTTGACCCCGGGAAGTTAATTAAATACCATTTGGAGGCATTTAATGTTCGAGCAAAAACTGCTGATTTTCGACAAAAGAGATAACACCCCCCCATTACGTCATGCTTCAGAAATGTGGAAAATGGTCCGTTTTCAAATGTTTTATTTTTGAACGTCAGTTCACATTTGTAGGTGGATCATCAGTGTTAGAGCTAAAATTAGCATGTTTAAAGTGATTTTCATGCTTCCAGGGGCTCGGGAAGTGAATTAAATACTATTTGGAGGCATTTAATGTTCAAGCAAAAACAGCTGATTTTTGACAAAAGAGATAACACCCCCCCATTATGTCATGCTTCAGAAATGTGGAAAATGGTCCGTTTTCAAATGTTTTATTTTTGAACGTCAGTTCACATTTGTAGGTGGATCATCAGTGTTAGAGCTAAAATTAGCATGTTTAAAGTGATTTTCATGCTTCCAGGGGCTCTGGAAGTGAATTAAATACTATTTGGAGGCATTTAATGTTCAAGCAAAAACAGCTGATTTTTGACAAAAGAGATAACACCCCCCCATTACGTCATGCTTCAGAAATGTGGAAAATGGTCCGTTTTCAAATGTTTTTATTTTTGAACGTCAGTTCACATTTGTAGGTGGATCATCAGTGTTAGAGCTAAAATTAGCATCTTTAAAGTGATTTTCATGCTTCCAGGGGCCCTAAACACAAGATTTATGGAATGGTTAAAAGTGCATGAAAATGGCCAATTTACTCACTCTGAGTTCTCAAAAAGTGTTTCTTCACCCCGGGAAGTTAATTAAATACCATTTGGAGGCATTTAATGTTCGAGCAGAAACGGCTGATTTTCGACAAAAGAGATAACACCCCCCCCCATTAAGTCATGCTTCAGAAATGTGGAAAATGGTCCGTTTTCAAATGTTTTATTTTGGAACGTCAGTTCACATTTGTAGGTGGATCATCAGTGTTAGAGCTAAAATTAGCATGTTTATAGTGATGTTCATGCTTCCAGGGGCTCGGGAAGTGAATTAAATACTCTTTGGAGGCATTTAATGTTCAATCAAAAACAGCTGATTTTTGACAAAAGAGATAACACCCCCCCATTACGTCATGCTTCAGAAATGTGGAAAATGGTCCGTTTTAAAATGTTTTATTTTTGAATGTCAGTTCACATTTGTAGGTGGATCATCAGTGTTGGAGCTAAAATTAGCATGTTTAAAGTGATTTTCATGCTTCCAGGGGCCCTAAACACAAGATTTACTGAATGGTTAAATGTGCATGAAAATGGCCAATTTACTCACTCTGAGTTCTCAAAAAGGGTTTCTTCACCCCGGGAAGTTAATTAAATACCATTTGGAGGCATTTAATGTTCGAGCAAAAACGGCTGATTTTCGACAAAAGAGATAACACCCCCCCATTACGTCATGCTTCAGAAATGTGGAAAATGGTCCGTTTTCAAATGTTTTATTTTTGAACGTCAGTTCACATTTGTAGGTGGATCATCAGTGTTAGAGCTAAAATTAGCATGTTTAAAGTGATTTTCATGCTTCCAGGGGCCCTAAACACAAGATTTATGGAATGGTTAAAAGTGCATGAAAATGGCCAATTTACTCACTCTGAGTTCTCAAAAAGGGTTTCTTCACCCCGGGAAGTTAATTAAATACCATTTGGAGGCATTTAATGTTCGAGCAAAAACTGCTGATTTTCGACAAAAGAGATAACACCCCCATTACGTCATGCTTCAGAAATGTGGAAAATGGTCCGTTTTCAAATGTTTTATTTTTGAACGTCAGTTCACATTTGTAGGTGGATCATCAGTGTTAGAGCTAAAATTAGCATGTTTAAAGTGATTTTCATGCTTCCAGGGGCTCGGGAAGTGAATTAAATACTATTTGGAGGCATTTAATGTTCAAGCAAAAACAGCTGATTTTTGACAAAAGAGATAACACCCCCCCATTACGTCATGCTTCTGAAATGTGGAAAATGGTCCGTTTTCAAATGTTTTATTTTTGAACGTCAGTTCACATTTGTAGGTGGATCATCAGTGTTAGAGCTAAAATTAGCATGTTTAAAGTGATTTTCATGCTTCCAGGGGCCCTAAACACAAGATTTATGGAATGGTTAAAAGTGCATGAAAATGGCCAATTTACTCACTCTGAGTTCTCAAAAAGGGTTTCTTCACCCCGGGAAGTTAATTAAATACCATTTGGAGGCATTTAATGTTCGAGCAAAAACGGCTGATTTTCGACAAAAGAGATAACACCCCCCCATTACGTCATGCTTCAGAAATGTGGAAAATGGTCCGTTTTCAAATGTTTTATTTTTGAACATCAGTTCACATTTGTAGGTGGATCATCAGTGTTAGAGCTAAAATTAGCATGTTTAAAGTGATTTTCATGCTTCCAGGGGCTCGGGAAGTGAATTAAATACTATTTGGAGGCATTTAATGTTCAATCAAAAACAGCAGATTTTTGACAAAAGAGATAACACCCCCCCCCCCCATTACGTCATGCTTCAGAAATGTGGAAAATGGTCCGTTTTCAAATGTTTTATTTTTGAACGTCAGTTCACATTTGTAGGTGGATCATCAGTGTTAGAGCTAAAATTAGCATGTTTAAAGTGATTTTCATGCTTCCAGGGGCCCTAAACACAAGATTTATGGAATGGTTAAAAGTGCATGAAAATGGCCAATTTACTCACTCTGAGTTCTCAAAAAGGGTTTCTTCACCCCGGGAAGTTAATTAAATACCATTTGGAGGCATTTAATGTTCGAGCAAAAACCGCTGATTTTCGACAAAAGAGATAACACCCCCCCATTACGTCATGCTTCAGAAATGTGGAAAATGGTCCGTTTTCAAATGTTTTATTTTTGAATGGCAGTTCACATTTGTAGGTGGATCATCAGTGTTAGAGCTAAAATTAGCATGTTTAAGGTGATTTTCATGCTTCCAGGGGCTCGGGAAGTGAATTAAATACTATTTGGAGGCATTTAATGTTCAAGCAAAAACAGCTGATTTTTGACAAAAGAGATAACACCCCCCCATTACGTCATGCTTCAGAAATGTGGAAAATGGTCCGTTTTCAAATGTTTTGTTTTTGAACGTCAGTTCACATTTGTAGGTGGATCATCAGTGTTAGAGCTAAAATTAGCATGTTTAAAGTGATTTTCATGCTTCCAGGGGCCCTAAACACAAGATTTATGGAATGGTTAAAAGTGCATGAAAATGGCCAATTTACTCACTCTGAGTTCTCAAAAAGGGTTTCTTCACCCCGGGAAGTTAATTAAATACCATTTGAAGGCATTTAATGTTCGAGCAAAAAGGGCTGAATTTCGACAAAAGAGATAACACCCCCCCATTACGTCATGCTTCAGAAATGTGGAAAATGGTCCGTTTTCAAATGTTTTATTTTTGAACATCAGTTCACATTTGTAGGTGGATCATCAGTGTTAGAGCTAAAATTAGCATGTTTAAAGTGATTTTCATGCTTCCAGGGGCTCGGGAAGTGAATTAAATACTATTTGGAGGCATTTAATGTTCAATCAAAAACAGCTGATTTTTGGCAAAAGAGATAACACCCCCCCCCCATTACGTCATGCTTCAGAAATGTGGAAAATGGTCCGTTTTCAAATGTTTTATTTTTGAACGTCAGTTCACATTTGTAGGTGGATCATCAGTGTTAGAGCTAAAATTAGCATGTTTAAAGTGATTTTCATGCTTCCAGGGGCCCTAAACTCAAGATTTATGGAATGGTTAAAAGTGCATGAAAATGGCCAATTTATTCACTCTGAGTTCTCAAAAAGGGTTTCTTTACCCCGGAAAGTTAATTAAATACCATTTGGAGGCATTTAATGTTTGAGCAAAAACGGCTGATTTTCGACAAAAGAGATAACACCCCCCCATTACGTCATGCTTCAGAAATGTGGAAAATGGTCCGTTTTCAAATGTTTTATTTTTGAACGTCAGTTCACATTTGTAGGTGGATCATCAGTGTTAGAGCTAAAATTAGCATGTTTAAAGTGATTTTCATGCTTCCAGGGGCTCGGGAAGTGAATTAAATACTATTTGGAGGCATTTAATGTTCAAGCAAAAACAGCTGATTTTTGACAAAAGAGATAACACCCCCCCATTACGTCATGCTTCAGAAATGTGGAAAATGGTCCGTTTTCAAATGTTTTATTTTTGAACGTCAGTTCACATTTGTAGGTGGATCATCAGTGTTAGAGCTAAAATTAGCATGTTTAAAGTGATTTTCATGCTTCCAGGGGCCCTAAACACAAGATTTATGGAATGGTTAAAAGTGCATGAAAATGGCCAATTTACTCACTCTGAGTTCTCAAAAAGGGTTTCTTCACCCCGGGAAGTTAATTAAATACCATTTGGAGGCATTTAATGTTCGAGCAAAAACCGCTGATTTTCGACAAAAGAGATAACACCCCCCCATTACGTCATGCTTCAGAAATGTGGAAAATGGTCCGTTTTCAAATGTTTTATTTTTGAATGGCAGTTCACATTTGTAGGTGGATCATCAGTGTTAGAGCTAAAATTAGCATGTTTAAGGTGATTTTCATGCTTCCAGGGGCTCGGGAAGTGAATTAAATACTATTTGGAGGCATTTAATGTTCAAGCAAAAACAGCTGATTTTTGACAAAAGAGATAACACCCCCCCATTACGTCATGCTTCAGAAATGTGGAAAATGGTCCGTTTTCAAATGTTTTGTTTTTGAACGTCAGTTCACATTTGTAGGTGGATCATCAGTGTTAGAGCTAAAATTAGCATGTTTAAAGTGATTTTCATGCTTCCAGGGGCCCTAAACACAAGATTTATGGAATGGTTAAAAGTGCATGAAAATGGCCAATTTACTCACTCTGAGTTCTCAAAAAGGGTTTCTTCACCCCGGGAAGTTAATTAAATACCATTTGAAGGCATTTAATGTTCGAGCAAAAAGGGCTGAATTTCGACAAAAGAGATAACACCCCCCCATTACGTCATGCTTCAGAAATGTGGAAAATGGTCCGTTTTCAAATGTTTTATTTTTGAACATCAGTTCACATTTGTAGGTGGATCATCAGTGTTAGAGCTAAAATTAGCATGTTTAAAGTGATTTTCATGCTTCCAGGGGCTCGGGAAGTGAATTAAATACTATTTGGAGGCATTTAATGTTCAATCAAAAACAGCTGATTTTTGACAAAAGAGATAACACCCCCCCATTACGTCATGCTTCAGAAATGTGGAAAATGGTCCGTTTTCAAATGTTTTATTTTTGAACGTCAGTTCACATTTGTAGGTGGATCATCAGTGTTAGAGCTAAAATTAGCATGTTTAAAGTGATTTTCATGCTTCCAGGGGCCCTAAACACAAGATTTATGGAATGGTTAAAAGTGCATGAAAATGGCCAATTTACTCACTCTGAGTTCTCAAAAAGGGTTTCTTCACCCCGGGAAGTTAAGTAAATACCATTTGGAGGCATTTAATGTTCGAGCAAAAACGGCTGATTTTCGACAAAAGAGATAACACCCCCCCATTACGTCATGCTTCAGAAATGTGGAAAATGGTCCGTTTTCAAATGTTTTATTTTTGAACGTCAGTTCACATTTGTAGGTGGATCATCAGTGTTAGAGCTAAAATTAGCATGTTTAAAGTGATTTTCATGCTTCCAGGGGCTCGGGAAGAGAATTAAATACTATTTGGAGGCATTTAATGTTCAATCAAAAACAGCTGATTTTTGGCAAAAGAGATAACACCCCCCCCCATTACGTCATGCTTCAGAAATGTGGAAAATGGTCCGTTTTCAAATGTTTTATTTTTGAACGTCAGTTCACATTTGTAGGTGGATCATCAGTGTTAGAGCTAAAATTAGCATGTTTAAAGTGATTTTCATGCTTCCAGGGGCCCTAAACTCAAGATTTATGGAATGGTTAAAAGTGCATGAAAATGGCCAATTTATTCACTCTGAGTTCTCAAAAAGGGTTTCTTTACCCCGGAAAGTTAATTAAATACCATTTGGAGGCATTTAATGTTCGAGCAAAAACGGCTGATTTTCGACAAAAGAGATAACACCCCCCCATTACGTCATGCTTCAGAAATGTGGAAAATGGTCCGTTTTCAAATGTTTTATTTTTGAACGTCAGTTCACATTTGTAGGTGGATCATCAGTGTTAGAGCTAAAATTAGCATGTTTAAAGTGATTTTCATGCTTCCAGGGGCTCGGGAAGTGCATTAAATACTATTTGGAGGCATTTAATGTTCAATCAAAAACAGCTGATTTTTGACAAAAGAGATAACACCCCCCCATTACGTCATGCTTCAGAAATGTGGAAAATGGTCCGTTTTCAAATGTTTTATTTTTGAACGTCAGTTCACATTTGTAGGTGGATCATCAGTGTTAGAGCTAAAATTAGCATGTTTAAAGTGATTTTCATGCTTCCAGGGGCCCTAAACACAAGATTTATGGAATGGTTAAAAGTGCATGAAAATGGCCAATTTACTCACTCTGAGTTCTCAAAAAGGGTTTCTTCACCCCGGGAAATTAATTAAATACCATTTTGAGGCATTTAATGTTCGAGCAAAAACGGCTGATTTTCGACAAAAGAGATAACACCCCCCCATTACGTCATGCTTCAGAAATGTGGAAAATGGTCCGTTTTCAAATGTTTTATTTTTGAACATCAGTTCACATTTGTAGGTGGATCATCAGTGTTAGAGCTAAAATTAGCATGTTTAAAGTGATTTTCATGCTTCCAGGGGCTCGGGAAGCGAATTAAATACTATTTGGAGGCATTTAATGTTCAATCAAAAACAGCTGATTTTTGACCAAAGAGATAACACTCCCCCATTACGTCATGCTTCAGAAATGTGGAAAATGGTCCGTTTTCAAATGTTTTATTTTTGAACATCAGTTCACATTTGTAGGTGGATCATCAGTGTTAGAGCTAAAATTAGCATGTTTAAAGTGATTTTCATGCTTCCAGGGGCCCTAAACACAAGATTTATGGAATGGTTAAAAGTGCATGAAAATGGCCAATTTACTCACTCTGAGTTCTCAAAAAGGGTTTCTTCACCCCGGGAAGTTAATTAAATACCATTTGGAGGCATTTAATGTTCGAGCAAAAACGGCTCATTTTCGACAAAAGAGATAACACCCCCCCATTACGTCATGCTTCAGAAATGTGGAAAATGGTCCGTTTTCAAATGTTTTATTTTTGAACGTCAGTTCACATTTGTAGATGGATCATCAGTGTTAGAGCTAAAATTTGCATGTTTAAAGTGATTTTCATGCTTCCAGGGGCTCGGGAAGTGAATTAAATACTATTTGGAGGCATTTAATGTTCAAGCAAAAACAGCTGATTTTTGACAAAAGAGATAACACCCCCCCATTACGTCATGCTTCAGAAATGTGGAAAATGGTCCGTTTTCAAATGTTTTATTTTTGAACGTCAGTTCACATTTGTAGGTGGATCATCAGTGTTAGAGCTAAAATTAGCATGTTTAAAGTGATTTTCATGCTTCCAGGGGCCCTAAACACAAGATTTATGGAATGGTTAAAAGTGCATGAAAATGGCCAATTTACTCACTCTGAGTTCTCAAAAAGGGTTTCTTCACCCCGGGAAATTAATTAAATACCATTTGGAGGCATTTAATGTTCGAGCAAAAACTGCTGATTTTCGACAAAAGAGATAACACCCCCCCATTACGTCATGCTTCAGAAATGTGGAAAATGGTCCGTTTTCAAATGTTTTATTTTTGAACGTCAGTTCACATTTGTAGGTGGATCATCAGTGTTAGAGCTAAAATTAGCATGTTTAAAGTGATTTTCATGCTTCCAGGGGCTCGGGAAGTGAATTAAATACTATTTGGAGGCATTTAATGTTCAATCAAAAACAGCTGATTTTTGACAAAAGAGATAACACCCCCCCATTACGTCATGCTTCAGAAATGTGGAAAATGGTCCGTTTTCAAATGTTTTATTTTTGAACGTCAGTTCACATTTGTAGGTGGATCATCAGTGTTAGAGCTAAAATTAGCATGTTTAAAGTGATTTTCATGCTTCCAGGGGCTCGGGAAGTGAATTAAATACTATTTGGAGGCATTTAATGTTCAAGCAAAAACAGCTGATTTTTGACAAAAGAGATAACACCCCCCCATTACGTCATGCTTCAGAAATGTGGAAAATGGTCCGTTTTCAAATGTTTTATTTTTGAACGTCAGTTGACATTTGTAGGTGGATCATCAGTGTTAGAGCTAAAATTAGCATGTTTAAAGTGATTTTCATGCTTCCAGGGGCCCTAAACACAAGATTTATGGAATGGTTAAAAGTGCATGAAAATGGCCAATTTACTCACTCTGAGTTCTCAAAAAGTGTTTCTTCACCCCGGGAAGTTAATTAAATACCATTTGGAGGCATTTAATGTTCAAGCAGAAACGGCTGATTTTCGACAAAAGAGATAACACCCCCCCATTACGTCATGCTTCAGAAATGTGGAAAATGGTCCGTTTTCAAATGTTTTATTTTTGAACGTCAGTTCACATTTGTAGGTGGATCATCAGTGTTAGAGCTAAAATTAGCATGTTTAAAGTGATTTTCATGCTTCCAGGGGCTCGGGAAGTGAATTAAATACTATTTGGAGGCATTTAATGTTCAAGCAAAAACAGCTGATTTTTGACAAAAGAGATAACACCCCCCCATTACGTCATGCTTCAGAAATGTGGAAAATGGTCCGTTTTCAAATGTTTTATTTTTGAACGTCAGTTCACATTTGTAGGTGGATCATCAGTGTTAGAGCTAAAATGAGCATGTTTAAAGTGATTTTCATGCTTCCAGGGGCCCTAAACACAAGATTTATGGAATGGTTAAAAGTGCATGAAAATGGCCAATTTACTCACTCTGAGTTCCCAAAAAGGGTTTCTTGACCCCGGGAAGTTAATTAAATACCATTTGGAGGCATTTAATGTTCGAGCAAAAACTGCTGATTTTCGACAAAAGAGATAACACCCCCCATTACGTCATGCTTCAGAAATGTGGAAAATGGTCCGTTTTCAAATGTTTTATTTTTGAACGTCAGTTCACATTTGTAGGTGGATCATCAGTGTTATAGCTAAAATTAGCATGTTTAAAGTGATTTTCATGCTTCCAGGGGCTCGGGAAGTGAATTAAATACTATTTGGAGGCATTTAATGTTCAAGCAAAAACAGCTGATTTTTGACAAAAGAGATAACACCCCCCCATTATGTCATGCTTCAGAAATGTGGAAAATGGTCCGTTTTCAAATGTTTTATTTTTGAACGTCAGTTCACATTTGTAGGTGGATCATCAGTGTTAGAGCTAAAATTAGCATGTTTAAAGTGATTTTCATGCTTCCAGGGGCCCTAAACACAAGATTTATGGAATGGTTAAAAGTGCATGAAAATGGCCAATTTACTCACTCTGAGTTCTCAAAAAGGGTTTCTTCACCCCGGGAAGTTAATTAAATACCATTTGGAGGCATTTAATGTTCGAGCAAAAACGGCTCATTTTCGACAAAAGAGATAACACCCCCCCATTACGTCATGCTTCAGAAATGTGGAAAATGGTCCGTTTTCAAATGTTTTATTTTTGAACGTCAGTTCACATTTGTAGATGGATCATCAGTGTTAGAGCTAAAATTTGCATGTTTAAAGTGATTTTCATGCTTCCAAGGGCTCGGGAAGTGAATTAAATACTATTTGGAGGCATTTAATGTTCAAGCAAAAACAGCTGATTTTTGACAAAAGAGATAACACCCCCCCATTACGTCATGCTTCAGAAATGTGGAAAATGGTCCGTTTTCAAATGTTTTATTTTTGAACGTCAGTTCACATTTGTAGGTGGATCATCAGTGTTAGAGCTAAAATTAGCATGTTTAAAGTGATTTTCATGCTTCCAGGGGCCCTAAACACAAGATTTATGGAATGGTTAAAAGTGCATGAAAATGGCCAATTTACTCACTCTGAGTTCTCAAAAAGGGTTTCTTCACCCCGGGAAATTAATTAAATACCATTTGGTGGCATTTAATGTTCGAGCAAAAACTGCTGATTTTCGACAAAAGAGATAACACCCCCCCATTACGTCATGCTTCAGAAATGTGGAAAATGGTCCGTTTTCAAATGTTTTATTTTTGAACGTCAGTTCACATTTGTAGGTGGATCATCAGTGTTAGAGCTAAAATTAGCATGTTTAAAGTGATTTTCATGCTTCCAGGGGTTCGGGAAGTGAATTAAATACTATTTGGAGGCATTTAATGTTCAATCAAAAACAGCTGATTTTTGACAAAAGAGATAACACCCCCCCATTACGTCATGCTTCAGAAATGTGGAAAATGGTCCGTTTTCAAATGTTTTATTTTTGAACGTCAGTTGACATATTTAGGTGGATCATCAGTGTTAGAGCTAAAATTAGCATGTTTAAAGTGATTTTCATGCTTCCAGGGGCCCTAAACACAAGATTTATGGAATGGTTAAAAGTGCATGAAAATGGCCAATTTACTCACTCTGAGTTCTCAAAAAGTGTTTCTTCACCCCGGGAAGTTAATTAAATACCATTTGGAGGCATTTAATGTTCAAGCAGAAACAGCTGATTTTCGACAAAAGAGATAACACCCCCCCATTACGTCATGCTTCAGAAATGTGGAAAATGGTCCGTTTTCAAATGTTTTATTTTTGAACGTCAGTTCACATTTGTAGGTGGATCATCAGTGTTAGAGCTAAAATTAGCATGTTTAAAGTGATTTTCATGCTTCCAGGGGCTCGGGAAGTGAATTAAATACTATTTGGAGGCATTTAATGTTCAAGCAAAAACAGCTGATTTTTGACAAAAGAGATAACACCCCCCCATTACGTCATGCTTCAGAAATGTGGAAAATGGTCCGTTTTCAAATGTTTTATTTTTGAACGTCAGTTCACATTTGTAGGTGGATCATCAGTGTTAGAGCTAAAATGAGCATGTTTAAAGTGATTTTCATGCTTCCAGGGGCCCTAAACACAAGATTTATGGAATGGTTAAAAGTGCATGAAAATGGCCAATTTACTCACTCTGAGTTCCCAAAAAGGGTTTCTTGACCCCGGGAAGTTAATTAAATACCATTTGGAGGCATTTAATGTTCGAGCAAAAACTGCTGATTTTCGACAAAAGAGATAACACCCCCCCATTACGTCATGCTTCAGAAATGTGGAAAATGGTCCGTTTTCAAATGTTTTATTTTTGAACGTCAGTTCACATTTGTAGGTGGATCATCAGTGTTAGAGCTAAAATTAGCATGTTTAAAGTGATTTTCATGCTTCCAGGGGCTCGGGAAGTGAATTAAATACTATTTGGAGGCATTTAATGTTCAAGCAAAAACAGCTGATTTTTGACAAAAGAGATAACACCCCCCCATTATGTCATGCTTCAGAAATGTGGAAAATGGTCCGTTTTCAAATGTTTTATTTTTGAACGTCAGTTCACATTTGTAGGTGGATCATCAGTGTTAGAGCTAAAATTAGCATGTTTAAAGTGATTTTCATGCTTCCAGGGGCTCGGGAAGTGAATTAAATACTATTTGGAGGCATTTAATGTTCAAGCAAAAACAGCTGATTTTTGACAAAAGAGATAACACCCCCCCATTACGTCATGCTTCAGAAATGTGGAAAATGGTCCGTTTTCAAATGTTTTTATTTTTGAACGTCAGTTCACATTTGTAGGTGGATCATCAGTGTTAGAGCTAAAATTAGCATCTTTAAAGTGATTTTCATGCTTCCAGGGGCCCTAAACACAAGATTTATGGAATGGTTAAAAGTGCATGAAAATGGCCAATTTACTCACTCTGAGTTCTCAAAAAGTGTTTCTTCACCCCGGGAAGTTAATTAAATACCATTTGGAGGCATTTAATGTTCGAGCAGAAACGGCTGATTTTCGACAAAAGAGATAACACCCCCCCCCATTAAGTCATGCTTCAGAAATGTGGAAAATGGTCCGTTTTCAAATGTTTTATTTTGGAACGTCAGTTCACATTTGTAGGTGGATCATCAGTGTTAGAGCTAAAATTAGCATGTTTATAGTGATGTTCATGCTTCCAGGGGCTCGGGAAGTGAATTAAATACCATTTGGAGGCATTTAATGTTCAAGCAAAAACAGCTGATTTTTGACAAAAGAGATAACACCCCCCCATTACGTCATGCTTCAGAAATGTGGAAAATGGTCCGTTTTCAAATGTTTTTATTTTTGAACGTCAGTTCACATTTGTAGGTGGATCATCAGTGTTAGAGCTAAAATTAGCATCTTTAAAGTGATTTTCATGCTTCCAGGGGCCCTAAACACAAGATTTACTGAATGGTTAAATGTGCATGAAAATGGCCAATTTACTCACTCTGAGTTCTCAAAAAGAGTTTCTTCACCCCGGGAAGTTAATTAAATACCATTTGGAGGCATTTAATGTTCGAGCAAAAACGGCTGATTTTCGACAAAAGAGATAACACCCCCCCATTACGTCATGCTTCAGAAATGTGGAAAATGGTCCGTTTTCAAATGTTTTATTTTTGAACGTCAGTTCACATTTGTAGGTGGATCATCAGTGTTAGAGCTAAAATTAGCATGTTTAAAGTGATTTTCATGCTTCCAGGGGCCCTAAACACAAGATTTATGGAATGGTTAAAAGTGCATGAAAATGGCCAATTTACTCACTCTGAGTTCTCAAAAAGGGTTTCTTCACCCCGGGAAGTTAATTAAATACCATTTGGAGGCATTTAATGTTCGAGCAAAAACGGCTGATTTTCGACAAAAGAGATAACACCCCCCCATTACGTCATGCTTCAGAAATGTGGAAAATGGTCCGTTTTCAAATGTTTTATTTTTGAACATCAGTTCACATTTGTAGGTGGATCATCAGTGTTAGAGCTAAAATTAGCATGTTTAAAGTGATTTTCATGCTTCCAGGGGCTCGGGAAGTGAATTAAATACTATTTGGAGGCATTTAATGTTCAATCAAAAACAGCAGATTTTTGACAAAAGAGATAACACCCCCCCCCCCATTACGTCATGCTTCAGAAATGTGGAAAATGGTCCGTTTTCAAATGTTTTATTTTTGAACGTCAGTTCACATTTGTAGGTGGATCATCAGTGTTAGAGCTAAAATTAGCATTTTTAAAGTGATTTTCATGCTTCCAGGGGCCCTAAACACAAGATTTATGGAATGGTTAAAAGTGCATGAAAATGGCCAATTTACTCACTCTGAGTTCTCAAAAAGGGTTTCTTCACCCCGGGAAGTTAATTAAATACCATTTGGAGGCATTTAATGTTCGAGCAAAAACCGCTGATTTTCGACAAAAGAGATAACACCCCCCCATTACGTCATGCTTCAGAAATGTGGAAAATGGTCCGTTTTCAAATGTTTTATTTTTGAATGGCAGTTCACATTTGTAGGTGGATCATCAGTGTTAGAGCTAAAATTAGCATGTTTAAGGTGATTTTCATGCTTCCAGGGGCTCGGGAAGTGAATTAAATACTGTTTGGAGGCATTTAATGTTCAAGCAAAAACAGCTGATTTTTGACAAAAGAGATAACACCCCCCCATTACGTCATGCTTCAGAAATGTGGAAAATGGTCCGTTTTCAAATGTTTTGTTTTTGAACGTCAGTTCACATTTGTAGGTGGATCATCAGTGTTAGAGCTAAAATTAGCATGTTTAAAGTGATTTTCATGCTTCCAGGGGCCCTAAACACAAGATTTATGGAATGGTTAAAAGTGCATGAAAATGGCCAATTTACTCACTCTGAGTTCTCAAAAAGGGTTTCTTCACCCCGGGAAGTTAATTAAATACCATTTGAAGGCATTTAATGTTCGAGCAAAAAGGGCTGAATTTCGACAAAAGAGATAACACCCCCCCATTACGTCATGCTTCAGAAATGTGGAAAATGGTCCGTTTTCAAATGTTTTATTTTTGAACATCAGTTCACATTTGTAGGTGGATCATCAGTGTTAGAGCTAAAATTAGCATGTTTAAAGTGATTTTCATGCTTCCAGGGGCTCGGGAAGTGAATTAAATACTATTTGGAGGCATTTAATGTTCAATCAAAAACAGCTGATTTTTGACAAAAGAGATAACACCCCCCCCATTACGTCATGCTTCAGAAATGTGGAAAATGGTCCGTTTTCAAATGTTTTATTTTTGAACGTCAGTTCACATTTGTAGGTGGATCATCAGTGTTAGAGCTAAAATTAGCATGTTTAAAGTGATTTTCATGCTTCCAGGGGCCCTAAACACAAGATTTATGGAATGGTTAAAAGTGCATGAAAATGGCCAATTTACTCACTCTGAGTTCTCAAAAAGGGTTTCTTCACCCCGGGAAGTTAATTAAATACCATTTGGAGGCATTAAATGTTCGAGCAAAAACGGCTGATTTTCGACAAAAGAGATAACACCCCCCCATTACGTCATGCTTCAGAAATGTGGAAAATGGTCCGTTTTCAAATGTTTTATTTTTGAACGTCAGTTCACATTTGTAGGTGGATCATCAGTGTTAGAGCTAAAATTAGCATGTTTAAAGTGATTTTCATGCTTCCAGGGGCTCGGGAAGTGAATTAAATACTATTTGGAGGCATTTAATGTTCAAGCAAAAACAGCTGATTTTTGACAAAAGAGATAACACCCCCCCATTACGTCATGCTTCAGAAATGTGGAAAATGGTCCGTTTTCAAATGTTTTATTTTTGAACGTCAGTTCACATTTGTAGGTGGATCATCAGTGTTAGAGCTAAAATTAGCATGTTTAAAGTGATTTTCATGCTTCCAGGGGCCCTAAACACAAGATTTATGGAATGGTTAAAAGTGCATGAAAATGGCCAATTTACTCACTCTGAGTTCTCAAAAAGGGTTTCTTCACCCCGGGAAGTTAATTAAATACCATTTGGAGGCATTTAATGTTCGAGCAAAAACGGCTGATTTTCGACAAAAGAGATAACACCCCCCCATTACGTCATGCTTCAGAAATGTGGAAAATGGTCCGTTTTCAAATGTTTTATTTTTGAACATCAGTTCACATTTGTAGGTGGATCATCAGTGTTAGAGCTAAAATTAGCATGTTTAAAGTGATTTTCATGCTTCCAGGGGCTCGGGAAGTGAATTAAATACTATTTGGAGGCATTTAATGTTCAATCAAAAACAGCTGATTTTTGACAAAAGAGATAACACCCCCCCCATTACGTCATGCTTCAGAAATGTGGAAAATGGTCCGTTTTCAAATGTTTTATTTTTGAACGTCAGTTCACATTTGTAGGCGGATCATCAGTGTTAGAGCTAAAATTAGCATGTTTAAAGTGATTTTCATGCTTCCAGGGGCCCTAAACACAAGATTTATGGAATGGTTAAAAGTGCATGAAAATGGCCAATTTACTCACTCTGAGTTCTCAAAAAGGGTTTCTTCACCCCGGGAAGTTAATTAAATACCATTTGGAGGCATTTAATGTTCGAGCAAAAACGGCTGATTTTCGACAAAAGAGATAACACCCCCCCATTACGTCATGCTTCAGAAATGTGGAAAATGGTCCGTTTTCAAATGTTTTATTTTTGAACGTCAGTTCACATTTGTAGGTGGATCATCAGTGTTAGAGCTAAAATTAGCATGTTTAAAGTGATTTTCATGCTTCCAGGGGCTCGGGAAGAGAATTAAATACTATTTGGAGGCATTTAATGTTCAATCAAAAACAGCTGATTTTTGGCAAAAGAGATAACACCCCCCCCCATTACGTCATGCTTCAGAAATGTGGAAAATGGTCCGTTTTCAAATGTTTTATTTTTGAACGTCAGTTCACATTTGTAGGTGGATCATCAGTGTTAGAGCTAAAATTAGCATGTTTAAAGTGATTTTCATGCTTCCAGGGGCCCTAAACTCAAGATTTATGGAATGGTTAAAAGTGCATGAAAATGGCCAATTTATTCACTCTGAGTTCTCAAAAAGGGTTTCTTTACCCCGGAAAGTTAATTAAATACCATTTGGAGGCATTTAATGTTCGAGCAAAAACGGCTGATTTTCGACAAAAGAGATAACACCCCCCCCATTACGTCATGCTTCAGAAATGTGGAAAATGGTCCGTTTTCAAATGTTTTATTTTTGAACGTCAGTTCACATTTGTAGGTGGATCATCAGTGTTAGAGCTAAAATTAGCATGTTTAAAGTGATTTTCATGCTTCCAGGGGCTCGGGAAGTGAATTAAATACTATTTGGAGGCATTTAATGTTCAATCAAAAACAGCTGATTTTTGACAAAAGAGATAACACCCCCCCATTACGTCATGCTTCAGAAATGTGGAAAATGGTCCGTTTTCAAATGTTTTATTTTTGAACGTCAGTTCTCATTTGTAGGTGGATCATCAGTGTTAGAGCTAAAATTAGCATGTTTAAAGTGATTTTCATGCTTCCAGGGGCTCGGGAAGTGAATTAAATACTATTTGGAGGCATTTAATGTTCAAGCAAAAACAGCTGATTTTTGACAAAAGAGATAACACCCCCCCATTAAGTCATGCTTCAGAAATGTGGAAAATGGTCCGTTTTCAAATGTTTTATTTTTGAACATCAGTTCACATTTGTAGGTGGATCATCAGTGTTAGAGCTAAAATTAGCATGTTTAAAGTGATTTTCATGCTTCCAGGGGCTCGGGAAGTGCATTAAATACTATTTGGAGGCATTTAATGTTCAATCAAAAACAGCTGATTTTTGACAAAAGAGATAACACCCCCCCATTACGTCATGCTTCAGAAATGTGGAAAATGGTCCGTTTTCAAATGTTTTATTTTTGAACGTCAGTTCACATTTGTCGGTGGATCATCAGTGTTAGAGCTAAAATTAGCATGTTTAAAGTGATTTTCATGCTTCCAGGGGCCCTAAACACAAGATTTATGGAATGGTTAAAAGTGCATGAAAATGGCCAATTTACTCACTCTGAGTTCTCAAAAAGGGTTTCTTCACCCCGGGAAGTTAATTAAATACCATTTTGAGGCATTTAATGTTCGAGCAAAAACGGCTGATTTTCGACAAAAGAGATAACACCCCCCCATTACGTCATGCTTCAGAAATGTGGAAAATGGTCCGTTTTCAAATGTTTTATTTTTGAACGTCAGTTCAAATTTGTAGGTGGATCATCAGTGTTAGAGCTAAAATTAGCATGTTTAAAGTGATTTTCATGCTTCCAGGGGCTCGGGAAGTGAATTAAATACTATTTGGAGGCATTTAATGTTCAAGCAAAAACAGCTGATTTTTGACAAAAGAGATAACACCCCCCCATTACGTCATGCTTCAGAAATGTGGAAAATGGTCCGTTTTCAAATGTTTTATTTTTGAACGTCAGTTCACATTTGTAGGTGGATCATCAGTGTTAGAGCTAAAATGAGCATGTTTAAAGTGATTTTCATGCTTCCAGGGGCCCTAAACACAAGATTTATGGAATGGTTAAAAGTGCATGAAAATGGCCAATTTACTCACTCTGAGTTCCCAAAAAGGGTTTCTTGACCCCGGGAAGTTAATTAAATACCATTTGGAGGCATTTAATGTTCGAGCAAAAACTGCTGATTTTCGACAAAAGAGATAACACCCCCCCATTACGTCATGCTTCAGAAATGTGGAAAATGGTCCGTTTTCAAATGTTTTATTTTTGAACGTCAGTTCACATTTGTAGGTGGATCATCAGTGTTAGAGCTAAAATTAGCATGTTTAAAGTGATTTTCATGCTTCCAGGGGCTCGGGAAGTGAATTAAATACTATTTGGAGGCATTTAATGTTCAAGCAAAAACAGCTGATTTTTGACAAAAGAGATAACACCCCCCCATTATGTCATGCTTCAGAAATGTGGAAAATGGTCCGTTTTCAAATGTTTTATTTTTGAACGTCAGTTCACATTTGTAGGTGGATCATCAGTGTTAGAGCTAAAATTAGCATGTTTAAAGTGATTTTCATGCTTCCAGGGGCTCTGGAAGTGAATTAAATACTATTTGGAGGCATTTAATGTTCAAGCAAAAACAGCTGATTTTTGACAAAAGAGATAACACCCCCCCATTACGTCATGCTTCAGAAATGTGGAAAATGGTCCGTTTTCAAATGTTTTTATTTTTGAACGTCAGTTCACATTTGTAGGTGGATCATCAGTGTTAGAGCTAAAATTAGCATCTTTAAAGTGATTTTCATGCTTCCAGGGGCCCTAAACACAAGATTTATGGAATGGTTAAAAGTGCATGAAAATGGCCAATTTACTCACTCTGAGTTCTCAAAAAGTGTTTCTTCACCCCGGGAAGTTAATTAAATACCATTTGGAGGCATTTAATGTTCGAGCAGAAACGGCTGATTTTCGACAAAAGAGATAACACCCCCCCCCATTAAGTCATGCTTCAGAAATGTGGAAAATGGTCCGTTTTCAAATGTTTTATTTTGGAACGTCAGTTCACATTTGTAGGTGGATCATCAGTGTTAGAGCTAAAATTAGCATGTTTATAGTGATGTTCATGCTTCCAGGGGCTCGGGAAGTGAATTAAATACTCTTTGGAGGCATTTAATGTTCAATCAAAAACAGCTGATTTTTGACAAAAGAGATAACACCCCCCCATTACGTCATGCTTCAGAAATGTGGAAAATGGTCCGTTTTAAAATGTTTTATTTTTGAATGTCAGTTCACATTTGTAGGTGGATCATCAGTGTTGGAGCTAAAATTAGCATGTTTAAAGTGATTTTCATGCTTCCAGGGGCCCTAAACACAAGATTTACTGAATGGTTAAATGTGCATGAAAATGGCCAATTTACTCACTCTGAGTTCTCAAAAAGGGTTTCTTCACCCCGGGAAGTTAATTAAATACCATTTGGAGGCATTTAATGTTCGAGCAAAAACGGCTGATTTTCGACAAAAGAGATAACACCCCCCCATTACGTCATGCTTCAGAAATGTGGAAAATGGTCCGTTTTCAAATGTTTTATTTTTGAACGTCAGTTCACATTTGTAGGTGGATCATCAGTGTTAGAGCTAAAATTAGCATGTTTAAAGTGATTTTCATGCTTCCAGGGGCCCTAAACACAAGATTTATGGAATGGTTAAAAGTGCATGAAAATGGCCAATTTACTCACTCTGAGTTCTCAAAAAGGGTTTCTTCACCCCGGGAAGTTAATTAAATACCATTTGGAGGCATTTAATGTTCGAGCAAAAACTGCTGATTTTCGACAAAAGAGATAACACCCCCATTACGTCATGCTTCAGAAATGTGGAAAATGGTCCGTTTTCAAATGTTTTATTTTTGAACGTCAGTTCACATTTGTAGGTGGATCATCAGTGTTAGAGCTAAAATTAGCATGTTTAAAGTGATTTTCATGCTTCCAGGGGCTCGGGAAGTGAATTAAATACTATTTGGAGGCATTTAATGTTCAAGCAAAAACAGCTGATTTTTGACAAAAGAGATAACACCCCCCCATTACGTCATGCTTCTGAAATGTGGAAAATGGTCCGTTTTCAAATGTTTTATTTTTGAACGTCAGTTCACATTTGTAGGTGGATCATCAGTGTTAGAGCTAAAATTAGCATGTTTAAAGTGATTTTCATGCTTCCAGGGGCCCTAAACACAAGATTTATGGAATGGTTAAAAGTGCATGAAAATGGCCAATTTACTCACTCTGAGTTCTCAAAAAGGGTTTCTTCACCCCGGGAAGTTAATTAAATACCATTTGGAGGCATTTAATGTTCGAGCAAAAACGGCTGATTTTCGACAAAAGAGATAACACCCCCCCATTACGTCATGCTTCAGAAATGTGGAAAATGGTCCGTTTTCAAATGTTTTATTTTTGAACATCAGTTCACATTTGTAGGTGGATCATCAGTGTTAGAGCTAAAATTAGCATGTTTAAAGTGATTTTCATGCTTCCAGGGGCTCGGGAAGTGAATTAAATACTATTTGGAGGCATTTAATGTTCAATCAAAAACAGCAGATTTT
Organism: Lissotriton vulgaris; assembly: GCF_964263255.1. NCBI lineage: Eukaryota > Metazoa > Chordata > Amphibia > Caudata > Salamandridae > Lissotriton > Lissotriton vulgaris. The sequence goes on along the minus strand of NW_028253623.1, from coordinate 741,625 downwards.
TGACAAAAGAGATAACACCCCCCCCCCCATTACGTCATGCTTCAGAAATGTGGAAAATGGTCCGTTTTCAAATGTTTTATTTTTGAACGTCAGTTCACATTTGTAGGTGGATCATCAGTGTTAGAGCTAAAATTAGCATGTTTAAAGTGATTTTCATGCTTCCAGGGGCCCTAAACACAAGATTTATGGAATGGTTAAAAGTGCATGAAAATGGCCAATTTACTCACTCTGAGTTCTCAAAAAGGGTTTCTTCACCCCGGGAAGTTAATTAAATACCATTTGGAGGCATTTAATGTTCGAGCAAAAACCGCTGATTTTCGACAAAAGAGATAACACCCCCCCATTACGTCATGCTTCAGAAATGTGGAAAATGGTCCGTTTTCAAATGTTTTATTTTTGAATGGCAGTTCACATTTGTAGGTGGATCATCAGTGTTAGAGCTAAAATTAGCATGTTTAAGGTGATTTTCATGCTTCCAGGGGCTCGGGAAGTGAATTAAATACTATTTGGAGGCATTTAATGTTCAAGCAAAAACAGCTGATTTTTGACAAAAGAGATAACACCCCCCCATTACGTCATGCTTCAGAAATGTGGAAAATGGTCCGTTTTCAAATGTTTTGTTTTTGAACGTCAGTTCACATTTGTAGGTGGATCATCAGTGTTAGAGCTAAAATTAGCATGTTTAAAGTGATTTTCATGCTTCCAGGGGCCCTAAACACAAGATTTATGGAATGGTTAAAAGTGCATGAAAATGGCCAATTTACTCACTCTGAGTTCTCAAAAAGGGTTTCTTCACCCCGGGAAGTTAATTAAATACCATTTGAAGGCATTTAATGTTCGAGCAAAAAGGGCTGAATTTCGACAAAAGAGATAACACCCCCCCATTACGTCATGCTTCAGAAATGTGGAAAATGGTCCGTTTTCAAATGTTTTATTTTTGAACATCAGTTCACATTTGTAGGTGGATCATCAGTGTTAGAGCTAAAATTAGCATGTTTAAAGTGATTTTCATGCTTCCAGGGGCTCGGGAAGTGAATTAAATACTATTTGGAGGCATTTAATGTTCAATCAAAAACAGCTGATTTTTGGCAAAAGAGATAACACCCCCCCCCCATTACGTCATGCTTCAGAAATGTGGAAAATGGTCCGTTTTCAAATGTTTTATTTTTGAACGTCAGTTCACATTTGTAGGTGGATCATCAGTGTTAGAGCTAAAATTAGCATGTTTAAAGTGATTTTCATGCTTCCAGGGGCCCTAAACTCAAGATTTATGGAATGGTTAAAAGTGCATGAAAATGGCCAATTTATTCACTCTGAGTTCTCAAAAAGGGTTTCTTTACCCCGGAAAGTTAATTAAATACCATTTGGAGGCATTTAATGTTTGAGCAAAAACGGCTGATTTTCGACAAAAGAGATAACACCCCCCCATTACGTCATGCTTCAGAAATGTGGAAAATGGTCCGTTTTCAAATGTTTTATTTTTGAACGTCAGTTCACATTTGTAGGTGGATCATCAGTGTTAGAGCTAAAATTAGCATGTTTAAAGTGATTTTCATGCTTCCAGGGGCTCGGGAAGTGAATTAAATACTATTTGGAGGCATTTAATGTTCAAGCAAAAACAGCTGATTTTTGACAAAAGAGATAACACCCCCCCATTACGTCATGCTTCAGAAATGTGGAAAATGGTCCGTTTTCAAATGTTTTATTTTTGAACGTCAGTTCACATTTGTAGGTGGATCATCAGTGTTAGAGCTAAAATTAGCATGTTTAAAGTGATTTTCATGCTTCCAGGGGCCCTAAACACAAGATTTATGGAATGGTTAAAAGTGCATGAAAATGGCCAATTTACTCACTCTGAGTTCTCAAAAAGGGTTTCTTCACCCCGGGAAGTTAATTAAATACCATTTGGAGGCATTTAATGTTCGAGCAAAAACCGCTGATTTTCGACAAAAGAGATAACACCCCCCCATTACGTCATGCTTCAGAAATGTGGAAAATGGTCCGTTTTCAAATGTTTTATTTTTGAATGGCAGTTCACATTTGTAGGTGGATCATCAGTGTTAGAGCTAAAATTAGCATGTTTAAGGTGATTTTCATGCTTCCAGGGGCTCGGGAAGTGAATTAAATACTATTTGGAGGCATTTAATGTTCAAGCAAAAACAGCTGATTTTTGACAAAAGAGATAACACCCCCCCATTACGTCATGCTTCAGAAATGTGGAAAATGGTCCGTTTTCAAATGTTTTGTTTTTGAACGTCAGTTCACATTTGTAGGTGGATCATCAGTGTTAGAGCTAAAATTAGCATGTTTAAAGTGATTTTCATGCTTCCAGGGGCCCTAAACACAAGATTTATGGAATGGTTAAAAGTGCATGAAAATGGCCAATTTACTCACTCTGAGTTCTCAAAAAGGGTTTCTTCACCCCGGGAAGTTAATTAAATACCATTTGAAGGCATTTAATGTTCGAGCAAAAAGGGCTGAATTTCGACAAAAGAGATAACACCCCCCCATTACGTCATGCTTCAGAAATGTGGAAAATGGTCCGTTTTCAAATGTTTTATTTTTGAACATCAGTTCACATTTGTAGGTGGATCATCAGTGTTAGAGCTAAAATTAGCATGTTTAAAGTGATTTTCATGCTTCCAGGGGCTCGGGAAGTGAATTAAATACTATTTGGAGGCATTTAATGTTCAATCAAAAACAGCTGATTTTTGACAAAAGAGATAACACCCCCCCATTACGTCATGCTTCAGAAATGTGGAAAATGGTCCGTTTTCAAATGTTTTATTTTTGAACGTCAGTTCACATTTGTAGGTGGATCATCAGTGTTAGAGCTAAAATTAGCATGTTTAAAGTGATTTTCATGCTTCCAGGGGCCCTAAACACAAGATTTATGGAATGGTTAAAAGTGCATGAAAATGGCCAATTTACTCACTCTGAGTTCTCAAAAAGGGTTTCTTCACCCCGGGAAGTTAAGTAAATACCATTTGGAGGCATTTAATGTTCGAGCAAAAACGGCTGATTTTCGACAAAAGAGATAACACCCCCCCATTACGTCATGCTTCAGAAATGTGGAAAATGGTCCGTTTTCAAATGTTTTATTTTTGAACGTCAGTTCACATTTGTAGGTGGATCATCAGTGTTAGAGCTAAAATTAGCATGTTTAAAGTGATTTTCATGCTTCCAGGGGCTCGGGAAGAGAATTAAATACTATTTGGAGGCATTTAATGTTCAATCAAAAACAGCTGATTTTTGGCAAAAGAGATAACACCCCCCCCCATTACGTCATGCTTCAGAAATGTGGAAAATGGTCCGTTTTCAAATGTTTTATTTTTGAACGTCAGTTCACATTTGTAGGTGGATCATCAGTGTTAGAGCTAAAATTAGCATGTTTAAAGTGATTTTCATGCTTCCAGGGGCCCTAAACTCAAGATTTATGGAATGGTTAAAAGTGCATGAAAATGGCCAATTTATTCACTCTGAGTTCTCAAAAAGGGTTTCTTTACCCCGGAAAGTTAATTAAATACCATTTGGAGGCATTTAATGTTCGAGCAAAAACGGCTGATTTTCGACAAAAGAGATAACACCCCCCCATTACGTCATGCTTCAGAAATGTGGAAAATGGTCCGTTTTCAAATGTTTTATTTTTGAACGTCAGTTCACATTTGTAGGTGGATCATCAGTGTTAGAGCTAAAATTAGCATGTTTAAAGTGATTTTCGTGCTTCCAGGGGCTCGGGAAGTGCATTAAATACTATTTGGAGGCATTTAATGTTCAATCAAAAACAGCTGATTTTTGACAAAAGAGATAACACCCCCCCATTACGTCATGCTTCAGAAATGTGGAAAATGGTCCGTTTTCAAATGTTTTATTTTTGAACGTCAGTTCACATTTGTAGGTGGATCATCAGTGTTAGAGCTAAAATTAGCATGTTTAAAGTGATTTTCATGCTTCCAGGGGCCCTAAACACAAGATTTATGGAATGGTTAAAAGTGCATGAAAATGGCCAATTTACTCACTCTGAGTTCTCAAAAAGGGTTTCTTCACCCCGGGAAATTAATTAAATACCATTTTGAGGCATTTAATGTTCGAGCAAAAACGGCTGATTTTCGACAAAAGAGATAACACCCCCCCATTACGTCATGCTTCAGAAATGTGGAAAATGGTCCGTTTTCAAATGTTTTATTTTTGAACATCAGTTCACATTTGTAGGTGGATCATCAGTGTTAGAGCTAAAATTAGCATGTTTAAAGTGATTTTCATGCTTCCAGGGGCTCGGGAAGTGAATTAAATACTATTTGGAGGCATTTAATGTTCAATCAAAAACAGCTGATTTTTGACCAAAGAGATAACACTCCCCCATTACGTCATGCTTCAGAAATGTGGAAAATGGTCCGTTTTCAAATGTTTTATTTTTGAACATCAGTTCACATTTGTAGGTGGATCATCAGTGTTAGAGCTAAAATTAGCATGTTTAAAGTGATTTTCATGCTTCCAGGGGCCCTAAACACAAGATTTATGGAATGGTTAAAAGTGCATGAAAATGGCCAATTTACTCACTCTGAGTTCTCAAAAAGGGTTTCTTCACCCCGGGAAGTTAATTAAATACCATTTGGAGGCATTTAATGTTCGAGCAAAAACGGCTCATTTTCGACAAAAGAGATAACACCCCCCCATTACGTCATGCTTCAGAAATGTGGAAAATGGTCCGTTTTCAAATGTTTTATTTTTGAACGTCAGTTCACATTTGTAGATGGATCATCAGTGTTAGAGCTAAAATTTGCATGTTTAAAGTGATTTTCATGCTTCCAGGGGCTCGGGAAGTGAATTAAATACTATTTGGAGGCATTTAATGTTCAAGCAAAAACAGCTGATTTTTGACAAAAGAGATAACACCCCCCCATTACGTCATGCTTCAGAAATGTGGAAAATGGTCCGTTTTCAAATGTTTTATTTTTGAACGTCAGTTCACATTTGTAGGTGGATCATCAGTGTTAGAGCTAAAATTAGCATGTTTAAAGTGATTTTCATGCTTCCAGGGGCCCTAAACACAAGATTTATGGAATGGTTAAAAGTGCATGAAAATGGCCAATTTACTCACTCTGAGTTCTCAAAAAGGGTTTCTTCACCCCGGGAAATTAATTAAATACCATTTGGAGGCATTTAATGTTCGAGCAAAAACTGCTGATTTTCGACAAAAGAGATAACACCCCCCCATTACGTCATGCTTCAGAAATGTGGAAAATGGTCCGTTTTCAAATGTTTTATTTTTGAACGTCAGTTCACATTTGTAGGTGGATCATCAGTGTTAGAGCTAAAATTAGCATGTTTAAAGTGATTTTCATGCTTCCAGGGGCTCGGGAAGTGAATTAAATACTATTTGGAGGCATTTAATGTTCAATCAAAAACAGCTGATTTTTGACAAAAGAGATAACACCCCCCCATTACGTCATGCTTCAGAAATGTGGAAAATGGTCCGTTTTCAAATGTTTTATTTTTGAACGTCAGTTCACATTTGTAGGTGGATCATCAGTGTTAGAGCTAAAATTAGCATGTTTAAAGTGATTTTCATGCTTCCAGGGGCTCGGGAAGTGAATTAAATACTATTTGGAGGCATTTAATGTTCAAGCAAAAACAGCTGATTTTTGACAAAAGAGATAACACCCCCCCATTACGTCATGCTTCAGAAATGTGGAAAATGGTCCGTTTTCAAATGTTTTATTTTTGAACGTCAGTTGACATTTGTAGGTGGATCATCAGTGTTAGAGCTAAAATTAGCATGTTTAAAGTGATTTTCATGCTTCCAGGGGCCCTAAACACAAGATTTATGGAATGGTTAAAAGTGCATGAAAATGGCCAATTTACTCACTCTGAGTTCTCAAAAAGTGTTTCTTCACCCCGGGAAGTTAATTAAATACCATTTGGAGGCATTTAATGTTCAAGCAGAAACGGCTGATTTTCGACAAAAGAGATAACACCCCCCCATTACGTCATGCTTCAGAAATGTGGAAAATGGTCCGTTTTCAAATGTTTTATTTTTGAACGTCAGTTCACATTTGTAGGTGGATCATCAGTGTTAGAGCTAAAATTAGCATGTTTAAAGTGATTTTCATGCTTCCAGGGGCTCGGGAAGTGAATTAAATACTATTTGGAGGCATTTAATGTTCAAGCAAAAACAGCTGATTTTTGACAAAAGAGATAACACCCCCCCATTACGTCATGCTTCAGAAATGTGGAAAATGGTCCGTTTTCAAATGTTTTATTTTTGAACGTCAGTTCACATTTGTAGGTGGATCATCAGTGTTAGAGCTAAAATGAGCATGTTTAAAGTGATTTTCATGCTTCCAGGGGCCCTAAACACAAGATTTATGGAATGGTTAAAAGTGCATGAAAATGGCCAATTTACTCACTCTGAGTTCCCAAAAAGGGTTTCTTGACCCCGGGAAGTTAATTAAATACCATTTGGAGGCATTTAATGTTCGAGCAAAAACTGCTGATTTTCGACAAAAGAGATAACACCCCCCATTACGTCATGCTTCAGAAATGTGGAAAATGGTCCGTTTTCAAATGTTTTATTTTTGAACGTCAGTTCACATTTGTAGGTGGATCATCAGTGTTATAGCTAAAATTAGCATGTTTAAAGTGATTTTCATGCTTCCAGGGGCTCGGGAAGTGAATTAAATACTATTTGGAGGCATTTAATGTTCAAGCAAAAACAGCTGATTTTTGACAAAAGAGATAACACCCCCCCATTATGTCATGCTTCAGAAATGTGGAAAATGGTCCGTTTTCAAATGTTTTATTTTTGAACGTCAGTTCACATTTGTAGGTGGATCATCAGTGTTAGAGCTAAAATTAGCATGTTTAAAGTGATTTTCATGCTTCCAGGGGCCCTAAACACAAGATTTATGGAATGGTTAAAAGTGCATGAAAATGGCCAATTTACTCACTCTGAGTTCTCAAAAAGGGTTTCTTCACCCCGGGAAGTTAATTAAATACCATTTGGAGGCATTTAATGTTCGAGCAAAAACGGCTCATTTTCGACAAAAGAGATAACACCCCCCCATTACGTCATGCTTCAGAAATGTGGAAAATGGTCCGTTTTCAAATGTTTTATTTTTGAACGTCAGTTCACATTTGTAGATGGATCATCAGTGTTAGAGCTAAAATTTGCATGTTTAAAGTGATTTTCATGCTTCCAAGGGCTCGGGAAGTGAATTAAATACTATTTGGAGGCATTTAATGTTCAAGCAAAAACAGCTGATTTTTGACAAAAGAGATAACACCCCCCCATTACGTCATGCTTCAGAAATGTGGAAAATGGTCCGTTTTCAAATGTTTTATTTTTGAACGTCAGTTCACATTTGTAGGTGGATCATCAGTGTTAGAGCTAAAATTAGCATGTTTAAAGTGATTTTCATGCTTCCAGGGGCCCTAAACACAAGATTTATGGAATGGTTAAAAGTGCATGAAAATGGCCAATTTACTCACTCTGAGTTCTCAAAAAGGGTTTCTTCACCCCGGGAAATTAATTAAATACCATTTGGTGGCATTTAATGTTCGAGCAAAAACTGCTGATTTTCGACAAAAGAGATAACACCCCCCCATTACGTCATGCTTCAGAAATGTGGAAAATGGTCCGTTTTCAAATGTTTTATTTTTGAACGTCAGTTCACATTTGTAGGTGGATCATCAGTGTTAGAGCTAAAATTAGCATGTTTAAAGTGATTTTCATGCTTCCAGGGGCTCGGGAAGTGAATTAAATACTATTTGGAGGCATTTAATGTTCAATCAAAAACAGCTGATTTTTGACAAAAGAGATAACACCCCCCCATTACGTCATGCTTCAGAAATGTGGAAAATGGTCCGTTTTCAAATGTTTTATTTTTGAACGTCAGTTGACATATTTAGGTGGATCATCAGTGTTAGAGCTAAAATTAGCATGTTTAAAGTGATTTTCATGCTTCCAGGGGCCCTAAACACAAGATTTATGGAATGGTTAAAAGTGCATGAAAATGGCCAATTTACTCACTCTGAGTTCTCAAAAAGTGTTTCTTCACCCCGGGAAGTTAATTAAATACCATTTGGAGGCATTTAATGTTCAAGCAGAAACAGCTGATTTTCGACAAAAGAGATAACACCCCCCCATTACGTCATGCTTCAGAAATGTGGAAAATGGTCCGTTTTCAAATGTTTTATTTTTGAACGTCAGTTCACATTTGTAGGTGGATCATCAGTGTTAGAGCTAAAATTAGCATGTTTAAAGTGATTTTCATGCTTCCAGGGGCTCGGGAAGTGAATTAAATACTATTTGGAGGCATTTAATGTTCAAGCAAAAACAGCTGATTTTTGACAAAAGAGATAACACCCCCCCATTACGTCATGCTTCAGAAATGTGGAAAATGGTCCGTTTTCAAATGTTTTATTTTTGAACGTCAGTTCACATTTGTAGGTGGATCATCAGTGTTAGAGCTAAAATGAGCATGTTTAAAGTGATTTTCATGCTTCCAGGGGCCCTAAACACAAGATTTATGGAATGGTTAAAAGTGCATGAAAATGGCCAATTTACTCACTCTGAGTTCCCAAAAAGGGTTTCTTGACCCCGGGAAGTTAATTAAATACCATTTGGAGGCATTTAATGTTCGAGCAAAAACTGCTGATTTTCGACAAAAGAGATAACACCCCCCCATTACGTCATGCTTCAGAAATGTGGAAAATGGTCCGTTTTCAAATGTTTTATTTTTGAACGTCAGTTCACATTTGTAGGTGGATCATCAGTGTTAGAGCTAAAATTAGCATGTTTAAAGTGATTTTCATGCTTCCAGGGGCTCGGGAAGTGAATTAAATACTATTTGGAGGCATTTAATGTTCAAGCAAAAACAGCTGATTTTTGACAAAAGAGATAACACCCCCCCATTATGTCATGCTTCAGAAATGTGGAAAATGGTCCGTTTTCAAATGTTTTATTTTTGAACGTCAGTTCACATTTGTAGGTGGATCATCAGTGTTAGAGCTAAAATTAGCATGTTTAAAGTGATTTTCATGCTTCCAGGGGCTCGGGAAGTGAATTAAATACTATTTGGAGGCATTTAATGTTCAAGCAAAAACAGCTGATTTTTGACAAAAGAGATAACACCCCCCCATTACGTCATGCTTCAGAAATGTGGAAAATGGTCCGTTTTCAAATGTTTTTATTTTTGAACGTCAGTTCACATTTGTAGGTGGATCATCAGTGTTAGAGCTAAAATTAGCATCTTTAAAGTGATTTTCATGCTTCCAGGGGCCCTAAACACAAGATTTATGGAATGGTTAAAAGTGCATGAAAATGGCCAATTTACTCACTCTGAGTTCTCAAAAAGTGTTTCTTCACCCCGGGAAGTTAATTAAATACCATTTGGAGGCATTTAATGTTCGAGCAGAAACGGCTGATTTTCGACAAAAGAGATAACACCCCCCCCCATTAAGTCATGCTTCAGAAATGTGGAAAATGGTCCGTTTTCAAATGTTTTATTTTGGAACGTCAGTTCACATTTGTAGGTGGATCATCAGTGTTAGAGCTAAAATTAGCATGTTTATAGTGATGTTCATGCTTCCAGGGGCTCGGGAAGTGAATTAAATACCATTTGGAGGCATTTAATGTTCAAGCAAAAACAGCTGATTTTTGACAAAAGAGATAACACCCCCCCATTACGTCATGCTTCAGAAATGTGGAAAATGGTCCGTTTTCAAATGTTTTTATTTTTGAACGTCAGTTCACATTTGTAGGTGGATCATCAGTGTTAGAGCTAAAATTAGCATCTTTAAAGTGATTTTCATGCTTCCAGGGGCCCTAAACACAAGATTTACTGAATGGTTAAATGTGCATGAAAATGGCCAATTTACTCACTCTGAGTTCTCAAAAAGAGTTTCTTCACCCCGGGAAGTTAATTAAATACCATTTGGAGGCATTTAATGTTCGAGCAAAAACGGCTGATTTTCGACAAAAGAGATAACACCCCCCCATTACGTCATGCTTCAGAAATGTGGAAAATGGTCCGTTTTCAAATGTTTTATTTTTGAACGTCAGTTCACATTTGTAGGTGGATCATCAGTGTTAGAGCTAAAATTAGCATGTTTAAAGTGATTTTCATGCTTCCAGGGGCCCTAAACACAAGATTTATGGAATGGTTAAAAGTGCATGAAAATGGCCAATTTACTCACTCTGAGTTCTCAAAAAGGGTTTCTTCACCCCGGGAAGTTAATTAAATACCATTTGGAGGCATTTAATGTTCGAGCAAAAACGGCTGATTTTCGACAAAAGAGATAACACCCCCCCATTACGTCATGCTTCAGAAATGTGGAAAATGGTCCGTTTTCAAATGTTTTATTTTTGAACATCAGTTCACATTTGTAGGTGGATCATCAGTGTTAGAGCTAAAATTAGCATGTTTAAAGTGATTTTCATGCTTCCAGGGGCTCGGGAAGTGAATTAAATACTATTTGGAGGCATTTAATGTTCAATCAAAAACAGCAGATTTTTGACAAAAGAGATAACACCCCCCCCCCCATTACGTCATGCTTCAGAAATGTGGAAAATGGTCCGTTTTCAAATGTTTTATTTTTGAACGTCAGTTCACATTTGTAGGTGGATCATCAGTGTTAGAGCTAAAATTAGCATTTTTAAAGTGATTTTCATGCTTCCAGGGGCCCTAAACACAAGATTTATGGAATGGTTAAAAGTGCATGAAAATGGCCAATTTACTCACTCTGAGTTCTCAAAAAGGGTTTCTTCACCCCGGGAAGTTAATTAAATACCATTTGGAGGCATTTAATGTTCGAGCAAAAACCGCTGATTTTCGACAAAAGAGATAACACCCCCCCATTACGTCATGCTTCAGAAATGTGGAAAATGGTCCGTTTTCAAATGTTTTATTTTTGAATGGCAGTTCACATTTGTAGGTGGATCATCAGTGTTAGAGCTAAAATTAGCATGTTTAAGGTGATTTTCATGCTTCCAGGGGCTCGGGAAGTGAATTAAATACTGTTTGGAGGCATTTAATGTTCAAGCAAAAACAGCTGATTTTTGACAAAAGAGATAACACCCCCCCATTACGTCATGCTTCAGAAATGTGGAAAATGGTCCGTTTTCAAATGTTTTGTTTTTGAACGTCAGTTCACATTTGTAGGTGGATCATCAGTGTTAGAGCTAAAATTAGCATGTTTAAAGTGATTTTCATGCTTCCAGGGGCCCTAAACACAAGATTTATGGAATGGTTAAAAGTGCATGAAAATGGCCAATTTACTCACTCTGAGTTCTCAAAAAGGGTTTCTTCACCCCGGGAAGTTAATTAAATACCATTTGAAGGCATTTAATGTTCGAGCAAAAAGGGCTGAATTTCGACAAAAGAGATAACACCCCCCCATTACGTCATGCTTCAGAAATGTGGAAAATGGTCCGTTTTCAAATGTTTTATTTTTGAACATCAGTTCACATTTGTAGGTGGATCATCAGTGTTAGAGCTAAAATTAGCATGTTTAAAGTGATTTTCATGCTTCCAGGGGCTCGGGAAGTGAATTAAATACTATTTGGAGGCATTTAATGTTCAATCAAAAACAGCTGATTTTTGACAAAAGAGATAACACCCCCCCCATTACGTCATGCTTCAGAAATGTGGAAAATGGTCCGTTTTCAAATGTTTTATTTTTGAACGTCAGTTCACATTTGTAGGTGGATCATCAGTGTTAGAGCTAAAATTAGCATGTTTAAAGTGATTTTCATGCTTCCAGGGGCCCTAAACACAAGATTTATGGAATGGTTAAAAGTGCATGAAAATGGCCAATTTACTCACTCTGAGTTCTCAAAAAGGGTTTCTTCACCCCGGGAAGTTAATTAAATACCATTTGGAGGCATTTAATGTTCGAGCAAAAACGGCTGATTTTCGACAAAAGAGATAACACCCCCCCATTACGTCATGCTTCAGAAATGTGGAAAATGGTCCGTTTTCAAATGTTTTATTTTTGAACGTCAGTTCACATTTGTAGGTGGATCATCAGTGTTAGAGCTAAAATTAGCATGTTTAAAGTGATTTTCATGCTTCCAGGGGCTCGGGAAGAGAATTAAATACTATTTGGAGGCATTTAATGTTCAATCAAAAACAGCTGATTTTTGGCAAAAGAGATAACACCCCCCCCCATTACGTCATGCTTCAGAAATGTGGAAAATGGTCCGTTTTCAAATGTTTTATTTTTGAACGTCAGTTCACATTTGTAGGTGGATCATCAGTGTTAGAGCTAAAATTAGCATGTTTAAAGTGATTTTCATGCTTCCAGGGGCCCTAAACTCAAGATTTATGGAATGGTTAAAAGTGCATGAAAATGGCCAATTTATTCACTCTGAGTTCTCAAAAAGGGTTTCTTTACCCCGGAAAGTTAATTAAATACCATTTGGAGGCATTTAATGTTCGAGCAAAAACGGCTGATTTTCGACAAAAGAGATAACACCCCCCCATTACGTCATGCTTCAGAAATGTGGAAAATGGTCCGTTTTCAAATGTTTTATTTTTGAACGTCAGTTCACATTTGTAGGTGGATCATCAGTGTTAGAGCTAAAATTAGCATGTTTAAAGTGATTTTCATGCTTCCAGGGGCTCGGGAAGTGAATTAAATACTATTTGGAGGCATTTAATGTTCAATCAAAAACAGCTGATTTTTTACAAAAGAGATAACACCCCCCCATTACGTCATGCTTCAGAAATGTGGAAAATGTCCGTTTTCAAATGTTTTATTTTTGAACGTCAGTTCTCATTTGTAGGTGGATCATCAGTGTTAGAGCTAAAATTAGCATGTTTAAAGTGATTTTCATGCTTCCAGGGGCTCGGGAAGTGAATTAAATACTATTTGGAGGCATTTAATGTTCAAGCAAAAACAGCTGATTTTTGACAAAAGAGATAACACCCCCCCATTACGTCATGCTTCAGAAATGTGGAAAATGGTCCGTTTTCAAATGTTTTATTTTTGAACATCAGTTCACATTTGTAGGTGGATCATCAGTGTTAGAGCTAAAATTAGCATGTTTAAAGTGATTTTCATGCTTCCAGGGGCTCGGGAAGTGCATTAAATACTATTTGGAGGCATTTAATGTTCAATCAAAAACAGCTGATTTTTGACAAAAGAGATAACACCCCCCCATTACGTCATGCTTCAGAAATGTGGAAAATGGTCCGTTTTCAAATGTTTTATTTTTGAACGTCAGTTCACATTTGTAGGTGGATCATCAGTGTTAGAGCTAAAATTAGCATGTTTAAAGTGATTTTCATGCTTCCAGGGGCCCTAAACACAAGATTTATGGAATGGTTAAAAGTGCATGAAAATGGCCAATTTACTCACTCTGAGTTCTCAAAAAGGGTTTCTTCACCCCGGGAAGTTAATTAAATACCATTTTGAGGCATTTAATGTTCGAGCAAAAACGGCTGATTTTCGACAAAAGAGATAACACCCCCCCATTACGTCATGCTTCAGAAATGTGGAAAATGGTCCGTTTTCAAATGTTTTATTTTTGAACGTCAGTTCACATTTGTAGGTGGATCATCAGTGTTATAGCTAAAATTAGCATGTTTAAAGTGATTTTCATGCTTCCAGGGGCTCGGGAAGTGAATTAAATACTATTTGGAGGCATTTAATGTTCAAGCAAAAACAGCTGATTTTTGACAAAAGAGATAACACCCCCCCATTATGTCATGCTTCAGAAATGTGGAAAATGGTCCGTTTTCAAATGTTTTATTTTTGAACGTCAGTTCACATTTGTAGGTGGATCATCAGTGTTAGAGCTAAAATTAGCATGTTTAAAGTGATTTTCATGCTTCCAGGGGCCCTAAACACAAGATTTATGGAATGGTTAAAAGTGCATGAAAATGGCCAATTTACTCACTCTGAGTTCTCAAAAAGTGTTTCTTCACCCCGGGAAGTTAATTAAATACCATTTGGAGGCATTTAATGTTCGAGCAAAAACGGCTCATTTTCGACAAAAGAGATAACACCCCCCCATTACGTCATGCTTCAGAAATGTGGAAAATGGTCCGTTTTCAAATGTTTTATTTTTGAACGTCAGTTCACATTTGTAGATGGATCATCAGTGTTAGAGCTAAAATTTGCATGTTTAAAGTGATTTTCATGCTTCCAAGGGCTCGGGAAGTGAATTAAATACTATTTGGAGGCATTTAATGTTCAAGCAAAAACAGCTGATTTTTGACAAAAGAGATAACACCCCCCCATTACGTCATGCTTCAGAAATGTGGAAAATGGTCCGTTTTCAAATGTTTTATTTTTGAACGTCAGTTCACATTTGTAGGTGGATCATCAGTGTTAGAGCTAAAATTAGCATGTTTAAAGTGATTTTCATGCTTCCAGGGGCCCTAAACACAAGATTTATGGAATGGTTAAAAGTGCATGAAAATGGCCAATTTACTCACTCTGAGTTCTCAAAAAGGGTTTCTTCACCCCGGGAAATTAATTAAATACCATTTGGTGGCATTTAATGTTCGAGCAAAAACTGCTGATTTTCGACAAAAGAGATAACACCCCCCCATTACGTCATGCTTCAGAAATGTGGAAAATGGTCCGTTTTCAAATGTTTTATTTTTGAACGTCAGTTCACATTTGTAGGTGGATCATCAGTGTTAGAGCTAAAATTAGCATGTTTAAAGTGATTTTCATGCTTCCAGGGGCTCGGGAAGTGAATTAAATACTATTTGGAGGCATTTAATGTTCAATCAAAAACAGCTGATTTTTGACAAAAGAGATAACACCCCCCCATTACGTCATGCTTCAGAAATGTGGAAAATGGTCCGTTTTCAAATGTTTTATTTTTGAACGTCAGTTCACATTTGTAGGTGGAACATCAGTGTTAGAGCTAAAATTAGCATGTTTAAAGTGATTTTCATGCTTCCAGGGGCCCTAAACACAAGATTTATGGAATGGTTAAAAGTGCATGAAAATGGCCAATTTACTCACTCTGAGTTCTCAAAAAGGGTTTCTTCACCCCGGGAAGTTAATTAAATACCATTTGGAGGCATTAAATGTTCGAGCAAAAACGGCTGATTTTCGACAAAAGAGATAACACCCCCCCATTACGTCATGCTTCAGAAATGTGGAAAATGGTCCGTTTTCAAATGTTTTATTTTTGAACGTCAGTTCACATTTGTAGGTGGATCATCAGTGTTAGAGCTAAAATTAGCATGTTTAAAGTGATTTTCATGCTTCCAGGGGCTCGGGAAGTGAATTAAATACTATTTGGAGGCATTTAATGTTCAAGCAAAAACAGCTGATTTTTGACAAAAGAGATAACACCCCCCCATTACGTCATGCTTCAGAAATGTGGAAAATGGTCCGTTTTCAAATGTTTTATTTTTGAACGTCAGTTCACATTTGTAGGTGGATCATCAGTGTTAGAGCTAAAATGAGCATGTTTAAAGTGATTTTCATGCTTCCAGGGGCCCTAAACACAAGATTTATGGAATGGTTAAAAGTGCATGAAAATGGCCAATTTACTCACTCTGAGTTCCCAAAAAGGGTTTCTTGACCCCGGGAAGTTAATTAAATACCATTTGGAGGCATTTAATGTTCGAGCAAAAACTGCTGATTTTCGACAAAAGAGATAACACCCCCCCATTACGTCATGCTTCAGAAATGTGGAAAATGGTCCGTTTTCAAATGTTTTATTTTTGAACGTCAGTTCACATTTGTAGGTGGATCATCAGTGTTAGAGCTAAAATTAGCATGTTTAAAGTGATTTTCATGCTTCCAGGGGCTCGGGAAGTGAATTAAATACTATTTGGAGGCATTTAATGTTCAAGCAAAAACAGCTGATTTTTGACAAAAGAGATAACACCCCCCCATTATGTCATGCTTCAGAAATGTGGAAAATGGTCCGTTTTCAAATGTTTTATTTTTGAACGTCAGTTCACATTTGTAGGTGGATCATCAGTGTTAGAGCTAAAATTAGCATGTTTAAAGTGATTTTCATGCTTCCAGGGGCTCGGGAAGTGAATTAAATACTATTTGGAGGCATTTAATGTTCAAGCAAAAACAGCTGATTTTTGACAAAAGAGATAACACCCCCCCATTACGTCATGCTTCAGAAATGTGGAAAATGGTCCGTTTTCAAATGTTTTTATTTTTGAACGTCAGTTCACATTTGTAGGTGGATCATCAGTGTTAGAGCTAAAATTAGCATCTTTAAAGTGATTTTCATGCTTCCAGGGGCCCTAAACACAAGATTTATGGAATGGTTAAAAGTGCATGAAAATGGCCAATTTACTCACTCTGAGTTCTCAAAAAGTGTTTCTTCACCCCGGGAAGTTAATTAAATACCATTTGGAGGCATTTAATGTTCGAGCAGAAACGGCTGATTTTCGACAAAAGAGATAACACCCCCCCCCATTAAGTCATGCTTCAGAAATGTGGAAAATGGTCCGTTTTCAAATGTTTTATTTTGGAACGTCAGTTCACATTTGTAGGTGGATCATCAGTGTTAGAGCTAAAATTAGCATGTTTATAGTGATGTTCATGCTTCCAGGGGCTCGGGAAGTGAATTAAATACTATTTGGAGGCATTTAATGTTCAATCAAAAACAGCTGATTTTTGACAAAAGAGATAACACCCCCCCATTACGTCATGCTTCAGAAATGTGGAAAATGGTCCGTTTTCAAATGTTTTATTTTTGAACGTCAGTTCACATTTGTAGGTGGATCATCAGTGTTAGAGCTAAAATTAGCATGTTTAAAGTGATTTTCATGCTTCCAGGGGCCCTAAACACAAGATTTATGGAATGGTTAAAAGTGCATGAAAATGGCCAATTTACTCACTCTGAGTTCTCAAAAAGGGTTTCTTCACCCCGGGAAGTTAATTAAATACCATTTGGAGGCATTTAATGTTCGAGCAAAAACGGCTGATTTTCGACAAAAGAGATAACACCCCCCCATTACGTCATGCTTCAGAAATGTGGAAAATGGTCCGTTTTCAAATGTTTTATTTTTGAACATCAGTTCACATTTGTAGGTGGATCATCAGTGTTAGAGCTAAAATTAGCATGTTTAAAGTGATTTTCATGCTTCCAGGGGCTCGGGAAGTGAATTAAATACTATTTGGAGGCATTTAATGTTCAATCAAAAACAGCAGATTTTTGACAAAAGAGATAACACCCCCCCCCCCATTACGTCATGCTTCAGAAATGTGGAAAATGGTCCGTTTTCAAATGTTTTATTTTTGAACGTCAGTTCACATTTGTAGGTGGATCATCAGTGTTAGAGCTAAAATTAGCATTTTTAAAGTGATTTTCATGCTTCCAGGGGCCCTAAACACAAGATTTATGGAATGGTTAAAAGTGCATGAAAATGGCCAATTTACTCACTCTGAGTTCTCAAAAAGGGTTTCTTCACCCCGGGAAGTTAATTAAATACCATTTGGAGGCATTTAATGTTCGAGCAAAAACCGCTGATTTTCGACAAAAGAGATAACACCCCCCCATTACGTCATGCTTCAGAAATGTGGAAAATGGTCCGTTTTCAAATGTTTTATTTTTGAATGGCAGTTCACATTTGTAGGTGGATCATCAGTGTTAGAGCTAAAATTAGCATGTTTAAGGTGATTTTCATGCTTCCAGGGGCTCGGGAAGTGAATTAAATACTATTTGGAGGCATTTAATGTTCAAGCAAAAACAGCTGATTTTTGACAAAAGAGATAACACCCCCCCATTACGTCATGCTTCAGAAATGTGGAAAATGGTCCGTTTTCAAATGTTTTGTTTTTGAACGTCAGTTCACATTTGTTGGTGGATCATCAGTGTTAGAGCTAAAATTAGCATGTTTAAAGTGATTTTCATGCTTCCAGGGGCCCTAAACACAAGATTTATGGAATGGTTAAAAGTGCATGAAAATGGCCAATTTACTCACTCTGAGTTCTCAAAAAGGGTTTCTTCACCCCGGGAAGTTAATTAAATACCATTTGAAGGCATTTAATGTTCGAGCAAAAAGGGCTGAATTTCGACAAAAGAGATAACACCCCCCCATTACGTCATGCTTCAGAAATGTGGAAAATGGTCCGTTTTCAAATGTTTTATTTTTGAACATCAGTTCACATTTGTAGGTGGATCATCAGTGTTAGAGCTAAAATTAGCATGTTTAAAGTGATTTTCATGCTTCCAGGGGCTCGGGAAGAGAATTAAATACTATTTGGAGGCATTTAATGTTCAATCAAAAACAGCTGATTTTTGGCAAAAGAGATAACACCCCCCCCCATTACGTCATGCTTCAGAAATGTGGAAAATGGTCCGTTTTCAAATGTTTTATTTTTGAACGTCAGTTCACATTTGTAGGTGGATCATCAGTGTTAGAGCTAAAATTAGCATGTTTAAAGTGATTTTCATGCTTCCAGGGGCCCTAAACTCAAGATTTATGGAATGGTTAAAAGTGCATGAAAATGGCCAATTTATTCACTCTGAGTTCTCAAAAAGGGTTTCTTTACCCCGGAAAGTTAATTAAATACCATTTGGAGGCATTTAATGTTCGAGCAAAAACGGCTGATTTTCGACAAAAGAGATAACACCCCCCCATTACGTCATGCTTCAGAAATGTGGAAAATGGTCCGTTTTCAAATGTTTTATTTTTGAACGTCAGTTCACATTTGTAGGTGGATCATCAGTGTTAGAGCTAAAATTAGCATGTTTAAAGTGATTTTCATGCTTCCAGGGGCTCGGGAAGTGAATTAAATACTATTTGGAGGCATTTAATGTTCAATCAAAAACAGCTGATTTTTTACAAAAGAGATAACACCCCCCCATTACGTCATGCTTCAGAAATGTGGAAAATGGTCCGTTTTCAAATGTTTTATTTTTGAACGTCAGTTCTCATTTGTAGGTGGATCATCAGTGTTAGAGCTAAAATTAGCATGTTTAAAGTGATTTTCATGCTTCCAGGGGCTCGGGAAGTGAATTAAATACTATTTGGAGGCATTTAATGTTCAAGCAAAAACAGCTGATTTTTGACAAAAGAGATAACACCCCCCCATTACGTCATGCTTCAGAAATGTGGAAAATGGTCCGTTTTCAAATGTTTTATTTTTGAACATCAGTTCACATTTGTAGGTGGATCATCAGTGTTAGAGCTAAAATTAGCATGTTTAAAGTGATTTTCATGCTTCCAGGGGCTCGGGAAGTGCATTAAATACTATTTGGAGGCATTTAATGTTCAATCAAAAACAGCTGATTTTTGACAAAAGAGATAACACCCCCCCATTACGTCATGCTTCAGAAATGTGGAAAATGGTCCGTTTTCAAATGTTTTATTTTTGAACGTCAGTTCACATTTGTAGGTGGATCATCAGTGTTAGAGCTAAAATTAGCATGTTTAAAGTGATTTTCATGCTTCCAGGGGCCCTAAACACAAGATTTATGGAATGGTTAAAAGTGCATGAAAATGGCCAATTTACTCACTCTGAGTTCTCAAAAAGGGTTTCTTCACCCCGGGAAGTTAATTAAATACCATTTTGAGGCATTTAATGTTCGAGCAAAAACGGCTGATTTTCGACAAAAGAGATAACACCCCCCCATTACGTCATGCTTCAGAAATGTGGAAAATGGTCCGTTTTCAAATGTTTTATTTTTGAACATCAGTTCACATTTGTAGGTGGATCATCAGTGTTAGAGCTAAAATTAGCATGTTTAAAGTGATTTTCATGCTTCCAGGGGCTCGGGAAGTGAATTAAATACTATTTGGAGGCATTTAATGTTCAATCAAAAACAGCTGATTTTTGACCAAAGAGATAACACTCCCCCATTACGTCATGCTTCAGAAATGTGGAAAATGGTCCGTTTTCAAATGTTTTATTTTTGAACATCAGTTCACATTTGTAGGTGGATCATCAGTGTTAGAGCTAAAATTAGCATGTTTAAAGTGATTTTCATGCTTCCAGGGGCCCTAAACACAAGATTTATGGAATGGTTAAAAGTGCATGAAAATGGCCAATTTACTCACTCTGAGTTCTCAAAAAGGGTTTCTTCACCCCGGGAAGTTAATTAAATACCATTTGGAGGCATTTAATGTTCGAGCAAAAACGGCTCATTTTCGACAAAAGAGATAACACCCCCCCATTACGTCATGCTTCAGAAATGTGGAAAATGGTCCGTTTTCCAATGTTTTATTTTTGAACGTCAGTTCACATTTGTAGATGGATCATCAGTGTTAGAGCTAAAATTTGCATGTTTAAAGTGATTTTCATGCTTCCAGGGGCTCGGGAAGTGAATTAAATACTATTTGGAGGCATTTAATGTTCAAGCAAAAACAGCTGATTTTTGACAAAAGAGATAACACCCCCCCATTACGTCATGCTTCAGAAATGTGGAAAATGGTCCGTTTTCAAATGTTTTATTTTTGAACGTCAGTTCACATTTGTAGGTGGATCATCAGTGTTAGAGCTAAAATTAGCATGTTTAAAGTGATTTTCATGCTTCCAGGGGCCCTAAACACAAGATTTATGGAATGGTTAAAAGTGCATGAAAATGGCCAATTTACTCACTCTGAGTTCTCAAAAAGGGTTTCTTCACCCCGGGAAATTAATTAAATACCATTTGGAGGCATTTAATGTTCGAGCAAAAACTGCTGATTTTCGACAAAAGAGATAACACCCCCCCATTACGTCATGCTTCAGAAATGTGGAAAATGGTCCGTTTTCAAATGTTTTATTTTTGAACGTCAGTTCACATTTGTAGGTGGATCATCAGTGTTAGAGCTAAAATTAGCATGTTTAAAGTGATTTTCATGCTTCCAGGGGCTCGGGAAGTGAATTAAATACTATTTGGAGGCATTTAATGTTCAATCAAAAACAGCTGATTTTTGACAAAAGAGATAACACCCCCCCATTACGTCATGCTTCAGAAATGTGGAAAATGGTCCGTTTTCAAATGTTTTATTTTTGAACGTCAGTTCACATTTGTAGGTGGAACATCAGTGTTAGAGCTAAAATTAGCATGTTTAAAGTGATTTTCATGCTTCCAGGGGCCCTAAACACAAGATTTATGGAATGGTTAAAAGTGCATGAAAATGGCCAATTTACTCACTCTGAGTTCTCAAAAAGTGTTTCTTCACCCCGGGAAGTTAATTAAATACCATTTGGAGGCATTTAATGTTCGAGCAGAAACGGCTGATTTTCGACAAAAGAGATAACACCCCCCCCCATTAAGTCATGCTTCAGAAATGTGGAAAATGGTCCGTTTTCAAATGTTTTATTTTGGAACGTCAGTTCACATTTGTAGGTGGATCATCAGTGTTAGAGCTAAAATTAGCATGTTTATAGTGATGTTCATGCTTCCAGGGGCTCGGGAAGTGAATTAAATTCTATTTGGAGGCATTTAATGTTCAATCAAAAACAGCTGATTTTTGACAAAAGAGATAACACCCCCCCATTACGTCATGCTTCAGAAATGTGGAAAATGGTCCGTTTTAAAATGTTTTATTTTTGAATGTCAGTTCACATTTGTAGGTGGATCATCAGTGTTAGAGCTAAAATTAGCATGTTTAAAGTGATTTTCATGCTTCCAGGGGCCCTAAACACAAGATTTATGGAATGGTTAAAAGTGCATGAAAATGGCCAATTTACTCACTCTGAGTTCTCAAAAAGGGTTTCTTCACCCCGGGAAGTTAATTAAATACCATTTGGAGGCATTTAATGTTCGAGCAAAAACGGCTGATTTTCGACAAAAGAGATAACACCCCCCCATTACGTCATGCTTCAGAAATGTGGAAAATGGTCCGTTTTCAAATGTTTTATTTTTGAACATCAGTTCACATTTGTAGGTGGATCATCAGTGTTAGAGCTAAAATTAGCATGTTTAAAGTGATTTTCATGCTTCCAGGGGCTCGGGAAGTGAATTAAATACTATTTGGAGGCATTTAATGTTCAATCAAAAACAGCTGATTTTTGACAAAAGAGATAACACCCCCCCCATTACGTCATGCTTCAGAAATGTGGAAAATGGTCCGTTTTCAAATGTTTTATTTTTGAACGTCAGTTCACATTTGTAGGCGGATCATCAGTGTTAGAGCTAAAATTAGCATGTTTAAAGTGATTTTCATGCTTCCAGGGGCCCTAAACACAAGATTTATGGAATGGTTAAAAGTGCATGAAAATGGCCAATTTACTCACTCTGAGTTCTCAAAAAGGTTTTCTTCACCCCGGGAAGTTAATTAAATACCATTTGGAGGCATTTAATGTTCGAGCAAAAACGGCTGATTTTCGACAAAAGAGATAACACCCCCCCATTACGTCATGCTTCAGAAATGTGGAAAATGGTCCGTTTTCAAATGTTTTATTTTTGAACGTCAGTTCACATTTGTAGGTGGATCATCAGTGTTAGAGCTAAAATTAGCATGTTTAAAGTGATTTTCATGCTTCCAGGGGCTCGGGAAGAGAATTAAATACTATTTGGAGGCATTTAATGTTCAATCAAAAACAGCTGATTTTTGGCAAAAGAGATAACACCCCCCCCCATTACGTCATGCTTCAGAAATGTGGAAAATGGTCCGTTTTCAATGGTTTATTTTTGGACGTCAGTTCACATTTGTAGGTGGATCATCAGTGTTAGAGCTAAAATTAGCATGTTTAAAGTGATTTTCATGCTTCCAGGGGCCCTAAACTCAAGATTTATGGAATGGTTAAAAGTGCATGAAAATGGCCAATTTATTCACTCTGAGTTCTCAAAAAGGGTTTCTTTACCCCGGAAAGTTAATTAAATACCATTTGGAGGCATTTAATGTTCGAGCAAAAACGGCTGATTTTCGACAAAAGAGATAACACCCCCCCATTACGTCATGCTTCAGAAATGTGGAAAATGGTCCGTTTTCAAATGTTTTATTTTTGAACGTCAGTTCACATTTGTAGGTGGATCATCAGTGTTAGAGCTAAAATTAGCATGTTTAAAGTGATTTTCATGCTTCCAGGGGCTCGGGAAGTGAATTAAATACTATTTGGAGGCATTTAATGTTCAATCAAAAACAGCTGATTTTTGACAAAAGAGATAACACCCCCCCATTACGTCATGCTTCAGAAATGTGGAAAATGGTCCGTTTTCAAATGTTTTATTTTTGAACGTCAGTTCTCATTTGTAGGTGGATCATCAGTGTTAGAGCTAAAATTAGCATGTTTAAAGTGATTTTCATGCTTCCAGGGGCTCGGGAAGTGAATTAAATACTATTTGGAGGCATTTAATGTTCAAGCAAAAACAGCTGATTTTTGACAAAAGAGATAACACCCCCCCATTACGTCATGCTTCAGAAATGTGGAAAATGGTCCGTTTTCAAATGTTTTATTTTTGAACATCAGTTCACATTTGTAGGTGGATCATCAGTGTTAGAGCTAAAATTAGCATGTTTAAAGTGATTTTCATGCTTCCAGGGGCTCGGGAAGTGCATTAAATACTATTTGGAGGCATTTAATGTTCAATCAAAAACAGCTGATTTTTGACAAAAGAGATAACACCCCCCCATTACGTCATGCTTCAGAAATGTGGAAAATGGTCCGTTTTCAAATGTTTTATTTTTGAACGTCAGTTCACATTTGTAGGTGGATCATCAGTGTTAGAGCTAAAATTAGCATGTTTAAAGTGATTTTCATGCTTCCAGGGGCCCTAAACACAAGATTTATGGAATGGTTAAAAGTGCATGAAAATGGCCAATTTACTCACTCTGAGTTCTCAAAAAGGGTTTCTTCACCCCGGGAAGTTAATTAAATACCATTTTGAGGCATTTAATGTTCGAGCAAAAACGGCTGATTTTCGACAAAAGAGATAACACCCCCCCATTACGTCATGCTTCAGAAATGTGGAAAATGGTCCGTTTTCAAATGTTTTATTTTTGAACATCAGTTCACATTTGTAGGTGGATCATCAGTGTTAGAGCTAAAATTAGCATGTTTAAAGTGATTTTCATGCTTCCAGGGGCTCGGGAAGTGAATTAAATACTATTTGGAGGCATTTAATGTTCAATCAAAAACAGCTGATTTTTGACCAAAGAGATAACACTCCCCCATTACGTCATGCTTCAGAAATGTGGAAAATGGTCCGTTTTCAAATGTTTTATTTTTGAACGTCAGTTCACATTTGTAGGTGGATCATCAGTGTTAGAGCTAAAATTAGCATGTTTAAAGTGATTTTCATGCTTCCAGGGCCTCGGGAAGTGAATTAAATACTATTTGGAGGCATTTAATGTTCAATCAAAAACAGCTGATTTTTTACAAAAGAGATAACACCCCCCCATTACGTCATGCTTCAGAAATGTGGAAAATGGTCCGTTTTCAAATGTTTTATTTTTGAACGTCAGTTCTCATTTGTAGGTGGATCATCAGTGTTAGAGCTAAAATTAGCATGTTTAAAGTGATTTTCATGCTTCCAGGGGCTCGGGAAGTGAATTAAATACTATTTGGAGGCATTTAATGTTCAAGCAAAAACAGCTGATTTTTGACAAAAGAGATAACACCCCCCCATTACGTCATGCTTCAGAAATGTGGAAAATGGTCCGTTTTCAAATGTTTTATTTTTGAACATCAGTTCACATTTGTAGGTGGATCATCAGTGTTAGAGCTAAAATTAGCATGTTTAAAGTGATTTTCATGCTTCCAGGGGCTCGGGAAGTGCATTAAATACTATTTGGAGGCATTTAATGTTCAATCAAAAACAGCTGATTTTTGACAAAAGAGATAACACCCCCCCATTACGTCATGCTTCAGAAATGTGGAAAATGGTCCGTTTTCAAATGTTTTATTTTTGAACGTCAGTTCACATTTGTAGGTGGATCATCAGTGTTAGAGCTAAAATTAGCATGTTTAAAGTGATTTTCATGCTTCCAGGGGCCCTAAACACAAGATTTATGGAATGGTTAAAAGTGCATGAAAATGGCCAATTTACTCACTCTGAGTTCTCAAAAAGGGTTTCTTCACCCCGGGAAGTTAATTAAATACCATTTTGAGGCATTTAATGTTCGAGCAAAAACGGCTGATTTTCGACAAAAGAGATAACACCCCCCCATTACGTCATGCTTCAGAAATGTGGAAAATGGTCCGTTTTCAAATGTTTTATTTTTGAACATCAGTTCACATTTGTAGGTGGATCATCAGTGTTAGAGCTAAAATTAGCATGTTTAAAGTGATTTTCATGCTTCCAGGGGCTCGGGAAGTGAATTAAATACTATTTGGAGGCATTTAATGTTCAATCAAAAACAGCTGATTTTTGACCAAAGAGATAACACTCCCCCATTACGTCATGCTTCAGAAATGTGGAAAATGGTCCGTTTTCAAATGTTTTATTTTTGAACATCAGTTCACATTTGTAGGTGGATCATCAGTGTTAGAGCTAAAATTAGCATGTTTAAAGTGATTTTCATGCTTCCAGGGGCCCTAAACACAAGATTTATGGAATGGTTAAAAGTGCATGAAAATGGCCAATTTACTCACTCTGAGTTCTCAAAAAGGGTTTCTTCACCCCGGGAAGTTAATTAAATACCATTTGGAGGCATTTAATGTTCGAGCAAAAACGGCTCATTTTCGACAAAAGAGATAACACCCCCCCATTACGTCATGCTTCAGAAATGTGGAAAATGGTCCGTTTTCCAATGTTTTATTTTTGAACGTCAGTTCACATTTGTAGGTGGATCATCAGTGTTAGAGCTAAAATTAGCATGTTTAAAGTGATTTTCATGCTTCCAGGGGCCCTAAACACAAGATTTATGGAATGGTTAAAAGTGCATGAAAATGGCCAATTTACTCACTCTGAGTTCTCAAAAAGGGTTTCTTCACCCCGGGAAGTTAATTAAATACCATTTTGAGGCATTTAATGTTCGAGCAAAAACGGCTGATTTTCGACAAAAGAGATAACACCCCCCCATTACGTCATGCTTCAGAAATGTGGAAAATGGTCCGTTTTCAAATGTTTTATTTTTGAACATCAGTTCACATTTGTAGGTGGATCATCAGTGTTAGAGCTAAAATTAGCATGTTTAAAGTGATTTTCATGCTTCCAGGGGCTCGGGAAGTGAATTAAATACTATTTGGAGGCATTTAATGTTCAATCAAAAA
This sequence comes from Lissotriton vulgaris, assembly GCF_964263255.1. NCBI lineage: Eukaryota > Metazoa > Chordata > Amphibia > Caudata > Salamandridae > Lissotriton > Lissotriton vulgaris. The sequence goes on along the minus strand of NW_028253623.1, from coordinate 715,531 downwards.
CAGCTGATTTTTGACCAAAGAGATAACACTCCCCCATTACGTCATGCTTCAGAAATGTGGAAAATGGTCCGTTTTCAAATGTTTTATTTTTGAACGTCAGTTCACATTTGTAGGTGGATCATCAGTGTTAGAGCTAAAATTAGCATGTTTAAAGTGATTTTCATGCTTCCAGGGCCTCGGGAAGTGAATTAAATACTATTTGGAGGCATTTAATGTTCAATCAAAAACAGCTGATTTTTTACAAAAGAGATAACACCCCCCCATTACGTCATGCTTCAGAAATGTGGAAAATGGTCCGTTTTCAAATGTTTTATTTTTGAACGTCAGTTCTCATTTGTAGGTGGATCATCAGTGTTAGAGCTAAAATTAGCATGTTTAAAGTGATTTTCATGCTTCCAGGGGCTCGGGAAGTGAATTAAATACTATTTGGAGGCATTTAATGTTCAAGCAAAAACAGCTGATTTTTGACAAAAGAGATAACACCCCCCCATTACGTCATGCTTCAGAAATGTGGAAAATGGTCCGTTTTCAAATGTTTTATTTTTGAACATCAGTTCACATTTGTAGGTGGATCATCAGTGTTAGAGCTAAAATTAGCATGTTTAAAGTGATTTTCATGCTTCCAGGGGCTCGGGAAGTGCATTAAATACTATTTGGAGGCATTTAATGTTCAATCAAAAACAGCTGATTTTTGACAAAAGAGATAACACCCCCCCATTACGTCATGCTTCAGAAATGTGGAAAATGGTCCGTTTTCAAATGTTTTATTTTTGAACGTCAGTTCACATTTGTAGGTGGATCATCAGTGTTAGAGCTAAAATTAGCATGTTTAAAGTGATTTTCATGCTTCCAGGGGCCCTAAACACAAGATTTATGGAATGGTTAAAAGTGCATGAAAATGGCCAATTTACTCACTCTGAGTTCTCAAAAAGGGTTTCTTCACCCCGGGAAGTTAATTAAATACCATTTTGAGGCATTTAATGTTCGAGCAAAAACGGCTGATTTTCGACAAAAGAGATAACACCCCCCCATTACGTCATGCTTCAGAAATGTGGAAAATGGTCCGTTTTCAAATGTTTTATTTTTGAACATCAGTTCACATTTGTAGGTGGATCATCAGTGTTAGAGCTAAAATTAGCATGTTTAAAGTGATTTTCATGCTTCCAGGGGCTCGGGAAGTGAATTAAATACTATTTGGAGGCATTTAATGTTCAATCAAAAACAGCTGATTTTTGACCAAAGAGATAACACTCCCCCATTACGTCATGCTTCAGAAATGTGGAAAATGGTCCGTTTTCAAATGTTTTATTTTTGAACATCAGTTCACATTTGTAGGTGGATCATCAGTGTTAGAGCTAAAATTAGCATGTTTAAAGTGATTTTCATGCTTCCAGGGGCCCTAAACACAAGATTTATGGAATGGTTAAAAGTGCATGAAAATGGCCAATTTACTCACTCTGAGTTCTCAAAAAGGGTTTCTTCACCCCGGGAAGTTAATTAAATACCATTTGGAGGCATTTAATGTTCGAGCAAAAACGGCTCATTTTCGACAAAAGAGATAACACCCCCCCATTACGTCATGCTTCAGAAATGTGGAAAATGGTCCGTTTTCCAATGTTTTATTTTTGAACGTCAGTTCACATTTGTAGATGGATCATCAGTGTTAGAGCTAAAATTTGCATGTTTAAAGTGATTTTCATGCTTCCAGGGGCTCGGGAAGTGAATTAAATACTATTTGGAGGCATTTAATGTTCAAGCAAAAACAGCTGATTTTTGACAAAAGAGATAACACCCCCCCATTACGTCATGCTTCAGAAATGTGGAAAATGGTCCGTTTTCAAATGTTTTATTTTTGAACGTCAGTTCACATTTGTAGGTGGATCATCAGTGTTAGAGCTAAAATTAGCATGTTTAAAGTGATTTTCATGCTTCCAGGGGCCCTAAACACAAGATTTATGGAATGGTTAAAAGTGCATGAAAATGGCCAATTTACTCACTCTGAGTTCTCAAAAAGGGTTTCTTCACCCCGGGAAATTAATTAAATACCATTTGGAGGCATTTAATGTTCGAGCAAAAACTGCTGATTTTCGACAAAAGAGATAACACCCCCCCATTACGTCATGCTTCAGAAATGTGGAAAATGGTCCGTTTTCAAATGTTTTATTTTTGAACGTCAGTTCACATTTGTAGGTGGATCATCAGTGTTAGAGCTAAAATTAGCATGTTTAAAGTGATTTTCATGCTTCCAGGGGCTCGGGAAGTGAATTAAATACTATTTGGAGGCATTTAATGTTCAATCAAAAACAGCTGATTTTTGACAAAAGAGATAACACCCCCCCATTACGTCATGCTTCAGAAATGTGGAAAATGGTCCGTTTTCAAATGTTTTATTTTTGAACGTCAGTTCACATTTGTAGGTGGAACATCAGTGTTAGAGCTAAAATTAGCATGTTTAAAGTGATTTTCATGCTTCCAGGGGCCCTAAACACAAGATTTATGGAATGGTTAAAAGTGCATGAAAATGGCCAATTTACTCACTCTGAGTTCTCAAAAAGGGTTTCTTCACCCCGGGAAGTTAATTAAATACCATTTGGAGGCATTAAATGTTCGAGCAAAAACGGCTGATTTTCGACAAAAGAGATAACACCCCCCATTACGTCATGCTTCAGAAATGTGGAAAATGGTCCGTTTTCAAATGTTTTATTTTTGAACGTCAGTTCACATTTGTAGGTGGATCATCAGTGTTAGAGCTAAAATTAGCATGTTTAAAGTGATTTTCATGCTTCCAGGGGCTCGGGAAGTGAATTAAATACTATTTGGAGGCATTTAATGTTCAAGCAAAAACAGCTGATTTTTGACAAAAGAGATAACACCCCCCCATTACGTCATGCTTCAGAAATGTGGAAAATGGTCCGTTTTCAAATGTTTTATTTTTGAACGTCAGTTCACATTTGTAGGTGGATCATCAGTGTTAGAGCTAAAATTAGCATGTTTAAAGTGATTTTCATGCTTCCAGGGGCCCTAAACACAAGATTTATGGAATGGTTAAAAGTGCATGAAAATGGCCAATTTACTCACTCTGAGTTCTCAAAAAGGGTTTCTTCACCCCGGGAAGTTAATTAAATACCATTTAGAGGCATTTAATGTTCGAGCAAAAACGGCTGATTTTCGACAAAAGAGATAACACCCCCCCATTACGTCATGCTTCAGAAATGTGGAAAATGGTCCGTTTTCAAATGTTTTATTTTTGAACATCAGTTCACATTTGTAGGTGGATCATCAGTGTTAGAGCTAAAATTAGCATGTTTAAAGTGATTTTCATGCTTCCAGGGGCTCGGGAAGTGAATTAAATACTATTTGGAGGCATTTAATGTTCAATCAAAAACAGCTGATTTTTGACAAAAGAGATAACACCCCCCCCATTACGTCATGCTTCAGAAATGTGGAAAATGGTCCGTTTTCAAATGTTTTATTTTTGAACGTCAGTTCACATTTGTAGGCGGATCATCAGTGTTAGAGCTAAAATTAGCATGTTTAAAGTGATTTTCATGCTTCCAGGGGCCCTAAACACAAGATTTATGGAATGGTTAAAAGTGCATGAAAATGGCCAATTTACTCACTCTGAGTTCTCAAAAAGGTTTTCTTCACCCCGGGAAGTTAATTAAATACCATTTGGAGGCATTTAATGTTCGAGCAAAAACGGCTGATTTTCGACAAAAGAGATAACACCCCCCCATTACGTCATGCTTCAGAAATGTGGAAAATGGTCCGTTTTCAAATGTTTTATTTTTGAACGTCAGTTCACATTTGTAGGTGGATCATCAGTGTTAGAGCTAAAATTAGCATGTTTAAAGTGATTTTCATGCTTCCAGGGGCTCGGGAAGAGAATTAAATACTATTTGGAGGCATTTAATGTTCAATCAAAAACAGCTGATTTTTGGCAAAAGAGATAACACCCCCCCCCATTACGTCATGCTTCAGAAATGTGGAAAATGGTCCGTTTTCAATGGTTTATTTTTGGACGTCAGTTCACATTTGTAGGTGGATCATCAGTGTTAGAGCTAAAATTAGCATGTTTAAAGTGATTTTCATGCTTCCAGGGGCCCTAAACTCAAGATTTATGGAATGGTTAAAAGTGCATGAAAATGGCCAATTTATTCACTCTGAGTTCTCAAAAAGGGTTTCTTTACCCCGGAAAGTTAATTAAATACCATTTGGAGGCATTTAATGTTCGAGCAAAAACGGCTGATTTTCGACAAAAGAGATAACACCCCCCCATTACGTCATGCTTCAGAAATGTAGAAAATGGTCCGTTTTCAAATGTTTTATTTTTGAACGTCAGTTCACATTTGTAGGTGGATCATCAGTGTTAGAGCTAAAATTAGCATGTTTAAAGTGATTTTCATGCTTCCAGGGGCTCGGGAAGTGAATTAAATACTATTTGGAGGCATTTAATGTTCAATCAAAAACAGCTGATTTTTGACAAAAGAGATAACACCCCCCCATTACGTCATGCTTCAGAAATGTGGAAAATGGTCCGTTTTCAAATGTTTTATTTTTGAACGTCAGTTCTCATTTGTAGGTGGATCATCAGTGTTAGAGCTAAAATTAGCATGTTTAAAGTGATTTTCATGCTTCCAGGGGCTCGAGAAGTGAATTAAATACTATTTGGAGGCATTTAATGTTCAAGCAAAAACAGCTGATTTTTGACAAAAGAGATAACACCCCCCCATTACGTCATGCTTCAGAAATGTGGAAAATGGTCCGTTTTCAAATGTTTTATTTTTGAACATCAGTTCACATTTGTAGGTGGATCATCAGTGTTAGAGCTAAAATTAGCATGTTTAAAGTGATTTTCATGCTTCCAGGGGCTCGGGAAGTGCATTAAATACTATTTGGAGGCATTTAATGTTCAATCAAAAACAGCTGATTTTTGACAAAAGAGATAACACCCCCCCATTACGTCATGCTTCAGAAATGTGGAAAATGGTCCGTTTTCAAATGTTTTATTTTTGAACGTCAGTTCACATTTGTAGGTGGATCATCAGTGTTAGAGCTAAAATTAGCATGTTTAAAGTGATTTTCATGCTTCCAGGGGCCCTAAACACAAGATTTATGCAATGGTTAAAAGTGCATGAAAATGGCCAATTTACTCACTCTGAGTTCTCAAAAAGGGTTTCTTCACCCCGGGAAGTTAATTAAATACCATTTTGAGGCATTTAATGTTCGAGCAAAAACGGCTGATTTTCGACAAAAGAGATAACACCCCCCCATTACGTCATGCTTCAGAAATGTGGAAAATGGTCCGTTTTCAAATGTTTTATTTTTGAACATCAGTTCACATTTGTAGGTGGATCATCAGTGTTAGAGCTAAAATTAGCATGTTTAAAGTGATTTTCATGCTTCCAGGGGCTCGGGAAGTGAATTAAATACTATTTGGAGGCATTTAATGTTCAATCAAAAACAGCTGATTTTTGACCAAAGAGATAACACTCCCCCATTACGTCATGCTTCAGAAATGTGGAAAATGGTCCGTTTTCAAATGTTTTATTTTTGAACATCAGTTCACATTTGTAGGTGGATCATCAGTGTTAGAGCTAAAATTAGCATCTTTAAAGTGATTTTCATGCTTCCAGGGGCCCTAAACACAAGATTTATGGAATGGTTAAAAGTGCATGAAAATGGCCAATTTACTCACTCTGAGTTCTCAAAAAGGGTTTCTTCACCCCGGGAAGTTAATTAAATACCATTTGGAGGCATTTAATGTTCGAGCAAAAACGGCTCATTTTCGACAAAAGAGATAACACCCCCCCATTACGTCATGCTTCAGAAATGTGGAAAATGGTCCGTTTTCCAATGTTTTATTTTTGAACGTCAGTTCACATTTGTAGATGGATCATCAGTGTTAGAGCTAAAATTTGCATGTTTAAAGTGATTTTCATGCTTCCAGGGGCTCGGGAAGTGAATTAAATACTATTTGGAGGCATTTAATGTTCAAGCAAAAACAGCTGATTTTTGACAAAAGAGATAACACCCCCCCATTACGTCATGCTTCAGAAATGTGGAAAATGGTCCGTTTTCAAATGTTTTATTTTTGAACGTCAGTTCACATTTGTAGGTGGATCATCAGTGTTAGAGCTAAAATTAGCATGTTTAAAGTGATTTTCATGCTTCCAGGGGCCCTAAACACAAGATTTATGGAATGGTTAAAAGTGCATGAAAATGGCCAATTTACTCACTCTGAGTTCTCAAAAAGGGTTTCTTAACCCCGGGAAATTAATTAAATACCATTTGGAGGCATTTAATGTTCGAGCAAAAACTGCTGATTTTCGACAAAAGAGATAACACCCCCCCATTACGTCATGCTTCAGAAATGTGGAAAATGGTCCGTTTTCAAATGTTTTATTTTTGAACGTCAGTTCACATTTGTAGGTGGATCATCAGTGTTAGAGCTAAAATTAGCATGTTTAAAGCGATTTTCATGCTTCCAGGGGCTCGGGAAGTGAATTAAATACTATTTGGAGGCATTTAATGTTCAATCAAAAACAGCTGATTTTTGACAAAAGAGATAACACCCCCCCATTACGTCATGCTTCAGAAATGTGGAAAATGGTCCGTTTTCAAATGTTTTATTTTTGAACGTCAGTTCACATTTGTAGGTGGAACATCAGTGTTAGAGCTAAAATTAGCATGTTTAAAGTGATTTTCATGCTTCCAGGGGCCCTAAACACAAGATTTATGGAATGGTTAAAAGTGCATGAAAATGGCCAATTTACTCACTCTGAGTTCTCAAAAAGGGTTTCTTCACCCCGGGAAGTTAATTAAATACCATTTGGAGGCATTAAATGTTCGAGCAAAAACGGCTGATTTTCGACAAAAGAGATAACACCCCCCCATTACGTCATGCTTCAGAAATGTGGAAAATGGTCCGTTTTCAAATGTTTTATTTTTGAACGTCAGTTCACATTTGTAGGTGGATCATCAGTGTTAGAGCTAAAATTAGCATGTTTAAAGTGATTTTCATGCTTCCAGGGGCTCGGGAAGTGAATTAAATACTATTTGGAGGCATTTAATGTTCAAGCAAAAACAGCTGATTTTTGACAAAAGAGATAACACCCCCCCATTACGTCATGCTTCAGAAATGTGGAAAATGGTCCGTTTTCAAATGTTTTATTTTTGAACGTCAGTTCACATTTGTAGGTGGATCATCAGTGTTAGAGCTAAAATTAGCATGTTTAAAGTGATTTTCATGCTTCCAGGGGCCCTAAACACAAGATTTATGGAATGGTTAAAAGTGCATGAAAATGGCCAATTTACTCACTCTGAGTTCTCAAAAAGGGTTTCTTCACCCCGGGAAGTTAATTAAATACCATTTGGAGGCATTTAATGTTCGAGCAAAAACGGCTGATTTTCGACAAAAGAGATAACACCCCCCCATTACGTCATGCTTCAGAAATGTGGAAAATGGTCCGTTTTCAAATGTTTTATTTTTGAACATCAGTTCACATTTGTAGGTGGATCATCAGTGTTAGAGCTAAAATTAGCATGTTTAAAGTGATTTTCATGCTTCCAGGGGCTCGGGAAGTGAATTAAATACTATTTGGAGGCATTTAATGTTCAAGCAAAAACAGCTGATTTTTGACAAAAGAGATAACACCCCCCATTACGTCATGCTTCAGAAATGTGGAAAATGGTCCGTTTTCAAATGTTTTATTTTTGAACGTCAGTTCACATTTGTAGGTGGATCATCAGTGTTAGAGCTAAAATTAGCATGTTTAAAGTGATTTTCATGCTTCCAGGGGCCCTAAACACAAGATTTATGGAATGGTTAAAAGTGCATGAAAATGGCCAATTTACTCACTCTGAGTTCTCAAAAAGTGTTTCTTCACCCCGGGAAGTTAATTAAATACCATTTGGAGGCATTTAATGTTCAAGCAGAAACGGCTGATTTTCGACAAAAGAGATAACACCCCCCCATTACGTCATGCTTCAGAAATGTGGAAAATGGTCCGTTTTCAAATGTTTTATTTTTGAACGTCAGTTCACATTTGTAGGTGGATCATCAGTGTTAGAGCTAAAATTAGCATGTTTAAAGTGATTTTCATGCTTCCAGGGGCTCGGGAAGTGAATTAAATACTATTTGGAGGCATTTAATGTTCAAGCAAAAACAGCTGATTTTTGACAAAAGAGATAACACCCCCCCATTACGTCATGCTTCAGAAATGTGGAAAATGGTCCGTTTTCAAATGTTTTATTTTTGAACGTCAGTTCACATTTGTAGGTGGATCATCAGTGTTAGAGCTAAAATGAGCATGTTTAAAGTGATTTTCATGCTTCCAGGGGCCCTAAACACAAGATTTATGGAATGGTTAAAAGTGCATGAAAATGGCCAATTTACTCACTCTGAGTTCCCAAAAAGGGTTTCTTGACCCCGGGAAGTTAATTAAATACCATTTGGAGGCATTTAATGTTCGAGCAAAAACTGCTGATTTTCGACAAAAGAGATAACACCCCCCCATTACGTCATGCTTCAGAAATGTGGAAAATGGTCCGTTTTCAAATGTTTTATTTTTGAACGTCAGTTCACATTTGTAGGTGGATCATCAGTGTTAGAGCTAAAATTAGCATGTTTAAAGTGATTTTCATGCTTCCAGGGGCTCGGGAAGTGAATTAAATACTATTTGGAGGCATTTAATGTTCAAGCAAAAACAGCTGATTTTTGACAAAAGAGATAACACCCCCCCATTATGTCATGCTTCAGAAATGTGGAAAATGGTCCGTTTTCAAATGTTTTATTTTTGAACGTCAGTTCACATTTGTAGGTGGATCATCAGTGTTAGAGCTAAAATTAGCATGTTTAAAGTGATTTTCATGCTTCCAGGGGCTCGGGAAGTGAATTAAATACTATTTGGAGGCATTTAATGTTCAAGCAAAAACAGCTGATTTTTGACAAAAGAGATAACACCCCCCCATTACGTCATGCTTCAGAAATGTGGAAAATGGTCCGTTTTCAAATGTTTTTATTTTTGAACGTCAGTTCACATTTGTAGGTGGATCATCAGTGTTAGAGCTAAAATTAGCATCTTTAAAGTGATTTTCATGCTTCCAGGGGCCCTAAACACAAGATTTATGGAATGGTTAAAAGTGCATGAAAATGGCCAATTTACTCACTCTGAGTTCTCAAAAAGTGTTTCTTCACCCCGGGAAGTTAATTAAATACCATTTGGAGGCATTTAATGTTCGAGCAGAAACGGCTGATTTTCGACAAAAGAGATAACACCCCCCCCCATTAAGTCATGCTTCAGAAATGTGGAAAATGGTCCGTTTTCAAATGTTTTATTTTGGAACGTCAGTTCACATTTGTAGGTGGATCATCAGTGTTAGAGCTAAAATTAGCATGTTTATAGTGATGTTCATGCTTCCAGGGGCTCGGGAAGTGAATTAAATACTATTTGGAGGCATTTAATGTTCAATCAAAAACAGCTGATTTTTGACAAAAGAGATAACACCCCCCCATTACGTCATGCTTCAGAAATGTGGAAAATGGTCCGTTTTAAAATGTTTTATTTTTGAATGTCAGTTCACATTTGTAGGTGGATCATCAGTGTTGGAGCTAAAATTAGCATGTTTAAAGTGATTTTCATGCTTCCAGGGGCCCTAAACACAAGATTTACTGAATGGTTAAATGTGCATGAAAATGGCCAATTTACTCACTCTGAGTTCTCAAAAAGGGTTTCTTCACCCCGGGAAGTTAATTAAATACCATTTGGAGGCATTTAATGTTCGAGCAAAAACGGCTGATTTTCGACAAAAGAGATAACACCCCCCCATTACGTCATGCTTCAGAAATGTGGAAAATGGTCCGTTTTCAAATGTTTTATTTTTGAACGTCAGTTCACATTTGTAGGTGGATCATCAGTGTTGGAGCTAAAATTAGCATGTTTAAAGTGATTTTCATGCTTCCAGGGGCCCTAAACACAAGATTTATGGAATGGTTAAAAGTGCATGAAAATGGCCAATTTACTCACTCTGAGTTCTCAAAAAGGGTTTCTTCACCCCGGGAAGTTAATTAAATACCATTTGGAAGCATTTAATGTTCGAGCAAAAACTGCTGATTTTCGACAAAAGAGATAACACCCCCATTACGTCATGCTTCAGAAATGTGGAAAATGGTCCGTTTTCAAATGTTTTATTTTTGAACGTCAGTTCACATTTGTAGGTGGATCATCAGTGTTAGAGCTAAAATTAGCATGTTTAAAGTGATTTTCATGCTTCCAGGGGCCCTAAACACAAGATTTATGGAATGGTTAAAAGTGCATGAAAATGGCCAATTTACTCACTCTGAGTTCTCAAAAAGGGTTTCTTCACCCCGGGAAGTTAATTAAATACCATTTGGAGGCATTTAATGTTCGAGCAAAAACGGCTGATTTTCGACAAAAGAGATAACACCCCCCCATTACGTCATGCTTCAGAAATGTGGAAAATGGTCCGTTTTCAAATGTTTTATTTTTGAACATCAGTTCACATTTGTAGGTGGATCATCAGTGTTAGAGCTAAAATTAGCATGTTTAAAGTGATTTTCATGCTTCCAGGGGCTCGGGAAGTGAATTAAATACTATTTGGAGGCATTTAATGTTCAATCAAAAACAGCAGATTTTTGACAAAAGAGATAACACCCCCCCCCATTACGTCATGCTTCAGAAATGTGGAAAATGGTCCGTTTTCAAATGTTTTATTTTTGAACGTCAGTTCACATTTGTAGGTGGATCATCAGTGTTAGAGCTAAAATTAGCATGTTTAAAGTGATTTTCATGCTTCCAGGGGCCCTAAACACAAGATTTATGGAATGGTTAAAAGTGCATGTAAATGGCCAATTTACTCACTCTGAGTTCTCAAAAAGGGTTTCTTCACCCCGGGAAGTTAATTAAATACCATTTGGAGGCATTTAATGTTCGAGCAAAAACCGCTGATTTTCGACAAAAGAGATAACACCCCCCCATTACGTCATGCTTCAGAAATGTGGAAAATGGTCCGTTTTAAAATGTTTTATTTTTGAATGTCAGTTCACATTTGTAGGTGGATCATCAGTGTTGGAGCTAAAATTAGCATGTTTAAAGTGATTTTCATGCTTCCAGGGGCCCTAAACACAAGATTTACTGAATGGTTAAATGTGCATGAAAATGGCCAATTTACTCACTCTGAGTTCTCAAAAAGGGTTTCTTCACCCCGGGAAGTTAATTAAATACCATTTGGAGGCATTTAATGTTCGAGCAAAAACGGCTGATTTTCGACAAAAGAGATAACACCCCCCCATTACGTCATGCTTCAGAAATGTGGAAAATGGTCCGTTTTCAAATGTTTTATTTTTGAACGTCAGTTCACATTTGTAGGTGGATCATCAGTGTTAGAGCTAAAATTAGCATGTTTAAAGTGATTTTCATGCTTCCAGGGGCCCTAAACACAAGATTTATGGAATGGTTAAAAGTGCATGAAAATGGCCAATTTACTCACTCTGAGTTCTCAAAAAGGGTTTCTTCACCCCGGGAAGTTAATTAAATACCATTTGGAAGCATTTAATGTTCGAGCAAAAACTGCTGATTTTCGACAAAAGAGATAACACCCCCATTACGTCATGCTTCAGAAATGTGGAAAATGGTCCGTTTTCAAATGTTTTATTTTTGAACGTCAGTTCACATTTGTAGGTGGATCATCAGTGTTAGAGCTAAAATTAGCATGTTTAAAGTGATTTTCATGCTTCCAGGGGCTCGGGAAGTGAATTAAATACTATTTGGAGGCATTTAATGTTCAAGCAAAAACAGCTGATTTTTGACAAAAGAGATAACACCCCCCCATTACGTCATGCTTCCGAAATGTGGAAAATGGTCCGTTTTCAAATGTTTTATTTTTGAACGTCAGTTCACATTTGTAGGTGGATCATCAGTGTTAGAGCTAAAATTAGCATGTTTAAAGTAATTTTCATGCTTCCAGGGGCCCCAAACACAAGATTTATGGAATGGTTAAAAGTGCATGAAAATGGCCAATTTACTCACTCTGAGTTCTCAAAAAGGGTTTCTTCACCCCGGGAAGTTAATTAAATACCATTTGGAGGCATTTAATGTTCGAGCAAAAACGGCTGATTTTCGACAAAAGAGATAACACCCCCCCATTACGTCATGCTTCAGAAATGTGGAAAATGGTCCGTTTTCAAATGTTTTATTTTTGAACATCAGTTCACATTTGTAGGTGGATCATCAGTGTTAGAGCTAAAATTAGCATGTTTAAAGTGATTTTCATGCTTCCAGGGGCTCGGGAAGTGAATTAAATACTATTTGGAGGCATTTAATGTTCAATCAAAAACAGCAGATTTTTGACAAAAGAGATAACACCCCCCCCCCCCATTACGTCATGCTTCAGAAATGTGGAAAATGGTCCGTTTTCAAATGTTTTATTTTTGAACGTCAGTTCACATTTGTAGGTGGATCATCAGTGTTAGAGCTAAAATTAGCATGTTTAAAGTGATTTTCATGCTTCCAGGGGCCCTAAACACAAGATTTATGGAATGGTTAAAAGTGCATGAAAATGGCCAATTTACTCACTCTGAGTTCTCAAAAAGGGTTTCTTCACCCCGGGAAGTTAATTAAATACCATTTGGAGGCATTTAATGTTCGAGCAAAAACCGCTGATTTTCGACAAAAGAGATAACACCCCCCCATTACGTCATGCTTCAGAAATGTGGAAAATGGTCCGTTTTCAAATGTTTTATTTTTGAATGGCAGTTCACATTTGTAGGTGGATCATCAGTGTTAGAGCTAAAATTAGCATGTTTAAGGTGATTTTCATGCTTCCAGGGGCTCGGGAAGTGAATTAAATACTATTTGGAGGCATTTAATGTTCAAGCAAAAACAGCTGATTTTTGACAAAAGAGATAACACCCCCCCATTACGTCATGCTTCAGAAATGTGGAAAATGGTCCGTTTTCAAATGTTTTGTTTTTGAACGTCAGTTCACATTTGTAGGTGGATCATCAGTGTTAGAGCTAAAATTAGCATGTTTAAAGTGATTTTCATGCTTCCAGGGGCCCTAAACACAAGATTTATGGAATGGTTAAAAGTGCATGAAAATGGCCAATTTACTCACTCTGAGTTCTCAAAAAGGGTTTCTTCACCCCGGGAAGTTAATTAAATACCATTTGAAGGCATTTAATGTTCGAGCAAAAAGGGCTGAATTTCGACAAAAGAGATAACACCCCCCCATTACGTCATGCTTCAGAAATGTGGAAAATGGTCCGTTTTCAAATGTTTTATTTTTGAACATCAGTTCACATTTGTAGGTGGATCATCAGTGTTAGAGCTAAAATTAGCATGTTTAAAGTGATTTTCATGCTTCCAGGGGCTCGGGAAGTGAATTAAATACTATTTGGAGGCATTTAATGTTCAATCAAAAACAGCTGATTTTTGACAAAAGAGATAACACCCCCCCATTACGTCATGCTTCAGAAATGTGGAAAATGGTCCGTTTTCAAATGTTTTATTTTTGAACGTCAGTTCACATTTGTAGGTGGATCATCAGTGTTAGAGCTAAAATTAGCATGTTTAAAGTGATTTTCATGCTTCCAGGGGCCCTAAACACAAGATTTATGGAATGGTTAAAAGTGCATGAAAATGGCCAATTTACTCACTCTGAGTTCTCAAAAAGGGTTTCTTCACCCCGGGAAGTTAAGTAAATACCATTTGGAGGCATTTAATGTTCGAGCAAAAATGGCTGATTTTCGACAAAAGAGATAACACCCCCCCATTACGTCATGCTTCAGAAATGTGGAAAATGGTCCGTTTTCAAATGTTTTATTTTTGAACGTCAGTTCACATTTGTAGGTGGATCATCAGTGTTAGAGCTAAAATTAGCATGTTTAAAGTGATTTTCATGCTTCCAGGGGCTCGGGAAGAGAATTAAATACTATTTGGAGGCATTTAATGTTCAATCAAAAACAGCTGATTTTTGGCAAAAGAGATAACACCCCCCCCCATTACGTCATGCTTCAGAAATGTGGAAAATGGTCCGTTTTCAAATGTTTTATTTTTGAACGTCAGTTCACATTTGTAGGTGGATCATCAGTGTTAGAGCTAAAATTAGCATGTTTAAAGTGATTTTCATGCTTCCAGGGGCCCTAAACTCAAGATTTATGGAATGGTTAAAAGTGCATGAAAATGGCCAATTTATTCACTCTGAGTTCTCAAAAAGGGTTTCTTTACCCCGGAAAGTTAATTAAATACCATTTGGAGGCATTTAATGTTCGAGCAAAAACGGCTGATTTTCGACAAAAGAGATAACACCCCCCCATTACGTCATGCTTCAGAAATGTGGAAAATGGTCCGTTTTCAAATGTTTTATTTTTGAACGTCAGTTCACATTTGTAGGTGGATCATCAGTGTTAAAGCTAAAATTAGCATGTTTAAAGTGATTTTCATGCTTCCAGGGGCTCGGGAAGTGAATTAAATACTATTTGGAGGCATTTAATGTTCAATCAAAAACAGCTGATTTTTTACAAAAGAGATAACACCCCCCCATTACGTCATGCTTCAGAAATGTGGAAAATGGTCCGTTTTCAAATGTTTTATTTTTGAACGTCAGTTCTCATTTGTAGGTGGATCATCAGTGTTAGAGCTAAAATTTGCATGTTTAAAGTGATTTTCATGCTTCCAGGGGCTCGGGAAGTGAATTAAATACTATTTGGAGGCATTTAATGTTCAATCAAAAACAGCTGATTTTTGACAAAAGAGATAACCCCCCCCCCCCATTACGTCATGCTTCAGAAATGTGGAAAATGGTCCGTTTTCAAATGTTTTATTTTTGAACATCAGTTCACATTTGTAGGTGGATCATCAGTGTTAGAGCTAAAATTAGCATGTTTAAAGTGATTTTCATGCTTCCAGGGGCTCGGGAAGTGAATTAAATACTATTTGGAGGCATTTAATGTTCAATCAAAAACAGCTGATTTTTGACCAAAGAGATAACACTCCCCCATTACGTCATGCTTCAGAAATGTGGAAAATGGTCCGTTTTCAAATGTTTTATTTTTGAACATCAGTTCACATTTGTAGGTGGATCATCAGTGTTAGAGCTAAAATTAGCATGTTTAAAGTGATTTTCATGCTTCCAGGGGCCCTAAACACAAGATTTATGGAATGGTTAAAAGTGCATGAAAATGGCCAATTTACTCACTCTGAGTTCTCAAAAAGGGTTTCTTCACCCCGGGAAGTTAATTAAATACCATTTGGAGGCATTTAATGTTCGAGCAAAAACGGCTCATTTTCGACAATAGAGATAACACCCCCCCATTACGTCATGCTTCAGAAATGTGGAAAATGGTCCGTTTTCCAATGTTTTATTTTTGAACGTCAGTTCACATTTGTAGATGGATCATCAGTGTTAGAGCTAAAATTTGCATGTTTAAAGTGATTTTCATGCTTCCAGGGGCTCGGGAAGTGAATTAAATACTATTTGGAGGCATTTAATGTTCAAGCAAAAACAGCTGATTTTTGACAAAAGAGATAACACCCCCCCCATTACGTCATGCTTCAGAAATGTGGAAAATGGTCCGTTTTCAAATGTTTTTCTTTTGAACGTCAGTTCACATTTGTAGGTGGATCATCAGTGTTAGAGCTAAAATTAGCATGTTTAAAGTGATTTTCATGCTTCCAGGGGCCCTAAACACAAGATTTATGGAATGGTTAAAAGTGCATGAAAATGGCCAATTTACTCACTCTGAGTTCTCAAAAAGGGTTTCTTCACCCCGGGAAATTAATTAAATACCATTTGGAGGCATTTAATGTTCGAGCAAAAACTGCTGATTTTCGACAAAAGAGATAACACCCCCCCATTACGTCATGCTTCAGAAATGTGGAAAATGGTCCGTTTTCAAATGTTTTATTTTTGAACGTCAGTTCACATTTGTAGGTGGATCATCAGTGTTAGAGCTAAAATTAGCATGTTTAAAGTGATTTTCATGCTTCCAGGGGCTCGGGAAGTGAATTAAATACTATTTGGAGGCATTTAATGTTCAATCAAAAACAGCTGATTTTTGACAAAAGAGATAACACCCCCCATTACGTCATGCTTCAGAAATGTGGAAAAGGGTCCGTTTTCAAATGTTTTATTTTTGAACGTCAGTTCACATTTGTAGGTGGAACATCAGTGTTAGAGCTAAAATTAGCATGTTTAAAGTGATTTTCATGCTTCCAGGGGCCCTAAACACAAGATTTATGGAATGGTTAAAAGTGCATGAAAATGGCCAATTTACTCACTCTGAGTTCTCAAAAAGGGTTTCTTCACCCCGGGAAGTTAATTAAATACCATTTGGAGGCATTAAATGTTCGAGCAAAAACGGCTGATTTTCGACAAAAGAGATAACACCCCCCCATTACGTCATGCTTCAGAAATGTGGAAAATGGTCCGTTTTCAAATGTTTTATTTTTGAACGTCAGTTCACATTTGTAGGTGGATCGTCAGTGTTAGAGCTAAAATTAGCATGTTTAAAGTGATTTTCATGCTTCCAGGGGCTCGGGAAGTGAATTAAATACTATTTGGAGGCATTTAATGTTCAAGCAAAAACAGCTGATTTTTGACAAACGAGATAACACCCCCCCATTACGTCATGCTTCAGAAATGTGGAAAATGGTCCGTTTTCAAATGTTTTATTTTTGAACGTCAGTTCACATTTGTAGGTGGATCATCAGTGTTAGAGCTAAAATTAGCATGTTTAAAGTGATTTTCATGCTTCCAGGGGCCCTAAACACAAGATTTATGGAATGGTTAAAAGTGCATGAAAATGGCCAATTTACTCACTCTGAGTTCTCAAAAAGGGTTTCTTCACCCCGGGAAGTTAATTAAATACCATTTGGAGGCATTTAATGTTCGAGCAAAAACGGCTGATTTTCGACAAAAGAGATAACACCCCCCCATTACGTCATGCTTCAGAAATGTGGAAAATGGTCCGTTTTCAAATGTTTTATTTTTGAACATCAGTTCACATTTGTAGGTGGATCATCAGTGTTAGAGCTAAAATTAGCATGTTTAAAGTGATTTTCATGCTTCCAGGGGCTCGGGAAGTGAATTAAATACTATTTGGAGGCATTTAATGTTCAATCAAAAACAGCTGATTTTTGACAAAAGAGATAACACCCCCCCCCATTACGTCATGCTTCAGAAATGTGGAAAATGGTCCGTTTTCAAATGTTTTATTTTTGAACGTCAGTTCACATTTGTAGGCGGATCATCAGTGTTAGAGCTAAAATTAGCATGTTTAAAGTGATTTTCATGCTTCCAGGGGCCCTAAACACAAGATTTATGGAATGGTTAAAAGTGCATGAAAATGGCCAATTTACTCACTCTGAGTTCTCAAAAAGGTTTTCTTCACCCCGGGAAGTTAATTAAATACCATTTGGAGGCATTTAATGTTCGAGCAAAAACGGCTGATTTTCGACAAAAGAGATAACACCCCCCCATTACGTCATGCTTCAGAAATGTGGAAAATGGTCCGTTTTCAAATGTTTTATTTTTGAACGTCAGTTCACATTTGTAGGTGGATCATCAGTGTTAGAGCTAAAATTAGCATGTTTAAAGTGATTTTCATGCTTCCAGGGGCTCGGGAAGAGAATTAAATACTATTTGGAGGCATTTAATGTTCAATCAAAAACAGCTGATTTTTGGCAAAAGAGATAACACCCCCCCCCATTACGTCATGCTTCAGAAATGTGGAAAATGGTCCGTTTTCAATGGTTTATTTTTGGACGTCAGTTCACATTTGTAGGTGGATCATCAGTGTTAGAGCTAAAATTAGCATGTTTAAAGTGATTTTCATGCTTCCAGGGGCCCTAAACTCAAGATTTATGGAATGGTTAAAAGTGCATGAAAATGGCCAATTTATTCACTCTGAGTTCTCAAAAAGGGTTTCTTTACCCCGGAAAGTTAATTAAATACCATTTGGAGGCATTTAATGTTCGAGCAAAAACGGCTGATTTTCGACAAAAGAGATAACACCCCCCCATTACGTCATGCTTCAGAAATGTGGAAAATGGTCCGTTTTCAAATGTTTTATTTTTGAACGTCAGTTCACATTTGTAGGTGGATCATCAGTGTTAGAGCTAAAATTAGCATGTTTAAAGTGATTTTCATGCTTCCAGGGGCTCGGGAAGTGAATTAAATACTATTTGGAGGCATTTAATGTTCAATCAAAAACAGCTGATTTTTGACAAAAGAGATAACACCCCCCCATTACGTCATGCTTAAGAAATGTGGAAAATGGTCCGTTTTCAAATGTTTTATTTTTGAACGTCAGTTCTCATTTGTAGGTGGATCATCAGTGTTAGAGCTAAAATTAGCATGTTTAAAGTGATTTTCATGCTTCCAGGGGCTCGGGAAGTGAATTAAATACTATTTGGAGGCATTTAATGTTCAAGCAAAAACAGCTGATTTTTGACAAAAGAGATAACACCCCCCCATTACGTCATGCTTCAGAAATGTGGAAAATGGTCCGTTTTCAAATGTTTTATTTTTGAACATCAGTTCACATTTGTAGGTGGATCATCAGTGTTAGAGCTAAAATTAGCATGTTTAAAGTGATTTTCATGCTTCCAGGGGCTCGGGAAGTGCATTAAATACTATTTGGAGGCATTTAATGTTCAATCAAAAACAGCTGATTTTTGACAAAAGAGATAACACCCCCCCATTACGTCATGCTTCAGAAATGTGGAAAATGGTCCGTTTTCAAATGTTTTATTTTTGAACGTCAGTTCACATTTGTAGGTGGATCATCAGTGTTAGAGCTAAAATTAGCATGTTTAAAGTGATTTTCATGCTTCCAGGGGCCCTAAACACAAGATTTATGGAATGGTTAAAAGTGCATGAAAATGGCCAATTTACTCACTCTGAGTTCTCAAAAAGGGTTTCTTCACCCCGGGAAGTTAATTAAATACCATTTTGAGGCATTTAATGTTCGAGCAAAAACGGCTGATTTTCGACAAAAGAGATAACACCCCCCCATTACGTCATGCTTCAGAAATGTGGAAAATGGTCCGTTTTCAAATGTTTTATTTTTGAACATCAGTTCACATTTGTAGGTGGATCATCAGTGTTAGAGCTAAAATTAGCATGTTTAAAGTGATTTTCATGCTTCCAGGGGCTCGGGAAGTGAATTAAATACTATTTGGAGGCATTTAATGTTCAATCAAAAACAGCTGATTTTTGACCAAAGAGATAACACTCCCCCATTACGTCATGCTTCAGAAATGTGGAAAATGGTCCGTTTTCAAATGTTTTATTTTTGAACATCAGTTCACATTTGTAGGTGGATCATCAGTGTTAGAGCTAAAATTAGCATGTTTAAAGTGATTTTCATGCTTCCAGGGGCCCTAAACACAAGATTTATGGAATGGTTAAAAGTGCATGAAAATGGCCAATTTACTCACTCTGAGTTCTCAAAAAGGGTTTCTTCACCCCGGGAAGTTAATTAAATACCATTTGGAGGCATTTAATGTTCGAGCAAAAACGGCTCATTTTCGACAAAAGAGATAACACCCCCCCATTACGTCATGCTTCAGAAATGTGGAAAATGGTCCGTTTTCCAATGTTTTATTTTTGAACGTCAGTTCACATTTGTAGATGGATCATCAGTGTTAGAGCTAAAATTTGCATGTTTAAAGTGATTTTCATGCTTCCAGGGGCTCGGGAAGTGAATTAAATACTATTTGGAGGCATTTAATGTTCAAGCAAAAACAGCTGATTTTTGACAAAAGAGATAACACCCCCCCATTACGTCATGCTTCAGAAATGTGGAAAATGGTCCGTTTTCAAATGTTTTATTTTTGAACGTCAGTTCACATTTGTAGGTGGATCATCAGTGTTAGAGCTAAAATTAGCATGTTTAAAGTGATTTTCATGCTTCCAGGGGCCCTAAACACAAGATTTATGGAATGGTTAAAAGTGCATGAAAATGGCCAATTTACTCACTCTGAGTTCTCAAAAAGGGTTTCTTCACCCCGGGAAATTAATTAAATACCATTTGGAGGCATTTAATGTTCGAGCAAAAACTGCTGATTTTCGACAAAAGAGATAACACCCCCCCATTACGTCATGCTTCAGAAATGTGGAAAATGGTCCGTTTTCAAATGTTTTATTTTTGAACGTCAGTTCACATTTGTAGGTGGATCATCAGTGTTAGAGCTAAAATTAGCATGTTTAAAGCGATTTTCATGCTTCCAGGGGCTCGGGAAGTGAATTAAATACTATTTGGAGGCATTTAATGTTCAATCAAAAACAGCTGATTTTTGACAAAAGAGATAACACCCCCCCATTACGTCATGCTTCAGAAATGTGGAAAATGGTCCGTTTTCAAATGTTTTATTTTTGAACGTCAGTTCACTTTTGTAGGTGGAACATCAGTGTTAGAGCTAAAATTAGCATGTTTAAAGTGATTTTCATGCTTCCAGGGGCCCTAAACACAAGATTTATGGAATGGTTAAAAGTGCATGAAAATGGCCAATTTACTCACTCTGAGTTCTCAAAAAGGGTTTCTTCACCCCGGGAAGTTAATTAAATACCATTTGGAGGCATTAAATGTTCGAGCAAAAACGGCTGATTTTCGACAAAAGAGATAACACCCCCCCATTACGTCATGCTTCAGAAATGTGGAAAATGGTCCGTTTTCAAATGTTTTATTTTTGAACGTCAGTTCACATTTGTAGGTGGATCATCAGTGTTAGAGCTAAAATTAGCATGTTTAAAGTGATTTTCATGCTTCCAGGGGCTCGGGAAGTGAATTAAATACTATTTGGAGGCATTTAATGTTCAAGCAAAAACAGCTGATTTTTGACAAAAGAGATAACACCCCCCCATTACGTCATGCTTCAGAAATGTGGAAAATGGTCCGTTTTCAAATGTTTTATTTTTGAACGTCAGTTCACATTTGTAGGTGGATCATCAGTGTTAGAGCTAAAATTAGCATGTTTAAAGTGATTTTCATGCTTCCAGGGGCCCTAAACACAAGATTTATGGAATGGTTAAAAGTGCATGAAAATGGCCAATTTACTCACTCTGAGTTCTCAAAAAGGGTTTCTTCACCCCGGGAAGTTAATTAAATACCATTTGGAGGCATTTAATGTTCGAGCAAAAACGGCTGATTTTCGACAAAAGAGATAACACCCCCCCATTACGTCATGCTTCAGAAATGTGGAAAATGGTCCGTTTTCAAATGTTTTATTTTTGAACATCAGTTCACATTTGTAGGTGGATCATCAGTGTTAGAGCTAAAATTAGCATGTTTAAAGTGATTTTCATGCTTCCAGGGGCTCGGGAAGTGAATTAAATACTATTTGGAGGCATTTAATGTTCAATCAAAAACAGCTGATTTTTGACAAAAGAGATAACACCCCCCCCATTACGTCATGCTTCAGAAATGTGGAAAATGGTCCGTTTTCAAATGTTTTATTTTTGAACGTAAGTTCACATTTGTAGGCGGATCATCAGTGTTAGAGCTAAAATTAGCATGTTTAAAGTGATTTTCATGCTTCCAGGGGCCCTAAACACAAGATTTATGGAATGGTTAAAAGTGCATGAAAATGGCCAATTTACTCACTCTGAGTTCTCAAAAAGGGTTTCTTCACCCCGGGAAGTTAATTAAATACCATTTGGAGGCATTTAATGTTCGAGCAAAAACGGCTGATTTTCGACAAAAGAGATAACACCCCCCCATTACGTCATGCTTCAGAAATGTGGAAAATGGTCCGTTTTCAAATGTTTTATTTTTGAACGTCAGTTCACATTTGTAGGTGGATCATCAGTGTTAGAGCTAAAAATTAGCATGTTTAAAGTGATTTTCATGCTTCCAGGGGCTCGGGAAGTGAATTAAATACTATTTGAGGCATTTAATGTTCAAGCAAAAACAGCTGATTTTTGACAAAAGAGATAACACCCCCCCATTACGTCATGCTTCAGAAATGTGGAAAATGGTCCGTTTTCAAATGTTTTATTTTTGAACGTCAGTTCACATTTGTAGGTGGATCATCAGTGTTAGAGCTAAAATTAGCATGTTTAAAGTGATTTTCATGCTTCCAGGGGCCCTAAACACAAGATTTATGGAATGGTTAAAAGTGCATGAAAATGGCCAATTTACTCACTCTGAGTTCTCAAAAAGGGTTTCTTCACCCCGGGAAGTTAATTAAATACCATTTGGAGGCATTTAATGTTCGAGCAAAAACGGCTGATTTTCGACAAAAGAGATAACACCCCCCCATTACGTCATGCTTCAGAAATGTGGAAAATGGTCCGTTTTCAAATGTTTTATTTTTGAACGTCAGTTCACATTTGTAGGTGGATCATCAGTGTTAGACCTAAAATTAGCATGTTTAAAGTGATTTTCATGCTTCCAGGGGCTCGGGAAGTGAATTAAATACTATTTGGAGGCATTTAATGTTCAAGCAAAAACAGCTGATTTTTGACAAAAGAGATAACACCCCCCCATTACGTCATGCTTCAGAAATGTGGAAAATGGTCCGTTTTCAAATGTTTTATTTTTGAACGTCAGTTCACATTTGTAGGTGGATCATCAGTGTTAGAGCTAAAATTAGCATGTTTAAAGTGATTTTCATGCTTCCAGGGGCCCTAAACACAAGATTTATGGAATGGTTAAAAGTGCATGAAAATGGCCAATTTACTCACTCTGAGTTCTCAAAAAGGGTTTCTTCACCCCGGGAAGTTAATTAAATACCATTTGGAGGCATTTAACGTTCAAGCAAAAACTGCTGATTTTCGACAAAAGAGATAACACCCCCCCATTACGTCATGCTTCAGAAATGTGGAAAATGGTCCGTTTTCAAATGTTTTATTTTTGAACGTCAGTTCACATTTGTAGGTGGATCATCAGTGTTAGAGCTAAAATTAGCATGTTTATAGTGATGTTCATGCTTCCAGGGGCTCGGGAAGTGAATTAAATACTATTTGGAGGCATTTAATGTTCAATCAAAAACAGCTGATTTTTGACAAAAGAGATAACACCCCCCCATTACGTCATGCTTCAGAAATGTGGAAAATGGTCCGTTTTAAAATGTTTTATTTTTGAATGTCAGTTCACATTTGTAGGTGGATCATCAGTGTTGGAGCTAAAATTAGCATGTTTAAAGTGATTTTCATGCTTCCAGGGGCCCTAAACACAAGATTTACTGAATGGTTAAATGTGCATGAAAATGGCCAATTTATTCACTCTGAGTTCTCAAAAAGGGTTTCTTCACCCCGGGAAGTTAATTAAATACCATTTGGAGGCATTTAATGTTCGAGCAAAAACGGCTGATTTTCGACAAAAGAGATAACACCCCCCCATTACGTCATGCTTCAGAAATGTGGAAAATGGTTCGTTTTCAAATGTTTTATTTTTGAACGTCAGTTCACATTTGTAGGTGGATCATCAGTGTTAGAGCTAAAATTAGCATGTTTAAAGTGATTTTCATGCTTCCAGGGGCCCTAAACACAAGATTTATGGAATGGTTAAAAGTGCATGAAAATGGCCAATTTACTCACTCTGAGTTCTCAAAAAGGGTTTCTTCACCCCGGGAAGTTAATTAAATACCATTTGGAGGCATTTAATGTTCGAGCAAAAACTGCTGATTTTCGACAAAAGAGATAACACCCCCATTACGTCATGCTTCAGAAATGTGGAAAATGGTCCGTTTTCAAATGTTTTATTTTTGAACGTCAGTTCACATTTGTAGGTGGATCATCAGTGTTAGAGCTAAAATTAGCATGTTTAAAGTGATTTTCATGCTTCCAGGGGCTCGGGAAGTGAATTAAATACTATTTGGAGGCATTTAATGTTCAAGCAAAAACAGCTGATTTTTGACAAAAGAGATAACACCCCCCCATTACGTCATGCTTCCGAAATGTGGAAAATGGTCCGTTTTCAAATGTTTTATTTTTGAACGTCAGTTCACATTTGTAGGTGGATCATCAGTGTTAGAGCTAAAATTAGCATGTTTAAAGTGATTTTCATGCTTCCAGGGGCCCTAAACACAAGATTTATGGAATGGTTAAAAGTGCATGAAAATGGCCAATTTACTCTCTCTGAGTTCTCAAAAAGGGTTTCTTCACCCCGGGAAGTTAATTAAATACCATTTGGAGGCATTTAATGTTCGAGCAAAAACGGCTGATTTTCGACAAAAGAGATAACACCCCCCCATTACGTCATGCTTCAGAAATGTGGAAAATGGTCCGTTTTCAAATGTTTTATTTTTGAACATCAGTTCACATTTGTAGGTGGATCATCAGTGTTAGAGCTAAAATTAGCATGTTTAAAGTGATTTTCATGCTTCCAGGGGCTCTGGAAGTGAATTAAATACTATTTGGAGGCATTTAATGTTCAATCAAAAACAGCAGATTTTTGACAAAAGAGATAACACCCCCCCCCCATTACGTCATGCTTCAGAAATGTGGAAAACGGTCCGTTTTCAAATGTTTTATTTTTGAACGTCAGTTCACATTTGTAGGTGGATCATCAGTGTTAGAGCTAAAATTAGCATGTTTAAAGTGATTTTCATGCTTCCAGGGGCCCTAAACACAAGATTTATGGAATGGTTAAAAGTGCATGAAAATGGCCAATTTACTCACTCTGAGTTCTCAAAAAGGGTTTCTTCACCCCGGGAAGTTAATTAAATACCATTTGGAGGCATTTAATGTTCGAGCAAAAACCGCTGATTTTCGACAAAAGAGATAACACCCCCCCATTACGTCATGCTTCAGAAATGTGGAAAATGGTCCGTTTTCAAATGTTTTATTTTTGAACGGCAGTTCACATTTGTAGGTGGATCATCAGTGTTAGAGCTAAAATTAGCATGTTTAAGGTGATTTTCATGCTTCCAGGGGCTCGGGAAGTGAATTAAATACTATTTGGAGGCATTTAATGTTCAAGCAAAAACAGCTGATTTTTGACAAAAGAGATAACACCCCCCCATTACGTCATGCTTCAGAAATTTGGAAAATGATCCGTTTTCAAATGTTTTGTTTTTGAACGTCAGTTCACATTTGTAGGTGGATCATCAGTGTTAGAGCTAAAATTAGCATGTTTAAAGTGATTTTCATGCTTCCAGGGGCCCTAAACACAAGATTTATGGAATGGTTAAAAGTGCATGAAAATGGCCAATTTACTCACTCTGAGTTCTCAAAAAGGGTTTCTTCACCCCGGGAAGTTAATTAAATACCATTTGAAGGCATTTAATGTTCGAGCAAAAAGGGCTGAATTTCGACAAAAGAGATAACACCCCCCCATTACGTCATGCTTCAGAAATGTGGAAAATGGTCCGTTTTCAAATGTTTTATTTTTGAACATCAGTTCACATTTGTAGGTGGATCATCAGTGTTAGAGCTAAAATTAGCATGTTTAAAGTGATTTTCATGCTTCCAGGGGCTCGGGAAGTGAATTAAATACTATTTGGAGGCATTTAATGTTCAATCAAAAACAGCTGATTTTTGACAAAAGAGATAACACCCCCCCATTACGTCATGCTTCAGAAATGTGGAAAATGGTCCGTTTTCAAATGTTTTATTTTTGAACGTCAGTTCACATTTGTAGGTAGATCATCAGTGTTAGAGCTAAAATTAGCATGTTTAAAGTGATTTTCATGCTTCCAGGGGCCCTAAACACAAGATTTATGGAATGGTTAAAAGTGCATGAAAATGGCCAATTTACTCACTCTGAGTTCTCAAAAAGGGTTTCTTCACCCCGGGAAGTTAAGTAAATACCATTTGGAGGCATTTAATGTTCGAGCAAAAACGGCTGATTTTCGACAAAAGAGATAACACCCCCCCATTACGTCATGCTTCAGAAATGTGGAAAATGGTCCGTTTTCAAATGTTTTATTTTTGAACGTCAGTTCACATTTGTAGGTGGATCATCAGTGTTAGAGCTAAAATTAGCATGTTTAAAGTGATTTTCATGCTTCCAGGGGCTCGGGAAGAGAATTAAATACTATTTGGAGGCATTTAATGTTCAATCAAAAACAGCTGATTTTTGGCAAAAGAGATAACACCCCCCCCCATTACGTCATGCTTCAGAAATGTGGAAAATGGTCCGTTTTCAAATGTTTTATTTTTGAACGTCAGTTCACATTTGTAGGTGGATCATCAGTGTTAGAGCTAAAATTAGCATGTTTAAAGTGATTTTCATGCTTCCAGGGGCCCTAAACTCAAGATTTATGGAATGGTTAAAAGTGCATGAAAATGGCCAATTTATTCACTCTGAGTTCTCAAAAAGGGTTTCTTTACCCCGGAAAGTTAATTAAATACCATTTGGAGGCATTTAATGTTCGAGCAAAAACGGCTGATTTTCGACAAAAGAGATAACACCCCCCCATTACGTCATGCTTCAGAAATGTGGAAAATGGTCCGTTTTCAAATGTTTTATTTTTGAACGTCAGTTCACATTTGTAGGTGGATCATCAGTGTTAGAGCTAAAATTAGCATGTTTAAAGTGATTTTCATGCTTCCAGGGGCTCGGGAAGTGAATTAAATACTATTTGGAGGCATTTAATGTTCAATCAAAAACAGCTGATTTTTGACAAAAGAGATAACACCCCCCCATTACGTCATGCTTCAGAAATGTGGAAAATGGTCCGTTTTCAAATGTTTTATTTTTGAACGTCAGTTCTCATTTGTAGGTGGATCATCAGTGTTAGAGCTAAAATTAGCATGTTTAAAGTGATTTTCATGCTTCCAGGGGCTCGGGAAGTGAATTAAATACTATTTGGAGGCATTTAATGTTCAAGCAAAAACAGCTGATTTTTGACAAAAGAGATAACACCCCCCCATTACGTCATGCTTCAGAAATGTGGAAAATGGTCCGTTTTCAAATGTTTTATTTTTGAACATCAGTTCACATTTGTAGGTGGATCATCAGTGTTAGAGCTAAAATTAGCATGTTTAAAGTGATTTTCATGCTTCCAGGGGCTCGGGAAGTGCATTAAATACTATTTGGAGGCATTTAATGTTCAATCAAAAACAGCTGATTTTTGACAAAAGAGATAACACCCCCCCATTACGTCATGCTTCAGAAATGTGGAAAATGGTCCGTTTTCAAATGTTTTATTTTTGAACGTCAGTTCACATTTGTAGGTGGATCATCAGTGTTAGAGCTAAAATTAGCATGTTTAAAGTGATTTTCATGCTTCCAGGGGCCCTAAACACAAGATTTATGGAATGGTTAAAAGTGCATGAAAATGGCCAATTTACTCACTCTGAGTTCTCAAAAAGGGTTTCTTCACCCCGGGAAGTTAATTAAATACCATTTTGAGGCATTTAATGTTCGAGCAAAAACGGCTGATTTTCGACAAAAGAGATAACACCCCCCCATTACGTCATGCTTCAGAAATGTGGAAAATGGTCCGTTTTCAAATGTTTTATTTTTGAACATCAGTTCACATTTGTAGGTGGATCATCAGTGTTAGAGCTAAAATTAGCATGTTTAAAGTGATTTTCATGCTTCCAGGGGCTCGGGAAGTGAATTAAATACTATTTGGAGGCATTTAATGTTCAATCAAAAACAGCTGATTTTTGACCAAAGAGATAACACTCCCCCATTACGTCATGCTTCAGAAATGTGGAAAATTGTCCGTTTTCAAATGTTTTATTTTTGAACATCAGTTCACATTTGTAGGTGGATCATCAGTGTTAGAGCTAAAATTAGCATGTTTAAAGTGATTTTCATGCTTCCAGGGGCCCTAAACACAAGATTTATGGAATGGTTAAAAGTGCATGAAAATGGCCAATTTACTCACTCTGAGTTCTCAAAAAGGGTTTCTTCACCCCGGGAAGGTAATTAAATACCATTTGGAGGCATTTAATGTTCGAGCAAAAACGGCTCATTTTCGACAAAAGAGATAACACCCCCCCATTACGTCATGCTTCAGAAATGTGGAAAATGGTCCGTTTTCAAATGTTTTATTTTTGAACGTCAGTTCACATTTGTAGATGGATCATCAGTGTTAGAGCTAAAATTTGCATGTTTAAAGTGATTTTCATGCTTCCAGGGGCTCGGGAAGTGAATTAAATACTATTTGGAGGCATTTAATGTTCAAGCAAAAACAGCTGATTTTTGACAAAAGAGATAACACCCCCCCATTACGTCATGCTTCAGAAATGTGGAAAATGGTCCGTTTTCAAATGTTTTATTTTTGAACGTCAGTTCACATTTGTAGGTGGATCATCAGTGTTAGAGCTAAAATTAGCATGTTTAAAGTGATTTTCATGCTTCCAGGGGCCCTAAACACAAGATTTATGGAATGGTTAAAAGTGCATGAAAATGGCCAATTTACTCACTCTGAGTTCTCAAAAAGGGTTTCTTCACCCCGGGAAATTAATTAAATACCATTTGGAGGCATTTAATGTTCGAGCAAAAACTGCTGATTTTCGACAAAAGAGATAACACCCCCCCATTACGTCATGCTTCAGAAATGTGGAAAATGGTCCGTTTTCAAATGTTTTATTTTTGAACGTCAGTTCACATTTGTAGGTGGATCATCAGTGTTAGAGCTAAAATTAGCATGTTTAAAGTGATTTTCATGCTTCCAGGGGCTCGGGAAGTGAATTAAATACTATTTGGAGGCATTTAATGTTCAATCAAAAACAGCTGATTTTTGACAAAAGAGATAACACCCCCCCATTACGTCATGCTTCAGAAATGTGGAAAATGGTCCGCTTTCAAATGTTTTATTTTTGAACGTCAGTTCACATTTGTAGGTGGAACATCAGTGTTAGAGCTAAAATTTGCATGTTTAAAGTGATTTTCATGCTTCCAGGGGCCCTAAACACAAGATTTATGGAATGGTTAAAAGTGCATGAAAATGGCCAATTTACTCACTCTGAGTTCTCAAAAAGGGTTTCTTCACCCCGGGAAGTTAATTAAATACCATTTGGAGGCATTAAATGTTCGAGCAAAAACGGCTGATTTTCGACAAAAGAGATAACACCCCCCCATTACGTCATGCTTCAGAAATGTGGAAAATGGTCCGTTTTCAAATGTTTTATTTTTGAACGTCAGTTCACATTTGTAGGTGGATCATCAGTGTTAGAGCTAAAATTAGCATGTTTAAAGTGATTTTCATGCTTCCAGGGGCTCGGGAAGTGAATTAAATACTATTTGGAGGCATTTAATGTTCAAGCAAAAACAGCTGATTTTTGACAAAAGAGATAACACCCCCCCATTACGTCATGCTTCAGAAATGTGGAAAATGGTCTGTTTTCAAATGTTTTATTTTTGAACGTCAGTTCACATTTGTAGGTGGATCATCAGTGTTAGAGCTAAAATTAGCATGTTTAAAGTGATTTTCATGCTTCCAGGGGCCCTAAACACAAGATTTATGGAATGGTTAAAAGTGCATGAAAATGGCCAATTTACTCACTCTGAGTTCTCAAAAAGGGTTTCTTCACCCCGGGAAGTTAATTAAATACCATTTGGAGGCATTTAATGTTCGAGCAAAAACGGCTGATTTTCGACAAAAGAGATAACACCCCCCCATTACGTCATGCTTCAGAAATGTGGAAAATGGTCCGTTTTCAAATGTTTTATTTTTGAACATCAGTTCACATTTGTAGGTGGATCATCAGTGTTAGAGCTAAAATTAGCATGTTTAAAGTGATTTTCATGCTTCCAGGGGCTCGGGAAGTGAATTAAATACTATTTGGAGGCATTTAATGTTCAATCAAAAACAGCTGATTTTTGACAAAAGAGATAACACCCCCCCCCATTACGTCATGCTTCAGAAATGTGGAAAATGGTCCGTTTTCAAATGTTTTATTTTTGAACGTCAGTTCACATTTGTAGGCGGATCATCAGTGTTAGAGCTAAAATTAGCATGTTTAAAGTGATTTTCATGCTTCCAGGGGCCCTAAACACAAGATTTATGGAATGGTTAAAAGTGCATGAAAATGGCCAATTTACTCACTCTGAGTTCTCAAAAAGGGTTTCTTCACCCCGGGAAGTTAATTAAATACCATTTGGAGGCATTTAATGTTCGAGCAAAAACGGCTGATTTTCGACAAAAGAGATAACACCCCCCCATTACGTCATGCTTCAGAAATGTGGAAAATGGTCCGTTTTCAAATGTTTTATTTTTGAACGTCAGTTCACATTTGTAGGTGGATCATCAGTGTTAGACCTAAAATTAGCATGTTTAAAGTGATTTTCATGCTTCCAGGGGCTCGGGAAGTGAATTAAATACTATTTGGAGGCATTTAATGTTCAAGCAAAAACAGCTGATTTTTGACAAAAGAGATAACACCCCCCCATTACGTCATGCTTCAGAAATGTGGAAAATGGTCCGTTTTCAAATGTTTTATTTTTGAACGTCAGTTCACATTTGTAGGTGGATCATCAGTGTTAGAGCTAAAATTAGCATGTTTAAAGTGATTTTCATGCTTCCAGGGGCCCTAAACACAAGATTTATGGAATGGTTAAAAGTGCATGAAAATGGCCAATTTACTCACTCTGAGTTCTCAAAAAGGGTTTCTTCACCCCGGGAAGTTAATTAAATACCATTTGGAGGCATTTAATGTTCAAGCAAAAACTGCTGATTTTCGACAAAAGAGATATCACCCCCCCATTACGTCATGCTTCAGAAATGTGGAAAATGGTCTGTTTTCAAATGTTTTATTTTTGAACGTCAGTTCACATTTGTAGGTGGATCATCAGTGTTAGAGCTAAAATTAGCATGTTTAAAGTGATTTTCATGCTTCCAGGGGCTCGGGAAGTGAATTAAATACTATTTGGAGGCATTTAATGTTCAGTTAAAAACAGCTGATTTTTGACAAAAGAGATAACACCCCCATTACGTCATGCTTCAGAAATGTGGAAAATGGTCCGTTTTCAAATGTTTTATTTTTGAACGTCAGTTCACATTTGTAGGTGGATCATCAGTGTTAGAGCTAAAATTAGCATGTTTAAAGTGATTTTCATGCTTCCAGGGGCCCTAAACACAAGATTTATGAAATGGTTAAAAGTGCATGAAAATGGCCAATTTACTCACTCTGAGTTCTCAAAAAGGGTTTCTTCACCCCGGGAAGTTAATTAAATACCATTTGGAGGCATTTAATGTTCGAGCAAAAACGGCTGATTTTCGACAAAAGAGATAACACCCCCCCATTACGTCATGCTTCAGAAATGTGGAAAATGGTCAGTTTTCAAATGTTTTATTTTTGAACGTCAGTTCACATTTGTAGGTGGATCATCAGTGTTAGAGCTAAAATTAGCATGTTTAAAGTGATTTTCATGCTTCCAGGGGCTCGGGAAGTGAATTAAATACTATTTGGAGGCATTTAATGTTCAAGCAAAAACAGCTGATTTTTGACAAAAGAGATAACACCCCCCCATTACGTCATGCTTCAGAAATGTGGAAAATGGTCCGTTTTCAAATGTTTTATTTTTGAACGTCAGTTCACATTTGTAGGTGGATCATCAGTGTTAGAGCTAAAATTAGCATGTTTAAAGTGATTTTCATGCTTCCAGGGGCCCTAAACACAAGATTTATGGAATGGTTAAAAGTGCATGAAAATGGCCAATTTACTCACTCTGAGTTCTCAAAAAGGGTTTCTTCACCCCGGGAAGTTAATTAAATACCATTTGGAGGCATTTAATGTTCGAGCAAAAACGGCTGATTTTCGACAAAAGAGATAACACCCCCCCATTACGTCATGCTTCAGAAATGTGGAAAATGGTCCGTTTTCAAATGTTTTATTTTTGAACGTCAGTTCACATTTGTAGGTAGATCATCAGTGTTAGAGCTAAAAATTAGCATGTTTAAAGTGATTTTCATGCTTCCAGGGGCTCGGGAAGTGAATTAAATACTATTTGAGGCATTTAATGTTCAAGCAAAAACAGCTGATTTTTGACAAAAGAGATAACACCCCCCCATTACGTCATGCTTCAGAAATGTGGAAAATGGTCCGTTTTCAAATGTTTTATTTTTGAACGTCAGTTCACATTTGTAGGTGGATCATCAGTGTTAGAGCTAAAATTAGCATGTTTAAAGTGATTTTCATGCTTCCAGGGGCCCTAAACACAAGATTTATGGAATGGTTAAAAGTGCATGAAAATGGCCAATTTACTCACTCTGAGTTCTCAAAAAGGGTTTCTTCACCCCGGGAAGTTAATTAAATACCATTTGGAGGCATTTAATGTTCGAGCAAAAACGGCTGATTTTCGACAAAAGAGATAACACCCCCCCATTACGTCATGCTTCAGAAATGTGGAAAATGGTCCGTTTTCAAATGTTTTATTTTTGAACGTCAGTTCACATTTGTAGGTGGATCATCAGTGTTAGACCTAAAATTAGCATGTTTAAAGTGATTTTCATGCTTCCAGGGGCTCGGGAAGTGAATTAAATACTATTTGGAGGCATTTAATGTTCAAGCAAAAACAGCTGATTTTTGACAAAAGAGATAACACCCCCCCATTACGTCATGCTTCAGAAATGTGGAAAATGGTCCGTTTTCAAATGTTTTATTTTTGAACGTCAGTTCACATTTGTAGGTGGATCATCAGTGTTAGAGCTAAAATTAGCATGTTTAAAGTGATTTTCATGCTTCCAGGGGCCCTAAACACAAGATTTATGGAATGGTTAAAAGTGCATGAAAATGGCCAATTTACTCACTCTGAGTTCTCAAAAAGGGTTTCTTCACCCCGGGAAGTTAATTAAATACCATTTGGAGGCATTTAATGTTCAAGCAAAAACTGCTGATTTTCGACAAAAGAGATATCACCCCCCCATTACGTCATGCTTCAGAAATGTGGAAAATGGTCTGTTTTCAAATGTTTTATTTTTGAACGTCAGTTCACATTTGTAGGTGGATCATCAGTGTTAGAGCTAAAATTAGCATGTTTAAAGTGATTTTCATGCTTCCAGGGGCTCGGGAAGTGAATTAAATACTATTTGGAGGCATTTAATGTTCAGTTAAAAACAGCTGATTTTTGACAAAAGAGATAACACCCCCATTACGTCATGCTTCAGAAATGTGGAAAATGGTCCGTTTTCAAATGTTTTATTTTTGAACGTCAGTTCACATTTGTAGGTGGATCATCAGTGTTAGAGCTAAAATTAGCATGTTTAAAGTGATTTTCATGCTTCCAGGGGCCCTAAACACAAGATTTATGAAATGGTTAAAAGTGCATGAAAATGGCCAATTTACTCACTCTGAGTTCTCAAAAAGGGTTTCTTCACCCCGGGAAGTTAATTAAATACCATTTGGAGGCATTTAATGTTCGAGCAAAAACGGCTGATTTTCGACAAAAGAGATAACACCCCCCCATTACGTCATGCTTCAGAAATGTGGAAAATGGTCAGTTTTCAAATGTTTTATTTTTGAACGTCAGTTCACATTTGTAGGTGGATCATCAGTGTTAGAGCTAAAATTAGCATGTTTAAAGTGATTTTCATGCTTCCAGGGGCTCGGGAAGTGAATTAAATACTATTTGGAGGCATTTAATGTTCAAGCAAAAACAGCTGATTTTTGACAAAAGAGATAACACCCCCCCATTACGTCATGCTTCAGAAATGTGGAAAATGGTCCGTTTTCAAATGTTTTATTTTTGAACGTCAGTTCACATTTGTAGGTGGATCATCAGTGTTAGAGCTAAAATTAGCATGTTTAAAGTGATTTTCATGCTTCCAGGGGGCCTAAACACAAGATTTATGGAATGGTTAAAAGTGCATGAAAATGGCCAATTTACTCACTCTGAGTTCTCAAAAAGGGTTTCTTCACCCCGGGAAGTTAATTAAATACCATTTGGAGGCATTTAATGTTCGAGCAAAAACGGCTGATTTTCGACATAAGAGATAACACCCCCCATTACGTCATGCTTCAGAAATGTGGAAAATGGTCCGTTTTCAAATGTTTTATTTTTGAACATCAGTTCACATTTGTAGGTGGATCATCAGTGTTAGAGCTAAAATTAGCATGTTTAAAGTGATTTTCATGCTTCCAGGGGCTCGGGAAGTGAATTAAATACTATTTGGAGGCATTTAATGTTCAATCAAAAACAGCTGATTTTTGACAAAAGAGATAACACCCCCCCATTACGTCATGCTTCAGAAATGTGGAAAATGGTCCGTTTTCAAATGTTTTATTTTTTAACCTCAGTTCACATTTGTAGGTGGATCATCAGTGTTAGAGCTAAAATTAGCATGTTTAAAGTGATTTTCATGCTTCCAGGGGCCCTAAACACAAGATTTATGGAATGGTTAAAAGTGCATGAAAATGGCCAATTTACTCACTCTGAGTTCTCAAAAAGGGTTTCTTCACCCCGGGAAGTTAATTAAATACCATTTGGAGGCATTTAATGTTCGAGCAAAAACGGCTGATTTTCGACAAAAGAGATAACACCCCCCCATTACGTCATGCTTCAGAAATGTGGAAAATGGTCCGTTTTCAAATGTTTTATTTTTGAGCGTCAGTTCACATTTGTAGGTGGATCATCAGTGTTAGAGCTAAAATTAGCATGTTTAAAGTGATTTTCATGCTTCCAGGGGCTCGGGAAGTGAATTAAATACTATTTGGAGGCATTTAATGTTCAATCAAAAACAGCTGATTTTTGACAAAAGAGATAACACCCCCCATTACGTCATTCTTCAGAAATGTGGAAAATGGTCCGTTTTCAAATGTTTTATTTTTGAGCGTCAGTTCACATTTGTAGGTGGATCATCAGTGTTAGAGCTAAAATTAGCATGTTTAAAGTGATGTTCATGCTTCCAGGGGCTCGGGAAGTGAATTAAATACTATTTGGAGGCATTTAATGTTCAATCAAAAACAGCTGATTTTTGACAAAAGAGATAACACCCCCCCATTACGTCATGCTTCAGAAATGTGGAAAATGGTCCGTTTTAAAATGTTTTATTTTTGAATGTCAGTTCACATTTGTAGGTGGATCATCAGTGTTGGAGCTAAAATTAGCATGTTTAAAGTGATTTTCATGCTTCCAGGGGCCCTAAACACAAGATTTATGGAATGGTTAAAAGTGCATGAAAATGGCCAATTTACTCACTCTGAGTTCTCAAAAAGGGTTTCTTCACCCCGGGAAGTTAATTAAATACCATTTGGAGGCATTTAATGTTCGAGCAAAAACGGCTGATTTTCGACAAAAGAGATAACACCCCCCCATTACGTCATGCTTCAGAAATGTGGAAAATGGTCCGTTTTCAAATGTTTTATTTTTGAACGTCAGTTCACATTTGTAGGTGGATCATCAGTGTTAGAGCTAAAATTAGCATGTTTAAAGTGATTTTCATGCTTCCAGGGGCTCGGGAAGTGAATTAAATACTATTTGGAGGCATTTAATGTTCAAGCAAAAACAGCTGATTTTTGACAAAAGAGATAACACCCCCCCATTACGTCATGCTTCAGAAATGTGGAAAATGGTCCGTTTTCAAATGTTTTATTTTTGAACGTCAGTTCACATTTGTAGGTGGATCATCAGTGTTAGAGCTAAAATTAGCATGTTTAAAGTGATTTTCATGCTTCCAGGGGCCCTAAACACAAGATTTATGGAATGGTTAAAAGTGCATGAAAATGGCCAATTTACTCACTCTGAGTTCTCAAAAAGGGTTTCTTCACCCCGGGAAGTTAATTAAATACCATTTGGAGGCATTTAATGTTCGAGCAAAAACGGCTGATTTTCGACAAAAGAGATAACACCCCCCCATTACGTCATACTTCAGAAATGTGGAAAATGGTCGGTTTTCAAATGTTTTATTTTTGAACGTCAGTTCACATTTGTAGGTGGATCATCAGTGTTAGAGCTAAAATGAGCATGTTTAAAGTGATTTTCATGCTTCCAGGGGCTCGGGAAGTGAATTAAATACTATGTGGAGGCATTTAATGTTCAATCAAAAACAGCTGATTTTTGACAAAAGAGATAACACCCCCCCATTACGTCATGCTTCAGAAATGTGGAAAATGGTCCGTTTTCAAATGTTTTATTTTTGAACGTCAGTTCACATTTGTAGGTGGATCATCAGTGTTAGAGCTAAAATTAGCATGTTTAAAGTGATTTTCATGCTTCCAGGGGCCCTAAACACAAGATTTATGGAATGGTTAAAAGTGCATGAAAATGGCCAATTTACTCACTCTGAGTTCTCAAAAAGGGTTTCTTCACCCCGGGAAGTTAATTAAATACCATTTGGAGGCATTTAATGTTCGAGCAAAAACGGCTGATTTTCGACAAAAGAGATAACACCCCCCCATTACGTCATGCTTCAGAAATGTGGAAAATGGTCCGTTTTCAAATGTTTTATTTTTGAACGTCAGTTCACATTTGTAGGTGGATCATCAGTGTTAGAGCTAAAATTAGCATGTTTAAAGTGATTTTCATGCTTCCAGGGGCCCTAAACACAAGATTTATGGAATGGTTAAAAGTGCATGAAAATGGCCAATTTACTCACTCTGAGTTCTCAAAAAGGGTTTCTTCACCCCGGGAAGTTAATTAAATACCATTTGGAGGCATTTAATGTTCGAGCAAAAACGGCTGATTTTCGACAAAAGAGATAACACCCCCCCATTACGTCATGCTCCAGAAATGTGGAAAATGGTCCGTTTTCAAATGTTTTATTTTTGAACGTCAGTTCACATTTGTAGGTGGATCATCAGTGTTAGAGCTAAAATTAGCATGTTTAAAGTGATTTTCATGCTTCCAGGGGCTCGGGAAGTGAATTAAATACTATTTGGAGGCATTTAATGTTCAAGCAAAAACAGCTGATTTTTGACAAAAGAGATAACACCCCCCCATTACGTCATGCTTCAGAAATGTGGAAAATGGTCCGTTTTCAAATGTTTTATTTTTGAACGTCAGTTCACATTTGTAGGTGGATCATCAGTGTTAGAGCTAAAATTAGCATGTTTAAAGTGATTTTCATGCTTCCATGGGCCCTAAACACAAGATTTATGGAATGGTTAAAAGTGCATGAAAATGGCCAATTTACTCACTCTGAGTTCTCAAAAAGGGTTTCTTCACCCCGGGAAGTTAATTAAATACCATTTGGAGGCATTTAATGTTCGAGCAAAAACTGCTGATTTTCGACAAAAGAGATAACACCCCCCCATTACGTCATGCTTCAGAAATGTGGAAAATGGTCCGTTTTCAAATGTTTTATTTTTTAACATCAGTTCACATTTGTAGGTGGATCATCAGTGTTAGAGCTAAAATTAGCATGTTTAAAGTGATTTTCATGCTTCCAGGGGCTCGGGAAGTGAATTAAATACTATTTGGAGGCATTTAATGTTCAAGCAAAAACAGCTGATTTTTGACAAAAGAGATAACACCCCCCCATTACGTCATGCTTCAGAAATGTGGAAAATGGTCCGTTTTCAAATGTTTTATTTTTGAACGTCAGTTCACATTTGTAGGTGGATCATCAGTGTTAGAGCTAAAATTAGCATGTTTAAAGTGATTTTCATGCTTCCAGGGGCCCTAAACACAAGATTTATGGAATGGTTAAAAGTGCATGAAAATGGCCAATTTACTCACTCTGAGTTCTCAAAAAGGGTTTCTTCACCCCGGGAAGTTAATTAAATACCATTTGGAGGCATTTAATGTTCGAGCAAAAACTGCTGATTTTCGACAAAAGAGATAACACCCCCCCATTACGTCATGCTTCAGAAATGTGGAAAATGGTCCGTTTTCAAATGTTTTATTTTTGAACATCAGTTCACATTTGTAGGTGGATCATCAGTGTTAGAGCTAAAATTAGCATGTTTAAAGTGATTTTCATGCTTCCAGGGGCTCGGGAAGTGAATTAAATACTATTTGGAGGCATTTAATGTTCAATCAAAAACAGCTGATTTTTGACAAAAGAGATAACACCCCCCCATTACGTCATGCTTCAGAAATGTGGAAAATGGTCCGTTTTCAAATGTTTTATTTTTGAACGTCAGTTCACATTTGTAGGTGGATCATCAGTGTTAGAGCTAAAATTAGCATGTTTAAAGTGATTTTCATGCTTCCAGGGGCCGTAAACACAAGATTTATGGAATGGTTAAAAGTGCATGAAAATGGCCAATTTACTCACTCTGAGTTCTCAAAAAGAGTTTCTTCACCCCGGGAATTTAATTAAATACCATTTGGAGGCATTTAATGTTCGAGCAAAAACGGCTGATTTTCGACAAAAGAGATAACACCCCCCCATTACGTCATGCTTCAGAAATGTGGAAAATGGTCCGTTTTCAAATGTTTTATTTTTGAACGTCAGTTCACATTTGTAGGTGGATCATCAGTGTTAGAGCTAAAATTAGCATGTTTAAAGTGATTTTCATGCTTCCAGGGGCTCGGGAAGTGAATTAAATACTATTTGGAGGCATTTAATGTTCAAGCAAAAACAGCTGATTTTT
Organism: Lissotriton vulgaris; assembly: GCF_964263255.1. Lineage (NCBI taxonomy): Eukaryota > Metazoa > Chordata > Amphibia > Caudata > Salamandridae > Lissotriton > Lissotriton vulgaris. The sequence goes on along the minus strand of NW_028253623.1, from coordinate 677,128 downwards.
GACAAAAGAGATAACACCCCCCCATTACGTCATGCTTCAGAAATGTGGAAAATGGTCCGTTTTCAAATGTTTTATTTTTGAACGTCAGTTCACATTTGTAGGTGGATCATCAGTGTTAGAGCTAAAATTAGCATGTTTAAAGTGATTTTCATGCTTCCAGGGGCCCTAAACACAAGATTTATGGAATGGTTAAAAGTGCATGAAAATGGCCAATTTACTCACTCTGAGTTCTCAAAAAGGGTTTCTTCACCCCGGGAAGTTAATTAAATACCATTTGGAGGCATTTAATGTTCGAGCAAAAACTGCTGATTTTCGACAAAAGAGATAACACCCCCCCATTACGTCATGCTTCAGAAATGTGGAAAATGGTCCGTTTTCAAATGTTTTATTTTTGAACATCAGTTCACATTTGTGGGTGGATCATCAGTGTTAGAGCTAAAATTAGCATGTTTAAAGTGATTTTCATGCTTCCAGGGGCTCGGGAAGTGAATTAAATACTATTTGGAGGCATTTAATGTTCAATCAAAAACAGCTGATTTTTGACAAAAGAGATAACACCCCCCCATTACGTCATGCTTCAGAAATGTGGAAAATGGTCCGTTTTCAAATGTTTTATTTTTTAACCTCAGTTCACATTTGTAGGTGGATCATCAGTGTTAGAGCTAAAATTAGCATGTTTAAAGTGATTTTCATGCTTCCAGGGGCCCTAAACACAAGATTTATGGAATGGTTAAAAGTGCATGAAAATGGCCAATTTACTCACTCTGAGTTCTCAAAAAGGGTTTCTTCACCCCGGGAAGTTAATTAAATACCATTTGGAGGCATTTAATGTTCGAGCAAAAACGGCTGATTTTCGACAAAAGAGATAACACCCCCCCATTACGTCATGCTTCAGAAATGTGGAAAATGGTCCGTTTTCAAATGTTTTATTTTTGAACGTCAGTTCACATTTGTAGGTGGATCATCAGTGTTAGAGCTAAAATTAGCATGTTTAAAGTGATTTTCATGCTTCCAGGGGCTCGGGAAGTGAATTAAATACTATTTGGAGGCATTTAATGTTCAATCAAAGACAGCTGATTTTTGACAAAAGAGATAACACCCCCCCATTACGTCATGCTTCAGAAATGTGGAAAATGGTCCGTTTTAAAATGTTTTATTTTTGAATGTCAGTTCACATTTGTAGGTGGATCATCAGTGTTGGAGCTAAAATTAGCATGTTTAAAGTGATTTTCATGCTTCCAGGGGCCCTAAACACAAGATTTATGGAATGGTTAAAAGTGCATGAAAATGACCAATTTACTCACTCTGAGTTCTCAAAAAGGGTTTCTTCACCCCGGGAAGTTAATTAAATACCATTTGGAGGCATTTAATGTTCGAGCAAAAACGGCTGATTTTCGACAAAAGAGATAACACCCCCCATTACGTCATGCTTCAGAAATGTGGAAAATGGTCCGTTTTCAAATGTTTTATTTTTGAACGTCAGTTCACATTTGTAGGTGGATCATCAGTGTTAGAGCTAAAATTAGCATGTTTAAAGTGATTTTCATGCTTCCAGGGGCTCGGGAAGTGAATTAAATACTATTTGGAGGCATTTAATCTTCAAGCAAAAACAGCTGATTTTTGACAAAAGAGATAACACCCCCCCATTTCGTCATGCTTCAGAAATGTGGAAAATGGTCCGTTTTCAAATGTTTTATTTTTGAACGTCAGTTCACATTTGTAGGTGGATCATCAGTGTTAGAGCTAAAATTAGCATGTTTAAAGTGATTTTCATGCTTCCAGGGGCCCTAAACACAAGATTTATGGAATGGTTAAAAGTGCATGAAAATGGCAAATTTACTCACTCTGAGTTCTCAAAAAGTGTTTCTTCACCCCGGGAAGTTAATTAAATACCATTTGGAGGCATTTAATGTTCGAGCAAAAACGGCTGATTTTCGACAAAAGAGATAACACCCCCCCATTACGTCATGCTTCAGAAATGTGGAAAATGGTCCGTTTTCAAATGTTTTATTTTTGAACGTCAGTTCACATTTGTAGGTGGATCATCAGTGTTAGAGCTAAAATTAGCATGTTTATAGTGATGTTCATGCTTCCAGGGGCTCGGGAAGTGAATTAAATACTATTTGGAGGCATTTAATGTTCAAGCAAAAACAGCTGATTTTTGACAAAAGAGATAACACCCCCCATTACGTCATGCTTCAGAAATGTGGAAAATGGTCAGTTTTCAAATGTTTTATTTTTGAACGTCAGTTCACATTTGTAGGTGGATCATCAGTGTTAGAGCTAAAATTAGCATGTTTAAAGTGATTTTCATGCTTCCAGGGGCCCTAAACACAAGATTTATGGAATGGTTAAAAGTGCATGAAAATGGCCAATTTACTCACTCTGAGTTCTCAAAAAGGGTTTCTTCACCCCGGGAAGTTAATTAAATACCATTTGGAGGCATTTAATGTTCGAGCAAAAACTGCTGATTTTCGACAAAAGAGATAACACCCCCCCATTACGTCATGCTTCAGAAATGTGGAAAATGGTCCGTTTTCAAATGTTTTATTTTTGAACGTCAGTTCACATTTGTAGGTGGATCATCAGTGTTAGAGCTAAAATTAGCATGTTTAAAGTGATTTTCATGCTTCCAGGGGCTCGGGAAGTGAATTAAATACTATTTGGAGGCATTTAATGTTCAATCAAAAACAGCTGATTTTTGACAAAAGAGATAACACCCCCCCATTACGTCATGCTTCAGAAATGTGGAAAATGGTCCGTTTTCAAATGTTTTATTTTTGAACGTCAGTTCACATTTGTAGGTGGATCATGAGTGTTAGAGCTAAAATGAGCATGTTTAAAGTGATTTTCATGCTTCCAGGGGCCCTAAACACAAGATTTATGGAATGGTTAAAAGTGCATGAAAATGGCCAATTTACTCACTCTGAGTTCTCAAAAAGGGTTTCTTCACCCCGGGAAGTTAATTAAATACCATTTGGAGGCATTTAATGTTCGAGCAAAAACGGCTGATTTTCGACAAAAGAGATAACACCCCCCCATTACGTCATGCTTCAGAAATGTGGAAAATGGTCCGTTTTCAAATGTTTTATTTTTGAACATCAGTTCACATTTGTAGGTGGATCATCAGTGTTAGAGCTAAAATTAGCATGTTTAAAGTGATTTTCATGCTTCCAGGGGCTCGGGAAGTGAATTAAATACTATTTGGAGGCATTTAATGTTCGAGCAAAAACGGCTGATTTTCGACAAAAGAGATAACACCCCCCATTACGTCATGCTTCAGAAATGTGGAAAATGGTCCGTTTTCAAATGTTTTATTTTTGAACGTCAGTTCACATTTGTAGGTAGATCATCAGTGTTAGAGCTAAAATTAGCATGTTTAAAGTTATTTTCATGCTTCCAGGGGCTCGGGAAGTGAAATAAATACTATTTGGAGGCATTTAATGTTCAAGCAAAAACAGCTGATTTTTGACAAAAGAGATAACACCCCCCCATTACGTCATGCTTCAGAAATGTGGAAAATGGTCCATTTTCAAATGTTTTATTTTTGAACGTCAGTTCACATTTGTAGGTGGATCATCAGTGTTAGAGCTAAAATTAGCATGTTTAAAGTGATTTTCATGCTTCCAGGGGCCCTAAACACAAGATTTATGGAATGGTTAAAAGTGCATGAAAATGGCCAATTTACTCACTCTGAGTTCTCAAAAAGGGTTTCTTCACCCCGGGAAGTTAATTAAATACCATTTGGAGGCATTTAATGTTCGAGCAAAAACGGCTGATTTTCGACAAAAGAGATAACACCCCCCCATTACGTCATGCTTCAGAAATGTGGAAAATGGTCCGTTTTCAAATGTTTTATTTTTGAACGTCAGTTCACATTTGTAGGTGGATCATCAGTGTTAGAGCTAAAATTAGCATGTTTAAAGTGATTTTCATGCTTCCAGGGGCTCGGGAAGTGAATTAAATACTATTTGGAGGCATTTAATGTTCAAGCAAAAACAGCTGATTTTTGACAAAAGAGATAACACCCCCCCATTACGTCATGCTTCAGAAATGTGGAAAATGGTCCGTTTTCAAATGTTTTATTTTTGAACGTCAGTTCACATTTGTAGGTGGATCATCAGTGTTAGAGCTAAAATTAGCATGTTTAAAGTGATTTTCATGCTTCCAGGGGCCCTAAACACAAGATTTATGGAATGGTTAAAAGTGCATGAAAATGGCCAATTTACTCACTCTGAGTTCTCAAAAAGGGTTTCTTCACCCCGGGAAGTTAATTAAATACCATTTGGAGGCATTTAATGTTCGAGCAAAAACTGCTGATTTTCGACAAAAGAGATAACACCCCCCCATTACGTCATGCTTCAGAAATGTGGAAAATGGTCCGTTTTCAAATGTTTTATTTTTGAACATCAGTTCACATTTGTGGGTGGATCATCAGTGTTAGAGCTAAAATTAGCATGTTTAAAGTGATTTTCATGCTTCCAGGGGCTCGGGAAGTGAATTAAATACTATTTGGAGGCATTTAATGTTCAATCAAAAACAGCTGATTTTTGACAAAAGAGATAACACCCCCCCATTACGTCATGCTTCAGAAATGTGGAAAATGGTCCGTTTTCAAATGTTTTATTTTTTAACCTCAGTTCACATTTGTAGGTGGATCATCAGTGTTAGAGCTAAAATTAGCATGTTTAAAGTGATTTTCATGCTTCCAGGGGCCCTAAACACAAGATTTATGGAATGGTTAAAAGTGCATGAAAATGGCCAATTTACTCACTCTGAGTTCTCAAAAAGGGTTTCTTCACCCCGGGAAGTTAATTAAATACCATTTGGAGGCATTTAATGTTCGAGCAAAAACGGCTGATTTTCGACAAAAGAGATAACACCCCCCCATTACGTCATGCTTCAGAAATGTGGAAAATGGTCCGTTTTCAAATGTTTTATTTTTGAACGTCAGTTCACATTTGTAGGTGGATCATCAGTGTTAGAGCTAAAATTAGCATGTTTAAAGTGATTTTCATGCTTCCAGGGGCTCGGGAAGTGAATTAAATACTATTTGGAGGCATTTAATGTTCAATCAAAAACAGCTGATTTTTGACAAAAGAGATAACACCCCCCCATTACGTCATGCTTCAGAAATGTGGAAAATGGTCCGTTTTCAAATGTTTTATTTTTGAACGTCAGTTCACATTTGTAGGTGGATCATCAGTGTTAGAGCTAAAATTAGCATGTTTAAAGTGATATTCATGCTTCCGGGGGCCCTAAACACAAGATTTATGGAATGGTTAAAAGTGCATGAAAATGGCCAATTTACTCACTCTGAGTTCTCAAAAAGTGTTTCTTCACCCCAGGAAGTTAATTAAATACCATTTGGAGGCATTTAATGTTCAAGCAGAAACGGCTGATTTTCGACAAAAGAGATAACACCCCCCCCATTAAGTCATGCTTCAGAAATGTGGACAATGGTCCGTTTTCAAATGTTTTATTTTGGAACGTCAGTTCACATTTGTAGGTGGATCATCAGTGTTAGAGCTAAAATTAGCATGTTTATAGTGATGTTCATGCTTCCAGGGGCTCGGGAAGTGAATTAAATACTATTTGGAGGCATTTAATGTTCAATCAAAGACAGCTGATTTTTGACAAAAGAGATAACACCCCCCCATTACGTCATGCTTCAGAAATGTGGAAAATGGTCCGTTTTAAAATGTTTTATTTTTGAATGTCAGTTCACATTTGTAGGTGGATCATCAGTGTTGGAGCTAAAATTAGCATGTTTAAAGTGATTTTCATGCTTCCAGGGGCCCTAAACACAAGATTTATGGAATGGTTAAAAGTGCATGAAAATGACCAATTTACTCACTCTGAGTTCTCAAAAAGGGTTTCTTCACCCCGGGAAGTTAATTAAATACCATTTGGAGGCATTTAATGTTCGAGCAAAAACGGCTGATTTTCGACAAAAGAGATAACACCCCCCATTACGTCATGCTTCAGAAATGTGGAAAATGGTCCGTTTTCAAATGTTTTATTTTTGAACGTCAGTTCACATTTGTAGGTGGATCATCAGTGTTAGAGCTAAAATTAGCATGTTTAAAGTGATTTTCATGCTTCCAGGGGCTCGGGAAGTGAATTAAATACTATTTGGAGGCATTTAATCTTCAAGCAAAAACAGCTGATTTTTGACAAAAGAGATAACACCCCCCCATTTCGTCATGCTTCAGAAATGTGGAAAATGGTCCGTTTTCAAATGTTTTATTTTTGAACGTCAGTTCACATTTGTAGGTGGATCATCAGTGTTAGAGCTAAAATTAGCATGTTTAAAGTGATTTTCATGCTTCCAGGGGCCCTAAACACAAGATTTATGGAATGGTTAAAAGTGCATGAAAATGGCAAATTTACTCACTCTGAGTTCTCAAAAAGTGTTTCTTCACCCCGGGAAGTTAATTAAATACCATTTGGAGGCATTTAATGTTCGAGCAAAAACGGCTGATTTTCGACAAAAGAGATAACACCCCCCCATTACGTCATGCTTCAGAAATGTGGAAAATGGTCCGTTTTCAAATGTTTTATTTTTGAACGTCAGTTCACATTTGTAGGTGGATCATCAGTGTTAGAGCTAAAATTAGCATGTTTATAGTGATGTTCATGCTTCCAGGGGCTCGGGAAGTGAATTAAATACTATTTGGAGGCATTTAATGTTCAAGCAAAAACAGCTGATTTTTGACAAAAGAGATAACACCCCCCATTACGTCATGCTTCAGAAATGTGGAAAATGGTCAGTTTTCAAATGTTTTATTTTTGAACGTCAGTTCACATTTGTAGGTGGATCATCAGTGTTAGAGCTAAAATTAGCATGTTTAAAGTGATTTTCATGCTTCCAGGGGCCCTAAACACAAGATTTATGGAATGGTTAAAAGTGCATGAAAATGGCCAATTTACTCACTCTGAGTTCTCAAAAAGGGTTTCTTCACCCCGGGAAGTTAATTAAATACCATTTGGAGGCATTTAATGTTCGAGCAAAAACTGCTGATTTTCGACAAAAGAGATAACACCCCCCATTACGTCATGCTTCAGAAATGTGGAAAATGGTCCGTTTTCAAATGTTTTATTTTTGAACGTCAGTTCACATTTGTAGGTGGATCATCAGTGTTAGAGCTAAAATTAGCATGTTTAAAGTGATTTTCATGCTTCCAGGGGCTCGGGAAGTGAATTAAATACTATTTGGAGGCATTTAATGTTCAATCAAAAACAGCTGATTTTTGACAAAAGAGATAACACCCCCCCATTACGTCATGCTTCAGAAATGTGGAAAATGGTCCGTTTTCAAATGTTTTATTTTTGAACGTCAGTTCACATTTGTAGGTGGATCATCAGTGTTAGAGCTAAAATGAGCATGTTTAAAGTGATTTTCATGCTTCCAGGGGCCCTAAACACAAGATTTATGGAATGGTTAAAAGTGCATGAAAATGGCCAATTTACTCACTCTGAGTTCTCAAAAAGGGTTTCTTCACCCCGGGAAGTTAATTAAATACCATTTGGAGGCATTTAATGTTCGAGCAAAAACGGCTGATTTTCGACAAAAGAGATAACACCACCCCATTACGTCATGCTTCAGAAATGTGGAAAATAGTCCGTTTTCAAATGTTTTATTTTTGAACGTCAGTTCACATTTGTAGGTGGATCATCAGTGTTAGAGCTAAAATTAGCATGTTTAAAGTGATTTTCATGCTTCCAGGGGCTCGGGAAGTGAATTAAATACTATTTGGAGGCATTTAATGTTCAAGCAAAAACAGCTGATTTTTGACAAAAGAGATAACACCCCCCCATTACGTCATGCTTCAGAAATGTGGAAAATGGTCCATTTTCAAATGTTTTATTTTTGAACGTCAGTTAACATTTGTAGGTGGGTCATCAGTGTTAGAGCTAAAATTAGCATGTTTAAAGTGATTTTCATGCTTCCAGGGGCACTAAACACAAGATTTATGGAATGGTTAAAAGTGCATGAAAATGGCCAATTTACTCACTCTGAGTTCTCAAAAAGGGTTTCTTCACCCCGGGAAGTTAATTAAATACCATTTGGAGGCATTTAATGTTCGAGCAAAAACGGCTGATTTTCGACAAAAGAGATAACACCCCCCCATTACGTCATGCTTCAGAAATGTGGAAAATGGTCCGTTTTCAAATGTTTTATTTTTGAACATCAGTTCACATTTGTAGGTGGATCATCAGTGTTAGAGCTAAAATTAGCATGTTTAAAGTGATTTTCATGCTTCCAGGGGCTCGGGAAGTGAATTAAATACTATTTGGAGGCATTTAATGTTCAATCAAAAACAACTGATTTTTGACAAAAGAGATAACACCCCTCCATTACGTCATGCTTCAGAAATGTGGAAAATGGTCCGTTTTCAAATGTTTTATTTTTGAACGTCAGTTCACATTTGTAGGTGGAGCATCAGTGTTAGAGCTAAAATTAGCATGTTTAAAGTGATTTTCATGCTTCCAGGGGCCCTAAACACAAGATTTATGGAATGGTTAAAAGTGCATGAAAATGGCCAATTTACTCACTCTGAGTTCTCAAAAAGGGTTTCTTCACCCCGGGAAGTTAATTAAATACCATTTGGAGGCATTTAATGTTCGAGCAAAAACGGCTGATTTTCGACAAAAGAGATAACACCCCCCATTACGTCATGCTTCAGAAATGTGGAAAATGGTCCGTTTTCAAATGTTTTATTTTTGAACGTCAGTTCACATTTGTAGGTAGATCATCAGTGTTAGAGCTAAAATTAGCATGTTTAAAGTGATTTTCATGCTTCCAGGGGCTCGGGAAGTGAAATAAATACTATTTGGAGGCATTTAATGTTCAAGCAAAAACAGCTGATTTTTGACAAAAGAGATAACACCCCCCCATTACGTCATGCTTCAGAAATGTGGAAAATGGTCCATTTTCAAATGTTTTATTTTTGAACGTCAGTTCACATTTGTAGGTGGATCATCAGTGTTAGAGCTAAAATTAGCATGTTTAAAGTGATTTTCATGCTTCCAGGGGCCCTAAACACAAGATTTATGGAATGGTTAAAAGTGCATGAAAATGGCCAATTTACTCACTCTGAGTTCTCAAAAAGGGTTTCTTCACCCCGGGAAGTTAATTAAATACCATTTGGAGGCATTTAATGTTCGAGCAAAAACTGCTGATTTTCGACAAAAGAGATAACACCCCCCCATTACGTCATGCTTCAGAAATGTGGAAAATGGTCCGTTTTCAAATGTTTTATTTTTGAACGTCAGTTCACATTTTTAGGTGGATCATCAGTGTTAGAGCTAAAATTAGCATGTTTAAAGTGATTTTCATGCTTCCAGGGGCTCGGGAAGTGAATTAAATACTATTTGGAGGCATTTAATGTTCAAGCAAAAACAGCTGATTTTTGACAAAAGAGATAACACCCCCCCATTACGTCATGCTTCAGAAATGTGGAAAATGGTCCGTTTTCAAATGTTTTATTTTTGAACGTCAGTTCACATTTGTAGGTGGATCATCAGTGTTAGAGCTAAAATTAGCATGTTTAAAGTGATTTTCATGCTTCCAGGGGCCCTAAACACAAGATTTATGGAATGGTTAAAAGTGCATGAAAATGGCCAATTTACTCACTCTGAGTTCTCAAAAAGGGTTTCTTCACCCCGGGAAGTTAATTAAATACCATTTGGAGGCATTTAATGTTCAAGCAAAAACTGCTGATTTTCGACAAAAGAGATAACACCCCCCCATTACGTCATGCTTCAGAAATGTGGAAAATGGTCCGTTTTCAAATGTTTTATTTTTGAACGTCAGTTCACATTTGTAGGTGGATCATCAGTGTTAGAGCTAAAATTAGCATGTTTAAAGTGATTTTCATGCTTCCAGGGGCTCGGGAAGTGAATTAAATACTATTTGGAGGCATTTAATATTCAGTTAAAAACAGCTGATTTTTGACAAAAGAGATAACACCCCCCCATTACGTCATGCTTCAGAAATGTTGAAAATGGTCCGTTTTTAAATGTTTTATTTTTGAACGTCAGTTCACATTTGTAGGTGGATCATCAGTGTTAGAGCTAAAATTAGCATGTTTAAAGTGATTTTCATGCTTCCAGGGGCCCTAAACACAAGATTTATGGAATGGTTAAAAGTGCATGAAAATGGCCAATTTACTCACTCTGAGTTCTCAAAAAGGGTTTCTTCACCCCGGGAAGTTAATTAAATACCATTTGGAGGCATTTAATGTTCGAGCAAAAACGGCTGATTTTCGACAAAAGAGATAACACCCCCCCATTACGTCATGCTTCAGAAATGTGGAAAATGGTCAGTTTTCAAATGTTTTATTTTTGAACGTCAGTTCACATTTGTAGGTGGATCATCAGTGTTAGAGCTAAAATTAGCATGTTTAAAGTGATTTTCATGCTTCCAGGGGCTCGGGAAGTGAATTAAATACTATTTGGAGGCATTTAATGTTCAAGCAAAAACAGCTGATTTTTGACAAAAGAGATAACACCCCCCCATTACGTCATGCTTCAGAAATGTGGAAAATGGTCCGTTTTCAAATGTTTTATTTTTGAACGTCAGTTCACATTTGTAGGTGGATCATCAGTGTTAGAGCTAAAATTAGCATGTTTAAAGTGATTTTCATGCTTCCAGGGGCCCTAAACACAAGATTTATGGAATGGTTAAAAGTGCATGAAAATGGCCAATTTACTCACTCTGAGTTCTCAAAAAGGGTTTCTTCACCCCGGGAAGTTAATTAAATACCATTTGGAGGCATTTAATGTTCGAACAAAAACGGCTGATTTTCGACAAAAGAGATAACACCCCCCCATTACGTCATGCTTCAGAAATGTGGAAAATGGTCCGTTTTCAAATGTTTTATTTTTGAACATCAGTTCACATTTGTAGGTGGATCATCAGTGTTAGAGCTAAAATTAGCATGTTTAAAGTGATTTTCATGCTTCCAGGGGCTCGGGAAGTGAATTAAATACTATTTGGAGGCATTTAATGTTCAATCAAAAACAGCTGATTTTTCACAAAAGAGATAACACCCCCCCATTACGTCATGCTTCAGAAATGTGGAAAATGGTCCGTTTTCAAATGTTTTATTTTTGAACGTCAGTTCACATTTGTAGGTGGATCGTCAGTGTTAGAGCTAAAATTAGCATGTTTAAAGTGATTTTCATGCTTCCAGGGGCCCTAAACACAAGATTTATGGAATGGTTAAAAGTGCATGAAAATGGCCAATTTACTCACTCTGAGTTCTCAAAAAGGGTTTCTTCACCCCGGGAAGTTAATTAAATACCATTTGGAGGCATTTAATGTTCGAGCAAAAACTGCTGATTTTCGACAAAAGAGATAACACCCCCCCATTACGTCATGCTTCAGAAATGTGGAAAATGGTCCGTTTTCAAATGTTTTATTTTTGAACATCAGTTCACATTTGTGGGTGGATCATCAGTGTTAGAGCTAAAATTAGCATGTTTAAAGTGATTTTCATGCTTCCAGGGGCTCGGGAAGTGAATTAAATACTATTTGGAGGCATTTAATGTTCAATCAAAAACAGCTGATTTTTGACAAAAGAGATAACACCCCCCCATTACGTCATGCTTCAGAAATGTGGAAAATGGTCCGTTTTCAAATGTTTTATTTTTTAACCTCAGTTCACATTTGTAGGTGGATCATCAGTGTTAGAGCTAAAATTAGCATGTTTAAAGTGATTTTCATGCTTCCAGGGGCCCTAAACACAAGATTTATGGAATGGTTAAAAGTGCATGAAAATGGCCAATTTACTCACTCTGAGTTCTCAAAAAGGGTTTCTTCACCCCGGGAAGTTAATTAAATACCATTTGGAGGCATTTAATGTTCGAGCAAAAACGGCTGATTTTCGACAAAAGAGATAACACCCCCCCATTACGTCATGCTTCAGAAATGTGGAAAATGGTCCGTTTTCAAATGTTTTATTTTTGAACGTCAGTTCACATTTGTAGGTGGATCATCAGTGTTAGAGCTAAAATTAGCATGTTTAAAGTGATTTTCATGCTTCCAGGGGCTCGGGAAGTGAATTAAATACTATTTGGAGGCATTTAATGTTCAATCAAAAACAGCTGATTTTTGACAAAAGAGATAACACCCCCCCATTACGTCATGCTTCAGAAATGTGGAAAATGGTCCGTTTTCAAATGTTTTATTTTTGAACGTCAGTTCACATTTGTAGGTGGATCATCAGTGTTAGAGCTAAAATTAGCATGTTTAAAGTGATATTCATGCTTCCGGGGGCCCTAAACACAAGATTTATGGAATGGTTAAAAGTGCATGAAAATGGCCAATTTACTCACTCTGAGTTCTCAAAAAGTGTTTCTTCACCCCAGGAAGTTAATTAAATACCATTTGGAGGCATTTAATGTTCAAGCAGAAACGGCTGATTTTCGACAAAAGAGATAACACCCCCCCCATTAAGTCATGCTTCAGAAATGTGGACAATGGTCCGTTTTCAAATGTTTTATTTTGGAACGTCAGTTCACATTTGTAGGTGGATCATCAGTGTTAGAGCTAAAATTAGCATGTTTATAGTGATGTTCATGCTTCCAGGGGCTCGGGAAGTGAATTAAATACTATTTGGAGGCATTTAATGTTCAATCAAAGACAGCTGATTTTTGACAAAAGAGATAACACCCCCCCATTACGTCATGCTTCAGAAATGTGGAAAATGGTCCGTTTTAAAATGTTTTATTTTTGAATGTCAGTTCACATTTGTAGGTGGATCATCAGTGTTGGAGCTAAAATTAGCATGTTTAAAGTGATTTTCATGCTTCCAGGGGCCCTAAACACAAGATTTATGGAATGGTTAAAAGTGCATGAAAATGACCAATTTACTCACTCTGAGTTCTCAAAAAGGGTTTCTTCACCCCGGGAAGTTAATTAAATACCATTTGGAGGCATTTAATGTTCGAGCAAAAACGGCTGATTTTCGACAAAAGAGATAACACCCCCCATTACGTCATGCTTCAGAAATGTGGAAAATGGTCCGTTTTCAAATGTTTTATTTTTGAACGTCAGTTCACATTTGTAGGTGGATCATCAGTGTTAGAGCTAAAATTAGCATGTTTAAAGTGATTTTCATGCTTCCAGGGGCTCGGGAAGTGAATTAAATACTATTTGGAGGCATTTAATCTTCAAGCAAAAACAGCTGATTTTTGACAAAAGAGATAACACCCCCCCATTTCGTCATGCTTCAGAAATGTGGAAAATGGTCCGTTTTCAAATGTTTTATTTTTGAACGTCAGTTCACATTTGTAGGTGGATCATCAGTGTTAGAGCTAAAATTAGCATGTTTAAAGTGATTTTCATGCTTCCAGGGGCCCTAAACACAAGATTTATGGAATGGTTAAAAGTGCATGAAAATGGCAAATTTACTCACTCTGAGTTCTCAAAAAGTGTTTCTTCACCCCGGGAAGTTAATTAAATACCATTTGGAGGCATTTAATGTTCGAGCAAAAACGGCTGATTTTCGACAAAAGAGATAACACCCCCCCATTACGTCATGCTTCAGAAATGTGGAAAATGGTCAGTTTTCAAATGTTTTATTTTTGAACGTCAGTTCACATTTGTAGGTGGATCATCAGTGTTAGAGCTAAAATTAGCATGTTTAAAGTGATTTTCATGCTTCCAGGGGCTCGGGAAGTGAATTAAATACTATTTGGAGGCATTTAATGTTCAAGCAAAAACAGCTGATTTTTGACAAAAGAGATAACACCCCCCCATTACGTCATGCTTCAGAAATGTGGAAAATGGTCCGTTTTCAAATGTTTTATTTTTGAACGTCAGTTCACATTTGTAGGTGGATCATCAGTGTTAGAGCTAAAATTAGCATGTTTAAAGTGATTTTCATGCTTCCAGGGGCCCTAAACACAAGATTTATGGAATGGTTAAAAGTGCATGAAAATGGCCAATTTACTCACTCTGAGTTCTCAAAAAGGGTTTCTTCACCCCGGGAAGTTAATTAAATACCATTTGGAGGCATTTAATGTTCGAACAAAAACGGCTGATTTTCGACAAAAGAGATAACACCCCCCCATTACGTCATGCTTCAGAAATGTGGAAAATGGTCCGTTTTCAAATGTTTTATTTTTGAACATCAGTTCACATTTGTAGGTGGATCATCAGTGTTAGAGCTAAAATTAGCATGTTTAAAGTGATTTTCATGCTTCCAGGGGCTCGGGAAGTGAATTAAATACTATTTGGAGGCATTTAATGTTCAATCAAAAACAGCTGATTTTTCACAAAAGAGATAACACCCCCCCATTACGTCATGCTTCAGAAATGTGGAAAATGGTCCGTTTTCAAATGTTTTATTTTTGAACGTCAGTTCACATTTGTAGGTGGATCGTCAGTGTTAGAGCTAAAATTAGCATGTTTAAAGTGATTTTCATGCTTCCAGGGGCCCTAAACACAAGATTTATGGAATGGTTAAAAGTGCATGAAAATGGCCAATTTACTCACTCTGAGTTCTCAAAAAGGGTTTCTTCACCCCGGGAAGTTAATTAAATACCATTTGGAGGCATTTAATGTTCGAGCAAAAACTGCTGATTTTCGACAAAAGAGATAACACCCCCCCATTACGTCATGCTTCAGAAATGTGGAAAATGGTCCGTTTTCAAATGTTTTATTTTTGAACATCAGTTCACATTTGTGGGTGGATCATCAGTGTTAGAGCTAAAATTAGCATGTTTAAAGTGATTTTCATGCTTCCAGGGGCTCGGGAAGTGAATTAAATACTATTTGGAGGCATTTAATGTTCAATCAAAAACAGCTGATTTTTGACAAAAGAGATAACACCCCCCCATTACGTCATGCTTCAGAAATGTGGAAAATGGTCCGTTTTCAAATGTTTTATTTTTTAACCTCAGTTCACATTTGTAGGTGGATCATCAGTGTTAGAGCTAAAATTAGCATGTTTAAAGTGATTTTCATGCTTCCAGGGGCCCTAAACACAAGATTTATGGAATGGTTAAAAGTGCATGAAAATGGCCAATTTACTCACTCTGAGTTCTCAAAAAGGGTTTCTTCACCCCGGGAAGTTAATTAAATACCATTTGGAGGCATTTAATGTTCGAGCAAAAACGGCTGATTTTCGACAAAAGAGATAACACCCCCCCATTACGTCATGCTTCAGAAATGTGGAAAATGGTCCGTTTTCAAATGTTTTATTTTTGAACGTCAGTTCACATTTGTAGGTGGATCATCAGTGTTAGAGCTAAAATTAGCATGTTTAAAGTGATTTTCATGCTTCCAGGGGCTCGGGAAGTGAATTAAATACTATTTGGAGGCATTTAATGTTCAATCAAAAACAGCTGATTTTTGACAAAAGAGATAACACCCCCCCATTACGTCATGCTTCAGAAATGTGGAAAATGGTCCGTTTTCAAATGTTTTATTTTTGAACGTCAGTTCACATTTGTAGGTGGATCATCAGTGTTAGAGCTAAAATTAGCATGTTTAAAGTGATATTCATGCTTCCGGGGGCCCTAAACACAAGATTTATGGAATGGTTAAAAGTGCATGAAAATGGCCAATTTACTCACTCTGAGTTCTCAAAAAGTGTTTCTTCACCCCAGGAAGTTAATTAAATACCATTTGGAGGCATTTAATGTTCAAGCAGAAACGGCTGATTTTCGACAAAAGAGATAACACCCCCCCCATTAAGTCATGCTTCAGAAATGTGGACAATGGTCCGTTTTCAAATGTTTTATTTTGGAACGTCAGTTCACATTTGTAGGTGGATCATCAGTGTTAGAGCTAAAATTAGCATGTTTATAGTGATGTTCATGCTTCCAGGGGCTCGGGAAGTGAATTAAATACTATTTGGAGGCATTTAATGTTCAATCAAAGACAGCTGATTTTTGACAAAAGAGATAACACCCCCCCATTACGTCATGCTTCAGAAATGTGGAAAATGGTCCGTTTTAAAATGTTTTATTTTTGAATGTCAGTTCACATTTGTAGGTGGATCATCAGTGTTGGAGCTAAAATTAGCATGTTTAAAGTGATTTTCATGCTTCCAGGGGCCCTAAACACAAGATTTATGGAATGGTTAAAAGTGCATGAAAATGACCAATTTACTCACTCTGAGTTCTCAAAAAGGGTTTCTTCACCCCGGGAAGTTAATTAAATACCATTTGGAGGCATTTAATGTTCGAGCAAAAACGGCTGATTTTCGACAAAAGAGATAACACCCCCCATTACGTCATGCTTCAGAAATGTGGAAAATGGTCCGTTTTCAAATGTTTTATTTTTGAACGTCAGTTCACATTTGTAGGTGGATCATCAGTGTTAGAGCTAAAATTAGCATGTTTAAAGTGATTTTCATGCTTCCAGGGGCTCGGGAAGTGAATTAAATACTATTTGGAGGCATTTAATCTTCAAGCAAAAACAGCTGATTTTTGACAAAAGAGATAACACCCCCCCATTTCGTCATGCTTCAGAAATGTGGAAAATGGTCCGTTTTCAAATGTTTTATTTTTGAACGTCAGTTCACATTTGTAGGTGGATCATCAGTGTTAGAGCTAAAATTAGCATGTTTAAAGTGATTTTCATGCTTCCAGGGGCCCTAAACACAAGATTTATGGAATGGTTAAAAGTGCATGAAAATGGCAAATTTACTCACTCTGAGTTCTCAAAAAGTGTTTCTTCACCCCGGGAAGTTAATTAAATACCATTTGGAGGCATTTAATGTTCGAGCAAAAACGGCTGATTTTCGACAAAAGAGATAACACCCCCCCATTACGTCATGCTTCAGAAATGTGGAAAATGGTCCGTTTTCAAATGTTTTATTTTTGAACGTCAGTTCACATTTGTAGGTGGATCATCAGTGTTAGAGCTAAAATTAGCATGTTTATAGTGATGTTCATGCTTCCAGGGGCTCGGGAAGTGAATTAAATACTATTTGGAGGCATTTAATGTTCAAGCAAAAACAGCTGATTTTTGACAAAAGAGATAACACCCCCCATTACGTCATGCTTCAGAAATGTGGAAAATGGTCAGTTTTCAAATGTTTTATTTTTGAACGTCAGTTCACATTTGTAGGTGGATCATCAGTGTTAGAGCTAAAATTAGCATGTTTAAAGTGATTTTCATGCTTCCAGGGGCCCTAAACACAAGATTTATGGAATGGTTAAAAGTGCATGAAAATGGCCAATTTACTCACTCTGAGTTCTCAAAAAGGGTTTCTTCACCCCGGGAAGTTAATTAAATACCATTTGGAGGCATTTAATGTTCGAGCAAAAACTGCTGATTTTCGACAAAAGAGATAACACCCCCCATTACGTCATGCTTCAGAAATGTGGAAAATGGTCCGTTTTCAAATGTTTTATTTTTGAACGTCAGTTCACATTTGTAGGTGGATCATCAGTGTTAGAGCTAAAATTAGCATGTTTAAAGTGATTTTCATGCTTCCAGGGGCTCGGGAAGTGAATTAAATACTATTTGGAGGCATTTAATGTTCAATCAAAAACAGCTGATTTTTGACAAAAGAGATAACACCCCCCCATTACGTCATGCTTCAGAAATGTGGAAAATGGTCCGTTTTCAAATGTTTTATTTTTGAACGTCAGTTCACATTTGTAGGTGGATCATCAGTGTTAGAGCTAAAATTAGCATGTTTAAAGTGATTTTCATGCTTCCAGGGGCTCGGGAAGTGAATTAAATACTATTTGGAGGCATTTAATGTTCAAGCAAAAACAGCTGATTTTTGACAAAAGAGATAACACCCCCCCATTACGTCATGCTTCAGAAATGTGGAAAATGGTCCGTTTTCAAATGTTTTATTTTTGAACGTCAGTTCACATTTGTAGGTGGATCATCAGTGTTAGAGCTAAAATTAGCATGTTTAAAGTGATTTTCATGCTTCCAGGGGCCCTAAACACAAGATTTATGGAATGGTTAAAAGTGCATGAAAATGGCCAATTTACTCACTCTGAGTTCTCAAAAAGGGTTTCTTCACCCCGGGAAGTTAATTAAATACCATTTGGAGGCATTTAATGTTCGAACAAAAACGGCTGATTTTCGACAAAAGAGATAACACCCCCCCATTACGTCATGCTTCAGAAATGTGGAAAATGGTCCGTTTTCAAATGTTTTATTTTTGAACATCAGTTCACATTTGTAGGTGGATCATCAGTGTTAGAGCTAAAATTAGCATGTTTAAAGTGATTTTCATGCTTCCAGGGGCTCGGGAAGTGAATTAAATACTATTTGGAGGCATTTAATGTTCAATCAAAAACAGCTGATTTTTCACAAAAGAGATAACACCCCCCCATTACGTCATGCTTCAGAAATGTGGAAAATGGTCCGTTTTCAAATGTTTTATTTTTGAACGTCAGTTCACATTTGTAGGTGGATCGTCAGTGTTAGAGCTAAAATTAGCATGTTTAAAGTGATTTTCATGCTTCCAGGGGCCCTAAACACAAGATTTATGGAATGGTTAAAAGTGCATGAAAATGGCCAATTTACTCACTCTGAGTTCTCAAAAAGGGTTTCTTCACCCCGGGAAGTTAATTAAATACCATTTGGAGGCATTTAATGTTCGAGCAAAAACTGCTGATTTTCGACAAAAGAGATAACACCCCCCCATTACGTCATGCTTCAGAAATGTGGAAAATGGTCCGTTTTCAAATGTTTTATTTTTGAACATCAGTTCACATTTGTGGGTGGATCATCAGTGTTAGAGCTAAAATTAGCATGTTTAAAGTGATTTTCATGCTTCCAGGGGCTCGGGAAGTGAATTAAATACTATTTGGAGGCATTTAATGTTCAATCAAAAACAGCTGATTTTTGACAAAAGAGATAACACCCCCCCATTACGTCATGCTTCAGAAATGTGGAAAATGGTCCGTTTTCAAATGTTTTATTTTTTAACCTCAGTTCACATTTGTAGGTGGATCATCAGTGTTAGAGCTAAAATTAGCATGTTTAAAGTGATTTTCATGCTTCCAGGGGCCCTAAACACAAGATTTATGGAATGGTTAAAAGTGCATGAAAATGGCCAATTTACTCACTCTGAGTTCTCAAAAAGGGTTTCTTCACCCCGGGAAGTTAATTAAATACCATTTGGAGGCATTTAATGTTCGAGCAAAAACGGCTGATTTTCGACAAAAGAGATAACACCCCCCCATTACGTCATGCTTCAGAAATGTGGAAAATGGTCCGTTTTCAAATGTTTTATTTTTGAACGTCAGTTCACATTTGTAGGTGGATCATCAGTGTTAGAGCTAAAATTAGCATGTTTAAAGTGATTTTCATGCTTCCAGGGGCTCGGGAAGTGAATTAAATACTATTTGGAGGCATTTAATGTTCAATCAAAAACAGCTGATTTTTGACAAAAGAGATAACACCCCCCCATTACGTCATGCTTCAGAAATGTGGAAAATGGTCCGTTTTCAAATGTTTTATTTTTGAACGTCAGTTCACATTTGTAGGTGGATCATCAGTGTTAGAGCTAAAATTAGCATGTTTAAAGTGATATTCATGCTTCCGGGGGCCCTAAACACAAGATTTATGGAATGGTTAAAAGTGCATGAAAATGGCCAATTTACTCACTCTGAGTTCTCAAAAAGTGTTTCTTCACCCCAGGAAGTTAATTAAATACCATTTGGAGGCATTTAATGTTCAAGCAGAAACGGCTGATTTTCGACAAAAGAGATAACACCCCCCCCATTAAGTCATGCTTCAGAAATGTGGACAATGGTCCGTTTTCAAATGTTTTATTTTGGAACGTCAGTTCACATTTGTAGGTGGATCATCAGTGTTAGAGCTAAAATTAGCATGTTTATAGTGATGTTCATGCTTCCAGGGGCTCGGGAAGTGAATTAAATACTATTTGGAGGCATTTAATGTTCAATCAAAGACAGCTGATTTTTGACAAAAGAGATAACACCCCCCCATTACGTCATGCTTCAGAAATGTGGAAAATGGTCCGTTTTAAAATGTTTTATTTTTGAATGTCAGTTCACATTTGTAGGTGGATCATCAGTGTTGGAGCTAAAATTAGCATGTTTAAAGTGATTTTCATGCTTCCAGGGGCCCTAAACACAAGATTTATGGAATGGTTAAAAGTGCATGAAAATGACCAATTTACTCACTCTGAGTTCTCAAAAAGGGTTTCTTCACCCCGGGAAGTTAATTAAATACCATTTGGAGGCATTTAATGTTCGAGCAAAAACGGCTGATTTTCGACAAAAGAGATAACACCCCCCATTACGTCATGCTTCAGAAATGTGGAAAATGGTCCGTTTTCAAATGTTTTATTTTTGAACGTCAGTTCACATTTGTAGGTGGATCATCAGTGTTAGAGCTAAAATTAGCATGTTTAAAGTGATTTTCATGCTTCCAGGGGCTCGGGAAGTGAATTAAATACTATTTGGAGGCATTTAATCTTCAAGCAAAAACAGCTGATTTTTGACAAAAGAGATAACACCCCCCCATTTCGTCATGCTTCAGAAATGTGGAAAATGGTCCGTTTTCAAATGTTTTATTTTTGAACGTCAGTTCACATTTGTAGGTGGATCATCAGTGTTAGAGCTAAAATTAGCATGTTTAAAGTGATTTTCATGCTTCCAGGGGCCCTAAACACAAGATTTATGGAATGGTTAAAAGTGCATGAAAATGGCAAATTTACTCACTCTGAGTTCTCAAAAAGTGTTTCTTCACCCCGGGAAGTTAATTAAATACCATTTGGAGGCATTTAATGTTCGAGCAAAAACGGCTGATTTTCGACAAAAGAGATAACACCCCCCCATTACGTCATGCTTCAGAAATGTGGAAAATGGTCAGTTTTCAAATGTTTTATTTTTGAACGTCAGTTCACATTTGTAGGTGGATCATCAGTGTTAGAGCTAAAATTAGCATGTTTAAAGTGATTTTCATGCTTCCAGGGGCTCGGGAAGTGAATTAAATACTATTTGGAGGCATTTAATGTTCAAGCAAAAACAGCTGATTTTTGACAAAAGAGATAACACCCCCCCATTACGTCATGCTTCAGAAATGTGGAAAATGGTCCGTTTTCAAATGTTTTATTTTTGAACGTCAGTTCACATTTGTAGGTGGATCATCAGTGTTAGAGCTAAAATTAGCATGTTTAAAGTGATTTTCATGCTTCCAGGGGCCCTAAACACAAGATTTATGGAATGGTTAAAAGTGCATGAAAATGGCCAATTTACTCACTCTGAGTTCTCAAAAAGGGTTTCTTCACCCCGGGAAGTTAATTAAATACCATTTGGAGGCATTTAATGTTCGAACAAAAACGGCTGATTTTCGACAAAAGAGATAACACCCCCCCATTACGTCATGCTTCAGAAATGTGGAAAATGGTCCGTTTTCAAATGTTTTATTTTTGAACATCAGTTCACATTTGTAGGTGGATCATCAGTGTTAGAGCTAAAATTAGCATGTTTAAAGTGATTTTCATGCTTCCAGGGGCTCGGGGAAGTGAATTAAATACTATTTGGAGGCATTTAATGTTCAAGCAAAAACAGCTGATTTTTGACAAAAGAGATAACACCCCCCCATTACGTCATGCTTCAGAAATGTGGAAAATGGTCCGTTTTCAAATGTTTTATTTTTGAACGTCAGTTCACATTTGTAGGTGGATCATCAGTGTTAGAGCTAAAATTAGCATGTTTAAAGTGATTTTCATGCTTCCAGGGGCCCTAAACACAAGATTTATGGAATGGTTAAAAGTGCATGAAAATGGCCAATTTACTCACTCTGAGTTCTCAAAAAGGGTTTCTTCACCCCGGGAAGTTAATTAAATACCATTTGGAGGCATTTAATGTTCGAACAAAAACGGCTGATTTTCGACAAAAGAGATAACACCCCCCCATTACGTCATGCTTCAGAAATGTGGAAAATGGTCCGTTTTCAAATGTTTTATTTTTGAACATCAGTTCACATTTGTAGGTGGATCATCAGTGTTAGAGCTAAAATTAGCATGTTTAAAGTGATTTTCATGCTTCCAGGGGCTCGGGAAGTGAATTAAATACTATTTGGAGGCATTTAATGTTCAATCAAAAACAGCTGATTTTTGACAAAAGAGATAACACCCCCCCCCCATTACGTCATGCTTCAGAAATGTGGAAAATGGTCCGTTTTCAAATGTTTTATTTTTGAACGTCAGTTCACATTTGTAGGTGGATCATCAGTGTTAGAGCTAAAATTAGCATGTTTAAAGTGATATTCATGCTTCCGGGGGCCCTAAACACAAGATTTATGGAATGGTTAAAAGTGCATGAAAATGGCCAATTTACTCACTCTGAGTTCTCAAAAAGTGTTTCTTCACCCCGGGAAGTTAATTAAATACCATTTGGAGGCATTTAATGTTCAAGCAGAAACGGCTGATTTTCGACAAAAGAGATAATACCCCCCCATTAAGTCATGCTTCAGAAATGTGGACAATGGTCCGTTTTCAAATGTTTTATTTTTGAACGTCAGTTCACATTTGTAGGTGGATCATCAGTGTTAGAGCTAAAATTAGCATGTTTAAAGTGATTTTCATGCTTCCAGGGGCTCGGGAAGTGAATTAAATACTATTTGGAGGCATTTAATGTTCAAGCAAAAACAGCTGATTTTTGACAAAAGAGATAACACCCCCCCATTACGTCATGCTTCAGAAATGTGGAAAATGGTCCGTTTTCAAATGTTTTATTTTTGAACGTCAGTTCACATTTGTAGGTGGATCATCAGTGTTAGAGCTAAAATTAGCATGTTTAAAGTGATTTTCATGCTTCCAGGGGCCCTAAACACAAGATTTATGGAATGGTTAAAAGTGCATGAAAATGGCCAATTTACTCACTCTGAGTTCTCAAAAAGGGTTTCTTCACCCCGGGAAGTTAATTGAATACCATTTGGAGGCATTTAATGTTCGAGCAAAAACGGCTGATTTTCGACAAAAGAGATAACACCCCCCCATTACGTCATGCTTCAGAAATGTGGAAAATGGTCCGTTTTCAAATGTTTTATTTTTGAACATCAGTTCACATTTGTAGGTGGATCATCAGTGTTAGAGCTAAAATTAGCATGTTTAAAGTGATTTTCATGCTTCCAGGGGCTCGGGAAGTGAATTAAATACTATTTGGAGGCATTTAATGTTCAATCAAAAACAGCTGATTTTTCACAAAAGAGATAACACCCCCCCATTACGTCATGCTTCAGAAATGTGGAAAATGGTCCGTTTTCAAATGTTTTATTTTTGAACGTCAGTTCACATTTGTAGGTGGATCGTCAGTGTTAGAGCTAAAATTAGCATGTTTAAAGTGATTTTCATGCTTCCAGGGGCCCTAAACACAAGATTTATGGAATGGTTAAAAGTGCATGAAAATGGCCAATTTACTCACTCTGAGTTCTCAAAAAGGGTTTCTTCACCCCGGGAAGTTAATTAAATACCATTTGGAGGCATTTAATGTTCGAGCAAAAACGGCTGATTTTCGACAAAAGAGATAACACCCCCCCATTACGTCATGCTTCAGAAATGTGGAAAATGGTCCGTTTTCAAATGTTTTATTTTTGAACATCAGTTCACATTTGTAGGTGGATCATCAGTGTTAGAGCTAAAATTAGCATGTTTAAAGTGATTTTCATGCTTCCAGGGGCTCGGGAAGTGAATTAAATACTATTTGGAGGCATTTAATGTTCAATCAAAAACAACTGATTTTTGACAAAAGAGATAACACCCCTCCATTACGTCATGCTTCAGAAATGTGGAAAATGGTCCGTTTTCAAATGTTTTATTTTTGAACGTCAGTTCACATTTGTAGGTGGAGCATCAGTGTTAGAGCTAAAATTAGCATGTTTAAAGTGATTTTCATGCTTCCAGGGGCCCTAAACACAAGATTTATGGAATGGTTAAAAGTGCATGAAAATGGCCAATTTACTCACTCTGAGTTCTCAAAAAGGGTTTCTTCACCCCGGGAAGTTAATTAAATACCATTTGGAGGCATTTAATGTTCGAGCAAAAACGGCTGATTTTCGACAAAAGAGATAACACCCCCCATTACGTCATGCTTCAGAAATGTGGAAAATGGTCCGTTTTCAAATGTTTTATTTTTGAACGTCAGTTCACATTTGTAGGTAGATCATCAGTGTTAGAGCTAAAATTAGCATGTTTAAAGTGATTTTCATGCTTCCAGGGGCTCGGGAAGTGAAATAAATACTATTTGGAGGCATTTAATGTTCAAGCAAAAACAGCTGATTTTTGACAAAAGAGATAACACCCCCCCATTACGTCATGCTTCAGAAATGTGGAAAATGGTCCATTTTCAAATGTTTTATTTTTGAACGTCAGTTCACATTTGTAGGTGGATCATCAGTGTTAGAGCTAAAATTAGCATGTTTAAAGTGATTTTCATGCTTCCAGGGGCCCTAAACACAAGATTTATGGAATGGTTAAAAGTGCATGAAAATGGCCAATTTACTCACTCTGAGTTCTCAAAAAGGGTTTCTTCACCCCGGGAAGTTAATTAAATACCATTTGGAGGCATTTAATGTTCGAGCAAAAACGGCTGATTTTCGACAAAAGAGATAACACCCCCCCATTACGTCATGCTTCAGAAATGTGGAAAATGGTCCGTTTTCAAATGTTTTATTTTTGAACGTCAGTTCACATTTGTAGGTGGATCATCAGTGTTAGAGCTAAAATTAGCATGTTTAAAGTGATTTTCATGCTTCCAGGGGCTCGGGAAGTGAATTAAATACTATTTGGAGGCATTTAATGTTCAAGCAAAAACAGCTGATTTTTGACAAAAGAGATAACACCCCCCCATTACGTCATGCTTCAGAAATGTGGAAAATGGTCCGTTTTCAAATGTTTTATTTTTGAACGTCAGTTCACATTTGTAGGTGGATCATCAGTGTTAGAGCTAAAATTAGCATGTTTAAAGTGATTTTCATGCTTCCAGGGGCCCTAAACACAAGATTTATGGAATGGTTAAAAGTGCATGAAAATGGCCAATTTACTCACTCTGAGTTCTCAAAAAGGGTTTCTTCACCCCGGGAAGTTAATTAAATACCATTTGGAGGCATTTAATGTTCAAGCAAAAACTGCTGATTTTCGACAAAAGAGATAACACCCCCCCATTACGTCATGCTTCAGAAATGTGGAAAATGGTCCGTTTTCAAATGTTTTATTTTTGAACGTCAGTTCACATTTGTAGGTGGATCATCAGTGTTAGAGCTAAAATTAGCATGTTTAAAGTGATTTTCATGCTTCCAGGGGCTCGGGAAGTGAATTAAATACTATTTGGAGGCATTTAATATTCAGTTAAAAACAGCTGATTTTTGACAAAAGAGATAACACCCCCCCATTACGTCATGCTTCAGAAATGTTGAAAATGGTCCGTTTTTAAATGTTTTATTTTTGAACGTCAGTTCACATTTGTAGGTGGATCATCAGTGTTAGAGCTAAAATTAGCATGTTTAAAGTGATTTTCATGCTTCCAGGGGCCCTAAACACAAGATTTATGGAATGGTTAAAAGTGCATGAAAATGGCCAATTTACTCACTCTGAGTTCTCAAAAAGGGTTTCTTCACCCCGGGAAGTTAATTAAATACCATTTGGAGGCATTTAATGTTCGAGCAAAAACGGCTGATTTTCGACAAAAGAGATAACACCCCCCCATTACGTCATGCTTCAGAAATGTGGAAAATGGTCAGTTTTCAAATGTTTTATTTTTGAACGTCAGTTCACATTTGTAGGTGGATCATCAGTGTTAGAGCTAAAATTAGCATGTTTAAAGTGATTTTCATGCTTCCAGGGGCTCGGGAAGTGAATTAAATACTATTTGGAGGCATTTAATGTTCAAGCAAAAACAGCTGATTTTTGACAAAAGAGATAACACCCCCCCATTACGTCATGCTTCAGAAATGTGGAAAATGGTCCGTTTTCAAATGTTTTATTTTTGAACGTCAGTTCACATTTGTAGGTGGATCATCAGTGTTAGAGCTAAAATTAGCATGTTTAAAGTGATTTTCATGCTTCCAGGGGCCCTAAACACAAGATTTATGGAATGGTTAAAAGTGCATGAAAATGGCCAATTTACTCACTCTGAGTTCTCAAAAAGGGTTTCTTCACCCCGGGAAGTTAATTAAATACCATTTGGAGGCATTTAATGTTCGAACAAAAACGGCTGATTTTCGACAAAAGAGATAACACCCCCCCATTACGTCATGCTTCAGAAATGTGGAAAATGGTCCGTTTTCAAATGTTTTATTTTTGAACATCAGTTCACATTTGTAGGTGGATCATCAGTGTTAGAGCTAAAATTAGCATGTTTAAAGTGATTTTCATGCTTCCAGGGGCTCGGGAAGTGAATTAAATACTATTTGGAGGCATTTAATGTTCAATCAAAAACAGCTGATTTTTGACAAAAGAGATAACACCCCCCCCCATTACGTCATGCTTCAGAAATGTGGAAAATGGTCCGTTTTCAAATGTTTTATTTTTGAACGTCAGTTCACATTTGTAGGTGGATCATCAGTGTTAGAGCTAAAATTAGCATGTTTAAAGTGATATTCATGCTTCCGGGGGCCCTAAACACAAGATTTATGGAATGGTTAAAAGTGCATGAAAATGGCCAATTTACTCACTCTGAGTTCTCAAAAAGTGTTTCTTCACCCCGGGAAGTTAATTAAATACCATTTGGAGGCATTTAATGTTCAAGCAGAAACGGCTGATTTTCGACAAAAGAGATAATACCCCCTCATTAAGTCATGCTTCAGAAATGTGGACAATGGTCCGTTTTCAAATGTTTTATTTTTGAACGTCAGTTCACATTTGTAGGTGGATCATCAGTGTTAGAGCTAAAATTAGCATGTTTAAAGTGATTTTCATGCTTCCAGGGGCTCGGGAAGTGAATTAAATACTATTTGGAGGCATTTAATGTTCAAGCAAAAACAGCTGATTTTTGACAAAAGAGATAACACCCCCCCATTACGTCATGCTTCAGAAATGTGGAAAATGGTCCGTTTTCAAATGTTTTATTTTTGAACGTCAGTTCACATTTGTAGGTGGATCATCAGTGTTAGAGCTAAAATTAGCATGTTTAAAGTGATTTTCATGCTTCCAGGGGCCCTAAACACAAGATTTATGGAATGGTTAAAAGTGCATGAAAATGGCCAATTTACTCACTCTGAGTTCTCAAAAAGGGTTTCTTCACCCCGGGAAGTTAATTGAATACCATTTGGAGGCATTTAATGTTCGAGCAAAAACGGCTGATTTTCGACAAAAGAGATAACACCCCCCCATTACGTCATGCTTCAGAAATGTGGAAAATGGTCCGTTTTCAAATGTTTTATTTTTGAACATCAGTTCACATTTGTAGGTGGATCATCAGTGTTAGAGCTAAAATTAGCATGTTTAAAGTGATTTTCATGCTTCCAGGGGCTCGGGAAGTGAATTAAATACTATTTGGAGGCATTTAATGTTCAATCAAAAACAGCTGATTTTTCACAAAAGAGATAACACCCCCCCATTACGTCATGCTTCAGAAATGTGGAAAATGGTCCGTTTTCAAATGTTTTATTTTTGAACGTCAGTTCACATTTGTAGGTGGATCGTCAGTGTTAGAGCTAAAATTAGCATGTTTAAAGTGATTTTCATGCTTCCAGGGGCCCTAAACACAAGATTTATGGAATGGTTAAAAGTGCATGAAAATGGCCAATTTACTCACTCTGAGTTCTCAAAAAGGGTTTCTTCACCCCGGGAAGTTAATTAAATACCATTTGGAGGCATTTAATGTTCGAGCAAAAACGGCTGATTTTCGACAAAAGAGATAACACCCCCCCATTACGTCATGCTTCAGAAATGTGGAAAATGGTCCGTTTTCAAATGTTTTATTTTTGAACATCAGTTCACATTTGTAGGTGTATCATCAGTGTTAGAGCTAAAATTAGCATGTTTAAAGTGATTTTCATGCTTCCAGGGGCTCGGGAAGTGAATTAAATACTATTTGGAGGCATTTAATGTTCAATCAAAAACAGCTGATTTTTGACAAAAGAGATAACACCCCTCCATTACGTCATGCTTCAGAAATGTGGAAAATGGTCCGTTTTCAAATGTTTTATTTTTGAACGTCAGTTCACATTTGTAGGTGGATCATCAGTGTTAGAGCTAAAATTAGCATGTTTAAAGTGATTTTCATGCTTCCAGGGGCCCTAAACACAAGATTTATGGAATGGTTAAAAGTGCATGAAAATGGCCAATTTACTCACTCTGAGTTCTCAAAAAGGGTTTCTTCACCCCGGGAAGTTAATTAAATACCATTTGGAGGCATTTAATGTTCGAGCAAAAACGGCTGATTTTCGACAAAAGAGATAACACCCCCCCATTACGTCATGCTTCAGAAATGTGGAAAATGGTCCGTTTTCAAATGTTTTATTTTTGAACGTCAGTTCACATTTGTAGGTGGATCATCAGTGTTAGAGCTAAAATTAGCATGTTTAAAGTGATTTTCATGCTTCCAGGGGCTCGGGGAAGTGAATTAAATACTATTTGGAGGCATTTAATGTTCAAGCAAAAACAGCTGATTTTTGACAAAAGAGATAACACCCCCCCATTACGTCATGCTTCAGAAATGTGGAAAATGGTCCGTTTTCAAATGTTTTATTTTTGAACGTCAGTTCACATTTGTAGGTGGATCATCAGTGTTAGAGCTAAAATTAGCATGTTTAAAGTGATTTTCATGCTTCCAGGGGCCCTAAACACAAGATTTATGGAATGGTTAAAAGTGCATGAAAATGGCCAATTTACTCACTCTGAGTTCTCAAAAAGGGTTTCTTCACACCGGGAAGTTAATTAAATACCATTTGGAGGCATTTAATGTTCGAACAAAAACGGCTGATTTTCGACAAAAGAGATAACACCCCCCCATTACGTCATGCTTCAGAAATGTGGAAAATGGTCCGTTTTCAAATGTTTTATTTTTGAACATCAGTTCACATTTGTAGGTGGATCATCAGTGTTAGAGCTAAAATTAGCATGTTTAAAGTGATTTTCATGCTTCCAGGGGCTCGGGAAGTGAATTAAATACTATTTGGAGGCATTTAATGTTCAATCAAAAACAGCTGATTTTTGACAAAAGAGATAACACCCCCCCCCATTACGTCATGCTTCAGAAATGTGGAAAATGGTCCGTTTTCAAATGTTTTATTTTTGAACGTCAGTTCACATTTGTAGGTGGATCATCAGTGTTAGAGCTAAAATTAGCATGTTTAAAGTGATATTCATGCTTCCGGGGGCCCTAAACACAAGATTTATGGAATGGTTAAAAGTGCATGAAAATGGCCAATTTACTCACTCTGAGTTCTCAAAAAGTGTTTCTTCACCCCGGGAAGTTAATTAAATACCATTTGGAGGCATTTAATGTTCAAGCAGAAACGGCTGATTTTCGACAAAAGAGATAATACCCCCCCATTAAGTCATGCTTCAGAAATGTGGACAATGGTCCGTTTTCAAATGTTTTATTTTTGAACGTCAGTTCACATTTGTAGGTGGATCATCAGTGTTAGAGCTAAAATTAGCATGTTTAAAGTGATTTTCATGCTTCCAGGGGCTCGGGAAGTGAATTAAATACTATTTGGAGGCATTTAATGTTCAAGCAAAAACAGCTGATTTTTGACAAAAGAGATAACACCCCCCCATTACGTCATGCTTCAGAAATGTGGAAAATGGTCCGTTTTCAAATGTTTTATTTTTGAACGTCAGTTCACATTTGTAGGTGGATCATCAGTGTTAGAGCTAAAATTAGCATGTTTAAAGTGATTTTCATGCTTCCAGGGGCCCTAAACACAAGATTTATGGAATGGTTAAAAGTGCATGAAAATGGCCAATTTACTCACTCTGAGTTCTCAAAAAGGGTTTCTTCACCCCGGGAAGTTAATTGAATACCATTTGGAGGCATTTAATGTTCGAGCAAAAACGGCTGATTTTCGACAAAAGAGATAACACCCCCCCATTACGTCATGCTTCAGAAATGTGGAAAATGGTCCGTTTTCAAATGTTTTATTTTTGAACATCAGTTCACATTTGTAGGTGGATCATCAGTGTTAGAGCTAAAATTAGCATGTTTAAAGTGATTTTCATGCTTCCAGGGGCTCGGGAAGTGAATTAAATACTATTTGGAGGCATTTAATGTTCAATCAAAAACAGCTGATTTTTCACAAAAGAGATAACACCCCCCCATTACGTCATGCTTCAGAAATGTGGAAAATGGTCCGTTTTCAAATGTTTTATTTTTGAACGTCAGTTCACATTTGTAGGTGGATCGTCAGTGTTAGAGCTAAAATTAGCATGTTTAAAGTGATTTTCATGCTTCCAGGGGCCCTAAACACAAGATTTATGGAATGGTTAAAAGTGCATGAAAATGGCCAATGTACTCACTCTGAGTTCTCAAAAAGGGTTTCTTCACCCCGGGAAGTTAATTAAATACCATTTGGAGGCATTTAATGTTCGAGCAAAAACGGCTGATTTTCGACAAAAGAGATAACACCCCCCCATTACGTCATGCTTCAGAAATGTGGAAAATGGTCCGTTTTCAAATGTTTTATTTTTGAACATCAGTTCACATTTGTAGGTGGATCATCAGTGTTAGAGCAAAAATTAGCATGTTTAAAGTGATTTTCATGCTTCCAGGGGCTCGGGAAGTGAATTAAATACTATTTGGAGGCATTTAATGTTCAATCAAAAACAGCTGATTTTTGACAAAAGAGATAACACCCCTCCATTACGTCATGCTTCAGAAATGTGGAAAATGGTCCGTTTTCAAATGTTTTATTTTTGAACGTCAGTTCACATTTGTAGGTGGATCATCAGTGTTAGAGCTAAAATGAGCATGTTTAAAGTGATTTTCATGCTTCCAGGGGCCCTAAACACAAGATTTATGGAATGGTTAAAAGTGCATGAAAATGGCCAATTTAC
Source organism: Lissotriton vulgaris (assembly GCF_964263255.1). Classification (NCBI taxonomy): domain Eukaryota; kingdom Metazoa; phylum Chordata; class Amphibia; order Caudata; family Salamandridae; genus Lissotriton; species Lissotriton vulgaris. The sequence goes on along the minus strand of NW_028253623.1, from coordinate 646,160 downwards.
TCACTCTGAGTTCTCAAAAAGGGTTTCTTCACCCCGGGAAGTTAATTAAATACCATTTGGAGGCATTTAATGTTCGAGCAAAAACGGCTGATTTTCGACAAAAGAGATAACACCCCCCCATTACGTCATGCTTCAGAAATGTGGAAAATGGTCCGTTTTCAAATGTTTTATTTTTGAACGTCAGTTCACATTTGTAGGTGGATCATCAGTGTTAGAGCTAAAATTAGCATGTTTAAAGTGATTTTCATGCTTCCAGGGGCTCGGGGAAGTGAATTAAATACTATTTGGAGGCATTTAATGTTCAAGCAAAAACAGCTGATTTTTGACAAAAGAGATAACACCCCCCCATTACGTCATGCTTCAGAAATGTGGAAAATGGTCTGTTTTCAAATGTTTTATTTTTGAACGTCAGTTCACATTTGTAGGTGGATCATCAGTGTTAGAGCTAAAATTAGCATGTTTAAAGTGAGTTTCATGCTTCCAGGGGCCCTAAACACAAGATTTATGGAATGGCTAAAAGTGCATGAAAATAGCCAATTTACTCACTCTGAGTTCTCAAAAAGGGTTTCTTCACCCCGGGAAGTTAATTAAATACCATTTGGAGGCATTTAATGTTCGAGCAAAAACGGCTGATTTTCGACAAAAGAGATAACACCCCCCATTACGTCATGCTTCAGAAATGTGGAAAATGGTCAGTTTTCAAATGTTTTATTTTTGAACGTCAGTTCACATTTGTAGGTGGATCATCAGTGTTAGAGCTAAAATTAGCATGTTTAAAGTGATTTTCATGCTTCCAGGGGCTCGGGAAGTGAATTAAATACTATTTGGAGGCATTTAATGTTCAAGCAAAAACAGCTGATTTTTTACAAAAGAGATAACACCCCCCCATTACGTCATGCTTCAGAAATGTGGAAAATGGTCCGTTTTCAAATGTTTTATTTTTGAACGTCAGTTCACATTTGTAGGTGGATCATCAGTGTTAGAGCTAAAATTAGCATGTTTAAAGTGATTTTCATGCTTCCAGGGGCCCTAAACACAAGATTTATGGAATGGTTAAAAGTGCATGAAAATGGCCAATTTACTCACTCTGAGTTCTCAAAAAGGGTTTCTTCACCCCGGGAAGTTAATTAAATACCATTTGGAGGCATTTAATGTTTGAACAAAAACGGCTGATTTTCGACAAAAGAGATAACACCCCCCCATTACGTCATGCTTCAGAAATGTGGAAAATGGTCCGTTTTCAAATGTTTTATTTTTGAACATCAGTTCACATTTGTAGGTGGATCATCAGTGTTAGAGCTAAAATTAGCATGTTTAAAGTGATTTTCATGCTTCCAGGGGCTCGGGAAGTGAATTAAATACTATTTGGAGGCATTTAATGTTCAATCAAAAACAGCTGATTTTTGACAAAAGAGATAACACCCCCCCCCATTACGTCATGCTTCAGAAATGTGGAAAATGGTCCGTTTTCAAATGTTTTATTTTTGAACGTCAGTTCACATTTGTAGGTGGATCATCAGTGTTAGAGCTAAAATTAGCATGTTTAAAGTGATATTCATGCTTCCGGGGGCCCTAAACACAAGATTTATGGAATGGTTAAAAGTGCATGAAAATGGCCAATTTACTCACTCTGAGTTCTCAAAAAGTGTTTCTTCACCCCGGGAAGTTAATTAAATACCATTTGGAGGCATTTAATGTTCAAGCAGAAACGGCTGATTTTCGACAAAAGAGATAACACCCCCCCATTAAGTCATGCTTCAGAAATGTGGACAATGGTCCGTTTTCAAATGTTTTATTTTTGAACGTCAGTTCACATTTGTAGGTGGATCATCAGTGTTAGAGCTAAAATTAGCATGTTTAAAGTGATTTTCATGCTTCCAGGGGCTCGGGAAGTGAATTAAATACTATTTGGAGGCATTTAATGTTCAAGCAAAAACAGCTGATTTTTGACAAAAGAGATAACACCCCCCCATTACGTCATGCTTCAGAAATGTGGAAAATGGTCCGTTTTCAAATGTTTTATTTTTGAACGTCAGTTCACATTTGTAGGTGGATCATCAGTGTTAGAGCTAAAATTAGCATGTTTAAAGTGATTTTCATGCTTCCAGGGGCCCTAAACACAAGATTTATGGAATGGTTAAAAGTGCATGAAAATGGCCAATTTACTCACTCTGAGTTCTCAAAAAGGGTTTCTTCACCCCGGGAAGTTAATTGAATACCATTTGGAGGCATTTAATGTTCGAGCAAAACCGGCTGATTTTCGACAAAAGAGATAACACCCCCCCATTACGTCATGCTTCAGAAATGTGGAAAATGGTCCGTTTTCAAATGTTTTATTTTTGAACGTCAGTTCACATTTGTAGGTGGATCATCAGTGTTAGAGCTAAAATTAGCATGTTTAAAGTGATTTTCATGCTTCCAGGGGCTCGGGGAAGTGAATTAAATACTATTTGGAGGCATTTAATGTTCAAGCAAAAACAGCTGATTTTTGACAAAAGAGATAACACCCCCCCATTACGTCATGCTTCAGAAATGTGGAAAATGGTCCGTTTTCACATGTTTTATTTTTGAACGTCAGTTCACATTTGTAGGTGGATCATCAGTGTTAGAGCTAAAATTAGCATGTTTAAAGTGATTTTCATGCTTCCAGGGGCCCTAAACACAAGATTTATGGAATGGTTAAAAGTGCATGAAAATGGCCAATTTACTCACTCTGAGTTCTCAAAAAGGGTTTCTCCACCCCGGGAAGTTAATTAAATACCATTTGGAGGCATTCAATGTTCAAGCAAAAACTGCTGATTTTCGACAAAAGAGATAACACCCCCCCATTACGTCATGCTTCAGAAATGTGGAAAATGGTCCGTTTTCAAATGTTTTATTTTTGAACGTCAGTTCACATTTGTAGGTGGATCATCAGTGTTAGAGCTAAAATTAGCATGTTTAAAGTGATTTTCATGCTTCCAGGGGCTCGGGAAGTGAATTAAATACTATTTGGAGGCATTTAATGTTCAGTTAAAAACAGCTGATTTTTGACAAAAGAGATAACACCCCCCCCATTACGTCATGCTTCAGAAATGTTGAAAATGGTCCGTTTTTAAATGTTTTATTTTTGAACGTCAATTCACATTTGTAGGTGGATCATCAGTGTTAGAGCTAAAATTAGCATGTTTAAAGTGATTTTCATGCTTCCAGGGGCCCTAAACACAAGATTTATGGAATGGTTAAAAGTGCATGAAAATGGCCAATTTACTCACTCTGAGTTCTCAAAAAGGGTTTCTTCACCCCGGGAAGTTAATTAAATACCATTTGGAGGCATTTAATGTTTGAGCAAAAACGGCTGATTTTCGACAAAAGAGATAACACCCCCCCATTACGTCATGCTTCAGAAATGTGGAAAATGGTCAGTTTTCAAATGTTTTATTTTTGAACGTCAGTTCACATTTGTAGGTGGATCATCAGTGTTAGAGCTAAAATTAGCATGTTTAAAGTGATTTTCATGCTTCCAGGGGCTCGGGAAGTGAATTAAATACTATTTGGAGGCATTTAATGTTCAAGCAAAAACAGCTGATTTTTTACAAAAGAGATAACACCCCCCCATTACGCCATGCTTCAGAAATGTGGAAAATGGTCCGTTTTCAAATGTTTTATTTTTGAACGTCAGTTCACATTTGTAGGTGGATCATCAGTGTTAGAGCTAAAATTAGCATGTTTAAAGTGATTTTCATGCTTCCAGGGGCCCTAAACACAAGATTTATGGAATGGTTAAAAGTGCATGAAAATGGCCAATTTACTCACTCTGAGTTCTCAAAAAGGGTTTCTTCACCCCGGGAAGTTAATTAAATACCATTTGGAGGCATTTAATGTTCGAACAAAAACGGCTGATTTTCGACAAAAGAGATAACACCCCCCCCATTACGTCATGCTTCAGAAATGTGGAAAATGGTCCGTTTTCAAATGTTTTATTTTTGAACATCAGTTCACATTTGTAGGTGGATTATCAGTGTTAGAGCTAAAATTAGCATGTTTAAAGTGATTTTCATGCTTCCAGGGGCTCGGGAAGTGAATTAAATACTATTTGGAGGCATTTAATGTTCAATCAAAAACAGCTGATTTTTGACAAAAGAGATAACACCCCCCCCCATTACGTCATGCTTCAGAAATGTGGAAAATGGTCCGTTTTCAAATGTTTTATTTTTGAACGTCAGTTCACATTTGTAGGTGGATCATCAGTGTTAGAGCTAAAATTAGCATGTTTAAAGTGATATTCATGCTTCCGGGGGCCCTAAACACAAGATTTATGGAATGGTTAAAAGTGCATGAAAATGGCCAATTTACTCACTCTGAGTTCTCAAAAAGTGTTTCTTCACCCCGGGAAGTTAATTAAATACCATTTGGAGGCATTTAATGTTCAAGCAGAAACGGCTGATTTTCGACAAAAGAGATAACACCCCCCCATTAAGTCATGCTTCAGAAATGTGGACAATGGTCCGTTTTCAAATGTTTTATTTTTGAACGTCAGTTCACATTTGTATGTGGATCATCAGTGTTAGAGCTAAAATTAGCATGTTTAAAGTGATTTTCATGCTTCCAGGGGCTCGGGAAGTGAATTAAATACTATTTGGAGGCATTTAATGTTCAAGCAAAAACAGCTGATTTTTGACAAAAGAGATAACACCCCCCCATTACGTCATGCTTCAGAAATGTGGAAAATGGTCCGTTTTCAAATGTTTTATTTTTGAACGTCAGTTCACATTTGTAGGTGGATCATCAGTGTTAGAGCTAAAATTAGCATGTTTAAAGTGATTTTCATGCTTCCAGGGGCCCTAAACACAAGATTTATGGAATGGTTAAAAGTGCATGAAAATGGCCAATTTACTCACTCTGAGTTCTCAAAAAGGGTTTCTTCACCCCGGGAAGTTAATTGAATACCATTTGGAGGCATTTAATGTTCGAGCAAAAACGGCTGATTTTCGACAAAAGAGATAACACCCCCCCATTACGTCATGCTTCAGAAATGTGGAAAATGGTCCGTTTTCAAATGTTTTATTTTTGAACATCGGTTCACATTTGTAGGTGGATCATCAGTGTTAGAGCTAAAATTAGCATGTTTAAAGTGATTTTCATGCTTCCAGGGGCTCGGGAAGTGAATTAAATACTATTTGGAGGCATTTAATGTTCAATCAAAAACAGCTGATTTTTCACAAAAGAGATAACACCCCCCCATTACGTCATGCTTCAGAAATGTGGAAAATGGTCCGTTTTCAAATGTTTTATTTTTGAACGTCAGTTCACATTTGTAGGTGGATTGTCAGTGTTAGAGCAAAAATTAGCATGTTTAAAGTGATTTTCATGCTTCCAGGGGCCCTAAACACAAGATTTATGGAATGGTTAAAAGTGCATGAAAATGGCCAATTTACTTACTCTGAGTTCTCAAAAAGGGTTTCTTCACCCCGGGAAGTTAATTAAATACCATTTGGAGGCATTTAATGTTCGAGCAAAAACGGCTGATTTTCGACAAAAGAGATAACACCCCCCCATTACGTCATGCTTCAGAAATGTGGAAAATGGTCCGTTTTCAAATGTTTTATTTTTGAACGTCAGTTCACATTTGTAGGTGGATCATCAGTGTTAGAGCTAAAATTAGCATGTTTAAAGTGATTTTCATGCTTCCAGGGGCTCGGGAAGTGAATTAAATACTATTTGGAGGCATTTAATGTTCAAGCAAAAACAGCTGATTTTTGACAAAAGAGATAACACCCCCCCATTACGTCATGCTTCAGAAATGTGGAAAATGGTCCGTTTTCAAATGTTTTATTTTTGAACGTCAGTTCACATTTGTAGGTGGATCATCAGTGTTAGAGCTAAAATTAGCATGTTTAAAGTGATTTTCATGCTTCCAGGGGCCCTAAACACAAGATTTATGGAATGGTTAAAAGTGCATGAAAATGGCCAATTTACTCACTCTGAGTTCTCAAAAAGGGTTTCTTCACCCCGGGAAGTTAATTAAATACCATTTGGAGGCATTTAATGTTCAAGCAAAAACTGCTGATTTTCGACAAAAGAGATAACACCCCCCCATTACGTCATGCTTCAGAAATGTGGAAAATGGTCCGTTTTCAAATGTTTTATTTTTGAACGTCAGTTCACATTTGTAGGTGGATCATCAGTGTTAGAGCTAAAATTAGCATGTTTAAAGTGATTTTCATGCTTCCAGGGGCTCGGGAAGTGAATTAAATACTATTTGGAGGCATTTAATGTTCAGTTAAAAACAGCTGATTTTTGACAAAAGAGATAACACCCCCCCCATTACGTCATGCTTCAGAAATGTTGAAAATGGTCCGTTTTTAAATGTTTTATTTTTGAACGTCAGTTCACATTTGTAGGTGGATCATCAGTGTTAGAGCTAAAATTAGCATGTTTAAAGTGATTTTCATGCTTCCAGGGGCCCTAAACACAAGATTTATGGAATGGTTAAAAGTGCATGAAAATGGCCAATTTACTCACTCTGAGTTCTCAAAAAGGGTTTCTTCACCCCGGGAAGTTAATTAAATACCATTTGGAGGCATTTAATGTTCGAGCAAAAACGGCTGATTTTCGACAAAAGAGATAACACCCCCCCATTACGTCATGCTTCAGAAATGTGGAAAATGGTCAGTTTTCAAATGTTTTATTTTTGAACGTCAGTACACATTTGTAGGTGGATCATCAGTGTTAGAGCTAAAATTAGCATGTTTAAAGTGATTTTCATGCTTCCAGGGGCTCGGGAAGTGAATTAAATACTATTTGGAGGCATTTAATGTTCAAGCAAAAACAGCTGATTTTTGACAAAAGAGATAACACCCCCCCATTACGTCATGCTTCAGAAATGTGGAAAATGGTCCGTTTTCAAATGTTTTATTTTTGAACGTCAGTTCACATTTGTAGGTGGATCATCAGTGTTAGAGCTAAAATTAGCATGTTTAAAGTGATTTTCATGCTTCCAGGGGCCCTAAACACAAGATTTATGGAATGGTTAAAAGTGCATGAAAATGGCCAATTTACTCACTCTGAGTTCTCAAAAAGGGTTTCTTCACCCCGGGAAGTTAATTAAATACCATTTGGAGGCATTTAATGTTCAAGCAAAAACTGCTGATTTTCGACAAAAGAGATAACACCCCCCCATTACGTCATGCTTCAGAAATGTGGAAAATGGTCCGTTTTCAAATGTTTTATTTTTGAACATCAGTTCACATTTGTAGGTGGATCATCAGTGTTAGAGCTAAAATTAGCATGTTTAAAGTGATTTTCATGCTTCCAGGGGCTCGGGAAGTGAATTAAATACTATTTGGAGGCATTTAATGTTCAAGCAAAAACAGCTGATTTTTGACAAAAGAGATAACACCCCCCCATTACGTCATGCTTCAGAAATGTGGAAAATGGTCCGTTTTCAAATGTTTTATTTTTGAACGTCAGTTCACATTTGTAGGTGGATCATCAGTGTTAGAGCTAAAATTAGCATGTTTAAAGTGATTTTCATGCTTCCAGGGGCCCTAAACACAAGATTTATGGAATGGTTAAAAGTGCATGAAAATGGCCAATTTACTCACTCTGAGTTCTCAAAAAGGGTTTCTTCACCCCGGGAAGTTAATTAAATACCATTTGGAGGCATTTAATGTTCGAACAAAAACGGCTGATTTTCGACAAAAGAGATAACACCCCCCCATTACGTCATGCTTCAGAAATGTGGAAAATGGTCCGTTTTCAAATGTTTTATTTTTGAACATCAGTTCACATTTGTAGGTTGATCATCAGTGTTAGAGCTAAAATTAGCATGTTTAAAGTGATTTTCATGCTTCCAGGGGCTCGGGAAGTGAATTAAATACTATTTGGAGGCATTTAATGTTCAATCAAAAACAGCTGATTTTTGGCAAAAGAGATAACACCCCCCCATTACGTCATGCTTCAGAAATGTGGAAAATGGTCCGTTTTCAAATGTTTTATTTTTGAACGTCAGTTCACATTTGTAGGTGGATCATCAGTGTTAGAGCTAAAATTAGCATGTTTAAAGTGATATTCATGCTTCCGGGGGCCCTAAACACAAGATTTATGGAATGGTTAAAAGTGCATGAAAATGGCCAATTTACTCACTCTGAGTTCTCAAAAAGGGTTTCTTCACCCCGGGAAGTTAATTAAATACCATTTGGAGGCATTTAATGTTCGAACAAAAACGGCTGATTTTCGACAAAAGAGATAACACCCCCCCATTACGTCATGCTTCAGAAATGTGGAAAATGGTCCGTTTTCAAATGTTTTATTTTTGAACATCAGTTCACATTTGTAGGTTGATCATCAGTGTTAGAGCTAAAATTAGCATGTTTAAAGTGATTTTCATGCTTCCAGGGGCTCGGGAAGTGAATTAAATACTATTTGGAGGCATTTAATGTTCAATCAAAAACAGCTGATTTTTGGCAAAAGAGATAACACCCCCCCATTACGTCATGCTTCAGAAATGTGGAAAATGGTCCGTTTTCAAATGTTTTATTTTTGAACGTCAGTTCACATTTGTAGGTGGATCATCAGTGTTAGAGCTAAAATTAGCATGTTTAAAGTGATATTCATGCTTCCGGGGGCCCTAAACACAAGATTTATGGAATGGTTAAAAGTGCATGAAAATGGCCAATTTACTCACTCTGAGTTCTCAAAAAGTGTTTCTTCACCCCGGGAAGTTAATTAAATACCATTTGGAGGCATTTAATGTTCAAGCAGAAACGGATGATTTTCGACAAAAGAGATAACACCCCCCCATTAAGTCATGCTTCAGAAATGTGGACAATGGTCCGTTTTCAAATGTTTTATTTTTGAACGTCAGTTCACATTTGTAGGTGGATCATCAGTGTTAGAGCTAAAATTAGCATGTTTAAAGTGATTTTCATGCTTCCAGGGGCTCTGGAAGTGAATTAAATACTATTTGGAGGCATTTAATGTTCAAGCAAAAACAGCTGATTTTTGACAAAAGAGATAACACCCCCCCATTACGTCATGCTTCAGAAATGTGGAAAATGGTCCGTTTTCAAATGTTTTATTTTTGAACGTCAGTTCACATTTGTAGGTGGATCATCAGTGTTAGAGCTAAAATTAGCATGTTTAAAGTGATTTTCATGCTTCCAGGGGCCCTAAACACAAGATTTATGGAATGGTTAAAAGTGCATGAAAATGGCCAATTTACTCACTCTGAGTTCTCAAAAAGGGTTTCTTCACACCGGGAAGTTAATTGAATACCATTTGGAGGCATTTAATGTTCGAGCAAAAACGGCTGATTTTCGACAAAAGAGATAACACCCCCCCATTACGTCATGCTTCAGAAATGTGGAAAATGGTCGGTTTTCAAATGTTTTATTTTTGAACGTCAGTTCACATTTGTAGGTGGATCATCAGTGTTAGAGATAAAATGAGCATGTTTAAAGTGATTTTCATGCTTCCAGGGGCTCGGGAAGTGAATTAAATACTATTTGGAGGCATTTAATGTTCAATCAAAAACAGCTGATTTTTGACAAAAGAGATAACACCCCCCCATTACGTCATGCTTCAGAAATGTGGAAAATGGTCAGTTTTCAAATGTTTTATTTTTGAACGTCCGTTCACATTTGTAGGTGGATCATCAGTGTTAGAGCTAAAATTAGCATGTTTAAAGTGATTTTCATGCTTCCAGGGGCCCTAAACACAAGATTTATGGAATGGTTAAAAGTGCATGAAAATGGCCAATTTACTCACTCTGAGTTCTCAAAATGGGTTTCTTCACCCCGGGAAGTTAATTAAATACCATTTGGAGGCATTTAATGTTCGAGCAAAAACGGCTGATTTTCGACAAAAGAGATAACACCCCCCCATTACGTCATGCTTCAGAAATGTGGAAAATGGTCCGTTTTCAAATGTTTTATTTTTGAACGTCAGTTCACATTTGTAGGTGGATCATCAGTGTTAGAACTAAAATTAGCATGTTTAAAGTGATTTTCATGCTTCCAGGGGCTCGGGAAGTGAATTAAATACTATTTGGAGGAATTTAATGTTCAAGCAAAAACAGCTGATTTTTGACAAAAGAGATAACACCCCCCCATTACGTCATGCTTCAGAAATGTGGGAAATGGTCCGTTTTCAAATGTTTTATTTTTGAACGTCAGTTCACATTTGTAGGTGGATCATCAGTGTTAGAGCTAAAATTAGCATGTTTAAAGTGATTTTCATGCTTCCAGGGGCCCTAAACACAAGATTTATGGAATGGTTAAAAGTGCATGAAAATGGCCAATTTACTCACTCTGAGTTCTCAAAAAGGGTTTCTTCACCCCGGGAAGTTAATTAAATACCATTTGGAGGCATTTAATGTTCGAGCAGAAACGGCTGATTTTCGACAAAAGAGATAACACCCCCCCCCATTAAGTCATGCTTCAGAAATGTGGAAAATGGTCCGTTTTCAAATGTTTTATTTTGGAACGTCAGTTCACATTTGTAGGTGGATCATCAGTGTTAGAGCTAAAATTAGCATGTTTATAGTGATGTTCATGCTTCCAGGGGCTCGGGAAGTGAATTAAATACTATTTGGAGGCATTTAATGTTCAATCAAAAACAGCTGATTTTTGACAAAAGAGATAACACCCCCCCATTACGTCATGCTTCAGAAATGTGGAAATTGGTCCATTTTAAAATGTTTTATTTTTGAATGTCAGTTCACATTTGTAGGTGGATCATCAGTGTTAGAGCTAAAATTAGCATGTTTAAAGTGATTTTCATGCTTCCAGGGGCTCTGGAAGTGAATTAAATACTATTTGGAGGCATTTAATGTTCAAGCAAAAACAGCTGATTTTTGACAAAAGAGATAACACCCCCCCATTACGTCATGCTTCAGAAATGTGGAAAATGGTCCGTTTTCAAATGTTTTATTTTTGAACGTCAGTTCACATTTGTAGGTGGATCATCAGTGTTAGAGCTAAAATTAGCATGTTTAAAGTGATTTTCATGCTTCCAGGGGCCCTAAACACAAGATTTATGGAATGGTTAAAAGTGCATGAAAATGGCCAATTTACTCACTCTGAGTTCTCAAAAAGGGTTTCTTCACCCCGGGAAGTTAATTGAATACCATTTGGAGGCATTTAATGTTCGAGCAAAAACGGCTGATTTTCGACAAAAGAGATAACACCCCCCCCATTACGTCATGCTTCAGAAATGTGGAAAATGGTCGGTTTTCAAATGTTTTATTTTTGAACGTCAGTTCACATTTGTAGGTGGATCATCAGTGTTAGAGATAAAATGAGCATGTTTAAAGTGATTTTCATGCTTCCAGGGGCTCGGGAAGTGAATTAAATACTATTTGGAGGCATTTAATGTTCAATCAAAAACAGCTGATTTTTGACAAAAGAGATAACACCCCCCCATTACGTCATGCTTCAGAAATGTGGAAAATGGTCAGTTTTCAAATGTTTTATTTTTGAACGTCCGTTCACATTTGTAGGTGGATCATCAGTGTTAGAGCTAAAATTAGCATGTTTAAAGTGATTTTCATGCTTCCAGGGGCCCTAAACACAAGATTTATGGAATGGTTAAAAGTGCATGAAAATGGCCAATTTACTCACTCTGAGTTCTCAAAAAGGGTTTCTTCACCCCGGGAAGTTAATTAAATACCATTTGGAGGCATTTAATGTTCGAGCAAAAACGGCTGATTTTCGACAAAAGAGATAACACCCCCCCATTACGTCATGCTTCAGAAATGTGGAAAATGGTCCGTTTTCAAATGTTTTATTTTTGAACGTCAGTTCACATTTGTAGGTGGATCATCAGTGTTAGAGCTAAAATTAGCATGTTTAAAGTGATTTTCATGCTTCCAGGGGCTCGGGAAGTGAATTAAATACTATTTGGAGGCATTTAATGTTCAAGCAAAAACAGCTGATTTTTGACAAAAGAGATAACACCCCCCCATTACGTCATGCTTCAGAAATGTGGGAAATGGTCCGTTTTCAAATGTTTTATTTTTGAACGTCAGTTCACATTTGTAGGTGGATCATCAGTGTTAGAGCTAAAATTAGCATGTTTAAAGTGATTTTCATGCTTCCAGGGGCCCTACACACAAGATTTATGGAATGGTTAAAAGTGCATGAAAATGGCCAATTTACTCACTCTGAGTTCTCAAAAAGGGTTTCTTCACCCCGGGAAGTTAATTAAATACCATTTGGAGGCATTTAATGTTCGAGCAGAAACGGCTGATTTTCGACAAAAGAGATAACACCCCCCCCCATTAAGTCATGCTTCAGAAATGTGGAAAATGGTCCGTTTTCAAATGTTTTATTTTGGAACGTCAGTTCACATTTGTAGGTGGATCATCAGTGTTAGAGCTAAAATTAGCATGTTTATAGTGATGTTCATGCTTCCAGGGGCTCGGGAAGTGAATTAAATACTATTTGGAGGCATTTAATGTTCAATCAAAAACAGCTGATTTTTGACAAAAGAGATAACACCCCCCCATTACGTCATGCTTCAGAAATGTGGAAAATGGTCCATTTTAAAATGTTTTATTTTTGAATGTCAGTTCACATTTGTAGGTGGATCATCAGTGTTAGAGCTAAAATTAGCATGTTTAAAGTGATTTTCATGCTTCCAGGGGCTCGGGAAGTGAATTAAATACTATTTGGAGGCATTTAATGTTCAATCAAAAACAGCTGATTTTTAACAAAAGAGATAACACCCCCCCATTACGTCATGCTTCAGAAATGTGGAAAATGGTCCGTTTTCATATGTTTTATTTTTGAACGTCAGTTCACATTTGTAGGTGGATCATCAGTGTTAGAGCTAAAATTAGCATGTTTAAAGTGATTTTCATGCTTCCAGGGGCCCTAAACACAAGATTTATGGAATGGTTAAAAGTGCATGAAAATGGCCAATTTACTCACTCTGAGTTCTCAAAAAGTGTTTCTTCACCCCGGGAAGTTAATTAAATACCATTTGGAGGCATTTAATGTTCGAGCAGAAACGGCTGATTTTCGACAAAAGAGATAACACCCCCCCCATTAAGTCATGCTTCAGAAATGTGGAAAATGGTCCGTTTTCAAATGTTTTATTTTGGAACGTCAGTTCACATTTGTAGGTGGATCATCAGTGTTAGAGCTAAAATTAGCATGTTTAAAGTGATTTTCATGCTTCCAGGGGCCCTAAACACAAGATTTATGGAATGGTTAAAAGTGCATGAAAATGGCCAATTTACTCACTCTGAGTTCTCAAAAAGGGTTTCTTCACCCCGGGAAGTTAATTAAATACCATTTGGAGGCATTTAATGTTCGAGCAGAAACGGCTGATTTTCGACAAAAGAGATAACACCCCCCCCCATTAAGTCATGCTTCAGAAATGTGGAAAATGGTCCGTTTTCAAATGTTTTATTTTGGAACGTCAGTTCACATTTGTAGGTGGATCATCAGTGTTAGAGCTAAAATTAGCATGTTTATAGTGATGTTCATGCTTCCAGGGGCTCGGGAAGTGAATTAAATACTATTTGGAGGCATTTAATGTTCAATCAAAAACAGCTGATTTTTGACAAAAGAGATAACACCCCCCCATTACGTCATGCTTCAGAAATGTGGAAAATGGTCCATTTTAAAATGTTTTATTTTTGAATGTCAGTTCACATTTGTAGGTGGATCATCAGTGTTAGAGCTAAAATTAGCATGTTTAAAGTGATTTTCATGCTTCCAGGGGCTCGGGAAGTGAATTAAATACTATTTGGAGGCATTTAATGTTCAATCAAAAACAGCTGATTTTTAACAAAAGAGATAACACCCCCCCATTACGTCATGCTTCAGAAATGTGGAAAATGGTCCGTTTTCATATGTTTTATTTTTGAACGTCAGTTCACATTTGTAGGTGGATCATCAGTGTTAGAGCTAAAATTAGCATGTTTAAAGTGATTTTCATGCTTCCAGGGGCCCTAAACACAAGATTTATGGAATGGTTAAAAGTGCATGAAAATGGCCAATTTACTCACTCTGAGTTCTCAAAAAGGGTTTCTTCACCCCGGGAAGTTAATTGAATACCATTTGGAGGCATTTAATGTTCGAGCAAAAACGGCTGATTTTCGACAAAAGAGATAACACCCCCCCATTACGTCATGCTTCAGAAATGTGGAAAATGGTCCGTTTTCAAATGTTTTATTTTTGAACATCGGTTCACATTTGTAGGTGGATCATCAGTGTTAGAGCTAAAATTAGCATGTTTAAAGTGATTTTCATGCTTCCAGGGGCTCGGGAAGTGAATTAAATACTATTTGGAGGCATTTAATGTTCAATCAAAAACAGCTGATTTTTCACAAAAGAGATAACACCCCCCCATTACGTCATGCTTCAGAAATGTGGAAAATGGTCCGTTTTCAAATGTTTTATTTTTGAACGTCAGTTCACATTTGTAGGTGGATTGTCAGTGTTAGAGCAAAAATTAGCATGTTTAAAGTGATTTTCATGCTTCCAGGGGCCCTAAACACAAGATTTATGGAATGGTTAAAAGTGCATGAAAATGGCCAATTTACTTACTCTGAGTTCTCAAAAAGGGTTTCTTCACCCCGGGAAGTTAATTAAATACCATTTGGAGGCATTTAATGTTCGAGCAAAAACGGCTGATTTTCGACAAAAGAGATAACACCCCCCCATTACGTCATGCTTCAGAAATGTGGAAAATGGTCCGTTTTCAAATGTTTTATTTTTGAACGTCAGTTCACATTTGTAGGTGGATCATCAGTGTTAGAGCTAAAATTAGCATGTTTAAAGTGATTTTCATGCTTCCAGGGGCTCGGGAAGTGAATTAAATACTATTTGGAGGCATTTAATGTTCAAGCAAAAACAGCTGATTTTTGACAAAAGAGATAACACCCCCCCATTACGTCATGCTTCAGAAATGTGGAAAATGGTCCGTTTTCAAATGTTTTATTTTTGAACGTCAGTTCACATTTGTAGGTGGATCATCAGTGTTAGAGCTAAAATTAGCATGTTTAAAGTGATTTTCATGCTTCCAGGGGCCCTAAACACAAGATTTATGGAATGGTTAAAAGTGCATGAAAATGGCCAATTTACTCACTCTGAGTTCTCAAAAAGGGTTTCTTCACCCCGGGAAGTTAATTAAATACCATTTGGAGGCATTTAATGTTCAAGCAAAAACTGCTGATTTTCGACAAAAGAGATAACACCCCCCCATTACGTCATGCTTCAGAAATGTGGAAAATGGTCCGTTTTCAAATGTTTTATTTTTGAACGTCAGTTCACATTTGTAGGTGGATCATCAGTGTTAGAGCTAAAATTAGCATGTTTAAAGTGATTTTCATGCTTCCAGGGGCTCGGGAAGTGAATTAAATACTATTTGGAGGCATTTAATGTTCAGTTAAAAACAGCTGATTTTTGACAAAAGAGATAACACCCCCCCCATTACGTCATGCTTCAGAAATGTTGAAAATGGTCCGTTTTTAAATGTTTTATTTTTGAACGTCAGTTCACATTTGTAGGTGGATCATCAGTGTTAGAGCTAAAATTAGCATGTTTAAAGTGATTTTCATGCTTCCAGGGGCCCTAAACACAAGATTTATGGAATGGTTAAAAGTGCATGAAAATGGCCAATTTACTCACTCTGAGTTCTCAAAAAGGGTTTCTTCACCCCGGGAAGTTAATTAAATACCATTTGGAGGCATTTAATGTTCGAGCAAAAACGGCTGATTTTCGACAAAAGAGATAACACCCCCCCATTACGTCATGCTTCAGAAATGTGGAAAATGGTCAGTTTTCAAATGTTTTATTTTTGAACGTCAGTACACATTTGTAGGTGGATCATCAGTGTTAGAGCTAAAATTAGCATGTTTAAAGTGATTTTCATGCTTCCAGGGGCTCGGGAAGTGAATTAAATACTATTTGGAGGCATTTAATGTTCAAGCAAAAACAGCTGATTTTTGACAAAAGAGATAACACCCCCCCATTACGTCATGCTTCAGAAATGTGGAAAATGGTCCGTTTTCAAATGTTTTATTTTTGAACGTCAGTTCACATTTGTAGGTGGATCATCAGTGTTAGAGCTAAAATTAGCATGTTTAAAGTGATTTTCATGCTTCCAGGGGCCCTAAACACAAGATTTATGGAATGGTTAAAAGTGCATGAAAATGGCCAATTTACTCACTCTGAGTTCTCAAAAAGGGTTTCTTCACCCCGGGAAGTTAATTAAATACCATTTGGAGGCATTTAATGTTCGAACAAAAACGGCTGATTTTCGACAAAAGAGATAACACCCCCCCATTACGTCATGCTTCAGAAATGTGGAAAATGGTCCGTTTTCAAATGTTTTATTTTTGAACATCAGTTCACATTTGTAGGTTGATCATCAGTGTTAGAGCTAAAATTAGCATGTTTAAAGTGATTTTCATGCTTCCAGGGGCTCGGGAAGTGAATTAAATACTATTTGGAGGCATTTAATGTTCAATCAAAAACAGCTGATTTTTGGCAAAAGAGATAACACCCCCCCATTACGTCATGCTTCAGAAATGTGGAAAATGGTCCGTTTTCAAATGTTTTATTTTTGAACGTCAGTTCACATTTGTAGGTGGATCATCAGTGTTAGAGCTAAAATTAGCATGTTTAAAGTGATATTCATGCTTCCGGGGGCCCTAAACACAAGATTTATGGAATGGTTAAAAGTGCATGAAAATGGCCAATTTACTCACTCTGAGTTCTCAAAAAGTGTTTCTTCACCCCGGGAAGTTAATTAAATACCATTTGGAGGCATTTAATGTTCAAGCAGAAACGGATGATTTTCGACAAAAGAGATAACACCCCCCCATTAAGTCATGCTTCAGAAATGTGGACAATGGTCCGTTTTCAAATGTTTTATTTTTGAACGTCAGTTCACATTTGTAGGTGGATCATCAGTGTTAGAGCTAAAATTAGCATGTTTAAAGTGATTTTCATGCTTCCAGGGGCTCTGGAAGTGAATTAAATACTATTTGGAGGCATTTAATGTTCAAGCAAAAACAGCTGATTTTTGACAAAAGAGATAACACCCCCCCATTACGTCATGCTTCAGAAATGTGGAAAATGGTCCGTTTTCAAATGTTTTATTTTTGAACGTCAGTTCACATTTGTAGGTGGATCATCAGTGTTAGAGCTAAAATTAGCATGTTTAAAGTGATTTTCATGCTTCCAGGGGCCCTAAACACAAGATTTATGGAATGGTTAAAAGTGCATGAAAATGGCCAATTTACTCACTCTGAGTTCTCAAAAAGGGTTTCTTCACCCCGGGAAGTTAATTGAATACCATTTGGAGGCATTTAATGTTCGAGCAAAAACGGCTGATTTTCGACAAAAGAGATAACACCCCCCCATTACGTCATGCTTCAGAAATGTGGAAAATGGTCGGTTTTCAAATGTTTTATTTTTGAACGTCAGTTCACATTTGTAGGTGGATCATCAGTGTTAGAGATAAAATGAGCATGTTTAAAGTGATTTTCATGCTTCCAGGGGCTCGGGAAGTGAATTAAATACTATTTGGAGGCATTTAATGTTCAATCAAAAACAGCTGATTTTTGACAAAAGAGATAACACCCCCCCATTACGTCATGCTTCAGAAATGTGGAAAATGGTCAGTTTTCAAATGTTTTATTTTTGAACGTCCGTTCACATTTGTAGGTGGATCATCAGTGTTAGAGCTAAAATTAGCATGTTTAAAGTGATTTTCATGCTTCCAGGGGCCCTAAACACAAGATTTATGGAATGGTTAAAAGTGCATGAAAATGGCCAATTTACTCACTCTGAGTTCTCAAAATGGGTTTCTTCACCCCGGGAAGTTAATTAAATACCATTTGGAGGCATTTAATGTTCGAGCAAAAACGGCTGATTTTCGACAAAAGAGATAACACCCCCCCATTACGTCATGCTTCAGAAATGTGGAAAATGGTCCGTTTTCAAATGTTTTATTTTTGAACGTCAGTTCACATTTGTAGGTGGATCATCAGTGTTAGAGCTAAAATTAGCATGTTTAAAGTGATTTTCATGCTTCCAGGGGCTCGGGAAGTGAATTAAATACTATTTGGAGGAATTTAATGTTCAAGCAAAAACAGCTGATTTTTGACAAAAGAGATAACACCCCCCCATTACGTCATGCTTCAGAAATGTGGGAAATGGTCCGTTTTCAAATGTTTTATTTTTGAACGTCAGTTCACATTTGTAGGTGGATCATCAGTGTTAGAGCTAAAATTAGCATGTTTAAAGTGATTTTCATGCTTCCAGGGGCCCTAAACACAAGATTTATGGAATGGTTAAAAGTGCATGAAAATGGCCAATTTACTCACTCTGAGTTCTCAAAAAGGGTTTCTTCACCCCGGGAAGTTAATTAAATACCATTTGGAGGCATTTAATGTTCGAGCAGAAACGGCTGATTTTCGACAAAAGAGATAACACCCCCCCCCATTAAGTCATGCTTCAGAAATGTGGAAAATGGTCCGTTTTCAAATGTTTTATTTTGGAACGTCAGTTCACATTTGTAGGTGGATCATCAGTGTTAGAGCTAAAATTAGCATGTTTATAGTGATGTTCATGCTTCCAGGGGCTCGGGAAGTGAATTAAATACTATTTGGAGGCATTTAATGTTCAATCAAAAACAGCTGATTTTTGACAAAAGAGATAACACCCCCCCATTACGTCATGCTTCAGAAATGTGGAAATTGGTCCATTTTAAAATGTTTTATTTTTGAATGTCAGTTCACATTTGTAGGTGGATCATCAGTGTTAGAGCTAAAATTAGCATGTTTAAAGTGATTTTCATGCTTCCAGGGGCTCTGGAAGTGAATTAAATACTATTTGGAGGCATTTAATGTTCAAGCAAAAACAGCTGATTTTTGACAAAAGAGATAACACCCCCCCATTACGTCATGCTTCAGAAATGTGGAAAATGGTCCGTTTTCAAATGTTTTATTTTTGAACGTCAGTTCACATTTGTAGGTGGATCATCAGTGTTAGAGCTAAAATTAGCATGTTTAAAGTGATTTTCATGCTTCCAGGGGCCCTAAACACAAGATTTATGGAATGGTTAAAAGTGCATGAAAATGGCCAATTTACTCACTCTGAGTTCTCAAAAAGGGTTTCTTCACCCCGGGAAGTTAATTGAATACCATTTGGAGGCATTTAATGTTCGAGCAAAAACGGCTGATTTTCGACAAAAGAGATAACACCCCCCCATTACGTCATGCTTCAGAAATGTGGAAAATGGTCGGTTTTCAAATGTTTTATTTTTGAACGTCAGTTCACATTTGTAGGTGGATCATCAGTGTTAGAGATAAAATGAGCATGTTTAAAGTGATTTTCATGCTTCCAGGGGCTCGGGAAGTGAATTAAATACTATTTGGAGGCATTTAATGTTCAATCAAAAACAGCTGATTTTTGACAAAAGAGATAACACCCCCCCATTACGTCATGCTTCAGAAATGTGGAAAATGGTCAGTTTTCAAATGTTTTATTTTTGAACGTCCGTTCACATTTGTAGGTGGATCATCAGTGTTAGAGCTAAAATTAGCATGTTTAAAGTGATTTTCATGCTTCCAGGGGCCCTAAACACAAGATTTATGGAATGGTTAAAAGTGCATGAAAATGGCCAATTTACTCACTCTGAGTTCTCAAAAAGGGTTTCTTCACCCCGGGAAGTTAATTAAATACCATTTGGAGGCATTTAATGTTCGAGCAAAAACGGCTGATTTTCGACAAAAGAGATAACACCCCCCCATTACGTCATGCTTCAGAAATGTGGAAAATGGTCCGTTTTCAAATGTTTTATTTTTGAACGTCAGTTCACATTTGTAGGTGGATCATCAGTGTTAGAGCTAAAATTAGCATGTTTAAAGTGATTTTCATGCTTCCAGGGGCTCGGGAAGTGAATTAAATACTATTTGGAGGCATTTAATGTTCAAGCAAAAACAGCTGATTTTTGACAAAAGAGATAACACCCCCCCATTACGTCATGCTTCAGAAATGTGGGAAATGGTCCGTTTTCAAATGTTTTATTTTTGAACGTCAGTTCACATTTGTAGGTGGATCATCAGTGTTAGAGCTAAAATTAGCATGTTTAAAGTGATTTTCATGCTTCCAGGGGCCCTAAACACAAGATTTATGGAATGGTTAAAAGTGCATGAAAATGGCCAATTTACTCACTCTGAGTTCTCAAAAAGGGTTTCTTCACCCCGGGAAGTTAATTAAATACCATTTGGAGGCATTTAATGTTCGAGCAGAAACGGCTGATTTTCGACAAAAGAGATAACACCCCCCCCCATTAAGTCATGCTTCAGAAATGTGGAAAATGGTCCGTTTTCAAATGTTTTATTTTGGAACGTCAGTTCACATTTGTAGGTGGATCATCAGTGTTAGAGCTAAAATTAGCATGTTTATAGTGATGTTCATGCTTCCAGGGGCTCGGGAAGTGAATTAAATACTATTTGGAGGCATTTAATGTTCAATCAAAAACAGCTGATTTTTGACAAAAGAGATAACACCCCCCCATTACGTCATGCTTCAGAAATGTGGAAAATGGTCCATTTTAAAATGTTTTATTTTTGAATGTCAGTTCACATTTGTAGGTGGATCATCAGTGTTAGAGCTAAAATTAGCATGTTTAAAGTGATTTTCATGCTTCCAGGGGCTCGGGAAGTGAATTAAATACTATTTGGAGGCATTTAATGTTCAATCAAAAACAGCTGATTTTTAACAAAAGAGATAACACCCCCCCATTACGTCATGCTTCAGAAATGTGGAAAATGGTCCGTTTTCATATGTTTTATTTTTGAACGTCAGTTCACATTTGTAGGTGGATCATCAGTGTTAGAGCTAAAATTAGCATGTTTAAAGTGATTTTCATGCTTCCAGGGGCCCTAAACACAAGATTTATGGAATGGTTAAAAGTGCATGAAAATGGCCAATTTACTCACTCTGAGTTCTCAAAAAGTGTTTCTTCACCCCGGGAAGTTAATTAAATACCATTTGGAGGCATTTAATGTTCGAGCAGAAACGGCTGATTTTCGACAAAAGAGATAACACCCCCCCCATTAAGTCATGCTTCAGAAATGTGGAAAATGGTCCGTTTTCAAATGTTTTATTTTGGAACGTCAGTTCACATTTGTAGGTGGATCATCAGTGTTAGAGCTAAAATTAGCATGTTTAAAGTGATTTTCATGCTTCCAGGGGCCCTAAACACAAGATTTATGGAATGGTTAAAAGTGCATGAAAATGGCCAATTTACTCACTCTGAGTTCTCAAAAAGGGTTTCTTCACCCCGGGAAGTTAATTAAATACCATTTGGAGGCATTTAATGTTCGAGCAGAAACGGCTGATTTTCGACAAAAGAGATAACACCCCCCCCCCATTAAGTCATGCTTCAGAAATGTGGAAAATGGTCCGTTTTCAAATGTTTTATTTTGGAACGTCAGTTCACATTTGTAGGTGGATCATCAGTGTTAGAGCTAAAATTAGCATGTTTATAGTGATGTTCATGCTTCCAGGGGCTCGGGAAGTGAATTAAATACTATTTGGAGGCATTTAATGTTCAATCAAAAACAGCTGATTTTTGACAAAAGAGATAACACCCCCCCATTACGTCATGCTTCAGAAATGTGGAAAATGGTCCATTTTAAAATGTTTTATTTTTGAATGTCAGTTCACATTTGTAGGTGGATCATCAGTGTTAGAGCTAAAATTAGCATGTTTAAAGTGATTTTCATGCTTCCAGGGGCTCGGGAAGTGAATTAAATACTATTTGGAGGCATTTAATGTTCAATCAAAAACAGCTGATTTTTAACAAAAGAGATAACACCCCCCCATTACGTCATGCTTCAGAAATGTGGAAAATGGTCCGTTTTCATATGTTTTATTTTTGAACGTCAGTTCACATTTGTAGGTGGATCATCAGTGTTAGAGCTAAAATTAGCATGTTTAAAGTGATTTTCATGCTTCCAGGGGCCCTAAACACAAGATTTATGGAATGGTTAAAAGTGCATGAAAATGGCCAATTTACTCACTCTGAGTTCTCAAAAAGTGTTTCTTCACCCCGGGAAGTTAATTAAATACCATTTGGAGGCATTTAATGTTCGAGCAGAAATGGCTGATTTTCGACAAAAGAGATAACACCCCCCCCATTAAGTCATGCTTCAGAAATGTGGAAAATGGTCCGTTTTCAAATGTTTTATTTTGGAACGTCAGTTCACATTTGTAGGTGGATCATCAGTGTTAGAGCTAAAATTAGCATGTTTATATTGATGTTCATGCTTCCAGGGGCTCGGGAAGTGAATTAAATACTATTTGGAGGCATTTAATGTTCAATCAAAAACAGCTGATTTTTGACAAAAGAGATAACACCCCCCCATTACGTCATGCTTCAGAAATGTGGATAATGGTCCATTTTAAAATGTTTTATTTTTGAATGTCAGTTCACATTTGTAGGTGGATCATCAGTGTTGGAGCTAAAATTAGCATGTTTAAAGTGATTTTCATGCTTCCAGGGGCCCTAAACACAAGATTTATGGAATGGTTAAAAGTGCATGAAAATGGCCAATTTACTCACTCTGAGTTCTCAAAAAGGGTTTCTTCACCCCGGGAAGTTAATTAAATACCATTTGGAGGCATTTAATGTTCGAGCAAAAACGGCTGATTTTCGACAAAAGAGATAACACCCCCCCATTAGGTCATGCTTCAGAAATGTGGAAAATGGTCCGTTTTCAAATGTTTTATTTTTGAACGTCAGTTCACATTTGTAGGTGGATCATCAGTGTTAGAGCTAAAATTAGCATGTTTAAAGTGATTTTCATGCTTCCAGGGGCTCGGGAAGTGAATTAAATACTATTTGGAGGCATTTAATGTTCAATCAAAAACAGCTGATTTTTGACAAAAGAGATAACACCCCCCATTACGTCATGCTTCAGAAATGTGGAAAATGGTCCGTTTTCAAATGTTTTATTTTTGAACGTCAGTTCACATTTGTAGGTGGATCATCAGTGTTAGAGCTAAAATTAGCATGTTTAAAGTGATTTTCATGCTTCCAGGGGCCCTAAACACAAGATTTATGGAATGGTTAAAAGTGCATGAAAATGGCCAATTTACTCACTCTGAGTTCTCAAAAAGGGTTTCTTCACCCCGGGAAGTTAATTAAATACCATTTGGAGGCATTTAATGTTCGAGCAAAAACTGCTGATTTTCGACAAAAGAGATAACACCCCCCATTACGTCATGCTTCAGAAATGTGGAAAATGGTCCGTTTTCAAATGTTTTATTTTGGAACGTCAGTTCACATTTGTAGGTGGATCATCAGTGTTAGAGCTAAAATTAGCATGTTTATAGTGATGTTCATGCTTCCAGGGGCTCGGGAAGTGAATTAAATACTATTTGGAGGCATTTAATGTTCAAACAACAACAGCTGATTTTTGACAAAAGAGTTAACACCCCCCCATTACGTCATGCTTCAGAAATGTGGAAAATGGTCCGTTTTAAAATGTTTTATTTTTGAATGTCAGTTCACATTTGTAGGTGGATCATCAGTGTTGGAGCTAAAATTAGCATGTTTAAAGTGATTTTCATGCTTCCAGGGGCCCTAAACACAAGATTTATGGAATGGTTAAAAGTGCATGAAAATGGCCAATTTACTCACTCTGAGTTCTCAAAAAGGGTTTCTTCACCCCGGGAAGTTAATTAAATACCATTTGGAGGCATTTAATGTTCGAGCAAAAACGGCTGATTTTCGACAAAAGAGATAACACCCCCCCATTACGTCATGCTTCAGAAATGTGGAAAATGGTCCGTTTTCAAATGTTTTATTTTTGAACGTCAGTTCACATTTGTAGGTGGATCATCAGTGTTAGAGCTAAAATTAGCATGTTTAAAGTGATTTTCATGCTTCCAGGGGCTCGGGAAGTGAATTAAATACTATTTGGAGGCATTTAATGTTCAAGCAAAAACAGCTCATTTTTGACAAAAGAGATAACACCCCCCCATTACGTCATGCTTCAGAAATGTGGAAAATGGTCCGTTTTCAAATGTTTTATTTTTGAACGTCAGTTCACATTTGTAGGTGGATCATCAGTGTTAGAGCTAAAATTAGCATGTTTAAAGTGATTTTCATGCTTCCAGGGGCCCTAAACACAAGATTTATGGAATGGTTAAAAGTGCATGAAAATGGCCAATTTACTCACTCTGAGTTCTCAAAAAGGGTTTCTTCACCCCGGGAAGTTAATTAAATACCATTTGGAGGCATTTAATGTTCGAGCAAAAACGGCTGATTTTCGACAAAAGAGATAACACCCCCCCATTACGTCATGCTTCAGAAATGTGGAAAATGGTCCGTTTTCAAATGTTTTATTTTTGAACGTCAGTTCACATTTGTAGGTGGATCATCAGTGTTAGAGCTAAAATTAGCATGTTTAAAGTGATTTTCATGCTTCCAGGGGCTCGGGAAGTGAATTAAATACTATTTGGAGGCATTTAATGTTCAAGCAAAAACAGCTGATTTTTGACAAAAGAGATAACACCCCCCCATTACGTCATGCTTCAGAAATGTGGGAAATGGTCCGTTTTCAAATGTTTTATTTTTGAACGTCAGTTCACATTTGTAGGTGGATCATCAGTGTTAGAGCTAAAATTAGCATGTTTAAAGTGATTTTCATGCTTCCAGGGGCCCTAAACACAAGATTTATGGAATGGTTAAAAGTGCATGAAAATGGCCAATTTACTCACTCTGAGTTCTCAAAAAGGGTTTCTTCACCCCGGGAAGTTAATTAAATACCATTTGGAGGCATTTAATGTTCGAGCAGAAACGGCTGATTTTCGACAAAAGAGATAACACCCCCCCCCATTAAGTCATGCTTCAGAAATGTGGAAAATGGTCCGTTTTCAAATGTTTTATTTTGGAACGTCAGTTCACATTTGTAGGTGGATCATCAGTGTTAGAGCTAAAATTAGCATGTTTATAGTGATGTTCATGCTTCCAGGGGCTCGGGAAGTGAATTAAATACTATTTGGAGGCATTTAATGTTCAATCAAAAACAGCTGATTTTTGACAAAAGAGATAACACCCCCCCATTACGTCATGCTTCAGAAATGTGGAAAATGGTCCATTTTAAAATGTTTTATTTTTGAATGTCAGTTCACATTTGTAGGTGGATCATCAGTGTTAGAGCTAAAATTAGCATGTTTAAAGTGATTTTCATGCTTCCAGGGGCTCGGGAAGTGAATTAAATACTATTTGGAGGCATTTAATGTTCAATCAAAAACAGCTGATTTTTAACAAAAGAGATAACACCCCCCCATTACGTCATGCTTCAGAAATGTGGAAAATGGTCCGTTTTCATATGTTTTATTTTTGAACGTCAGTTCACATTTGTAGGTGGATCATCAGTGTTAGAGCTAAAATTAGCATGTTTAAAGTGATTTTCATGCTTCCAGGGGCCCTAAACACAAGATTTATGGAATGGTTAAAAGTGCATGAAAATGGCCAATTTACTCACTCTGAGTTCTCAAAAAGTGTTTCTTCACCCCGGGAAGTTAATTAAATACCATTTGGAGGCATTTAATGTTCGAGCAGAAACGGCTGATTTTCGACAAAAGAGATAACACCCCCCCCATTAAGTCATGCTTCAGAAATGTGGAAAATGGTCCGTTTTCAAATGTTTTATTTTGGAACGTCAGTTCACATTTGTAGGTGGATCATCAGTGTTAGAGCTAAAATTAGCATGTTTAAAGTGATTTTCATGCTTCCAGGGGCCCTAAACACAAGATTTATGGAATGGTTAAAAGTGCATGAAAATGGCCAATTTACTCACTCTGAGTTCTCAAAAAGGGTTTCTTCACCCCGGGAAGTTAATTAAATACCATTTGGAGGCATTTAATGTTCGAGCAGAAACGGCTGATTTTCGACAAAAGAGATAACACCCCCCCCCCCATTAAGTCATGCTTCAGAAATGTGGAAAATGGTCCGTTTTCAAATGTTTTATTTTGGAACGTCAGTTCACATTTGTAGGTGGATCATCAGTGTTAGAGCTAAAATTAGCATGTTTATAGTGATGTTCATGCTTCCAGGGGCTCGGGAAGTGAATTAAATACTATTTGGAGGCATTTAATGTTCAATCAAAAACAGCTGATTTTTGACAAAAGAGATAACACCCCCCCATTACGTCATGCTTCAGAAATGTGGAAAATGGTCCATTTTAAAATGTTTTATTTTTGAATGTCAGTTCACATTTGTAGGTGGATCATCAGTGTTAGAGCTAAAATTAGCATGTTTAAAGTGATTTTCATGCTTCCAGGGGCTCGGGAAGTGAATTAAATACTATTTGGAGGCATTTAATGTTCAATCAAAAACAGCTGATTTTTAACAAAAGAGATAACACCCCCCCATTACGTCATGCTTCAGAAATGTGGAAAATGGTCCGTTTTCATATGTTTTATTTTTGAACGTCAGTTCACATTTGTAGGTGGATCATCAGTGTTAGAGCTAAAATTAGCATGTTTAAAGTGATTTTCATGCTTCCAGGGGCCCTAAACACAAGATTTATGGAATGGTTAAAAGTGCATGAAAATGGCCAATTTACTCACTCTGAGTTCTCAAAAAGTGTTTCTTCACCCCGGGAAGTTAATTAAATACCATTTGGAGGCATTTAATGTTCGAGCAGAAATGGCTGATTTTCGACAAAAGAGATAACACCCCCCCCATTAAGTCATGCTTCAGAAATGTGGAAAATGGTCCGTTTTCAAATGTTTTATTTTGGAACGTCAGTTCACATTTGTAGGTGGATCATCAGTGTTAGAGCTAAAATTAGCATGTTTATATTGATGTTCATGCTTCCAGGGGCTCGGGAAGTGAATTAAATACTATTTGGAGGCATTTAATGTTCAATCAAAAACAGCTGATTTTTGACAAAAGAGATAACACCCCCCCATTACGTCATGCTTCAGAAATGTGGATAATGGTCCATTTTAAAATGTTTTATTTTTGAATGTCAGTTCACATTTGTAGGTGGATCATCAGTGTTGGAGCTAAAATTAGCATGTTTAAAGTGATTTTCATGCTTCCAGGGGCCCTAAACACAAGATTTATGGAATGGTTAAAAGTGCATGAAAATGGCCAATTTACTCACTCTGAGTTCTCAAAAAGGGTTTCTTCACCCCGGGAAGTTAATTAAATACCATTTGGAGGCATTTAATGTTCGAGCAAAAACGGCTGATTTTCGACAAAAGAGATAACACCCCCCCATTAGGTCATGCTTCAGAAATGTGGAAAATGGTCCGTTTTCAAATGTTTTATTTTTGAACGTCAGTTCACATTTGTAGGTGGATCATCAGTGTTAGAGCTAAAATTAGCATGTTTAAAGTGATTTTCATGCTTCCAGGGGCTCGGGAAGTGAATTAAATACTATTTGGAGGCATTTAATGTTCAATCAAAAACAGCTGATTTTTGACAAAAGAGATAACACCCCCCATTACGTCATGCTTCAGAAATGTGGAAAATGGTCCGTTTTCAAATGTTTTATTTTTGAACGTCAGTTCACATTTGTAGGTGGATCATCAGTGTTAGAGCTAAAATTAGCATGTTTAAAGTGATTTTCATGCTTCCAGGGGCCCTAAACACAAGATTTATGGAATGGTTAAAAGTGCATGAAAATGGCCAATTTACTCACTCTGAGTTCTCAAAAAGGGTTTCTTCACCCCGGGAAGTTAATTAAATACCATTTGGAGGCATTTAATGTTCGAGCAAAAACTGCTGATTTTCGACAAAAGAGATAACACCCCCCATTACGTCATGCTTCAGAAATGTGGAAAATGGTCCGTTTTCAAATGTTTTATTTTGGAACGTCAGTTCACATTTGTAGGTGGATCATCAGTGTTAGAGCTAAAATTAGCATGTTTATAGTGATGTTCATGCTTCCAGGGGCTCGGGAAGTGAATTAAATACTATTTGGAGGCATTTAATGTTCAAACAACAACAGCTGATTTTTGACAAAAGAGTTAACACCCCCCCATTACGTCATGCTTCAGAAATGTGGAAAATGGTCCGTTTTAAAATGTTTTATTTTTGAATGTCAGTTCACATTTGTAGGTGGATCATCAGTGTTGGAGCTAAAATTAGCATGTTTAAAGTGATTTTCATGCTTCCAGGGGCCCTAAACACAAGATTTATGGAATGGTTAAAAGTGCATGAAAATGGCCAATTTACTCACTCTGAGTTCTCAAAAAGGGTTTCTTCACCCCGGGAAGTTAATTAAATACCATTTGGAGGCATTTAATGTTCGAGCAAAAACGGCTGATTTTCGACAAAAGAGATAACACCCCCCCATTACGTCATGCTTCAGAAATGTGGAAAATGGTCCGTTTTCAAATGTTTTATTTTTGAACGTCAGTTCACATTTGTAGGTGGATCATCAGTGTTAGAGCTAAAATTAGCATGTTTAAAGTGATTTTCATGCTTCCAGGGGCTCGGGAAGTGAATTAAATACTATTTGGAGGCATTTAATGTTCAAGCAAAAACAGCTCATTTTTGACAAAAGAGATAACACCCCCCCATTACGTCATGCTTCAGAAATGTGGAAAATGGTCCGTTTTCAAATGTTTTATTTTTGAACGTCAGTTCACATTTGTAGGTGGATCATCAGTGTTAGAGCTAAAATTAGCATGTTTAAAGTGATTTTCATGATTCCAGGGGCCCTAAACACAAGATTTATGGAATGGTTAAAAGTGCATGAAAATGGCCAATTTACTCACTCTGAGTTCTCAAAAAGGGTTTCTTCACCCCGGGAAGTTAATTAAATACCATTTGGAGGCATTTAATGTTCGAGCAAAAACGGCTGATTTTCGACAAAAGAGATAACACCCCCCCATTACGTCATGCTTCAGAAATGTGGAAAATGGTCCGTTTTCAAATGTTTTATTTTTGAACATCAGTTCACATTTGTAGGTGGATCATCAGTGTTAGAGCTAAAATTAGCATGTTTAAAGTGATTTTCATGCTTCCAGGGGCTCGGGAAGTGAATTAAATACTATTTGGAGGCATTTAATGTTCAATCAAAAACAGCTGATTTTTGACAAAAGAGATAACACCCCCCCATTACGTCATGCTTCAGAAATGTGGAAAATGGTCCGTTTTCAAATGTTTTATTTTTTAACCTCAGTTCACATTTGTAGTTGGATCATCAGTGTTAGAGCTAAAATTAGCATGTTTAAAGTGATTTTCATGCTTCCAGGGGCCCTGAACACAAGATTTATGGAATGGTTAAAAGTGCATGAAAATGGCCAATTTACTCACTCTGAGTTCTCAAAAAGGGTTTCTTCACCCCGGGAAGTTAATTAAATACCATTTGGAGGCATTTAATGTTCAAGCAAAAACTGCTGATTTTCGACAAAAGAGATAACACCCCCCCATTACGTCATGCTTCAGAAATGTGGAAAATGGTCAGTTTTCAAATGTTTTATTTTTGAACGTCAGTTCACATTTGTAGGTGGATCATCAGTGTTAGAGCTAAAATTAGCATGTTTAAAGTGATTTTCATGCTTCCAGGGGCTCGGGAAGTGAATTAAATACTATTTGGAGGCATTTAATGTTCAGTTAAAAACAGCTGATTTTTGACAAAAGAGATAACACCCCCCCATTACGTCATGCTTCAGAAATGTGGAAAATGGTCCGTTTTCAAATGTTTTATTTTTGAACGTCAGTTCACATTTGTAGGTGGATCATCAGTGTTAGAGCTAAAATTAGCATGTTTAAAGTGATTTTCATGCTTCCAGGGGCCCTAAACACAAGATTTATGGAATGGTTAAAAGTGCATGAAAATGGCCAATTTACTCACTCTGAGTTCTCAAAAAGGGTTTCTTCACCCCGGGAAGTTAATTAAATACCATTTGGAGGCATTTAATGTTCGAGCAAAAACGGCTGATTTTCGACAAAAGAGATAACACCCCCCCATTACGTCATGCTTCAGAAATGTGGAAAATGGTCAGTTTTCAAATGTTTTATTTTTGAACGTCAGTTCACATTTGTAGGTGGATCATCAGTGTTAGAGCTAAAATTAGCATGTTTAAAGTGATTTTCATGCTTCCAGGGGCTCGGGAAGTGAATTAAATACTATTTGGAGGCATTTAATGTTCAATCAAAAACAGCTGATTTTTGACAAAAGAGATAACACCCCCCCATTACGTCATGCTTCAGAAATGTGGAAAATGGTCCGTTTTCAAATGTTTTATTTTTGAACGTCAGTTCACATTTGTAGGTGGATCATCAGTGTTAGAGCTAAAATTAGCATGTTTAAAGTGATATTCATGCTTCCGGGGGCCCTAAACACAAGATTTATGGAATGGTTAAAAGTGCATGAAAATGGCAAATTTACTCACTCTAAGTTCTCAAAAAGTGTTTCTTCACCCCGGGAAGTTAATTAAATACCATTTGGAGGCATTTAATGTTCAAGCAGAAACGGCTGATTTTCGACAAAAGAGATAACACCCCCCCCATTAAGTCATGCTTCAGAAATGTGGACAATGGTCCGTTTTCAAATGTTTTATTTTTGAACGTCAGTTCACATTTGTAGGTGGAGCATCAGTGTTAGAGCTAAAATTAGCATGTTTAAAGTGATTTTCATGCTTCCAGGGGCCCTAAACACAAGATTTATGGAATGGTTAAAAGTGCATGAAAATGGCCAATTTACTCACTCTGAGTTCTCAAAAAGGGTTTCTTCACCCCGGGAAGTTCATTAAATACCATTTGGAGGCATTTAATGTTCGAGCAAAAACGGCTGATTTTCGACAAAAGAGATAACACCCCCCCCATTACGTCATGCTTCAGAAATGTGGAAAATGGTCGGTTTTCAAATGTTTTATTTTTGAACGTCAGTTCACATTTGTAGGTGGATCATCAGTGTTAGAGCTAAAATGAGCATGTTTAAAGTGATTTTCATGCTTCCAGGGGCTCAGGAAGTGAATTAAATTCTATTTGGAGGCATTTAATGTTCAATCAAAAACAGCTGATTTTTGACAAAAGAGATAACACCCCCCCATTACGTCATGCTTCAGAAATGTGGAAAATGGTCAGTTTTCAAATGTTTTATTTTTGAACGTCAGTTCACATTTGTAGGTGGATCATCAGTGTTAGATCTAAAATTAGCATGTTTAAAGTGATTTTCATGCTTCCAGGGGCCCTAAACACAAGATTTATGGAATGGTTAAAAGTGCATGAAAATGGCCAATTTACTCACTCTGAGTTCTCAAAAAGGGTTTCTTCACCCCGGGAAGTTAATTAAATACCATTTGGAGGCATTTAATGTTCGAGCAAAAACAGCTGATTTTCGACAAAAGAGATAACACCCCCCCATTACGTCATGCTTCAGAAATGTGGAAAATGGTCCGTTTTCAAATGTTTTATTTTTGAACGTCAGTTCACATTTGTAGGTGGATCATCAGTGTTAGAGCTAAAATTAGCATGTTTAAAGTGATTTTCATGCTTCCAGGGGCTCGGGAAGTGAATTAAATACTATTTGGAGGCATTTAATGTTCAAGCAAAAACAGCTGATTTTTGACAAAAGAGATAACACCCCCCCATTACGTCATGCTTCAGAAATGTGGAAAATGGTCCGTTTTCAAATGTTTTATTTTTTAACCTCAGTTCACATTTGTAGTTGGATCATCAGTGTTAGAGCTAAAATTAGCATGTTTAAAGTGATTTTCATGCTTCCAGGGGCCCTGAACACAAGATTTATGGAATGGTTAAAAGTGCATGAAAATGGCCAATTTACTCACTCTGAGTTCTCAAAAAGGGTTTCTTCACCCCGGGAAGTTAATTAAATACCATTTGGAGGCATTTAATGTTCAAGCAAAAACTGCTGATTTTCGACAAAAGAGATAACACCCCCCCATTACGTCATGCTTCAGAAATGTGGAAAATGGTCAGTTTTCAAATGTTTTATTTTTGAACGTCAGTTCACATTTGTAGGTGGATCATCAGTGTTAGAGCTAAAATTAGCATGTTTAAAGTGATTTTCATGCTTCCAGGGGCTCGGGAAGTGAATTAAATACTATTTGGAGGCATTTAATGTTCAGTTAAAAACAGCTGATTTTTGACAAAAGAGATAACACCCCCCCATTACGTCATGCTTCAGAAATGTGGAAAATGGTCCGTTTTCAAATGTTTTATTTTTGAACGTCAGTTCACATTTGTAGGTGGATCATCAGTGTTAGAGCTAAAATTAGCATGTTTAAAGTGATTTTCATGCTTCCAGGGGCCCTAAACACAAGATTTATGGAATGGTTAAAAGTGCATGAAAATGGCCAATTTACTCACTCTGAGTTCTCAAAAAGGGTTTCTTCACCCCGGGAAGTTAATTAAATACCATTTGGAGGCATTTAATGTTCGAGCAAAAACGGCTGATTTTCGACAAAAGAGATAACACCCCCCCATTACGTCATGCTTCAGAAATGTGGAAAATGGTCAGTTTTCAAATGTTTTATTTTTGAACGTCAGTTCACATTTGTAGGTGGATCATCAGTGTTAGAGCTAAAATTAGCATGTTTAAAGTGATTTTCATGCTTCCAGGGGCTCGGGAAGGGAATTAAATACTATTTGGAGGCATTTAATGTTCAATCAAAAACAGCTGATTTTTGACAAAAGAGATAACACCCCCCCATTACGTCATGCTTCAGAAATGTGGAAAATGGTCCGTTTTCAAATGTTTTATTTTTGAACGTCAGTTCACATTTGTAGGTGGATCATCAGTGTTAGAGCTAAAATTAGCATGTTTAAAGTGATATTCATGCTTCCGGGGGCCCTAAACACAAGATTTATGGAATGGTTAAAAGTGCATGAAAATGGCAAATTTACTCACTCTAAGTTCTCAAAAAGTGTTTCTTCACCCCGGGAAGTTAATTAAATACCATTTGGAGGCATTTAATGTTCAAGCAGAAACGGCTGATTTTCGACAAAAGAGATAACACCCCCCCCATTAAGTCATGCTTCAGAAATGTGGACAATGGTCCGTTTTCAAATGTTTTATTTTTGAACGTCAGTTCACATTTGTAGGTGGAGCATCAGTGTTAGAGCTAAAATTAGCATGTTTAAAGTGATTTTCATGCTTCCAGGGGCCCTAAACACAAGATTTATGGAATGGTTAAAAGTGCATGAAAATGGCCAATTTACTCACTCTGAGTTCTCAAAAAGGGTTTCTTCACCCCGGGAAGTTAATTAAATACCATTTGGAGGCATTTAATGTTCGAGCAAAAACTGCTGATTTTTGACAAAAGAGATAACACCACCCCATTACGTCATGCTTCAGAAATGTGGAAAATGGTCCGTTTTCAAATGTTTTATTTTTGAACATCAGTTCACATTTGTAGGTGGATCATCAGTGTTAGAGCTAAAATTAGCATGTTTAAAGTGATTTTCATGCTTCCAGGGGCTCGGGAAGTGAATTAAATACTATTTGGAGGCATTTAATGTTCAATCAAAAACAGCTGATTTTTCACAAAAGAGATAACACCCCCCCATTACGTCATGCTTCAGAAATGTGGAAAATGGTCCGTTTTCAAATGTTTTATTTTTGAACGTCAGTTCACATTTGTAGGTGGATCGTCAGTGTTAGAGCAAAAATTAGCATGTTTAAAGTAATTTTCATGCTTCCAGGGGCCCTAAACACAAGATTTATGGAATGGTTAAAAGTGCATGAAAATGGCCAATTTACTTACTCTGAGTTCTCAAAAAGGGTTTCTTCACCCCGGGAAGTTAATTAAATACCATTTGGAGGCATTTAATGTTCGAGCAAAAACGGCTGATTTTCGACAAAAGAGATAACACCCCCCCATTACGTCATGCTTCAGAAATGTGGAAAATGGTCCGTTTTCAAATGTTTTATTTTTGAACGTCAGTTCACATTTGTAGGTGGATCATCAGTGTTAGAGCTAAAATTAGCATGTTTAAAGTGATTTTCATGCTTCCAGGGGCTCGGGAAGTGAATTAAATACTATTTGGAGGCATTTAATGTTCAAGCAAAAACAGCTGATTTTTGACAAAAGAGATAACACCCCCCCATTACGTCATGCTTCAGAAATGTGGAAAATGGTCCGTTTTAAAATGTTTTATTTTTGAACGTCAGTTCACATTTGTAGGTGGATCATCAGTGTTAGAGCTAAAATTAGCATGTTTAAAGTGATTTTCATGCTTCCAGGGGCCCTAAACACAAGATTTATGGAATGGTTAAAAGTGCATGAAAATGGCCAATTTACTCACTCTGAGTTCTCAAAAAGGGTTTCTTCACCCCGGGAAGTTAATTAAATACCATTTGGAGGCATTTAATGTTCGAGCAAAAACAGCTGATTTTCGACAAAAGAGATAACACCCCCCCCCATTACGTCATGCTTCAGAAATGTGGAAAATGGTCCGTTTTCAAATGTTTTATTTTTGAACATCAGTTCACATTTGTAGGTGGATCATCAGTGTTAGAGCTAAAATTAGCATGTTTAAAGTGATTTTCATGCTTCCAGGGGCTCGGGAAGTGAATTAAATACTATTTGGAGGCATATAATGTTCAATCAAAAACAGCTGATTTTTGACAAAAGAGATAACACCCCCCCATTACGTCATGCTTCAGAAATGTGGAAAATGGTCCGTTTTCAAATGTTTTATTTTTTAACGTCAGTTCACATTTGTAGGTGGATCATCAGTGTTAGAGCTAAAATTAGCATGTTTAAAGTGATTTTCATGCTTCCAGGGGCCCTAAACACAAGATTTAAGGAATGGTTAAAAGTGCATGAATGGGGCCAATTTACTCACTCTGAGTTCTCATAAAGGGTTTTTTCACCCCGGGAAGTTAATTAAATACCATTTGGAGGCATTTAATGTTCGAGCAAAAACGGCTGATTTTCGACAAAAGAGATAACACCCCCCCCATTACGTCGTGCTTCAGAAATGTGGAAAATGGTCCGTTTTCAAATGTTTTATTTTTGAACGTCAGTTCACATTTGTAGGTGGATCATCAGTGTTAGAGCTAAAATTAGCATGTTTAAAGTGATTTTCATGCTTCCAGGGGCTCGGGAAGTGAATTAAATACTATTTGGAGGCATTTAATGTTCAATCAAAAACAGCTGATTTTTAACAAAAGAGATAACACCCCCCCATTACGTCATGCTTCAGAAATGTGGAAAATGGTCCGTTTTCAAATGTTTTATTTTTGAACGTCAGTTCACATTTGTAGGTGGATCATCAGTGTTAGAGCTAAAATTAGCATGTTTAAAGTGATTTTCATGCTTCCAGGGGCCCTAAACACAAGATTTATGGAATGGTTAAAAGTGCATGAAAATGGCCAATTTACTCACTCTGAGTTCTCAAAAAGTGTTTCTTCACCCCGGGAAGTTAATTGAATACCATTTGGAGGCATTTAATGTTCGAGCAGAAACGGCTGATTTTCGACAAAAGAGATAACACCCCCCCCATTAAGTCATGCTTCAGAAATGTGGAAAATGGTCCGTTTTCAAATGTTTTATTTTGGAACGTCAGTTCACATTTGTAGGTGGATCATCAGTGTTAGAGCTAAAATTAGCATGTTTATATTGATGTTCATGCTTCCAGGGGCTCGGGAAGTGAATTAAATACTATTTGGAGGCATTTAATGTTCAATCAAAAACAGCTGATTTTTGACAAAAGAGATAACACCCCCCCATTACGTCATGCTTCAGAAATGTGGAAAATGGTCCATTTTAAAATGTTTTATTTTTGAATGTCAGTTCACATTTGTAGGTGGATCATCAGTGTTAGAGCTAAAATTAGCATGTTTAAAGTGATTTTCATGCTTCCAGGGGCTCGGGAAGTGAATTAAATACTATTTGGAGGCATTTAATGTTCAATCAAAAACAGCTGATTTTTAACAAAAGAGATAACACCCCCCCATTACGTCATGCTTCAGAAATGTGGAAAATGGTCCGTTTTCAAATGTTTTATTTTTGAACGTCAGTTCACATTTGTAGGTGGATCATCAGTGTTAGAGCTAAAATTAGCATGTTTAAAGTGATTTTCATGCTTCCATGGGCCCTAAACACAAGATTTATGGAATGGTTAAAAGTGCATGAAAATGGCCAATTTACTCACTCTGAGTTCTCAAAAAGTGTTTCTTCACCCCCTGAAGTTAATTAAATACCATTTGGAGGCATTTAATGTTCGAGCAGAAACGGCTGATTTTCGACAAAAGAGATAACACCCCCCCCATTAAGTCATGCTTCAGAAATGTGGAAAATGGTCCGTTTTCAAATGTTTTATTTTGGAACGTCAGTTCACATTTGTAGGTGGATCATCAGTGTTAGAGCTAAAATTAGCATGTTTATATTGATGTTCATGCTTCCAGGGGCTCGGGAAGTGAATTAAATACTATTTGGAGGCATTTAATGTTCAATCAAAAACAGCTGATTTTTGACAAAAGAGATAACACCCCCCCATTACGTCATGCTTCAGAAATGTGGAAAATGGTCCATTTTAAAATGTTTTATTTTTGAATGTCAGTTCACATTTGTAGGTGGATCATCAGTGTTGGAGCTAAAATTAGCATGTTTAAAGTGATTTTCATGCTTCCAGGGGCCCTAAACACAAGATTTATGGAATGGTTAAAAGTGCATGAAAATGGCCAATTTACTCACTCTGAGTTCTCAAAAAGGGTTTCTTCACCCCGGGAAGTTAATTAAATACCATTTGGAGGCATTTAATGTTCGAGCAAAAACGGCTGATTTTCGACAAAAGAGATAACACCCCCCCATTACGTCATGCTTCAGAAATGTGGAAAATGGTCCGTTTTCAAATGTTTTATTTTTGAACGTCAGTTCACATTTGTAGGTGGATCATCAGTGTTAGAGCTAAAATTAGCATGTTTAAAGTGATTTTCATGCTTCCAGGGGCTCGGGAAGTGAATTAAATACTATTTGGAGGCATTTAATGTTCAATCAAAAACAGCTGATTTTTGACAAAAGAGATAACACCCCCCATTACGTCATGCTTCAGAAATGTGGAAAATGGTCCGTTTTCAAATGTTTTATTTTTGAACGTCAGTTCACATTTGTAGGTGGATCATCAGTGTTAGAGCTAAAATTAGCATGTTTAAAGTGATTGTCATGCTTCCAGGGGCCCTAAACACAAGATTTATGGAATGGTTAAAAGTGCATGAAAATGGCCAATTTACTCACTCAGAGTTCTCAAAAAGGGTTTCTTCACCCCGGGAAGTTAATTAAATACCATTTGGAGGCATTTAATGTTCGAGCAAAAACTGCTGATTTTCGACAAAAGAGATAACACCCCCCATTACGTCATGCTTCAGAAATGTGGAAAATGGTCCGTTTTCAAATGTTTTATTTTGGAACGTCAGTTCACATTTGTAGGTGGATCATCAGTGTTAGAGCTAAAATTAGCATGTTTATAGTGATGTTCATGCTTCCAGGGGCTCGGGAAGTGAATTAAATACTATTTGGAGGCATTTAATGTTCAAACAACAACAGCTGATTTTTGACAAAAGAGTTAACACCCCCCCATTACGTCATGCTTCAGAAATGTGGAAAATGGTCCGTTTTAAAATGTTTTATTTTTGAATGTCAGTTCACATTTGTAGGTGGATCATCAGTGTTGGAGCTAAAATTTGCATGTTTAAAGTGATTTTCATGCTTCCAGGGGCCCTAAACACAAGATTTATGGAATGGTTAAAAGTGCATGAAAATGGCCAATTTACTCACTCTGAGTTCTCAAAAAGGGTTTCTTCACCCCGGGAAGTTAATTAAATACCATTTGGAGGCATTTAATGTTCGAGCAAAAACGGCTGATTTTCGACAAAAGAGATAACACCCCCCCATTACGTCATGCTTCAGAAATGTGGAAAATGGTCCGTTTTCAAATGTTTTATTTTTGAACGTCAGTTCACATTTGTAGGTGGATCATCAGTGTTAGAGCTAAAATTAGCATGTTTAAAGTGATTTTCATGCTTCCAGGGGCTCGGGAAGTGAATTAAATACTATTTGGAGGCCTTTAATGTTCAAGCAAAAACAGCTGATTTTTGACAAAAGAGATAACACCCCCCCATTACGTCATGCTTCAGAAATGTGGAAAATGGTCCGTTTTCAAATGTTTTATTTTTGAACGTCAGTTCACATTTGTAGGTGGATCATCAGTGTTAGAGCTAAAATTAGCATGTTTAAAGTGATTTTCATGATTCCAGGGGCCCTAAACACAAGATTTATGGAATGGTTAAAAGTGCATGAAAATGGCCAATTTACTCACTCTGAGTTCTCAAAAAGTGTTTCTTCACCCCGGGAAGTTAATTAAATACCATTTGGAGGCATTTAATGTTCGAGCAGAAACGGCTGATTTTCGACAAAAGAGATAACACCCCCCCCATTAAGTCATGCTTCAGAAATGTGGAAAATGGTCCGTTTTCAAATGTTTTATTTTGGAACATCAGTTCACATTTGTAGGTGGATCATCAGTGTTAGAGCTAAAATTAGCATGTTTATAGTGATGTTCATGCTTCCAGGGGCCCTAAACACAAGATTTATGGAATGGTTAAAAGTGCATGAAAATGGCCAATTTACTCACTCTGAGTTCTCAAAAAGGGTTTCTTCACCCCGGGAAGTTAATTAAATACCATTTGGAGGCATTTAATGTTCGAGCAAAAACTGCTGATTTTCGACAAAAGAGATAACACCCCCCCATTACGTCATGCTTCAGAAATGTGGAAAATGGTCCGTTTTCAAATGTTTTATTTTTGAACATCAGTTCACATTTGTAGGTGGATCATCAGTGTTAGAGCTAAAATTAGCATGTTTAAAGTGATTTTCATGCTTCCAGGGGCTCGGGAAGTGAATTAAATACTATTTGGAGGCATTTAATGTTCAATCAAAAACAGCTGATATTTGACAAAAGAGATAACACCCCCCATTACGTCATGCTTCAGAAATGTGGAAAATGGTCCGTTTTCAAATGTTTTAGTTTTTTAACGTCAGTTCACATTTGTAGGTGGATCATCAGTGTTAGAGCTAAAATTAGCATGTTTAAAGTGATTTTCATGCTTCCAGGGGCCCTAAACACAAGATTTATGGAATGGTTAAAAGTGCATGAAAATGGCCAATTTACTCACTCTGAGTTCTCAAAAAGGGTTTCTTCACCCCGGGAAGTTAATTAAATACCATTTGGAGGCATTTAATGTTCGAGCAAAAACTGCTGATTTTCGACAAAAGAGATAACACCCCCCCATTACGTCATGCTTCAGAAATGTGGAAAATGGTCCGTTTTCAAATGTTTTATTTTTGAACATCAGTTCACATTTGTAGGTGGATCATCAGTGTTAGAGCTAAAATTAGCATGTTTAAAGTGATTTTCATGCTTCCAGGGGCTCGGGAAGTGAATTAAATACTATTTGGAGGCATTTAATGTTCAATCAAAAACAGCTGATTTTTCACAAAAGAGATAACACCCCCCCATTACGTCATGCTTCAGAAATGTGGAAAATGGTCCGTTTTCAAATGTTTTATTTTTGAACGTCAGTTCACATTTGTAGGTGGATCGTCAGTGTTAGAGCAAAAATTAGCATGTTTAAAGTGATTTTCATGCTTCCAGGGGCCCTAAACACAAGATTTATGGAATGGTTAAAAGTGCATGAAAATGGCCAATTTACTTACTCTGAGTTCTCAAAAAGGGTTTCTTCACCCCGGGAAGTTAATTAAATACCATTTGGAGGCATTTAATGTTCGAGCAAAAACGGCTGATTTTTGACAAAAGAGATAACACCCCCCCATTACGTCATGCTTCAGAAATGTGGAAAATGGTCCGTTTTCAAATGTTTTATTTTTGAACGTCAGTTCACATTTGTAGGTGGATCATCAGTGTTAGAGCTAAAATTAGCATGTTTAAAGTGATTTTCATGCT
The DNA here is from genome assembly GCF_964263255.1 of Lissotriton vulgaris. Classification (NCBI taxonomy): domain Eukaryota; kingdom Metazoa; phylum Chordata; class Amphibia; order Caudata; family Salamandridae; genus Lissotriton; species Lissotriton vulgaris. The sequence continues at coordinate 606,239 of NW_028253623.1, read as the reverse complement.
TCCAGGGGCTCGGGAAGTGAATTAAATACTATTTGGAGGCATTTAATGTTCAAGCAAAAACAGCTGATTTTTGACAAAAGAGATAACACCCCCCCATTACGTCATGCTTCAGAAATGTGGAAAATGGTCCGTTTTCAAATGTTTTATTTTTGAACGTCAGTTCACATTTGTAGGTGGATCATCAGTGTTAGAGCTAAAATTAGCATGTTTAAAGTGATTTTCATGCTTCCAGGGGCCCTAAACACAAGATTTATGGAATGGTTAAAAGTGCATGAAAATGGCCAATTTACTCACTCTGAGTTCTCAAAAAGGGTTTCTTCACCCCGGGAAGTTAATTAAATACCATTTGGAGGCATTTAATGTTCGAGCAAAAACAGCTGATTTTCGACAAAAGAGATAACACCCCCCCATTACGTCATGCTTCAGAAATGTGGAAAATGGTCCGTTTTCAAATGTTTTATTTTTGAACATCAGTTCACATTTGTAGGTGGATCATCAGTTTTAGAGCTAAAATTAGCATGTTTAAAGTGATTTTCATGCTTCCAGGGGCTCGGGAAGTGAATTAAATACTATTTGGAGGCATATAATGTTCAATCAAAAACAGCTGATTTTTGACAAAAGAGATAACACCCCCCCCCATTACGTCATGCTTCAGAAATGTGGAAAATGGTCCGTTTTCAAATGTTTTATTTTTTAACGTCAGTTCACATTTGTAGGTGGATCATCAGTGTTAGAGCTAAAATTAGCATGTTTAAAGTGATTTTCATGCTTCCAGGGGCCCTAAACACAAGATTTAAGGAATGGTTAAAAGTGCATGAATGGGGCCAATTTACTCACTCTGAGTTCTCAAAAAGTGTTTCTTCACCCCGGGAAGTTAATTAAATACCATTTGGAGGCATTTAATGTTCGAGCAAAAACGGCTGATTTTCGACAAAAGAGATAACACCCCCCCCATTACGTCATGCTTCAGAAATGTGGAAAATGGTCCGTTTTCAAATGTTTTATTTTTGAACGTCAGTTCACATTTGTAGGTGGATCATCAGTGTTAGAGCTAAAATTAGCATGTTTAAAGTGATTTTCATGCTTCCAGGGGCTCGGGAAGTGAAATAAATACTATTTGGAGGCATTTAATGTTCAAGCAAAAACGGCTGATTTTCGACAAAAGAGATAACACCCCCCCCATTAAGTCATGCTTCAGAAATGTGGAAAATGGTCCGTTTTCAAATGTTTTATTTTGGAACGTCAGTTCACATTTGTAGGTGGATCATCAGTGTTAGAGCTAAAATTAGCATGTTTATATTGATGTTCATGCTTCCAGGGGCTCGGGAAGTGAATTAAATACTATTTGGAGGCATTTAATGTTCAATCAAAAACAGCTGATTTTTGACAAAAGAGATAACACCCCCCCATTACGTCATGCTTCAGAAATGTGGAAAATGGTCCATTTTAAAATGTTTTATTTTTGAATGTCAGTTCACATTTGTAGGTGGATCATCAGTGTTAGAGCTAAAATTAGCATGTTTAAAGTGATTTTCATGCTTCCAGGGGCTCGGGAAGTGAATTAAATACTATTTGGAGGCATTTAATGTTCAATCAAAAACAGCTGATTTTTAACAAAAGAGATAACACCCCCCCATTACGTCATGCTTCAGAAATGTGGAAAATGGTCCGTTTTCAAATGTTTTATTTTTGAACGTCAGTTCACATTTATAGGTGGATCATCAGTGTTAGAGCTAAAATTAGCATGTTTAAAGTGATTTTCATGCTTCCAGGGGCCCTAAACACAAGATTTATGGAATGGTTAAAAGTGCATGAAAATGGCCAATTTACTCACTCTGAGTTCTCAAAAAGTGTTTCTTCACCCCGGGAAGTTAATTAAATACCATTTGGAGGCATTTAATGTTCGAGCAGAAACGGCTGATTTTCGACAAAAGAGATAACACCCCCCCCATTAAGTCATGCTTCAGAAATGTGGAAAATGGTCCGTTTTCAAATGTTTTATTTTGGAACGTCAGTTCACATTTGTAGGTGGATCATCAGTGTTAGAGCTAAAATTAGCATGTTTATATTGATGTTCATGCTTCCAGGGGCTCGGGAAGTGAATTAAATACTATTTGGAGGCATTTAATGTTCAATCAAAAACAGCTGATTTTTGACAAAAGAGATAACACCCCCCCATTACGTCATGCTTCAGAAATGTGGAAAATGGTCCATTTTAAAATGTTTTATTTTTGAATGTCAGTTCACATTTGTAGGTGGATCATCAGTGTTGGAGCTAAAATTAGCATGTTTAAAGTGATTTTCATGCTTCCAGGGGCCCTAAACACAAGATTTATGGAATGGTTAAAAGTGCATGAAAATGGCCAATTTACTCACTCTGAGTTCTCAAAAAGGGTTTCTTCACCCCGGGAAGTTAATTAAATACCATTTGGAGGCATTTAATGTTCGAGCAAAAACGGCTGATTTTCGACAAAAGAGATAACACCCCCCATTACGTCATGCTTCAGAAATGTGGAAAATGGTCCGTTTTCAAATGTTTTATTTTTGACCGTCAGTTCACATTTGTAGGTGGATCATCAGTGTTAGAGCTAAAATTAGCATGTTTAAAGTGATTTTCATGCTTCCAGGGGCTCGGGAAGTGAATTAAATACTATTTGGAGGCATTTAATGTTCAATCAAAAACAGCTGATTTTTCACAAAAGAGATAACACCCCCCCATTACGTCATGCTTCAGAAATGTGGAAAATGGTCCGTTTTCAAATGTTTTATTTTTGAACGTCAGTTCACATTTGTAGGTGGATCGTCAGTGTTAGAGCAAAAATTAGCATGTTTAAAGTGATTTTCATGCTTCCAGGGGCCCTAAACACAAGATTTATGGAATGGTTAAAAGTGCATGAAAATGGCCAATTTACTTACTCTGAGTTCTTAAAAAGGGTTTCTTCACCCCGGGAAGTTAATTAAATACCATTTGGAGGCATTTAATGTTCGAGCAAAAACGGCTGATTTTTGACAAAAGAGATAACACCCCCCCATTACGTCATGCTTCAGAAATGTGGAAAATGGTCCGTTTTCAAATGTTTTATTTTTGAACGTCAGTTCACATTTGTAGGTGGATCATCAGTGTTAGAGCTAAAATTAGCATGTTTAAAGTGATTTTCATGCTTCCAGGGGCTCGGGAAGTGAATTAAATACTATTTGGAGGCATTTAATGTTCAAGCAAAAACAGCTGATTTTTGACAAAAGAGATAACACCCCCCCATTACGTCATGCTTCAGAAATGTGGAAAATGGTCCGTTTTCAAATGTTTTATTTTTGAACGTCAGTTCACATTTGTAGGTGGATCATCAGTGTTAGAGCTAAAATTAGCATGTTTAAAGTGATTTTCATGCTTCCAGGGGCCCTAAACACAAGATTTATGGAATGGTTAAAAGTGCATGAAAATGGCCAATTTACTCACTCTGAGTTCTCAAAAAGGGTTTCTTCACCCCGGGAAGTTAATTAAATACCATTTGGAGGCATTTAATGTTCGAGCAAAAACGGCTGATTTTCGACAAAAGAGATAACACCCCCCCCATTACGTCATGCTTCAGAAATGTGGAAAATGGTCCGTTTTCAAATGTTTTATTTTTGAACGTCAGTTCACATTTGTAGGTGGATCATCAGTGTTAGAGCTAAAATTAGCATGTTTAAAGTGATTTTCATGCTTCCAGGGGCTCGGGAAGTGAAATAAATACTATTTGGAGGCATTTAATGTTCAAGCAAAAACAGCTGATTTTTGACAAAAGAGATAACACCCCCCCATTACGTCATGCTTCAGAAATGTGGAAAATGGTCCATTTTCAAATGTTTTATTTTTGAACGTCAGTTCACATTTGTAGGTGGATCATCAGTGTTAGAGCTAAAATTAGCATGTTTAAAGTGATTTTCATGCTTCCAGGGGCCCTAAACACAAGATTTATGGAATGGTTAAAAGTGCATGAAAATGGCCAATTTACTCACTCTGAGTTCTCAAAAAGTGTTTCTTCACCCCGGGAAGTTAATTAAATACCATTTGGAGGCATTTAATGTTCGAGCAGAAACAGCTGATTTTCGACAAAAGAGATAACACCCCCCCCATTAAGTCATGCTTCAGAAATGTGGAAAATGGTCCGTTTTCAAATGTTTTATTTTGGAACGTCAGTTCACATTTGTAGGTGGATCATCAGTGTTAGAGCTAAAATTAGCATGTTTATATTGATGTTCATGCTTCCAGGGGCTCGGGAAGTGAATTAAATACTATTTGGAGGCATTTAATGTTCAATCAAAAACAGCTGATTTTTGACAAAAGAGATAACACCCCCCCATTACGTCATGCTTCAGAAATGTGGAAAATGGTCCATTTTAAAATGTTTTATTTTTGAATGTCAGTTCACATTTGTAGGTGGATCATCAGTGTTAGAGCTAAAATTAGCATGTTTAAAGTGATTTTCATGCTTCCAGGGGCTCGGGAAGTGAATTAAATACTATTTGGAGGCATTTAATGTTCAATCAAAAACAGCTGATTTTTAACAAAAGAGATAACACCCCCCCATTACGTCATGCTTCAGAAATGTGGAAAATGGTCCGTTTTCAAATGTTTTATTTTTGAACGTCAGTTCACATTTGTAGGTGGATCATCAGTGTTAGAGCTAAAATTAGCATGTTTAAAGTGATTTTCATGCTTCCAGGGGCCCTAAACACAAGATTTATGGAATGGTTAAAAGTGCATGAAAATGGCCAATTTACTCACTCTGAGTTCTCAAAAAGTGTTTCTTCACCCCGGGAAGTTAATTAAATACCATTTGGAGGCATTTAATGTTCGAGCAGAAACGGCTGATTTTCGACAAAAGAGATAACACCCCCCCCATTAAGTCATGCTTCAGAAATGTGGAAAATGGTCCGTTTTCAAATGTTTTATTTTGGAACGTCAGTTCACATTTGTAGGTGGATCATCAGTGTTAGAGCTAAAATTAGCATGTTTATATTGATGTTCATGCTTCCAGGGGCTCGGGAAGTGAATTAAATACTATTTGGAGGCATTTAATGTTCAATCAAAAACAGCTGATTTTTGACAAAAGAGATAACACCCCCCCATTACGTCATGCTTCAGAAATGTGGAAAATGGTCCATTTTAAAATGTTTTATTTTTGAATGTCAGTTCACATTTGTAGGTGGATCATCAGTGTTGGAGCTAAAATTAGCATGTTTAAAGTGATTTTCATGCTTCCAGGGGCCCTAAACACAAGATTTATGGAATGGTTAAAAGTGCATGAAAATGGCCAATTTACTCACTCTGAGTTCTCAAAAAGGGTTTCTTCACCCCGGGAAGTTAATTAAATACCATTTGGAGGCATTTAATGTTCGAGCAAAAACGGCTGATTTTCGACAAAAGAGATAACACCCCCCCATTACGTCATGCTTCAGAAATGTGGAAAATGGTCCGTTTTCAAATGTTTTATTTTTGACCGTCAGTTCACATTTGTAGGTGGATCATCAGTGTTAGAGCTAAAATTAGCATGTTTAAAGTGATTTTCATGCTTCCAGGGGCTCGGGAAGTGAATTAAATACTATTTGGAGGCATTTAATGTTCAATCAAAAACAGCTGATTTTTGACAAAAGAGATAACACCCCCCATTACGTCATGCTTCAGAAATGTGGAAAATGGTCAATTTTCAAATGTTTTATTTTTGAACGTCAGTTCACATTTGTAGGTGGATCATCAGTGTTAGAGCTAAAATTAGCATGTTTAAAGTGATTTTCATGCTTCCAGGGGCCCTAAACACAAGATTTATGGAATGGTTAAAAGTGCATGAAAATGGCCAATTTACTCACTCTGAGTTCTCAAAAAGGGTTTCTTCACCCCGGGAAGTTAATTAAATACCATTTGGAGGCATTTAATGTTCGAGCAAAAACTGCTGATTTTCGACAAAAGAGATAACACCCCCCATTACGTCATGCTTCAGAAATGTGGAAAATGGTCCGTTTTCAAATGTTTTATTTTGGAACGTCAGTTCACATTTGTAGGTGGATCATCAGTGTTAGAGCTAAAATTAGCATGTTTTTTAGTGATGTTCATGCTTCCAGGGGCTCGGGAAGTGAATTAAATACTATTTGGAGGCATTTAATGTTCAAGCAAAAACAGCTGATGTTTGACAAAAGAGATAACACCCCCCATTACGTCATGCTTCAGAAATGTGGAAAATGGTCCGTTTTCAAATGTTTTATTTTTGAACGTCAGTTCACATTTGTAGGTGGATCATCAGTGTTAGAGCTAAAATTAGCATGTTTAAAGTGATTTTCATGCTTCCAGGGGCCCTAAACACAAGATTTATGGAATGGTTAAAAGTGCATGAAAATGGCCAATTTACTCACTCTGAGTTCTCAAAAAGGGTTTCTTCACCCCGGGAAGTTAATTAAATACCATTTGGAGGCATTTAATGTTCGAGCAAAAACGGCTGATTTTCGACAAAAGAGATAACACCCCCCCATTACGTCATGCTTCAGAAATGTGGAAAATGGTCCGTTTTCAAATGTTTTATTTTTGAACGTCAGTTCACATTTGTAGGTGGATCATCAGTGTTAGAGCTAAAATTAGCATGTTTAAAGTGATTTTCATGCTTCCAGGGGCTCGGGAAGTGAATTAAATACTATTTGGAGGCATTTAATGTTCAAGCAAAAACAGCTGATTTTTGACAAAAGAGATAACACCCCCCCATTACGTCATGCTTCAGAAATGTGGAAAATGGTCCGTTTTCAAATGTTTTATTTTTGAACGTCAGTTCACATTTGTAGGTGGATCATCAGTGTTAGAGCTAAAATTAGCATGTTTAAAGTGATTTTCATGATTCCAGGGGCCCTAAACACAAGATTTATGGAATTGTTAAAAGTGCATGAAAATGGCCAATTTACTCACTCTGAGTTCTCAAAAAGGGTTTCTTCACCCCGGGAAGTTAATTAAATACCATTTGGAGGCATTTAATGTTCGAGCAAAAACGGCTGATTTTCGACAAAAGAGATAACACCCCCCCATTACGTCATGCTTCAGAAATGTGGAAATGGTCCGTTTTCAAATGTTTTATTTTTGAACATCAGTTCACATTTGTAGGTGGATCATCAGTGTTAGAGCTAAAATTAGCATGTTTAAAGTGATTTTCATGCTTCCAGGGGCTCGGGAAGTGAATTAAATACTATTTGGAGGCATTTAATGTTCAATCAAAAACAGCTGATTTTTGACAAAAGAGATAACACCCCCCCATTACGTCATGCTTCAGAAATGTGGAAAATGGTCCGTTTTCAAATGTTTTATTTTTTAACCTCAGTTCACATTTGTAGGTGGATCATCAGTGTTAGAGCTAAAATTAGCATGTTTAAAGTGATTTTCATGCTTCCAGGGGCCCTAAACACAAGATTTATGGAATGGTTAAAAGTGCATGAAAATGGCCAATTTACTCACTCTGAGTTCTCAAAAAGGGTTTCTTCACCCCGGGAAGTTAATTAAATACCATTTGGAGGCATTTAATGTTCAAGCAAAAACTGCTGATTTTCGACAAAAGAGATAACACCCCCCCATTACGTCATGCTTCAGAAATGTGGAAAATGGTCAGTTTTCAAATGTTTTATTTTTGAACGTCAGTTCACATTTGTAGGTGGATCATCAGTGTTAGAGCTAAAATTAGCATGTTTAAAGTGATTTTCATGCTTCCAGGGGCTCGGGAAGTGAATTAAATACTATTTGGAGGCATTTAATGTTCAGTTAAAAACAGCTGATTTTTGACAAAAGAGATAACACCCCCCCATTACGTCATGCTTCAGATATGTGGAAAATGGTCCGTTTTCAAATGTTTTATTTTTGAACGTCAGTTCACATTTGTAGGTGGATCATCAGTGTTAGAGCTAAAATTAGCATGTTTAAAGTGATTTTCATGCTTCCAGGGGCCCTAAACACAAGATTTATGGAATGGTTAAAAGTGCATGAAAATGGCCAATTTACTCACTCTGAGTTCTCAAAAAGGGTTTCTTCACCCCGGGAAGTTAATTAAATACCATTTGGAGGCATTTAATGTTCGAGCAAAAACGGCTGATTTTCGACAAAAGAGATAACACCCCCCCATTACGTCATGCTTCAGAAATGTGGAAAATGGTCAGTTTTCAAATGTTTTATTTTTGAACGTCAGTTCACATTTGTAGGTGGATCATCAGTGTTAGAGCTAAAATTAGCATGTTTAAAGTGATTTTCATGCTTCCAGGGGCTCGGGAAGTGAATTAAATACTATTTGGAGGCATTTAATGTTCAAGCAAAAACAGCTGATTTTTGACAAAAGAGATAACACCCCCCCATTACGTCATGCTTCAGAAATGTGGAAAATGGTCCGTTTTCAAATGTTTTATTTTTTAACCTCAGTTCACATTTGTAGGTGGATCATCAGTGTTAGAGCTAAAATTAGCATGTTTAAAGTGATTTTCATGCTTCCAGGGGCCCTAAACACAAGATTTATGGAATGGTTAAAAGTGCATGAAAATGGCCAATTTACTCACTCTGAGTTCTCAAAAAGGGTTTCTTCACCCCGGGAAGTTAATTAAATACCATTTGGAGGCATTTAATGTTCGAGCAAAAACGGCTGATTTTCGACAAAAGAGATAACACCCCCCCATTACGTCATGCTTCAGAAATGTGGAAAATGGTCCGTTTTCAAATTTTTTATTTTTGAACGTCAGTTCACATTTGTAGGTGGATCATCAGTGTTAGAGCTAAAATTAGCATGTTTAAAGTGATTTTCATGCTTCCAGGGGCTCGGGAAGTGAATTAAATACTATTTGGAGGCATTTAATGTTCAATCAAAAACAGCTGATTTTTGACAAAAGAGATAACACCCCTCCATTACGTCATGCTTCAGAAATGTGGAAAATGGTCCGTTTTCAAATGTTTTATTTTTGAACATCAGTTCACATTTGTAGGTGGATCATCAGTGTTAGAGCTAAAATTAGCATGTTTAAAGTGATATTCATGCTTCCGGGGGCCCTAAACACAAGATTTATGGAATGGTTAAAAGTGCATGAAAATGGCCAATTTACTCACTCTAAGTTCTCAAAAAGTGTTTCTTCACCCCGGGAAGTTAATTAAATACCATTTGGAGGCATTTAATGTTCAAGCAGAAACGGCTGATTTTCGACAAAAGAGATAACACCCCCCCATTAAGTCATGCTTCAGAAATGTGGACAATGGTCCGCTTTCAAATGTTTTATTTTTGAACGTCAGTTCACATTTGTAGGTGGAGCATCAGTGTTAGAGCTAAAATTAGCATGTTTAAAGTGATTTTCATGCTTCCAGGGGCCCTAAACACAAGATTTATGGAATGGTTAAAAGTGCATGAAAATGGCCAATTTACTCACTCTGAGTTCTCAAAAAGGGTTTCTTCACCCCGGGAAGTTAATTAAATACCATTTGGAGGCATTTAATGTTCGAGCAAAAACGGCTGATTTTCGACAAAAGAGATAACACCCCCCCATTACGTCATGCTTCAGAAATGTGGAAAATGGTCGGTTTTCAAATGTTTTATTTTTGAACGTCAGTTCACATTTGTAGGTGGATCATCAGTGTTAGAGCTAAAATGAGCATGTTTAAAGTGATTTTCATGCTTCCAGGGGCTCGGGAAGTGAATTAAATACTATTTGGAGGCATTTAATGTTCAATCAAAAACAGCTGATTTTTGACAAAAGAGATAACAACCCCGCATTACGTCATGCTTCAGAAATGTGGAAAATGGTCAGTTTTCAAATGTTTTATTTTTGAACGTCAGTTCACATTTGTAGGTGGATCATCAGTGTTAGATCTAAAATTAGCATGTTTAAAGTGATTTTCATGCTTCCAGGGGCCCTAAACACAAGATTTATGGAATGGTTAAAAGTGCATGAAAATGGCCAATTTACTCACTCTGAGTTCTCAAAAAGGGTTTCTTCACCCCGGGAAGTTAATTAAATACCATTTGGAGGCATTTAATGTTCGAGCAAAAACAGCTGATTTTCGACAAAAGAGATAACACCCCCCCATTACGTCATGCTTCAGAAATGTGGAAAATGGTCCGTTTTCAAATGTTTTATTTTGGAACGTCAGTTCACATTTGTAGGTGGATCATCAGTGTTAGAGCTAAAATTAGCATGTTTATATTGATGTTCATGCTTCCAGGGGCTCGGGAAGTGAATTAAATACTATTTGGAGGCATTTAATGTTCAATCAAAAACAGCTGATTTTTGACAAAAGAGATAACACCCCCCCATTACGTCATGCTTCAGAAATGTGGAAAATGGTCCATTTTAAAATGTTTTATTTTTGAATGTCAGTTCACATTTGTAGGTGGATCATCAGTGTTGGAGCTAAAATTAGCATGTTTAAAGTGATTTTCATGCTTCCAGGGGCCCTAAACACAAGATTTATGGAATGGTTAAAAGTGCATGAAAATGGCCAATTTACTCACTCTGAGTTCTCAAAAAGGGTTTCTTCACCCCGGGAAGTTAATTAAATACCATTTGGAGGCATTTAATGTTCGAGCAAAAACGGCTGATTTTCGACAAAAGAGATAACACCCCCCCATTACGTCATGCTTCAGAAATGTGGAAAATGGTCCGTTTTCAAATGTTTTATTTTTGACCGTCAGTTCACATTTGTAGGTGGATCATCAGTGTTAGAGCTAAAATTAGCATGTTTAAAGTGATTTTCATGCTTCCAGGGGCTCGGGAAGTGAATTAAATACTATTTGGAGGCATTTAATGTTCAATCAAAAACAGCTGATTTTTGACAAAAGAGATAACACCCCCCATTACGTCATGCTTCAGAAATGTGGAAAATGGTCAATTTTCAAATGTTTTATTTTTGAACGTCAGTTCACATTTGTAGGTGGATCATCAGTGTTAGAGCTAAAATTAGCATGTTTAAAGTGATTTTCATGCTTCCAGGGGCCCTAAACACAAGATTTATGGAATGGTTAAAAGTGCATGAAAATGGCCAATTTACTCACTCTGAGTTCTCAAAAAGGGTTTCTTCACCCCGGGAAGTTAATTAAATACCATTTGGAGGCATTTAATGTTCGAGCAAAAACTGCTGATTTTCGACAAAAGAGATAACACCCCCCATTACGTCATGCTTCAGAAATGTGGAAAATGGTCCGTTTTCAAATGTTTTATTTTGGAACGTCAGTTCACATTTGTAGGTGGATCATCAGTGTTAGAGCTAAAATTAGCATATTTATAGTGATGTTCATGCTTCCAGGGGCTCGGGAAGTGAATTAAATACTATTTGGAGGCATTTAATGTTCAAGCAAAAACAGCTGATGTTTGACAAAAGAGATAACACCCCCCATTACGTCATGCTTCAGAAATGTGGAAAATGGTCCGTTTTCAAATGTTTTATTTTTGAACGTCAGTTCACATTTGTAGGTGGATCATCAGTGTTAGAGCTAAAATTAGCATGTTTAAAGTGATTTTCATGCTTCCAGGGGCCCTAAACACAAGATTTATGGAATGGTTAAAAGTGCATGAAAATGGCCAATTTACTCACTCTGAGTTCTCAAAAAGGGTTTCTTCACCCCGGGAAGTTAATTAAATACCATTTGGAGGCATTTAATGTTCGAGCAAAAACGGCTGATTTTCGACAAAAGAGATAACACCCCCCCATTACGTCATGCTTCAGAAATGTGGAAAATGGTCCGTTTTCAAATGTTTTATTTTTGAACGTCAGTTCACATTTGTAGGTGGATCATCAGTGTTAGAGCTAAAATTAGCATGTTTAAAGTGATTTTCATGCTTCCAGGGGCTCGGGAAGTGAATTAAATACTATTTGGAGGCATTTAATGTTCAAGCAAAAACAGCTGATTTTTGACAAAAGAGATAACACCCCCCCATTACGTCATGCTTCAGAAATGTGGAAAATGGTCCGTTTTCAAATGTTTTATTTTTGAACGTCAGTTCACATTTGTAGGTGGATCATCAGTGTTAGAGCTAAAATTAGCATGTTTAAAGTGATTTTCATGATTCCAGGGGCCCTAAACACAAGATTTATGGAATTGTTAAAAGTGCATGAAAATGGCCAATTTACTCACTCTGAGTTCTCAAAAAGGGTTTCTTCACCCCGGGAAGTTAATTAAATACCATTTGGAGGCATTTAATGTTCGAGCAAAAACGGCTGATTTTCGACAAAAGAGATAACACCCCCCCATTACGTCATGCTTCAGAAATGTGGAAATGGTCCGTTTTCAAATGTTTTATTTTTGAACATCAGTTCACATTTGTAGGTGGATCATCAGTGTTAGAGCTAAAATTAGCATGTTTAAAGTGATTTTCATGCTTCCAGGGGCTCGGGAAGTGAATTAAATACTATTTGGAGGCATTTAATGTTCAATCAAAAACAGCTGATTTTTGACAAAAGAGATAACACCCCCCCATTACGTCATGCTTCAGAAATGTGGAAAATGGTCCGTTTTCAAATGTTTTATTTTTTAACCTCAGTTCACATTTGTAGGTGGATCATCAGTGTTAGAGCTAAAATTAGCATGTTTAAAGTGATTTTCATGCTTCCAGGGGCCCTAAACACAAGATTTATGGAATGGTTAAAAGTGCATGAAAATGGCCAATTTACTCACTCTGAGTTCTCAAAAAGGGTTTCTTCACCCCGGGAAGTTAATTAAATACCATTTGGAGGCATTTAATGTTCAAGCAAAAACTGCTGATTTTCGACAAAAGAGATAACACCCCCCCATTACGTCATGCTTCAGAAATGTGGAAAATGGTCAGTTTTCAAATGTTTTATTTTTGAACGTCAGTTCACATTTGTAGGTGGATCATCAGTGTTAGAGCTAAAATTAGCATGTTTAAAGTGATTTTCATGCTTCCAGGGGCTCGGGAAGTGAATTAAATACTATTTGGAGGCATTTAATGTTCAGTTAAAAACAGCTGATTTTTGACAAAAGAGATAACACCCCCCCATTACGTCATGCTTCAGATATGTGGAAAATGGTCCGTTTTCAAATGTTTTATTTTTGAACGTCAGTTCACATTTGTAGGTGGATCATCAGTGTTAGAGCTAAAATTAGCATGTTTAAAGTGATTTTCATGCTTCCAGGGGCCCTAAACACAAGATTTATGGAATGGTTAAAAGTGCATGAAAATGGCCAATTTACTCACTCTGAGTTCTCAAAAAGGGTTTCTTCACCCCGGGAAGTTAATTAAATACCATTTGGAGGCATTTAATGTTCGAGCAAAAACGGCTGATTTTCGACAAAAGAGATAACACCCCCCCATTACGTCATGCTTCAGAAATGTGGAAAATGGTCAGTTTTCAAATGTTTTATTTTTGAACGTCAGTTCACATTTGTAGGTGGATCATCAGTGTTAGAGCTAAAATTAGCATGTTTAAAGTGATTTTCATGCTTCCAGGGGCTCGGGAAGTGAATTAAATACTATTTGGAGGCATTTAATGTTCAAGCAAAAACAGCTGATTTTTGACAAAAGAGATAACACCCCCCCATTACGTCATGCTTCAGAAATGTGGAAAATGGTCCGTTTTCAAATGTTTTATTTTTTAACCTCAGTTCACATTTGTAGGTGGATCATCAGTGTTAGAGCTAAAATTAGCATGTTTAAAGTGATTTTCATGCTTCCAGGGGCCCTAAACACAAGATTTATGGAATGGTTAAAAGTGCATGAAAATGGCCAATTTACTCACTCTGAGTTCTCAAAAAGGGTTTCTTCACCCCGGGAAGTTAATTAAATACCATTTGGAGGCATTTAATGTTCGAGCAAAAACGGCTGATTTTCGACAAAAGAGATAACACCCCCCCATTACGTCATGCTTCAGAAATGTGGAAAATGGTCCGTTTTCAAATTTTTTATTTTTGAACGTCAGTTCACATTTGTAGGTGGATCATCAGTGTTAGAGCTAAAATTAGCATGTTTAAAGTGATTTTCATGCTTCCAGGGGCTCGGGAAGTGAATTAAATACAATTGGGAGGCATTTAATGTTCAATCAAAAACAGCTGATTTTTGACAAAAGAGATAACACCCCTCCATTACGTCATGCTTCAGAAATGTGGAAAATGGTCCGTTTTCAAATGTTTTATTTTTGAACATCAGTTCACATTTGTAGGTGGATCATCAGTGTTAGAGCTAAAATTAGCATGTTTAAAGTGATATTCATGCTTCCGGGGGCCCTAAACACAAGATTTATGGAATGGTTAAAAGTGCATGAAAATGGCCAATTTACTCACTCTAAGTTCTCAAAAAGTGTTTCTTCACCCCGGGAAGTTAATTAAATACCATTTGGAGGCATTTAATGTTCAAGCAGAAACGGCTGATTTTCGACAAAAGAGATAACACCCCCCCATTAAGTCATGCTTCAGAAATGTGGACAATGGTCCGCTTTCAAATGTTTTATTTTTGAACGTCAGTTCACATTTGTAGGTGGAGCATCAGTGTTAGAGCTAAAATTAGCATGTTTAAAGTGATTTTCATGCTTCCAGGGGCCCTAAACACAAGATTTATGGAATGGTTAAAAGTGCATGAAAATGGCCAATTTACTCACTCTGAGTTCTCAAAAAGGGTTTCTTCACCCCGGGAAGTTAATTAAATACCATTTGGAGGCATTTAATGTTCGAGCAAAAACGGCTGATTTTCGACAAAAGAGATAACACCCCCCCATTACGTCATGCTTCAGAAATGTGGAAAATGGTCGGTTTTCAAATGTTTTATTTTTGAACGTCAGTTCACATTTGTAGGTGGATCATCAGTGTTAGAGCTAAAATGAGCATGTTTAAAGTGATTTTCATGCTTCCAGGGGCTCGGGAAGTGAATTAAATACTATTTGGAGGCATTTAATGTTCAATCAAAAACAGCTGATTTTTGACAAAAGAGATAACACCCCCGCATTACGTCATGCTTCAGAAATGTGGAAAATGGTCAGTTTTCAAATGTTTTATTTTTGAACGTCAGTTCACATTTGTAGGTGGATCATCAGTGTTAGATCTAAAATTAGCATGTTTAAAGTGATTTTCATGCTTCCAGGGGCCCTAAACACAAGATTTATGGAATGGTTAAAAGTGCATGAAAATGGCCAATTTACTCACTCTGAGTTCTCAAAAAGGGTTTCTTCACCCCGGGAAGTTAATTAAATACCATTTGGAGGCATTTAATGTTCGAGCAAAAACAGCTGATTTTCGACAAAAGAGATAACACCCCCCCATTACGTCATGCTTCAGAAATGTGGAAAATGGTCCGTTTTCAAATGTTTTATTTTTGAACGTCAGTTCACATTTGTAGGTGGATCATCAGTGTTAGAGCTAAAATTAGCATGTTTAAAGTGATTTTCATGCTTCCAGGGGCTCGGGAAGTGAATTAAATACTATTTGGAGGCATTTAATGTTCAAGCAAAAACAGCTGATTTTTGACAAAAGAGATAACACCCCCCCATTACGTCATGCTTCAGAAATGTGGGAAATGGTCCGTTTTCAAATGTTTTATTTTTGAACGTCAGTTCACATTTGTAGGTGGATCATCAGTGTTAGAGCTAAAATTAGCATGTTTAAAGTGATTTTCATGCTTCCAGGGGCCCTAAACACAAGATTTATGGATGGTTAAAAGTCCATGAAAATGGCCAATTTACTCACTCTGAGTTCTCAAAAAGGGTTTCTTCACCCCGGGAAGTTAATTAAATACCATTTGGAGGCATTTAATGTTCGAGCAAAAACGGCCGATTTTCGACAAAAAAGATAACACCCCCCCCATTACGTCATGCTTCAGAAATGTGGAAAATGGTCCGTTTTCAAATTTTTTATTTTTGAACGTCAGTTCACATTTGTAGGTGGATCATCAGTGTTAGAGCTAAAATTAGCATGTTTAAAGTGATTTTCATGCTTCCAGGGGCTCGGGAAGTGAATTAAATACTATTTGGAGGCATTTAATGTTCAATCAAAAACAGCTGATTTTTGACAAAAGAGATAACACCCCCCCATTACGTCATGCTTCATAAATGTGGAAAATGGTCCGTTTTCAAATGTTTTATTTTTGAACGTCAGTTCACATTTGTAGGTGGATCATCAGTGTTAGAGCTAAAATTAGCATGTTTAAAGTGATATTCATGCTTCCGGGGGCCCTAAACACAAGATTTATGGAATGGTTAAAAGTGCATGAAAATGGCCAATTTACTCACTCTAAGTTCTCAAAAAGTGTTTCTTCACCCCGGGAAGTTAATTAAATACCATTTGGAGGCATTTAATGTTCAAGCAGAAACGGCTGATTTTCGACAAAAGAGATAACACCCCCCCCATTAAGTCATGCTTCAGAAATGTGGACAATGGTCCGTTTTCAAATGTTTTATTTTTGAACGTCAGTTCACATTTGTAGGTGGAGCATCAGTGTTAGAGCTAAAATTAGCATGTTTAAAGTGATTTTCATGCTTCCAGGGGCCCTAAACACAAGATTTATGGAATGGTTAAAAGTGCATGAAAATGGCCAATTTACTCACTCTGAGTTCTCAAAAAGGGTTTCTTCACCCCGGGAAGTTAATTAAATACCATTTGGAGGCATTTAATGTTCGAGCAAAAACGGCTGATTTTCGACAAAAGAGATAACACCCCCCCATTACGTCATGCTTCAGAAATGTGGAAAATGGTCGGTTTTCAAATGTTTTATTTTTGAACGTCAGTTCACATTTGTAGGTGGATCATCAGTGTTAGAGCTAAAATGAGCATGTTTAAAGTGATTTTCATGCTTCCAGGGGCTCGGGAAGTGAATTAAATACTATTTGGAGGCATTTAATGTTCAATCAAAAACAGCTGATTTTTGACAAAAGAGATAACACCCCCCCATTACGTCATGCTTCAGAAATGTGGAAAATGGTCAGTTTTCAAATGTTTTATTTTTGAACGTCAGTTCACATTTGTAGGTGGATCATCAGTGTTAGATCTAAAATTAGCATGTTTAAAGTGATTTTCATGCTTCCAGGGGCCCTAAACACAAGATTTATGGAATGGTTAAAAGTGCATGAAAATGGCCAATTTACTCACTCTGAGTTCTCAAAAAGGGTTTCTTCACCCCGGGAAGTTAATTAAATACCATTTGGAGGCATTTAATGTTCGAGCAAAAACAGCTGATTTTCGACAAAAGAGATAACACCCCCCCATTACGTCATGCTTCAGAAATGTGGAAAATGGTCCGTTTTCAAATGTTTTATTTTTGAACGTCAGTTCACATTTGTAGGTGGATCATCAGTGTTAGAGCTAAAATTAGCATGTTTAAAGTGATTTTCATGCTTCCAGGGGCTCGGGAAGTGAAGTAAATACTATTTGGAGGCATTTAATGTTCAAGCAAAAACAGCTGATTTTTGACAAAAGAGATAACACCCCCCCATTACGTCATGCTTCAGAAATGTGGGAAATGGTCCGTTTTCAAATGTTTTATTTTTGAACGTCAGTTCACATTTGTAGGTGGATCATCAGTGTTAGAGCTAAAATTAGCATGTTTAAAGTGATTTTCATGCTTCCAGGGGCCCTAAACACAAGATTTATGGATGGTTAAAAGTCCATGAAAATGGCCAATTTACTCACTCTGAGTTCTCAAAAAGGGTTTCTTCACCCCGGGAAGTTAATTAAATACCATTTGGAGGCATTTAATGTTCGAGCAAAAACGGCTGATTTTCGACAAAAAAGATAACACCCCCCCCATTACGTCATGCTTCAGAAATGTGGAAAATGGTCCGTTTTCAAATGTTTTATTTTTGAACGTCAGTTCACATTTGTAGGTGGATCATCAGTGTTAGAGCTAAAATTAGCATGTTTAAAGTGATTTTCATGCTTCCAGGGGCCCTAAACACAAGATTTATGGAATGGTTAAAAGTGCATGAAAATGGCCAATTTACTCACTCTGAGTTCTCAAAAAGTGTTTCTTCACCCCAGGAAGTTAATTAAATACCATTTGGAGGCATTTAATGTTCGAGCAGAAACGGCTGATTTTCGACAAAAGAGATAACACCCCCCCCATTAAGTCATGCTTCAGAAATGTGGAAAATGGTCCGTTTTCAAATGTTTCATTTTGGAACGTCAGTTCACATTTGTAGGTGGATCATCAGTGTTAGAGCTAAAATTAGCATGTTTATAGTGATGTTCATGCTTCCAGGGGCTCGGGAAGTGAATTAAATACTATTTGGAGGCATTTAATGTTCAATCAAAAACAGCTGATTTTTGACAAAAGAGATAACACCCCCCCATTACGTCATGCTTCAGAAATATGGAAAATGATCCGTTTTAAAATGTTTTATTTTTGAATGTCAGTTCACATTTGTAGGTGGATCATCAGTGTTGGAGCTAAAATTAGCATGTTTAAAGTGATTTTCATGCTTCCAGGGGCCCTAAACACAAGATTTATGGAATGGTTAAAAGTGCATGAAAATGGCCAATTTACTCACTCTGAGTTCTCAAAAAGGGTTTCTTCACCCCGGGAAGTTAATTAAATACCATTTGGAGGCATTTAATGTTCGAGCAAAAACTGCTGATTTTCGACAAAAGAGATAACACCCCCCCATTACGTCATGCTTCAGAAATGTGGAAAATGGTCCGTTTTCAAATGTTTTATTTTTGAACATCAGTTCACATTTGTAGGTGGATCATCAGTGTTAGAGCTAAAATTAGCATGTTTAAAGTGATTTTCATGCTTCCAGGGGCTCGGGAAGTGAATTAAATACTATTTGGAGGCATTTAATGTTCAATCAAAAACAGCTGATTTTTCACAAAAGAGATAACACACCCCCATTACGTCATGCTTCAGAAATGTGGAAAATGGTCCGTTTTCAAATGTTTTATTTTTGAACGTCAGTTCACATTTGTAGGTGGATCGTCAGTGTTAGAGCAAAAATTAGCATGTTTAAAGTGATTTTCATGCTTCCAGGGGCCCTAAACACAAGATTTATGGAATGGTTAAAAGTGCATGAAAATGGCCAATTTACTTACTCTGAGTTCTCAAAAAGGGTTTCTTCACCCCGGGAAGTTAATTAAATACCATTTGGAGGCATTTAATGTTCGAGCAAAAACGGCTGATTTTCGACAAAAGAGATAACACCCCCCCATTACGTCATGCTTCAGAAATGTGGAAAATGGTCCGTTTTCAAATGTTTTATTTTTGAACGTCAGTTCACATTTGTAGGTGGATCATCAGTGTTAGAGCTAAAATTAGCATGTTTAAAGTGATTTTCATGCTTCCAGGGGCTCGGGAAGTGAATTAAATACTATTTGGAGGCATTTAATGTTCAAGCAAAAACAGCTGATTTTTGACAAAAGAGATAACACCCCCCCATTACGTCATGCCTCAGAAATGTGGAAAATGGTCCGTTTTCAAATGTTTTATTTTTGAACGTCAGTTCACATTTGTAGGTGGATCATCAGTGTTAGAGCTAAAATTAGCATGTTTAAAGTGATTTTCATGCTTCCAGGGGCCCTAAACACAAGATGTATGGAATGGTTAAAAGTGCATGAAAATGGCCAATTTACTCACTCTGAGTTCTCAAAAAGGGTTTCTTCACCCCGGGAAGTTAATTAAATACCATTTGGAGGCATTTAATGTTCGAGCAAAAACAGCTGATTTTCGACAAAAGAGATAACACCCCCCCATTACGTCATGCTTCAGAAATGTGGAAAATGGTCCGTTTTCAAATGTTTTATTTTTGAACATCAGTTCACATTTGTAGGTGGATCATCAGTGTTAGAGCTAAAATTAGCATGTTTAAAGTGATTTTCATGCTTCCAGGGGCTCGGGAAGTGAATTAAATACTATTTGGAGGCATATAATGTTCAATCAAAAACAGCTGATTTTTGACAAAAGAGATAACACCCCCCCATTACGTCATGCTTCAGAAATGTGGAAAATGGTCCGTTTTCAAATGTTTTATTTTTTAACGTCAGTTCACATTTGTAGGTGGATCATCAGTGTTAGAGCTAAAATTAGCATGTTTAAAGTGATTTTCATGCTTCCAGGGGCCCTAAACACAAGATTTAAGGAATGGTTAAAAGTGCATGAATGGGGCCAATTTACTCACTCTGAGTTCTCAAAAAGGGTTTCTTCACCCCGGGAAGTTAATTAAATACCATTTGGAGGCATTTAATGTTCGAGCAAAAACGGCTGATTTTCGACAAAAGAGATAACACCCCCCCCATTACGTCATGCTTCAGAAATGTGGAAAATGGTCCGTTTTCAAATGTTTTATTTTTGAACGTCAGTTCACATTTGTAGGTGGATCATCAGTGTTAGAGCTAAAATTAGCATGTTTAAAGTGATTTTCATGCTTCCAGGGGCTCGGGAAGTGAATTAAATACTATTTGGAGGCATTTAATGTTCAATCAAAAACAGCTGATTTTTAACAAAAGAGATAACACCCCCCCATTACGTCATGCTTCAGAAATGTGGAAAATGGTCCGTTTTCAAATGTTTTATTTTTGAACGTCAGTTCACATTTGTAGGTGGATCATCAGTGTTAGAGCTAAAATTAGCATGTTTAAAGTGATTTTCATGCTTCCAGGGGCCCTAAACACAAGACTTATGGAATGGTTAAAAGTGCATGAAAATGGCCAATTTACTCACTCTGAGTTCTCAAAAAGTGTTTCTTCACCCCGGGAAGTTAATTAAATGCCATTTGGAGGCATTTAATGTTCGAGCAGAAACGGCTGATTTTCGACAAAAGAGATAACACCCCCCCCCATTAAGTCATGCTTCAGAAATGTGGAAAATGGTCCGTTTTCAAATGTTTTATTTTGGAACGTCAGTTCACATTTGTAGGTGGATCATCAGTGTTAGAGCTAAAATTAGCATGTTTATATTGATGTTCATGCTTCCAGGGGCTCGGGAAGTGAATTAAATACTATTTGGAGGCATTTAATGTTCAATCAAAAACAGCTGATTTTTGACAAAAGAGATAACACCCCCCCATTACGTCATGCTTCAGAAATGTGGAAAATGGTCCATTTTAAAATGTTTTATTTTTGAATGTCAGTTCACATTTGTAGGTGGATCATCAGTGTTAGAGCTAAAATTAGCATGTTTAAAGTGATTTTCATGCTTCCAGGGGCTCGGGAAGTGAATTAAATACTATTTGGAGGCATTTAATGTTCAATCAAAAACAGCTGATTTTTAACAAAAGAGATAACACCCCCCCATTACGTCATGCTTCAGAAATGTGGAAAATGGTCCGTTTTCAAATGTTTTATTTTTGAACGTCAGTTCACATTTGTAGGTGGATCATCAGTGTTAGAGCTAAAATTAGCATGTTTAAAGTGATTTTCATGCTTCCAGGGGCCCTAAACACAAGATTTATGGAATGGTTAAAAGTGCATGAAAATGGCCAATTTACTCACTCTGAGTTCTCAAAAAGTGTTTCTTCACCCCGGGAAGTTAATTAAATACCATTTGGAGGCATTTAATGTTCGAGCAGAAACGGCTGATTTTCGACAAAAGAGATAACACCCCCCCCATTAAGTCATGCTTCAGAAATGTGGAAAATGGTCCGTTTTCAAATGTTTTATTTTGGAACGTCAGTTCACATTTGTAGGTGGATCATCAGTGTTAGAGCTAAAATTAGCATGTTTATATTGATGTTCATGCTTCCAGGGGCTCGGGAAGTGAATTAAATACTATTTGGAGGCATTTAATGTTCAATCAAAAACAGCTGATTTTTGACAAAAGAGATAACACCCCCCCATTACGTCATGCTTCAGAAATGTGGAAAATGGTCCATTTTAAAATGTTTTATTTTTGAATGTCAGTTCACATTTGTAGGTGGATCATCAGTGTTGGAGCTAAAATTAGCATGTTTAAAGTGATTTTCATGCTTCCAGGGGCCCTAAACACAAGATTTATGGAATGGTTAAAAGTGCATGAAAATGGCCAATTTACTCACTCTGAGTTCTCAAAAAGGGTTTCTTCACCCCGGGAAGTTAATTAAATACCATTTGGAGGCATTTAATGTTCGAGCAAAAACGGCTGATTTTTGACAAAAGAGATAACACCCCCCATTACGTCATGCTTCAGAAATGTGGAAAATGGTCCGTTTTCAAATGTTTTATTTTTGAACGTCAGTTCACATTTGTAGGTGGATCATCAGTGTTAGAGCTAAAATTAGCATGTTTAAAGTGATTTTCATGCTTCCAGGGGCCCTAAACACAAGATTTATGGAATGGTTAAAAGTGCATGAAAATGGCCAATTTACTCACTCTGAGTTCTCAAAAAGGGTTTCTTCACCCCGGGAAGTTAATTAAATACCATTTGGAGGCATTTAATGTTCGAGCAAAAACGGCTGATTTTCGACAAAAGAGATAACACCCCCCCATTACGTCATGCTTCAGAAATGTGGAAAATGGTCCGTTTTCAAATGTTTTATTTTTGAACGTCAGTTCACATTTGTAGGTGGATCATCAGTGTTAGAGCTAAAATTAGCATGTTTAAAGTGATTTTCATGCTTCCAGGGGCTCGGGAAGTGAATTAAATACTATTTGGAGGCATTTAATGTTCAAGCAAAAACAGCTGATTTTTGACAGAAGAGATAACACCCCCCCATTACGTCATGCTTCAGAAATGTGGAAAATGGTCCGTTTTCAAATGTTTTATTTTTGAACGTCAGTTCACATTTGTAGGTGGATCATCAGTGTTAGAGCTAAAATTAGCATGTTTAAAGTGATTTTCATGATTCCAGGGGCCCTAAACACAAGATTTATGGAATGGTTAAAAGTGCATGAAAATGGCCAATTTACTCACTCTGAGTTCTCAAAAAGGGTTTCTTCACCCTGGGAAGTTAATTAAATACCATTTGGAGGCATTTAATGTTCGAGCAAAAACGGCTGATTTTCGACAAAAGAGATAACACGCCCCCATTACGTCATGCTTCAGAAATGTGGAAAATGGTCCGTTTTCAAATGTTTTATTTTTGAACATCAGTTCACATTTGTAGGTGGATCATCAGTGTTAGAGCTAAAATTAGCATGTTTAAAGTGATTTTCATGCTTCCAGGGGCTCGGGAAGTGAATTAAATACTATTTGGAGGCATTTAATGTTCAATCAAAAACAGCTGATTTTTGACAAAAGGGATAACACCCCCCCATTACGTCATGCTTCAGAAATGTGGAAAATGGTCAGTTTTCAAATGTTTTATTTTTGAACGTCAGTTCACATTTGTAGGTGGATCATCAGTGTTAGAGCTAAAATTAGCATGTTTAAAGTGATTTTCATGCTTCCAGGGGCTCGGGAAGTGAATTAAATACTATTTGGAGGCATTTAATGTTCAGTTAAAAACAGCTGATTTTTGACAAAAGAGATAACACCCCCCCATTACGTCATGCTTCAGAAATGTGGAAAATGGTCCGTTTTCAAATGTTTTATTTTTGAACGTCAGTTCACATTTGTAGGTGGATCATCAGTGTTAGAGCTAAAATTAGCATGTTTAAAGTGATTTTCATGCTTCCAGGGGCCCTAAACACAAGATTTATGGAATGGTTAAAAGTGCATGAAAATGGCCAATTTACTCACTCTGAGTTCTCAAAAAGGGTTTCTTCACCCCGGGAAGTTAATTAAATACCATTTGGAGGCATTTAATGTTCGAGCAAAAACGGCTGATTTTCGACAAAAGAGATAACACCCCCCCATTACGTCATGCTTCAGAAATGTGGAAAATGGTCAGTTTTCAAATGTTTTATTTTTGAACGTCAGTTCACATTTGTAGGTGGATCATCAGTGTTAGAGCTAAAATTAGCATGTTTAAAGTGATTTTCATGCTTCCAGGGGCTCGGGAAGTGAATTAAATACTATTTGGAGGCATTTAATGTTCAAGCAAAAACAGCTGATTTTTGACAAAAGAGATAACACCCCCCCATTACGTCATGCTTCAGAAATGTGGAAAATGGTCCGTTTTCAAATGTTTTATTTTTTAACCTCAGTTCACATTTGTAGGTGGATCATCAGTGTTAGAGCTAAAATTAGCATGTTTAAAGTGATTTTCATGCTTCCAGGAGCCCTAAACACAAGATTTATGGAATGGTTAAAAGTGCATGAAAATGGCCAATTTACTCACTCTGAGTTCTCAAAAAGGGTTTCTTCACCCCGGGAAGTTAATTAAATACCATTTGGAGGCATTTAATGTTCGAGCAAAAACGGCTGATTTTCGACAAAAGAGATAACACCCCCCCATTACGTCATGCTTCAGAAATGTGGAAAATGGTCCGTTTTCAAATTTTTTATTTTTGAACGTCAGTTCACATTTGTAGGTGGATCATCAGTGTTAGAGCTAAAATTAGCATGTTTAAAGTGATTTTCATGCTTCCAGGGGCTCGGGAAGTGAATTAAATACTATTTGGAGGCATTTAATGTTCAATCAAAAACAGCTGATTTTTGACAAAAGAGATAACACCCCCCCATTACGTCATGCTTCAGAAATGTGGAAAATGGTCCGTTTTCAAATGTTTTATTTTTGAACGTCAGTTCACATTTGTAGGTGGATCATCAGTGTTAGAGCTAAAATTAGCATGTTTAAAGTGATATTCATGCTTCCGGGGGCCCTAAACACAAGATTTATGGAATGGTTAAAAGTGCATGAAAATGGCCAATTTACTCACTCTAAGTTCTCAAAAAGTGTTTCTTCACCCCGGGAAGTTAATTAAATACCATTTGGAGGCATTTAATGTTCAAGCAGAAACGGCTGATTTTCGACAAAAGAGATAACACACCCCCCCATTAAGTCATGCTTCAGAAATGTGGACAATGGTCCGTTTTCAAATGTTTTATTTTTGAACGTCAGTTCACATTTGTAGGTGGAGCATCAGTGTTAGAGCTAAAATTAGCATGTTTAAAGTGATTTTCATGCTTCCAGGGGCCCTAAACACAAGATTTATGGAATGGTTAAAAGTGCATGAAAATGGCCAATTTACTCACTCTGAGTTCTCAAAAAGGGTTTCTTCACCCCGGGAAGTTAATTAAATACCATTTGGAGGCATTTAATGTTCGAGCAAAAACGGCTGATTTTCGACAAAAGAGATAACACCCCCCCATTACGTCATGCTTCAGAAATGTGGAAAATGGTCGGTTTTCAAATGTTTTATTTTTGAACGTCAGTTCACATTTGTAGGTGGATCATCAGTGTTAGAGCTAAAATGAGCATGTTTAAAGTGATTTTAATGCTTCCAGGGGCTCGGGAAGTGAATTAAATACTATTTGGAGGCATTTAATGTTCAATCAAAAACAGCTGATTTTTGACAAAAGAGATAACACCCCCCCATTACGTCATGCTTCAGAAATGTGGAAAATGGTCAGTTTTCAAATGTTTTATTTTTGAACGTCAGTTCACATTTGTAGGTGGATCATCAGTGTTAGATCTAAAATTAGCATGTTTAAAGTGATTTTCATGCTTCCAGGGGCCCTAAACACAAGATTTATGGAATGGTTAAAAGTGCATGAAAATGGCCAATTTACTCACTCTGAGTTCTCAAAAAGGGTTTCTTCACCCCGGGAAGTTAATTAAATACCATTTGGAGGCATTTAATGTTCGAGCAAAAACAGCTGATTTTCGACAAAAGAGATAACACCCCCCCATTACGTCATGCTTCAGAAATGTGGAAAATGGTCCGTTTTCAAATGTTTTATTTTTGAACGTCAGTTCACATTTGTAGGTGGATCATCAGTGTTAGAGCTAAAATTAGCATGTTTAAAGTGATTTTCATGCTTCCAGGGGCTTGGGAAGTGAATTAAATACTATTTGGAGGCATTTAATGTTCAAGCAAAAACAGCTGATTTTTGACAAAAGAGATAACACCCCCCCATTACGTCATGCTTCAGAAATGTGGGAAATGGTCCGTTTTCAAATGTTTTATTTTTGAACGTCAGTTCACATTTGTAGGTGGATCATCAGTGTTAGAGCTAAAATTAGCATGTTTAAAGTGATTTTCATGCTTCCAGGGGCCCTAAACACAAGATTTATGGATGGTTAAAAGTCCATGAAAATGGCCAATTTACTCACTCTGAGTTCTCAAAAAGGGTTTCTTCACCCCGGGAAGTTAATTAAATACCATTTGGAGGCATTTAATGTTCGAGCAAAAACGGCTGATTTTCGACAAAAGAGATAACACCCCCCCCCATTACGTCATGCTTCAGAAATGTGGAAAATGGTCCGTTTTCAAATGTTTTATTTTTGAACGTCAGTTCACATTTGTAGGTGGATCATCAGTGTTAGAGCTAAAATTAGCATGTTTAAAGTGATTTTCATGCTTCCAGGGGCTCGGGAAGTGAATTAAATACTATTTGGAGGCATTTAATGTTCAATCAAAAACAGCTGATTTTTAACAAAAGAGATAACACCCCCCATTACGTCATGCTTCAGAAATGTGGAAAATGGTCCGTTTTCAAATGTTTTATTTTTGAACGTCAGTTCACATTTGTAGGTGGATCATCAGTGTTAGAGCTAAAATTAGCATGTTTAAAGTGATTTTCATGCTTCCAGGGGCCCTAAACACAAGATTTATGGAATGGTTAAAAGTGCATGAAAATGGCCAATTTACTCACTCTGAGTTCTCAAAAAGTGTTTCTTCACCCCGGGAAGTTAATTAAATACCATTTGGAGGCATTTAATGTTCGAGCAGAAACGGCTGATTTTCGACAAAAGAGATAACACCCCCCCCATTAAGTCATGCTTCAGAAATGTGGAAAATGGTCCGTTTTCAAATGTTTTATTTTGGAACTTCAGTTCACATTTGTAGGTGGATCATCAGTGTTAGAGCTAAAATTAGCATGTTTATAGTGATGTTCATGCTTCCAGGGGCTCGGGAAGTGAATTAAATACTATTTGGAGGCATTTAATGTTCAATCAAAAACAGCTGATTTTTGACAAAAGAGATAACACCCCCCCCATTACGTCATGCTTCAGAAATGTGGAAAATGGTCCGTTTTAAAATGTTTTATTTTTGAATGTCAGTTCACATTTGTAGGTGGATCATCAGTGTTGGAGCTAAAATTAGCATGTTTAAAGTGATTTTCATGCTTCCAGGGGCCCTAAACACAAGATTTATGGAATGGTTAAAAGTGCATGAAAATGGCCAATTTACTCACTCTGAGTTCTCAAAAAGGGTTTCTTCACCCCGGGAAGTTAATTAAATACCATTTGGAGGCATTTAATGTTCGAGCAAAAACTGCTGATTTTCGACAAAAGAGATAACACCCCCCCATTACGTCATGCTTCAGAAAAGTGGAAAATGGTCCGTTTTCAAATGTTTTATTTTTGAACATCAGTTCACATTTGTAGGTGGATCATCAGTGTTAGAGCTAAAATTAGCATGTTTAAAGTGATTTTCATGCTTCCAGGGGCTCGGGAAGTGAATTAAATACTATTTGGAGGCATTTAATGTTCAATCAAAAACAGCTGATTTTTCACAAAAGAGATAACACCCCCCCATTACGTCATGCTTCAGAAATGTGGAAAATGGTCCGTTTTCAAATGTTTTATTTTTGAACGTCAGTTCACATTTGTAGGTGGATCGTCAGTGTTAGAGCAAAAATTAGCATGTTTAAAGTGATTTTCATGCTTCCAGGGGCCCTAAACACAAGATTTATGGAATGGTTAAAAGTGCATGAAAATGGCCAATTTACTTACTCTGAGTTCTCAAAAAGGGTTTCTTCACCCCGGGAAGTTAATTAAATACCATTTGGAGGCATTTAATGTTCGAGCAAAAACGGCTGATTTTCGACAAAAGAGATAACACCCCCCCATTACGTCATGCTTCAGAAATGTGGAAAATGGTCCGTTTTCAAATGTTTTATTTTTGAACGTCAGTTCACATTTGTAGGTGGATCATCAGTGTTAGAGCTAAAATTAGCATGTTTAAAGTGATTTTCATGCTTCCAGGGGCTTGGGAAGTGAATTAAATACTATTTGGAGGCATTTAATGTTCAAGCAAAAACAGCTGATTTTTGACAAAAGAGATAACACCCCCCCATTACGTCATGCTTCAGAAATGTGGAAAATGGTCCGTTTTCAAATGTTTTATTTTTGAACGTCAGTTCACATTTGTAGGTGGATCATCAGTGTTAGAGCTAAAATTAGCATGTTTAAAGTGATTTTCATGCTTCCAGGGGCCCTAAACACAAGATTTATGGAATGGTTAAAAGTGCATGAAAATGGCCAATTTACTCACTCTGAGTTCTCAAAAAGGGTTTCTTCACCCCGGGAAGTTAATTAAATACCATTTGGAGGCATTTAATGTTCGAGCAAAAACAGCTGATTTTCGACAAAAGAGATAACACCCCCCCATTACGTCATGCTTCAGAAATGTGGAAAATGGTCCGTTTTCAAATGTTTTATTTTTGAACATCAGTTCACATTTGTAGGTGGATCATCAGTGTTAGAGCTAAAATTAGCATGTTTAAAGTGATTTTCATGCTTCCAGGGGCTCGGGAAGTGAATTAAATACTATTTGGAGGCATATAATGTTCAATCAAAAACAGCTGATTTTTGACAAAAGAGATAACACCCCCCCATTACGTCATGCTTCAGAAATGTGGAAAATGGTCCGTTTTCAAATGTTTTATTTTTTAACGTCAGTTCACATTTGTAGGTGGATCATCAGTGTTAGAGCTAAAATTAGCATGTTTAAAGTGATTTTCATGCTTCCAGGGGCCCTAAACACAAGATTTAAGGAAAGGTTAAAAGTGCATGAATGGGGCCAATTTACTCACTCTGAGTTCTCAAAAAGGGTTTCTTCACCCCGGGAAGTTAATTAAATACCATTTGGAGGCATTTAATGTTCGAGCAAAAACGGCTGATTTTCGACAAAAGAGATAACACCCCCCCATTACGTCATGCTTCAGAAATGTGGAAAATGGTCCGTTTTCAAATGTTTTATTTTTGAACGTCAGTTCACATTTGTAGGTGGATCATCAGTGTTAGAGCTAAAATTAGCATGTTTAAAGTGATTTTCATGCTTCCAGGGGCTCGGGAAGTGAATTAAATACTATTTGGAGGCATTTAATGTTCAATCAAAAACAGCTGATTTTTAACAAAAGAGATAACACCCCCCCATTACGTCATGCTTCAGAAATGTGGAAAATGGTCCGTTTTCAAATGTTTTATTTTTGAACGTCAGTTCACATTTGTAGGTGGATCATCAGTGTTAGAGCTAAAATTAGCATGTTTAAAGTGATTTTCATGCTTCCAGTGGCCCTAAACACAAGATTTATGGAATGGTTAAAAGTGCATGAAAATGGCCAATTTACTCACTCTGAGTTCTCAAAAAGTGTTTCTTCACCCCGGGAAGTTAATTAAATACCATTTGGAGGCATTTAATGTTCGAGCAGAAACGGCTGATTTTCGACAAAAGAGATAACACCCCCCCCCATTAAGTCATGCTTCAGAAATGTGGAAAATGGTCCGTTTTCAAATGTTTTATTTTGGAACGTCAGTTCACATTTGTAGGTGGATCATCAGTGTTAGAGCTAAAATTAGCATGTTTATATTGATGTTCATGCTTCCAGGGGCTCGGGAAGTGAATTAAATACTATTTGGAGGCATTTAATGTTCAATCAAAAACAGCTGATTTTTGACAAAAGAGATAACACCCCCCCATTACGTCATGCTTCAGAAATGTGGAAAATGGTCCATTTTAAAATGTTTTATTTTTGAATGTCAGTTCACATTTGTAGGTGGATCATCAGTGTTGGAGCTAAAATTAGCATGTTTAAAGTGATTTTCATGCTTCCACGGGCCCTAAACACAAGATTTATGGAATGGTTAAAAGTGCATGAAAATGGCCAATTTACTCACTCTGAGTTCTCAAAAAGGGTTTCTTCACCCCGGGAAGTTAATTAAATACCATTTGGAGGCATTTAATGTTCGAGCAAAAACGGCTGATTTTCGACAAAAGAGATAACACCCCCCCCATTACGTCATGCTTCAGAAATGTGGAAAATGGTCCGTTTTCAAATGTTTTATTTTTGAACGTCAGTTCACATTTGTAGGTGGATCATCAGTGTTAGAGCTAAAATTAGCATGTTTAAAGTGATGTTCATGCTTCCAGGGGCTCGGGAAGTGAATTAAATACTATTTGGAGGCATTTAATGTTCAAACAACAACAGCTGATTTTTGACAAAAGAGTTAACACCCCCCCATTACGTCATGCTTCAGAAATGTGGAAAATGGTCCGTTTTAAAATGTTTTATTTTTGAATGTCAGTTCACATTTGTAGGTGGATCATCAGTGTTAGAGCTAAAATTAGCATGTTTAAAGTGATATTCATGCTTCCGGGGGCCCTAAACACAAGATTTATGGAATGGTTAAAAGTGCATGAAAATGGCCAATTTACTCACTCTAAGTTCTCAAAAAGTGTTTCTTCACCCCGGGAAGTTAATTAAATACCATTTGGAGGCATTTAATGTTCAAGCAGAAACGGCTGATTTTCGACAAAAGAGATAACACCCCCCCCATTAAGTCATGCTTCAGAAATGTGGACAATGGTCCGTTTTCAAATGTTTTATTTTTGAACGTCAGTTCACATTTGTAGGTGGAGCAGCAGTGTTAGAGCTAAAATTAGCATGTTTAAAGTGATTTTCATGCTTCCAGGGGCCCTAAACACAAGATTTATGGAATGGTTAAAAGTGCATGAAAATGGCCAATTTACTCACTCTGAGTTCTCAAAAAGGGTTTCTTCACCCCGGGAAGTTAATTAAATACCATTTGGAGGCATTTAATGTTCGAGCAAAAACGGCTGATTTTCGACAAAAGAGATAACACCCCCCCATTACGTCATGCTTCAGAAATGTGGAAAATGGTCGGTTTTCAAATGTTTTATTTTTGAACGTCAGTTCACATTTGTAGGTGGATCATCAGTGTTAGAGCTAAAATGAGCATGTTTAAAGTGATTTTCATGCTTCCAGGGGCTCGGGAAGTGAATTAAATACTATTTGGAGGCATTTAATGTTCAATCAAAAACAGCTGATTTTTGACAAAAGAGATAACACCCCCCCATTACGTCATGCTTCAGAAATGTGGAAAATGGTCAGTTTTCAAATGTTTTATTTTTGAACGTCAGTTCACATTTGTAGGTGGATCATCAGTGTTAGATCTAAAATTAGCATGTTTAAAGTGATTTTCATGCTTCCAAGGGCCCTAAACACAAGATTTATGGAATGGTTAAAAGTGCATGAAAATGGCCAATTTACTCACTCTGAGTTCTCAAAAAGGGTTTCTTCACCCCGGGAAGTTAATTAAATACCATTTGGAGGCATTTAATGTTCGAGCAAAAACAGCTGATTTTCGACAAAAGAGATAACACCCCCCCCATTACGTCATGCTTCAGAAATGTGGAAAATGGTCCGTTTTCAAATGTTTTATTTTTGAACGTCAGTTCACATTTGTAGGTGGATCATCAGTGTTAGAGCTAAAATTAGCATGTTTAAAGTGATTTTCATGCTTCCAGGGGCTCGGGAAGTGAATTAAATACTATTTGGAGGCATTTAATGTTCAAGCAAAAACAGCTGATTTTTGACAAAAGAGATAACACCCCCCCATTACGTCATGCTTCAGAAATGTGGGAAATGGTCCGTTTTCAAATGTTTTATTTTTGAACGTCAGTTCACATTTGTAGGTGGATCATCAGTGTTAGAGCTAAAATTAGCATGTTTAAAGTGATTTTCATGCTTCCAGGGGCCCTAAACACAAGATTTATGGATGGTTAAAAGTCCATGAAAATGGCCAATTTACTCACTCTGAGTTCTCAAAAAGGGTTTCTTCACCCCGGGAAGTTAATTAAATACCATTTGGAGGCATTTAATGTTCGAGCAAAAACGGCTGATTTTCGACAAAAGAGATAACACCCCCCATTACGTCATGCTTCAGAAATGTGGAAAATGGTCCGTTTTCAAATGTTTTATTTTGGAACGTCAGTTCACATTTGTAGGTGGATCATCAGTGTTAGAGCTAAAATTAGCATGTTTATAGTGATGTTCATGCTTCCAGGGGCTCGGGAAGTGAATTAAATACTATTTGGAGGCATTTAATGTTCAAACAACAACAGCTGATTTTTGACAAAAGAGTTAACACCCCCCCATTACGTCATGCTTCAGAAATGTGGAAAATGGTCCGTTTTAAAATGTTTTATTTTTGAATGTCAGTTCACATTTGTAGGTGGATCATCAGTGTTAGAGCTAAAATTAGCATGTTTAAAGTGATATTCATGCTTCCGGGGGCCCTAAACACAAGATTTATGGAATGGTTAAAAGTGCATGAAAATGGCCAATTTACTCACTCTAAGTTCTCAAAAAGTGTTTCTTCACCCCGGGAAGTTAATTAAATACCATTTGGAGGCATTTAATGTTCAAGCAGAAACGGCTGATTTTCGACAAAAGAGATAACACCCCCCCCATTAAGTCATGCTTCAGAAATGTGGACAATGGTCCGTTTTCAAATGTTTTATTTTTGAACGTCAGTTCACATTTGTAGGTGGAGCAGCAGTGTTAGAGCTAAAATTAGCATGTTTAAAGTGATTTTCATGCTTCCAGGGGCCCTAAACACAAGATTTATGGAATGGTTAAAAGTGCATGAAAATGGCCAATTTACTCACTCTGAGTTCTCAAAAAGGGTTTCTTCACCCCGGGAAGTTAATTAAATACCATTTGGAGGCATTTAATGTTCGAGCAAAAACGGCTGATTTTCGACAAAAGAGATAACACCCCCCCATTACGTCATGCTTCAGAAATGTGGAAAATGGTCGGTTTTCAAATGTTTTATTTTTGAACGTCAGTTCACATTTGTAGGTGGATCATCAGTGTTAGAGCTAAAATGAGCATGTTTAAAGTGATTTTCATGCTTCCAGGGGCTCGGGAAGTGAATTAAATACTATTTGGAGGCATTTAATGTTCAATCAAAAACAGCTGATTTTTGACAAAAGAGATAACACCCCCCCATTACGTCATGCTTCAGAAATGTGGAAAATGGTCAGTTTTCAAATGTTTTATTTTTGAACGTCAGTTCACATTTGTAGGTGGATCATCAGTGTTAGATCTAAAATTAGCATGTTTAAAGTGATTTTCATGCTTCCAAGGGCCCTAAACACAAGATTTATGGAATGGTTAAAAGTGCATGAAAATGGCCAATTTACTCACTCTGAGTTCTCAAAAAGGGTTTCTTCACCCCGGGAAGTTAATTAAATACCATTTGGAGGCATTTAATGTTCGAGCAAAAACAGCTGATTTTCGACAAAAGAGATAACACCCCCCCATTACGTCATGCTTCAGAAATGTGGAAAATGGTCCGTTTTCAAATGTTTTATTTTTGAACGTCAGTTCACATTTGTAGGTGGATCATCAGTGTTAGAGCTAAAATTAGCATGTTTAAAGTGATTTTCATGCTTCCAGGGGCTCGGGAAGTGAATTAAATACTATTTGGAGGCATTTAATGTTCAAGCAAAAACAGCTGATTTTTGACAAAAGAGATAACACCCCCCCATTACGTCATGCTTCAGAAATGTGGGAAATGGTCCGTTTTCAAATGTTTTATTTTTGAACGTCAGTTCACATTTGTAGGTGGATCATCAGTGTTAGAGCTAAAATTAGCATGTTTAAAGTGATTTTCATGCTTCCAGGGGCCCTAAACACAAGATTTATGGATGGTTAAAAGTCCATGAAAATGGCCAATTTACTCACTCTGAGTTCTCAAAAAGGGTTTCTTCACCCCGGGAAGTTAATTAAATACCATTTGGAGGCATTTAATGTTCGAGCAAAAACGGCTGATTTTCGACAAAAGAGATAACACCCCCCCCATTACGTCATGCTTCAGAAATGTGGAAAATGGTCCGTTTTCAAATGTTTTATTTTTGAACGTCAGTTCACATTTGTAGGTGGATCATCAGTGTTAGAGCTAAAATTAGCATGTTTAAAGTGATTTTCATGCTTCCAGGGGCTCGGGAAGTGAATTAAATACTATTTGGAGGCATTTAATGTTCAATCAAAAACAGCTGATTTTTAACAAAAGAGATAACACCCCCCCATTACGTCATGCTTCAGAAATGTGGAAAATGGTCCGTTTTCAAATGTTTTATTTTTGAACGTCAGTTCACATTTGTAGGTGGATCATCAGTGTTAGAGCTAAAATTAGCATGTTTAAAGTGATTTTCATGCTTCCAGGGGCCCTAAACACAAGATTTATGGAATGGTTAAAAGTGCATGAAAATGGCCAATTTACTCACTCTGAGTTCTCAAAAAGTGTTTCTTCACCCCGGGAAGTTAATTAAATACCATTTGGAGGCATTTAATGTTCGAGCAGAAACGGCTGATTTTCGACAAAAGAGATAACACCCCCCCCATTAAGTCATGCTTCAGAAATGTGGAAAATGGTCCGTTTTCAAATGTTTTATTTTGGAACGTCAGTTCACATTTGTAGGTGGATCATCAGTGTTAGAGCTAAAATTAGCATGTTTATAGTGATGTTCATGCTTCCAGGGGCTCGGGAAGTGAATTAAATACTATTTGGAGGCATTTAATGTTCAATCAAAAACAGCTGATTTTTGACAAAAGAGATAACACCCCCCCATTACGTCATGCTTCAGAAATGTGGAAAATGGTCCGTTTTAAAATGTTTTATTTTTGAATGTCAGTTCACATTTGTAGGTGGATCATCAGTGTTGGAGCTAAAATTAGCATGTTTAAAGTGATTTTCATGCTTCCAGGGGCCCTAAACACAAGATTTATGGAATGGTTAAAAGTGCATGAAAATGGCCAATTTACTCACTCTGAGTTCTCAAAAAGGGTTTCTTCACCCCGGGAAGTTAATTAAATACCATTTGGAGGCATTTAATGTTCGAGCAAAAACTGCTGATTTTCGACAAAAGAGATAACACCCCCCCATTACGTCATGCTTCAGAAATGTGGAAAATGGTCCGTTTTCAAATGTTTTATTTTTGAACATCAGTTCACATTTGTACGTGGATCATCAGTGTTAGAGCTAAAATTAGCATGTTTAAAGTGATTTTCATGCTTCCAGGGGCTCGGGAAGTGAATTAAATACTATTTGGAGGCATTTAATGTTCAATCAAAAACAGCTGATTTTTCACAAAAGAGATAACACCCCCCCATTACGTCATGCTTCAGAAATGTGGAAAATGGTCCGTTTTCAAATGTTTTATTTTTGAACGTCAGTTCACATTTGTAGGTGGATCGTCAGTGTTAGAGCAAAAATTAGCATGTTTAAAGTGATTTTCATGCTTCCAGGGGCCCTAAACACAAGATTTATGGAATGGTTAAAAGTGCATGAAAATGGCCAATTTACTTACTCTGAGTTCTCAAAAAGGGTTTCTTCACCCCGGGAAGTTAATTAAATACCATTTGGAGGCATTTAATGTTCGAGCAAAAACGGCTGATTTTCGACAAAAGAGATAACACCCCCCCATTACGTCATGCTTCAGAAATGTGGAAAATGGTCCGTTTTCAAATGTTTTATTTTTGAACATCAGTTCACATTTGTAGGTGGATCATCAGTGTTAGAGCTAAAATTAGCATGTTTAAAGTGATTTTCATGCTTCCAGGGGCTCGGGAAGTGAATTAAATACTATTTGGAGGCATATAATGTTCAATCAAAAACAGCTGATTTTTGACAAAAGAGATAACACCCCCCCATTACGTCATGCTTCAGAAATGTGGAAAATGGTCCGTTTTCAAATGTTTTATTTTTTAACGTCAGTTCACATTTGTAGGTGGATCATCAGTGTTAGAGCTAAAATTAGCATGTTTAAAGTGATTTTCATGCTTCCAGGGGCCCTAAACACAAGATTTAAGGAAAGGTTAAAAGTGCATGAATGGGGCCAATTTACTCACTCTGAGTTCTCAAAAAGGGTTTCTTCACCCCGGGAAGTTAATTAAATACCATTTGGAGGCATTTAAAAGGAACTTTTTAAAATCTATAAAGAAATCTCGGTGGTCACTAATGAGAGCAGTGCTCAAAATGACTCGGTTGAAACATGCAATAATATTGCTAAATACTTTGCTAGCAAAATCACCAACATCTACGCTAATTTTGCTAATGATGTGCCTCTGGGATCCGACTTCGCAGAGAACTTGGAGATTACTCATACTAAGACCTGTCTAGACTGCTTCTCTGTCCCTCCCACGACCATTCTCAATAGCATCTGTAAAACCATCAAGTCAGGCTCCCCCCGGGATCCTGCCCCTCCTAAGATACTAGCAGCTAGCCTGAAAGTCTTAGAACAACATTTCAGATACATCCTCCAACTCTCCTTTTCTACGGCTACCCTCCCTGCGGAGTGGAAAAAAGCCATCGTTCTCCCAATAAAGAAAAAATCTAACATAAGTCAGGACATCCTTGAAAACCTGCGGCCCATCTCGCTGTTACCTTATTTGGCTAAGGTGGCCGAAAAAATAGCTAATCGCCAACTCATGGCCCATCTTGAGTCAAATAATGCATTCCACAGTTCTCAATCAGGTTTTAGGGCCGGATACTCCACTGAAACCGCCCTTCTGAGAGCGACAGAAACCCTACGGGCAGGCGCCGATGAAGGCCAGACTATGGCACTGATTATGCTTGACCTTAGTGCCGCGTTCGACACTGTAGCTCACTCCATCTTGCTGCAGTGTCTGAACAAAGCCGGGGTCACCCAGGAAGCACTAGGCTGGCTTAAAGCCTTCCTTACTAACCGTTGCTTCCAGGTTCAGAGAGGCACGTACCTCTCTGATAGCATTGCCTTGGAACAGGGGGTACCTCAGGGCTCGGCCCTGAGCCCTACCCTGTTCAACCTGTATATGGCCCCCTTGGCTGAAGTGGTTCAATCGTTCGGCATTGAATTAGTTTCATATGCCGACGATACCCAACTTCTCATTTCCCTGTCCCAAGCCCCCTCTATTGCCTCGGATAATTTCAAAGCTTGTATGCAGACGCTGGCAG
This sequence comes from Lissotriton vulgaris, assembly GCF_964263255.1. NCBI lineage: Eukaryota > Metazoa > Chordata > Amphibia > Caudata > Salamandridae > Lissotriton > Lissotriton vulgaris. Next base: position 569,281 of record NW_028253623.1, on the reverse strand, counting down.
GCTGGATGACCCAGCACTGTCTCAAGTTAAACGGTTCAAAAACAGAGGTTCTGGTAATTGGAGGCAAAGATACTAGTTGGACCAAGGAATGGTGGCCATCTTGCCTGGGACCTTCACCCACTCCCTGTAAAGCAGCCAAGAACCTAGGGATCTGGGTTGATCCCAGGCTCTCTTATGACAGCCATGTGCACAAAGTGGTTGGGAAATGCTTCGGGGTGATGAAGACCCTTAACCGCACCCTAGACCTCCTCCCTCTTGAAGCCAGGCGCACTATGACCCAAGCCCTGGTCACCTCGAGGATTGACTATGGAAATGTGCTGCTGCTCGGAACAACACAAAAAAACATCAGGAGACTCCAAGTACTCCAAAATACAGCAGCACGCCTAGTCCTTAGACTTCCGAAAAGAGCAGCCTCCAAACCAGCCCTGGCAACTCTGCACTGGCTTCCAATAAAAAAGAGAGTCCTTTTTAAGGCACTTCTCATGTGCTACAGGATCATCTCTCATAAGGCCCCCTCCTACATGTCTGATCTGGCCATTCCCTACGAGCCTAACAGAACTCTTCGATCGGGGGGAACTGGACTGCTTAAAATACCCCGCACCAGGAAGGCCAGAATGGGAGGCTGTTCCTTTCGTGCAGTGGCTGCCAGGGAATGGAACTCCCTCCCCATAAATATCAGATTAGCGGACTCAGAGACCCTATTCAGGAAACTTCTGAAAACCCACTTGTTTGTCCTCTAACTCCCTCTCCTGGCCCAGACTCTTTTTCCACAGCGCGGGGACACGCCGGGATGGCGTAACCAGGCGCTTTACAAGCCCCTTTAATAATAATAATTAATGTTCGAGCAAAAACGGCTGATTTTCGACGAAAGAGATAACACCCCCCCCATTACGTCATGCTTCAGAAATGTGGAAAATGGTCCGTTTTCAAATGTTTTATTTTTGAACGTCAGTTCACATTTGTAGGTGGATCATCAGTGTTAGAGCTAAAATTAGCATGTTTAAAGTGATTTTCATGCTTCCAGGGGCTCGGGAAGTGAATTAAATACTATTTGGAGGCATTTAATGTTCAATCAAAAACAGCTGATTTTTAACAAAAGAGATAACACCCCCCCATTACGTCATGCTTCAGAAATGTGGAAAATGGTCCGTTTTCAAATGTTTTATTTTTGAACGTCAGTTCACATTTGTAGGTGGATCATCAGTGTTAGAGCTAAAATTAGCATGTTTAAAGTGATTTTCATGCTTCCAGGGGCCCTAAACACAAGATTTATGGAATGGTTAAAAGTGCATGAAAATGGCCAATTTACTCACTCTGAGTTCTCAAAAAGTGTTTCTTCACCCCGGGAAGTTAATTAAATACCATTTGGAGGCATTTAATGTTCGAGCAGAAACGGCTGATTTTCGACAAAAGAGATAACACCCCCCCATTACGTCATGCTTCAGAAATGTGGAAAATGGTCCGTTTTCAAATGTTTTATTTTTGAACGTCAGTTCACATTTGTAGGTGGATCATCAGTGTTAGAGCTAAAATTAGCATGTTTAAAGTGATTTTCATGCTTCCAGGGGCTTGGGAAGTGAATTAAATACTATTTGGAGGCATTTAATGTTCAAGCAAAAACAGCTGATTTTTGACAAAAGAGATAACACCCCCCCATTACGTCATGCTTCAGAAATGTGGAAAATGGTCCGTTTTCAAATGTTTTATTTTTGAACGTCAGTTCACATTTGTAGGTGGATCATCAGTGTTAGAGCTAAAATTAGCATGTTTAAAGTGATTTTCATGCTTCCAGGGGCCCTAAACACAAGATTTATGGAATGGTTAAAAGTGCATGAAAATGGCCAATTTACTCACTCTGAGTTCTCAAAAAGGGTTTCTTCACCCCGGGAAGTTAATTAAATACCATTTGGAGGCATTTAATGTTCGAGCAAAAACAGCTGATTTTCGACAAAAGAGATAACACCCCCCCATTACGTCATGCTTCAGAAATGTGGAAAATGGTCCGTTTTCAAATGTTTTATTTTTGAACATCAGTTCACATTTGTAGGTGGATCATCAGTGTTAGAGCTAAAATTAGCATGTTTAAAGTGATTTTCATGCTTCCAGGGGCTCGGGAAGTGAATTAAATACTATTTGGAGGCATATAATGTTCAATCAAAAACAGCTGATTTTTGACAAAAGAGATAACACCCCCCCATTACGTCATGCTTCAGAAATGTGGAAAATGGTCCGTTTTCAAATGTTTTATTTTTTAACGTCAGTTCACATTTGTAGGTGGATCATCAGTGTTAGAGCTAAAATTAGCATGTTTAAAGTGATTTTCATGCTTCCAGGGGCCCTAAACACAAGATTTAAGGAAAGGTTAAAAGTGCATGAATGGGGCCAATTTACTCACTCTGAGTTCTCAAAAAGGGTTTCTTCACCCCGGGAAGTTAATTAAATACCATTTGGAGGCATTTAATGTTCGAGCAAAAACGGCTGATTTTCGACAAAAGAGATAACACCCCCCCATTACGTCATGCTTCAGAAATGTGGAAAATGGTCCGTTTTCAAATGTTTTATTTTTGAACGTCAGTTCACATTTGTAGGTGGATCATCAGTGTTAGAGCTAAAATTAGCATGTTTAAAGTGATTTTCATGCTTCCAGGGGCTCGGGAAGTGAATTAAATACTATTTGGAGGCATTTAATGTTCAATCAAAAACAGCTGATTTTTAACAAAAGAGATAACACCCCCCCATTACGTCATGCTTCAGAAATGTGGAAAATGGTCCGTTTTCAAATGTTTTATTTTTGAACGTCAGTTCACATTTGTAGGTGGATCATCAGTGTTAGAGCTAAAATTAGCATGTTTAAAGTGATTTTCATGCTTCCAGTGGCCCTAAACACAAGATTTATGGAATGGTTAAAAGTGCATGAAAATGGCCAATTTACTCACTCTGAGTTCTCAAAAAGTGTTTCTTCACCCCGGGAAGTTAATTAAATACCATTTGGAGGCATTTAATGTTCGAGCAGAAACGGCTGATTTTCGACAAAAGAGATAACACCCCCCCCCATTAAGTCATGCTTCAGAAATGTGGAAAATGGTCAGTTTTCAAATGTTTTATTTTGGAACGTCAGTTCACATTTGTAGGTGGATCATCAGTGTTAGAGCTAAAATTAGCATGTTTATATTGATGTTCATGCTTCCAGGGGCTCGGGAAGTGAATTAAATACTATTTGGAGGCATTTAATGTTCAATCAAAAACAGCTGATTTTTGACAAAAGAGATAACACCCCCCCATTACGTCATGCTTCAGAAATGTGGAAAATGGTCCATTTTAAAATGTTTTATTTTTGAATGTCAGTTCACATTTGTAGGTGGATCATCAGTGTTGGAGCTAAAATTAGCATGTTTAAAGTGATTTTCATGCTTCCACGGGCCCTAAACACAAGATTTATGGAATGGTTAAAAGTGCATGAAAATGGCCAATTTACTCACTCTGAGTTCTCAAAAAGGGTTTCTTCACCCCGGGAAGTTAATTAAATACCATTTGGAGGCATTTAATGTTCGAGCAAAAACGGCTGATTTTCGACAAAAGAGATAACACCCCCCCCATTACGTCATGCTTCAGAAATGTGGAAAATGGTCCGTTTTCAAATGTTTTATTTTTGAACGTCAGTTCACATTTGTAGGTGGATCATCAGTGTTAGAGCTAAAATTAGCATGTTTAAAGTGATGTTCATGCTTCCAGGGGCTCGGGAAGTGAATTAAATACTATTTGGAGGCATTTAATGTTCAAACAACAACAGCTGATTTTTGACAAAAGAGTTAACACCCCCCCATTACGTCATGCTTCAGAAATGTGGAAAATGGTCCGTTTTAAAATGTTTTATTTTTGAATGTCAGTTCACATTTGTAGGTGGATCATCAGTGTTAGAGCTAAAATTAGCATGTTTAAAGTGACATTCATGCTTCCGGGGGCCCTAAACACAAGATTTATGGAATGGTTAAAAGTGCATGAAAATGGCCAATTTACTCACTCTAAGTTCTCAAAAAGTGTTTCTTCACCCCGGGAAGTTAATTAAATACCATTTGGAGGCATTTAATGTTCAAGCAGAAACGGCTGATTTTCGACAAAAGAGATAACACCCCCCCCATTAAGTCATGCTTCAGAAATGTGGACAATGGTCCGTTTTCAAATGTTTTATTTTTGAACGTCAGTTCACATTTGTAGGTGGAGCAGCAGTGTTAGAGCTAAAATTAGCATGTTTAAAGTGATTTTCATGCTTCCAGGGGCCCTAAACACAAGATTTATGGAATGGTTAAAAGTGCATGAAAATGGCCAATTTACTCACTCTGAGTTCTCAAAAAGGGTTTCTTCACCCCGGGAAGTTAATTAAATACCATTTGGAGGCATTTAATGTTCGAGCAAAAACGGCTGATTTTCGACAAAAGAGATAACACCCCCCCATTACGTCATGCTTCAGAAATGTGGAAAATGGTCGGTTTTCAAATGTTTTATTTTTGAACGTCAGTTCACATTTGTAGGTGGATCATCAGTGTTAGAGCTAAAATGAGCATGTTTAAAGTGATTTTCATGCTTCCAGGGGCTCGGGAAGTGAATTAAATACTATTTGGAGGCATTTAATGTTCAATCAAAAACAGCTGATTTTTGACAAAAGAGATAACACCCCCCCATTACGTCATGCTTCAGAAATGTGGAAAATGGTCAGTTTTCAAATGTTTTATTTTTGAACGTCAGTTCACATTTGTAGGTGGATCATCAGTGTTAGATCTAAAATTAGCATGTTTAAAGTGATTTTCATGCTTCCAAGGGCCCTAAACACAAGATTTATGGAATGGTTAAAAGTGCATGAAAATGGCCAATTTACTCACTCTGAGTTCTCAAAAAGGGTTTCTTCACCCCGGGAAGTTAATTAAATACCATTTGGAGGCATTTAATGTTCGAGCAAAAACAGCTGATTTTCGACAAAAGAGATAACACCCCCCCATTACGTCATGCTTCAGAAATGTGGAAAATGGTCCGTTTTCAAATGTTTTATTTTTGAACGTCAGTTCACATTTGTAGGTGGATCATCAGTGTTAGAGCTAAAATTAGCATGTTTAAAGTGATTTTCATGCTTCCAGGGGCTCGGGAAGTGAATTAAATACTATTTGGAGGCATTTAATGTTCAAGCAAAAACAGCTGATTTTTGACAAAAGAGATAACACCCCCCCATTACGTCATGCTTCAGAAATGTGGGAAATGGTCCGTTTTCAAATGTTTTATTTTTGAACGTCAGTTCACATTTGTAGGTGGATCATCAGTGTTAGAGCTAAAATTAGCATGTTTAAAGTGATTTTCATGCTTCCAGGGGCCCTAAACACAAGATTTATGGATGGTTAAAAGTCCATGAAAATGGCCAATTTACTCACTCTGAGTTCTCAAAAAGGGTTTCTTCACCCCGGGAAGTTAATTAAATACCATTTGGAGGCATTTAATGTTCGAGCAAAAACGGCTGATTTTCGACAAAAGAGATAACACCCCCCATTACGTCATGCTTCAGAAATGTGGAAAATGGTCCGTTTTCAAATGTTTTATTTTGGAACGTCAGTTCACATTTGTAGGTGGATCATCAGTGTTAGAGCTAAAATTAGCATGTTTATAGTGATGTTCATGCTTCCAGGGGCTCGGGAAGTGAATTAAATACTATTTGGAGGCATTTAATGTTCAAACAACAACAGCTGATTTTTGACAAAAGAGTTAACACCCCCCCATTACGTCATGCTTCAGAAATGTGGAAAATGGTCCGTTTTAAAATGTTTTATTTTTGAATGTCAGTTCACATTTGTAGGTGGATCATCAGTGTTAGAGCTAAAATTAGCATGTTTAAAGTGATATTCATGCTTCCGGGGGCCCTAAACACAAGATTTATGGAATGGTTAAAAGTGCATGAAAATGGCCAATTTACTCACTCTAAGTTCTCAAAAAGTGTTTCTTCACCCCGGGAAGTTAATTAAATACCATTTGGAGGCATTTAATGTTCAAGCAGAAACGGCTGATTTTCGACAAAAGAGATAACACCCCCCCCATTAAGTCATGCTTCAGAAATGTGGACAATGGTCCGTTTTCAAATGTTTTATTTTTGAACGTCAGTTCACATTTGTAGGTGGAGCAGCAGTGTTAGAGCTAAAATTAGCATGTTTAAAGTGATTTTCATGCTTCCAGGGGCCCTAAACACAAGATTTATGGAATGGTTAAAAGTGCATGAAAATGGCCAATTTACTCACTCTGAGTTCTCAAAAAGGGTTTCTTCACCCCGGGAAGTTAATTAAATACCATTTGGAGGCATTTAATGTTCGAGCAAAAACGGCTGATTTTCGACAAAAGAGATAACACCCCCCCATTACGTCATGCTTCAGAAATGTGGAAAATGGTCGGTTTTCAAATGTTTTATTTTTGAACGTCAGTTCACATTTGTAGGTGGATCATCAGTGTTAGAGCTAAAATGAGCATGTTTAAAGTGATTTTCATGCTTCCAGGGGCTCGGGAAGTGAATTAAATACTATTTGGAGGCATTTAATGTTCAATCAAAAACAGCTGATTTTTGACAAAAGAGATAACACCCCCCCATTACGTCATGCTTCAGAAATGTGGAAAATGGTCAGTTTTCAAATGTTTTATTTTTGAACGTCAGTTCACATTTGTAGGTGGATCATCAGTGTTAGATCTAAAATTAGCATGTTTAAAGTGATTTTCATGCTTCCAAGGGCCCTAAACACAAGATTTATGGAATGGTTAAAAGTGCATGAAAATGGCCAATTTACTCACTCTGAGTTCTCAAAAAGGGTTTCTTCACCCCGGGAAGTTAATTAAATACCATTTGGAGGCATTTAATGTTCGAGCAAAAACAGCTGATTTTCGACAAAAGAGATAACACCCCCCCATTACGTCATGCTTCAGAAATGTGGAAAATGGTCCGTTTTCAAATGTTTTATTTTTGAACGTCAGTTCACATTTGTAGGTGGATCATCAGTGTTAGAGCTAAAATTAGCATGTTTAAAGTGATTTTCATGCTTCCAGGGGCTCGGGAAGTGAATTAAATACTATTTGGAGGCATTTAATGTTCAAGCAAAAACAGCTGATTTTTGACAAAAGAGATAACACCCCCCCATTACGTCATGCTTCAGAAATGTGGGAAATGGTCCGTTTTCAAATGTTTTATTTTTGAACGTCAGTTCACATTTGTAGGTGGATCATCAGTGTTAGAGCTAAAATTAGCATGTTTAAAGTGATTTTCATGCTTCCAGGGGCCCTAAACACAAGATTTATGGATGGTTAAAAGTCCATGAAAATGGCCAATTTACTCACTCTGAGTTCTCAAAAAGGGTTTCTTCACCCCGGGAAGTTAATTAAATACCATTTGGAGGCATTTAATGTTCGAGCAAAAACGGCTGATTTTCGACAAAAGAGATAACACCCCCCCCATTACGTCATGCTTCAGAAATGTGGAAAATGGTCCGTTTTCAAATGTTTTATTTTTGAACGTCAGTTCACATTTGTAGGTGGATCATCAGTGTTAGAGCTAAAATTAGCATGTTTAAAGTGATTTTCATGCTTCCAGGGGCTCGGGAAGTGAATTAAATACTATTTGGAGGCATTTAATGTTCAATCAAAAACAGCTGATTTTTAACAAAAGAGATAACACCCCCCCATTACGTCATGCTTCAGAAATGTGGAAAATGGTCCGTTTTCAAATGTTTTATTTTTGAACGTCAGTTCACATTTGTAGGTGGATCATCAGTGTTAGAGCTAAAATTAGCATGTTTAAAGTGATTTTCATGCTTCCAGGGGCCCTAAACACAAGATTTATGGAATGGTTAAAAGTGCATGAAAATGGCCAATTTACTCACTCTGAGTTCTCAAAAAGTGTTTCTTCACCCCGGGAAGTTAATTAAATACCATTTGGAGGCATTTAATGTTCGAGCAGAAACGGCTGATTTTCGACAAAAGAGATAACACCCCCCCCATTAAGTCATGCTTCAGAAATGTGGAAAATGGTCCGTTTTCAAATGTTTTATTTTGGAACGTCAGTTCACATTTGTAGGTGGATCATCAGTGTTAGAGCTAAAATTAGCATGTTTATAGTGATGTTCATGCTTCCAGGGGCTCGGGAAGTGAATTAAATACTATTTGGAGGCATTTAATGTTCAATCAAAAACAGCTGATTTTTGACAAAAGAGATAACACCCCCCCATTACGTCATGCTTCAGAAATGTGGAAAATGGTCCGTTTTAAAATGTTTTATTTTTGAATGTCAGTTCACATTTGTAGGTGGATCATCAGTGTTGGAGCTAAAATTAGCATGTTTAAAGTGATTTTCATGCTTCCAGGGGCCCTAAACACAAGATTTATGGAATGGTTAAAAGTGCATGAAAATGGCCAATTTACTCACTCTGAGTTCTCAAAAAGGGTTTCTTCACCCCGGGAAGTTAATTAAATACCATTTGGAGGCATTTAATGTTCGAGCAAAAACTGCTGATTTTCGACAAAAGAGATAACACCCCCCCATTACGTCATGCTTCAGAAATGTGGAAAATGGTCCGTTTTCAAATGTTTTATTTTTGAACATCAGTTCACATTTGTACGTGGATCATCAGTGTTAGAGCTAAAATTAGCATGTTTAAAGTGATTTTCATGCTTCCAGGGGCTCGGGAAGTGAATTAAATACTATTTGGAGGCATTTAATGTTCAATCAAAAACAGCTGATTTTTCACAAAAGAGATAACACCCCCCCATTACGTCATGCTTCAGAAATGTGGAAAATGGTCCGTTTTCAAATGTTTTATTTTTGAACGTCAGTTCACATTTGTAGGTGGATCGTCAGTGTTAGAGCAAAAATTAGCATGTTTAAAGTGATTTTCATGCTTCCAGGGGCCCTAAACACAAGATTTATGGAATGGTTAAAAGTGCATGAAAATGGCCAATTTACTTACTCTGAGTTCTCAAAAAGGGTTTCTTCACCCCGGGAAGTTAATTAAATACCATTTGGAGGCATTTAATGTTCGAGCAAAAACGGCTGATTTTCGACAAAAGAGATAACACCCCCCCATTACGTCATGCTTCAGAAATGTGGAAAATGGTCCGTTTTCAAATGTTTTATTTTTGAACATCAGTTCACATTTGTAGGTGGATCATCAGTGTTAGAGCTAAAATTAGCATGTTTAAAGTGATTTTCATGCTTCCAGGGGCTCGGGAAGTGAATTAAATACTATTTGGAGGCATATAATGTTCAATCAAAAACAGCTGATTTTTGACAAAAGAGATAACACCCCCCATTACGTCATGCTTCAGAAATGTGGAAAATGGTCCGTTTTCAAATGTTTTATTTTTTAACGTCAGTTCACATTTGTAGGTGGATCATCAGTGTTAGAGCTAAAATTAGCATGTTTAAAGTGATTTTCATGCTTCCAGGGGCCCTAAACACAAGATTTAAGGAAAGGTTAAAAGTGCATGAATGGGGCCAATTTACTCACTCTGAGTTCTCAAAAAGGGTTTCTTCACCCCGGGAAGTTAATTAAATACCATTTGGAGGCATTTAATGTTCGAGCAAAAACGGCTGATTTTCGACGAAAGAGATAACACCCCCCCCATTACGTCATGCTTCAGAAATGTGGAAAATGGTCCGTTTTCAAATGTTTTATTTTTGAACGTCAGTTCACATTTGTAGGTGGATCATCAGTGTTAGAGCTAAAATTAGCATGTTTAAAGTGATTTTCATGCTTCCAGGGGCTCGGGAAGTGAATTAAATACTATTTGGAGGCATTTAATGTTCAATCAAAAACAGCTGATTTTTAACAAAAGAGATAACACCCCCCCATTACGTCATGCTTCAGAAATGTGGAAAATGGTCAGTTTTCAAATGTTTTATTTTTGAACGTCAGTTCACATTTGTAGGTGGATCATCAGTGTTAGAGCTAAAATTAGCATGTTTAAAGTGATTTTCATGCTTCCAGGGGCCCTAAACACAAGATTTATGGAATGGTTAAAAGTGCATGAAAATGGCCAATTTACTCACTCTGAGTTCTCAAAAAGTGTTTCTTCACCCCGGGAAGTTAATTAAATACCATTTGGAGGCATTTAATGTTCGAGCAGAAACGGCTGATTTTCGACAAAAGAGATAACAACCCCCCCATTAAGTCATGCTTCAGAAATGTAGAAAATGGTCCGTTTTCAAATGTTTTATTTTGGAACGTCAGTTCACATTTGTAGGTGGATCATCAGTGTTAGAGCTAAAATTAGCATGTTTATATTGATGTTCATGCTTCCAGGGGCTCGGGAAGTGAATTAAATACTATTTGGAGGCATTTAATGTTCAAGCAAAAACAGCTGATTTTTGACAAAAGAGATAACACCCCCCCATTACGTCATGCTTCAGAAATGTGGAAAATGGTCCGTTTTCAAATGTTTTATTTTTGAACGTCAGTTCACATTTGTAGGTGGATCATCAGTGTTAGAGCTAAAATTAGCATGTTTAAAGTGATTTTCATGCTTCCAGGGGCTCGGGAAGTGAATTAAATACTATTTGGAGGCATTTAATGTTCAAGCAAAAACAGCTGATTTTTGACAAAAGAGATAACACCCCCCCATTACGTCATGCTTCAGAAATGTGGAAAATGGTCCGTTTTCAAATGTTTTATTTTTGAACGTCAGTTCACATTTGTAGGTGGATCATCAGTGTTAGAGCTAAAATTAGCATGTTTAAAGTGATTTTCATGATTCCAGGGGCCCTAAACACAAGATTTATGGAATGGTTAAAAGTGCATGAAAATGGCCAATTTACTCACTCTGAGTTCTCAAAAAGGGTTTCTTCACCCCGGGAAGTTAATTAAATACCATTTGGAGGCATTTAATGTTCGAGCAAAAACGGCTGATTTTCGACAAAAGAGATAACACCCCCCCATTACGTCATGCTTCAGAAATGTGGAAAATGGTCCGTTTTCAAATGTTTTATTTTTGAACATCAGTTCACATTTGTAGGTGGATCATCAGTGTTAGAGCTAAAATTAGCATGTTTAAAGTGATTTTCATGCTTCCAGGGGCTCGGGAAGTGAATTAAATACTATTTGGAGGCATTTAATGTTCAATCAAAAACAGCTGATTTTTGACAAAAGAGATAACACCCCCCCATTACGTCATGCTTCAGAAATGTGGAAAATGGTCCGTTTTCAAATGTTTTATTTTTTAACCTCAGTTCACATTTGTAGGTGGATCATCAGTGTTAGAGCTAAAATTAGCATGTTTAAAGTGATTTTCATGCTTCCAGGGGCTCGGGAAGTGAATTAAATACTATTTGGAGGCATTTAATGTTCAATCAACAACAGCTGATTTTTGACAAAAGAGTTAACACCCCCCCATTACGTCATGCTTCAGAAATGTGGAAAATGGTCCGTTTTAAAATGTTTTATTTTTGAATGTCAGTTCACATTTGTAGGTGGATCATCAGTGTTGGAGCTAAAATTAGCATGTTTAAAGTGATTTTCATGCTTCCAGGGGCCCTAAACACAAGATTTATGGAATGGTTAAAAGTGCATGAAAATGGCCAATTTACTCACTCTGAGTTCTCAAAAAGGGTTTCTTCACCCCGGGAAGTTAATTAAATACCATTTGGAGGCATTTAATGTTCGAGCAAAAACGGCTGATTTTCGACAAAAGAGATAACACCCCCCCATTACGTCATGCTTCAGAAATGTGGAAAATGGTCCGTTTTCAAATGTTTTATTTTTGAACGTCAGTTCACATTTGTAGGTGGATCATCAGTGTTAGAGCTAAAATTAGCATGTTTAAAGTGATTTTCATGCTTCCAGGGGCTCGGGAAGTGAATTAAATACTATTTGGAGGCATTTAATGTTCAAGCAAAAACAGCTGATTTTTGACAAAAGAGATAACACCCCCCCATTACGTCATGCTTCAGAAATGTGGAAAATGGTCCGTTTTCAAATGTTTTATTTTTGAACGTCAGTTCACATTTGTAGGTGGATCATCAGTGTTAGAGCTAAAATTAGCATGTTTAAAGTGATTTTCATGATTCCAGGGGCCCTAAACACAAGATTTATGGAATGGTTAAAAGTGCATGAAAATGGCCAATTTACTCACTCTGAGTTCTCAAAAAGGGTTTCTTCACCCCGGGAAGTTAATTAAATACCATTTGGAGGCATTTAATGTTCAAGCAAAAACGGCTGATTTTCGACAAAAGAGATAACACCCCCCCATTACGTCATGCTTCAGAAATGTGGAAAATGGTCCGTTTTCAAATGTTTTATTTTTGAACATCAGTTCACATTTGTAGGTGGATCATCAGTGTTAGAGCTAAAATTAGCATGTTTAAAGTGATTTTCATACTTCCAGGGGCTCGGGAAGTGAATTAAATACTATTTGGAGGCATTTAATGTTCAATCAAAAACAGCTGATTTTTGACAAAAGAGATAACACCCCCCCATTACGTCATGCTTCAGAAATGTGGAAAATGGTCCGTTTTCAAATGTTTTATTTTTTAACCTCAGTTCACATTTGTAGGTGGATCATCAGTGTTAGAGCTAAAATTAGCATGTTTAAAGTGATTTTCATGCTTCCAGGGGCCCTAAACACAAGATTTATGGAATGGTTAAAAGTGCATGAAAATGGCCAATTTACTCACTCTGAGTTCTCAAAAAGGGTTTCTTCACCCCGGGAAGTTAATTAAATACCATTTGGAGGCATTTAATGTTCGAGCAAAAACGGCTGATTTTCGACAAAAGAGATAACACCCCCCCATTACGTCATGCTTCAGAAATGTGGAAAATGGTCCGTTTTAAAATGTTTTATTTTGGAACGTCAGTTCACATTTGTAGGTGGATCATCAGTGTTGGAGCTAAAATTAGCATGTTTAAAGTGATTTTCATGCTTCCAGGGGCCCTAAACACAAGATTTATGGAATGGTTAAAAGTGCATGAAAATGGCCAATTTACTCACTCTGAGTTCTCAAAAAGGGTTTCTTCACCCCGGGAAGTTAATTAAATACCATTTGGAGGCATTTAATGTTCGAGCAAAAACGGCTGATTTTCGACAAAAGAGATAACACCCCCCCATTACGTCATGCTTCAGAAATGTGGAAAATGGTCCGTTTTCAAATGTTTTATTTTTGAACGTCAGTTCACATTTGTAGGTGGATCATCAGTGTTAGAGCTAAAATTAGCATGTTTAAAGTGATTTTCATGCTTCCAGGGGCTCGGGAAGTGAATTAAATACTATTTGGAGGCATTTAATGTTCAAGCAAAAACAGCTGATTTTTGACAGAAGAGATAACACCCCCCCATTACGTCATGCTTCAGAAATGTGGAAAATGGTCCGTTTTCAAATGTTTTATTTTTGAACGTCAGTTCACATTTGTAGGTGGATCATCAGTGTTAGAGCTAAAATTAGCATGTTTAAAGTGATTTTCATGATTCCAGGGGCCCTAAACACAAGATTTATGGAATGGTTAAAAGTGCATGAAAATGGCCAATTTACTCACTCTGAGTTCTCAAAAAGGGTTTCTTCACCCTGGGAAGTTAATTAAATACCATTTGGAGGCATTTAATGTTCGAGCAAAAACGGCTGATTTTCGACAAAAGAGATAACACCCCCCCATTACGTCATGCTTCAGAAATGTGGAAAATGGTCCGTTTTCAAATGTTTTATTTTTGAACATCAGTTCACATTTGTAGGTGGATCATCAGTGTTAGAGCTAAAATTAGCATGTTTAAAGTGATTTTCATGCTTCCAGGGGCTCGGGAAGTGAATTAAATACTATTTGGAGGCATTTAATGTTCAATCAAAAACAGCTGATTTTTGACAAAAGGGATAACACCCCCCCATTACGTCATGCTTCAGAAATGTGGAAAATGGTCAGTTTTCAAATGTTTTATTTTTGAACGTCAGTTCACATTTGTAGGTGGATCATCAGTGTTAGAGCTAAAATTAGCATGTTTAAAGTGATTTTCATGCTTCCAGGGGCTCGGGAAGTGAATTAAATACTATTTGGAGGCATTTAATGTTCAGTTAAAAACAGCTGATTTTTGACAAAAGAGATAACACCCCCCCATTACGTCATGCTTCAGAAATGTGGAAAATGGTCCGTTTTCAAATGTTTTATTTTTGAACGTCAGTTCACATTTGTAGGTGGATCATCAGTGTTAGAGCTAAAATTCGCATGTTTAAAGTGATTTTCATGCTTCCAGGGGCCCTAAACACAAGATTTATGGAATGGTTAAAAGTGCATGAAAATGGCCAATTTACTCACTCTGAGTTCTCAAAAAGGGTTTCTTCACCCCGGGAAGTTAATTAAATACCATTTGGAGGCATTTAATGTTCGAGCAAAAACGGCTGATTTTCGACAAAAGAGATAACACCCCCCATTACGTCATGCTTCAGAAATGTGGAAAATGGTCAGTATTCAAATGTTTTATTTTTGAACGTCAGTTCACATTTGTAGGTGGATCATCAGTGTTAGAGCTAAAATTAGCATGTTTAAAGTGATTTTCATGCTTCCAGGGGCTCGGGAAGTGAATTAAATACTATTTGGAGGCATTTAATGTTCAAGCAAAAACAGCTGATTTTTGACAAAAGAGATAACACCCCCCCATTACGTCATGCTTCAGAAATGTGGAAAATGGTCCGTTTTCAAATGTTTTATTTTTTAACCTCAGTTCACATTTGTAGGTGGATCATCAGTGTTAGAGCTAAAATTAGCATGTTTAAAGTGATTTTCATGCTTCCAGGAGCCCTAAACACAAGATTTATGGAATGGTTAAAAGTGCATGAAAATGGCCAATTTACTCACTCTGAGTTCTCAAAAAGGGTTTCTTCACCCCGGGAAGTTAATTAAATACCATTTGGAGGCATTTAATGTTCGAGCAAAAACGGCTGATTTTCGACAAAAGAGATAACACCCCCCCATTACGTCATGCTTCAGAAATGTGGAAAATGGTCCGTTTTCAAATTTTTTATTTTTGAACGTCAGTTCACATTTGTAGGTGGATCATCAGTGTTAGAGCTAAAATTAGCATGTTTAAAGTGATTTTCATGCTTCCAGGGGCTCGGGAAGTGAATTAAATACTATTTGGAGGCATTTAATGTTCAATCAAAAACAGCTGATTTTTGACAAAAGAGATAACACCCCCCCATTACGTCATGCTTCAGAAATGTGGAAAATGGTCCGTTTTCAAATGTTTTATTTTTGAACGTCAGTTCACATTTGTAGGTGGATCATCAGTGTTAGAGCTAAAATTAGCATGTTTAAAGTGATATTCATGCTTCCGGGGGCCCTAAACACAAGATTTATGGAATGGTTAAAAGTGCATGAAAATGGCCAATTTACTCACTCTAAGTTCTCAAAAAGTGTTTCTTCACCCCGGGAAGTTAATTAAATACCATTTGGAGGCATTTAATGTTCAAGCAGAAACGGCTGATTTTCGACAAAAGAGATAACACACCCCCCCATTAAGTCATGCTTCAGAAATGTGGACAATGGTCCGTTTTCAAATGTTTTATTTTTGAACGTCAGTTCACATTTGTAGGTGGAGCATCAGTGTTAGAGCTAAAATTAGCATGTTTAAAGTGATTTTCATGCTTCCAGGGGCCCTAAACACAAGATTTATGGAATGGTTAAAAGTGCATGAAAATGGCCAATTTACTCACTCTGAGTTCTCAAAAAGGGTTTCTTCACCCCGGGAAGTTAATTAAATACCATTTGGAGGCATTTAATGTTCGAGCAAAAACGGCTGATTTTCGACAAAAGAGATAACACCCCCCCATTACGTCATGCTTCAGAAATGTGGAAAATGGTCGGTTTTCAAATGTTTTATTTTTGAACGTCAGTTCACATTTGTAGGTGGATCATCAGTGTTAGAGCTAAAATGAGCATGTTTTAAGTGATTTTAATGCTTCCAGGGGCTCGGGAAGTGAATTAAATACTATTTGGAGGCATTTAATGTTCAATCAAAAACAGCTGATTTTTGACAAAAGAGATAACACCCCCCCATTACGTCATGCTTCAGAAATGTGGAAAATGGTCAGTTTTCAAATGTTTTATTTTTGAACGTCAGTTCACATTTGTAGGTGGATCATCAGTGTTAGATCTAAAATTAGCATGTTTAAAGTGATTTTCATGCTTCCAGGGGCCCTAAACACAAGATTTATGGAATGGTTAAAAGTGCATGAAAATGGCCAATTTACTCACTCTGAGTTCTCAAAAAGGGTTTCTTCACCCCGGGAAGTTAATTAAATACCATTTGGAGGCATTTAATGTTCGAGCAGAAACGGCTGATTTTCGACAAAAGAGATAACACCCCCCCCATTAAGTCATGCTTCAGAAATGTGGAAAATGGTCCGTTTTCAAATGTTTTATTTTGGAACGTCAGTTCACATTTGTAGGTGGATCATCAGTGTTAGAGCTAAAATTAGCATGTTTATAGTGATGTTCATGCTTCCAGGGGCTCGGGAAGTGAATTAAATACTATTTGGAGGCATTTAATGTTCAATCAAAAACAGCTGATTTTTGACAAAAGAGATAACACCCCCCCCATTACGTCATGCTTCAGAAATGTGGAAAATGGTCCGTTTTAAAATGTTTTATTTTTGAATGTCATTTCACATTTGTAGGTGGATCATCAGTGTTGGAGCTAAAATTAGCATGTTTAAAGTGATTTTCATGCTTCCAGGGGCCCTAAACACAAGATTTATGGAATGGTTAAAAGTGCATGAAAATGGCCAATTTACTCACTCTGAGTTCTCAAAAAGGGTTTCTTCACCCCGGGAAGTTAATTAAATACCATTTGGAGGCATTTAATGTTCGAGCAAAAACGGCTGATTTTCGACAAAAGAGATAACACCCCCCCATTACGTCATGCTTCAGAAATGTGGAAAATGGTCCGTTTTCAAATGTTTTATTTTTGAACGTCAGTTCACATTTGTAGGTGGATCATCAGTGTTAGAGCTAAAATTAGCATGTTTAAAGTGATTTTCATGCTTCCAGGGGCTCGGGAAGTGAATTAAATACTATTTGGAGGCATTTAATGTTCAAGCAAAAACAGCTGATTTTTGACAAAAGAGATAACACCCCCCCATTACGTCATGCTTCAGAAATGTGGAAAATGGTCCGTTTTCAAATGTTTTATTTTTGAACGTCAGTTCACATTTGTAGGTGGATCATCAGTGTTAGAGCTAAAATTAGCATGTTTAAAGTGATTTTCATGCTTCCAGGGGCCCTAAACACAAGATTTATGGAATGGTTAAAAGTGCATGAAAATGGCCAATTTACTCACTCTGAGTTCTCAAAAAGGGTTTCTTCACCCCGGGAAGTTAATTAAATACCATTTGGAGGCATTTAATGTTCGAGCAAAAACAGCTGATTTTCGACAAAAGAGATAACACCCCCCCATTACGTCATGCTTCAGAAATGTGGAAAATGGTCCGTTTTCAAATGTTTTATTTTTGAACATCAGTTCACATTTGTAGGTGGATCATCAGTGTTAGAGCTAAAATTAGCATGTTTAAAGTGATTTTCATGCTTCCAGGGGCTCGGGAAGTGAATTAAATACTATTTGGAGGCATATAATGTTCAATCAAAAACAGCTGATTTTTGACAAAAGAGATAACACCCCCCCATTACGTCATGCTTCAGAAATGTGGAAAATGGTCCGTTTTCAAATGTTTTATTTTTTAACGTCAGTTCACATTTGTAGGTGGATCATCAGTGTTAGAGCTAAAATTAGCATGTTTAAAGTGATTTTCATGCTTCCAGGGGCCCTAAACACAAGATTTAAGGAAAGGTTAAAAGTGCATGAATGGGGCCAATTTACTCACTCTGAGTTCTCAAAAAGGGTTTCTTCACCCCGGGAAGTTAATTAAATACCATTTGGAGGCATTTAATGTTCGAGCAAAAACGGCTGATTTTCGACAAAAGAGATAACACCCCCCCCATTACTTCATGCTTCAGAAATGTGGAAAATGGTCCGTTTTCAAATGTTTTATTTTTGAACGTCAGTTCACATTTGTAGGTGGATCATCAGTGTTAGAGCTAAAATTAGCATGTTTAAAGTGATTTTCATGCTTCCAGGGGCTCGGGAAGTGAATTAAATACTATTTGGAGGCATTTAATGTTCAATCAAAAACAGCTGATTTTTAACAAAAGAGATAACACCCCCCCATTACGTCATGCTTCAGAAATGTGGAAAATGGTCCGTTTTCAAATGTTTTATTTTTGAACGTCAGTTCACATTTGTAGGTGGATCATCAGTGTTAGAGCTAAAATTAGCATGTTTAAAGTGATTTTCATGCTTCCAGTGGCCCTAAACACAAGATTTATGGAATGGTTAAAAGTGCATGAAAATGGCCAATTTACTCACTCTGAGTTCTCAAAAAGTGTTTCTTCACCCCGGGAAGTTAATTAAATACCATTTGGAGGCATTTAATGTTCGAGCAGAAACGGCTGATTTTCGACAAAAGAGATAACACCCCCCCCATTAAGTCATGCTTCAGAAATGTGGAAAATGGTCCGTTTTCAAATGTTTTATTTTGGAACGTCAGTTCACATTTGTAGGTGGATCATCAGTGTTAGAGCTAAAATTAGCATGTTTATATTGATGTTCATGCTTCCAGGGGCTCGGGAAGTGAATTAAATACTATTTGGAGGCATTTAATGTTCAATCAAAAACAGCTGATTTTTGACAAAAGAGATAACACCCCCCCATTACGTCATGCTTCAGAAATGTGGAAAATGGTCCATTTTAAAATGTTTTATTTTTGAATGTCAGTTCACATTTGTAGGTGGATCATCAGTGTTGGAGCTAAAATTAGCATGTTTAAAGTGATTTTCATGCTTCCAGGGGCCCTAAACACAAGATTTATGGAATGGTTAAAAGTGCATGAAAATGGCCAATTTACTCACTCTGAGTTCTCAAAAAGGGTTTCTTCACCCCGGGAAGTTAATTAAATACCATTTGGAGGCATTTAATGTTCGAGCAAAAACGGCTGATTTTCGACAAAAGAGATAACACCCCCCCCATTACGTCATGCTTCAGAAATGTGGAAAATGGTCCGTTTTCAAATGTTTTATTTTTGAACGTCAGTTCACATTTGTAGGTGGATCATCAGTGTTAGAGCTAAAATTAGCATGTTTAAAGTGATTTTCATGCTTCCAGGGGCTCGGGAAGTGAATTAAATACTATTTGGAGGCATTTAATGTTCAATCAAAAACAGCTGATTTTTGACAAAAGAGATAACACCCCCCATTACGTCATGCTTCAGAAATGTGGAAAATGGTCCGTTTTCAAATGTTTTATTTTTGAACGTCAGTTCACATTTGTAGGTGGATCATCAGTGTTAGAGCTAAAATTAGCATGTTTAAAGTGATTTTCATGCTTCCAGGGGCCCTAAACACAAGATTTATGGAATGGTTAAAAGTGCATGAAAATGGCCAATTTACTCACTCTGAGTTCTCAAAAAGGGTTTCTTCACCCCGGGAAGTTAATTAAATACCATTTGGAGGCATTTAATGTTCGAGCAAAAACTGCTGATTTTCGACAAAAGAGATAACACCCCCCATTACGTCATGCTTCAGAAATGTGGAAAATGGTCCGTTTTCAAATGTTTTATTTTGGAACGTCAGTTCACATTTGTAGGTGGATCATCAGTGTTAGAGCTAAAATTAGCATGTTTATAGTGATGTTCATGCTTCCAGGGGCTCGGGAAGTGAATTAAATACTATTTGGAGGCATTTAATGTTCAAACAACAACAGCTGATTTTTGACAAAAGAGTTAACACCCCCCCATTACGTCATGCTTCAGAAATGTGGAAAATGGTCCGTTTTAAAATGTTTTATTTTTGAATGTCAGTTCACATTTGTAGGTGGATCATCAGTGTTAGAGCTAAAATTAGCATGTTTAAAGTGATATTCATGCTTCCGGGGGCCCTAAACACAAGATTTATGGAATGGTTAAAAGTGCATGAAAATGGCCAATTTACTCACTCTAAGTTCTCAAAAAGTGTTTCTTCACCCCGGGAAGTTAATTAAATACCATTTGGAGGCATTTAATGTTCAAGCAGAAACGGCTGATTTTCGACAAAAGAGATAACACCCCCCCCATTAAGTCATGCTTCAGAAATGTGGACAATGGTCCGTTTTCAAATGTTTTATTTTTGAACGTCAGTTCACATTTGTAGGTGGAGCAGCAGTGTTAGAGCTAAAATTAGCATGTTTAAAGTGATTTTCATGCTTCCAGGGGCCCTAAACACAAGATTTATGGAATGGTTAAAAGTGCATGAAAATGGCCAATTTACTCACTCTGAGTTCTCAAAAAGGGTTTCTTCACCCCGGGAAGTTAATTAAATACCATTTGGAGGCATTTAATGTTCGAGCAAAAACGGCTGATTTTCGACAAAAGAGATAACACCCCCCCATTACGTCATGCTTCAGAAATGTGGAAAATGGTCGGTTTTCAAATGTTTTATTTTTGAACGTCAGTTCACATTTGTAGGTGGATCATCAGTGTTAGAGCTAAAATGAGCATGTTTAAAGTGATTTTCATGCTTCCAGGGGCTCGGGAAGTGAATTAAATACTATTTGGAGGCATTTAATGTTCAATCAAAAACAGCTGATTTTTGACAAAAGAGATAACACCCCCCCATTACGTCATGCTTCAGAAATGTGGAAAATGGTCAGTTTCAAATGTTTTATTTTTGAACGTCAGTTCACATTTGTAGGTGGATCATCAGTGTTAGATCTAAAATTAGCATGTTTAAAGTGATTTTCATGCTTCCAAGGGCCCTAAACACAAGATTTATGGAATGGTTAAAAGTGCATGAAAATGGCCAATTTACTCACTCTGAGTTCTCAAAAAGGGTTTCTTCACCCCGGGAAGTTAATTAAATACCATTTGGAGGCATTTAATGTTCGAGCAAAAACAGCTGATTTTCGACAAAAGAGATAACACCCCCCCATTACGTCATGCTTCAGAAATGTGGAAAATGGTCCGTTTTCAAATGTTTTATTTTTGAACGTCAGTTCACATTTGTAGGTGGATCATCAGTGTTAGAGCTAAAATTAGCATGTTTAAAGTGATTTTCATGCTTCCAGGGGCTCGGGAAGTGAATTAAATACTATTTGGAGGCATTTAATGTTCAAGCAAAAACAGCTGATTTTTGACAAAAGAGATAACACCCCCCCATTACGTCATGCTTCAGAAATGTGGGAAATGGTCCGTTTTCAAATGTTTTATTTTTGAACGTCAGTTCACATTTGTAGGTGGATCATCAGTGTTAGAGCTAAAATTAGCATGTTTAAAGTGATTTTCATGCTTCCAGGGGCCCTAAACACAAGATTTATGGATGGTTAAAAGTCCATGAAAATGGCCAATTTACTCACTCTGAGTTCTCAAAAAGGGTTTCTTCACCCCGGGAAGTTAATTAAATACCATTTGGAGGCATTTAATGTTCGAGCAAAAACGGCTGATTTTCGACAAAAGAGATAACACCCCCCCCATTACGTCATGCTTCAGAAATGTGGAAAATGGTCCGTTTTCAAATGTTTTATTTTTGAACGTCAGTTCACATTTGTAGGTGGATCATCAGTGTTAGAGCTAAAATTAGCATGTTTAAAGTGATTTTCATGCTTCCAGGGGCTCGGGAAGTGAATTAAATACTATTTGGAGGCATTTAATGTTCAATCAAAAACAGCTGATTTTTAACAAAAGAGATAACACCCCCCCATTACGTCATGCTTCAGAAATGTGGAAAATGGTCCGTTTTCAAATGTTTTATTTTTGAACGTCAGTTCACATTTGTAGGTGGATCATCAGTGTTAGAGCTAAAATTAGCATGTTTAAAGTGATTTTCATGCTTCCAGGGGCCCTAAACACAAGATTTATGGAATGGTTAAAAGTGCATGAAAATGGCCAATTTACTCACTCTGAGTTCTCAAAAAGTGTTTCTTCACCCCGGGAAGTTAATTAAATACCATTTGGAGGCATTTAATGTTCGAGCAGAAACGGCTGATTTTCGACAAAAGAGATAACACCCCCCCCATTAAGTCATGCTTCAGAAATGTGGAAAATGGTCCGTTTTCAAATGTTTTATTTTGGAACGTCAGTTCACATTTGTAGGTGGATCATCAGTGTTAGAGCTAAAATTAGCATGTTTATAGTGATGTTCATGCTTCCAGGGGCTCGGGAAGTGAATTAAATACTATTTGGAGGCATTTAATGTTCAATCAAAAACAGCTGATTTTTGACAAAAGAGATAACACCCCCCCATTACGTCATGCTTCAGAAATGTGGAAAATGGTCCGTTTTAAAATGTTTTATTTTTGAATGTCAGTTCACATTTGTAGGTGGATCATCAGTGTTGGAGCTAAAATTAGCATGTTTAAAGTGATTTTCATGCTTCCAGGGGCCCTAAACACAAGATTTATGGAATGGTTAAAAGTGCATGAAAATGGCCAATTTACTCACTCTGAGTTCTCAAAAAGGGTTTCTTCACCCCGGGAAGTTAATTAAATACCATTTGGAGGCATTTAATGTTCGAGCAAAAACTGCTGATTTTCGACAAAAGAGATAACACCCCCCCATTACGTCATGCTTCAGAAATGTGGAAAATGGTCCGTTTTCAAATGTTTTATTTTTGAACATCAGTTCACATTTGTACGTGGATCATCAGTGTTAGAGCTAAAATTAGCATGTTTAAAGTGATTTTCATGCTTCCAGGGGCTCGGGAAGTGAATTAAATACTATTTGGAGGCATTTAATGTTCAATCAAAAACAGCTGATTTTTCACAAAAGAGATAACACCCCCCCATTACGTCATGCTTCAGAAATGTGGAAAATGGTCCGTTTTCAAATGTTTTATTTTTGAACGTCAGTTCACATTTGTAGGTGGATCGTCAGTGTTAGAGCAAAAATTAGCATGTTTAAAGTGATTTTCATGCTTCCAGGGGCCCTAAACACAAGATTTATGGAATGGTTAAAAGTGCATGAAAATGGCCAATTTACTTACTCTGAGTTCTCAAAAAGGGTTTCTTCACCCCGGGAAGTTAATTAAATACCATTTGGAGGCATTTAATGTTCGAGCAAAAACGGCTGATTTTCGACAAAAGAGATAACACCCCCCCATTACGTCATGCTTCAGAAATGTGGAAAATGGTCCGTTTTCAAATGTTTTATTTTTGAACGTCAGTTCACATTTGTAGGTGGATCATCAGTGTTAGAGCTAAAATTAGCATGTTTAAAGTGATTTTCATGCTTCCAGGGGCCCTAAACACAAGATTTATGGAATGGTTAAAAGTGCATGAAAATGGCCAATTTACTCACTCTGAGTTCTCAAAAAGGGTTTCTTCACCCCGGGAAGTTAATTAAATACCATTTGGAGGCATTTAATGTTCGAGCAAAAACAGCTGATTTTCGACAAAAGAGATAACACCCCCCCATTACGTCATGCTTCAGAAATGTGGAAAATGGTCCGTTTTCAAATGTTTTATTTTTGAACATCAGTTCACATTTGTAGGTGGATCATCAGTGTTAGAGCTAAAATTAGCATGTTTAAAGTGATTTTCATGCTTCCAGGGGCTCGGGAAGTGAATTAAATACTATTTGGAGGCATATAATGTTCAATCAAAAACAGCTGATTTTTGACAAAAGAGATAACACCCCCCCATTACGTCATGCTTCAGAAATGTGGAAAATGGTCCGTTTTCAAATGTTTTATTTTTTAACGTCAGTTCACATTTGTAGGTGGATCATCAGTGTTAGAGCTAAAATTAGCATGTTTAAAGTGATTTTCATGCTTCCAGGGGCCCTAAACACAAGATTTAAGGAAAGGTTAAAAGTGCATGAATGGGGCCAATTTACTCACTCTGAGTTCTCAAAAAGGGTTTCTTCACCCCGGGAAGTTAATTAAATACCATTTGGAGGCATTTAATGTTCGAGCAAAAACGGCTGATTTTCGACGAAAGAGATAACACCCCCCCCATTACGTCATGCTTCAGAAATGTGGAAAATGGTCCGTTTTCAAATGTTTTATTTTTGAACGTCAGTTCACATTTGTAGGTGGATCATCAGTGTTAGAGCTAAAATTAGCATGTTTAAAGTGATTTTCATGCTTCCAGGGGCTCGGGAAGTGAATTAAATACTATTTGGAGGCATTTAATGTTCAATCAAAAACAGCTGATTTTTAACAAAAGAGATAACACCCCCCCATTACGTCATGCTTCAGAAATGTGGAAAATGGTCCGTTTTCAAATGTTTTATTTTTGAACGTCAGTTCACATTTGTAGGTGGATCATCAGTGTTAGAGCTAAAATTAGCATGTTTAAAGTGATTTTCATGCTTCCAGGGGCCCTAAACACAAGATTTATGGAATGGTTAAAAGTGCATGAAAATGGCCAATTTACTCACTCTGAGTTCTCAAAAAGTGTTTCTTCACCCCGGGAAGTTAATTAAATACCATTTGGAGGCATTTAATGTTCGAGCAGAAACGGCTGATTTTCGACAAAAGAGATAACAACCCCCCCATTAAGTCATGCTTCAGAAATGTAGAAAATGGTCCGTTTTCAAATGTTTTATTTTGGAACGTCAGTTCACATTTGTAGGTGGATCATCAGTGTTAGAGCTAAAATTACCATGTTTATATTGATGTTCATGCTTCCAGGGGCTCGGGAAGTGAATTAAATACTATTTGGAGGCATTTAATGTTCAATCAAAAACAGCTGATTTTTGACAAAAGAGATAACACCCCCCATTACGTCATGCTTCAGAAATGTGGAAAATGGTCCGTTTTCAAATGTTTTATTTTTGAACGTCAGTTCACATTTGTAGGTGGATCATCAGTGTTAGAGCTAAAATTAGCATGTTTAAAGTGATTTTCATGCTTCCAGGGGCCCTAAACACAAGATTTATGGAATGGTTAAAAGTGCATGAAAATGGCCAATTTACTCACTCTGAGTTCTCAAAAAGGGTTTCTTCACCCCGGGAAGTTAATTAAATACCATTTGGAGGCATTTAATGTTCGAGCAAAAACTGCTGATTTTCGACAAAAGAGATAACACCCCCCATTACGTCATGCTTCAGAAATGTGGAAAATGGTCCGTTTTCAAATGTTTTATTTTGGAACGTCAGTTCACATTTGTAGGTGGATCATCAGTGTTAGAGCTAAAATTTGCATGTTTATAGGGATGTTCATGCTTCCAGGGGCTCGGGAAGTGAATTAAATACTATTTGGAGGCATTTAATGTTCAAACAACAACAGCTGATTTTTGACAAAAGAGTTAACACCCCCCCATTACGTCATGCTTCAGAAATGTGGAAAATGGTCCGTTTTAAAATGTTTTATTTTTGAATGTCAGTTCACATTTGTAGGTGGATCATCAGTGTTGGAGCTAAAATTAGCATGTTTAAAGTGATTTTCATGCTTCCAGGGGCCCTAAACACAAGATTTATGGAATGGTTAAAAGTGCATGAAAATGGCCAATTTACTCACTCTGAGTTCTCAAAAAGGGTTTCTTCACCCCGGGAAGTTAATTAAATACCATTTGGAGGCATTTAATGTTCGAGCAAAAACGGCTGATTTTCGACAAAAGAGATAACACCCCCCCATTACGTCATGCTTCAGAAATGTGGAAAATGGTCCGTTTTCAAATGTTTTATTTTTGAACGTCAGTTCACATTTGTAGGTGGATCATCAGTGTTAGAGCTAAAATTAGCATGTTTAAAGTGATTTTCATGCTTCCAGGGGCTCGGGAAGTGAATTAAATACTATTTGGAGGCATTTAATGTTCAAGCAAAAACAGCTGATTTTTGACAAAAGAGATAACACCCCCCCATTACGTCATGCTTCAGAAATGTGGAAAATGGTCCGTTTTCAAATGTTTTATTTTTGAACGTCAGTTCACATTTGTAGGTGGATCATCAGTGTTAGAGCTAAAATTAGCATGTTTAAAGTGATTTTCATGATTCCAGGGGCCCTAAACACAAGATTTATGGAATGGTTAAAAGTGCATGAAAATGGCCAATTTACTCACTCTGAGTTCTCAAAAAGGGTTTCTTCACCCCGGGAAGTTAATTAAATACCATTTGGAGGCATTTAATGTTCGAGCAAAAACGGCTGATTTTCGACAAAAGAGATAACACCCCCCCCATTACGTCATGCTTCAGAAATGTGGAAAATGGTCCGTTTTCAAATGTTTTATTTTTGAACATCAGTTCACATTTGTAGGTGGATCATCAGTGTTAGAGCTAAAATTAGCATGTTTAAAGTGATTTTCATGCTTCCAGGGGCTCGGGAAGTGAATTAAATACTATTTGGAGGCATTTAATGTTCAATCAAAAACAGCTGATTTTTGACAAAAGAGATAACACCCCCCCATTACGTCATGCTTCAGAAATGTGGAAAATGGTCCGTTTTCAAATGTTTTATTTTTTAACCTCAGTTCACATTTGTAGGTGGATCATCAGTGTTAGAGCTAAAATTAGCATGTTTAAAGTGATTTTCATGCTTCCAGGGGCCCTAAACACAAGATTTATGGAATGGTTAAAAGTGCATGAAAATGGCCAATTTACTCACTCTGAGTTCTCAAAAAGGGTTTCTTCACCCCGGGAAGTTAATTAAATACCATTTGGAGGCATTTAATGTTCGAGCAAAAACGGCAGATTTTCGACAAAAGAGATAACACCCCCCCATTACGTCATGCTTCAGAAATGTGGAAAATGGTCCGTTTTCAAATGTTTTATTTTGGAACGTCAGTTCACATTTGTAGGTGGATCATCAGTGTTAGAGCTAAAATTAGCATGTTTATAGTGATGTTCATGCTTCCAGGGGCTCGGGAAGTGAATTAAATACTATTTGGAGGCATTTAATGTTCAATCAACAACAGCTGATTTTTGACAAAAGAGTTAACACCCCCCCATTACGTCATGCTTCAGAAATGTGGAAAATGGTCCGTTTTAAAATGTTTTATTTTTGAATGTCAGTTCACATTTGTAGGTGGATCATCAGTGTTGGAGCTAAAATTAGCATGTTTAAAGTGATTTTCATGCTTCCAGGGGCCCTAAACACAAGATTTATGGAATGGTTAAAAGTGCATGAAAATGGCCAATTTACTCACTCTGAGTTCTCAAAAAGGGTTTCTTCACCCCGGGAAGTTAATTAAATACCATTTGGAGGCATTTAATGTTCGAGCAAAAACGGCTGATTTTCGACAAAAGAGATAACACCCCCCCATTACGTCATGCTTCAGAAATGTGGAAAATGGTCCGTTTTCAAATGTTTTATTTTTGAACGTCAGTTCACATTTGTAGGTGGATCATCAGTGTTAGAGCTAAAATTAGCATGTTTAAAGTGATTTTCATGCTTCCAGGGGCTCGGGAAGTGAATTAAATACTATTTGGAGGCATTTAATGTTCAAGCAAAAACAGCTGATTTTTGACAAAAGAGATAACACCCCCCCATTACGTCATGCTTCAGAAATGTGGAAAATGGTCCGTTTTCAAATGTTTTATTTTTGAACGTCAGTTCACATTTGTAGGTGGATCATCAGTGTTAGAGCTAAAATTAGCATGTTTAAAGTGATTTTCATGATTCCAGGGGCCCTAAACACAAGATTTATGGAATGGTTAAAAGTGCATGAAAATGGCCAATTTACTCACTCTGAGTTCTCAAAAAGGGTTTCTTCACCCCGGGAAGTTAATTAAATACCATTTGGAGGCATTTAATGTTCGAGCAAAAACGGCTGATTTTCGACAAAAGAGATAACACCCCCCCATTACGTCATGCTTCAGAAATGTGGAAAATGGTCCGTTTTCAAATGTTTTATTTTTGAACATCAGTTCACATTTGTAGGTGGATCATCAGTGTTAGAGCTAAAATTAGCATGTTTAAAGTGATTTTCATGCTTCCAGGGGCTCGGGAAGTGAATTAAATACTATTTGGAGGCATTTAATGTTCAATCAAAAACAGCTGATTTTTGACAAAAGAGATAACACCCCCCCATTACGTCATGCTTCAGAAATGTGGAAAATGGTCCGTTTTCAAATGTTTTATTTTTTAACCTCAGTTCACATTTGTAGGTGGATCATCAGTGTTAGAGCTAAAATTAGCATGTTTAAAGTGATTTTCATGCTTCCAGGGGCCCTAAACACAAGATTTATGGAATGGTTAAAAGTGCATGAAAATGGCCAATTTACTCACTCTGAGTTCTCAAAAAGGGTTTCTTCACCCCGGGAAGTTAATTAAATACCATTTGGAGGCATTTAATGTTCGAGCAAAAACGGCTGATTTTCGACAAAAGAGATAACACCCCCCCATTACGTCATGCTTCAGAAATGTGGAAAATGGTCCGTTTTCAAATGTTTTATTTTGGAACGTCAGTTCACATTTGTAGGTGGATCATCAGTGTTAGAGCTAAAATTAGCATGTTTATAGTGATGTTCATGCTTCCAGGGGCTCGGGAAGTGAATTAAATACTATTTGGAGGCATTTAATGTTCAATCAACAACAGCTGATTTTTGACAAAAGAGTTAACACCCCCCCATTACGTCATGCTTCAGAAATGTGGAAAATGGTCCGTTTTAAAATGTTTTATTTTTGAATGTCAGTTCACATTTGTAGGTGGATCATCAGTGTTGGAGCTAAAATTAGCATGTTTAAAGTGATTTTCATGCTTCCAGGGGCCCTAAACACAAGATTTATGGAATGGTTAAAAGTGCATGAAAATGGCCAATTTACTCACTCTGAGTTCTCAAAAAGGGTTTCTTCACCCCGGGAAGTTAATTAAATACCATTTGGAGGCATTTAATGTTCGAGCAAAAACGGCTAATTTTCGACAAAAGAGATAACACCCCCCCATTACGTCATGCTTCAGAAATGTGGAAAATGGTCCGTTTTCAAATGTTTTATTTTTGAACGTCAGTTCACATTTGTAGGTGGATCATCAGTGTTAGAGCTAAAATTAGCATGTTTAAAGTGATTTTCATGCTTCCAGGGGCTCGGGAAGTGAATTAAATACTATTTGGAGGCATTTAATGTTCAAGCAAAAACAGCTGATTTTTGACAAAAGAGATAACACCCCCCCATTACGTCATGCTTCAGAAATGTGGAAAATGGTCCGTTTTCAAATGTTTTATTTTTGAACGTCAGTTCACATTTGTAGGTGGATCATCAGTGTTAGAGCTAAAATTAGCATGTATAAAGTGATTTTCATGCTTCCAGGGGCTCGGGAAGTGAATTAAATACTATTTGGAGGCATTTAATGTTCAGTTAAAAACAGCTGATTTTTGACAAAAGAGATAACACCCCCCCCCATTACGTCATGCTTCAGAAATGTGGAAAATGGTCCGTTTTCAAATGTTTTATTTTTGAACGTCAGTTCACATTTGTAGGTGGATCATCAGTGTTAGAGCTAAAATTAGCATGTTTAAAGTGATTTTCATGCTTCCAGGGGCCCTAAACACAAGATTTATGGAATGGTTAAAAGTGCATGAAAATGGCCAATTTACTCACTCTGAGTTCTCAAAAAGGGTTTCTTCACCCCGGGAAGTTAATTAAATACCATTTGGAGGCATTTAATGTTCGAGCAAAAACGGCTAATTTTCGACAAAAGAGATAACACCCCCCCATTACGTCATGCTTCAGAAATGTGGAAAATGGTCCGTTTTCAAATGTTTTATTTTTGAACGTCAGTTCACATTTGTAGGTGGATCATCAGTGTTAGAGCTAAAATTAGCATGTTTAAAGTGATTTTCATGCTTCCAGGGGCTCGGGAAGTGAATTAAATACTATTTAGAGGCATTTAATGTTCAAGCAAAAACAGCTGATTTTTGACAAAAGAGATAACACCCCCCCATTACGTCATGCTTCAGAAATGTGGAAAATGGTCCGTTTTCAAATGTTTTATTTTTGAACGTCAGTTCACATTTGTAGGTGGATCATCAGTGTTAGAGCTAAAATTAGCATGTTTAAAGTGATTTTCATGCTTCCAGGGGCTCGGGAAGTGAATTAAATACTATTTGGAGGCATTTAATGTTCAGTTAAAAACAGCTGATTTTTGACAAAAGAGATAACACCCCCCCCATTACGTCATGCTTCAGAAATGTGGAAAATGGTCCGTTTTCAAATGTTTTATTTTTGAACGTAAGTTCACTTTTGTAGGTGGATCATCAGTGTTAGAGCTAAAATTAGCATGTTTAAAGTGATTTTCATGCTTCCAGGGGCCCTAAACACAAGATTTATGGAATGGTTAAAAGTGCATGAAAATGGCCAATTTACTCACTCTGAGTTCTCAAAAAGGGTTTCTTCACCCCGGGAAGTTAATTAAATACCATTTGGAGGCATTTAATGTTCGAGCAAAAACGGCTGATTTTCGACAAAAGAGATAACACCCCCCCATTACGTCATGCTTCAGAAATGTGGAAAATGGTCAGTTTTCAAATGTTTTATTTTTGAACGTCAGTTCACATTTGTAGGTGGATCATCAGTGTTAGAGCTAAAATTAGTATGTTTAAAGTGATTTTCATGCTTCCAGGGGCTCGGGAAGTGAATTAAATACTATTTGGAGGCATTTAATGTTCAAGCAAAAACAGCTGATTTTTGACAAAAGAGATAACACCCCCCCCATTACGTCATTCTTCAGAAATGTGGAAAATGGTCCGTTTTCAAATGTTTTATTTTTGAACGTCAGTTCACATTTGTAGGTGGATCATCAGTGTTAGAGCTAAAATTAGCATGTTTAAAGTGATTTTCATGCTTCCAGGGGCCCTAAACACAAGATTTATGGAATGGTTAAAAGTGCATGAAAATGGCCAATTTACTCACTCTGAGTTCTCAAAAAGGGTTTCTTCACCCCGGGAAGTTAATTAAATACCATTTGGAGGCATTTAATGTTCGAGCAAAAACGGCTGATTTTCGACAAAAGAGATAACACCCCCCCATTACGTCATGCTTCAGAAATGTGGAAAATGGTCCGTTTTCAAATGTTTTATTTTTGAACATCAGTTCACATTTGTAGGTGGATCATCAGTGTTAGAGCTAAAATTAGCATGTTTAAAGTGATTTTCATGCTTCCAGGGGCTCGGGAAGTGAATTAAATACTATTTGGAGGCATTTAATGTTCAAGCAAAAACAGCTGATTTTTGACAAAAGAGATAACACCCCCCCATTACGTCATGCTTCAGAAATGTGGAAAATGGTCCGTTTTCAAATGTTTTATTTTTGAACGTCAGTTCACATTTGTAGGTGGATCATCAGTGTTAGAGCTAAAATTAGCATGTTTAAAGTGATTTTCATGCTTCCAGGGGCTCGGGAAGTGAATTAAATACTATTTGGAGGCATTTAATGTTCAGTTAAAAACAGCTGATTTTTGACAAAAGAGATAACACCCCCCCCCATTACGTCATGCTTCAGAAATGTGGAAAATGGTCCGTTTTCAAATGTTTTATTTTTGAACGTCAGTTCACATTTGTAGGTGGATCATCAGTGTTAGAGCTAAAATTAGCATGTTTAAAGTGATTTTCATGCTTCCAGGGGCCCTAAACACAAGATTTATGGAATGGTTAAAAGTGCATGAAAATGGCCAATTTACTCACTCTGAGTTCTCAAAAAGGGTTTCTTCACCCCGGGAAGTTAATTAAATACCATTTGGAGGCATTTAATGTTCGAGCAAAAACGGCTGATTTTCGACAAAAGAGATAACACCCCCCCATTACGTCATGCTTCAGAAATGTGGAAAATGGTCAGTTTTCAAATGTTTTATTTTTGAACGTCAGTTCACATTTGTAGGTGGATCATCAGTGTTAGAGCTAAAATTAGTATGTTTAAAGTGATTTTCATGCTTCCAGTGGCTCGGGAAGAGAATTAAATACTATTTGGAGGCATTTAATGTTCAAGCAAAAACAGCT
Organism: Lissotriton vulgaris; assembly: GCF_964263255.1. Classification (NCBI taxonomy): domain Eukaryota; kingdom Metazoa; phylum Chordata; class Amphibia; order Caudata; family Salamandridae; genus Lissotriton; species Lissotriton vulgaris. The sequence goes on along the minus strand of NW_028253623.1, from coordinate 537,343 downwards.
GATTTTTGACAAAAGAGATAACACCCCCCCCATTACGTCATTCTTCAGAAATGTGGAAAATGGTCCGTTTTCAAATGTTTTATTTTTGAACGTCAGTTCACATTTGTAGGTGGATCATCAGTGTTAGAGCTAAAATTAGCATGTTTAAAGTGATTTTCATGCTTCCAGGGGCCCTAAACACAAGATTTATGGAATGGTTAAAAGTGCATGAAAATGGCCAATTTACTCACTCTGAGTTCTCAAAAAGGGTTTCTTCACCCCGGGAAGTTAATTAAATACCATTTGGAGGCATTTAATGTTCGAGCAAAAACGGCTGATTTTCGACAAAAGAGATAACACCCCCCCATTACGTCATGCTTCAGAAATGTGGAAAATGGTCCGTTTTCAAATGTTTTATTTTTGAACATCAGTTCACATTTGTAGGTGGATCATCAGTGTTAGAGCTAAAATTAGCATGTTTAAAGTGATTTTCATGCTTCCAGGGGCTCGGGAAGTGAATTAAATACTATTTGGAGGCATTTAATGTTCATTCAAAAACAGCTGATTTTTGACAAAAGAGATAACACCCCCCCATTACGTCATGCTTCAGAAATGTGGAAAATGGTCCGTTTTCAAATGTTTTATTTTTTAACCTCAGTTCACATTTGTAGGTGGATCATCAGTGTTAGAGCTAAAATTAGCATGTTTAAAGTGATTTTCATGCTTCCAGGGGCCCTAAACACAAGATTTATGGAATGGTTAAAAGTGCATGAAAATGGCCAATTTACTCACTCTGAGTTCTCAAAAAGTGTTTCTTCACCCCGGGAAGTTAATTAAATACCATTTGGAGGCATTTAATGTTCGAGCAAAAACTGCTGATTTTCGACAAAAGAGATAACACCCCCCATTACGTCATGCTTCAGAAATGTGGAAAATGGTCCGTTTTCAAATGTTTTATTTTTGAACATCAGTTCACATTTGTACGTGGATCATCAGTGTTAGAGCTAAAATTAGCATGTTTAAAGTGATTTTCATGCTTCCAGGGGCTCGGGAAGTGAATTAAATACTATTTGGAGGCATTTAATGTTCAATCAAAAACAGCTGATTTTTGACAAAAGAGATAACACCCCCCCATTACGTCATGCTTCAGAAATGTGGAAAATGGTCAGTTTCAAATGTTTTATTTTTGAACGTCAGTTCACATTTGTAGGTGGATCATCAGTGTTAGATCTAAAATTAGCATGTTTAAAGTGATTTTCATGCTTCCAAGGGCCCTAAACACAAGATTTATGGAATGGTTAAAAGTGCATGAAAATGGCCAATTTACTCACTCTGAGTTCTCAAAAAGGGTTTCTTCACCCCGGGAAGTTAATTAAATACCATTTGGAGGCATTTAATGTTCGAGCAAAAACAGCTGATTTTCGACAAAAGAGATAACACCCCCCCATTACGTCATGCTTCAGAAATGTGTAAAATGGTCCGTTTTCAAATGTTTTATTTTTGAACGTCAGTTCACATTTGTAGGTGGATCATCAGTGTTAGAGCTAAAATTAGCATGTTTAAAGTGATTTTCATGCTTCCAGGGGCTCGGGAAGTGAATTAAATACTATTTGGAGGCATTTAATGTTCAATCAAAAACAGCTGATTTTTAACAAAAGAGATAACACCCCCCCATTACGTCATGCTTCAGAAATGTGGAAAATGGTCGGTTTTCAAATGTTTTATTTTTGAACGTCAGTTCACATTTGTAGGTGGATCATCAGTGTTAGAGCTAAAATGAGCATGTTTAAAGTGATTTTCATGCTTCCAGGGGCTCGGGAAGTGAATTAAATACTATTTGGAGGCATTTAATGTTCAATCAAAAACAGCTGATTTTTGACAAAAGAGATAACACCCCCCCATTACGTCATGCTTCAGAAATGTGGAAAATGGTCAGTTTCAAATGTTTTATTTTTGAACGTCAGTTCACATTTGTAGGTGGATCATCAGTGTTAGATCTAAAATTAGCATGTTTAAAGTGATTTTCATGCTTCCAAGGGCCCTAAACACAAGATTTATGGAATGGTTAAAAGTGCATGAAAATGGCCAATTTACTCACTCTGAGTTCTCAAAAAGGGTTTCTTCACCCCGGGAAGTTAATTAAATACCATTTGGAGGCATTTAATGTTCGAGCAAAAACAGCTGATTTTCGACAAAAGAGATAACACCCCCCCATTACGTCATGCTTCAGAAATGTGGAAAATGGTCCGTTTTCAAATGTTTTATTTTTGAACGTCAGTTCACATTTGTAGGTGGATCATCAGTGTTAGAGCTAAAATTAGCATGTTTAAAGTGATTTTCATGCTTCCAGGGGCTCGGGAAGTGAATTAAATACTATTTGGAGGCATTTAATGTTCAAGCAAAAACAGCTGATTTTTGACAAAAGAGATAACACCCCCCCATTACGTCATGCTTCAGAAATGTGGGAAATGGTCCGTTTTCAAATGTTTTATTTTTGAACGTCAGTTCACATTTGTAGGTGGATCATCAGTGTTAGAGCTAAAATTAGCATGTTTAAAGTGATTTTCATGCTTCCAGGGGCCCTAAACACAAGATTTATGGATGGTTAAAAGTCCATGAAAATGGCCAATTTACTCACTCTGAGTTCTCAAAAAGGGTTTCTTCACCCCGGGAAGTTAATTAAATACCATTTGGAGGCATTTAATGTTCGAGCAAAAACGGCTGATTTTCGACAAAAGAGATAACACCCCCCCCATTACGTCATGCTTCAGAAATGTGGAAAATGGTCCGTTTTCAAATGTTTTATTTTTGAACGTCAGTTCACATTTGTAGGTGGATCATCAGTGTTAGAGCTAAAATTAGCATGTTTAAAGTGATTTTCATGCTTCCAGGGGCTCGGGAAGTGAATTAAATACTATTTGGAGGCATTTAATGTTCAATCAAAAACAGCTGATTTTTAACAAAAGAGATAACACCCCCCCATTACGTCATGCTTCAGAAATGTGGAAAATGGTCCGTTTTCAAATGTTTTATTTTTGAACGTCAGTTCACATTTGTAGGTGGATCATCAGTGTTAGAGCTAAAATTAGCATGTTTAAAGTGATTTTCATGCTTCCAGGGGCCCTAAACACAAGATTTATGGAATGGTTAAAAGTGCATGAAAATGGCCAATTTACTCACTCTGAGTTCTCAAAAAGGGTTTCTTCACCCCGGGAAGTTAATTAAATACCATTTGGAGGCATTTAATGTTCGAGCAAAAACGGCTGATTTTCGACAAAAGAGATAACACCCCCCCATTACGTCATGCTTCAGAAATGTGGAAAATGGTCCGTTTTCAAATGTTTTATTTTTGAACATCAGTTCACATTTGTAGGTGGATCATCAGTGTTAGAGCTAAAATTAGCATGTTTAAAGTGATTTTCATGCTTCCAGGGGCTCGGGAAGTGAATTAAATACTATTTGGAGGCATTTAATGTTCATTCAAAAACAGCTGATTTTTGACAAAAGAGATAACACCCCCCCATTACGTCATGCTTCAGAAATGTGGAAAATGGTCCGTTTTCAAATGTTTTATTTTTTAACCTCAGTTCACATTTGTAGGTGGATCATCAGTGTTAGAGCTAAAATTAGCATGTTTAAAGTGATTTTCATGCTTCCAGGGGCCCTAAACACAAGATTTATGGAATGGTTAAAAGTGCATGAAAATGGCCAATTTACTCACTCTGAGTTCTCAAAAAGTGTTTCTTCACCCCGGGAAGTTAATTAAATACCATTTGGAGGCATTTAATGTTCGAGCAAAAACTGCTGATTTTCGACAAAAGAGATAACACCCCCCCATTACGTCATGCTTCAGAAATGTGGAAAATGGTCCGTTTTCAAATGTTTTATTTTTGAACATCAGTTCACATTTGTACGTGGATCATCAGTGTTAGAGCTAAAATTAGCATGTTTAAAGTGATTTTCATGCTTCCAGGGGCTCGGGAAGTGAATTAAATACTATTTGGAGGCATTTAATGTTCAATCAAAAACAGCTGATTTTTGACAAAAGAGATAACACCCCCCCATTACGTCATGCTTCAGAAATGTGGAAAATGGTCAGTTTCAAATGTTTTATTTTTGAACGTCAGTTCACATTTGTAGGTGGATCATCAGTGTTAGATCTAAAATTAGCATGTTTAAAGTGATTTTCATGCTTCCAAGGGCCCTAAACACAAGATTTATGGAATGGTTAAAAGTGCATGAAAATGGCCAATTTACTCACTCTGAGTTCTCAAAAAGGGTTTCTTCACCCCGGGAAGTTAATTAAATACCATTTGGAGGCATTTAATGTTCGAGCAAAAACAGCTGATTTTCGACAAAAGAGATAACACCCCCCCATTACGTCATGCTTCAGAAATGTGGAAAATGGTCCGTTTTCAAATGTTTTATTTTTGAACGTCAGTTCACATTTGTAGGTGGATCATCAGTGTTAGAGCTAAAATTAGCATGTTTAAAGTGATTTTCATGCTTCCAGGGGCTCGGGAAGTGAATTAAATACTATTTGGAGGCATTTAATGTTCAATCAAAAACAGCTGATTTTTAACAAAAGAGATAACACCCCCCCATTACGTCATGCTTCAGAAATGTGGAAAATGGTCGGTTTTCAAATGTTTTATTTTTGAACGTCAGTTCACATTTGTAGGTGGATCATCAGTGTTAGAGCTAAAATGAGCATGTTTAAAGTGATTTTCATGCTTCCAGGGGCTCGGGAAGTGAATTAAATACTATTTGGAGGCATTTAATGTTCAATCAAAAACAGCTGATTTTTGACAAAAGAGATAACACCCCCCCATTACGTCATGCTTCAGAAATGTGGAAAATGGTCAGTTTCAAATGTTTTATTTTTGAACGTCAGTTCACATTTGTAGGTGGATCATCAGTGTTAGATCTAAAATTAGCATGTTTAAAGTGATTTTCATGCTTCCAAGGGCCCTAAACACAAGATTTATGGAATGGTTAAAAGTGCATGAAAATGGCCAATTTACTCACTCTGAGTTCTCAAAAAGGGTTTCTTCACCCCGGGAAGTTAATTAAATACCATTTGGAGGCATTTAATGTTCGAGCAAAAACAGCTGATTTTCGACAAAAGAGATAACACCCCCCCATTACGTCATGCTTCAGAAATGTGGAAAATGGTCCGTTTTCAAATGTTTTATTTTTGAACGTCAGTTCACATTTGTAGGTGGATCATCAGTGTTAGAGCTAAAATTAGCATGTTTAAAGTGATTTTCATGCTTCCAGGGGCTCGGGAAGTGAATTAAATACTATTTGGAGGCATTTAATGTTCAATCAAAAACAGCTGATTTTTAACAAAAGAGATAACACCCCCCCATTACGTCATGCTTCAGAAATGTGGAAAATGGTCCGTTTTCAAATGTTTTATTTTTGAACGTCAGTTCACATTTGTAGGTGGATCATCAGTGTTAGAGCTAAAATTAGCATGTTTAAAGTGATTTTCATGCTTCCAGGGGCCCTAAACACAAGATTTATGGAATGGTTAAAAGTGCATGAAAATGGCCAATTTACTCACTCTGAGTTCTCAAAAAGTGTTTCTTCACCCCGGGAAGTTAATTAAATACCATTTGGAGGCATTTAATGTTCGAGCAGAAACGGCTGATTTTCGACAAAAGAGATAACACCCCCCCCATTAAGTCATGCTTCAGAAATGTGGAAAATGGTCCGTTTTCAAATGTTTTATTTTGGAACGTCAGTTCACATTTGTAGGTGGATCATCAGTGTTAGAGCTAAAATTAGCATGTTTATAGTGATGTTCATGCTTCCAGGGGCTCGGGAAGTGAATTAAATACTATTTGGAGGCATTTAATGTTCAATCAAAAACAGCTGATTTTTGACAAAAGAGATAACACCCCCCCATTACGTCATGCTTCAGAAATGTGGAAAATGGTCCGTTTTAAAATGTTTTATTTTTGAATGTCAGTTCACATTTGTAGGTGGATCATCAGTGTTGGAGCTAAAATTAGCATGTTTAAAGTGATTTTCATGCTTCCAGGGGCCCTAAACACAAGATTTATGGAATGGTTAAAAGTGCATGAAAATGGCCAATTTACTCACTCTGAGTTCTCAAAAAGGGTTTCTTCACCCCGGGAAGTTAATTAAATACCATTTGGAGGCATTTAATGTTCGAGCAAAAACTGCTGATTTTCGACAAAAGAGATAACACCCCCCCATTACGTCATGCTTCAGAAATGTGGAAAATGGTCCGTTTTCAAATGTTTTATTTTTGAACATCAGTTCACATTTGTACGTGGATCATCAGTGTTAGAGCTAAAATTAGCATGTTTAAAGTGATTTTCATGCTTCCAGGGGCTCGGGAAGTGAATTAAATACTATTTGGAGGCATTTAATGTTCAATCAAAAACAGCTGATTTTTCACAAAAGAGATAACACCCCCCCATTACGTCATGCTTCAGAAATGTGGAAAATGGTCCGTTTTCAAATGTTTTATTTTTGAACGTCAGTTCACATTTGTAGGTGGATCGTCAGTGTTAGAGCAAAAATTAGCATGTTTAAAGTGATTTTCATGCTTCCAGGGGCCCTAAACACAAGATTTATGGAATGGTTAAAAGTGCATGAAAATGGCCAATTTACTTACTCTGAGTTCTCAAAAAGGGTTTCTTCACCCCGGGAAGTTAATTAAATACCATTTGGAGGCATTTAATGTTCGAGCAAAAACGGCTGATTTTCGACAAAAGAGATAACACCCCCCCATTACGTCATGCTTCAGAAATGTGGAAAATGGTCCGTTTTCAAATGTTTTATTTTTGAACGTCAGTTCACATTTGTAGGTGGATCATCAGTGTTAGAGCTAAAATTAGCATGTTTAAAGTGATTTTCATGCTTCCAGGGGCCCTAAACACAAGATTTATGGAATGGTTAAAAGTGCATGAAAATGGCCAATTTACTCACTCTGAGTTCTCAAAAAGGGTTTCTTCACCCCGGGAAGTTAATTAAATACCATTTGGAGGCATTTAATGTTCGAGCAAAAACAGCTGATTTTCGACAAAAGAGATAACACCCCCCCATTACGTCATGCTTCAGAAATGTGGAAAATGGTCCGTTTTCAAATGTTTTATTTTTGAACATCAGTTCACATTTGTAGGTGGATCATCAGTGTTAGAGCTAAAATTAGCATGTTTAAAGTGATTTTCATGCTTCCAGGGGCTCGGGAAGTGAATTAAATACTATTTGGAGGCATTTAATGTTCAATCAAAAACAGCTGATTTTTGACAAAAGAGATAACACCCCCCCATTACGTCATGCTTCAGAAATGTGGAAAATGGTCAGTTTCAAATGTTTTATTTTTGAACGTCAGTTCACATTTGTAGGTGGATCATCAGTGTTAGATCTAAAATTAGCATGTTTAAAGTGATTTTCATGCTTCCAAGGGCCCTAAACACAAGATTTATGGAATGGTTAAAAGTGCATGAAAATGGCCAATTTACTCACTCTGAGTTCTCAAAAAGGGTTTCTTCACCCCGGGAAGTTATTAAATACCATTTGGAGGCATTTAATGTTCGAGCAAAAACAGCTGATTTTCGACAAAAGAGATAACACCCCCCCATTACGTCATGCTTCAGAAATGTGGAAAATGGTCCGTTTTCAAATGTTTTATTTTTGAACGTCAGTTCACATTTGTAGGTGGATCATCAGTGTTAGAGCTAAAATTAGCATGTTTAAAGTGATTTTCATGCTTCCAGGGGCTCGGGAAGTGAATTAAATACTATTTGGAGGCATTTAATGTTCAATCAAAAACAGCTGATTTTTAACAAAAGAGATAACACCCCCCCATTACGTCATGCTTCAGAAATGTGGAAAATGGTCGGTTTTCAAATGTTTTATTTTTGAACGTCAGTTCACATTTGTAGGTGGATCATCAGTGTTAGAGCTAAAATGAGCATGTTTAAAGTGATTTTCATGCTTCCAGGGGCTCGGGAAGTGAATTAAATACTATTTGGAGGCATTTAATGTTCAATCAAAAACAGCTGATTTTTGACAAAAGAGATAACACCCCCCCATTACGTCATGCTTCAGAAATGTGGAAAATGGTCAGTTTCAAATGTTTTATTTTTGAACGTCAGTTCACATTTGTAGGTGGATCATCAGTGTTAGATCTAAAATTAGCATGTTTAAAGTGATTTTCATGCTTCCAAGGGCCCTAAACACAAGATTTATGGAATGGTTAAAAGTGCATGAAAATGGCCAATTTACTCACTCTGAGTTCTCAAAAAGGGTTTCTTCACCCCGGGAAGTTAATTAAATACCATTTGGAGGCATTTAATGTTCGAGCAAAAACAGCTGATTTTCGACAAAAGAGATAACACCCCCCCATTACGTCATGCTTCAGAAATGTGGAAAATGGTCCGTTTTCAAATGTTTTATTTTTGAACGTCAGTTCACATTTGTAGGTGGATCATCAGTGTTAGAGCTAAAATTAGCATGTTTAAAGTGATTTTCATGCTTCCAGGGGCTCGGGAAGTGAATTAAATACTATTTGGAGGCATTTAATGTTCAAGCAAAAACAGCTGATTTTTGACAAAAGAGATAACACCCCCCCATTACGTCATGCTTCAGAAATGTGGGAAATGGTCCGTTTTCAAATGTTTTATTTTTGAACGTCAGTTCACATTTGTAGGTGGATCATCAGTGTTAGAGCTAAAATTAGCATGTTTAAAGTGATTTTCATGCTTCCAGGGGCCCTAAACACAAGATTTATGGATGGTTAAAAGTCCATGAAAATGGCCAATTTACTCACTCTGAGTTCTCAAAAAGGGTTTCTTCACCCCGGGAAGTTAATTAAATACCATTTGGAGGCATTTAATGTTCGAGCAAAAACGGCTGATTTTCGACAAAAGAGATAACACCCCCCCCATTACGTCATGCTTCAGAAATGTGGAAAATGGTCCGTTTTCAAATGTTTTATTTTTGAACGTCAGTTCACATTTGTAGGTGGATCATCAGTGTTAGAGCTAAAATTAGCATGTTTAAAGTGATTTTCATGCTTCCAGGGGCTCGGGAAGTGAATTAAATACTATTTGGAGGCATTTAATGTTCAATCAAAAACAGCTGATTTTTAACAAAAGAGATAACACCCCCCCATTACGTCATGCTTCAGAAATGTGGAAAATGGTCCGTTTTCAAATGTTTTATTTTTGAACGTCAGTTCACATTTGTAGGTGGATCATCAGTGTTAGAGCTAAAATTAGCATGTTTAAAGTGATTTTCATGCTTCCAAGGGCCCTAAACACAAGATTTATGGAATGGTTAAAAGTGCATGAAAATGGCCAATTTACTCACTCTGAGTTCTCAAAAAGGGTTTCTTCACCCCGGGAAGTTATTAAATACCATTTGGAGGCATTTAATGTTCGAGCAAAAACAGCTGATTTTCGACAAAAGAGATAACACCCCCCCATTACGTCATGCTTCAGAAATGTGGAAAATGGTCCGTTTTCAAATGTTTTATTTTTGAACGTCAGTTCACATTTGTAGGTGGATCATCAGTGTTAGAGCTAAAATTAGCATGTTTAAAGTGATTTTCATGCTTCCAGGGGCTCGGGAAGTGAATTAAATACTATTTGGAGGCATTTAATGTTCAATCAAAAACAGCTGATTTTTAACAAAAGAGATAACACCCCCCCATTACGTCATGCTTCAGAAATGTGGAAAATGGTCGGTTTTCAAATGTTTTATTTTTGAACGTCAGTTCACATTTGTAGGTGGATCATCAGTGTTAGAGCTAAAATGAGCATGTTTAAAGTGATTTTCATGCTTCCAGGGGCTCGGGAAGTGAATTAAATACTATTTGGAGGCATTTAATGTTCAATCAAAAACAGCTGATTTTTGACAAAAGAGATAACACCCCCCCATTACGTCATGCTTCAGAAATGTGGAAAATGGTCAGTTTCAAATGTTTTATTTTTGAACGTCAGTTCACATTTGTAGGTGGATCATCAGTGTTAGATCTAAAATTAGCATGTTTAAAGTGATTTTCATGCTTCCAAGGGCCCTAAACACAAGATTTATGGAATGGTTAAAAGTGCATGAAAATGGCCAATTTACTCACTCTGAGTTCTCAAAAAGGGTTTCTTCACCCCGGGAAGTTAATTAAATACCATTTGGAGGCATTTAATGTTCGAGCAAAAACAGCTGATTTTCGACAAAAGAGATAACACCCCCCCATTACGTCATGCTTCAGAAATGTGGAAAATGGTCCGTTTTCAAATGTTTTATTTTTGAACGTCAGTTCACATTTGTAGGTGGATCATCAGTGTTAGAGCTAAAATTAGCATGTTTAAAGTGATTTTCATGCTTCCAGGGGCTCGGGAAGTGAATTAAATACTATTTGGAGGCATTTAATGTTCAAGCAAAAACAGCTGATTTTTGACAAAAGAGATAACACCCCCCCATTACGTCATGCTTCAGAAATGTGGGAAATGGTCCGTTTTCAAATGTTTTATTTTTGAACGTCAGTTCACATTTGTAGGTGGATCATCAGTGTTAGAGCTAAAATTAGCATGTTTAAAGTGATTTTCATGCTTCCAGGGGCCCTAAACACAAGATTTATGGATGGTTAAAAGTCCATGAAAATGGCCAATTTACTCACTCTGAGTTCTCAAAAAGGGTTTCTTCACCCCGGGAAGTTAATTAAATACCATTTGGAGGCATTTAATGTTCGAGCAAAAACGGCTGATTTTCGACAAAAGAGATAACACCCCCCCCATTACGTCATGCTTCAGAAATGTGGAAAATGGTCCGTTTTCAAATGTTTTATTTTTGAACGTCAGTTCACATTTGTAGGTGGATCATCAGTGTTAGAGCTAAAATTAGCATGTTTAAAGTGATTTTCATGCTTCCAGGGGCTCGGGAAGTGAATTAAATACTATTTGGAGGCATTTAATGTTCAATCAAAAACAGCTGATTTTTAACAAAAGAGATAACACCCCCCCATTACGTCATGCTTCAGAAATGTGGAAAATGGTCCGTTTTCAAATGTTTTATTTTTGAACGTCAGTTCACATTTGTAGGTGGATCATCAGTGTTAGAGCTAAAATTAGCATGTTTAAAGTGATTTTCATGCTTCCAGGGGCCCTAAACACAAGATTTATGGAATGGTTAAAAGTGCATGAAAATGGCCAATTTACTCACTCTGAGTTCTCAAAAAGTGTTTCTTCACCCCGGGAAGTTAATTAAATACCATTTGGAGGCATTTAATGTTCGAGCAGAAACGGCTGATTTTCGACAAAAGAGATAACACCCCCCCCATTAAGTCATGCTTCAGAAATGTGGAAAATGGTCCGTTTTCAAATGTTTTATTTTGGAACGTCAGTTCACATTTGTAGGTGGATCATCAGTGTTAGAGCTAAAATTAGCATGTTTATAGTGATGTTCATGCTTCCAGGGGCTCGGGAAGTGAATTAAATACTATTTGGAGGCATTTAATGTTCAATCAAAAACAGCTGATTTTTGACAAAAGAGATAACACCCCCCCATTACGTCATGCTTCAGAAATGTGGAAAATGGTCCGTTTTAAAATGTTTTATTTTTGAATGTCAGTTCACATTTGTAGGTGGATCATCAGTGTTGGAGCTAAAATTAGCATGTTTAAAGTGATTTTCATGCTTCCAGGGGCCCTAAACACAAGATTTATGGAATGGTTAAAAGTGCATGAAAATGGCCAATTTACTCACTCTGAGTTCTCAAAAAGGGTTTCTTCACCCCGGGAAGTTAATTAAATACCATTTGGAGGCATTTAATGTTCGAGCAAAAACTGCTGATTTTCGACAAAAGAGATAACACCCCCCCATTACGTCATGCTTCAGAAATGTGGAAAATGGTCCGTTTTCAAATGTTTTATTTTTGAACATCAGTTCACATTTGTACGTGGATCATCAGTGTTAGAGCTAAAATTAGCATGTTTAAAGTGATTTTCATGCTTCCAGGGGCTCGGGAAGTGAATTAAATACTATTTGGAGGCATTTAATGTTCAATCAAAAACAGCTGATTTTTCACAAAAGAGATAACACCCCCCCATTACGTCATGCTTCAGAAATGTGGAAAATGGTCCGTTTTCAAATGTTTTATTTTTGAACGTCAGTTCACATTTGTAGGTGGATCGTCAGTGTTAGAGCAAAAATTAGCATGTTTAAAGTGATTTTCATGCTTCCAGGGGCCCTAAACACAAGATTTATGGAATGGTTAAAAGTGCATGAAAATGGCCAATTTACTTACTCTGAGTTCTCAAAAAGGGTTTCTTCACCCCGGGAAGTTAATTAAATACCATTTGGAGGCATTTAATGTTCGAGCAAAAACGGCTGATTTTCGACAAAAGAGATAACACCCCCCCATTACGTCATGCTTCAGAAATGTGGAAAATGGTCCGTTTTCAAATGTTTTATTTTTGAACGTCAGTTCACATTTGTAGGTGGATCATCAGTGTTAGAGCTAAAATTAGCATGTTTAAAGTGATTTTCATGCTTCCAGGGGCCCTAAACACAAGATTTATGGAATGGTTAAAAGTGCATGAAAATGGCCAATTTACTCACTCTGAGTTCTCAAAAAGGGTTTCTTCACCCCGGGAAGTTAATTAAATACCATTTGGAGGCATTTAATGTTCGAGCAAAAACAGCTGATTTTCGACAAAAGAGATAACACCCCCCCATTACGTCATGCTTCAGAAATGTGGAAAATGGTCCGTTTTCAAATGTTTTATTTTTGAACATCAGTTCACATTTGTAGGTGGATCATCAGTGTTAGAGCTAAAATTAGCATGTTTAAAGTGATTTTCATGCTTCCAGGGGCTCGGGAAGTGAATTAAATACTATTTGGAGGCATATAATGTTCAATCAAAAACAGCTGATTTTTGACAAAAGAGATAACACCCCCCCATTACGTCATGCTTCAGAAATGTGGAAAATGGTCCGTTTTCAAATGTTTTATTTTTTAACGTCAGTTCACATTTGTAGGTGGATCATCAGTGTTAGAGCTAAAATTAGCATGTTTAAAGTGATTTTCATGCTTCCAGGGGCCCTAAACACAAGATTTAAGGAAAGGTTAAAAGTGCATGAATGGGGCCAATTTACTCACTCTGAGTTCTCAAAAAGGGTTTCTTCACCCCGGGAAGTTAATTAAATACCATTTGGAGGCATTTAATGTTCGAGCAAAAACGGCTGATTTTCGACGAAAGAGATAACACCCCCCCCATTACGTCATGCTTCAGAAATGTGGAAAATGGTCCGTTTTCAAATGTTTTATTTTTGAACGTCAGTTCACATTTGTAGGTGGATCATCAGTGTTAGAGCTAAAATTAGCATGTTTAAAGTGATTTTCATGCTTCCAGGGGCTCGGGAAGTGAATTAAATACTATTTGGAGGCATTTAATGTTCAATCAAAAACAGCTGATTTTTAACAAAAGAGATAACACCCCCCCATTACGTCATGCTTCAGAAATGTGGAAAATGGTCCGTTTTCAAATGTTTTATTTTTGAACGTCAGTTCACATTTGTAGGTGGATCATCAGTGTTAGAGCTAAAATTAGCATGTTTAAAGTGATTTTCATGCTTCCAGGGGCCCTAAACACAAGATTTATGGAATGGTTAAAAGTGCATGAAAATGGCCAATTTACTCACTCTGAGTTCTCAAAAAGTGTTTCTTCACCCCGGGAAGTTAATTAAATACCATTTGGAGGCATTTAATGTTCGAGCAGAAACGGCTGATTTTCGACAAAAGAGATAACAACCCCCCCATTAAGTCATGCTTCAGAAATGTAGAAAATGGTCCGTTTTCAAATGTTTTATTTTGGAACGTCAGTTCACATTTGTAGGTGGATCATCAGTGTTAGAGCTAAAATTACCATGTTTATATTGATGTTCATGCTTCCAGGGGCTCGGGAAGTGAATTAAATACTATTTGGAGGCATTTAATGTTCAATCAAAAACAGCTGATTTTTGACAAAAGAGATAACACCCCCCATTACGTCATGCTTCAGAAATGTGGAAAATGGTCCGTTTTCAAATGTTTTATTTTTGAACGTCAGTTCACATTTGTAGGTGGATCATCAGTGTTAGAGCTAAAATTAGCATGTTTAAAGTGATTTTCATGCTTCCAGGGGCCCTAAACACAAGATTTATGGAATGGTTAAAAGTGCATGAAAATGGCCAATTTACTCACTCTGAGTTCTCAAAAAGGGTTTCTTCACCCCGGGAAGTTAATTAAATACCATTTGGAGGCATTTAATGTTCGAGCAAAAACTGCTGATTTTCGACAAAAGAGATAACACCCCCCATTACGTCATGCTTCAGAAATGTGGAAAATGGTCCGTTTTCAAATGTTTTATTTTGGAACGTCAGTTCACATTTGTAGGTGGATCATCAGTGTTAGAGCTAAAATTTGCATGTTTATAGGGATGTTCATGCTTCCAGGGGCTCGGGAAGTGAATTAAATACTATTTGGAGGCATTTAATGTTCAAACAACAACAGCTGATTTTTGACAAAAGAGTTAACACCCCCCCATTACGTCATGCTTCAGAAATGTGGAAAATGGTCCGTTTTAAAATGTTTTATTTTTGAATGTCAGTTCACATTTGTAGGTGGATCATCAGTGTTGGAGCTAAAATTAGCATGTTTAAAGTGATTTTCATGCTTCCAGGGGCCCTAAACACAAGATTTATGGAATGGTTAAAAGTGCATGAAAATGGCCAATTTACTCACTCTGAGTTCTCAAAAAGGGTTTCTTCACCCCGGGAAGTTAATTAAATACCATTTGGAGGCATTTAATGTTCGAGCAAAAACGGCTGATTTTCGACAAAAGAGATAACACCCCCCCATTACGTCATGCTTCAGAAATGTGGAAAATGGTCCGTTTTCAAATGTTTTATTTTTGAACGTCAGTTCACATTTGTAGGTGGATCATCAGTGTTAGAGCTAAAATTAGCATGTTTAAAGTGATTTTCATGCTTCCAGGGGCTCGGGAAGTGAATTAAATACTATTTGGAGGCATTTAATGTTCAAGCAAAAACAGCTGATTTTTGACAAAAGAGATAACACCCCCCCATTACGTCATGCTTCAGAAATGTGGAAAATGGTCCGTTTTCAAATGTTTTATTTTTGAACGTCAGTTCACATTTGTAGGTGGATCATCAGTGTTAGAGCTAAAATTAGCATGTTTAAAGTGATTTTCATGATTCCAGGGGCCCTAAACACAAGATTTATGGAATGGTTAAAAGTGCATGAAAATGGCCAATTTACTCACTCTGAGTTCTCAAAAAGGGTTTCTTCACCCCGGGAAGTTAATTAAATACCATTTGGAGGCATTTAATGTTCGAGCAAAAACGGCTGATTTTCGACAAAAGAGATAACACCCCCCCATTACGTCATGCTTCAGAAATGTGGAAAATGGTCCGTTTTCAAATGTTTTATTTTTGAACATCAGTTCACATTTGTAGGTGGATCATCAGTGTTAGAGCTAAAATTAGCATGTTTAAAGTGATTTTCATGCTTCCAGGGGCTCGGGAAGTGAATTAAATACTATTTGGAGGCATTTAATGTTCAATCAAAAACAGCTGATTTTTGACAAAAGAGATAACACCCCCCCATTACGTCATGCTTCAGAAATGTGGAAAATGGTCCGTTTTCAAATGTTTTATTTTTTAACCTCAGTTCACATTTGTAGGTGGATCATCAGTGTTAGAGCTAAAATTAGCATGTTTAAAGTGATTTTCATGCTTCCAGGGGCCCTAAACACAAGATTTATGGAATGGTTAAAAGTGCATGAAAATGGCCAATTTACTCACTCTGAGTTCTCAAAAAGGGTTTCTTCACCCCGGGAAGTTAATTAAATACCATTTGGAGGCATTTAATGTTCGAGCAAAAACGGCAGATTTTCGACAAAAGAGATAACACCCCCCCATTACGTCATGCTTCAGAAATGTGGAAAATGGTCCGTTTTCAAATGTTTTATTTTGGAACGTCAGTTCACATTTGTAGGTGGATCATCAGTGTTAGAGCTAAAATTAGCATGTTTATAGTGATGTTCATGCTTCCAGGGGCTCGGGAAGTGAATTAAATACTATTTGGAGGCATTTAATGTTCAATCAACAACAGCTGATTTTTGACAAAAGAGTTAACACCCCCCCATTACGTCATGCTTCAGAAATGTGGAAAATGGTCCGTTTTAAAATGTTTTATTTTTGAATGTCAGTTCACATTTGTAGGTGGATCATCAGTGTTGGAGCTAAAATTAGCATGTTTAAAGTGATTTTCATGCTTCCAGGGGCCCTAAACACAAGATTTATGGAATGGTTAAAAGTGCATGAAAATGGCCAATTTACTCACTCTGAGTTCTCAAAAAGGGTTTCTTCACCCCGGGAAGTTAATTAAATACCATTTGGAGGCATTTAATGTTCGAGCAAAAACGGCTGATTTTCGACAAAAGAGATAACACCCCCCCATTACGTCATGCTTCAGAAATGTGGAAAATGGTCCGTTTTCAAATGTTTTATTTTTGAACGTCAGTTCACATTTGTAGGTGGATCATCAGTGTTAGAGCTAAAATTAGCATGTTTAAAGTGATTTTCATGCTTCCAGGGGCTCGGGAAGTGAATTAAATACTATTTGGAGGCATTTAATGTTCAAGCAAAAACAGCTGATTTTTGACAAAAGAGATAACACCCCCCCATTACGTCATGCTTCAGAAATGTGGAAAATGGTCCGTTTTCAAATGTTTTATTTTTGAACGTCAGTTCACATTTGTAGGTGGATCATCAGTGTTAGAGCTAAAATTAGCATGTTTAAAGTGATTTTCATGATTCCAGGGGCCCTAAACACAAGATTTATGGAATGGTTAAAAGTGCATGAAAATGGCCAATTTACTCACTCTGAGTTCTCAAAAAGGGTTTCTTCACCCCGGGAAGTTAATTAAATACCATTTGGAGGCATTTAATGTTCGAGCAAAAACGGCTGATTTTCGACAAAAGAGATAACACCCCCCCATTACGTCATGCTTCAGAAATGTGGAAAATGGTCCGTTTTCAAATGTTTTATTTTTGAACATCAGTTCACATTTGTAGGTGGATCATCAGTGTTAGAGCTAAAATTAGCATGTTTAAAGTGATTTTCATGCTTCCAGGGGCTCGGGAAGTGAATTAAATACTATTTGGAGGCATTTAATGTTCAATCAAAAACAGCTGATTTTTGACAAAAGAGATAACACCCCCCCATTACGTCATGCTTCAGAAATGTGGAAAATGGTCCGTTTTCAAATGTTTTATTTTTTAACCTCAGTTCACATTTGTAGGTGGATCATCAGTGTTAGAGCTAAAATTAGCATGTTTAAAGTGATTTTCATGCTTCCAGGGGCCCTAAACACAAGATTTATGGAATGGTTAAAAGTGCATGAAAATGGCCAATTTACTCACTCTGAGTTCTCAAAAAGGGTTTCTTCACCCCGGGAAGTTAATTAAATACCATTTGGAGGCATTTAATGTTCGAGCAAAAACGGCTGATTTTCGACAAAAGAGATAACACCCCCCCATTACGTCATGCTTCAGAAATGTGGAAAATGGTCCGTTTTCAAATGTTTTATTTTGGAACGTCAGTTCACATTTGTAGGTGGATCATCAGTGTTAGAGCTAAAATTAGCATGTTTATAGTGATGTTCATGCTTCCAGGGGCTCGGGAAGTGAATTAAATACTATTTGGAGGCATTTAATGTTCAATCAACAACAGCTGATTTTTGACAAAAGAGTTAACACCCCCCCATTACGTCATGCTTCAGAAATGTGGAAAATGGTCCGTTTTAAAATGTTTTATTTTTGAATGTCAGTTCACATTTGTAGGTGGATCATCAGTGTTGGAGCTAAAATTAGCATGTTTAAAGTGATTTTCATGCTTCCAGGGGCCCTAAACACAAGATTTATGGAATGGTTAAAAGTGCATGAAAATGGCCAATTTACTCACTCTGAGTTCTCAAAAAGGGTTTCTTCACCCCGGGAAGTTAATTAAATAC
Source organism: Lissotriton vulgaris (assembly GCF_964263255.1). NCBI lineage: Eukaryota > Metazoa > Chordata > Amphibia > Caudata > Salamandridae > Lissotriton > Lissotriton vulgaris. The sequence continues at coordinate 519,306 of NW_028253623.1, read as the reverse complement.
CATTTGGAGGCATTTAATGTTCGAGCAAAAACGGCTGATTTTCGACAAAAGAGATAACACCCCCCCATTACGTCATGCTTCAGAAATGTGGAAAATGGTCCGTTTTCAAATGTTTTATTTTTGAACGTCAGTTCACATTTGTAGGTGGATCATCAGTGTTAGAGCTAAAATTAGCATGTTTAAAGTGATTTTCATGCTTCCAGGGGCTCGGGAAGTGAATTAAATACTATTTGGAGGCATTTAATGTTCAAGCAAAAACAGCTGATTTTTGACAAAAGAGATAACACCCCCCCATTACGTCATGCTTCAGAAATGTGGAAAATGGTCCGTTTTCAAATGTTTTATTTTTGAACGTCAGTTCACATTTGTAGGTGGATCATCAGTGTTAGAGCTAAAATTAGCATGTTTAAAGTGATTTTCATGATTCCAGGGGCCCTAAACACAAGATTTATGGAATGGTTAAAAGTGCATGAAAATGGCCAATTTACTCACTCTGAGTTCTCAAAAAGGGTTTCTTCACCCCGGGAAGTTAATTAAATACCATTTGGAGGCATTTAATGTTCGAGCAAAAACGGCTGATTTTCGACAAAAGAGATAACACCCCCCCATTACGTCATGCTTCAGAAATGTGGAAAATGGTCCGTTTTCAAATGTTTTATTTTTGAACATCAGTTCACATTTGTAGGTGGATCATCAGTGTTAGAGCTAAAATTAGCATGTTTAAAGTGATTTTCATGCTTCCAGGGGCTCGGGAAGTGAATTAAATACTATTTGGAGGCATTTAATGTTCAAGCAAAAACAGCTGATTTTTGACAAAAGAGATAACACCCCCCCATTACGTCATGCTTCAGAAATGTGGAAAATGGTCCGTTTTCAAATGTTTTATTTTTGAACGTCAGTTCACATTTGTAGGTGGATCATCAGTGTTAGAGCTAAAATTAGCATGTTTAAAGTGATTTTCATGATTCCAGGGGCCCTAAACACAAGATTTATGGAATGGTTAAAAGTGCATGAAAATGGCCAATTTACTCACTCTGAGTTCTCAAAAAGGGTTTCTTCACCCCGGGAAGTTAATTAAATACCATTTGGAGGCATTTAATGTTCGAGCAAAAACGGCTGATTTTCGACAAAAGAGATAACACCCCCCCATTACGTCATGCTTCAGAAATGTGGAAAATGGTCCGTTTTCAAATGTTTTATTTTTGAACATCAGTTCACATTTGTAGGTGGATCATCAGTGTTAGAGCTAAAATTAGCATGTTTAAAGTGATTTTCATGCTTCCAGGGGCTCGGGAAGTGAATTAAATACTATTTGGAGGCATTTAATGTTCAATCAAAAACAGCTGATTTTTGACAAAAGAGATAACACCCCCCCATTACGTCATGCTTCAGAAATGTGGAAAATGGTCCGTTTTCAAATGTTTTATTTTTTAACCTCAGTTCACATTTGTAGGTGGATCATCAGTGTTAGAGCTAAAATTAGCATGTTTAAAGTGATTTTCATGCTTCCAGGGGCCCTAAACACAAGATTTATGGAATGGTTAAAAGTGCATGAAAATGGCCAATTTACTCACTCTGAGTTCTCAAAAAGGGTTTCTTCACCCCGGGAAGTTAATTAAATACCATTTGGAGGCATTTAATGTTCGAGCAAAAACGGCTGATTTTCGACAAAAGAGATAACACCCCCCCATTACGTCATGCTTCAGAAATGTGGAAAATGGTCCGTTTTCAAATGTTTTATTTTGGAACGTCAGTTCACATTTGTAGGTGGATCATCAGTGTTAGAGCTAAAATTAGCATGTTTATAGTGATGTTCATGCTTCCAGGGGCTCGGGAAGTGAATTAAATACTATTTGGAGGCATTTAATGTTCAATCAACAACAGCTGATTTTTGACAAAAGAGTTAACACCCCCCCATTACGTCATGCTTCAGAAATGTGGAAAATGGTCCGTTTTAAAATGTTTTATTTTTGAATGTCAGTTCACATTTGTAGGTGGATCATCAGTGTTGGAGCTAAAATTAGCATGTTTAAAGTGATTTTCATGCTTCCAGGGGCCCTAAACACAAGATTTATGGAATGGTTAAAAGTGCATGAAAATGGCCAATTTACTCACTCTGAGTTCTCAAAAAGGGTTTCTTCACCCCGGGAAGTTAATTAAATACCATTTGGAGGCATTTAATGTTCGAGCAAAAACGGCTGATTTTCGACAAAAGAGATAACACCCCCCCATTACGTCATGCTTCAGAAATGTGGAAAATGGTCCGTTTTCAAATGTTTTATTTTTGAACGTCAGTTCACATTTGTAGGTGGATCATCAGTGTTAGAGCTAAAATTAGCATGTTTAAAGTGATTTTCATGCTTCCAGGGGCTCGGGAAGTGAATTAAATACTATTTGGAGGCATTTAATGTTCAAGCAAAAACAGCTGATTTTTGACAAAAGAGATAACACCCCCCCATTACGTCATGCTTCAGAAATGTGGAAAATGGTCCGTTTTCAAATGTTTTATTTTTGAACGTCAGTTCACATTTGTAGGTGGATCATCAGTGTTAGAGCTAAAATTAGCATGTTTAAAGTGATTTTCATGATTCCAGGGGCCCTAAACACAAGATTTATGGAATGGTTAAAAGTGCATGAAAATGGCCAATTTACTCACTCTGAGTTCTCAAAAAGGGTTTCTTCACCCCGGGAAGTTAATTAAATACCATTTGGAGGCATTTAATGTTCGAGCAAAAACGGCTGATTTTCGACAAAAGAGATAACACCCCCCCATTACGTCATGCTTCAGAAATGTGGAAAATGGTCCGTTTTCAAATGTTTTATTTTTGAACGTCAGTTCACATTTGTAGGTGGATCATCAGTGTTAGAGCTAAAATTAGCATGTTTAAAGTGATTTTCATGCTTCCAGGGGCTCGGGAAGTGAATTAAATACTATTTGGAGGCATTTAATGTTCAAGCAAAAACAGCTGATTTTTGACAAAAGAGATAACACCCCCCCATTACGTCATGCTTCAGAAATGTGGAAAATGGTCCGTTTTCAAATGTTTTATTTTTGAACGTCAGTTCACATTTGTAGGTGGATCATCAGTGTTAGAGCTAAAATTAGCATGTTTAAAGTGATTTTCATGATTCCAGGGGCCCTAAACACAAGATTTATGGAATGGTTAAAAGTGCATGAAAATGGCCAATTTACTCACTCTGAGTTCTCAAAAAGGGTTTCTTCACCCCGGGAAGTTAATTAAATACCATTTGGAGGCATTTAATGTTCGAGCAAAAACGGCTGATTTTCGACAAAAGAGATAACACCCCCCCATTACGTCATGCTTCAGAAATGTGGAAAATGGTCCGTTTTCAAATGTTTTATTTTTGAACATCAGTTCACATTTGTAGGTGGATCATCAGTGTTAGAGCTAAAATTAGCATGTTTAAAGTGATTTTCATGCTTCCAGGGGCTCGGGAAGTGAATTAAATACTATTTGGAGGCATTTAATGTTCAATCAAAAACAGCTGATTTTTGACAAAAGAGATAACACCCCCCCATTACGTCATGCTTCAGAAATGTGGAAAATGGTCCGTTTTCAAATGTTTTATTTTTTAACCTCAGTTCACATTTGTAGGTGGATCATCAGTGTTAGAGCTAAAATTAGCATGTTTAAAGTGATTTTCATGCTTCCAGGGGCCCTAAACACAAGATTTATGGAATGGTTAAAAGTGCATGAAAATGGCCAATTTACTCACTCTGAGTTCTCAAAAAGGGTTTCTTCACCCCGGGAAGTTAATTAAATACCATTTGGAGGCATTTAATGTTCGAGCAAAAACGGCTGATTTTCGACAAAAGAGATAACACCCCCCCATTACGTCATGCTTCAGAAATGTGGAAAATGGTCCGTTTTCAAATGTTTTATTTTGGAACGTCAGTTCACATTTGTAGGTGGATCATCAGTGTTAGAGCTAAAATTAGCATGTTTATAGTGATGTTCATGCTTCCAGGGGCTCGGGAAGTGAATTAAATACTATTTGGAGGCATTTAATGTTCAATCAACAACAGCTGATTTTTGACAAAAGAGTTAACACCCCCCATTACGTCATGCTTCAGAAATGTGGAAAATGGTCCGTTTTAAAATGTTTTATTTTTGAATGTCAGTTCACATTTGTAGGTGGATCATCAGTGTTGGAGCTAAAATTAGCATGTTTAAAGTGATTTTCATGCTTCCAGGGGCCCTAAACACAAGATTTATGGAATGGTTAAAAGTGCATGAAAATGGCCAATTTACTCACTCTGAGTTCTCAAAAAGGGTTTCTTCACCCCGGGAAGTTAATTAAATACCATTTGGAGGCATTTAATGTTCGAGCAAAAACGGCTAATTTTCGACAAAAGAGATAACACCCCCCCATTACGTCATGCTTCAGAAATGTGGAAAATGGTCCGTTTTCAAATGTTTTATTTTTGAACGTCAGTTCACATTTGTAGGTGGATCATCAGTGTTAGAGCTAAAATTAGCATGTTTAAAGTGATTTTCATGCTTCCAGGGGCTCGGGAAGTGAATTAAATACTATTTGGAGGCATTTAATGTTCAAGCAAAAACAGCTGATTTTTGACAAAAGAGATAACACCCCCCCATTACGTCATGCTTCAGAAATGTGGAAAATGGTCCGTTTTCAAATGTTTTATTTTTGAACGTCAGTTCACATTTGTAGGTGGATCATCAGTGTTAGAGCTAAAATTAGCATGTATAAAGTGATTTTCATGCTTCCAGGGGCTCGGGAAGTGAATTAAATACTATTTGGAGGCATTTAATGTTCAGTTAAAAACAGCTGATTTTTGACAAAAGAGATAACACCCCCCCCATTACGTCATGCTTCAGAAATGTGGAAAATGGTCCGTTTTCAAATGTTTTATTTTTGAACGTCAGTTCACATTTGTAGGTGGATCATCAGTGTTAGAGCTAAAATTAGCATGTTTAAAGTGATTTTCATGCTTCCAGGGGCCCTAAACACAAGATTTATGGAATGGTTAAAAGTGCATGAAAATGGCCAATTTACTCACTCTGAGTTCTCAAAAAGGGTTTCTTCACCCCGGGAAGTTAATTAAATACCATTTGGAGGCATTTAATGTTCGAGCAAAAACGGCTAATTTTCGACAAAAGAGATAACACCCCCCCATTACGTCATGCTTCAGAAATGTGGAAAATGGTCCGTTTTCAAATGTTTTATTTTTGAACGTCAGTTCACATTTGTAGGTGGATCATCAGTGTTAGAGCTAAAATTAGCATGTTTAAAGTGATTTTCATGCTTCCAGGGGCTCGGGAAGTGAATTAAATACTATTTGGAGGCATTTAATGTTCAAGCAAAAACAGCTGATTTTTGACAAAAGAGATAACACCCCCCCATTACGTCATGCTTCAGAAATGTGGAAAATGGTCCGTTTTCAAATGTTTTATTTTTGAACGTCAGTTCACATTTGTAGGTGGATCATCAGTGTTAGAGCTAAAATTAGCATGTTTAAAGTGATTTTCATGCTTCCAGGGGCTCGGGAAGTGAATTAAATACTATTTGGAGGCATTTAATGTTCAGTTAAAAACAGCTGATTTTTGACAAAAGAGATAACACCCCCCCCATTACGTCATGCTTCAGAAATGTGGAAAATGGTCCGTTTTCAAATGTTTTATTTTTGAACGTAAGTTCACTTTTGTAGGTGGATCATCAGTGTTAGAGCTAAAATTAGCATGTTTAAAGTGATTTTCATGCTTCCAGGGGCCCTAAACACAAGATTTATGGAATGGTTAAAAGTGCATGAAAATGGCCAATTTACTCACTCTGAGTTCTCAAAAAGGGTTTCTTCACCCCGGGAAGTTAATTAAATACCATTTGGAGGCATTTAATGTTCGAGCAAAAACGGCTGATTTTCGACAAAAGAGATAACACCCCCCCATTACGTCATGCTTCAGAAATGTGGAAAATGGTCAGTTTTCAAATGTTTTATTTTTGAACGTCAGTTCACATTTGTAGGTGGATCATCAGTGTTAGAGCTAAAATTAGTATGTTTAAAGTGATTTTCATGCTTCCAGGGGCTCGGGAAGTGAATTAAATACTATTTGGAGGCATTTAATGTTCAAGCAAAAACAGCTGATTTTTGACAAAAGAGATAACACCCCCCCCATTACGTCATTCTTCAGAAATGTGGAAAATGGTCCGTTTTCAAATGTTTTATTTTTGAACGTCAGTTCACATTTGTAGGTGGATCATCAGTGTTAGAGCTAAAATTAGCATGTTTAAAGTGATTTTCATGCTTCCAGGGGCCCTAAACACAAGATTTATGGAATGGTTAAAAGTGCATGAAAATGGCCAATTTACTCACTCTGAGTTCTCAAAAAGGGTTTCTTCACCCCGGGAAGTTAATTAAATACCATTTGGAGGCATTTAATGTTCGAGCAAAAACGGCTGATTTTCGACAAAAGAGATAACACCCCCCCATTACGTCATGCTTCAGAAATGTGGAAAATGGTCCGTTTTCAAATGTTTTATTTTTGAACATCAGTTCACATTTGTAGGTGGATCATCAGTGTTAGAGCTAAAATTAGCATGTTTAAAGTGATTTTCATGCTTCCAGGGGCTCGGGAAGTGAATTAAATACTATTTGGAGGCATTTAATGTTCAAGCAAAAACAGCTGATTTTTGACAAAAGAGATAACACCCCCCCATTACGTCATGCTTCAGAAATGTGGAAAATGGTCCGTTTTCAAATGTTTTATTTTTGAACGTCAGTTCACATTTGTAGGTGGATCATCAGTGTTAGAGCTAAAATTAGCATGTTTAAAGTGATTTTCATGCTTCCAGGGGCTCGGGAAGTGAATTAAATACTATTTGGAGGCATTTAATGTTCAGTTAAAAACAGCTGATTTTTGACAAAAGAGATAACACCCCCCCCCATTACGTCATGCTTCAGAAATGTGGAAAATGGTCCGTTTTCAAATGTTTTATTTTTGAACGTCAGTTCACATTTGTAGGTGGATCATCAGTGTTAGAGCTAAAATTAGCATGTTTAAAGTGATTTTCATGCTTCCAGGGGCCCTAAACACAAGATTTATGGAATGGTTAAAAGTGCATGAAAATGGCCAATTTACTCACTCTGAGTTCTCAAAAAGGGTTTCTTCACCCCGGGAAGTTAATTAAATACCATTTGGAGGCATTTAATGTTCGAGCAAAAACGGCTGATTTTCGACAAAAGAGATAACACCCCCCCATTACGTCATGCTTCAGAAATGTGGAAAATGGTCAGTTTTCAAATGTTTTATTTTTGAACGTCAGTTCACATTTGTAGGTGGATCATCAGTGTTAGAGCTAAAATTAGTATGTTTAAAGTGATTTTCATGCTTCCAGTGGCTCGGGAAGAGAATTAAATACTATTTGGAGGCATTTAATGTTCAAGCAAAAACAGCTGATTTTTGACAAAAGAGATAACACCCCCCCCATTACGTCATTCTTCAGAAATGTGGAAAATGGTCCGTTTTCAAATGTTTTATTTTTGAACGTCAGTTCACATTTGTAGGTGGATCATCAGTGTTAGAGCTAAAATTAGCATGTTTAAAGTGATTTTCATGCTTCCAGGGGCCCTAAACACAAGATTTATGGAATGGTTAAAAGTGCATGAAAATGGCCAATTTACTCACTCTGAGTTCTCAAAAAGGGTTTCTTCACCCCGGGAAGTTAATTAAATACCATTTGGAGGCATTTAATGTTCGAGCAAAAACGGCTGATTTTCGACAAAAGAGATAACACCCCCCCATTACGTCATGCTTCAGAAATGTGGAAAATGGTCCGTTTTCAAATGTTTTATTTTTGAACATCAGTTCACATTTGTAGGTGGATCATCAGTGTTAGAGCTAAAATTAGCATGTTTAAAGTGATTTTCATGCTTCCAGGGGCTCGGGAAGTGAATTAAATACTATTTGGAGGCATTTAATGTTCATTCAAAAACAGCTGATTTTTGACAAAAGAGATAACACCCCCCGATTACGTCATGCTTCAGAAATGTGGAAAATGGTCCGTTTTCAAATGTTTTATTTTTTAACCTCAGTTCACATTTGTAGGTGGATCATCAGTGTTAGAGCTAAAATTAGCATGTTTAAAGTGATTTTCATGCTTCCAGGGGCCCTAAACACAAGATTTATGGAATGGTTAAAAGTGCATGAAAATGGCCAATTTACTCACTCTGAGTTCTCAAAAAGTGTTTCTTCACCCCGGGAAGTTAATTAAATACCATTTGGAGGCATTTAATGTTCGAGCAGAAACGGCTGATTTTCGACAAAAGAGATAACACCCCCCCCCATTAAGTCATGCTTCAGAAATGTGGAAAATGGTCCGTTTTCAAATGTTTTATTTTGGAACGTCAGTTCACATTTGTAGGTGGATCATCAGTGTTAGAGCTAAAATTAGCATGTTTATAGTGATGTTCATGCTTCCAGGGGCTCGGGAAGTGAATTAAATACTATTTGGAGGCATTTAATGTTCAATCAAAAACAGCTGATTTTTGACAAAAGAGATAACACCCCCCCATTACGTCATGCTTCAGAAATGTGGAAAATGGTCCGTTTTAAAATGTTTTATTTTTGAATGTCAGTTCACATTTGTAGGTGGATCATCAGTGTTGGAGCTAAAATTAGCATGTTTAAAGTGATTTTCATGCTTCCAGGGGCCCTAAACACAAGATTTATGGAATGGTTAAAAGTTCATGAAAATGGCCAATTTACTCACTCTGAGTTCTCAAAAAGTGTTTCTTCACCCCGAGAAGTTAATTAAATACCATTTGGAGGCATTTAATGTTCGAGCAGAAACGGCTGATTTTCGACAAAAGAGATAACACCCCCCCCCATTAAGTCATGCTTCATAAATGTGGAAAATGGTCCGTTTTCAAATGTTTTATTTTGGAACGTCAGTTCACATTTGTAGGTGGATCATCAGTGTTAGAGCTAAAATTAGCATGTTTATAGTGATGTTCATGCTTCCAGGGGCTCAGGAAGTGAATTAAATACTATTTGGAGGCATTTAATGTTCAATCAAAAACAGCTGATTTTTGACAAAAGAGATAACACCCCCCCATTACGTCATGCTTCAGAAATGTGGAAAATGGTCCGTTTTAAAATGTTTTATTTTTGAATGTCAGTTCACATTTGTAGGTGGATCATCAGTGTTGGAGCTAAAATTAGCATGTTTAAAGTGATTTTCATGCTTCCAGGGGCCCTAAACACAAGATTTATGGAATGGTTAAAAGTGCATGAAAATGGCCAATTTACTCACTCTGAGTTCTCAAAAAGGGTTTCTTCACCCCGGGAAGTTAATTAAATACCATTTGGAGGCATTTAATGTTCGAGCAAAAACTGCTGATTTTCGACAAAAGAGATAACACCCCCCATTACGTCATGCTTCAGAAATGTGGAAAATGGTCCGTTTTCAAATGTTTTATTTTTGAACATCAGTTCACATTTGTAGGTGGATCATCAGTGTTAGAGCTAAAATTAGCATGTTTAAAGTGATTTTCATGCTTCCAGGGGCTCGGGAAGTGAATTAAATACTATTTGGAGGCATTTAATGTTCAATCAAAAACAGCTGATTTTTCACAAAAGAGATAACACCCCCCCATTACGTCATGCTTCAGAAATGTGGAAAATGGTCCGTTTTCAAATGTTTTATTTTTGAACGTCAGTTCACATTTGTAGGTGGATCGTCAGTGTTAGAGCAAAAATTAGCATGTTTAAAGTGATTTTCATGCTTCCAGGGGCCCTAAACACAAGATTTATGGAATGGTTAAAAGTGCATGAAAATGGCCAATTTACTTACTCTGAGTTCTCAAAAAGGGTTTCTTCACCCCGGGAAGTTAATTAAATACCATTTGGAGGCATTTAATGTTCGAGCAAAAACGGCTGATTTTCGACAAAAGAGATAACACCCCCCCATTACGTCATGCTTCAGAAATGTGGAAAATGGTCCGTTTTCAAATGTTTTATTTTTGAACGTCAGTTCACATTTGTAGGTGGATCATCAGTGTTAGAGCTAAAATTAGCATGTTTAAAGTGATTTTCATGCTTCCAGGGGCTCGGGAAGTGAATTAAATACTATTTGGAGGCATTTAATGTTCAAGCAAAAACAGCTGATTTTTGACAAAAGAGATAACACCCCCCCATTACGTCATGCTTCAGAAATGTGGAAAATGGTCCGTTTTCAAATGTTTTATTTTTGAACGTCAGTTCACATTTGTAGGTGGATCATCAGTGTTAGAGCTAAAATTAGCATGTTTAAAGTGATTTTCATGCTTCCAGGGGCCCTAAACACAAGATTTATGGAAGGTTAAAAGTGCATGAAAATGGCCAATTTACTCACTCTGATTTCTCAAAAAGGGTTTCTTCACCCCGGGAAGTTAATTAAATACCATTTGGAGGCATTTAATGTTCGAGCAAAAACAGCTGATTTTCGACAAAAGAGATAACACCCCCCCATTACGTCATGCTTCAGAAATGTGGAAAATGGTCCGTTTTCAAATGTTTTATTTTTGAACATCAGTTCACATTTGTAGGTGGATCATCAGTGTTAGAGCTAAAATTAGCATGTTTAAAGTGATTTTCATGCTTCCAGGGGCTCGGGAAGTGAATTAAATACTATTTGGAGGCATTTAATGTTCGAGCAAAAACAGCTGATTTTCGACAAAAGAGATAACACCCCCCCATTACGTCATGCTTCAGAAATGTGGAAAATGGTCCGTTTTCAAATGTTTTATTTTTTAACGTCAGTTCACATTTGTAGGTGGATCATCAGTGTTAGAGCTAAAATTAGCATGTTTAAAGTGATTTTCATGCTTCCAGGGGCCCTAAACACAAGATTTATGGAATGGTTAAAAGTGCATGAATGGGGCCAATTTACTCACTCTGAGTTCTCAAAAAGGGTTTCTTCACCCCAGGAAGTTAATTAAATACCATTTGGAGGCATTTAATGTTCGAGCAAAAACGGCTGATTTTCGACAAAAGAGATAACACCCCCCCATTACGTCATGCTTCAGAAATGTGGAAAATGGTCCATTTTCAAATGTTTTATTTTTGAACGTCAGTTCACATTTGTAGGTGGATCATCAGTGTTAGAGCTAAAATTAGCATGTTTATAGTGATGTTCATGCTTCCAGGGGCTCGGGAAGTGAATTAAATACTATTTGGAGGCATTTAATGTTCAATCAAAAACAGCTGATTTTTGACAAAAGAGATAACACCCCCCCATTACGTCATGCTTCAGAAATGTGGAAAATGGTCCGTTTTCAAATGTTTTATTTTGGAACGTCAGTTCACATTTGTAGGTGGATCATCAGTGTTAGAGCTAAAATTAGCATGTTTATAGTGATGTTCATGCTTCCAGGGGCTCGGGAAGTGAATTAAATACTATTTGGAGGCATTTAATGTTCAAACAACAACAGCTGATTTTTGACAAAAGAGTTAACACCCCCCCATTACGTCATGCTTCAGAAATGTGGAAAATGGTCCGTTTTAAAATGTTTTATTTTTGAATGTCAGTTCACATTTGTAGGTGGATCATCAGTGTTGGAGCTAAAATTAGCATTTTTAAAGTGATTTTCATGCTTCCAGGGGCCCTAAACACAAGATTTATGGAATGGTTAAAAGTGCATGAAAATGGCCAATTTACTCACTCTGAGTTCTCAAAAAGGGTTTCTTCACCCCGGGAACTTAATTAAATACCATTTGGAGGCATTTAATGTTCGAGCAAAAACGGCTGATTTTCGACAAAAGAGATAACACCCCCCCATTACGTCATGCTTCAGAAATGTGGAAAATGGTCCGTTTTCAAATGTTTTATTTTTGAACGTCAGTTCACATTTGTAGGTGGATCATCAGTGTTAGAGCTAAAATTAGCATGTTTAAAGTGATTTTCATGCTTCCAGGGGCTCGGGAAGTGAATTAAATACTATTTGGAGGCATTTAATGTTCAAGCAAAAACAGCTGATTTTTGACAAAAGAGATAACACCCCCCCATTACGTCATGCTTCAGAAATGTGGAAAATGGTCCGTTTTCAAATGTTTTATTTTTGAACGTCAGTTCACATTTGTAGGTGGATCATCAGTGTTAGAGCTAAAATTAGCATGTTTAAAGTGATTTTCATGCTTCCAGGGGCTCGGGAAGTGAATTAAATACTATTTGGAGGCATTTAATGTTCAGTTAAAAACAGCTGATTTTTGACAAAAGAGATAACACCCCCCCCATTACGTCATGCTTCAGAAATGTGGAAAATGGTCCGTTTTCAAATGTTTTATTTTTGAACGTCAGTTCACATTTGTAGGTGGATCATCAGTGTTAGAGCTAAAATTAGCATGTTTAAAGTGATTTTCATGCTTCCAGGGGCCCTAAACACAAGATTTATGGAATGGTTAAAAGTGCATGAAAATGGCCAATTTACTCACTCTGAGTTCTCAAAAAGGGTTTCTTCACCCCGGGAAGTTAATTAAATACCATTTGGAGGCATTTAATGTTCGAGCAAAAACGGCTGATTTTCGACAAAAGAGATAACACCCCCCCATTACGTCATGCTTCAGAAATGTGGAAAATGGTCAGTTTTCAAATGTTTTATTTTTGAACGTCAGTTCACATTTGTAGGTGGATCATCAGTGTTAGAGCTAAAATTAGTATGTTTAAAGTGATTTTCATGCTTCCAGGGGCTCGGGAAGTGAATTAAATAGTATTTGGAGGCATTTAATGTTCAAGCAAAAACAGCTGATTTTTGACAAAAGAGATAACACCCCCCCCATTACGTCATTCTTCAGAAATGTGGAAAATGGTCCGTTTTCAAATGTTTTATTTTTGAACGTCAGTTCACATTTGTAGGTGGATCATCAGTGTTAGAGCTAAAATTAGCATGTTTAAAGTGATTTTCATGCTTCCAGGGGCCCTAAACACAAGATTTATGGAATGGTTAAAAGTGCATGAAAATGGCCAATTTACTCACTCTGAGTTCTCAAAAAGGGTTTCTTCACCCCGGGAAGTTAATTAAATACCATTTGGAGGCATTTAATGTTCGAGCAAAAACGGCTGATTTTCGACAAAAGAGATAACACCCCCCCATTACGTCATGCTTCAGAAATGTGGAAAATGGTCCGTTTTCAAATGTTTTATTTTTGAACATCAGTTCACATTTGTAGGTGGATCATCAGTGTTAGAGCTAAAATTAGCATGTTTAAAGTGATTTTCATGCTTCCAGGGGCTCGGGAAGTGAATTAAATACTATTTGGAGGCATTTAATGTTCAATCAAAAACAGCTGATTTTTGACAAAAGAGATAACACCCCCCCATTACGTCATGCTTCAGAAATGTGGAAAATGGTCCATTTTCAAATGTTTTATTTTTTAACCTCAGTTCACATTTGTAGGTGGATCATCAGTGTTAGAGCTAAAATTAGCATGTTTAAAGTGATTTTCATGCTTCCAGGGGCCCTAAACACAAGATTTATGGAATGGTTAAAAGTGCATGAAAATGGCCAATTTACTCACTCTGAGTTCTCAAAAAGGGTTTCTTCACCCCGGGAAGTTAATTAAATACCATTTGGAGGCATTTAATGTTCGAGCAAAAACGGCTGATTTTTGACAAAAGAGATAACACCCCCCCCATTACGTCATGCTTCAGAAATGTGGAAAATGGTCAGTTTTCAAATGTTTTATTTTTGAACGTCAGTTCACATTTGTAGGTGGATCATCAGTGTTAGAGCTAAAATTAGCATGTTTAAAGTGATTTTCATGCTTCCAGGGGCCCTAAACACAAGATTTATGGAATGGTTAAAAGTGCATGAAAATGGCCAATTTACTCACTCTGAGTTCTCAAAAAGGGTTTCTTCACCCGGGAAGTTAATTAAATACCATTTGGAGGCATTTAATGTTCGAGCAAAACCGGCTGATTTTCGACAAAAGAGATAACACCCCCCCCATTACGTCATGCTTCAGAAATGTGGAAAATGGTCCGTTTTCAAATGTTTTATTTTTGAACGTCAGTTCACATTTGTAGGTGGATCATCAGTGTTAGAGCTAAAATTAGCATGTTTAAAGTGATTTTCATGCTTCCAGGGGCTCGGGAAGTGAATTAAATACTATTTGGAGGCATTTAATGTTCAAGCAAAAACAGCTGATTTTTGACAAAAGAGATAACACCCCCCCATTACGTCATGCTTCAGAAATGTGGAAAATGGTCCGTTTTCAAATGTTTTATTTTTGAACGGCAGTTCACATTTGTAGGTGGATCATCAGTGTTAGAGCTAAAATTAGCATGTTTAAAGTGATTTTCATGCTTCCAGGGGCCCTAAACACAAGATTTATGGAATGGTTAAAAGTGCATGAAAATGGCCAATTTACTCACTCTGAGTTCTCAAAACGGGTTTCTTCACCCCGGGAAGTTAATTAAATACCATTTGGAGGCATTTAATGTTCGAGCAAAAACGGCTGATTTTCGACAAAAGAGATAACACCCCCCCATTACGTCATGCTTCAGAAATGTGGAAAATGGTCAGTTTTCAAATGTTTTATTTTTGAACGTCAGTTCACATTTGTAGGTGGATCATCAGTGTTAGAGCTAAAATTAGCATGTTTAAAGTGATTTTCATGCTTCCAGGGGCTCGAGAAGTGAATTAAATACTATTTGGAGGCATTTAATGTTCAATCAAAAACAGCTGATTTTTAACAAAAGAGATAACACCCCCCCATTACGTCATGCTTCAGAAATGTGGAAAATGGTCCGTTTTCAAATGTTTTATTTTTGAACGTCAGTTCACATTTGTAGGTGGATCATCAGTGTTAGAGCTAAAATTAGCATGTTTAAAGTGATTTTCATGCTTCCAGGGGCCCTAAACACAAGATTTATGGAATGGTTAAAAGTGCATGAAAATGGCCAATTTACTCACTCTGAGTTCTCAAAAAGTGTTTCTTCACCCCGGGAAGTTAATTAAATACCATTTGGAGGCATTTAATGTTCGAGCAGAAACGGCTGATTTTCGACAAAAGAGATAACACCCCCCCATTAAGTCATGCTTCAGAAATGTGGAAAATGGTCCGTTTTCAAATGTTTTATTTTGGAACGTCAGTTCACATTTGTAGGTGGATCATCAGTGTTAGAGCTAAAATTAGCATGTTTATAGTGATGTTCATGCTTCCAGGGGCTTGGGAAGTGAATTAAATACTATTTGGAGGCATTTAATGTTCAATCAAAAACAGCTGATTTTTGACAAAAGAGATAACACCCCCCCATTACGTCATGCTTCAGAAATGTGGAAAATGGTCCGTTTTAAAATGTTTTATTTTTGAATGTCAGTTCACATTTGTAGGTGGATCATCAGTGTTGGAGCTAAAATTAGCATGTTTAAAGTGATTTTCATGCTTCCAGGGGCCCTAAACACAAGATTTATGGAATGGTTAAAAGTGCATGAAAATGGCCAATTTACTCACTCTGAGTTCTCAAAAAGGGTTTCTTCACCCCGGGAAGTTAATTAAATACCATTTGGAGGCATTTAATGTTCGAGCAAAAACGGCTGATTTTCGACAAAAGAGATAACACCCCCCCATTACGTCATGCTTCAGAAATGTGGAAAATGGTCCGTTTTCAAATGTTTTATTTTTGAACGTCAGTTCACATTTGTAGGTGGATCATCAGTGTTAGAGCTAAAATTAGCATGTTTAAAGTGATTTTCATGATTCCAGGGGCCCTAAACACAAGATTTATGGAATGGTTAAAAGTGCATGAAAATGGCCAATTTACTCACTCTGAGTTCTCAAAAAGGGTTTCTTCACCCCGGGAAGTTAATTAAATACCATTTGGAGGCATTTAATGTTCGAGCAAAAACGGCTGATTTTCGACAAAAGAGATAACACCCCCCCATTACGTCATGCTTCAGAAATGTGGAAAATGGTCCGTTTTCAAATGTTTTATTTTTGAACATCAGTTCACATTTGTAGGTGGATCATCAGTGTTAGAGCTAAAATTAGCATGTTTAAAGTGATTTTCATGCTTCCAGGGGCTCGGGAAGTGAATTAAATACTATTTGGAGGCATTTAATGTTCAATCAAAAACAGCTGATTTTTGACAAAAGAGATAACACCCCCCCATTACGTCATGCTTCAGAAATGTGGAAAATGGTCCGTTTTCAAATGTTTTATTTTTTAACCTCAGTTCACATTTGTAGGTGGATCATCAGTGTTAGAGCTAAAATTAGCATGTTTAAAGTGATTTTCATGCTTCCAGGGGCCCTAAACACAAGATTTATGGAATGGTTAAAAGTGCATGAAAATGGCCAATTTACTCACTCTGAGTTCTCAAAAAGGGTTTCTTCACCCCGGGAAGTTAATTAAATACCATTTGGAGGCATTTAATGTTCGAGCAAAAACGGCTGATTTTTGACAAAAGAGATAACACCCCCCCATTACGTCATGCTTCAGAAATGTGGAAAATGGTCCGTTTTCAAATGTTTTATTTTGGAACGTCAGTTCACATTTGTAGGTGGATCATCAGTGTTAGAGCTAAAATTAGCATGTTTATAGTGATGTTCATGCTTCCAGGGGCTCGGGAAGTGAATTAAATACTATTTGGAGGCATTTAATGTTCAATCAACAACAGCTGATTTTTGACAAAAGAGTTAACACCCCCCCATTACGTCATGCTTCAGAAATGTGGAAAATGGTCCGTTTTAAAATGTTTTATTTTTGAATGTCAGTTCACATTTGTAGGTGGATCATCAGTGTTGGAGCTAAAATTAGCATGTTTAAAGTGATTTTCATGCTTCCAGGGGCCCTAAACACAAGATTTATGGAATGGTTGAAAGTGCATGAAAATGGCCAATTTACTCACTCTGAGTTCTCAAAAAGGGTTTCTTCACCCCGGGAAGTTAATTAAATACCATTTGGAGGCATTTAATGTTCGAGCAAAAACGGCTGATTTTCGACAAAAGAGATAACACCCCCCCATAACGTCATGCTTCAGAAATGTGGAAAATGGTCCGTTTTCAAATGTTTTATTTTTGAACGTCAGTTCACATTTGTAGGTGGATCATCAGTGTTAGAGCTAAAATTAGCATGTTTAAAGTGATTTTCATGCTTCCAGGGGCTCGGGAAGTGAATTAAATACTATTTGGAGGCATTTAATGTTCAAGCAAAAACAGCTGATTTTTGACAAAAGAGATAACACCCCCCCATTACGTCATGCTTCAGAAATGTGGAAAATGGTCCGTTTTCAAATGTTTTATTTTTGAACGTCAGTTCACATTTGTAGGTGGATCATCAGTGTTAGAGCTAAAATTAGCATGTTTAAAGTGATTTTCATGCTTCCAGGGGCCCTAAACACAAGATTTATGGAATGGTTAAAAGTGCATGAAAATGGCCAATTTACTCACTCTGAGTTCTCAAAAAGGGTTTCTTCACCCCGGGAAGTTAATTAAATACCATTTGGAGGCATTTAATTTTCGAGCAAAAACGGCTGATTTTTGACAAAAGAGATAACACCCCCCCATTACGTCATGCTTCAGAAATGTGGAAAATGGTCCGTTTTCAAATGTTTTATTTTTGAACGTCAGTTCAGATTTGTAGGTGGATCATCAGTGTTAGAGCTAAAATTAGCATGTTTAAAGTGATTTTCATGCTTCCAGGGGCTCGGGAAGTGAATTAAATACTATTTGGAGGCATTTAATGTTCAATCAAAAACAGCTGATTTTTAACAAAAGAGATAACACCCCCCCATTACGTCATGCTTCAGAAATGTGGAAAATGGTCCGTTTTCAAATGTTTTATTTTTGAACGTCAGTTCACATTTGTAGGTGGATCATCAGTGTTAGAGCTAAAATTAGCATGTTTAAAGTGATTTTCATGCTTCCAGGGGCCCTAAACACAAGATTTATGGAATGGTTAAAAGTGCATGAAAATGGCCAATTTACTCACTCTGAGTTCTCAAAAAGTGTTTCTTCACCCCGGGAAGTTAATTAAATACTATTTGGAGGCATTTAATGTTCGAGCAGAAACGGCTGATTTTCGACAAAAGAGATAACACCCCCCCATTAAGTCATGCTTCAGAAATGTGGAAAATGGTCCGTTTTCAAATGTTTTATTTTGGAACGTCAGTTCACATTTGTAGGTGGATCATCAGTGTTAGAGCTAAAATTAGCATGTTTATAGTGATGTTCATGCTTCCAGGGGCTTGGGAAGTGAATTAAATACTATTTGGAGGCATTTAATGTTCAATCAAAAACAGCTGATTTTTGACAAAAGAGATAACACCCCCCCATTACGTCATGCTTCAGAAATGTGGAAAATGGTCCGTTTTAAAATGTTTTATTTTTGAATGTCAGTTCACATTTGTA
The DNA here is from genome assembly GCF_964263255.1 of Lissotriton vulgaris. NCBI lineage: Eukaryota > Metazoa > Chordata > Amphibia > Caudata > Salamandridae > Lissotriton > Lissotriton vulgaris. The sequence continues at coordinate 500,933 of NW_028253623.1, read as the reverse complement.
GGTGGATCATCAGTGTTGGAGCTAAAATTAGCATGTTTAAAGTGATTTTCATGCTTCCAGGGGCCCTAAACACAAGATTTATGGAATGGTTAAAAGTGCATGAAAATGGCCAATTTACTCACTCTGAGTTCTCAAAAAGGGTTTCTTCACCCCGGGAAGTTAATTAAATACCATTTGGAGGCATTTAATGTTCGAGCAAAAACGGCTGATTTTCGACAAAAGAGATAACACCCCCCCATTAGGTCATGCTTCAGAAATGTGGAAAATGGTCCGTTTTCAAATGTTTTATTTTTGAACGTCAGTTCACATTTGTAGGTGGATCATCAGTGTTAGAGCTAAAATTAGCATGTTTAAAGTGATTTTCATGATTCCAGGGGCCCTAAACACAAGATTTATGGAATGGTTAAAAGTGCATGAAAATGGCCAATTTACTCACTCTGAGTTCTCAAAAAGGGTTTCTTCACCCCGGGAAGTTAATTAAATACCATTTGGAGGCATTTAATGTTCGAGCAAAAACGGCTGATTTTCGACAAAAGAGATAACACCCCCCCATTACGTCATGCTTCAGAAATGTGGAAAATGGTCCGTTTTCAAATGTTTTATTTTTGAACATCAGTTCACATTTGTAGGTGGATCATCAGTGTTAGAGCTAAAATTAGCATGTTTAAAGTGATTTTCATGCTTCCAGGGGCTCGGGAAGTGAATTAAATACTATTTGGAGGCATTTAATGTTCAATCAAAAACAGCTGATTTTTGACAAAAGAGATAACACCCCCCCATTACGTCATGCTTCAGAAATGTGGAAAATGGTCCGTTTTCAAATGTTTTATTTTTTAACCTCAGTTCACATTTGTAGGTGGATCATCAGTGTTAGAGCTAAAATTAGCATGTTTAAAGTGATTTTCATGCTTCCAGGGGCCCTAAACACAAGATTTATGGAATGGTTAAAAGTGCATGAAAATGGCCAATTTACTCACTCTGAGTTCTCAAAAAGGGTTTCTTCACCCCGGGAAGTTAATTAAATACCATTTGGAGGCATTTAATGTTCGAGCAAAAACGGCTGATTTTTGACAAAAGAGATAACACCCCCCCATTACGTCATGCTTCAGAAATGTGGAAAATGGTCCGTTTTCAAATGTTTTATTTTGGAACGTCAGTTCACATTTGTAGGTGGATCATCAGTGTTAGAGCTAAAATTAGCATGTTTATAGTGATGTTCATGCTTCCAGGGGCTCGGGAAGTGAATTAAATACTATTTGGAGGCATTTAATGTTCAATCAACAACAGCTGATTTTTGACAAAAGAGTTAACACCCCCCCATTACGTCATGCTTCAGAAATGTGGAAAATGGTCCGTTTTAAAATGTTTTATTTTTGAATGTCAGTTCACATTTGTAGGTGGATCATCAGTGTTGGAGCTAAAATTAGCATGTTTAAAGTGATTTTCATGCTTCCAGGGGCCCTAAACACAAGATTTATGGAATGGTTGAAAGTGCATGAAAATGGCCAATTTACTCACTCTGAGTTCTCAAAAAGGGTTTCTTCACCCCGGGAAGTTAATTAAATACCATTTGGAGGCATTTAATGTTCGAGCAAAAACGGCTGATTTTCGACAAAAGAGATAACACCCCCCCATAACGTCATGCTTCAGAAATGTGGAAAATGGTCCGTTTTCAAATGTTTTATTTTTGAACGTCAGTTCACATTTGTAGGTGGATCATCAGTGTTAGAGCTAAAATTAGCATGTTTAAAGTGATTTTCATGCTTCCAGGGGCTCGGGAAGTGAATTAAATACTATTTGGAGGCTTTTAATGTTCAAGCAAAAACAGCTGATTTTTGACAAAAGAGATAACACCCCCCCATTACGTCATGCTTCAGAAATGTGGAAAATGGTCCGTTTTCAAATGTTTTATTTTTGAACGTCAGTTCACATTTGTAGGTGGATCATCAGTGTTAGAGCTAAAATTAGCATGTTTAAAGTGATTTTCATGCTTCCAGGGGCCCTAAACACAAGATTTATGGAATGGTTAAAAGTGCATGAAAATGGCCAATTTACTCACTCTGAGTTCTCAAAAAGGGTTTCTTCACCCCGGGAAGTTAATTAAATACCATTTGGAGGCATTTAATGTTCGAGCAAAAACGGCTGATTTTTGACAAAAGAGATAACACCCCCCCATTACGTCATGCTTCAGAAATGTGGAAAATGGTCCGTTTTCAAATGTTTTATTTTTGAACGTCAGTTCAGATTTGTAGGTGGATCATCAGTGTTAGAGCTAAAATTAGCATGTTTAAAGTGATTTTCATGCTTCCAGGGGCTCGGGAAGTGAATTAAATACTATTTGGAGGCATTTAATGTTCAATCAAAAACAGCTGATTTTTAACAAAAGAGATAACACCCCCCCATTACGTCATGCTTCAGAAATGTGGAAAATGGTCCGTTTTCAAATGTTTTATTTTTGAACGTCAGTTCACATTTGTAGGTGGATCATCAGTGTTAGAGCTAAAATTAGCATGTTTAAAGTGATTTTCATGCTTCCAGGGGCCCTAAACACAAGATTTATGGAATGGTTAAAAGTGCATGAAAATGGCCAATTTACTCACTCTGAGTTCTCAAAAAGTGTTTCTTCACCCCGGGAAGTTAATTAAATACTATTTGGAGGCATTTAATGTTCAAGCAAAAACAGCTGATTTTTGACAAAAGAGATAACACCCCCCCATTACGTCATGCTTCAGAAATGTGGAAAATGGTCCGTTTTCAAATGTTTTATTTTTGAACGTCAGTTCACATTTGTAGGTGGATCATCAGTGTTAGAGCTAAAATTAGCATGTTTAAAGTGATTTTCATGCTTCCAGGGGCCCTAAACACAAGATTTATGGAATGGTTAAAAGTGCATGAAAATGGCCAATTTACTCACTCTGAGTTCTCAAAAAGGGTTTCTTCACCCCGGGAAGTTAATTAAATACCATTTGGAGGCATTTAATGTTCGAGCAAAAACGGCTGATTTTTGACAAAAGAGATAACACCCCCCCATTACGTCATGCTTCAGAAATGTGGAAAATGGTCCGTTTTCAAATGTTTTATTTTTGAACGTCAGTTCAGATTTGTAGGTGGATCATCAGTGTTAGAGCTAAAATTAGCATGTTTAAAGTGATTTTCATGCTTCCAGGGGCTCGGGAAGTGAATTAAATACTATTTGGAGGCATTTAATGTTCAATCAAAAACAGCTGATTTTTAACAAAAGAGATAACACCCCCCCATTACGTCATGCTTCAGAAATGTGGAAAATGGTCCGTTTTCAAATGTTTTATTTTTGAACGTCAGTTCACATTTGTAGGTGGATCATCAGTGTTAGAGCTAAAATTAGCATGTTTAAAGTGATTTTCATGCTTCCAGGGGCCCTAAACACAAGATTTATGGAATGGTTAAAAGTGCATGAAAATGGCCAATTTACTCACTCTGAGTTCTCAAAAAGTGTTTCTTCACCCCGGGAAGTTAATTAAATACCATTTGGAGGCATTTAATGTTCGAGCAGAAACGGCTGATTTTCGACAAAAGAGATAACACCCCCCCCATTAAGTCATGCTTCAGAAATGTGGAAAATGGTCCGTTTTCAAATGTTTTATTTTGGAACGTCAGTTCACATTTGTAGGTGGATCATCAGTGTTAGAGCTAAAATTAGCATGTTTATAGTGATGTTCATGCTTCCAGGGGCTTGGGAAGTGAATTAAATACTATTTGGAGGCATTTAATGTTCAATCAAAAACAGCTGATTTTTGACAAAAGAGATAACACCCCCCCATTACGTCATGCTTCAGAAATGTGGAAAATGGTCCGTTTTCAAATGTTTTATTTTTGAACATCAGTTCACATTTGTAGGTGGATCATCAGTGTTAGAGCTAAAATTAGCATGTTTAAAGTGATTTTCATGCTTCCAGGGGCCCTAAACACAAGATTTATGGAATGGTTAAAAGTGCATGAAAATGGCCAATTTACTCACTCTGAGTTCTCAAAAAGGGTTTCTTCACCCCAGGAAGTTAATTAAATACCATTTGGAGGCATTTAATGTTCGAGCAAAAACGGCTGATTTTCGACAAAAGAGATAACACCCCCCCATTACGTCATGCTTCAGAAATGTGGAAAATGGTCAGTTTTCAAATGTTTTATTTTTGAACATCAGTTCACATTTGTAGGTGGATCATCAGTGTTAGAGCTAAAATTAGCATGTTTAAAGTGATTTTCATGCTTCCAGGGGCTCGGGAAGTGAATTAAATACTATTTGGAGGCATTTAATGTTCAATCAAAAACAGCTGATTTTTGACAAAAGAGATAACACCCCCCCATTACGTCATGCTTCAGAAATGTGGAAAATGGTCCGTTTTCAAATGTTTTATTTTTGAACCTCAGTTCACATTTGTAGGTGGATCATCAGTGTTAGAGCTAAAATTAGCATGTTTAAAGTGATTTTCATGCTTCCAGGGGCACTAAACACAAGATTTATGGAATGGTTAAAAGTGCATGAAAATGGCCAATTTCCTCACTCTGAGTTCTCAAAAAGGGTTTCTTCACCCCGGGAAGTTAATTAAATACCATTTGGAGGCATTTAATGTTCGAGCAAAAACGGCTGATTTTCGACAAAAGAGATAACACCCCCCCATTACGTCATGCTTCAGAAATGTGGAAAATGGTCCGTTTTCAAATGTTTTATTTTTGAACGTCAGTTCACATTTGTAGGTGGATCATCAGTGTTAGAGCTAAAATTAGCATGTTTAAAGTGATTTTCATGCTTCCAGGGGCCCTAAACACAAGATTTATGGAATGGTTAAAAGTGCATGAAAATGGCCAATTTACTCACTCTGAGTTCTCAAAAAGGGTTTCTTCACCCCGGGAAGTTAATTAAATACCATTTGGAGGCATTTAATGTTCGAGCAAAAACGGCTGATTTTCGACAAAAGAGATAACACCCCCCCCATTACGTCATGCTTCAGAAATGTGGAAAATGGTCAGTTTTCAAATGTTTTATTTTTGAACGTCAGTTCACATTTGTAGGTGGATCATCAGTGTTAGAGCTAAAATTAGCATGTTTAAAGTGATTTTCATGCTTCCAGGGGCTCGGGAAGTGAATTAAATACTATTTGGAGGCATTTAATGTTCAAGCAAAAACAGCTGATTTTTGACAAAAGAGATAACACCCCCCCATTACGTCATGCTTCAGAAATGTGGAAAATGGTCCGTTTTCAAATGTTTTATTTTTGAACGTCAGTTCACATTTGTAGGTGGATCATCAGTGTTAGAGCTAAAATTAGCATGTTTAAAGTGATTTTCATGCTTCCAGGGGCCCTAAACACAAGATTTATGGAATGGTTAAAAGTGCATGAAAATGGCCAATTTACTCACTCTGAGTTCTCAAAAAGGGTTTCTTCACCCCGGGAAGTTAATTAAATACCATTTGGAGGCATTTAATGTTCGAGCAAAAACGGCTGATTTTCGACAAAAGAGATAACACCCCCCCATTACGTCATGCTTCAGAAATGTGGAAAATGGTCAGTTTTCAAATGTTTTATTTTTGAACGTCAGTTCACATTTGTAGGTGGATCATCAGTGTTAGAGCTAAAATTAGCATGTTTAAAGTGATTTTCATGCTTCCAGGGGCTCGGGAAGTGAATTAAATACTATTTGGAGGCATTTAATGTTCAATCAAAAACAGCTGATTTTTAACAAAAGAGATAACACCCCCCCATTACGTCATGCTTCAGAAATGTGGAAAATGGTCCGTTTTCAAATGTTTTATTTTTGAACGTCAGTTCACATTTGTAGGTGGATCATCAGTGTTAGAGCTAAAATTAGCATGTTTAAAGTGATTTTCATGCTTCCAGGGGCCCTAAACACAAGATTTATGGAATGGTTAAAAGTGCATGAAAATGGCCAATTTACTCACTCTGAGTTCTCAAAAAGTGTTTCTTCACCCCGGGAAGTTAATTAAATACCATTTGGAGGCATTTAATGTTCGAGCAGAAACGGCTGATTTTCGACAAAAGAGATAACACCCCCCCCCATTAAGTCATGCTTCAGAAATGTGGAAAATGGTCCGTTTTCAAATGTTTTATTTTGGAACGTCAGTTCACATTTGTAGGTGGATCATCAGTGTTAGAGCTAAAATTAGCATGTTTATAGTGATGTTCATGCTTCCAGGGGCTTGGGAAGTGAATTAAATACTATTTGGAGGCATTTAATGTTCAATCAAAAACAGCTGATTTTTGACAAAAGAGATAACACCCCCCCATTACGTCATGCTTCAGAAATGTGGAAAATGGTCCGTTTTAAAATGTTTTATTTTTGAATGTCAGTTCACATTTGTAGGTGGATCATCAGTGTTGGAGCTAAAATTAGCATGTTTAAAGTGATTTTCATGCTTCCAGGGGCCCTAAACACAAGATTTATGGAATGGTTAAAAGTGCATGAAAATGGCCAATTTACTCACTCTGAGTTCTCAAAAAGGGTTTCTTCACCCCAGGAAGTTAATTAAATACCATTTGGAGGCATTTAATGTTCGAGCAAAAACTGCTGATTTTCGACAAAAGAGATAACACCCCCCCATTACGTCATGCTTCAGAAATGTGGAAAATGGTCCGTTTTCAAATGTTTTATTTTTGAACATCAGTTCACATTTGTAGGTGGATCATCAGTGTTAGAGCTAAAATTAGCATGTTTAAAGTGATTTTCATGCTTCCAGGGGCTCGGGAAGTGAATTAAATACTATTTGGAGGCATTTAATGTTCAATCAAAAACAGCTGATTTTTCACAAAAGAGATAACACCCCCCATTACGTCATGCTTCAGAAATGTGGAAAATGGTCCGTTTTCAAATGTTTTATTTTTGAACGTCAGTTCACATTTGTAGGTGGATCATCAGTGTTAGAGCAAAAATTAGCATGTTTAAAGTGATTTTCATGCTTCCAGGGGCCCTAAACACAAGATTTATGGAATGGTTAAAAGTGCATGAAAATGGCCAATTTACTTACTCTGAGTTCTCAAAAAGGGTTTCTTCACCCCGGGAAGTTAATTAAATACCATTTGGAGGCATTTAATGTTCGAGCAAAAACGGCTGATTTTCGACAAAAGAGATAACACCCCCCATTACGTCATGCTTCAGAAATGTGGAAAATGGTCCGTTTTCAAATGTTTTATTTTTGAACGTCAGTTCACATTTGTAGGTGGATCATCAGTGTTAGAGCTAAAATTAGCATGTTTAAAGTGATTTTCATGCTTCCAGGGGCTCGGGAAGTGAATTAAATACTATTTGGAGGCATTTAATGTTCAAGCAAAAACAGCTGATTTTTGACAAAAGAGATAACACCCCCCCCATTACGTCATGCTTCAGAAATGTGGAAAATGGTCCGTTTTCAAATGTTTTATTTTTTAACGTCAGTTCACATTTGTAGGTGGATCATCAGTGTTAGAGCTAAAATTAGCATGTTTAAAGTGATTTTCATGCTTCCAGGGGCCCTAAACACAAGATTTATGGAATGGTTAAAAGTGCATGAAAATGGCCAATTTACTCACTCTGAGTTCTCAAAAAGGGTTTCTTCACCCCGGGAAGTTAATTAAATACCATTTGGAGGCATTTAATGTTCGAGCAAAAACGGCTGATTTTCGACAAAAGAGATAACACCCCCCCATTACGTCATGCTTCAGAAATGTGGAAAATGGTCAGTTTTCAAATGTTTTATTTTTGAACGTCAGTTCACATTTGTAGGTGGATCATCAGTGTTAGAGCTAAAATTAGCATGTTTAAAGTAATTTTCATGCTTCCAGGGGCTCGGGAAGTGAATTAAATACTATTTGGAGGCATTTAATGTTCAAGCAAAAACAGCTGATTTTTGACAAAAGAGATAACACCCCCCCATTACGTCATGCTTCAGAAATGTGGAAAATGGTCCGTTTTCAAATGTTTTATTTTTGAACGTCAGTTCACATTTGTAGGTGGATCATCAGTGTTAGAGCTAAAATTAGCATGTTTAAAGTGATTTTCATGCTTCCAGGGGCCCTAAACACAAGATTTATGGAATGGTTAAAAGTGCATGAAAATGGCCAATTTACTCACTCTGAGTTCTCAAAAAGGGTTTCTTCACCCCGGGAAGTTAATTAAATACCATTTGGAGGCATTTAATGTTCGAGCAAAAACGGCTGATTTTCGACAAAAGAGATAACACCCCCCCATTACGTCAAGCTTCAGAAATGTGGAAAATGGTCGGTTTTCAAATGTTTTATTTTTGAACGTCAGTTCACATTTGTAGGTGGATCATCAGTGTTAGAGCTAAAATTAGCATGTTTAAAGTGATTTTCATGCTTCCAGGGGCCCTAAACACAAGATTTATGGAATGGTTAAAAGTGCATGAAAATGGCCAATTTACTCACTCTGAGTTCTCAAAAAGGGTTTCTTCACCCCGGGAAGTTAATTAAATACCATTTGGAGGCATTTAATGTTCGAGCAAAAACGGCTGATTTTCGACAAAAGAGATAACACCCCCCCATTACGTCATGCTTCAGAAATGTGGAAAATGGTCCGTTTTCAAATGTTTTATTTTTGAACGTCAGTTCACATTTGTAGGTGGATCATCAGTGTTAGAGCTAAAATTAGCATGTTTAAAGTGATTTTCATGCTTCCAGGGGCTCGGGAAGTGAATTAAATACTATTTGGAGGCATTTAATGTTCAAGCAAAAACAGCTGATTTTTGACAAAAGAGATAACACCCCCCCATTACGTCATGCTTCAGAAATGTGGGAAATGGTCCGTTTTCAAATGTTTTATTTTTGAACGTCAGTTCACATTTGTAGGTGGATCATCAGTGTTAGAGCTAAAATTAGCAGGTTTAAAGTGATTTTCATGCTTCCAGGGGCCCTAAACACAAGATTTATGGAATGGTTAAAAGTGCATGAAAATGGCCAATTTACTCACTCTGAGTTCTCAAAAAGGGTTTCTTCACCCCGGGAAGTTAATTAAATACCATTTGGAGGCATTTAATGTTCGAGCAAAAACGGCTGATTTTCGACAAAAGAGATAACCCCCCCCCATTACGTCATGCTTCAGAAATGTGGAAAATGGTCCGTTTTCAAATGTTTTATTTTTGAACGTCAGTTCACATTTGTAGGTGGATCATCAGTGTTAGAGCTAAAATTAGCATGTTTAAAGTGATTTTCATGCTTCCAGGGGCTCGGGAAGTGAATTAAATACTATTTGGAGGCATTTAATGTTCAATCAAAAACAGCTGATTTTTCACAAAAGAGATAACACCCCCATTACGTCATGCTTCAGAAATGTGGAAAATGGTCCGTTTTCAAATGTTTTATTTTTGAACGTCAGTTCACATTTGTAGGTGGATCATCAGTGTTAGAGCTAAAATTAGCATAATTAAAGTGATTTTCATGCTTCCAGGGGCTCGGGAAGTGAATTAAATACTATTTGGAGGCATTTAATGTTCAATCAAAAACAGCTGATTTTTAACAAAAGAGATAACACCCCCCCATTACGTCATGCTTCAGAAATGTGGAAAATGGTCCGTTTTCAAATGTTTTATTTTTGAACGTCAGTTCACATTTGTAGGTGGATCATCAGTGTTAGAGCTAAAATTAGCATGTTTAAAGTGATTTTCATGCTTCCAGGAGCCCTAAACACAAGATTTATGGAATGGTTAAAAGTGCATGAAAATGGCCAATTTACTCACTCTGAGTTCTCAAAAAGGGTTTCTTCACCCCAGGAAGTTAATTAAATACCATTTGGAGGCATTTAATGTTCGAGCAAAAACGGCTGATTTTCGACAAAAGAGATAACACCCCCCCATTACGTGATGCTTCAGAAATGTGGAAAATGGTCCGTTTTCAAATGTTTTATTTTTTAACATCAGTTCACATTTGTAGGTGGATCATCAGTGTTAGAGCTAAAATTAGCATGTTTAAAGTGATTTTCATGCTTCCAGGGGCTCGGGAAGTGAATTAAATACTATTTGGAGGCATTTAATGTTCAATCAAAAACAGCTGATTTTTGACAAAAGAGATAACACCCCCCCATTACGTCATGCTTCAGAAATGTGGAAAATGGTCCGTTTTCAAATGTTTTATTTTTTAACCTCAGTTCACATTTGTAGGTGGATCATCAGTGTTAGAGCTAAAATTAGCATGTTTAAAGTGATTTTCATGCTTCCAGGGGCCCTAAACACAAGATTTATGGAATGGTTAAAAGTGCATGAAAATGGCCAATTTACTCACTCTGAGTTCTCAAAAAGGGTTTCTTCACCCCGGGAAGTTAATTAAATACCATTTGGAGGCATTTAATGTTCGAGCAAAAACGGCTGATCTTCGACAAAAGAGATAACACCCCCCCATTACGTCATGCTTCAGAAATGTGGAAAATGGTCAGTTTTCAAATGTTTTATTTTTGAACGTCAGTTCACATTTGTAGGTGGATCATCAGTGTTAGAGCTAAAATTAGCATGTTTAAAGTGATTTTCATGCTTCCAGGGGCTCGGGAAGTGAATTAAATACTATTTGGAGGCATTTAATGTTCAAGCAAAAACAGCTGATTTTTGACAAAAGAGATAACACCCCCCCATTACGTCATGCTTCAGAAATGTGGAAAATGGTCCGTTTTCAAATGTTTTATTTTTGAACGTCAGTTCACATTTGTAGGTGGATCATCAGTGTTAGAGCTAAAATTAGCATGTTTAAAGTGATTTTCATGCTTCCAGGGGCCCTAAACACAAGATTTATGGAATGGTTAAAAGTGCATGAAAATGGCCAATTTACTCACTCTGAGTTCTCAAAAAGGGTTTCTTCACCCCGGGAAGATAATTAAATACCATTTGGAGGCATTTAATGTTCGAGCAAAAACGGCTGATTTTCGACAAAAGAGATAACACCCCCCCATTACGTCATGCTTCAGAAATGTGGAAAATGGTCAGTTTTCAAATGTTTTATTTTTGAACGTCAGTTCACATTTGTAGGTGGATCATCAGTGTTAGAGCTAAAATTAGCATGTTTAAAGTGATTTTCATGCTTCCAGGGGCTCGGGAAGTGAATTAAATACTATTTGGAGGCATTTAATGTTCAATCAAAAACAGCTGATTTTTAACAAAAGAGATAACACCCCCCCATTACGTCATGCTTCAGAAATGTGGAAAATGGTCCGTTTTCAAATGTTTTATTTTTGAACGTCAGTTCACATTTGTAGGTGGATCATCAGTGTTAGAGCTAAAATTAGCATGTTTAAAGTGATTTTCATGCTTCCAGGGGCCCTAAACACAAGATTTATGGAATGGTTAAAAGTGCATGAAAATGGCCAATTTACTCACTCTGAGTTCTCAAAAAGTGTTTCTTCACCCCGGGAAGTTAATTAAATACCATTTGGAGGCATTTAATGTTCGAGCAGAAACGGCTGATTTTCGACAAAAGAGATAACACCCCCCCCATTAAGTCATGCTTCAGAAATGTGGAAAATGGTCCGTTTTCAAATGTTTTATTTTGGAACGTCAGTTCACATTTGTAGGTGGATCATCAGTGTTAGAGCTAAAATTAGCATGTTTATAGTGATGTTCATGCTTCCAGGGGCTTGGGAAGTGAATTAAATACTATTTGGAGGCATTTAATGTTCAATCAAAAACAGCTGATTTTTGACAAAAGAGATAACACCCCCCCATTACGTCATGCTTCAGAAATGTGGAAAATGGTCCGTTTTAAAATGTTTTATTTTTGAATGTCAGTTCACATTTGTAGGTGGATCATCAGTGTTGGAGCTAAAATTAGCATGTTTAAAGTGATTTTCATGCTTCCAGGGGCCCTAAACACAAGATTTATAGAATGGTTAAAAGTGCATGAAAATGGCCAATTTACTCACTCTGAGTTCTCAAAAAGGGTTTCTTCACCCCAGGAAGTTAATTAAATACCATTTGGAGGCATTTAATGTTCGAGCAAAAACTGCTGATTTTCGACAAAAGAGATAACACCCCCCCCATTACGTCATGCTTCAGAAATGTGGAAAATGGTCCGTTTTCAAATGTTTTATTTTTGAACATCAGTTCACATTTGTAGGTGGATCATCAGTGTTAGAGCTAAAATTAGCATGTTTAAAGTGATTTTCATGCTTCCAGGGGCTCGGGAAGTGAATTAAATACTATTTGGAGGCATTTAATGTTCAATCAAAAACAGCTGATTTTTCACAAAAGAGATAACACCCCCCATTACGTCATGCTTCAGAAATGTGGAAAATGGTCCGTTTTCAAATGTTTTATTTTTGAACGTCAGTTCACATTTGTAGGTGGATCATCAGTGTTAGAGCAAAAATTAGCATGTTTAAAGTGATTTTCATGCTTCCAGGGGCCCTAAACACAAGATTTATGGAATGGTTAAAAGTGCATGAAAATGGCCAATTTACTTACTCTGAGTTCTCAAAAAGGGTTTCTTCACCCCGGGAAGTTAATTAAATACCATTTGGAGGCATTTAATGTTCGAGCAAAAACGGCTGATTTTCGACAAAAGAGATAACACCCCCCCATTACGTCATGCTTCAGAAATGTGGAAAATGGTCCGTTTTCAAATGTTTTATTTTTGAACGTCAGTTCACATTTGTAGGTGGATCATCAGTGTTAGAGCTAAAATTAGCATGTTTAAAGTGATTTTCATGCTTCCAGGGGCTCGGGAAGTGAATTAAATACTATTTGGAGGCATTTAATGTTCAAGCAAAAACAGCTGATTTTTGACAAAAGAGATAACACCCCCCCATTACGTCATGCTTCAGAAATGTGGAAAATGGTCCGTTTTCAAATGTTTTATTTTTTAACGTCAGTTCACATTTGTAGGTGGATCATCAGTGTTAGAGCTAAAATTAGCATGTTTAAAGTGATTTTCATGCTTCCAGGGGCCCTAAACACAAGATTTATGGAATGGTTAAAAGTGCATGAAAATGGCCAATTTACTCACTCTGAGTTCTCAAAAAGGGTTTCTTCACCCCGGGAAGTTAATTAAATACCATTTGGAGGCATTTAATGTTCGAGCAAAAACGGCTGATTTTCGACAAAAGAGATAACACCCCCCCATTACGTCATGCTTCAGAAATGTGGAAAATGGTCAGTTTTCAAATGTTTTATTTTTGAATGTCAGTTCACATTTGTAGGTGGATCATCAGTGTTAGAGCTAAAATTAGCATGTTTAAAGTGATTTTCATGCTTCCAGGGGCTCGGGAAGTGAATTAAATACTATTTGGAGGCATTTAATGTTCAAGCAAAAACAGCTGATTTTTGACAAAAGAGATAACACCCCCCCATTACGTCATGCTTCAGAAATGTGGAAAATGGTCCGTTTTCAAATGTTTTATTTTTGGACGTCAGTTCACATTTGTAGGTGGATCATCAGTGTTAGAGCTAAAATTAGCATGTTTAAAGTGATTTTCATGCTTCCAGGGGCCCTAAACACAAGATTTATGGAATGGTTAAAAGTGCATGAAAATGGCCAATTTACTCACTCTGAGTTCTCAAAAAGGGTTTCTTCACCCCTGGAAGTTAATTAAATACCATTTGGAGGCATTTAATGTTCGAGCAAAAACGGCTGATTTTCGACAAAAGAGATAACACCCCCCCATTACGTCATGCTTCAGAAATGTGGAAAATGGTCGGTTTTCAAATGTTTTATTTTTGAACGTCAGTTCACATTTGTAGGTGGATCATCAGTGTTAGAGCTAAAATGAGCATGTTTAAAGTGATTTTCATGCTTCCAGGGGCTCGGGAAGTGAATTAAATACTATTTGGAGGCATTTAATGTTCAATCAAAAACAGCTGATTTTTGACAAAAGAGATAACACCCCCCAATTACGTCATGCTTCAGAAATGTGGAAAATGGTCAGTTTTCAAATGTTTTATTTTTGAACGTCAGTTCACATTTGTAGGTGGATCATCAGTGTTAGAGCTAAAATTAGCATGTTTAAAGTGATTTTCATGCTTCCAGGGGCCCTAAACACAAGATTTATGGAATGGTTAAAAGTGCATGAAAATGGCCAATTTACTCACTCTGAGTTCTCAAAAAGGGTTTCTTCACCCCGGGAAGTTAATTAAATACCATTTGGAGGCATTTAATGTTCGAGCAAAAACGGCTGATTTTCGACAAAAGAGATAACACCCCCCCCATTACGTCATGCTTCAGAAATGTGGAAAATGGTCCGTTTTCAAATGTTTTATTTTTGAACGTCAGTTCACATTTGTAGGTGGATCATCAGTGTTAGAGCTAAAATTAGCATGTTTAAAGTGATTTTCATGCTTCCAGGGGCTCGGGAAGTGAATTAAATACTATTTGGAGGCATTTAATGTTCAATCAAAAACAGCTGATTTTTCACAAAAGAGATAACACCCCCCCATTACGTCATGCTTCAGAAATGTGGAAAATGGTCAGTTTTCAAATGTTTTATTTTTGAACGTCAGTTCACATTTGTAGGTGGATCATCAGTGTTAGAGCTAAAATTAGCATGTTTAAAGTGATTTTCATGCTTCCAGGGGCTCGGGAAGTGAATTAAATACTATTTGGAGGCATTTAATGTTCAATCAAAAACAGCTGATTTTTAACAAAAGAGATAACACCCCCCCATTACGTCATGCTTCAGAAATGTGGAAAATGGTCCGTTTTCAAATGTTTTATTTTTGAACGTCAGTTCACATTTGTAGGTGGATCATCAGTGTTAGAGCTAAAATTAGCATGTTTAAAGTGATTTTCATGCTTCCAGGGGCCCTAAACACAAGATTTATGGAATGGTTAAAAGTGCATGAAAATGGCCAATTTACTCACTCTGAGTTCTCAAAAAGTGTTTCTTCACCCCGGGAAGTTAATTAAATACCATTTGGAGGCATTTAATGTTCGAGCAGAAACGGCTGATTTTCGACAAAAGAGATAACACCCCCCCCATTAAGTCATGCTTCAGAAATGTGGAAAATGGTCCGTTTTCAAATGTTTTATTTTGGAACGTCAGTTCACATTTGTAGGTGGATCATCAGTGTTAGAGCTAAAATTAGCATGTTTATAGTGATGTTCATGCTTCCAGGGGCTTGGGAAGTGAATTAAATACTATTTGGAGGCATTTAATGTTCAATCAAAAACAGCTGATTTTTGACAAAAGAGATAACACCCCCCCATTACGTCATGCTTCAGAAATGTGGAAAATGGTCCGTTTTAAAATGTTTTATTTTTGAATGTCAGTTCACATTTGTAGGTGGATCATCAGTGTTGGAGCTAAAGTTAGCATGTTTAAAGTGATTTTCATGCTTCCAGGGGCCCTAAACACAAGATTTATGGAATGGTTAAAAGTGCATGAAAATGGCCAATTTACTCACTCTGAGTTCTCAAAAAGGGTTTCTTCACCCCAGGAAGTTAATTAAATACCATTTGGAGGCATTTAATGTTCGAGCAAAAACTGCTGATTTTCGACAAAAGAGATAACACCCCCCCCATTACGTCATGCTTCAGAAATGTGGAAAATGGTCCGTTTTCAAATGTTTTATTTTTGAACATCAGTTCACATTTGTAGGTGGATCATCAGTGTTAGAGCTAAAATTAGCATGTTTAAAGTGATTTTCATGCTTCCAGGGGCTCGGGAAGTGAATTAAATACTATTTGGAGGCATTTAATGTTCAATCAAAAACAGCTGATTTTTCACAAAAGAGATAACACCCCCATTACGTCATGCTTCAGAAATGTGGAAAATGGTCCGTTTTCAAATGTTTTATTTTTGAACGTCAGTTCACATTTGTAGGTGGATCATCAGTGTTAGAGCAAAAATTAGCATGTTTAAAGTGATTTTCATGCTTCCAGGGGCCCTAAACACAAGATTTATGGAATGGTTAAAAGTGCATGAAAATGGCCAATTTACTTACTCTGAGTTCTCAAAAAGGGTTTCTTCACCCCGGGAAGTTAATTAAATACCATTTGGAGGCATTTAATGTTCGAGCAAAAACGGCTGATTTTCGACAAAAGAGATAACACCCCCCCATTACGTCATGCTTCAGAAATGTGGAAAATGGTCCGTTTTCAAATGTTTTATTTTTGAACGTCAGTTCACATGTATAGGTGGATCATCAGTGTTAGAGCTAAAATTAGCATGTTTAAAGTGATTTTCATGCTTCCAGGGGCTCGGGAAGTGAATTAAATACTATTTGGAGGCATTTAATGTTCAAGCAAAAACAGCTGATTTTTGACAAAAGAGATAACACCCCCCCATTACGTCATGCTTCAGAAATGTGGAAAATGGTCCGTTTTCAAATGTTTTATTTTTTAACGTCAGTTCACATTTGTAGGTGGATCATCAGTGTTAGAGCTAAAATTAGCATGTTTAAAGTGATTTTCATGCTTCCAGGGGCCCTAAACACAAGATTTATGGAATGGTTAAAAGTGCATGAAAATGGCCAATTTACTCACTCTGAGTTCTCAAAAAGGGTTTCTTCACCCCGGGAAGTTAATTAAATACCATTTGGAGGCATTTAATGTTCGAGCAAAAACGGCTGATTTTCGACAAAAGAGATAACACCCCCCCATTACGTCATGCTTCAGAAATGTGGAAAATGGTCAGTTTTCAAATGTTTTATTTTTGAATGTCAGTTCACATTTGTAGGTGGATCATCAGTGTTAGAGCTAAAATTAGCATGTTTAAAGTGATTTTCATGCTTCCAGGGGCTCGGGAAGTGAATTAAATACTATTTGGAGGCATTTAATGTTCAAGCAAAAACAGCTGATTTTTGACAAAAGAGATAACACCCCCCCATTACGTCATGCTTCAGAAATGTGGAAAATGGGCCGTTTTCAAATGTTTTATTTTTGAACGTCAGTTCACATTTGTAGGTGGATCATCAGTGTTAGAGCTAAAATTAGCATGTTTAAAGTGATTTTCATGCTTCCAGGGGCCCTAAACACAAGATTTATGGAATGGTTAAAAGTGCATGAAAATGGCCAATTTACTCACTCTGAGTTCTCAAAAAGGGTTTCTTCACCCCTGGAAGTTAATTAAATACCATTTGGAGGCATTTAATGTTCGAGCAAAAACGGCTGATTTTCGACAAAAGAGATAACACCCCCCCATTACGTCATGCTTCAGAAATGTGGAAAATGGTCGGTTTTCAAATGTTTTATTTTTGAACGTCAGTTCACATTTGTAGGTGGATCATCAGTGTTAGAGCTAAAATGAGCATGTTTAAAGTGATTTTCATGCTTCCAGGGGCTCGGGAAGTGAATTAAATACTATTTGGAGGCATTTAATGTTCAATCAAAAAGAGCTGATTTTTGACAAAAGAGATAACACCCCCCCATTACGTCATGCTTCAGAAATGTGGAAAATGGTCAGTTTTCAAATGTTTTATTTTTGAACGTCAGTTCACATTTGTAGGTGGATCATCAGTGTTAGAGCTAAAATTAGCATGTTTAAAGTGATTTTCATGCTTCCAGGGGCCCTAAACACAAGATTTATGGAATGGTTAAAAGTGCATGAAAATGGCCAATTTACTCACTCTGAGTTCTCAAAAAGGGTTTCTTCACCCCAGGAAGTTAATTAAATACCATTTGGAGGCATTTAATGTTCGAGCAAAAACTGCTGATTTTCGACAAAAGAGATAACACCCCCCCATTACGTCATGCTTCAGAAATGTGGAAAATGGTCCGTTTTCAAATGTTTTATTTTTGAACATCAGTTCACATTTGTAGGTGGATCATCAGTGTTAGAGCTAAAATTAGCATGTTTAAAGTGATTTTCATGCTTCCAGGGGCTCGGGAAGTGAATTAAATACTATTTGGAGGCATTTAATGTTCAATCAAAAACAGCTGATTTTTCACAAAAGAGATAACACCCCCCATTACGTCATGCTTCAGAAATGTGGAAAATGGTCCGTTTTCAAATGTTTTATTTTTGAACGTCAGTTCACATTTGTAGGTGGATCATCAGTGTTAGAGCAAAAATTAGCATGTTTAAAGTGATTTTCATGCTTCCAGGGGCCCTAAACACAAGATTTATGGAATGGTTAAAAGTGCATGAAAATGGCCAATTTACTTACTCTGAGTTCTCAAAAAGGGTTTCTTCACCCCGGGAAGTTAATTAAATACCATTTGGAGGCATTTAATGTTCGAGCAAAAACGGCTGATTTTCGACAAAAGAGATAACACCCCCCCATTACGTCATGCTTCAGAAATGTGGAAAATGGTCCGTTTTCAAATGTTTTATTTTTGAACGTCAGTTCACATTTGTAGGTGGATCATCAGTGTTAGAGCTAAAATTAGCATGTTTAAAGTGATTTTCATGCTTCCAGGGGCTCGGGAAGTGAATTAAATACTATTTGGAGGCATTTAATGTTCAAGCAAAAACAGCTGATTTTTGACAAAAGAGATAACACCCCCCCATTACGTCATGCTTCAGAAATGTGGAAAATGGTCCGTTTTCAAATGTTTTATTTTTTAACGTCAGTTCACATTTGTAGGTGGATCATCAGTGTTAGAGCTAAAATTAGCATGTTTAAAGTGATTTTCATGCTTCCAGGGGCCCTAAACACAAGATTTATGGAATGGTTAAAAGTGCATGAAAATGGCCAATTTACTCACTCTGAGTTCTCAAAAAGGGTTTCTTCACCATGGGAAGTTAATTAAATACCATTTGGAGGCATTTAATGTTCGAGCAAAAACGGCTGATTTTCGAAAAAAGAGATAACACCCCCCCATTACGTCATGCTTCAGAAATGTGGAAAATGGTCAGTTTTCAAATGTTTTATTTTTGAATGTCAGTTCACTTTTGTAGGTGGATCATCAGTGTTAGAGCTAAAATTAGCATGTTTAAAGTGATTTTCATGCTTCCAGGGGCTCGGGAAGTGAATTAAATACTATTTGGAGGCATTTAATGTTCAAGCAAAAACAGCTGATTTTTGACAAAAGAGATAACACCCCCCCATTACGTCATGCTTCAGAAATGTGGAAAATGGTCCGTTTTCAAATGTTTTATTTTTGAACGTCAGTTCACATTTGTAGGTGGATCATCAGTGTTAGAGCTAAAATTAGCATGTTTAAAGTGATTTTCATGCTTCCAGGGGCCCTAAACACAAGATTTATAAAAATGGTTAAAAGTGCATGAAAATGGCCAATTTACTCACTCTGAGTTCTCAAAAAGGGTTTCTTCAGCCCTGGAAGTTAATTAAATACCATTTGGAGGCATTTAATGTTCGAGCAAAAACGGCTGATTTTCGACAAAAGAGATAACACCCCCCCATTACGTCATGCTTCAGAAATGTGGAAAATGGTCGGTTTTCAAATGTTTTATTTTTGAACGTCAGTTCACATTTGTAGGTGGATCATCAGTGTTAGAGCTAAAATGAGCATGTTTAAAGTGATTTTCATGCTTCCAGGGGCTCGGGAAGTGAATTAAATACTATTTGGAGGCATTTAATGTTCAATCAAAAACAGCTGATTTTTCACAAAAGAGATAACACCCCCCATTACGTCATGCTTCAGAAATGTGGAAAATGGTCCCTTTTCAAATGCTTTATTTTTGAACGTCAGTTCACATTTGTAGGTGGATCATCAGTGTTAGAGCAAAAATTAGCATGTTTAAAGTGATTTTCATGCTTCCAGGGGCCCTAAACACAAGATTTATGGAATGGTTAAAAGTGCATGAAAATGGCCAATTTACTTACTCTGAGTTCTCAAAAAGGGTTTCTTCACCCCGGGAAGTTAATTAAATACCATTTGGAGGCATTTAATGTTCGAGCAAAAACGGCTGATTTTCGACAAAAGAGATAACACCCCCCCATTACGTCATGCTTCAGAAATGTGGAAAATGGTCCGTTTTCAAATGTTTTATTTTTGAACATCAGTTCACATTTGTAGGTGGATCATCAGTGTTAGAGCTAAAATTAGCATGTTTAAAGTGATTTTCATGCTTCCATGGGCTCGGGAAGTG
Source organism: Lissotriton vulgaris (assembly GCF_964263255.1). NCBI lineage: Eukaryota > Metazoa > Chordata > Amphibia > Caudata > Salamandridae > Lissotriton > Lissotriton vulgaris. Next base: position 480,980 of record NW_028253623.1, on the reverse strand, counting down.
AATTAAATACTATTTGGAGGCATTTAATGTTCAATCAAAAACAGCTGATTTTTGACAAAAGAGATAACACCCCCCCATTACGTCATGCTTCAGAAATGTGGAAAATGGTCCGTTTTCAAATGTTTTATTTTTTAACGTCAGTTCACATTTGTAGGTGGATCATCAGTGTTAGAGCTAAAATTAGCATGTTTAAAGTGATTTTCATGCTTCCAGGGGCCCTAAACACAAGATTTATGGAATGGTTAAAAGTGCATGAATGGGGCCAATTTACTCACTCTGAGTTCTCAAAAAGGGTTTCTTCACCCCGGGAAGTTAATTAAATACCATTTGGAGGCATTTAATGTTCGAGCAAAAACGGCTGATTTTCGACAAAAGAGATTACACCCCCCCCATTACGTCATGCTTCAGAAATGTGGAAAATGGTCCGTTTTCAAATGTTTTATTTTTGAACGTCAGTTCACATTTGTAGGTGGATCATCAGTGTTAGAGCTAAAATTAGCATGTTTAAAGTGATTTTCATGCTTCCAGGGGCTCGGGAAGTGAATTAAATACTATTTGGAGGCATTTAATGTTCAATCAAAAACAGCTGATTTTTAACAAAAGAGATAACACCCCCCCATTACGTCATGCTTCAGAAATGTGGAAAATGGTCCGTTTTCAAATGTTTTATTTTTGAACGTCAATTCACATTTGTAGGTGGATCATCAGTGTTAGAGCTAAAATTAGCATGTTTAAAGTGATTTTCATGCTTCCAGGGGCCCTAGACACAAGATTTATGGAATGGTTAAAAGTGCATGAAAATGGCCAATTTACTCACTCTGAGTTCTCAAAAAGGGTTTCTTCACCCCGGGAAGTTAATTAAATACCATTTGGAGGCATTTAATGTTCGAGCAAAAACTGCTGATTTTCGACAAAAGAGATAACACCCCCCATTACGTCATGCTTCAGAAATGTGAAAAATGGTCCGTTTTCAAATGTTTTATTTTTGAACGTCAGTTCACATTTGTAGGTGGATCATCAGTGTTAGAGCTAAAATTAGCATGTTTAAAGTGATTTTCATGCTTCCAGGGGCTCGGGAAGTGAATTAAATACTATTTGGAGGCATTTAATGTTCAAGCAAAAACAGCTGATTTTTGACAAAAGAGATAACACCCCCCCATTACGTCATGCTTCAGAAATGTGGGAAATGGTCCGTTTTCAAATGTTTTATTTTTGAACGTCAGTTCACATTTGTAGGTGGATCATCAGTGTTAGAGCTAAAATTAGCATGTTTAAAGTGATTTTCATGCTTCCAGGGGCCCTAAACACAAGATTTATGGAATGGTTAAAAGTGCATGAAAATGGCCAATTTACTCACTCTGAGTTCTCAAAAAGGGTTTCTTCACCCCGGGAAGTTAATTAAATACCATTTGGAGGCATTTAATGTTCGAGCAGAAACGGCTGATTTTCGACAAAAGAGATAACACCCCCCCCATTAAGTCATGCTTCAGAAATGTGGAAAATGGTCCGTTTTCAAATGTTTTATTTTGGAACGTCAGTTCACATTTATAGGTGGATCATCAGTGTTAGAGCTAAAATTAGCATGTTTATAGTGATGTTCATGCTTCCAGGGGCTTGGGAAGTGAATTAAATACTATTTGGAGGCATTTAATGTTCAATCAAAAACCGCTGATTTTTGACAAAAGAGATAACACCCCCCCATTACGTCATGCTTCAGAAATGTGGAAAATGGTCCGTTTTAAAATGTTTTATTTTTGAATGTCAGTTCACATTTGTAGGTGGATCATCAGTGTTGGAGCTAAAATTAGCATGTTTAAAGTGATTTTCATGCTTCCAGGGGCCCTAAACACAAGATTTATGGAATGGTTAAAAGTGCATGAAAATGGCCAATTTACTCACTCTGAGTTCTCAAAAAGGGTTTCTTCACCCCAGGAAGTTAATTAAATACCATTTGGAGGCATTTAATGTTCGAGCAAAAACTGCTGATTTTCGACAAAAGAGATAACACCCCCCCATTACGTCATGCTTCAGAAATGTGGAAAATGGTCCGTTTTCAAATGTTTTATTTTTGAACATCAGTTCACATTTGTAGGTGGATCATCAGTGTTAGAGCTAAAATTAGCATGTTTAAAGTGATTTTCATGCTTCCAGGGGCTCGGGAAGTGAATTAAATACTATTTGGAGGCATTTAATGTTCAATCAAAAACAGCTGATTTTTCACAAAAGAGATAACACCCCCCATTACGTCATGCTTCAGAAATGTGGAAAATGGTCCCTTTTCAAATGTTTTATTTTTGAACGTCAGTTCACATTTGTAGGTGGATCATCAGTGTTAGAGCAAAAATTAGCATGTTTAAAGTGATTTTCATGCTTCCAGGGGCCCTAAACACAAGATTTATGGAATGGTTAAAAGTGCATGAAAATGGCCAATTTACTTACTCTGAGTTCTCAAAAAGGGTTTCTTCACCCCGGGAAGTTAATTAAATACCATTTGGAGGCATTTAATGTTCGAGCAAAAACGGCTGATTTTCGACAAAAGAGATAACACCCCCCCATTACGTCATGCTTCAGAAATGTGGAAAATGGTCCGTTTTCAAATGTTTTATTTTTGAACATCAGTTCACATTTGTAGGTGGATCATCAGTGTTAGAGCTAAAATTAGCATGTTTAAAGTGATTTTCATGCTTCCATTGGCTCGGGAAGTGAATTAAATACTATTTGGAGGCATTTAATGTTCAATCAAAAACAGCTGATTTTTGCCAAAAGAGATAACACCCCCCCATTACGTCATGCTTCAGAAATGTGGAAAATGGTCCGTTTTCAAATGTTTTATTTTTTAACGTCAGTTCACATTTGTAGGTGGATCATCAGTGTTAGAGCTAAAATTAGCATGTTTAAAGTGATTTTCATGCTTCCAGGGGCCCTAAACACAAGATTTATGGAATGGTTAAAAGTGCATGAATGGGGCCAATTTACTCACTCTGAGTTCTCAAAAAGGGTTTCTTCACCCCGGGAAGTTAATTAAATACCATTTGGAGGCATTTAATGTTCGAGCAAAAACGGCTGATTTTCGACAAAAGAGATTACACCCCCCCCATTACGTCATGCTTCAGAAATGTGGAAAATGGTCCGTTTTCAAATGTTTGATTTTTGAACGTCAGTTCACATTTGTAGGTGGATCATCAGTGTTAGAGCTAAAATTAGCATGTTTAAAGTGATTTTCATGCTTCCAGGGGCTCGGGAAGTGAATTAAATACTATTTGGAGGCATTTAATGTTCAATCAAAAACAGCTGATTTTTAACAAAAGAGATAACACCCCCCCATTACGTCATGCTTCAGAAATGTGGAAAATGGTCCGTTTTCAAATGTTTTATTTTTGAACGTCAATTCACATTTGTAGGTGGATCATCAGTGTTAGAGCTAAAATTAGCATGTTTAAAGTGATTTTCATGCTTCCAGGGGCCCTAGACACAAGATTTATGGAATGGTTAAAAGTGCATGAAAATGGCCAATTTACTCACTCTGAGTTCTCAAAAAGGGTTTCTTCACCCCGGGAAGTTAATTAAATACCATTTGGAGGCATTTAATGTTCGAGCAAAAACTGCTGATTTTCGACAAAAGAGATAACACCCCCCATTACGTCATGCTTCAGAAATGTGAAAAATGGTCCGTTTTCAAATGTTTTATTTTTGAACGTCAGTTCACATTTGTAGGTGGATCATCAGTGTTAGAGCTAAAATTAGCAATTTTAAAGTGATTTTCATGCTTCCAGGGGCTCGGGAAGTGAATTAAATACTATTTGGAGGCATTTAATGTTCAGTTAAAAACAGCTGATTTTTGACAAAAGAGATAACACCCCCCCATTACGTCATGCTTCAGAAATGTGGAAAATGGTCCGTTTTCAAATGTTTTATTTTTGAACGTCAGTTCACATTTGTAGGTGGATCATCAGTGTTAGAGCTAAAATTAGCATGTTTAAAGTGATTTTCATGCTTCCAGGGGCCCTAAACACAAGAATTATGGAATGGTTAAAAGTGCTAGAAAATGGCCAATTTACTCACTCTGAGATCTCAAAAAGGGTTTTTTCACCCCGGGAAGTTAATTAAATACCATTTGGAGGCATTTAATGTTCGAGCAAAAACGGCTGATTTTCGACAAAAGAGATAACACCCCCCCATTACGTCATGCTTCAGAAATGTGGAAAATGGTCCGTTTTCAAATGTTTTATTTTTGAACATCAGTTCACATTTGTAGGTGGATCATCAGTGTTAGAGCTAAAATTAGCATGTTTAAAGTGATTTTCATGCTTCCAGGGGCTCGGGAAGTGAATTAAATACTATTTGGAGGCATTTAATGTTCAATCAAAAACAGCTGATTTTTGACAAAAGAGATAACACCCCCCCATTACGTCATGCTTCAGAAATGTGGAAAATGGTCCGTTTTCAAATGTTTTATTTTTTAACGTCAGTTCACATTTGTAGGTGGATCATCAGTGTTAGAGCTAAAATTAGCATGTTTAAAGTGATTTTCATGCTTCCAGGGGCCCTAAACACAAGATTTATGGAATGGTTAAAAGTGCATGAATGGGGCCAATTTACTCACTCTGAGTTCTCAAAAAGGGTTTCTTCACCCCGGGAAGTTAATTAAATACCATTTGGAGGCATTTAATGTTCGAGCAAAAACGGCTGATTTTCGACAAAAGAGATTACACCCCCCCCATTACGTCATGCTTCAGAAATGTGGAAAATGGTCCGTTTTCAAATGTTTTATTTTTGAATGTCAGTTCACATTTGTAGGTGGATCATCAGTGTTAGAGCTAAAATTAGCATGTTTAAAGTGATTTTCATGCTTCCAGGGGCTCGGGAAGTGAATTAAATACTATTTGGAGGCATTTAATGTTCAATCAAAAACAGCTGATTTTTGACAAAAGAGATAACACCCCCCCATTACGTCATGCTTCAGAAATGTGGAAAATGGTCCGTTTTCAAATGTTTTATTTTTTAACCTCAGTTCACATTTGTAGGTGGATCATCAGTGTTAGAGCTAAAATTAGCATGTTTAAAGTGATTTTCATGCTTCCAGGGGCCCTAAACACAAGATTTATGGAATAGTTAAAAGTGCATGAAAATGGCCAATTTACTCACTCTGAGTTCTCAAAAAGGGTTTCTTCACCCCGGGAAGTTAATTAAATACCATTTGGAGGCATTTAATGTTCGAGCAAAAACGGCTGATTTTCGACAAAAGAGATAACACCCCCCCATTACGTCATGCTTCAGAAATGTGGAAAATGGTCCGTTTTCAAATGTTTTATTTTTGAACATCAGTTCACATTTGTAGGTGGATCATCAGTGTTAGAGCTAAAATTAGCATGTTTAAAGTGATTTTCATGCTTCCAGGGGCTCGGGAAGTGAATTAAATACTATTTGGAGGCATTTAATGTTCAATCAAAAACAGCTGATTTTTGACAAAAGAGATAACACCCCCCCATTACGTCATGCTTCAGAAATGTGGAAAATGGTCCGTTTTCAAATGTTTTATTTTTTAACCTCAGTTCACATTTGTAGGTGGATCATCAGTGTTAGAGCTAAAATTAGCATGTTTAAAGTGATTTTCATGCTTCCAGGGGCCCTAAACACAAGATTTATGGAATAGTTAAAAGTGCATGAAAATGGCCAATTTACTCACTCTGAGTTCTCAAAAAGGGTTTCTTCACCCCGGGAAGTTAATTAAATACCATTTGGAGGCATTTAATGTTCGAGCAAAAACGGCTGATTTTCGACAAAAGAGATAACACCCCCCCATTACGTCATGCTTCAGAAATGTGGAAAATGGTCCGTTTTCAAATGTTTTATTTTTGAACGTCAGTTCACATTTGTAGGTGGATCATCAGTGTTAGAGCTAAAATTAGCATGTTTAAAGTGATTTTCATGCTTCCAGGGGCTCGGGAAGTGAATTAAATACTATTTGGAGGCATTTAATGTTCAAGCAAAAACAGCTGATTTTTGACAAAAGAGATAACACCCCCCCATTACGTCATGCTTCAGAAATGTGGGAAATGGTCCGTTTTCAAATGTTTTATTTTTGAACGTCAGTTCACATTTGTAGGTGGATCATCAGTGTTAGAGCTAAAATTAGCATGTTTAAAGTGATTTTCATGCTTCCAGGGGCCCTAAACACAAGATTTATGGAATGGTTAAAAGTGCATGAAAATGTCCAATTTACTCACTCTGAGTTCTCAAAAAGGGTTTCTTCACCCCGGGAAGTTAATTAAATACCATTTGGAGGCATTTAATGTTCGAGCAGAAACGGCTGATTTTCGACAAAAGAGATAACACCCCCCCCATTAAGTCATGCTTCAGAAATGTGGAAAATGGTCCGTTTTCAAATGTTTTATTTTGGAACGTCAGTTCACATTTGTAGGTGGATCATCAGTGTTAGAGCTAAAATTAGCATGTTTATAGTGATGTTCATGCTTCCAGGGGCTTGGGAAGTGAATTAAATACTATTTGGAGGCATTTAATGTTCAATCAAAAACCGCTGATTTTTGACAAAAGAGATAACACCCCCCCATTACGTCATGCTTCAGAAATGTGGAAAATGGTCCGTTTTAAAATGTTTTATTTTTGAATGTCAGTTCACATTTGTAGGTGGATCATCAATGTTGGAGCTAAAATTAGCATGTTTAAAGTGATTTTCATGCTTCCAGGGGCCCTAAACACAAGATTTATGGAATGGTTAAAAGTGCATGAAAATGGCCAATTTACTCACTCTGAGTTCTCAAAAAGGGTTTCTTCACCCCAGGAAGTTAATTAAATACCATTTGGAGGCATTTAATGTTCGAGCAAAAACTGCTGATTTTCGACAAAAGATATAACACCCCCCCATTACGTCATGCTTCAGAAATGTGGAAAATGGTCCGTTTTCAAATGTTTTATTTTTGAACATCAGTTCACATTTGTAGGTGGATCATCAGTGTTAGAGCTAAAATTAGCATGTTTAAAGTGATTTTCATGCTTCCAGGGGCTCGGGAAGTGAATTAAATACTATTTGGAGGCATTTAATGTTCAATCAAAAACAGCTGATTTTTCACAAAAGAGATAACACCCCCCATTACGTCATGCTTCAGAAATGTGGAAAATGGTCCCTTTTCAAATGCTTTATTTTTGAACGTCAGTTCACATTTGTAGGTGGATCATCAGTGTTAGAGCAAAAATTAGCATGTTTAAAGTGATTTTCATGCTTCCAGGGGCCCTAAACACAAGATTTATGGAATGGTTAAAAGTGCATGAAAATGGCCAATTTACTTACTCTGAGTTCTCAAAAAGGGTTTCTTCACCCCGGGAAGTTAATTAAATACCATTTGGAGGCATTTAATGTTCGAGCAAAAACGGCTGATTTTCGACAAAAGAGATAACACCCCCCCATTACGTCATGCTTCAGAAATGTGGAAAATGGTCCGTTTTCAAATGTTTTATTTTTGAACATCAGTTCACATTTGTAGGTGGATCATCAGTGTTAGAGCTAAAATTAGCATGTTTAAAGTGATTTTCATGCTTCCATGGGCTCGGGAAGTGAATTAAATACTATTTGGAGGCATTTAATGTTCAATCAAAAACAGCTGATTTTTGACAAAAGAGATAACACCCCCCCATTACGTCATGCTTCAGAAATGTGGAAAATGGTCCGTTTTCAAATGTTTTATTTTTTAACGTCAGTTCACATTTGTAGGTGGATCATCAGTGTTAGAGCTAAAATTAGCATGTTTAAAGTGATTTTCATGCTTCCAGGGGCCCTAAACACAAGATTTATGGAATGGTTAAAAGTGCATGAATGGGGCCAATTTACTCACTCTGAGTTCTCAAAAAGGGTTTCTTCACCCCGGGAAGTTAATTAAATACCATTTGGAGGCATTTAATGTTCGAGCAAAAACGGCTGATTTTCGACAAAAGAGATTACACCCCCCCCATTACGTCATGCTTCAGAAATGTGGAAAATGGTCCGTTTTCAAATGTTTTATTTTTGAACGTCAGTTCACATTTGTAGGTGGATCATCAGTGTTAGAGCTAAAATTAGCATGTTTAAAGTGATTTTCATGCTTCCAGGGGCTCGGGAAGTGAATTAAATACTATTTGGAGGCATTTAATGTTCAATCAAAAACAGCTGATTTTTAACAAAAGAGATAACACCCCCCCATTACGTCATGCTTCAGAAATGTGGAAAATGGTCCGTTTTCAAATGTTTTATTTTTGAACGTCAATTCACATTTGTAGGTGGATCATCAGTGTTAGAGCTAAAATTAGCATGTTTAAAGTGATTTTCATGCTTCCAGGGGCCCTAGACACAAGATTTATGGAATGGTTAAAAGTGCATGAAAATGGCCAATTTACTCACTCTGAGTTCTCAAAAAGGGTTTCTTCACCCCGGGAAGTTAATTAAATACCATTTGGAGGCATTTAATGTTCGAGCAAAAACTGCTGATTTTCGACAAAAGAGATAACACCCCCCATTACGTCATGCTTCAGAAATGTGAAAAATGGTCCATTTTCAAATGCTTTATTTTTGAACGTCAGTTCACATTTGTAGGTGGATCATCAGTGTTAGAGCTAAAATTAGCATGTTTAAAGTGATTTTCATGCTTCCAGGGGCTCGGGAAGTGAATTAAATACTATTTGGAGGCATTTAATGTTCAAGCAAAAACAGCTGATTTTTGACAAAAGAGATAACACCCCCCCATTACGTCATGCTTCAGAAATGTGGGAAATGGTCCGTTTTCAAATGTTTTATTTTTGAACGTCAGTTCACATTTGTAGGTGGATCATCAGTGTTAGAGCTAAAATTAGCATGTTTAAAGTGATTTTCATGCTTCCAGGGGCCCTAAACACAAGATTTATGGAATGGTTAAAAGTGCATGAAAATGGCCAATTTACTCACTCTGAGTTCTCAAAAAGGGTTTCTTCACCCCGGGAAGTTAATTAAATACCATTTGGAGGCATTTAATGTTCGAGCAGAAACGGCTGATTTTCGACAAAAGAGATAACACCCCCCCCATTAAGTCATGCTTCAGAAATGTGGAAAATGGTCCGTTTTCAAATGTTTTATTTTGGAACGTCAGTTCACATTTATAGGTGGATCATCAGTGTTAGAGCTAAAATTAGCATGTTTATAGTGATGTTCATGCTTCCAGGGGCTTGGGAAGTGAATTAAATACTATTTGGAGGCATTTAATGTTCAATCAAAAACCGCTGATTTTTGACAAAAGAGATAACACCCCCCCATTACGTCATGCTTCAGAAATGTGGAAAATGGTCCGTTTTAAAATGTTTTATTTTTGAATGTCAGTTCACATTTGTAGGTGGATCATCAGTGTTGGAGCTAAAATTAGCATGTTTAAAGTGATTTTCATGCTTCCAGGGGCCCTAAACACAAGATTTATGGAATGGTTAAAAGTGCATGAAAATGGCCAATTTACTCACTCTGAGTTCTCAAAAAGGGTTTCTTCACCCCAGGAAGTTAATTAAATACCATTTGGAGGCATTTAATGTTCGAGCAAAAACTGCTGATTTTCGACAAAAGAGATAACACCCCCCCATTACGTCATGCTTCAGAAATGTGGAAAATGGTCCGTTTTCAAATGTTTTATTTTTGAACATCAGTTCACATTTGTAGGTGGATCATCAGTGTTAGAGCTAAAATTAGCATGTTTAAAGTGATTTTCATGCTTCCAGGGGCTCGGGAAGTGAATTAAATACTATTTGGAGGCATTTAATGTTCAATCAAAAACAGCTGATTTTTCACAAAAGAGATAACACCCCCCATTACGTCATGCTTCAGAAATGTGGAAAATGGTCCCTTTTCAAATGTTTTATTTTTGAACGTCAGTTCACATTTGTAGGTGGATCATCAGTGTTAGAGCAAAAATTAGCATGTTTAAAGTGATTTTCATGCTTCCAGGGGCCCTAAACACAAGATTTATGGAATGGTTAAAAGTGCATGAAAATGGCCAATTTACTTACTCTGAGTTCTCAAAAAGGGTTTCTTCACCCCGGGAAGTTAATTAAATACCATTTGGAGGCATTTAATGTTCGAGCAAAAACGGCTGATTTTCGACAAAAGAGATAACACCCCCCCATTACGTCATGCTTCAGAAATGTGGAAAATGGTCCGTTTTCAAATGTTTTATTTTTGAACATCAGTTCACATTTGTAGGTGGATCATCAGTGTTAGAGCTAAAATTAGCATGTTTAAAGTGATTTTCATGCTTCCATTGGCTCGGGAAGTGAATTAAATACTATTTGGAGGCATTTAATGTTCAATCAAAAACAGCTGATTTTTGCCAAAAGAGATAACACCCCCCATTACGTCATGCTTCAGAAATGTGGAAAATGGTCCGTTTTCAAATGTTTTATTTTTTAACGTCAGTTCACATTTGTAGGTGGATCATCAGTGTTAGAGCTAAAATTAGCATGTTTAAAGTGATTTTCATGCTTCCAGGGGCCCTAAACACAAGATTTATGGAATGGTTAAAAGTGCATGAATGGGGCCAATTTACTCACTCTGAGTTCTCAAAAAGGGTTTCTTCACCCCGGGAAGTTAATTAAATACCATTTGGAGGCATTTAATGTTCGAGCAAAAACGGCTGATTTTCGACAAAAGAGATTACACCCCCCCCATTACGTCATGCTTCAGAAATGTGGAAAATGGTCCGTTTTCAAATGTTTGATTTTTGAACGTCAGTTCACATTTGTAGGTGGATCATCAGTGTTAGAGCTAAAATTAGCATGTTTAAAGTGATTTTCATGCTTCCAGGGGCTCGGGAAGTGAATTAAATACTATTTGGAGGCATTTAATGTTCAATCAAAAACAGCTGATTTTTAACAAAAGAGATAACACCCCCCCATTACGTCATGCTTCAGAAATGTGGAAAATGGTCCGTTTTCAAATGTTTTATTTTTGAACGTCAATTCACATTTGTAGGTGGATCATCAGTGTTAGAGCTAAAATTAGCATGTTTAAAGTGATTTTCATGCTTCCAGGGGCCCTAGACACAAGATTTATGGAATGGTTAAAAGTGCATGAAAATGGCCAATTTACTCACTCTGAGTTCTCAAAAAGGGTTTCTTCACCCCGGGAAGTTAATTAAATACCATTTGGAGGCATTTAATGTTCGAGCAAAAACTGCTGATTTTCGACAAAAGAGATAACACCCCCCATTACGTCATGCTTCAGAAATGTGAAAAATGGTCCGTTTTCAAATGTTTTATTTTTGAACGTCAGTTCACATTTGTAGGTGGATCATCAGTGTTAGAGCTAAAATTAGCAATTTTAAAGTGATTTTCATGCTTCCAGGGGCTCGGGAAGTGAATTAAATACTATTTGGAGGCATTTAATGTTCAGTTAAAAACAGCTGATTTTTGACAAAAGAGATAACACCCCCCCATTACGTCATGCTTCAGAAATGTGGAAAATGGTCCGTTTTCAAATGTTTTATTTTTGAACGTCAGTTCACATTTGTAGGTGGATCATCAGTGTTAGAGCTAAAATTAGCATGTTTAAAGTGATTTTCATGCTTCCAGGGGCCCTAAACACAAGAATTATGGAATGGTTAAAAGTGCTAGAAAATGGCCAATTTACTCACTCTGAGATCTCAAAAAGGGTTTCTTCACCCCGGGAAGTTAATTAAATACCATTTGGAGGCATTTAATGTTCGAGCAAAAACGGCTGATTTTCGACAAAAGAGATAACACCCCCCCATTACGTCATGCTTCAGAAATGTGGAAAATGGTCCGTTTTCAAATGTTTTATTTTTGAACATCAGTTCACATTTGTAGGTGGATCATCAGTGTTAGAGCTAAAATTAGCATGTTTAAAGTGATTTTCATGCTTCCAGGGGCTCGGGAAGTGAATTAAATACTATTTGGAGGCATTTAATGTTCAATCAAAAACAGCTGATTTTTGACAAAAGAGATAACACCCCCCCATTACGTCATGCTTCAGAAATGTGGAAAATGGTCCGTTTTCAAATGTTTTATTTTTTAACGTCAGTTCACATTTGTAGGTGGATCATCAGTGTTAGAGCTAAAATTAGCATGTTTAAAGTGATTTTCATGCTTCCAGGGGCCCTAAACACAAGATTTATGGAATGGTTAAAAGTGCATGAATGGGGCCAATTTACTCACTCTGAGTTCTCAAAAAGGGTTTCTTCACCCCGGGAAGTTAATTAAATACCATTTGGAGGCATTTAATGTTCGAGCAAAAACGGCTGATTTTCGACAAAAGAGATTACACCCCCCCCATTACGTCATGCTTCAGAAATGTGGAAAATGGTCCGTTTTCAAATGTTTTATTTTTGAATGTCAGTTCACATTTGTAGGTGGATCATCAGTGTTAGAGCTAAAATTAGCATGTTTAAAGTGATTTTCATGCTTCCAGGGGCTCGGGAAGTGAATTAAATACTATTTGGAGGCATTTAATGTTCAATCAAAAACAGCTGATTTTTGACAAAAGAGATAACACCCCCCCATTACGTCATGCTTCAGAAATGTGGAAAATGGTCCGTTTTCAAATGTTTTATTTTTTAACCTCAGTTCACATTTGTAGGTGGATCATCAGTGTTAGAGCTAAAATTAGCATGTTTAAAGTGATTTTCATGCTTCCAGGGGCCCTAAACACAAGATTTATGGAATAGTTAAAAGTGCATGAAAATGGCCAATTTACTCACTCTGAGTTCTCAAAAAGGGTTTCTTCACCCCGGGAAGTTAATTAAATACCATTTGGAGGCATTTAATGTTCGAGCAAAAACGGCTGATTTTCGACAAAAGAGATAACACCCCCCCATTACGTCATGCTTCAGAAATGTGGAAAATGGTCCGTTTTCAAATGTTTTATTTTTGAACATCAGTTCACATTTGTAGGTGGATCATCAGTGTTAGAGCTAAAATTAGCATGTTTAAAGTGATTTTCATGCTTCCAGGGGCTCGGGAAGTGAATTAAATACTATTTGGAGGCATTTAATGTTCAATCAAAAACAGCTGATTTTTGACAAAAGAGATAACACCCCCCCATTACGTCATGCTTCAGAAATGTGGAAAATGGTCCGTTTTCAAATGTTTTATTTTTTAACCTCAGTTCACATTTGTAGGTGGATCATCAGTGTTAGAGCTAAAATTAGCATGTTTAAAGTGATTTTCATGCTTCCAGGGGCCCTAAACACAAGATTTATGGAATAGTTAAAAGTGCATGAAAATGGCCAATTTACTCACTCTGAGTTCTCAAAAAGGGTTTCTTCACCCCGGGAAGTTAATTAAATACCATTTGGAGGCATTTAATGTTCGAGCAAAAACGGCTGATTTTCGACAAAAGAGATAACACCCCCCCATTACGTCATGCTTCAGAAATGTGGAAAATGGTCCGTTTTCAAATGTTTTATTTTTGAACGTCAGTTCACATTTGTAGGTGGATCATCAGTGTTAGAGCTAAAATTAGCATGTTTAAAGTGATTTTCATGCTTCCAGGGGCTCGGGAAGTGAATTAAATACTATTTGGAGGCATTTAATGTTCAAGCAAAAACAGCTGATTTTTGACAAAAGAGATAACACCCCCCCATTACGTCATGCTTCAGAAATGTGGAAAATGGTCCGTTTTCAAATGTTTTATTTTTGAACGTCAGTTCACATTTGTAGGTGGATCATCAGTGTTAGAGCTAAAATTAGCATGTTTAAAGTGATTTTCATGCTTCCAGGGGCCCTAAACACAAGATTTATGGAATGGTTAAAAGTGCATGAAAATGGCCAATTTACTCACTCTGAGTTCTCAAAAAGGGTTTCTTCACCCCGTGAAGTTAATTAAATACCATTTGGAGGCATTTAATGTTCGAGCAAAAACGGCTGATTTTCGACAAAAGAGATAACACCCCCCCATTACGTCATGCTTCAGAAATGTGGAAAATGGTCGGTTTTCAAATGTTTTATTTTTGAACGTCAGTTCACATTTGTAGGTGGATCATCAGTGTTAGAGCTAAAATGAGCATGTTTAAAGTGATTTTCATGCTTCCAGGGGCTCGGGAAGTGAATTAAATACTATTTGGAGGCATTTAATGTTCAATCAAAAACAGCTGATTTTTGACAAAAGAGATAACACCCCACCATTACGTCATGCTTCAGAAATGTGGAAAATGGTCAGTTTTCAAATGTTTTATTTTTGAACGTCAGTTCACATTTGTAGGTGGATCATCAGTGTTAGAGCTAAAATTAGCATGTTTAAAGTGATTTTCATGCTTCCAGGGGCCCTAAACACAAGATTTATGGAATGGTTAAAAGTGCATGAAAATGGCCAATTTACTCACTCTGAGTTCTCAAAAAGGGTTTCTTCACCCCGGGAAGTTAATTAAATACCATTTGGAGGCATTTAATGTTCGAGCAAAAACGGCTGATTTTCGACAAAAGAGATAACACCCCCCCATTACGTCATGCTTCAGAAATGTGGAAAATGGTCCGTTTTCAAATGTTTTATTTTTGAACGTCAGTTCACATTTGTAGGTGGATCATCAGTGTTAGAGCTAAAATTAGCATGTTTAAAGTGATTTTCATGCTTCCAGGGGCTCGGGAAGTGAATTAAATACTATTTGGAGGCATTTAATGTTCAAGCAAAAACAGCTGATTTTTGACAAAAGAGATAACACCCCCCCATTACGTCATGCTTCAGAAATGTGGGAAATGGTCCGTTTTCAAATGTTTTATTTTTGAACGTCAGTTCACATTTGTAGGTGGATCATCAGTGTTAGAGCTAAAATTAGCATGTTTAAAGTGATTTTCATGCTTCCAGGGGCCCTAAACACAAGATTTATGGAATGGTTAAAAGTGCATGAAAATGGCCAATTTACTCACTCTGAGTTCTCAAAAAGGGTTTCTTCACCCCGGGAAGTTAATTAAATACCATTTGGAGGCATTTAATGTTCGAGCAAAAACAGCTGATTTTCGACAAAAGAGATAACACCCCCCCCCCCATTACGTCATGCTTCAGAAATGTGGAAAATGGTCCGTTTTCAAATGTTTTATTTTTGAACATCAGTTCACATTTGTAGGTGGATCATCAGTGTTAGAGCTAAAATTACCATGTTTAAAGTGATTTTCATGCTTCCAGGGGCTCGGGAAGTGAACTAAATACTATTTGGAGGCATTTAATGTTCAATCAAAAACAGCTGATTTTTGACAAAAGAGATAACACCCCCCCATTACGTCATGCTTCAGAAATGTGGAAAATGGTCCGTTTTCAAATGTTTTATTTTTTAACGTCAGTTCACATTTGTAGGTGGATCATCAGTGTTAGAGCTAAAATTAGCATGTTTAAAGTGATTTTCATGCTTCCAGGGGCCCTAAACACAAGATTTATGGAATGGTTAAAAGTGCATGAAAATGGCCAATTTACTCACTCTGAGTTCTCAAAAAGGGTTTCTTCACCCCGGGAAGTTAATTAAATACCATTTGGAGGCATTTAATGTTCGAGCAAAAACGGCTGATTTTCGACAAAAGAGATAACACCCCCCCCATTACGTCATGCTTCAGAAATGTGGAAAATGGTCCGTTTTCAAATGTTTTATTTTTGAACGTCAGTTCACATTTGTAGGTGGATCTTCAGTGTTAGAGCTAAAATTAGCATGTTTAAAGTGATTTTCATGCTTCCAGGGGCTCGGGAAGTGAATTAAATACTATTTGGAGGCATTTAATGTTCAGTTAAAAACAGCTGATTTTTGACAAAAGAGATAACACCCCCCCATTACGTCATGCTTCAGAAATGTGGAAAATGGTCCGTTTTCAAATGTTTTATTTTTGAACGTCAGTTCACATTTGTAGGTGGATCATCAGTGTTAGAGCTAAAATTAGCATGTTTAAAGTGATTTTCATGCTTCCAGGGGCCCTAAACACAAGATTTATGGAATGGTTAAAAGTGCTAGAAAATGGCCAATTTACTCACTCTGAGTTCTCAAAAAGGGTTTCTTCACCCCGGGAAGTTAATTAAATACCATTTGGAGGCATTTAATGTTCGAGCAAAAACGGCTGATTTTCGACAAAAGAGATAACACCCCCCCATTACGTCATGCTTCAGAAATGTGGAAAATGGTCCGTTTTCAAATGTTTTATTTTTGAACATCAGTTCACATTTGTAGGTGGATCATCAGTGTTAGAGCTAAAATTAGCATGTTTAAAGTGATTTTCATGCTTCCAGGGGCTCGGGAAGTGAATTAAATACTATTTGGAGGCATTTAATGTTCAATCAAAAACAGCTGATTTTTGACAAAAGAGATAACACCCCCCCATTACGTCATGCTTCAGAAATGTGGAAAATGGTCCGTTTTCAAATGTTTTATTTTTTAACCTCAGTTCACATTTGTAGGTGGATCATCAGTGTTAGAGCTAAAATTAGCATGTTTAAAGTGATTTTCATGCTTCCAGGGGCCCTAAACACAAGATTTATGGAATAGTTAAAAGTGCATGAAAATGGCCAATTTACTCACTCTGAGTTCTCAAAAAGGGTTTCTTCACCCCGGGAAGTTAATTAAATACCATTTGGAGGCATTTAATGTTCGAGCAAAAACGGCTGATTTTCGACAAAAGAGATAACACCCCCCCATTACGTCATGCTTCAGAAATGTGGAAAATGGTCCGTTTTCAAATGTTTTATTTTTGAACGTCAGTTCACATTTGTAGGTGGATCATCAGTGTTAGAGCTAAAATTAGCATGTTTAAAGTGATTTTCATGCTTCCAGGGGCTCGGGAAGTGAATTAAATACTATTTGGAGGCATTTAATGTTCAAGCAAAAACAGCTGATTTTTGACAAAAGAGATAACACCCCCCCATTACGTCATGCTTCAGAAATGTGGAAAATGGTCCGTTTTCAAATGTTTTATTTTTGAACGTCAGTTCACATTTGTAGGTGGATCATCAGTGTTAGAGCTAAAATTAGCATGTTTAAAGTGATTTTCATGCTTCCAGGGGCCCTAAACACAAGATTTATGGAATGGTTAAAAGTGCATGAAAATGGCCAATTTACTCACTCTGAGTTCTCAAAAAGGGTTTCTTCACCCCGGGAAGTTAATTAAATACCATTTGGAGGCATTTAATGTTCGAGCAAAAACGGCTGATTTTCGACAAAAGAGATAACACCCCCCATTACGTCATGCTTCAGAAATGTGGAAAATGGTCCGTTTTCAAATGTTTTATTTTTGAACGTCAGTTCACATTTGTAGGTGGATCATCAGTGTTAGAGCTAAAATTAGCATGTTTAAAGTGATTTTCATGCTTCCAGGGGCCCTAAACACAAGATTTATGGAATGGTTAAAAGTGCATGAAAATGGCCAATTTACTCACTCTGAGTTCTCAAAAAGGGTTTCTTCACCCCGGGAAGTTAATTAAATACCATTTGGAGGCATTTAATGTTCGAGCAAAAACAGCTGATTTTCGACAAAAGAGATAACACCCCCCCCCATTACGTCATGCTTCAGAAATGTGGAAAATGGTCCGTTTTCAAATGTTTTATTTTTGAACATCAGTTCACATTTGTAGGTGGATCATCAGTGTTAGAGCTAAAATTAGCATGTTTAAAGTGATTTTCATGCTTCCAGGGGCTCGGGAAGTGAACTAAATACTATTTGGAGGCATTTAATGTTCAATCAAAAACAGCTGATTTTTGACAAAAGAGATAACACCCCCCCCATTACGTCATGCTTCAGAAATGTGGAAAATGGTCCGTTTTCAAATGTTTTATTTTTGAACGTCAGTTCACATTTGTAGGTGGATCATCAGTGTTAGAGCTAAAATTAGCATGTTTAAAGTGATTTTCATGCTTCCAGGGGCCCTAAACACAAGATTTATGGAATGGTTAAAAGTGCATGAAAATTGCCAATTTACTCACTCTGAGTTCTCAAAAAGGGTTTCTTCACCCCAGGAAGTTAATTAAATACCATTTGGAGGCATTTAATGTTCGAGCAAAAACGGCTGATTTTCGACAAAAGAGATAACACCCCCCCCATTACGTCATGCTTCAGAAATGTGGAAAATGGTCCGTTTTCAAATGTTTTATTTTTGAACGTCAGTTCACATTTGTAGGTGGATCATCAGTGTTAGAGCTAAAATTAGCATGTTTAAAGTGATTTTCATGCTTCCAGGGGCTCGGGAAGTGAATTAAATACTATTTGGAGGCATTTAATGTTCAATCAAAAACAGCTGATTTTTAACAAAAGAGATAACACCCCCCCATTACGTCATGCTTCAGAAATGTGGAAAATGGTCCGTTTTCAAATGTTTTATTTTTGAACGTCAGTTCACATTTGTAGGTGGATCATCAGTGTTAGAGCTAAAATTAGCATGTTTAAAGTGATTTTCATGCTTCCAGGGGCCCTAAACACAAGATTTATGGAATGGTTAAAAGTGCATGAAAATGGCCAATTTACTCACTCTGAGTTCTCAAAAAGTGTTTCTTCACCCCGGGAAGTTAATTAAATACCATTTGGAGGCATTTAATGTTCGAGCAAAAACGGCTGATTTTCGACAAAAGAGATAACACCCCCCCATTACGTCATGCTTCAGAAATGTGGAAAATGGTCCGTTTTCAAATGTTTTATTTTTGAACGTCAGTTCACATTTGTAGGTGGATCATCAGTGTTAGAGCTGAAATTAGCATGTTTAAAGTGATTTTCATGCTTCCAGGGGCTCGGGAAGTGAATTAAATACTATTTGGAGGCATTTAATGTTCAAGCAAAAACAGCTGATTTTTGACAAAAGAGATAACACCCCCCCATTACGTCATGCTTCAGAAATGTGGAAAATGGTCCGTTTTCAAATGTTTTATTTTTGAACGTCAGTTCACATTTGTAGGTGGATCATCAGTGTTAGAGCTAAAATTAGCATGTTTAAAGTGATTTTCATGCTTCCAGGGGCCCTAAACACAAGATTTATGGAATGGTTAAAAGTGCATGAAAATGGCCAATTACTCACTCTGAGTTCTCAAAAAGGGTTTCTTCACCCCGGGAAGTTAATTAAATACCATTTGGAGGCATTTAATGTTCAAGCAAAAACTGCTGATTTTCGACAAAAGAGATAACACCCCCCCATTACGTCATGCTTCAGAAATGTGGAAAAAGGTCCGTTTTCAAATGTTTTATTTTTGAACGTCAGTTCACATTTGTAGGTGGATCATCAGTGTTAGAGCTAAAATTAGCATGTTTAAAGTGATTTTCATGCTTCCAGGGGCTCGGGAAGTGAATTAAATACTATTTGGAGGCATTTAATGTTCAGTTAAAAACAGCTGATTTTTGACAAAAGAGATAACACCCCCCCATTACGTCATGCTTCAGAAATGTGGAAAATGGTCCGTTTTCAAATGTTTTATTTTTGAACGTCAGTTCACATTTGTAGGTGGATCATCAGTGTTAGAGCTAAAATTAGCATGTTTAAAGTGATTTTCATGCTTCCAGGGGCCCTAAACACAAGATTTATGGAATGGTTAAAAGTGCATGAAAATGGCCAATTTACTCACTCTGAGTTCTCAAAAAGGGTTTCTTCACCCCGGGAAGTTAATTAAATACCATTTGGAGGCATTTAATGTTCGAGCAAAAACAGCTGATTTTCGACAAAAGAGATAACACCCCCCCATTACGTCATGCATCAGAAATGTGGAAAATGGTCCGTTTTCAAATGTTTTATTTTTGAACATCAGTTCACATTTGTAGGTGGATCATCAGTGTTAGAGCTAAAATTAGCATGTTTAAAGTGATTTTCATGCTTCCAGGGGCTCGGGAAGTGAATTAAATACTATTTGGAGGCATTTAATGTTCAATCAAAAACAGCTGATTTTTGACAAAAGAGATAACACCCCCCCATTACGTCATGCTTCAGAAATGTGGAAAATGGTCCGTTTTCAAATGTTTTATTTTTGAACGTCAGTTCACATTTGTAGGTGGATCATCAGTGTTAGAGCTAAAATTAGCATGTTTAAAGTGATTTTCATGCTTCCAGGGGCTCGGGAAGTGAATTAAATACTATTTGGAGGCATTTAATGTTCAGTTAAAAACAGCTGATTTTTGACAAAAGAGATAACACCCCCCCATTACGTCATGCTTCAGAAATGTGGAAAATGGTCTGTTTTCAAATGTTTTATTTTTGAACGTCAGTTCACATTTGTAGGTGGATCATCAGTGTTAGAGCTAAAATTAGCATGTTTAAAGTGATTTTCATGCTTCCAGGGGCCCTAAACACAAGATT
The DNA here is from genome assembly GCF_964263255.1 of Lissotriton vulgaris. Taxonomy (NCBI): domain Eukaryota; kingdom Metazoa; phylum Chordata; class Amphibia; order Caudata; family Salamandridae; genus Lissotriton; species Lissotriton vulgaris. Next base: position 460,723 of record NW_028253623.1, on the reverse strand, counting down.
TATGGAATGGTTAAAAGTGCATGAAAATGGCCAATTTACTCACTCTGAGTTCTCAAAAAGGGTTTCTTCACCCCGGGAAGTTAATTAAATACCATTTGGAGGCATTTAATGTTCGAGCAAAAACAGCTGATTTTCGACAAAAGAGATAACACCCCCCCATTACGTCATGCATCAGAAATGTGGAAAATGGTCCGTTTTCAAATGTTTTATTTTTGAACATCAGTTCACATTTGTAGGTGGATCATCAGTGTTAGAGCTAAAATTAGCATGTTTAAAGTGATTTTCATGCTTCCAGGGGCTCGGGAAGTGAATTAAATACTATTTGGAGGCATTTAATGTTCAATCAAAAACAGCTGATTTTTGACAAAAGAGATAACACCCCCCCATTACGTCATGCTTCAGAAATGTGGAAAATGGTCCGTTTTCAAATGTTTTATTTTTGAACGTCAGTTCACATTTGTAGGTGGATCATCAGTGTTAGAGCTAAAATTAGCATGTTTAAAGTGATTTTCATGCTTCCAGGGGCTCGGGAAGTGAACTAAATACTATTTGGAGGCATTTAATGTTCAATCAAAAACAGCTGATTTTTGACAAAAGAGATAACACCCCCCCCATTACGTCATGCTTCAGAAATGTGGAAAATGGTCCGTTTTCAAATGTTTTATTTTTTAACGTCAGTTCACATTTGTAGGTGGATCATCAGTGTTAGAGCTAAAATTAGCATGTTTAAAGTGATTTTCATGCTTCCAGGGGCCCTAAACACAAGATTTATGGAATGGTTAAAAGTGCATGAAAATTGCCAATTTACTCACTCTGAGTTCTCAAAAAGGGTTTCTTCACCCCAGGAAGTTAATTAAATACCATTTGGAGGCATTTAATGTTCGAGCAAAAACGGCTGATTTTCGACAAAAGAGATAACACCCCCCCCCATTACGTCATGCTTCAGAAATGTGGAAAATGGTCCGTTTTCAAATGTTTTATTTTTGAACATCAGTTCACATTTGTAGGTGGATCATCAGTGTTAGAGCTAAAATTAGCATGTTTAAAGTGATTTTCATGCTTCCAGGGGCTCGGGAAGTGAACTAAATACTATTTGGAGGCATTTAATGTTCAATCAAAAACAGCTGATTTTTGACAAAAGAGATAACACCCCCCCCATTACGTCATGCTTCAGAAATGTGGAAAATGGTCCGTTTTCAAATGTTTTATTTTTTAACGTCAGTTCACATTTGTAGGTGGATCATCAGTGTTAGAGCTAAAATTAGCATGTTTAAAGTGATTTTCATGCTTCCAGGGGCCCTAAACACAAGATTTATGGAATGGTTAAAAGTGCATGAAAATTGCCAATTTACTCACTCTGAGTTCTCAAAAAGGGTTTCTTCACCCCAGGAAGTTAATTAAATACCATTTGGAGGCATTTAATGTTCGAGCAAAAACGGCTGATTTTCGACAAAAGAGATAACACCCCCCCCATTACGTCATGCTTCAGAAATGTGGAAAATGGTCCGTTTTCAAATGTTTTATTTTTGAACGTCAGTTCACATTTGTAGGTGGATCATCAGTGTTAGAGCTAAAATTAGCATGTTTAAAGTGATTTTCATGCTTCCAGGGGCTCGGGAAGTGAATTAAATACTATTTGGAGGCATTTAATGTTCAATCAAAAACAGCTGATTTTTAACAAAAGAGATAACACCCCCCCATTACGTCATGCTTCAGAAATGTGGAAAATGGTCCGTTTTCAAATGTTTTATTTTTGAACGTCAGTTCACATTTGTAGGTGGATCATCAGTGTTAGAGCTAAAATTAGCATGTTTAAAGTGATTTTCATGCTTCCAGGGGCCCTAAACACAAGATTTATGGAATGGTTAAAAGTGCATGAAAATGGCCAATTTACTCACTCTGAGTTCTCAAAAAGTGTTTCTTCACCCCGGGAAGTTAATTAAATACCATTTGGAGGCATTTAATGTTCGAGCAAAAACGGCTGATTTTCGACAAAAGAGATAACACCCCCCCATTACGTCATGCTTCAGAAATGTGGAAAATGGTCCGTTTTCAAATGTTTTATTTTTGAACGTCAGTTCACATTTGTAGGTGGATCATCAGTGTTAGAGCTGAAATTAGCATGTTTAAAGTGATTTTCATGCTTCCAGGGGCTCGGGAAGTGAATTAAATACTATTTGGAGGCATTTAATGTTCAAGCAAAAACAGCTGATTTTTGACAAAAGAGATAACACCCCCCCATTACGTCATGCTTCAGAAATGTGGAAAATGGTCCGTTTTCAAATGTTTTATTTTTGAACGTCAGTTCACATTTGTAGGTGGATCATCAGTGTTAGAGCTAAAATTAGCATGTTTAAAGTGATTTTCATGCTTCCAGGGGCCCTAAACACAAGATTTATGGAATGGTTAAAAGTGCATGAAAATGGCCAATTACTCACTCTGAGTTCTCAAAAAGGGTTTCTTCACCCCGGGAAGTTAATTAAATACCATTTGGAGGCATTTAATGTTCAAGCAAAAACTGCTGATTTTCGACAAAAGAGATAACACCCCCCCATTACGTCATGCTTCAGAAATGTGGAAAAAGGTCCGTTTTCAAATGTTTTATTTTTGAACGTCAGTTCACATTTGTAGGTGGATCATCAGTGTTAGAGCTAAAATTAGCATGTTTAAAGTGATTTTCATGCTTCCAGGGGCTCGGGAAGTGAATTAAATACTATTTGGAGGCATTTAATGTTCAGTTAAAAACAGCTGATTTTTGACAAAAGAGATAACACCCCCCCATTACGTCATGCTTCAGAAATGTGGAAAATGGTCCGTTTTCAAATGTTTTATTTTTGAACGTCAGTTCACATTTGTAGGTGGATCATCAGTGTTAGAGCTAAAATTAGCATGTTTAAAGTGATTTTCATGCTTCCAGGGGCCCTAAACACAAGATTTATGGAATGGTTAAAAGTGCATGAAAATGGCCAATTTACTCACTCTGAGTTCTCAAAAAGGGTTTCTTCACCCCGGGAAGTTAATTAAATACCATTTGGAGGCATTTAATGTTCGAGCAAAAACAGCTGATTTTCGACAAAAGAGATAACACCCCCCCATTACGTCATGCATCAGAAATGTGGAAAATGGTCCGTTTTCAAATGTTTTATTTTTGAACATCAGTTCACATTTGTAGGTGGATCATCAGTGTTAGAGCTAAAATTAGCATGTTTAAAGTGATTTTCATGCTTCCAGGGGCTCGGGAAGTGAATTAAATACTATTTGGAGGCATTTAATGTTCAATCAAAAACAGCTGATTTTTGACAAAAGAGATAACACCCCCCCATTACGTCATGCTTCAGAAATGTGGAAAATGGTCCGTTTTCAAATGTTTTATTTTTGAACGTCAGTTCACATTTGTAGGTGGATCATCAGTGTTAGAGCTAAAATTAGCATGTTTAAAGTGATTTTCATGCTTCCAGGGGCTCGGGAAGTGAATTAAATACTATTTGGAGGCATTTAATGTTCAATCAAAAACAGCTGATTTTTAACAAAAGAGATAACACCCCCCCATTACGTCATGCTTCAGAAATGTGGGAAATGGTCTGTTTTCAAATGTTTTATTTTTGAACGTCAGTTCACATTTGTAGGTGGATCATCAGTGTTAGAGCTAAAATTAGCATGTTTAAAGTGATTTTCATGCTTCCAGGGGCCCTAAACACAAGATTTATGGAATGGTTAAAAGTGCATGAAAATGGCCAATTTACTCACTCTGAGTTCTCAAAAAGTGTTTCTTCACCCCGGGAAGTTAATTAAATACCATTTGGAGGCATTTAATGTTCGAGCAAAAACGGCTGATTTTCGACAAAAGAGATAACACCCCCCCATTACGTCATGCTTCAGAAATGTGGAAAATGGTCCGTTTTCAAATGTTTTATTTTTGAACATCAGTTCACATTTGTAGGTGGATCATCAGTGTTAGAGCTAAAATTAGCATGTTTAAAGTGATTTTCATGCTTCCAGGGGCTCGGGAAGTGAATTAAATACTATTTGGAGGCATTTAATGTTCAATCAAAAACAGCTGATTTTTGACAAAAGAGATAACACCCCCCCATTACGTCATGCTTCAGAAATGTGGAAAATGGTCCGTTTTCAAATGTTTTATTTTTTAACCTCAGTTCACATTTGTAGGTGGATCATCAGTGTTAGAGCTAAAATTAGCATGTTTAAAGTGATTTTCATGCTTCCAGGGGCCCTAAACACAAGATTTATGGAATAGTTAAAAGTGCATGAAAATGGCCAATTTACTCACTCTGAGTTCTCAAAAAGGGTTTCTTCACCCCGGGAAGTTAATTAAATACCATTTGGAGGCATTTAATGTTCGAGCAAAAACGGCTGATTTTCGACAAAAGAGATAACACCCCCCCATTACGTCATGCTTCAGAAATGTGGAAAATGGTCCGTTTTCAAATGTTTTATTTTTGAACGTCAGTTCACATTTGTAGGTGGATCATCAGTGTTAGAGCTAAAATTAGCATGTTTAAAGTGATTTTCATGCTTCCAGGGGCCCTAAACACAAGATTTATGGAATGGTTAAAAGTGCATGAAAATGGCCAATTTACTCACTCTGAGTTCTCAAAAAGGGTTTCTTCACCCCGGGAAGTTAATTAAATACCATTTGGAGGCATTTAATGTTCGAGCAAAAACGGCTGATTTTCGACAAAAGAGATAACACCCCCCCATTACGTCATGCTTCAGAAATGTGGAAAATGGTCGGTTTTCAAATGTTTTATTTTTGAACGTCAGTTCACATTTGTAGGTGGATCATCAGTGTTAGAGCTAAAATGAGCATGTTTAAAGTGATTTTCATGCTTCCAGGGTCTCGGGAAGTGAATTAAATACTATTTGGAGGCATTTAATGTTCAATCAAAAACAGCTGATTTTTGACAAAAGAGATAACACCCCACCATTACGTCATGCTTCAGAAATGTGGAAAATGGTCAGTTTTCAAATGTTTTATTTTTGAACGTCAGTTCACATTTGTAGGTGGATCATCAGTGTTAGAGCTAAAATTAGCATGTTTAAAGTGATTTTCATGCTTCCAGGGGCCCTAAACACAAGATTTATGGAATGGTTAAAAGTGCATGAAAATGGCCAATTTACTCACTCTGAGTTCTCAAAAAGGGTTTCTTCACCCCGGGAAGTTAATTAAATACCATTTGGAGGCATTTAATGTTCGAGCAAAAACGGCTGATTTTCGACAAAAGAGATAACACCCCCCCATTACGTCATGCTTCAGAAATGTGGAAAATGGTCCGTTTTCAAATGTTTTATTTTTGAACGTCAGTTCACATTTGTAGGTGGATCATCAGTGTTAGAGCTAAAATTAGCATGTTTAAAGTGATTTTCATGCTTCCAGGGGCTCGGGAAGTGAATTAAATACTATTTGGAGGCATTTAATGTTCAAGCAAAAACAGCTGATTTTTGACAAAAGAGATAACACCCCCCCATTACGTCATGCTTCAGAAATGTGGGAAATGGTCCGTTTTCAAATGTTTTATTTTTGAACGTCAGTTCACATTTGTAGGTGGATCATCAGTGTTAGAGCTAAAATTAGCATGTTTAAAGTGATTTTCATGCTTCCAGGGGCCCTAAACACAAGATTTATGGAATGGTTAAAAGTGCATGAAAATGGCCAATTTACTCACTCTGAGTTCTCAAAAAGGGTTTCTTCACCCCGGGAAGTTAATTAAATACCATTTGGAGGCATTTAATGTTCGAGCAAAAACAGCTGATTTTCGACAAAAGAGATAACACCCCCCCCCATTACGTCATGCTTCAGAAATGTGGAAAATGGTCCGTTTTCAAATGTTTTATTTTTGAACATCAGTTCACATTTGTAGGTGGATCATCAGTGTTAGAGCTAAAATTAGCATGTTTAAAGTGATTTTCATGCTTCCAGGGGCTCGGGAAGTGAACTAAATACTATTTGGAGGCATTTAATGTTCAATCAAAAACAGCTGATTTTTGACAAAAGAGATAACACCCCCCCCATTACGTCATGCTTCAGAAATGTGGAAAATGGTCCGTTTTCAAATGTTTTAATTTTTTAACGTCAGTTCACATTTGTAGGTGGATCATCAGTGTTAGAGCTAAAATTAGCATGTTTAAAGTGATTTTCATGCTTCCAGGGGCCCTAAACACAAGATTTATGGAATGGTTAAAAGTGCATGAAAATTGCCAATTTACTCACTCTGAGTTCTCAAAAAGGGTTTCTTCACCCCAGGAAGTTAATTAAATACCATTTGGAGGCATTTAATGTTCGAGCAAAAACGGCTGATTTTCGACAAAAGAGATCACACCCCCCCCATTACGTCATGCTTCAGAAATGTGGAAAATGGTCTGTTTTCAAATGTTTTATTTTTGAACGTCAGTTCACATTTGTAGGTGGATCATCAGTGTTAGAGCTAAAATTAGCATGTTTAAAGTGATTTTCATGCTTCCAGGGGCTCGGGAAGTGAATTAAATACTATTTGGAGGCATTTAATGTTCAATCAAAAACAGCTGATTTTTAACAAAAGAGATAACACCCCCCCATTACGTCATGCTTCAGAAATGTGGAAAATGGTCCGTTTTCAAATGTTTTATTTTTGAACGTCAGTTCACATTTGTAGGTGGATCATCAGTGTTAGAGCTAAAATTAACATGTTTAAAGTGATTTTCATGCTTCCAGGGGCCCTAAACACAAGATTTATGGAATGGTTAAAAGTGCATGAAAATGGCCAATTTACTCACTCTGAGTTCTCAAAAAGTGTTTCTTCACCCCGGGAAGTTAATTAAATACCATTTGGAGGCATTTAATGTTCGAGCAAAAACGGCTGATTTTCGACAAAAGAGATAACACCCCCTCATTACGTCATGCTTCAGAAATGTGGAAAATGGTCCGTTTTCAAATGTTTTATTTTTGAACGTCAGTTCACATTTGTAGGTGGATCATCAGTGTTAGAGCTGAAATTAGCATGTTTAAAGTGATTTTCATGCTTCCAGGGGCTCGGGAAGTGAATTAAATACTATTTGGAGGCATTTAATGTTCAAGCAAAAACAGCTGATTTTTGACAAAAGAGATAACACCCCCCCATTACGTCATGCTTCAGAAATGTGGAAAATGGTCCGTTTTCAAATGTTTTATTTTTGAACGTCAGTTCACATTTGTAGGTGGATCATCAGTGTTAGAGCTAAAATTAGCATGTTTAAAGTGATTTTCATGCTTCCAGGGGCCCTAAACACAAGATTTATGGAATGGTTAAAAGTGCATGAAAATGGCCAATTACTCACTCTGAGTTCTCAAAAAGGGTTTCTTCACCCCGGGAAGTTAATTAAATACCATTTGGAGGCATTTAATGTTCAAGCAAAAACTGCTGATTTTCGACAAAAGAGATAACACCCCCCCATTACGTCATGCTTCAGAAATGTGGAAAAAGGTCCGTTTTCAAATGTTTTATTTTTGAACGTCAGTTCACATTTGTAGGTGGATCATCAGTGTTAGAGCTAAAATTAGCATGTTTAAAGTGATTTTCATGCTTCCAGGGGCTCGGGAAGTGAATTAAATACTATTTGGAGGCATTTAATGTTCAGTTAAAAACAGCTGATTTTTGACAAAAGAGATAACACCCCCCCATTACGTCATGCTTCAGAAATGTGGAAAATGGTCCGTTTTCAAATGTTTTATTTTTGAACGTCAGTTCACATTTGTAGGTGGATCATCAGTGTTAGAGCTAAAATTAGCATGTTTAAAGTGATTTTCATGCTTCCAGGGGCCCTAAACACAAGATTTATGGAATGGTTAAAAGTGCATGAAAATGGCCAATTTACTCACTCTGAGTTCTCAAAAAGGGTTTCTTCACCCCAGGAAGTTAATTAAATACCATTTGGAGGCATTTAATGTTCGAGCAAAAACGGCTGATTTTCGACAAAAGAGATAACACCCCCCATTACGTCATGCTTCAGAAATGTGGAAAATGGTCCGTTTTCAAATGTTTTATTTTTTAACGTCAGTTCACATTTGTAGGTGGATCATCAGTGTTAGAGCTAAAATTAGCATGTTTAAAGTGATTTTCATGCTTCCAGGGGCCCTAAACACAAGATTTATGGAATGGTTAAAAGTGCATGAAAATTGCCAATTTACTCACTCTGAGTTCTCAAAAAGGGTTTCTTCACCCCAGGAAGTTAATTAAATACCATTTGGAGGCATTTAATGTTCGAGCAAAAACGGCTGATTTTCGACAAAAGAGATAACACCCCCCCCATTACGTCATGCTTCAGAAATGTGGAAAATGGTCCGTTTTCAAATGTTTTATTTTTGAACGTCAGTTCACATTTGTAGGTGGATCATCAGTGTTAGAGCTAAAATTAGCATGTTTAAAGTGATTTTCATGCTTCCAGGGGCTCGGGAAGTGAATTAAATACTATTTGGAGGCATTTAATGTTCAATCAAAAACAGCTGATTTTTAACAAAAGAGATAACACCCCCCCATTACGTCATGCTTCAGAAATGTGGAAAATGGTCCGTTTTCAAATGTTTTATTTTTGAACGTCAGTTCACATTTGTAGGTGGATCATCAGTGTTAGAGCTAAAATTAGCATGTTTAAAGTGATTTTCATGCTTCCAGGGGCCCTAAACACAAGATTTATGGAATGGTTAAAAGTGCATGAAAATGGCCAATTTACTCACTCTGAGTTCTCAAAAAGTGTTTCTTCACCCCGGGAAGTTAATTAAATACCATTTGGAGGCATTTAATGTTCGAGCAAAAACGGCTGATTTTCGACAAAAGAGATAACACCCCCCCATTACGTCATGCTTCAGAAATGTGGAAAATGGTCCGTTTTCAAATGTTTTATTTTTGAACGTCAGTTCACATTTGTAGGTGGATCATCAGTGTTAGAGCTGAAATTAGCATGTTTAAAGTGATTTTCATGCTTCCAGGGGCTCGGGAAGTGAATTAAATACTATTTGGAGGCATTTAATGTTCAAGCAAAAACAGCTGATTTTTGACAAAAGAGATAACACCCCCCCATTACGTCATGCTTCAGAAATGTGGAAAATGGTCCGTTTTCAAATGTTTTATTTTTGAACGTCAGTTCACATTTGTAGGTGGATCATCAGTGTTAGAGCTAAAATTAGCATGTTTAAAGTGATTTTCATGCTTCCAGGGGCCCTAAACACAAGATTTATGGAATGGTTAAAAGTGCATGAAAATGGCCAATTACTCACTCTGAGTTCTCAAAAAGGGTTTCTTCACCCCGGGAAGTTAATTAAATACCATTTGGAGGCATTTAATGTTCAAGCAAAAACTGCTGATTTTCGACAAAAGAGATAACACCCCCCCATTACGTCATGCTTCAGAAATGTGGAAAAAGGTCCGTTTTCAAATGTTTTATTTTTGAACGTCAGTTCACATTTGTAGGTGGATCATCAGTGTTAGAGCTAAAATTAGCATGTTTAAAGTGATTTTCATGCTTCCAGGGGCTCGGGAAGTGAATTAAATACTATTTGGAGGCATTTAATGTTCAGTTAAAAACAGCTGATTTTTGACAAAAGAGATAACACCCCCCCATTACGTCATGCTTCAGAAATGTGGAAAATGGTCCGTTTTCAAATGTTTTATTTTTGAACGTCAGTTCACATTTGTAGGTGGATCATCAGTGTTAGAGCTAAAATTAGCATGTTTAAAGTGATTTTCATGCTTCCAGGGGCCCTAAACACAAGATTTATGGAATGGTTAAAAGTGCATGAAAATGGCCAATTTACTCACTCTGAGTTCTCAAAAAGGGTTTCTTCACCCCGGGAAGTTAATTAAATACCATTTGGAGGCATTTAATGTTCGAGCAAAAACGGCTGATTTTCGACAAAAGAGATAACACCCCCCATTACGTCATGCTTCAGAAATGTGGAAAATGGTCGGTTTTCAAATGTTTTATTTTTGAACGTCAGTTCACATTTGTAGGTGGATCATCAGTGTTAGAGCTAAAATGAGCATGTTTAAAGTGATTTTCATGCTTCCAGGGTCTCGGGAAGTGAATTAAATACTATTTGGAGGCATTTAATGTTCAATCAAAAACAGCTGATTTTTGACAAAAGAGATAACACCCCACCATTACGTCATGCTTCAGAAATGTGGAAAATGGTCAGTTTTCAAATGTTTTATTTTTGAACGTCAGTTCACATTTGTAGGTGGATCATCAGTGTTAGAGCTAAAATTAGCATGTTTAAAGTGATTTTCATGCTTCCAGGGGCCCTAAACACAAGATTTATGGAATGGTTAAAAGTGCATGAAAATGGCCAATTTACTCACTCTGAGTTCTCAAAAAGGGTTTCTTCACCCCGGGAAGTTAATTAAATACCATTTGGAGGCATTTAATGTTCGAGCAAAAACGGCTGATTTTCGACAAAAGAGATAACACCCCCCCATTACGTCATGCTTCAGAAATGTGGAAAATGGTCCGTTTTCAAATGTTTTATTTTTGAACGTCAGTTCACATTTGTAGGTGGATCATCAGTGTTAGAGCTAAAATTAGCATGTTTAAAGTGATTTTCATGCTTCCAGGGGCTCGGGAAGTGAATTAAATACTATTTGGAGGCATTTAATGTTCAAGCAAAAACAGCTGATTTTTGACAAAAGAGATAACACCCCCCCATTACGTCATGCTTCAGAAATGTGGGAAATGGTCCGTTTTCAAATGTTTTATTTTTGAACGTCAGTTCACATTTGTAGGTGGATCATCAGTGTTAGAGCTAAAATTAGCATGTTTAAAGTGATTTTCATGCTTCCAGGGGCCCTAAACACAAGATTTATGGAATGGTTAAAAGTGCATGAAAATGGCCAATTTACTCACTCTGAGTTCTCAAAAAGGGTTTCTTCACCCCGGGAAGTTAATTAAATACCATTTGGAGGCATTTAATGTTCGAGCAAAAACAGCTGATTTTCGACAAAAGAGATAACACCCCCCCCCATTACGTCATGCTTCAGAAATGTGGAAAATGGTCCGTTTTCAAATGTTTTATTTTTGAACATCAGTTCACATTTGTAGGTGGATCATCAGTGTTAGAGCTAAAATTAGCATGTTTAAAGTGATTTTCATGCTTCCAGGGGCTCGGGAAGTGAACTAAATACTATTTGGAGGCATTTAATGTTCAATCAAAAACAGCTGATTTTTGACAAAAGAGATAACACCCCCCCATTACGTCATGCTTCAGAAATGTGGAAAATGGTCCGTTTTCAAATGTTTTATTTTTGAACGTCAGTTCACATTTGTAGGTGGATCATCAGTGTTAGAGCTAAAATTAGCATGTTTAAAGTGATTTTCATGCTTCCAGGGGCCCTAAACACAAGATTTATGGAATGGTTAAAAGTGCATGAAAATGGCCAATTTACTCACTCTGAGTTCTCAAAAAGTGTTTCTTCACCCCGGGAAGTTAATTAAATACCATTTGGAGGCATTTAATGTTCGAGCAAAAACGGCTGATTTTCGACAAAAGAGATAACACCCCCCCATTACGTCATGCTTCAGAAATGTGGAAAATGGTCCGTTTTCAAATGTTTTATTTTTGAACGTCAGTTCACATTTGTAGGTGGATCATCAGTGTTAGAGCTGAAATTAGCATGTTTAAAGTGATTTTCATGCTTCCAGGGGCTCGGGAAGTGAATTAAATACTATTTGGAGGCATTTAATGTTCAAGCAAAAACAGCTGATTTTTGACAAAAGAGATAACACCCCCCCATTACGTCATGCTTCAGAAATGTGGAAAATGGTCCGTTTTCAAATGTTTTATTTTTGAACGTCAGTTCACATTTGTAGGTGGATCATCAGTGTTAGAGCTAAAATTAGCATGTTTAAAGTGATTTTCATGCTTCCAGGGGCCCTAAACACAAGATTTATGGAATGGTTAAAAGTGCATGAAAATGGCCAATTACTCACTCTGAGTTCTCAAAAAGGGTTTCTTCACCCCGGGAAGTTAATTAAATACCATTTGGAGGCATTTAATGTTCAAGCAAAAACTGCTGATTTTCGACAAAAGAGATAACACCCCCCCATTACGTCATGCTTCAGAAATGTGGAAAAAGGTCCGTTTTCAAATGTTTTATTTTTGAACGTCAGTTCACATTTGTAGGTGGATCATCAGTGTTAGAGCTAAAATTAGCATGTTTAAAGTGATTTTCATGCTTCCAGGGGCTCGGGAAGTGAATTAAATACTATTTGGAGGCATTTAATGTTCAGTTAAAAACAGCTGATTTTTGACAAAAGAGATAACACCCCCCCATTACGTCATGCTTCAGAAATGTGGAAAATGGTCCGTTTTCAAATGTTTTATTTTTGAACGTCAGTTCACATTTGTAGGTGGATCATCAGTGTTAGAGCTAAAATTAGCATGTTTAAAGTGATTTTCATGCTTCCAGGGGCCCTAAACACAAGATTTATGGAATGGTTAAAAGTGCATGAAAATGGCCAATTTACTCACTCTGAGTTCTCAAAAAGGGTTTCTTCACCCCGGGAAGTTAATTAAATACCATTTGGAGGCATTTAATGTTCGAGCAAAAACAGCTGATTTTCGACAAAAGAGATAACACCCCCCCATTACGTCATGCATCAGAAATGTGGAAAATGGTCCGTTTTCAAATGTTTTATTTTTGAACATCAGTTCACATTTGTAGGTGGATCATCAGTGTTAGAGCTAAAATTAGCATGTTTAAAGTGATTTTCATGCTTCCAGGGGCTCGGGAAGTGAATTAAATACTATTTGGAGGCATTTAATGTTCAATCAAAAACAGCTGATTTTTGACAAAAGAGATAACACCCCCCCATTACGTCATGCTTCAGAAATGTGGAAAATGGTCCGTTTTCAAATGTTTTATTTTTGAACGTCAGTTCACATTTGTAGGTGGATCATCAGTGTTAGAGCTAAAATTAGCATGTTTAAAGTGATTTTCATGCTTCCAGGGGCTCGGGAAGTGAATTAAATACTATTTGGAGGCATTTAATGTTCAGTTAAAAACAGCTGATTTTTGACAAAAGAGATAACACCCCCCCATTACGTCATGCTTCAGAAATGTGGAAAATGGTCCGTTTTCAAATGTTTTATTTTTGAACGTCAGTTCACATTTGTAGGTGGATCATCAGTGTTAGAGCTAAAATTAGCATGTTTAAAGTGATTTTCATGCTTCCAGGGGCCCTAAACACAAGATTTATGGAATGGTTAAAAGTGCATGAAAATGGCCAATTTACTCACTCTGAGTTCTCAAAAAGGGTTTCTTCACCCCGGGAAGTTAATTAAATACCATTTGGAGGCATTTAATGTTCGAGCAAAAACAGCTGATTTTCGACAAAAGAGATAACACCCCCCCATTACGTCATGCATCAGAAATGTGGAAAATGGTCCGTTTTCAAATGTTTTATTTTTGAACATCAGTTCACATTTGTAGGTGGATCATCAGTGTTAGAGCTAAAATTAGCATGTTTAAAGTGATTTTCATGCTTCCAGGGGCTCGGGAAGTGAATTAAATACTATTTGGAGGCATTTAATGTTCAATCAAAAACAGCTGATTTTTGACAAAAGAGATAACACCCCCCCATTACGTCATGCTTCAGAAATGTGGAAAATGGTCCGTTTTCAAATGTTTTATTTTTGAACGTCAGTTCACATTTGTAGGTGGATCATCAGTGTTAGAGCTAAAATTAGCATGTTTAAAGTGATTTTCATGCTTCCAGGGGCTCGGGAAGTGAACTAAATACTATTTGGAGGCATTTAATGTTCAATCAAAAACAGCTGATTTTTGACAAAAGAGATAACACCCCCCCCATTACGTCATGCTTCAGAAATGTGGAAAATGGTCCGTTTTCAAATGTTTTATTTTTTAACGTCAGTTCACATTTGTAGGTGGATCATCAGTGTTAGAGCTAAAATTAGCATGTTTAAAGTGATTTTCATGCTTCCAGGGGCCCTAAACACAAGATTTATGGAATGGTTAAAAGTGCATGAAAATTGCCAATTTACTCACTCTGAGTTCTCAAAAAGGGTTTCTTCACCCCAGGAAGTTAATTAAATACCATTTGGAGGCATTTAATGTTCGAGCAAAAACGGCTGATTTTCGACAAAAGAGATAACACCCCCCCCCATTACGTCATGCTTCAGAAATGTGGAAAATGGTCCGTTTTCAAATGTTTTATTTTTGAACATCAGTTCACATTTGTAGGTGGATCATCAGTGTTAGAGCTAAAATTAGCATGTTTAAAGTGATTTTCATGCTTCCAGGGGCTCGGGAAGTGAACTAAATACTATTTGGAGGCATTTAATGTTCAATCAAAAACAGCTGATTTTTGACAAAAGAGATAACACCCCCCCCATTACGTCATGCTTCAGAAATGTGGAAAATGGTCCGTTTTCAAATGTTTTATTTTTTAACGTCAGTTCACATTTGTAGGTGGATCATCAGTGTTAGAGCTAAAATTAGCATGTTTAAAGTGATTTTCATGCTTCCAGGGGCCCTAAACACAAGATTTATGGAATGGTTAAAAGTGCATGAAAATTGCCAATTTACTCACTCTGAGTTCTCAAAAAGGGTTTCTTCACCCCAGGAAGTTAATTAAATACCATTTGGAGGCATTTAATGTTCGAGCAAAAACGGCTGATTTTCGACAAAAGAGATAACACCCCCCCCATTACGTCATGCTTCAGAAATGTGGAAAATGGTCCGTTTTCAAATGTTTTATTTTTGAACGTCAGTTCACATTTGTAGGTGGATCATCAGTGTTAGAGCTAAAATTAGCATGTTTAAAGTGATTTTCATGCTTCCAGGGGCTCGGGAAGTGAATTAAATACTATTTGGAGGCATTTAATGTTCAATCAAAAACAGCTGATTTTTAACAAAAGAGATAACACCCCCCCATTACGTCATGCTTCAGAAATGTGGAAAATGGTCCGTTTTCAAATGTTTTATTTTTGAACGTCAGTTCACATTTGTAGGTGGATCATCAGTGTTAGAGCTAAAATTAGCATGTTTAAAGTGATTTTCATGCTTCCAGGGGCCCTAAACACAAGATTTATGGAATGGTTAAAAGTGCATGAAAATGGCCAATTTACTCACTCTGAGTTCTCAAAAAGTGTTTCTTCACCCCGGGAAGTTAATTAAATACCATTTGGAGGCATTTAATGTTCGAGCAAAAACGGCTGATTTTCGACAAAAGAGATAACACCCCCCCATTACGTCATGCTTCAGAAATGTGGAAAATGGTCCGTTTTCAAATGTTTTATTTTTGAACGTCAGTTCACATTTGTAGGTGGATCATCAGTGTTAGAGCTGAAATTAGCATGTTTAAAGTGATTTTCATGCTTCCAGGGGCTCGGGAAGTGAATTAAATACTATTTGGAGGCATTTAATGTTCAAGCAAAAACAGCTGATTTTTGACAAAAGAGATAACACCCCCCCATTACGTCATGCTTCAGAAATGTGGAAAATGGTCCGTTTTCAAATGTTTTATTTTTGAACGTCAGTTCACATTTGTAGGTGGATCATCAGTGTTAGAGCTAAAATTAGCATGTTTAAAGTGATTTTCATGCTTCCAGGGGCCCTAAACACAAGATTTATGGAATGGTTAAAAGTGCATGAAAATGGCCAATTACTCACTCTGAGTTCTCAAAAAGGGTTTCTTCACCCCGGGAAGTTAATTAAATACCATTTGGAGGCATTTAATGTTCAAGCAAAAACTGCTGATTTTCGACAAAAGAGATAACACCCCCCCATTACGTCATGCTTCAGAAATGTGGAAAAAGGTCCGTTTTCAAATGTTTTATTTTTGAACGTCAGTTCACATTTGTAGGTGGATCATCAGTGTTAGAGCTAAAATTAGCATGTTTAAAGTGATTTTCATGCTTCCAGGGGCTCGGGAAGTGAATTAAATACTATTTGGAGGCATTTAATGTTCAGTTAAAAACAGCTGATTTTTGACAAAAGAGATAACACCCCCCCATTACGTCATGCTTCAGAAATGTGGAAAATGGTCCGTTTTCAAATGTTTTATTTTTGAACGTCAGTTCACATTTGTAGGTGGATCATCAGTGTTAGAGCTAAAATTAGCATGTTTAAAGTGATTTTCATGCTTCCAGGGGCCCTAAACACAAGATTTATGGAATGGTTAAAAGTGCATGAAAATGGCCAATTTACTCACTCTGAGTTCTCAAAAAGGGTTTCTTCACCCCGGGAAGTTAATTAAATACCATTTGGAGGCATTTAATGTTCGAGCAAAAACAGCTGATTTTCGACAAAAGAGATAACACCCCCCCATTACGTCATGCATCAGAAATGTGGAAAATGGTCCGTTTTCAAATGTTTTATTTTTGAACATCAGTTCACATTTGTAGGTGGATCATCAGTGTTAGAGCTAAAATTAGCATGTTTAAAGTGATTTTCATGCTTCCAGGGGCTCGGGAAGTGAATTAAATACTATTTGGAGGCATTTAATGTTCAATCAAAAACAGCTGATTTTTGACAAAAGAGATAACACCCCCCCATTACGTCATGCTTCAGAAATGTGGAAAATGGTCCGTTTTCAAATGTTTTATTTTTGAACGTCAGTTCACATTTGTAGGTGGATCATCAGTGTTAGAGCTAAAATTAGCATGTTTAAAGTGATTTTCATGCTTCCAGGGGCTCGGGAAGTGAATTAAATACTATTTGGAGGCATTTAATGTTCAATCAAAAACAGCTGATTTTTAACAAAAGAGATAACACCCCCCCATTACGTCATGCTTCAGAAATGTGGGAAATGGTCTGTTTTCAAATGTTTTATTTTTGAACGTCAGTTCACATTTGTAGGTGGATCATCAGTGTTAGAGCTAAAATTAGCATGTTTAAAGTGATTTTCATGCTTCCAGGGGCCCTAAACACAAGATTTATGGAATGGTTAAAAGTGCATGAAAATGGCCAATTTACTCACTCTGAGTTCTCAAAAAGTGTTTCTTCACCCCGGGAAGTTAATTAAATACCATTTGGAGGCATTTAATGTTCGAGCAAAAACGGCTGATTTTCGACAAAAGAGATAACACCCCCCCATTACGTCATGCTTCAGAAATGTGGAAAATGGTCCGTTTTCAAATGTTTTATTTTTGAACATCAGTTCACATTTGTAGGTGGATCATCAGTGTTAGAGCTAAAATTAGCATGTTTAAAGTGATTTTCATGCTTCCAGGGGCTCGGGAAGTGAATTAAATACTATTTGGAGGCATTTAATGTTCAATCAAAAACAGCTGATTTTTGACAAAAGAGATAACACCCCCCCATTACGTCATGCTTCAGAAATGTGGAAAATGGTCCGTTTTCAAATGTTTTATTTTTTAACCTCAGTTCACATTTGTAGGTGGATCATCAGTGTTAGAGCTAAAATTAGCATGTTTAAAGTGATTTTCATGCTTCCAGGGGCCCTAAACACAAGATTTATGGAATAGTTAAAAGTGCATGAAAATGGCCAATTTACTCACTCTGAGTTCTCAAAAAGGGTTTCTTCACCCCGGGAAGTTAATTAAATACCATTTGGAGGCATTTAATGTTCGAGCAAAAACGGCTGATTTTCGACAAAAGAGATAACACCCCCCCATTACGTCATGCTTCAGAAATGTGGAAAATGGTCCGTTTTCAAATGTTTTATTTTTGAACGTCAGTTCACATTTGTAGGTGGATCATCAGTGTTAGAGCTAAAATTAGCATGTTTAAAGTGATTTTCATGCTTCCAGGGGCCCTAAACACAAGATTTATGGAATGGTTAAAAGTGCATGAAAATGGCCAATTTACTCACTCTGAGTTCTCAAAAAGGGTTTCTTCACCCCGGGAAGTTAATTAAATACCATTTGGAGGCATTTAATGTTCGAGCAAAAACGGCTGATTTTCGACAAAAGAGATAACACCCCCCCATTACGTCATGCTTCAGAAATGTGGAAAATGGTCGGTTTTCAAATGTTTTATTTTTGAACGTCAGTTCACATTTGTAGGTGGATCATCAGTGTTAGAGCTAAAATGAGCATGTTTAAAGTGATTTTCATGCTTCCAGGGTCTCGGGAAGTGAATTAAATACTATTTGGAGGCATTTAATGTTCAATCAAAAACAGCTGATTTTTGACAAAAGAGATAACACCCCACCATTACGTCATGCTTCAGAAATGTGGAAAATGGTCAGTTTTCAAATGTTTTATTTTTGAACGTCAGTTCACATTTGTAGGTGGATCATCAGTGTTAGAGCTAAAATTAGCATGTTTAAAGTGATTTTCATGCTTCCAGGGGCCCTAAACACAAGATTTATGGAATGGTTAAAAGTGCATGAAAATGGCCAATTTACTCACTCTGAGTTCTCAAAAAGGGTTTCTTCACCCCGGGAAGTTAATTAAATACCATTTGGAGGCATTTAATGTTCGAGCAAAAACGGCTGATTTTCGACAAACGAGATAACACCCCCCCATTACGTCATGCTTCAGAAATGTGGAAAATGGTCCGTTTTCAAATGTTTTATTTTTGAACGTCAGTTCACATTTGTAGGTGGATCATCAGTGTTAGAGCTAAAATTAGCATGTTTAAAGTGATTTTCATGCTTCCAGGGGCTCGGGAAGTGAATTAAATACTATTTGGAGGCATTTAATGTTCAAGCAAAAACAGCTGATTTTTGACAAAAGAGATAACACCCCCCCATTACGTCATGCTTCAGAAATGTGGGAAATGGTCCGTTTTCAAATGTTTTATTTTTGAACGTCAGTTCACATTTGTAGGTGGATCATCAGTGTTAGAGCTAAAATTAGCATGTTTAAAGTGATTTTCATGCTTCCAGGGGCCCTAAACACAAGATTTATGGAATGGTTAAAAGTGCATGAAAATGGCCAATTTACTCACTCTGAGTTCTCAAAAAGGGTTTCTTCACCCCGGGAAGTTAATTAAATACCATTTGGAGGCATTTAATGTTCGAGCAAAAACAGCTGATTTTCGACAAAAGAGATAACACCCCCCCCCCATTACGTCATGCTTCAGAAATGTGGAAAATGGTCCGTTTTCAAATGTTTTATTTTTGAACATCAGTTCACATTTGTAGGTGGATCATCAGTGTTAGAGCTAAAATTAGCATGTTTAAAGTGATTTTCATGCTTCCAGGGGCTCGGGAAGTGAACTAAATACTATTTGGAGGCATTTAATGTTCAATCAAAAACAGCTGATTTTTGACAAAAGAGATAACACCCCCCCCATTACGTCATGCTTCAGAAATGTGGAAAATGGTCCGTTTTCAAATGTTTTAATTTTTTAACGTCAGTTCACATTTGTAGGTGGATCATCAGTGTTAGAGCTAAAATTAGCATGTTTAAAGTGATTTTCATGCTTCCAGGGGCCCTAAACACAAGATTTATGGAATGGTTAAAAGTGCATGAAAATTGCCAATTTACTCACTCTGAGTTCTCAAAAAGGGTTTCTTCACCCCAGGAAGTTAATTAAATACCATTTGGAGGCATTTAATGTTCGAGCAAAAACGGCTGATTTTCGACAAAAGAGATCACACCCCCCCCATTACGTCATGCTTCAGAAATGTGGAAAATGGTCTGTTTTCAAATGTTTTATTTTTGAACGTCAGTTCACATTTGTAGGTGGATCATCAGTGTTAGAGCTAAAATTAGCATGTTTAAAGTGATTTTCATGCTTCCAGGGGCTCGGGAAGTGAATTAAATACTATTTGGAGGCATTTAATGTTCAATCAAAAACAGCTGATTTTTAACAAAAGAGATAACACCCCCCCATTACGTCATGCTTCAGAAATGTGGAAAATGGTCCGTTTTCAAATGTTTTATTTTTGAACGTCAGTTCACATTTGTAGGTGGATCATCAGTGTTAGAGCTAAAATTAACATGTTTAAAGTGATTTTCATGCTTCCAGGGGCCCTAAACACAAGATTTATGGAATGGTTAAAAGTGCATGAAAATGGCCAATTTACTCACTCTGAGTTCTCAAAAAGTGTTTCTTCACCCCGGGAAGTTAATTAAATACCATTTGGAGGCATTTAATGTTCGAGCAAAAACGGCTGATTTTCGACAAAAGAGATAACACCCCCTCATTACGTCATGCTTCAGAAATGTGGAAAATGGTCCGTTTTCAAATGTTTTATTTTTGAACGTCAGTTCACATTTGTAGGTGGATCATCAGTGTTAGAGCTGAAATTAGCATGTTTAAAGTGATTTTCATGCTTCCAGGGGCTCGGGAAGTGAATTAAATACTATTTGGAGGCATTTAATGTTCAAGCAAAAACAGCTGATTTTTGACAAAAGAGATAACACCCCCCCATTACGTCATGCTTCAGAAATGTGGAAAATGGTCCGTTTTCAAATGTTTTATTTTTGAACGTCAGTTCACATTTGTAGGTGGATCATCAGTGTTAGAGCTAAAATTAGCATGTTTAAAGTGATTTTCATGCTTCCAGGGGCCCTAAACACAAGATTTATGGAATGGTTAAAAGTGCATGAAAATGGCCAATTACTCACTCTGAGTTCTCAAAAAGGGTTTCTTCACCCCGGGAAGTTAATTAAATACCATTTGGAGGCATTTAATGTTCAAGCAAAAACTGCTGATTTTCGACAAAAGAGATAACACCCCCCCATTACGTCATGCTTCAGAAATGTGGAAAAAGGTCCGTTTTCAAATGTTTTATTTTTGAACGTCAGTTCACATTTGTAGGTGGATCATCAGTGTTAGAGCTAAAATTAGCATGTTTAAAGTGATTTTCATGCTTCCAGGGGCTCGGGAAGTGAATTAAATACTATTTGGAGGCATTTAATGTTCAGTTAAAAACAGCTGATTTTTGACAAAAGAGATAACACCCCCCCATTACGTCATGCTTCAGAAATGTGGAAAATGGTCCGTTTTCAAATGTTTTATTTTTGAACGTCAGTTCACATTTGTAGGTGGATCATCAGTGTTAGAGCTAAAATTAGCATGTTTAAAGTGATTTTCATGCTTCCAGGGGCCCTAAACACAAGATTTATGGAATGGTTAAAAGTGCATGAAAATGGCCAATTTACTCACTCTGAGTTCTCAAAAAGGGTTTCTTCACCCCAGGAAGTTAATTAAATACCATTTGGAGGCATTTAATGTTCGAGCAAAAACGGCTGATTTTCGACAAAAGAGATAACACCCCCCATTACGTCATGCTTCAGAAATGTGGAAAATGGTCCGTTTTCAAATGTTTTATTTTTTAACGTCAGTTCACATTTGTAGGTGGATCATCAGTGTTAGAGCTAAAATTAGCATGTTTAAAGTGATTTTCATGCTTCCAGGGGCTCGGGAAGTGAATTAAATACTATTTGGAGGCATTTAATGTTCAATCAAAAACAGCTGATTTTTGACAAAAGAGATAACACCCCCCCATTACGTCATGCTTCAGAAATGTGGAAAATGGTCCGTTTTCAAATGTTTTATTTTTGAACGTCAGTTCACATTTGTAGGTGGATCATCAGTGTTAGAGCTAAAATTAGCATGTTTAAAGTGATTTTCATGCTTCCAGGGGCTCGGGAAGTGAATTAAATACTATTTGGAGGCATTTAATGTTCAGTTAAAAACAGCTGATTTTTGACAAAAGAGATAACACCCCCCCATTACGTCATGCTTCAGAAATGTGGAAAATGGTCCGTTTTCAAATGTTTTATTTTTGAACGTCAGTTCACATTTGTAGGTGGATCATCAGTGTTAGAGCTAAAATTAGCATGTTTAAAGTGATTTTCATGCTTCCAGGGGCCCTAAACACAAGATTTATGGAATGGTTAAAAGTGCATGAAAATGGCCAATTTACTCACTCTGAGTTCTCAAAAAGGGTTTCTTCACCCCGGGAAGTTAATTAAATACCATTTGGAGGCATTTAATGTTCGAGCAAAAACAGCTGATTTTCGACAAAAGAGATAACACCCCCCCATTACGTCATGCATCAGAAATGTGGAAAATGGTCCGTTTTCAAATGTTTTATTTTTGAACATCAGTTCACATTTGTAGGTGGATCATCAGTGTTAGAGCTAAAATTAGCATGTTTAAAGTGATTTTCATGCTTCCAGGGGCTCGGGAAGTGAATTAAATACTATTTGGAGGCATTTAATGTTCAATCAAAAACAGCTGATTTTTGACAAAAGAGATAACACCCCCCCATTACGTCATGCTTCAGAAATGTGGAAAATGGTCCGTTTTCAAATGTTTTATTTTTGAACGTCAGTTCACATTTGTAGGTGGATCATCAGTGTTAGAGCTAAAATTAGCATGTTTAAAGTGATTTTCATGCTTCCAGGGGCTCGGGAAGTGAACTAAATACTATTTGGAGGCATTTAATGTTCAATCAAAAACAGCTGATTTTTGACAAAAGAGATAACACCCCCCCCATTACGTCATGCTTCAGAAATGTGGAAAATGGTCCGTTTTCAAATGTTTTATTTTTTAACGTCAGTTCACATTTGTAGGTGGATCATCAGTGTTAGAGCTAAAATTAGCATGTTTAAAGTGATTTTCATGCTTCCAGGGGCCCTAAACACAAGATTTATGTAATGGTTAAAAGTGCATGAAAATGGCCAATTTACTCACTCTGAGTTCTCAAAAAGGGTTTCTTCACCCCGGGAAGTTAATTAAATACCATTTGGAGGCATTTAATGTTCAAGCAAAAACTGCTGATTTTCGACAAAAGAGATAACACCCCCCATTACGTCATGCTTCAGAAATGTGGAAAATGGTCCGTTTTCAAATGTTTTATTTTTGAACATCAGTTCACATTTGTAGGTGGATCATCAGTGTTAGAGCTAAAATTAGCATGTTTAAAGTGATTTTCATGCTTCCAGGGGCTCGGGAAGTGAATTAAATACTATTTGGAGGCATTTAATGTTCAGTTAAAAACAGCTGATTTTTGACAAAAGAGATAACACCCCCCCATTACGTCATGCTTCAGAAATGTGGAAAATGGTCCGTTTTCAAATGTTTTATTTTTGAACGTCAGTTCACATTTGTAGGTGGATCATCAGTGTTAGAGCTAAAATTAGCATGTTTAAAGTGATTTTCATGCTTCCAGGGGCCCTAAACACAAGATTTATGGAATGGTTAAAAGTGCATGAAAATGGCCAATTTACTCACTCTGAGTTCTCAAAAAGGGTTTCTTCACCCCGGGAAGTTAATTAAATACCATTTGGAGGCATTTAATGTTCGAGCAAAAACGGCTGATTTTCGACAAAAGAGATAACACCCCCCATTACGTCATGCTTCAGAAATGTGGAAAATGGTCAGTTTTCAAATGTTTTATTTTTGAACGTCAGTTCACATTTGTAGGTGGATCATCAGTGTTAGAGCTAAAATTAGCATGTTTAAAGTGATTTTCATGCTTCCAGGGGCCCTAAACACAAGATTTATGGAATGGTTAAAAGTGCATGAAAATGGCCAATTTACTCACTCTGAGTTCTCAAAAAGGGTTTCTTCACCCCGGGAAGTTAATTAAATACCATTTGGAGGCATTTAATGTTCGAACAAAAACGGCTGATTTTCGACAAAAGAGAAAACACCCCCCCATTACGTCATGCTTCAGAAATGTGGAAAATGGTCCGTTTTCAAATGTTTTATTTTTGAACATCAGTTCACATTTGTTTGTGGATCATCAGTGTTAGAGCTAAAATTAGCATGTTTAAAGTGATTTTCATGCTTCCAGGGGCTCGGGAAGTGAATTAAATACTATTTGGAGGCATTTAATGTTCAATCAAAAACAGCTGATTTTTGACAAAAGAGATAACACCCCCCCATTACGTCATGCTTCAGAAATGTGGAAAATGGTCCGTTTTCAAATGTTTTATTTTTTAACCTCAGTTCACATTTGTAGGTGGATCATCAGTGTTAGAGCTAAAATTAGCATGTTTAAAGTGATTTTCATGCTTCCAGGGGCCCTAAACACAAGATTTATGGAATGGTTAAAAGTGCATGAAAATGGCCAATTTACTCACTCTGAGTTCTCAAAAAGGGTTTCTTCACCCCGGGAAGTTAATTAAATACCATTTGGAGGCATTTAATGTTCGAGCAAAAACGGCTGATTTTCGACAAAAGAGATAACACCCCCCCATTACGTCATGCTTCAGAAATGTGGAAAATGGTCAGTTTTCAAATTTTTTATTTTTGAACGTCAGTTCACATTTGTAGGTGGATCATCAGTGTTAGAGCTAAAATTAGCATGTTTAAAGTGATTTTCATGCTTCCAGGGGCTCGGGAAGTGAATTAAATACTATTTGGAGGCATTTAATGTTCAATCAAAAACAGCTGATTTTTGACAAAAGAGATAACACCCCCCCATTACGTCATGCTTCAGAAATGTGGAAAATGGTCCGTTTTCAAATGTTTTATTTTTGAACGTCAGTTCACATTTGTAGGTGGATCATCAGTGTTAGAGCTAAAATTAGCATGTTTAAAGTGATTTTCATGCTTCCAGGGGCCCTAAACACAAGATTTATGGAATGGTTAAAAGTGCATGAAAATGGCCAATTTACTCACTCTGAGTTCTCAAAAAGGGTTTCTTCACCCCAGGAAGTTAATTAAATACCATTTGGAGGCATTTAATGTTCGAGCAAAAACGGCTGATTTTCGACAAAAGAGATAACACCCCCCATTACGTCATGCTTCAGAAATGTGGAAAATGGTCGGTTTTCAAATGTTTTATTTTTGAACGTCAGTTCACATTTGTAGGTGGATCATCAGTGTTAGAGCTAAAATGAGCATGTTTAAAGTGATTTTCATGCTTCCAGGGGCTCGGGAAGTGAATTAAATACTATTTGGAGGCATTTAATGTTCAATCAAAAACAGCTGATTTTTGACAAAAGAGATAACACCCCCCCATTACGTCATGCTTCAGAAATGTGGAAAATGGTCAGTTTTCAAATGTTTTATTTTTGAACGTCAGTTCACATTTGTAGGTGGATCATCAGTGTTAGAGCTAAAATTAGCATGTTTAAAGTGATTTTCATGCTTCCAGGGGCCCTAAACACAAGATTTATGGAATGGTTAAAAGTGCATGAAAATGGCCAATTTACTCACTCTGAGTTCTCAAAAAGGGTTTCTTCACCCCGGGAAGTTAATTAAATACCATTTGGAGGCATTTAATGTTCGAGCAAAAACGGCTGATTTTCGACAAAAGAGATAACACCCCCCCATTACGTCATGCTTCAGAAATGTGGAAAATGGTCCGTTTTCAAATGTTTTATTTTTGAACGTCAGTTCACATTTGTAGGTGGATCATCAGTGTTAGAGCTAAAATTAGCATGTTTAAAGTGATTTTCATGCTTCCAGGGGCTCGGGAAGTGAATTAAATACTATTTGGAGGCATTTAATGTTCAAGCAAAAACAGCTGATTTTTGACAAAAGAGATAACACCCCCCCATTACGTCATGCTTCAGAAATGTGGGAAATGGTCCGTTTTCAAATGTTTTATTTTTGAACGTCAGTTCACATTTGTAGGTGGATCATCAGTGTTAGAGCTAAAATTAGCATGTTTAAAGTGATTTTCATGCTTCCAGGGGCCCTAAACACAAGATTTATGGAATGGTTAAAAGTGCATGAAAATGGCCAATTTACTCACTCTGAGTTCTCAAAAAGGGTTTCTTCACCCCGGGAAGTTAATTAAATACCATTTGGAGGCATTTAATGTTCGAGCAAAAACAGCTGATTTTCGACAAAAGAGATAACACCCCCCCCCCATTACGTCATGCTTCAGAAATGTGGAAAATGGTCCGTTTTCAAATGTTTTATTTTTGAACATCAGTTCACATTTGTAGGTGGATCATCAGTGTTAGAGCTAAAATTAGCATGTTTAAAGTGATTTTCATGCTTCCAGGGGCTCGGGAAGTGAACTAAATACTATTTGGAGGCATTTAATGTTCAATCAAAAACAGCTGATTTTTGACAAAAGAGATAACACCCCCCCATTACGTCATGCTTCAGAAATGTAGAAAATGGTCCGTTTTCAAATGTTTTATTTTTTAACGTCAGTTCACATTTGTAGGTGGATCATCAGTGTTAGAGCTAAAATTAGCATGTTTAAAGTGATTTTCATGCTTCCAGGGGCCCTAAACACAAGATTTATGGAATGGTTAAAAGTGCATGAAAATGGCCAATTTACTCACTCTGAGTTCTCAAAAAGGGTTTCTTCACCCCGGGAAGTTAATTAAATACCATTTGGAGGCATTTAATGTTCGAGCAAAAACGGCTGATTTTCGACAAAAGAGATAACACCCCCCCCATTACGTCATGCTTCAGAAATGTGGAAAATGGTCCGTTTTCAAATGTTTTATTTTTGAACGTCAGTTCACATTTGTAGGTGGATCTTCAGTGTTAGAGCTAAAATTAGCATGTTTAAAGTGATTTTCATGCTTCCAGGGGCTCGGGAAGTGAATTAAATACTATTTGGAGGCATTTAATGTTCAGTTAAAAACAGCTGATTTTTGACAAAAGAGATAACACCCCCCCATTACGTCATGCTTCAGAAATGTGGAAAATGGTCCGTTTTCAAATGTTTTATTTTTGAACGTCAGTTCACATTTGTAGGTGGATCATCAGTGTTAGAGCTAAAATTAGCATGTTTAAAGTGATTTTCATGCTTCCAGGGGCCCTAAACACAAGATTTATGGAATGGTTAAAAGTGCTAGAAAATGACCAATTTACTCACTCTGAGTTCTCAAAAAGGGTTTCTTCACCCCGGGAAGTTAATTAAATACCATTTGGAGGCATTTAATGTTCGAGCAAAAACGGCTGATTTTCGACAAAAGAGATAACACCCCCCCATTACGTCATGCTTCAGAAATGTGGAAAATGGTCCGTTTTCAAATGTTTTATTTTTGAACATCAGTTCACATTTGTAGGTGGATCATCAGTGTTAGAGCTAAAATTAGCATGTTTAAAGTGATTTTCATGCTTCCAGGGGCTCGGGAAGTGAATTAAATACTATTTGGAGGCATTTAATGTTCAATCAAAAACAGCTGATTTTTGACAAAAGAGATAACACCCCCCCATTACGTCATGCTTCAGAAATGTGGAAAATGGTCCGTTTTCAAATGTTTTATTTTTTAACCTCAGTTCACATTTGTAGGTGGATCATCAGTGTTAGAGCTAAAATTAGCATGTTTAAAGTGATTTTCATGCTTCCAGGGGCCCTAAACACAAGATTTATGGAATAGTTAAAAGTGCATGAAAATGGCCAATTTACTCACTCTGAGTTCTCAAAAAGGGTTTCTTCACCCCGGGAAGTTAATTAAATACCATTTGGAGGCATTTAATGTTCGAGCAAAAACGGCTGATTTTCGACAAAAGAGATAACACCCCCCCATTACGTCATGCTTCAGAAATGTGGAAAATGGTCCGTTTTCAAATGTTTTATTTTTGAACGTCAGTTCACATTTGTAGGTGGATCATCAGTGTTAGAGCTAAAATTAGCATGTTTAAAGTGATTTTCATGCTTCCAGGGGCTCGGGAAGTGAATTAAATACTATTTGGAGGCATTTAATGTTCAAGCAAAAACAGCTGATTTTTGACAAAAGAGATAACACCCCCCCATTACGTCATGCTTCAGAAATGTGGAAAATGGTCCGTTTTCAAATGTTTTATTTTTGAACGTCAGTTCACATTTGTAGGTGGATCATCAGTGTTCGAGCTAAAATTAGCATGTTTAAAGTGATTTTCATGCTTCCAGGGGCCCTAAACACAAGATTTATGGAATGGTTAAAAGTGCATGAAAATGGCCAATTTACTCACTCTGAGTTCTCAAAAAGGGTTTCTTCACCCCGGGAAGTTAATTAAATACCATTTGGAGGCATTTAATGTTCGAGCAAAAACGGCTGATTTTCGACAAAAGAGATAACACCCCCCCATTACGTCATGCTTCAGAAATGTGGAAAATGGTCGGTTTTCAAATGTTTTATTTTTGAACGTCAGTTCACATTTGTAGGTGGATCATCCGTGTTAGAGCTAAAATGAGCATGTTTAAAGTGATTTTCATGCTTCCAGGGTCTCGGGAAGTGAATTAAATACTATTTGGAGGCATTTAATGTTCAATCAAAAACAGCTGATTTTTGACAAAAGAGATAACACCCCCCCATTACGTCATGCTTCAGAAATGTGGAAAATGGTCCGTTTTCAAATGTTTTATTTTTGAACGTCAGTTCACATTTGTAGGTGGATCATCAGTGTTAGAGCTAAAATTAGCATGTTTAAAGTGATTTTCATGCTTCCAGGGGCCCTAAACACAAGATTTATGGAATGGTTAAAAGTGCTAGAAAATGGCCAATTTACTCACTCTGAGTTCTCAAAAAGGGTTTCTTCACCCCGGGAAGTTAATTAAATACCATTTGGAGGCATTTAATGTTCGAGCAAAAACGGCTGATTTTCGACAAAAGAGATAACACCCCCCCATTACGTCATGCTTCAGAAATGTGGAAAATGGTCCGTTTTCAAATGTTTTATTTTTGAACATCAGTTCACATTTGTAGGTGGATCATCAGTGTTAGAGCTAAAATTAGCATGTTTAAAGTGATTTTCATGCTTCCAGGGGCTCGGGAAGTGAATTAAATACTATTTGGAGGCATTTAATGTTCAATCAAAAACAGCTGATTTTTGACAAAAGAGATAACACCCCCCCATTACGTCATGCTTCAGAAATGTGGAAAATGGTCCGTTTTCAAATGTTTTATTTTTTAACCTCAGTTCACATTTGTAGGTGGATCATCAGTGTTAGAGCTAAAATTAGCATGTTTAAAGTGATTTTCATGCTTCCAGGGGCCCTAAACACAAGATTTATGGAATAGTTAAAAGTGCATGAAAATGGCCAATTTACTCACTCTGAGTTCTCAAAAAGGGTTTCTTCACCCCGGGAAGTTAATTAAATACCATTTGGAGGCATTTAATGTTCGAGCAAAAACGGCTGATTTTCGACAAAAGAGATAACACCCCCCCATTACGTCATGCTTCAGAAATGTGGAAAATGGTCCGTTTTCAAATGTTTTATTTTTGAACGTCAGTTCACATTTGTAGGTGGATCATCAGTGTTAGAGCTAAAATTAGCATGTTTAAAGTGATTTTCATGCTTCCAGGGGCTCGGGAAGTGAATTAAATACTATTTGGAGGCATTTAATGTTCAAGCAAAAACAGCTGATTTTTGACAAAAGAGATAACACCCCCCCATTACGTCATGCTTCAGAAATGTGGAAAATGGTCCGTTTTCAAATGTTTTATTTTTGAACGTCAGTTCACATTTGTAGGTGGATCATCAGTGTTAGAGCTAAAATTAGCATGTTTAAAGTGATTTTCATGCTTCCAGGGGCCCTAAACACAAGATTTATGGAATGGTTAAAAGTGCATGAAAATGGCCAATTTACTCACTCTGAGTTCTCAAAAAGGGTTTCTTCACCCCGGGAAGTTAATTAAATACCATTTGGAGG
Organism: Lissotriton vulgaris; assembly: GCF_964263255.1. Taxonomy (NCBI): domain Eukaryota; kingdom Metazoa; phylum Chordata; class Amphibia; order Caudata; family Salamandridae; genus Lissotriton; species Lissotriton vulgaris. Next base: position 431,250 of record NW_028253623.1, on the reverse strand, counting down.
CATTTAATGTTCGAGCAAAAACGGCTGATTTTCGACAAAAGAGATAACACCCCCCCATTACGTCATGCTTCAGAAATGTGGAAAATGGTCGGTTTTCAAATGTTTTATTTTTGAACGTCAGTTCACATTTGTAGGTGGATCATCAGTGTTAGAGCTAAAATGAGCATGTTTAAAGTGATTTTCATGCTTCCAGGGTCTCGGGAAGTGAATTAAATACTATTTGGAGGCATTTAATGTTCAATCAAAAACAGCTGATTTTTGACAAAAGAGATAACACCCCACCATTACGTCATGCTTCAGAAATGTGGAAAATGGTCAGTTTTCAAATGTTTTATTTTTGAACGTCAGTTCACATTTGTAGGTGGATCATCAGTGTTAGAGCTAAAATTAGCATGTTTAAAGTGATTTTCATGCTTCCAGGGGCCCTAAACACAAGATTTATGGAATGGTTAAAAGTGCATGAAAATGGCCAATTTACTCACTCTGAGTTCTCAAAAAGGGTTTCTTCACCCCGGGAAGTTAATTAAATACCATTTGGAGGCATTTAATGTTCGAGCAAAAACGGCTGATTTTCGACAAAAGAGATAACACCCCCCCATTACGTCATGCTTCAGAAATGTGGAAAATGGTCCGTTTTCAAATGTTTTATTTTTGAACGTCAGTTCACATTTGTAGGTGGATCATCAGTGTTAGAGCTAAAATTAGCATGTTTAAAGTGATTTTCATGCTTCCAGGGGCTCGGGAAGTGAATTAAATACTATTTGGAGGCATTTAATGTTCAAGCAAAAACAGCTGATTTTTGACAAAAGAGATAACACCCCCCCATTACGTCATGCTTCAGAAATGTGGGAAATGGTCCGTTTTCAAATGTTTTATTTTTGAACATCAGTTCACATTTGTAGGTGGATCATCAGTGTTAGAGCTAAAATTAGCATGTTTAAAGTGATTTTCATGCTTCCAGGGGCCCTAAACAATAGATTTATGGAATGGTTAAAAGTGCATGAAAATGGCCAATTTACTCACTCTGAGTTCTCAAAAAGGGTTTCTTCACCCCGGGAAGTTAATTAAATACCATTTGGAGGCATTTAATGTTCGAGCAAAAACAGCTGATTTTCGACAAAAGAGATAACACCCCCCCCCATTACGTCATGCTTCAGAAATGTGGAAAATGGTCCGTTTTCAAATGTTTTATTTTTGAACATCAGTTCACATTTGTAGGTGGATCATCAGTGTTAGAGCTAAAATTAGCATGTTTAAAGTGATTTTCATGCTTCCAGGGGCTCGGGAAGTGAACTAAATACTATTTGGAGGCATTTAATGTTCAATCAAAAACAGCTGATTTTTGACAAAAGAGATAACACCCCCCCCATTACGTCATGCTTCAGAAATGTGGAAAATGGTCCGTTTTCAAATGTTTTAATTTTTTAACGTCAGTTCACATTTGTAGGTGGATCATCAGTGTTAGAGCTAAAATTAGCATGTTTAAAGTGATTTTCATGCTTCCAGGGGCCCTAAACACAAGATTTATGGAATGGTTAAAAGTGCATGAAAATTGCCAATTTACTCACTCTGAGTTCTCAAAAAGGGTTTCTTCACCCCAGGAAGTTAATTAAATACCATTTGGAGGCATTTAATGTTCGAGCAAAAACGGCTGATTTTCGACAAAAGAGATCACACCCCCCCCATTACGTCATGCTTCAGAAATGTGGAAAATGGTCTGTTTTCAAATGTTTTATTTTTGAACGTCAGTTCACATTTGTAGGTGGATCATCAGTGTTAGAGCTAAAATTAGCATGTTTAAAGTGATTTTCATGCTTCCAGGGGCTCGGGAAGTGAATTAAATACTATTTGGAGGCATTTAATGTTCAATCAAAAACAGCTGATTTTTAACAAAAGAGATAACACCCCCCCATTACGTCATGCTTCAGAAATGTGGAAAATGGTCCGTTTTCAAATGTTTTATTTTTGAACGTCAGTTCACATTTGTAGGTGGATCATCAGTGTTAGAGCTAAAATTAACATGTTTAAAGTGATTTTCATGCTTCCAGGGGCCCTAAACACAAGATTTATGGAATGGTTAAAAGTGCATGAAAATGGCCAATTTACTCACTCTGAGTTCTCAAAAAGTGTTTCTTCACCCCGGGAAGTTAATTAAATACCATTTGGAGGCATTTAATGTTCGAGCAAAAACGGCTGATTTTCGACAAAAGAGATAACACCCCCTCATTACGTCATGCTTCAGAAATGTGGAAAATGGTCCGTTTTCAAATGTTTTATTTTTGAACGTCAGTTCACATTTGTAGGTGGATCATCAGTGTTAGAGCTGAAATTAGCATGTTTAAAGTGATTTTCATGCTTCCAGGGGCTCGGGAAGTGAATTAAATACTATTTGGAGGCATTTAATGTTCAAGCAAAAACAGCTGATTTTTGACAAAAGAGATAACACCCCCCCATTACGTCATGCTTCAGAAATGTGGAAAATGGTCCGTTTTCAAATGTTTTATTTTTGAACGTCAGTTCACATTTGTAGGTGGATCATCAGTGTTAGAGCTAAAATTAGCATGTTTAAAGTGATTTTCATGCTTCCAGGGGCCCTAAACACAAGATTTATGGAATGGTTAAAAGTGCATGAAAATGGCCAATTACTCACTCTGAGTTCTCAAAAAGGGTTTCTTCACCCCGGGAAGTTAATTAAATACCATTTGGAGGCATTTAATGTTCAAGCAAAAACTGCTGATTTTCGACAAAAGAGATAACACCCCCCCATTACGTCATGCTTCAGAAATGTGGAAAAAGGTCCGTTTTCAAATGTTTTATTTTTGAACGTCAGTTCACATTTGTAGGTGGATCATCAGTGTTAGAGCTAAAATTAGCATGTTTAAAGTGATTTTCATGCTTCCAGGGGCTCGGGAAGTGAATTAAATACTATTTGGAGGCATTTAATGTTCAGTTAAAAACAGCTGATTTTTGACAAAAGAGATAACACCCCCCCATTACGTCATGCTTCAGAAATGTGGAAAATGGTCCGTTTTCAAATGTTTTATTTTTGAACGTCAGTTCACATTTGTAGGTGGATCATCAGTGTTAGAGCTAAAATTAGCATGTTTAAAGTGATTTTCATGCTTCCAGGGGCCCTAAACACAAGATTTATGGAATGGTTAAAAGTGCATGAAAATGGCCAATTTACTCACTCTGAGTTCTCAAAAAGGGTTTCTTCACCCCAGGAAGTTAATTAAATACCATTTGGAGGCATTTAATGTTCGAGCAAAAACGGCTGATTTTCGACAAAAGAGATAACACCCCCCATTACGTCATGCTTCAGAAATGTGGAAAATGGTCGGTTTTCAAATGTTTTATTTTTGAACGTCAGTTCACATTTGTAGGTGGATCATCAGTGTTAGAGCTAAAATGAGCATGTTTAAAGTGATTTTCATGCTTCCAGGGGCTCGGGAAGTGAATTAAATACTATTTGGAGGCATTTAATGTTCAATCAAAAACAGCTGATTTTTGACAAAAGAGATAACACCCCCCCATTACGTCATGCTTCAGAAATGTGGAAAATGGTCAGTTTTCAAATGTTTTATTTTTGAACGTCAGTTCACATTTGTAGGTGGATCATCAGTGTTAGAGCTAAAATTAGCATGTTTAAAGTGATTTTCATGCTTCCAGGGGCCCTAAACACAAGATTTATGGAATGGTTAAAAGTGCATGAAAATGGCCAATTTACTCACTCTGAGTTCTCAAAAAGGGTTTCTTCACCCCGGGAAGTTAATTAAATACCATTTGGAGGCATTTAATGTTCGAGCAAAAACGGCTGATTTTCGACAAAAGAGATAACACCCCCCCATTACGTCATGCTTCAGAAATGTGGAAAATGGTCCGTTTTCAAATGTTTTATTTTTGAACGTCAGTTCACATTTGTAGGTGGATCATCAGTGTTAGAGCTAAAATTAGCATGTTTAAAGTGATTTTCATGCTTCCAGGGGCTCGGGAAGTGAATTAAATACTATTTGGAGGCATTTAATGTTCAAGCAAAAACAGCTGATTTTTGACAAAAGAGATAACACCCCCCCATTACGTCATGCTTCAGAAATGTGGGAAATGGTCCGTTTTCAAATGTTTTATTTTTGAACGTCAGTTCACATTTGTAGGTGGATCATCAGTGTTAGAGCTAAAATTAGCATGTTTAAAGTGATTTTCATGCTTCCAGGGGCCCTAAACACAAGATTTATGGAATGGTTAAAAGTGCATGAAAATGGCCAATTTACTCACTCTGAGTTCTCAAAAAGGGTTTCTTCACCCCGGGAAGTTAATTAAATACCATTTGGAGGCATTTAATGTTCGAGCAAAAACAGCTGATTTTCGACAAAAGAGATAACACCCCCCCCCATTACGTCATGCTTCAGAAATGTGGAAAATGGTCCGTTTTCAAATGTTTTATTTTTGAACATCAGTTCACATTTGTAGGTGGATCATCAGTGTTAGAGCTAAAATTAGCATGTTTAAAGTGATTTTCATGCTTCCAGGGGCTCGGGAAGTGAACTAAATACTATTTGGAGGCATTTAATGTTCAATCAAAAACAGCTGATTTTTGACAAAAGAGATAACACCCCCCCATTGCGTCATGCTTCAGAAATGTGGAAAATGGTCCGTTTTCAAATGTTTTATTTTTTAACGTCAGTTCACATTTGTAGGTGGATCATCAGTGTTAGAGCTAAAATTAGCATGTTTAAAGTGATTTTCATGCTTCCAGGGGCCCTAAACACAAGATTTATGGAATGGTTAAAAGTGCATGAAAATGGCCAATTTACTCACTCTGAGTTCTCAAAAAGGGTTTCTTCACCCCGGGAAGTTAATTAAATACCATTTGGAGGCATTTAATGTTCGAGCAAAAACGGCTGATTTTCGACAAAAGAGATAACACCCCCCCCATTACGTCATGCTTCAGAAATGTGGAAAATGGTCCGTTTTCAAATGTTTTATTTTTGAACGTCAGTTCACATTTGTAGGTGGATCTTCAGTGTTAGAGCTAAAATTAGCATGTTTAAAGTGATTTTCATGCTTCCAGGGGCTCGGGAAGTGAATTAAATACTATTTGGAGGCATTTAATGTTCAGTTAAAAACAGCTGATTTTTGACAAAAGAGATAACACCCCCCCATTACGTCATGCTTCAGAAATGTGGAAAATGGTCCGTTTTCAAATGTTTTATTTTTGAACGTCAGTTCACATTTGTAGGTGGATCATCAGTGTTAGAGCTAAAATTAGCATGTTTAAAGTGATTTTCATGCTTCCAGGGGCCCTAAACACAAGATTTATGGAATGGTTAAAAGTGCTAGAAAATGGCCAATTTACTCACTCTGAGTTCTCAAAAAGGGTTTCTTCACCCCGGGAAGTTAATTAAATACCATTTGGAGGCATTTAATGTTCGAGCAAAAACGGCTGATTTTCGACAAAAGAGATAACACCCCCCCATTACGTCATGCTTCAGAAATGTGGAAAATGGTCCGTTTTCAAATGTTTTATTTTTGAACATCAGTTCACATTTGTAGGTGGATCATCAGTGTTAGAGCTAAAATTAGCATGTTTAAAGTGATTTTCATGCTTCCAGGGGCTCGGGAAGTGAATTAAATACTATTTGGAGGCATTTAATGTTCAATCAAAAACAGCTGATTTTTGACAAAAGAGATAACACCCCCCCATTACGTCATGCTTCAGAAATGTGGAAAATGGTCCGTTTTCAAATGTTTTATTTTTTAACCTCAGTTCACATTTGTAGGTGGATCATCAGTGTTAGAGCTAAAATTAGCATGTTTAAAGTGATTTTCATGCTTCCAGGGGCCCTAAACACAAGATTTATGGAATAGTTAAAAGTGCATGAAAATGGCCAATTTACTCACTCTGAGTTCTCAAAAAGGGTTTCTTCACCCCGGGAAGTTAATTAAATACCATTTGGAGGCATTTAATGTTCGAGCAAAAACGGCTGATTTTCGACAAAAGAGATAACACCCCCCCATTACGTCATGCTTCAGAAATGTGGAAAATGGTCCGTTTTCAAATGTTTTATTTTTGAACATCAGTTCACATTTGTAGGTGGATCATCAGTGTTAGAGCTAAAATTAGCATGTTTAAAGTGATTTTCATGCTTCCAGGGGCTCGGGAAGTGAATTAAATACTATTTGGAGGCATTTAATGTTCAAGCAAAAACAGCTGATTTTTGACAAAAGAGATAACACCCCCCCATTACGTCATGCTTCAGAAATGTGGAAAATGGTCCGTTTTCAAATGTTTTATTTTTGAACGTCAGTTCACATTTGTAGGTGGATCATCAGTGTTAGAGCTAAAATTAGCATGTTTAAAGTGATTTTCATGCTTCCAGGGGCCCTAAACACAAGATTTATGGAATGGTTAAAAGTGCATGAAAATGGCCAATTTACTCACTCTGAGTTCTCAAAAAGGGTTTCTTCACCCCGGGAAGTTAATTAAATACCATTTGGAGGCATTTAATGTTCGAGCAAAAACGGCTGATTTTCGACAAAAGAGATAACACCCCCCCATTACGTCATGCTTCAGAAATGTGGAAAATGGTCCGTTTTCAAATGTTTTATTTTTGAACGTCAGTTCACATTTGTAGGTGGATCATCAGTGTTAGAGCTAAAATTAGCATGTTTAAAGTGATTTTCATGCTTCCAGGGGCTCGGGAAGTGAATTAAATACTATTTGGAGGCATTTAATGTTCAAGCAAAAACAGCTGATTTTTGACAAAAGAGATAACACCCCCCCATTACGTCATGCTTCAGAAATGTGGGAAATGGTCCGTTTTCAAATGTTTTATTTTTGAACGTCAGTTCACATTTGTAGGTGGATCATCAGTGTTAGAGCTAAAATTAGCATGTTTAAAGTGATTTTCATGCTTCCAGGGGCCCTAAACACAAGATTTATGGAATGGTTAAAAGTGCATGAAAATGGCCAATTTACTCACTCTGAGTTCTCAAAAAGGGTTTCTTCACCCCGGGAAGTTAATTAAATACCATTTGGAGGCATTTAATGTTCGAGCAAAAACAGCTGATTTTCGACAAAAGAGATAACACCCCCCCCCATTACGTCATGCTTCAGAAATGTGGAAAATGGTCCGTTTTCAAATGTTTTATTTTTGAACATCAGTTCACATTTGTAGGTGGATCATCAGTGTTAGAGCTAAAATTAGCATGTTTAAAGTGATTTTCATGCTTCCAGGGGCTCGGGAAGTGAACTAAATACTATTTGGAGGCATTTAATGTTCAATCAAAAACAGCTGATTTTTGACAAAAGAGATAACACCCCCCCCATTACGTCATGCTTCAGAAATGTGGAAAATGGTCCGTTTTCAAATGTTTTATTTTTTAACGTCAGTTCACATTTGTAGGTGGATCATCAGTGTTAGAGCTAAAATTAGCATGTTTAAAGTGATTTTCATGCTTCCAGGGGCCCTAAACACAAGATTTATGGAATGGTTAAAAGTGCATGAAAATTGCCAATTTACTCACTCTGAGTTCTCAAAAAGGGTTTCTTCACCCCAGGAAGTTAATTAAATACCATTTGGAGGCATTTAATGTTCGAGCAAAAACGGCTGATTTTCGACAAAAGAGATAACACCCCCCCCATTACGTCATGCTTCAGAAATGTGGAAAATGGTCCGTTTTCAAATGTTTTATTTTTGAACGTCAGTTCACATTTGTAGGTGGATCATCAGTGTTAGAGCTAAAATTAGCATGTTTAAAGTGATTTTCATGCTTCCAGGGGCTCGGGAAGTGAATTAAATACTATTTGGAGGCATTTAATGTTCAATCAAAAACAGCTGATTTTTAACAAAAGAGATAACACCCCCCCATTACGTCATGCTTCAGAAATGTGGAAAATGGTCCGTTTTCAAATGTTTTATTTTTGAACGTCAGTTCACATTTGTAGGTGGATCATCAGTGTTAGAGCTAAAATTAGCATGTTTAAAGTGATTTTCATGCTTCCAGGGGCCCTAAACACAAGATTTATGGAATGGGTAAAAGTGCATGAAAATGGCCAATTTACTCACTCTGAGTTCTCAAAAAGTGTTTCTTCACCCCGGGGAGTTAATTAAATACCATTTGGAGGCATTTAATGTTCGAGCAAAAACGGCTGATTTTCGACAAAAGAGATAACACCCCCCCATTACGTCATGCTTCAGAAATGTGGAAAATGGTCCGTTTTCAAATGTTTTATTTTTGAACATCAGTTCACATTTGTAGGTGGATCATCAGTGTTAGAGCTAAAATTAGCATGTTTAAAGTGATTTTCATGCTTCCAGGGGCTCGGGAAGTGAATTAAATACTATTTGGAGGCATTTAATGTTCAATCAAAAACAGCTGATTTTTGACAAAAGAGATAACACCCCCCCATTACGTCATGCTTCAGAAATGTGGAAAATGGTCCGTTTTCAAATGTTTTATTTTTTAACCTCAGTTCACATTTGTAGGTGGATCATCAGTGTTAGAGCTAAAATTAGCATGTTTAAAGTGATTTTCATGCTTCCAGGGGCCCTAAACACAAGATTTATGGAATAGTTAAAAGTGCATGAAAATGGCCAATTTACTCACTCTGAGTTCTCAAAAAGGGTTTCTTCACCCCGGGAAGTTAATTAAATACCATTTGGAGGCATTTAATGTTCGAGCAAAAACGGCTGATTTTCGACAAAAGAGATAACACCCCCCCATTACGTCATGCTTCAGAAATGTGGAAAATGGTCCGTTTTCAAATGTTTTATTTTTGAACATCAGTTCACATTTGTAGGTGGATCATCAGTGTTAGAGCTAAAATTAGCATGTTTAAAGTGATTTTCATGCTTCCAGGGGCTCGGGAAGTGAATTAAATACTATTTGGAGGCATTTAATGTTCAAGCAAAAACAGCTGATTTTTGACAAAAGAGATAACACCCCCCCATTACGTCATGCTTCAGAAATGTGGAAAATGGTCCGTTTTCAAATGTTTTATTTTTGAACGTCAGTTCACATTTGTAGGTGGATCATCAGTGTTAGAGCTAAAATTAGCATGTTTAAAGTGATTTTCATGCTTCCAGGGGCCCTAAACACAAGATTTATGGAATGGTTAAAAGTGCATGAAAATGGCCAATTTACTCACTCTGAGTTCTCAAAAAGGGTTTCTTCACCCCGGGAAGTTAATTAAATACCATTTGGAGGCATTTAATGTTCGAGCAAAAACGGCTGATTTTCGACAAAAGAGATAACACCCCCCCATTACGTCATGCTTCAGAAATGTGGAAAATGGTCCGTTTTCAAATGTTTTATTTTTGAACGTCAGTTCACATTTGTAGGTGGATCATCAGTGTTAGAGCTAAAATTAGCATGTTTAAAGTGATTTTCATGCTTCCAGGGGCTCGGGAAGTGAATTAAATACTATTTGGAGGCATTTAATGTTCAAGCAAAAACAGCTGATTTTTGACAAAAGAGATAACACCCCCCCATTACGTCATGCTTCAGAAATGTGGGAAATGGTCCGTTTTCAAATGTTTTATTTTTGAACGTCAGTTCACATTTGTAGGTGGATCATCAGTGTTAGAGCTAAAATTAGCATGTTTAAAGTGATTTTCATGCTTCCAGGGGCCCTAAACACAAGATTTATGGAATGGTTAAAAGTGCATGAAAATGGCCAATTTACTCACTCTGAGTTCTCAAAAAGGGTTTCTTCACCCCGGGAAGTTAATTAAATACCATTTGGAGGCATTTAATGTTCGAGCAAAAACAGCTGATTTTCGACAAAAGAGATAACACCCCCCCCCATTACGTCATGCTTCAGAAATGTGGAAAATGGTCCGTTTTCAAATGTTTTATTTTTGAACATCAGTTCACATTTGTAGGTGGATCATCAGTGTTAGAGCTAAAATTAGCATGTTTAAAGTGATTTTCATGCTTCCAGGGGCTCGGGAAGTGAACTAAATACTATTTGGAGGCATTTAATGTTCAATCAAAAACAGCTGATTTTTGACAAAAGAGATAACACCCCCCCCATTACGTCATGCTTCAGAAATGTGGAAAATGGTCCGTTTTCAAATGTTTTATTTTTTAACGTCAGTTCACATTTGTAGGTGGATCATCAGTGTTAGAGCTAAAATTAGCATGTTTAAAGTGATTTTCATGCTTCCAGGGGCCCTAAACACAAGATTTATGGAATGGTTAAAAGTGCATGAAAATTGCCAATTTACTCACTCTGAGTTCTCAAAAAGGGTTTCTTCACCCCAGGAAGTTAATTAAATACCATTTGGAGGCATTTAATGTTCGAGCAAAAACGGCTGATTTTCGACAAAAGAGATAACACCCCCCCCATTACGTCATGCTTCAGAAATGTGGAAAATGGTCCGTTTTCAAATGTTTTATTTTTGAACGTCAGTTCACATTTGTAGGTGGATCATCAGTGTTAGAGCTAAAATTAGCATGTTTAAAGTGATTTTCATGCTTCCAGGGGCTCGGGAAGTGAATTAAATACTATTTGGAGGCATTTAATGTTCAATCAAAAACAGCTGATTTTTAACAAAAGAGATAACACCCCCCCATTACGTCATGCTTCAGAAATGTGGAAAATGGTCCGTTTTCAAATGTTTTATTTTTGAACGTCAGTTCACATTTGTAGGTGGATCATCAGTGTTAGAGCTAAAATTAGCATGTTTAAAGTGATTTTCATGCTTCCAGGGGCCCTAAACACAAGATTTATGGAATGGGTAAAAGTGCATGAAAATGGCCAATTTACTCACTCTGAGTTCTCAAAAAGTGTTTCTTCACCCCGGGGAGTTAATTAAATACCATTTGGAGGCATTTAATGTTCGAGCAAAAACGGCTGATTTTCGACAAAAGAGATAACACCCCCCCATTACGTCATGCTTCAGAAATGTGGAAAATGGTCCGTTTTCAAATGTTTTATTTTTGAACGTCAGTTCACATTTGTAGGTGGATCATCAGTGTTAGAGCTGAAATTAGCATGTTTAAAGTGATTTTCATGCTTCCAGGGGCTCGGGAAGTGAATTAAATACTATTTGGAGGCATTTAATGTTCAAGCAAAAACAGCTGATTTTTGACAAAAGAGATAACACCCCCCCATTACGTCATGCTTCAGAAATGTGGAAAATGGTCCGTTTTCAAATGTTTTATTTTTGAACGTCAGTTCACATTTGTAGGTGGATCATCAGTGTTAGAGCTAAAATTAGCATGTTTAAAGTGATTTTCATGCTTCCAGGGGCCCTAAACACAAGATTTATGGAATGGTTAAAAGTGCATGAAAATGGCCAATTACTCACTCTGAGTTCTCAAAAAGGGTTTCTTCACCCCGGGAAGTTAATTAAATACCATTTGGAGGCATTTAATGTTCAAGCAAAAACTGCTGATTTTCGACAAAAGAGATAACACCCCCCCATTACGTCATGCTTCAGAAATGTGGAAAAAGGTCCGTTTTCAAATGTTTTATTTTTGAACGTCAGTTCACATTTGTAGGTGGATCATCAGTGTTAGAGCTAAAATTAGCATGTTTAAAGTGATTTTCATGCTTCCAGGGGCTCGGGAAGTGAATTAAATACTATTTGGAGGCATTTAATGTTCAGTTAAAAACAGCTGATTTTTGACAAAAGAGATAACACCCCCCCATTACGTCATGCTTCAGAAATGTGGAAAATGGTCCGTTTTCAAATGTTTTATTTTTGAACGTCAGTTCACATTTGTAGGTGGATCATCAGTGTTAGAGCTAAAATTAGCATGTTTAAAGTGATTTTCATGCTTCCAGGGGCCCTAAACACAAGATTTATGGAATGGTTAAAAGTGCATGAAAATGGCCAATTTACTCACTCTGAGTTCTCAAAAAGGGTTTCTTCACCCCGGGAAGTTAATTAAATACCATTTGGAGGCATTTAATGTTCGAGCAAAAACAGCTGATTTTCGACAAAAGAGATAACACCCCCCCATTACGTCATGCATCAGAAATGTGGAAAATGGTCCGTTTTCAAATGTTTTATTTTTGAACATCAGTTCACATTTGTAGGTGGATCATCAGTGTTAGAGCTAAAATTAGCATGTTTAAAGTGATTTTGATGCTTCCAGGGGCTCGGGAAGTGAATTAAATACTATTTGGAGGCATTTAATGTTCAATCAAAAACAGCTGATTTTTGACAAAAGAGATAACACCCCCCCATTACGTCATGCTTCAGAAATGTGGAAAATGGTCCGTTTTCAAATGTTTTATTTTTGAACGTCAGTTCACATTTGTAGGTGGATCATCAGTGTTAGAGCTAAAATTAGCATGTTTAAAGTGATTTTCATGCTTCCAGGGGCTCGGGAAGTGAATTAAATACTATTTGGAGGCATTTAATGTTCAATCAAAAACAACTGATTTTTAACAAAAGAGATAACACCCCCCCATTACGTCATGCTTCAGAAATGTGGGAAATGGTCTGTTTTCAAATGTTTTATTTTTGAACGTCAGTTCACATTTGTAGGTGGATCATCAGTGTTAGAGCTAAAATTAGCATGTTTAAAGTGATTTTCATGCTTCCAGGGGCCCTAAACACAAGATTTATGGAATGGTTAAAAGTGCATGAAAATGGCCAATTTACTCACTCTGAGTTCTCAAAAAGTGTTTCTTCACCCCGGGAAGTTAATTAAATACCATTTGGAGGCATTTAATGTTCGAGCAAAAACGGCTGATTTTCGACAAAAGAGATAACACCCCCCCATTACGTCATGCTTCAGAAATGTGGAAAATGGTCCGTTTTCAAATGTTTTATTTTTGAACGTCAGTTCACATTTGTAGGTGGATCATCAGTGTTAGAGCTAAAATTAGCATGTTTAAAGTGATTTTCATGCTTCCAGGGGCTCGGGAAGTGAATTAAATACTATTTGGAGGCATTTAATGTTCAAGCAAAAACAGCTGATTTTTGACAAAAGAGATAACACCCCCCCATTACGTCATGCTTCAGAAATGTGGAAAATGGTCCGTTTTCAAATGTTTTATTTTTGAACGTCAGTTCACATTTGTAGGTGGATCATCAGTGTTAGAGCTAAAATTAGCATGTTTAAAGTGATTTTCATGCTTCCAGGGGCCCTAAACACAAGATTTATGGAATGGTTAAAAGTGCATGAAAATGGCCAATTTACTCACTCTGAGTTCTCAAAAAGGGTTTCTTCACCCCGGGAAGTTAATTAAATACCATTTGGAGGCATTTAATGTTCGAGCAAAAACGGCTGATTTTCGACAAAAGAGATAACACCCCCCCATTACGTCATGCTTCAGAAATGTGGAAAATGGTCCGTTTTCAAATGTTTTATTTTTGAACGTCAGTTCACATTTGTAGGTGGATCATCAGTGTTAGAGCTAAAATTAGCATGTTTAAAGTGATTTTCATGCTTCCAGGGGCTCGGGAAGTGAATTAAATACTATTTGGAGGCATTTAATGTTCAAGCAAAAACAGCTGATTTTTGACAAAAGAGATAACACCCCCCCATTACGTCATGCTTCAGAAATGTGGGAAATGGTCCGTTTTCAAATGTTTTATTTTTGAACGTCAGTTCACATTTGTAGGTGGATCATCAGTGTTAGAGCTAAAATTAGCATGTTTAAAGTGATTTTCATGCTTCCAGGGGCCCTAAACACAAGATTTATGGAATGGTTAAAAGTGCATGAAAATGGCCAATTTACTCACTCTGAGTTCTCAAAAAGGGTTTCTTCACCCCGGGAAGTTAATTAAATACCATTTGGAGGCATTTAATGTTCGAACAAAAACGGCTGATTTTCGACAAAAGAGATAACACCCCCCCATTACGTCATGCCTCAGAAATGTGGAAAATGGTCCGTTTTCAAATGTTTTATTTTTGAACATCAGTTCACATTTGTAGGTGGATCATCAGTGTTAGAGCTAAAATTAGCATGTTTAAAGTGATTTTCATGCTTCCAGGGGCTCGGGAAGTGAATTAAATACTATTTGGAGGCATTTAATGTTCAATCAAAAACAGCTGATTTTTTACAAAAGAGATAACACCCCCCCATTACGTCATGCTTCAGAAATGTGGAAAATGGTCCGTTTTCAAATGTTTTATTTTTTAACCTCAGTTCACATTTGTAGGTGGATCATCAGTGTTAGAGCTAAAATTAGCATGTTTAAAGTGATTTTCATGCTTCCAGGGGCCCTAAACACAAGATTTATGGAATGGTTAAACGTGCATGAAAATGGCCAATTTACTCACTCTGAGTTCTCAAAAAGGGTTTCTTCACCCCGGGAAGTTAATTAAATACCATTTGGAGGCATTTAATGTTCGAGCAAAAACGGCTGATTTTCGACAAAAGAGATAACACCCCCCCATTACGTCATGCTTCAGAAATGTGGAAAATGGTCCGTTTTCAAATTTTTTATTTTTGAACGTCAGTTCACATTTGTAGGTGGATCATCAGTGTTAGAGCTAAAATTAGCATGTTTAAAGTGATTTTCATGCTTCCAGGGGCTCGGGAAGTGAATTAAATACTATTTGGAGGCATTTAATGTTCAATCAAAAACAGCTGATTTTTGACAAAAGAGATAACACCCCCCCATTACGTCATGCTTCAGAAATGTGGAAAATGATCCGTTTTCAAATGTTTTATTTTTGAACGCCAGTTCACATTTGTAGGTGGATCATCAGTGTTAGAGCTAAAATTAGCATGTTTAAAGTGATTTTCATGCTTCCAGGGGCCCTAAACACAAGATTTATGGAATGGTTAAAAGTGCATGAAAATGGCCAATTTACTCACTCTGAGTTCTCAAAAAGGGTTTCTTCACCCCAGGAAGTTAATTAAATACCATTTGGAGGCATTTAATGTTCGAGCAAAAACGGCTGATTTTCGACAAAAGAGATAACACCCCCCCATTACGTCATGCTTCAGAAATGTGGAAAATGGTCGGTTTTCAAATGTTTTATTTTTGAACGTCAGTTCACATTTGTAGGTGGATCATCAGTGTTAGAGCTAAAATGAGCATGTTTAAAGTGATTGTCATGCTTCCAGGGGCTCGGGAAGTGAATTAAATACTATTTGGAGGCATTTAATGTTCAATCAAAAACAGCTGATTTTTGACAAAAGAGATAACACCCCCCCATTACGTCATGCTTCAGAAATGTGGAAAATGGTCAGTTTTCAAATGTTTTATTTTTGAACGTCAGTTCACATTTGTAGGTGGATCATCAGTGTTAGAGCTAAAATTAGCATGTTTAAAGTGATTTTCATGCTTCCAGGGGCCCTAAACACAAGATTTATGGAATGGTTAAAAGTGCATGAAAATGGCCAATTTACTCACTCTGAGTTCTCAAAAAGGGTTTCTTCACCCCGGGAAGTTAATTAAATACCATTTGGAGGCATTTAATGTTCGAGCAAAAACGGCTGATTTTCGACAAAAGAGATAACACCCCCCCATTACGTCATGCTTCAGAAATGTGGAAAATGGTCCGTTTTCAAATTTTTTATTTTTGAACGTCAGTTCACATTTGTAGGTGGATCATCAGTGTTAGAGCTAAAATTAGCATGTTTAAAGTGATTTTCATGCTTCCAGGGGCTCGGGAAGTGAATTAAATACTATTTGGAGGCATTTAATGTTCAATCAAAAACAGCTGCGTCATGCTTCAGAAATGTGGAAAATGGTCCGTTTTCAAATGTTTTATTTTTGAACGTCAGTTCACATTTGTAGGTGGATCATCAGTGTTAGAGCTAAAATTAGCATGTTTAAAGTGATTTTCATGCTTCCAGGGGCCCTAAACACAAGATTTATGGAATGGTTAAAAGTGCATGAAAATGGCCAATTTACTCACTCTGAGTTCTCAAAAAGGGTTTCTTCACCCCGGGAAGTTAATTAAATACCATTTGGAGGCATTTAATGTTCGAGCAAAAACGGCTGATTTTCGACAAAAGAGATAACACCCCCCCCATTACGTCATGCTTCAGAAATGTGGAAAATGGTCGGTTTTCAAATGTTTTATTTTTGAACGTCAGTTCACATTTGTAGGTGGATCATCAGTGTTAGAGCTAAAATGAGCATGTTTAAAGTGATTTTCATGCTTCCAGGGGCTCGGGAAGTGAATTAAATACTATTTGGAGGCATTTAATGTTCAATCAAAAACAGCTGATTTTTGACAAAAGAGATAACACCCCCCCATTACGTCATGCTTCAGAAATGTGGAAAATGGTCAGTTTTCAAATGTTTTATTTTTGAACGTCAGTTCACATTTGTAGGTGGATCATCAGTGTTAGAGCTAAAATTAGCATGTTTAAAGTGATTTTCATGCTTCCAGGGGCTCGGGAAGTGAATTAAATACTATTTGGAGGCATTTAATGTTCAAGCAAAAACAGCTGATTTTTGACAAAAGAGATAACACCCCCCCATTACGTCATGCTTCAGAAATGTGGGAAATGGTCCGTTTTCAAAAGTTTTATTTTTGAACGTCAGTTCACATTTGTAGGTGGATCATCAGTGTTAGAGCTAAAATTAGCATGTTTAAAGTGATTTTCATGCTTCCAGGGGCCCTAAACACAAGATTTATGGAATGGTTAAAAGTGCATGAAAATGGCCAATTTACTCACTCTGAGTTCTCAAAAAGGGTTTCTTCACCCCGGGAAGTTAAATAAATACCATTTGGAGGCATTTAATGTTCGAACAAAAACGGCTGATTTTCGACAAAAGAGATAACACCCCCCCATTACGTCATGCTTCAGAAATGTGGAAAATGGTCCGTTTTCAAATGTTTTATTTTTGAACATCAGTTCACATTTGTAGGTGGATCATCAGTGTTAGAGCTAAAATTAGCATGTTTAAAGTGATTTTCATGCTTCCAGGGGCTCGGGAAGTGAATTAAATACTATTTGGAGGCATTTAATGTTCAATCAAAAACAGCTGATTTTTGACAAAAGAGATAACACCCCCCCATTACGTCATGCTTCAGAAATGTGGAAAATGGTCCGTTTTCAAATGTTTTATTTTTTAACCTCAGTTCACATTTGTAGGTGGATCATCAGTGTTAGAGCTAAAATTAGCATGTTTAAAGTGATTTTCATGCTTCCAGGGGCCCTAAACACAAGATTTATGGAATGGTTAAAAGTGCATGAAAATGGCCAATTTACTCACTCTGAGTTCTCAAAAAGGGTTTCTTCACCCCGGGAAGTTAATTAAATACCATTTGGAGGCATTTAATGTTCGAGCAAAAACGGCTGATTTTCGACAAAAGAGATAACACCCCCCCATTACGTCATGCTTCAGAAATGTGGAAAATGGTCGGTTTTCAAATGTTTTATTTTTGAACGTCAGTTCACATTTGTAGGTGGATCATCAGTGTTAGAGCTAAAATGAGCATGTTTAAAGTGATTGTCATGCTTCCAGGGGCTCGGGAAGTGAATTAAATACTATTTGGAGGCATTTAATGTTCAATCAAAAACAGCTGATTTTTGACAAAAGAGATAACACCCCCCCATTACGTCATGCTTCAGAAATGTGGAAAATGGTCAGTTTTCAAATGTTTTATTTTTGAACGTCAGTTCACATTTGTAGGTGGATCATCAGTGTTAGAGCTAAAATTAGCATGTTTAAAGTGATTTTCATGCTTCCAGGGGCCCTAAACACAAGATTTATGGAATGGTTAAAAGTGCATGAAAATGGCCAATTTACTCACTCTGAGTTCTCAAAAAGGGTTTCTTCACCCCGGGAAGTTAATTAAATACCATTTGGAGGCATTTAATGTTCGAGCAAAAACTGCTGATTTTCGACAAAAGAGATAACACCCCCCCATTACGTCATGCTTCAGAAATGTGGAAAATGGTCCGTTTTCAAATGTTTTATTTTTGAACGTCAGTTCACATTTGTAGGTAGATCATCAGTGTTAGAGCTAAAATTAGCATGTTTAAAGTGATTTTCATGCTTCCAGGGGCCCTAAACACAAGATTTATGGAATGGTTAAAAGTGCATGAAAATGGCCAATTTACTCACTCTGAGTTCTCAAAAAGGGTTTCTTCACCCCGGGAAGTTAATTAAATACCATTTGGAGGCATTTAATGTTCAAGCAAAAACTGCTGATTTTCGACAAAAGAGATAACACCCCCCCATTACGTCATGCTTCAGAAATGTGGAAAATGGTCCGTTTTCAAATGTTTTATTTTTGAACGTCAGTTCACATTTGTAGGTGGATCATCAGTGTTAGAGCTAAAATTAGCATGTTTAAAGTGATTTTCATGCTTCCAGGGGCTCGGGAAGTGAATTAAATACTATTTGGAGGCATTTAATGTTCAGTTAAAAACAGCTGATTTTTGACAAAAGAGATAACACCCTCCCATTACGTCATGCTTCAGAAATGTGGAAAATGGTCCGTTTTCAAATGTTTTATTTTTGAACGTCAGTTCACATTTGTAGGTGGATCATCAGTGTTAGAGCTAAAATTAGCATGTTTAAAGTGATTTTCATGCTTCCAGGGGCCCTAAACATAAGATTTATGGAATGGTTAAAAGTGCATGAAAATGGCCAATTTACTCACTCTGAGTTCTCAAAAAGGGTTTCTTCACCCCGGGAAGTTAATTAAATACCATTTGGAGGCATTTAATGTTCGAACAAAAACGGCTGATTTTCAACAAAAGAGATAACACCCCCCCATTACGTCATGCTTCAGAAATGTGGAAAATGGTCCGTTTTCAAATGTTTTATTTTTGAACATCAGTTCACATTTGTAGGTGGATCATCAGTGTTAGAGCTAAAATTAGCATGTTTAAAGTGATTTTCATGCTTCCAGGGGCTCGGGAAGTGAATTAAATACTATTTGGAGGCATTTAATGTTCAATCAAAAACAGCTGATTTTTGACAAAAGAGATAACACCCCCCCATTACGTCATGCTTCAGAAATGTGGAAAATGGTCCGTTTTCAAATGTTTTATTTTTTAACCTCAGTTCACATTTGTAGGTGGATCATCAGTGTTAGAGCTAAAATTAGCATGTTTAAAGTGATTTTCATGCTTCCAGGGGCCCTAAACACAAGATTTATGGAATGGTTAAAAGTGCATGAAAATGGCCAATTTACTCACTCTGAGTTCTCAAAAAGGGTTTCTTCACCCCAGGAAGTTAATTAAATACCATTTGGAGGCATTTAATGTTCGAGCAAAAACGGCTGATTTTCGACAAAAGAGATAACACCCCCCCATTACGTCATGCTTCAGAAATGTGGAAAATGGTCGGTTTTCAAATGTTTTATTTTTGAACGTCAGTTCACATTTGTAGGTGGATCATCAGTGTTAGAGCTAAAATGAGCATGTTTAAAGTGATTGTCATGCTTCCAGGGGCTCGGGAAGTGAATTAAATACTATTTGGAGGCATTTAATGTTCAATCAAAAACAGCTGATTTTTGACAAAAGAGATAACACCCCCCCATTACGTCATGCTTCAGAAATGTGGAAAATGGTCAGTTTTCAAATGTTTTATTTTTGAACGTCAGTTCACATTTGTAGGTGGATCATCAGTGTTAGAGCTAAAATTAGCATGTTTAAAGTGATTTTCATGCTTCCAGGGGCCCTAAACACAAGATTTATGGAATGGTTAAAAGTGCATGAAAATGGCCAATTTACTCACTCTGAGTTCTCAAAAAGGGTTTCTTCACCCCGGGAAGTTAATTAAATACCATTTGGAGGCATTTAATGTTCGAGCAAAAACGGCTGATTTTCGACAAAAGAGATAACACCCCCCCATTACGTCATGCTTCAGAAATGTGGAAAATGGTCCGTTTTCAAATTTTTTATTTTTGAACGTCAGTTCACATTTGTAGGTGGATCATCAGTGTTAGAGCTAAAATTAGCATGTTTAAAGTGATTTTCATGCTTCCAGGGGCTCGGGAAGTGAATTAAATACTATTTGGAGGCATTTAATGTTCAATCAAAAACAGCTGCGTCATGCTTCAGAAATGTGGAAAATGGTCCGTTTTCAAATGTTTTATTTTTGAACGTCAGTTCACATTTGTAGGTGGATCATCAGTGTTAGAGCTAAAATTAGCATGTTTAAAGTGATTTTCATGCTTCCAGGGGCCCTAAACACAAGATTTATGGAATGGTTAAAAGTGCATGAAAATGGCCAATTTACTCACTCTGAGTTCTCAAAAAGGGTTTCTTCACCCCGGGAAGTTAATTAAATACCATTTGGAGGCATTTAATGTTCGAGCAAAAACGGCTGATTTTCGACAAAAGAGATAACACCCCCCCATTACGTCATGCTTCAGAAATGTGGAAAATGGTCGGTTTTCAAATGTTTTATTTTTGAACGTCAGTTCACATTTGTAGGTGGATCATCAGTGTTAGAGCTAAAATGAGCATGTTTAAAGTGATTTTCATGCTTCCAGGGGCTCGGGAAGTGAATTAAATACTATTTGGAGGCATTTAATGTTCAATCAAAAACAGCTGATTTTTGACAAAAGAGATAACACCCCCCCATTACGTCATGCTTCAGAAATGTGGAAAATGGTCAGTTTTCAAATGTTTTATTTTTGAACGTCAGTTCACATTTGTAGGTGGATCATCAGTGTTAGAGCTAAAATTAGCATGTTTAAAGTGATTTTCATGCTTCCAGGGGCCCTAAACACAAGATTTATGGAATGGTTAAAAGTGCATGAAAATGGCCAATTTACTCACTCTGAGTTCTCAAAAAGGGTTTCTTCACCCCGGGAAGTTAATTAAATACCATTTGGAGGCATTTAATGTTCGAGCAAAAACGGCTGATTTTCGACAAAAGAGATAACACCCCCCCCATTACGTCATGCTTCAGAAATGTGGAAAATGGTCCGTTTTCAAATGTTTTATTTTTGAACGTCAGTTCACATTTGTAGGTGGATCATCAGTGTTAGAGCTAAAATTAGCATGTTTAAAGTGATTTTCATGCTTCCAGGGGCTCGGGAAGTGAATTAAATACTATTTGGAGGCATTTAATGTTCAAGCAAAAACAGCTGATTTTTGACAAAAGAGATAACACCCCCCCATTACGTCATGCTTCAGAAATGTGGGAAATGGTCCGTTTTCAAAAGTTTTATTTTTGAACGTCAGTTCACATTTGTAGGTGGATCATCAGTGTTAGAGCTAAAATTAGCATGTTTAAAGTGATTTTCATGCTTCCAGGGGCCCTAAACACAAGATTTATGGAATGGTTAAAAGTGCATGAAAATGGCCAATTTACTCACTCTGAGTTCTCAAAAAGGGTTTCTTCACCCCGGGAAGTTAAATAAATACCATTTGGAGGCATTTAATGTTCGAACAAAAACGGCTGATTTTCGACAAAAGAGATAACACCCCCCCATTACGTCATGCTTCAGAAATGTGGAAAATGGTCCGTTTTCAAATGTTTTATTTTTGAACATCAGTTCACATTTGTAGGTGGATCATCAGTGTTAGAGCTAAAATTAGCATGTTTAAAGTGATTTTCATGCTTCCAGGGGCTCGGGAAGTGAATTAAATACTATTTGGAGGCATTTAATGTTCAATCAAAAACAGCTGATTTTTGACAAAAGAGATAACACCCCCCCATTACGTCATGCTTCAGAAATGTGGAAAATGGTCCGTTTTCAAATGTTTTATTTTTTAACCTCAGTTCACATTTGTAGGTGGATCATCAGTGTTAGAGCTAAAATTAGCATGTTTAAAGTGATTTTCATGCTTCCAGGGGCCCTAAACACAAGATTTATGGAATGGTTAAAAGTGCATGAAAATGGCCAATTTACTCACTCTGAGTTCTCAAAAAGGGTTTCTTCACCCCGGGAAGTTAATTAAATACCATTTGGAGGCATTTAATGTTCGAGCAAAAACGGCTGATTTTCGACAAAAGAGATAACACCCCCCCATTACGTCATGCTTCAGAAATGTGGAAAATGGTCGGTTTTCAAATGTTTTATTTTTGAACGTCAGTTCACATTTGTAGGTGGATCATCAGTGTTAGAGCTAAAATGAGCATGTTTAAAGTGATTGTCATGCTTCCAGGGGCTTGGGAAGTGAATTAAATACTATTTGGAGGCATTTAATGTTCAATCAAAAACAGCTGATTTTTGACAAAAGAGATAACACCCCCCCATTACGTCATGCTTCAGAAATGTGGAAAATGGTCAGTTTTCAAATGTTTTATTTTTGAACGTCAGTTCACATTTGTAGGTGGATCATCAGTGTTAGAGCTAAAATTAGCATGTTTAAAGTGATTTTTATGCTTCCAGGGGCCCTAAACACAAGATTTATGGAATGGTTAAAAGTGCATGAAAATGGCCAATTTACTCACTCTGAGTTCTCAAAAAGGGTTTCTTCACCCCGGGAAGTTAATTAAATACCATTTGGAGGCATTTAATGTTCGAGCAAAAACTGCTGATTTTCGACAAAAGAGATAACACCCCCCCATTACGCCATGCTTCAGAAATGTGGAAAATGGTCCGTTTTCAAATGTTTTATTTTTGAACGTCAGTTCACATTTGTAGGTAGATCATCAGTGTTAGAGCTAAAATTAGCATGTTTAAAGTGATTTTCATGCTTCCAGGGGCCCTAAACACAAGATTTATGGAATGGTTAAAAGTGCATGAAAATGGCCAATTTACTCACTCTGAGTTCTCAAAAAGGGTTTCTTCACCCCGGGAAGTTAATTAAATACCATTTGGAGGCATTTAATGTTCAAGCAAAAACTGCTGATTTTCGACAAAAGAGATAACACCCCCCCATTACGTCATGCTTCAGAAATGTGGAAAATGGTCCGTTTTCAAATGTTTTATTTTTGAACGTCAGTTCACATTTGTAGGTGGATCATCAGTGTTAGAGCTAAAATTAGCATGTTTAAAGTGATTTTCATGCTTCCAGGGGCTCGGGAAGTGAATTAAATACTATTTGGAGGCATTTAATGTTCAGTTAAAAACAGCTGATTTTTGACAAAAGAGATAACACCCTCCCATTACGTCATGCTTCAGAAATGTGGAAAATGGTCCGTTTTCAAATGTTTTATTTTTGAACGTCAGTTCACATTTGTAGGTGGATCATCAGTGTTAGAGCTAAAATTAGCATGTTTAAAGTGATTTTCATGCTTCCAGGGGCCCTAAACATAAGATTTATGGAATGGTTAAAAGTGCATGAAAATGGCCAATTTACTCACTCTGAGTTCTCAAAAAGGGTTTCTTCACCCCGGGAAGTTAATTAAATACCATTTGGAGGCATTTAATGTTCGAACAAAAACGGCTGATTTTCGACAAAAGAGATAACACCCCCCCATTACGTCATGCTTCAGAAATGTGGAAAATGGTCCGTTTTCAAATGTTTTATTTTTGAACATCAGTTCACATTTGTAGGTGGATCATCAGTGTTAGAGCTAAAATTAGCATGTTTAAAGTGATTTTCATGCTTCCAGGGGCTCGGGAAGTGAATTAAATACTATTTGGAGGCATTTAATGTTCAATCAAAAACAGCTGATTTTTGACAAAAGAGATAACACCCCCCCATTACGTCATGCTTCAGAAATGTGGAAAATGGTCCGTTTTCAAATGTTTTATTTTTTAACCTCAGTTCACATTTGTAGGTGGATCATCAGTGTTAGAGCTAAAATTAGCATGTTTAAAGTGATTTTCATGCTTCCAGGGGCCCTAAACACAAGATTTATGGAATGGTTAAAAGTGCATGAAAATGGCCAATTTACTCACTCTGAGTTCTCAAAAAGGGTTTCTTCACCCCGGGAAGTTAATTAAATACCATTTGGAGGCATTTAATGTTCGAGCAAAAACGGCTGATTTTCGACAAAAGAGATAACACCCCCCCATTACGTCATGCTTCAGAAATGTGGAAAATGGTCGGTTTTCAAATGTTTTATTTTTGAACGTCAGTTCACATTTGTAGGTGGATCATCAGTGTTAGAGCTAAAATGAGCATGTTTAAAGTGATTTTCATGCTTCCAGGGGCTCGGGAAGTGAATTAAATACTATTTGGAGGCATTTAATGTTCAATAAAAAACAGCTGATTTTTGACAAAAGAGATAACACCCCCCCATTACGTCATGCTTCAGAAATGTGGAAAATGGTCTGTTTTCAAATGTTTTATTTTTGAACGTCAGTTCACATTTGTAGGTGGATCATCAGTGTTAGAGCTAAAATTAGCATGTTTAAAGTGATATTCATGCTTCCGGGGGCCCTAAACACAAGATTTATGGAATGGTTAAAAGTGCATGGAAATGGCCAATTTACTCACTCTGAGTTCTCAAAAAGTGTTTCTTCACCCCGGGAAGTTAATTAAATACCATTTGGAGGCATTTAATGTTCAAGCAGAAACGGCTGATTTTCGACAAAAGAGACAACACCCCCCCCATTAAGTCATGCTTCAGAAATGTGGAAAATGGTCCGTTTTCAAATGTTTTATTTTTGAACGTCAGTTCACATTTGTAGGTGGATCATCAGTGTTAGAGCTAAAATTAGCATGTTTAAAGTGATTTTCATGCTTCCAGGGGCTCGGGAAGTGAATTAAATACTATTTGGAGGCATTTAATGTTCAAGCAAAAACAGCTGATTTTTGACAAAAGAGATAACACCCCCCCATTACGTCATGCTTCAGAAATGTGGGAAATGGTCCGTTTTCAAATGTTTTATTTTTGAACGTCAGTTCACATTTTTAGGTGGATCATCAGTGTTAGAGCTAAAATTAGCATGTTTAAAGTGATTTTCATGCTTCCAGGGGCCCTAAACACAAGATTTATGGAATGGTTAAAAGTGCATGAAAATGGCCAATTTACTCACTCTGAGTTCTCAAAAAGGGTTTCTTCACCCCGGGAAGTTAATTAAATACCATTTGGAGGCATTTAATGTTCGAGCAGAAACAGCTGATTTTCGACAAAAGAGATAACACCCCCCCCATTAAGTCATGCTTCAGAAATGTGGAAAATGGTCCGTTTTCAAATGTTTTATTTTGGAACGTCAGTTCACATTTGTAGGTGGATCATCAGTGTTAGAGCTAAAATTAGCATGTTTATAGTGATGTTCATGCTTCCAGGGGCTCGGGAAGTGAATTAAATACTATTTGGAGGCATTTAATGTTCAATCAAAAACAGCTGATTTTTGACAAAAGAGATAACACCCCCCCATTACGTCATGCTTTAGAAATGTGGAAAATGGTCCGTTTTAAAATGTTTTATTTTTGAATGTCAGTTCACATTTGTAGGTGGATCATCAGTGTTGGAGCTAAAATTAGCATGTTTAAAGTGATTTTCATGCTTCCAGGGGCCCTAAACACAAGATTTATGGAATGGATAAAAGTGCATGAAAATGGCCAATTTACTCACTCTGAGTTCTCAAAAAGGGTTTCTTCACCCCAGGAAGGTAATTAAATACCATTTGGAGGCATTTAATGTTCGAGCAAAAACTGCTGATTTTCGACAAAAGAGATAACACCCCCCCATTACGTCATGCTTCAGAAATGTGGAAAATGGTCCGTTTTCAAATGTTTTATTTTTGAACATCAGTTCACATTTGTAGGTGGATCATCAGTGTTAGAGCTAAAATTAGCATGTTTAAAGTGATTTTCATGCTTCCAGGGGCTCGGGAAGTGAATTAAATACTATTTGGAGGCATTTAATGTTCAATCAAAAACAGCTGATTTTTGACAAAAGAGATAACACCCCCCCATTACGTCATGCTTCAGAAATGTGGAAAATGATCCGTTTTCAAATGTTTTATTTTTGAACGTCAGTTCACATTTGTAGGTGGATCATCAGTGTTAGAGCAAAAATTAGCATGTTTAAAGTGATTTTCATGCTTCCAGGGGCCCTAAACACAAGATTTATGGAATGGTTAAAAGTGCATGAAAATGGCCAATTTACTTACTCTGAGTTCTCAAAAAGGGTTTCTTCACCCCGGGAAGTTAATTAAATACCATTTGGAGGCATTTAATGTTCGAGCAAAAACGGCTGATTTTCGACAAAAGAGATAACACCCCCCCATTACGTCATGCTTCAGAAATGTGGAAAATGGTCCGTTTTCAAATGTTTTATTTTTGAACGTCAGTTCACATTTGTAGGTGGATCATCAGTGTTAGAGCTAAAATTAGCATGTTTAAAGTGATTTTCATGCTTCCAGGGGCTCGGGAAGTGAATTAAATACTATTTGGAGGCATTTAATGTTCAAGCAAAAACAGCTGATTTTTGACAAAAGAGATAATACCCCCCCATTACGTCATGCTTCAGAAATGTGGAAAATGGTCCGTTTTCAAATGTTTTATTTTTGAACGTCAGTTCACATTTGTAGGTGGATCATCAGTGTTAGAGCTAAAATTAGCATGTTTAAAGTGATTTTCATGCTTCCAGGGGCCCTAAACACAAGATTTATGGAATGGTTAAAAGTGCATGAAAATGGCCAATTTACTCACTCTGAGTTCTCAAAAAGGGTTTCTTCACCCCGGGAAGTTAATTAAATACCATTTGGAGGCATTTAGTGTTCGAGCAAAAACAGCTGATTTTCGACAAAAGAGATAACACCCCCCCATTACGTCATGCTTCAGAAATGTGGAAAATGGTCCGTTTTCAAATTTTTTATTTTTGAACGTCAGTTCACATTTGTAGGTGGATCATCAGTGTTAGAGCTAAAATTAGCATGTTTAAAGTGATTTTCATGCTTCCAGGGGCTCGGGAAGTGAATTAAATACTATTTGGAGGCATTTAATGTTCAATCAAAAACAGCTGATTTTTGACAAAAGAGATAACACCCCCCCATTACGTCATGCTTCAGAAATGTGGAAAATGATCCGTTTTCAAATGTTTTATTTTTGAACGTCAGTTCACATTTGTAGGTGGATCATCAGTGTTAGAGCTAAAATTAGCATGTTTAAAGTGATTTTCATGCTTCCAGGGGCCCTAAACACAAGATTTATGGAATGGTTAAAAGTGCATGAAAATGGCCAATTTACTCACTCTGAGTTCTCAAAAAGGGTTTCTTCACCCCAGGAAGTTAATTAAATACCATTTGGAGGCATTTAATGTTCGAGCAAAAACGGCTGATTTTCGACAAAAGAGATAACACCCCCCCATTACGTCATGCTTCAGAAATGTGGAAAATGGTCGGTTTTCAAATGTTTTATTTTTGAACGTCAGTTCACATTTGTAGGTGGATCATCAGTGTTAGAGCTAAAATGAGCATGTTTAAAGTGATTGTCATGCTTCCAGGGGCTCGGGAAGTGAATTAAATACTATTTGGAGGCATTTAATGTTCAATCAAAAACAGCTGATTTTTGACAAAAGAGATAACACCCCCCCATTACGTCATGCTTCAGAAATGTGGAAAATGGTCAGTTTTCAAATGTTTTATTTTTGAACGTCAGTTCACATTTGTAGGTGGATCATCAGTGTTAGAGCTAAAATTAGCATGTTTAAAGTGATTTTCATGCTTCCAGGGGCCCTAAACACAAGATTTATGGAATGGTTAAAAGTGCATGAAAATGGCCAATTTACTCACTCTGAGTTCTCAAAAAGGGTTTCTTCACCCCGGGAAGTTAATTAAATACCATTTGGAGGCATTTAATGTTCGAGCAAAAACGGCTGATTTTCGACAAAAGAGATAACACCCCCCCATTACGTCATGCTTCAGAAATGTGGAAAATGGTCCGTTTTCAAATTTTTTATTTTTGAACGTCAGTTCACATTTGTAGGTGGATCATCAGTGTTAGAGCTAAAATTAGCATGTTTAAAGTGATTTTCATGCTTCCAGGGGCTCGGGAAGTGAATTAAATACTATTTGGAGGCATTTAATGTTCAATCAAAAACAGCTGCGTCATGCTTCAGAAATGTGGAAAATGGTCCGTTTTCAAATGTTTTATTTTTGAACGTCAGTTCACATTTGTAGGTGGATCATCAGTGTTAGAGCTAAAATTAGCATGTTTAAAGTGATTTTCATGCTTCCAGGGGCCCTAAACACAAGATTTATGGAATGGTTAAAAGTGCATGAAAATGGCCAATTTACTCACTCTGAGTTCTCAAAAAGGGTTTCTTCACCCCGGGAAGTTAATTAAATACCATTTGGAGGCATTTAATGTTCGAGCAAAAACGGCTGATTTTCGACAAAAGAGATAACACCCCCCCATTACGTCATGCTTCAGAAATGTGGAAAATGGTCGGTTTTCAAATGTTTTATTTTTGAACGTCAGTTCACATTTGTAGGTGGATCATCAGTGTTAGAGCTAAAATGAGCATGTTTAAAGTGATTTTCATGCTTCCAGGGGCTCGGGAAGTGAATTAAATACTATTTGGAGGCATTTAATGTTCAATCAAAAACAGCTGATTTTTGACAAAAGAGATAACACCCCCCCATTACGTCATGCTTCAGAAATGTGGAAAATGGTCAGTTTTCAAATGTTTTATTTTTGAACGTCAGTTCACATTTGTAGGTGGATCATCAGTGTTAGAGCTAAAATTAGCATGTTTAAAGTGATTTTCATGCTTCCAGGGGCTCGGGAAGTGAATTAAATACTATTTGGAGGCATTTAATGTTCAAGCAAAAACAGCTGATTTTTGACAAAAGAGATAACACCCCCCCATTACGTCATGCTTCAGAAATGTGGGAAATGGTCCGTTTTCAAAAGTTTTATTTTTGAACGTCAGTTCACATTTGTAGGTGGATCATCAGTGTTAGAGCTAAAATTAGCATGTTTAAAGTGATTTTCATGCTTCCAGGGGCCCTAAACACAAGATTTATGGAATGGTTAAAAGTGCATGAAAATGGCCAATTTACTCACTCTGAGTTCTCAAAAAGGGTTTCTTCACCCCGGGAAGTTAAATAAATACCATTTGGAGGCATTTAATGTTCGAACAAAAACGGCTGATTTTCGACAAAAGAGATAACACCCCCCCATTACGTCATGCTTCAGAAATGTGGAAAATGGTCCGTTTTCAAATGTTTTATTTTTGAACATCAGTTCACATTTGTAGGTGGATCATCAGTGTTAGAGCTAAAATTAGCATGTTTAAAGTGATTTTCATGCTTCCAGGGGCTCGGGAAGTGAATTAAATACTATTTGGAGGCATTTAATGTTCAATCAAAAACAGCTGATTTTTGACAAAAGAGATAACACCCCCCCATTACGTCATGCTTCAGAAATGTGGAAAATGGTCCGTTTTCAAATGTTTTATTTTTTAACCTCAGTTCACATTTGTAGGTGGATCATCAGTGTTAGAGCTAAAATTAGCATGTTTAAAGTGATTTTCATGCTTCCAGGGGCCCTAAACACAAGATTTATGGAATGGTTAAAAGTGCATGAAAATGGCCAATTTACTCACTCTGAGTTCTCAAAAAGGGTTTCTTCACCCCGGGAAGTTAATTAAATACCATTTGGAGGCATTTAATGTTCGAGCAAAAACGGCTGATTTTCGACAAAAGAGATAACACCCCCCCATTACGTCATGCTTCAGAAATGTGGAAAATGGTCGGTTTTCAAATGTTTTATTTTTGAACGTCAGTTCACATTTGTAGGTGGATCATCAGTGTTAGAGCTAAAATGAGCATGTTTAAAGTGATTGTCATGCTTCCAGGGGCTCGGGAAGTGAATTAAATACTATTTGGAGGCATTTAATGTTCAATCAAAAACAGCTGATTTTTGACAAAAGAGATAACACCCCCCCATTACGTCATGCTTCAGAAATGTGGAAAATGGTCAGTTTTCAAATGTTTTATTTTTGAACGTCAGTTCACATTTGTAGGTGGATCATCAGTGTTAGAGCTAAAATTAGCATGTTTAAAGTGATTTTCATGCTTCCAGGGGCCCTAAACACAAGATTTATGGAATGGTTAAAAGTGCATGAAAATGGCCAATTTACTCACTCTGAGTTCTCAAAAAGGGTTTCTTCACCCCGGGAAGTTAATTAAATACCATTTGGAGGCATTTAATGTTCGAGCAAAAACTGCTGATTTTCGACAAAAGAGATAACACCCCCCCATTACGTCATGCTTCAGAAATGTGGAAAATGGTCCGTTTTCAAATGTTTTATTTTTGAACGTCAGTTCACATTTGTAGGTAGATCATCAGTGTTAGAGCTAAAATTAGCATGTTTAAAGTGATTTTCATGCTTCCAGGGGCCCTAAACACAAGATTTATGGAATGGTTAAAAGTGCATGAAAATGGCCAATTTACTCACTCTGAGTTCTCAAAAAGGGTTTCTTCACCCCGGGAAGTTAATTAAATACCATTTGGAGGCATTTAATGTTCAAGCAAAAACTGCTGATTTTCGACAAAAGAGATAACACCCCCCCATTACGTCATGCTTCAGAAATGTGGAAAATGGTCCGTTTTCAAATGTTTTATTTTTGAACGTCAGTTCACATTTGTAGGTGGATCATCAGTGTTAGAGCTAAAATTAGCATGTTTAAAGTGATTTTCATGCTTCCAGGGGCTCGGGAAGTGAATTAAATACTATTTGGAGGCATTTAATGTTCAGTTAAAAACAGCTGATTTTTGACAAAAGAGATAACACCCTCCCATTACGTCATGCTTCAGAAATGTGGAAAATGGTCCGTTTTCAAATGTTTTATTTTTGAACGTCAGTTCACATTTGTAGGTGGATCATCAGTGTTAGAGCTAAAATTAGCATGTTTAAAGTGATTTTCATGCTTCCAGGGGCCCTAAACATAAGATTTATGGAATGGTTAAAAGTGCATGAAAATGGCCAATTTACTCACTCTGAGTTCTCAAAAAGGGTTTCTTCACCCCGGGAAGTTAATTAAATACCATTTGGAGGCATTTAATGTTCGAACAAAAACGGCTGATTTTCGACAAAAGAGATAACACCCCCCCATTACGTCATGCTTCAGAAATGTGGAAAATGGTCCGTTTTCAAATGTTTTATTTTTGAACATCAGTTCACATTTGTAGGTGGATCATCAGTGTTAGAGCTAAAATTAGCATGTTTAAAGTGATTTTCATGCTTCCAGGGGCTCGGGAAGTGAATTAAATACTATTTGGAGGCATTTAATGTTCAATCAAAAACAGCTGATTTTTGACAAAAGAGATAACACCCCCCCATTACGTCATGCTTCAGAAATGTGGAAAATGGTCCGTTTTCAAATGTTTTATTTTTTAACCTCAGTTCACATTTGTAGGTGGATCATCAGTGTTAGAGCTAAAATTAGCATGTTTAAAGTGATTTTCATGCTTCCAGGGGCCCTAAACACAAGATTTATGGAATGGTTAAAAGTGCATGAAAATGGCCAATTTACTCACTCTGAGTTCTCAAAAAGGGTTTCTTCACCCCAGGAAGTTAATTAAATACCATTTGGAGGCATTTAATGTTCGAGCAAAAACGGCTGATTTTCGACAAAAGAGATAACACCCCCCCATTACGTCATGCTTCAGAAATGTGGAAAATGGTCGGTTTTCAAATGTTTTATTTTTGAACGTCAGTTCACATTTGTAGGTGGATCATCAGTGTTAGAGCTAAAATGAGCATGTTTAAAGTGATTGTCATGCTTCCAGGGGCTCGGGAAGTGAATTAAATACTATTTGGAGGCATTTAATGTTCAATCAAAAACAGCTGATTTTTGACAAAAGAGATAACACCCCCCCATTACGTCATGCTTCAGAAATGTGGAAAATGGTCAGTTTTCAAATGTTTTATTTTTGAACGTCAGTTCACATTTGTAGGTGGATCATCAGTGTTAGAGCTAAAATTAGCATGTTTAAAGTGATTTTCATGCTTCCAGGGGCCCTAAACACAAGATTTATGGAATGGTTAAAAGTGCATGAAAATGGCCAATTTACTCACTCTGAGTTCTCAAAAAGGGTTTCTTCACCCCGGGAAGTTAATTAAATACCATTTGGAGGCATTTAATGTTCGAGCAAAAACGGCTGATTTTCGACAAAAGAGATAACACCCCCCCATTACGTCATGCTTCAGAAATGTGGAAAATGGTCCGTTTTCAAATTTTTTATTTTTGAACGTCAGTTCACATTTGTAGGTGGATCATCAGTGTTAGAGCTAAAATTAGCATGTTTAAAGTGATTTTCATGCTTCCAGGGGCTCGGGAAGTGAATTAAATACTATTTGGAGGCATTTAATGTTCAATCAAAAACAGCTGCGTCATGCTTCAGAAATGTGGAAAATGGTCCGTTTTCAAATGTTTTATTTTTGAACGTCAGTTCACATTTGTAGGTGGATCATCAGTGTTAGAGCTAAAATTAGCATGTTTAAAGTGATTTTCATGCTTCCAGGGGCCCTAAACACAAGATTTATGGAATGGTTAAAAGTGCATGAAAATGGCCAATTTACTCACTCTGAGTTCTCAAAAAGGGTTTCTTCACCCCGGGAAGTTAATTAAATACCATTTGGAGGCATTTAATGTTCGAGCAAAAACGGCTGATTTTCGACAAAAGAGATAACACCCCCCCATTACGTCATGCTTCAGAAATGTGGAAAATGGTCGGTTTTCAAATGTTTTATTTTTGAACGTCAGTTCACATTTGTAGGTGGATCATCAGTGTTAGAGCTAAAATGAGCATGTTTAAAGTGATTTTCATGCTTCCAGGGGCTCGGGAAGTGAATTAAATACTATTTGGAGGCATTTAATGTTCAATCAAAAACAGCTGATTTTTGACAAAAGAGATAACACCCCCCCATTACGTCATGCTTCAGAAATGTGGAAAATGGTCAGTTTTCAAATGTTTTATTTTTGAACGTCAGTTCACATTTGTAGGTGGATCATCAGTGTTAGAGCTAAAATTAGCATGTTTAAAGTGATTTTCATGCTTCCAGGGGCCCTAAACACAAGATTTATGGAATGGTTAAAAGTGCATGAAAATGGCCAATTTACTCACTCTGAGTTCTCAAAAAGGGTTTCTTCACCCCGGGAAGTTAATTAAATACCATTTGGAGGCATTTAATGTTCGAGCAAAAACGGCTGATTTTCGACAAAAGAGATAACACCCCCCCCATTACGTCATGCTTCAGAAATGTGGAAAATGGTCCGTTTTCAAATGTTTTATTTTTGAACGTCAGTTCACATTTGTAGGTGGATCATCAGTGTTAGAGCTAAAATTAGCATGTTTAAAGTGATTTTCATGCTTCCAGGGGCTCGGGAAGTGAATTAAATACTATTTGGAGGCATTTAATGTTCAAGCAAAAACAGCTGATTTTTGACAAAAGAGATAACACCCCCCCATTACGTCATGCTTCAGAAATGTGGGAAATGGTCCGTTTTCAAAAGTTTTATTTTTGAACGTCAGTTCACATTTGTAGGTGGATCATCAGTGTTAGAGCTAAAATTAGCATGTTTAAAGTGATTTTCATGCTTCCAGGGGCCCTAAACACAAGATTTATGGAATGGTTAAAAGTGCATGAAAATGGCCAATTTACTCACTCTGAGTTCTCAAAAAGGGTTTCTTCACCCCGGGAAGTTAAATAAATACCATTTGGAGGCATTTAATGTTCGAACAAAAACGGCTGATTTTCGACAAAAGAGATAACACCCCCCCATTACGTCATGCTTCAGAAATGTGGAAAATGGTCCGTTTTCAAATGTTTTATTTTTGAACATCAGTTCACATTTGTAGGTGGATCATCAGTGTTAGAGCTAAAATTAGCATGTTTAAAGTGATTTTCATGCTTCCAGGGGCTCGGGAAGTGAATTAAATACTATTTGGAGGCATTTAATGTTCAATCAAAAACAGCTGATTTTTGACAAAAGAGATAACACCCCCCCATTACGTCATGCTTCAGAAATGTGGAAAATGGTCCGTTTTCAAATGTTTTATTTTTTAACCTCAGTTCACATTTGTAGGTGGATCATCAGTGTTAGAGCTAAAATTAGCATGTTTAAAGTGATTTTCATGCTTCCAGGGGCCCTAAACACAAGATTTATGGAATGGTTAAAAGTGCATGAAAATGGCCAATTTACTCACTCTGAGTTCTCAAAAAGGGTTTCTTCACCCCGGGAAGTTAATTAAATACCATTTGGAGGCATTTAATGTTCGAGCAAAAACGGCTGATTTTCGACAAAAGAGATAACACCCCCCCATTACGTCATGCTTCAGAAATGTGGAAAATGGTCGGTTTTCAAATGTTTTATTTTTGAACGTCAGTTCACATTTGTAGGTGGATCATCAGTGTTAGAGCTAAAATGAGCATGTTTAAAGTGATTGTCATGCTTCCAGGGGCTCGGGAAGTGAATTAAATACTATTTGGAGGCATTTAATGTTCAATCAAAAACAGCTGATTTTTGACAAAAGAGATAACACCCCCCCATTACGTCATGCTTCAGAAATGTGGAAAATGGTCAGTTTTCAAATGTTTTATTTTTGAACGTCAGTTCACATTTGTAGGTGGATCATCAGTGTTAGAGCTAAAATTAGCATGTTTAAAGTGATTTTCATGCTTCCAGGGGCCCTAAACACAAGATTTATGGAATGGTTAAAAGTGCATGAAAATGGCCAATTTACTCACTCTGAGTTCTCAAAAAGGGTTTCTTCACCCCGGGAAGTTAATTAAATACCATTTGGAGGCATTTAATGTTCGAGCAAAAACTGCTGATTTTCGACAAAAGAGATAACACCCCCCCATTACGCCATGCTTCAGAAATGTGGAAAATGGTCCGTTTTCAAATGTTTTATTTTTGAACGTCAGTTCACATTTGTAGGTAGATCATCAGTGTTAGAGCTAAAATTAGCATGTTTAAAGTGATTTTCATGCTTCCAGGGGCCCTAAACACAAGATTTATGGAATGGTTAAAAGTGCATGAAAATGGCCAATTTACTCACTCTGAGTTCTCAAAAAGGGTTTCTTCACCCCGGGAAGTTAATTAAATACCATTTGGAGGCATTTAATGTTCAAGCAAAAACTGCTGATTTTCGACAAAAGAGATAACACCCCCCCATTACGTCATGCTTCAGAAATGTGGAAAATGGTCCGTTTTCAAATGTTTTATTTTTGAACGTCAGTTCACATTTGTAGGTGGATCATCAGTGTTAGAGCTAAAATTAGCATGTTTAAAGTGATTTTCATGCTTCCAGGGGCTCGGGAAGTGAATTAAATACTATTTGGAGGCATTTAATGTTCAGTTAAAAACAGCTGATTTTTGACAAAAGAGATAACACCCTCCCATTACGTCATGCTTCAGAAATGTGGAAAATGGTCCGTTTTCAAATGTTTTATTTTTGAACGTCAGTTCACATTTGTAGGTGGATCATCAGTGTTAGAGCTAAAATTAGCATGTTTAAAGTGATTTTCATGCTTCCAGGGGCCCTAAACATAAGATTTATGGAATGGTTAAAAGTGCATGAAAATGGCCAATTTACTCACTCTGAGTTCTCAAAAAGGGTTTCTTCACCCCGGGAAGTTAATTAAATACCATTTGGAGGCATTTAATGTTCGAACAAAAACGGCTGATTTTCGACAAAAGAGATAACACCCCCCCATTACGTCATGCTTCAGAAATGTGGAAAATGGTCCGTTTTCAAATGTTTTATTTTTGAACATCAGTTCACATTTGTAGGTGGATCATCAGTGTTAGAGCTAAAATTAGCATGTTTAAAGTGATTTTCATGCTTCCAGGGGCTCGGGAAGTGAATTAAATACTATTTGGAGGCATTTAATGTTCAATCAAAAACAGCTGATTTTTGACAAAAGAGATAACACCCCCCCATTACGTCATGCTTCAGAAATGTGGAAAATGGTCCGTTTTCAAATGTTTTATTTTTTAACCTCAGTTCACATTTGTAGGTGGATCATCAGTGTTAGAGCTAAAATTAGCATGTTTAAAGTGATTTTCATGCTTCCAGGGGCCCTAAACACAAGATTTATGGAATGGTTAAAAGTGCATGAAAATGGCCAATTTACTCACTCTGAGTTCTCAAAAAGGGTTTCTTCACCCCGGGAAGTTAATTAAATACCATTTGGAGGCATTTAATGTTCGAGCAAAAACGGCTGATTTTCGACAAAAGAGATAACACCCCCCCATTACGTCATGCTTCAGAAATGTGGAAAATGGTCGGTTTTCAAATGTTTTATTTTTGAACGTCAGTTCACATTTGTAGGTGGATCATCAGTGTTAGAGCTAAAATGAGCATGTTTAAAGTGATTTTCATGCTTCCAGGGGCTCGGGAAGTGAATTAAATACTATTTGGAGGCATTTAATGTTCAATAAAAAACAGCTGATTTTTGACAAAAGAGATAACACCCCCCCATTACGTCATGCTTCAGAAATGTGGAAAATGGTCTGTTTTCAAATGTTTTATTTTTGAACGTCAGTTCACATTTGTAGGTGGATCATCAGTGTTAGAGCTAAAATTAGCATGTTTAAAGTGATATTCATGCTTCCGGGGGCCCTAAACACAAGATTTATGGAATGGTTAAAAGTGCATGGAAATGGCCAATTTACTCACTCTGAGTTCTCAAAAAGTGTTTCTTCACCCCGGGAAGTTAATTAAATACCATTTGGAGGCATTTAATGTTCAAGCAGAAACGGCTGATTTTCGACAAAAGAGACAACACCCCCCCCATTAAGTCATGCTTCAGAAATGTGGAAAATGGTCCGTTTTCAAATGTTTTATTTTTGAACGTCAGTTCACATTTGTAGGTGGATCATCAGTGTTAGAGCTAAAATTAGCATGTTTAAAGTGATTTTCATGCTTCCAGGGGCTCGGGAAGTGAATTAAATACTATTTGGAGGCATTTAATGTTCAAGCAAAAACAGCTGATTTTTGACAAAAGAGATAACACCCCCCCATTACGTC
Source organism: Lissotriton vulgaris (assembly GCF_964263255.1). Classification (NCBI taxonomy): domain Eukaryota; kingdom Metazoa; phylum Chordata; class Amphibia; order Caudata; family Salamandridae; genus Lissotriton; species Lissotriton vulgaris. Next base: position 394,511 of record NW_028253623.1, on the reverse strand, counting down.
ATGCTTCAGAAATGTGGGAAATGGTCCGTTTTCAAATGTTTTATTTTTGAACGTCAGTTCACATTTGTAGGTGGATCATCAGTGTTAGAGCTAAAATTAGCATGTTTAAAGTGATTTTCATGCTTCCAGGGGCCCTAAACACAAGATTTATGGAATGGTTAAAAGTGCATGAAAATGGCCAATTTACTCACTCTGAGTTCTCAAAAAGGGTTTCTTCACCCCGGGAAGTTAATTAAATACCATTTGGAGGCATTTAATGTTCGAGCAGAAACAGCTGATTTTCGACAAAAGAGATAACACCCCCCCCATTAAGTCATGCTTCAGAAATGTGGAAAATGGTCCGTTTTCAAATGTTTTATTTTGGAACGTCAGTTCACATTTGTAGGTGGATCATCAGTGTTAGAGCTAAAATTAGCATGTTTATAGTGATGTTCATGCTTCCAGGGGCTCGGGAAGTGAATTAAATACTATTTGGAGGCATTTAATGTTCAATCAAAAACAGCTGATTTTTGACAAAAGAGATAACACCCCCCCATTACGTCATGCTTTAGAAATGTGGAAAATGGTCCGTTTTAAAATGTTTTATTTTTGAATGTCAGTTCACATTTGTAGGTGGATCATCAGTGTTGGAGCTAAAATTAGCATGTTTAAAGTGATTTTCATGCTTCCAGGGGCCCTAAACACAAGATTTATGGAATGGATAAAAGTGCATGAAAATGGCCAATTTACTCACTCTGAGTTCTCAAAAAGGGTTTCTTCACCCCGGGAAGGTAATTAAATACCATTTGGAGGCATTTAATGTTCGAGCAAAAACTGCTGATTTTCGACAAAAGAGATAACACCCCCCCATTACGTCATGCTTCAGAAATGTGGAAAATGGTCCGTTTTCAAATGTTTTATTTTTGAACATCAGTTCACATTTGTAGGTGGATCATCAGTGTTAGAGCTAAAATTAGCATGTTTAAAGTGATTTTCATGCTTCCAGGGGCTCGGGAAGTGAATTAAATACTATTTGGAGGCATTTAATGTTCAATCAAAAACAGCTGATTTTTGACAAAAGAGATAACACCCCCCCATTACGTCATGCTTCAGAAATGTGGAAAATGATCCGTTTTCAAATGTTTTATTTTTGAACGTCAGTTCACATTTGTAGGTGGATCATCAGTGTTAGAGCAAAAATTAGCATGTTTAAAGTGATTTTCATGCTTCCAGGGGCCCTAAACACAAGATTTATGGAATGGTTAAAAGTGCATGAAAATGGCCAATTTACTTACTCTGAGTTCTCAAAAAGGGTTTCTTCACCCCGGGAAGTTAATTAAATACCATTTGGAGGCATTTAATGTTCGAGCAAAAACGGCTGATTTTCGACAAAAGAGATAACACCCCCCCATTACGTCATGCTTCAGAAATGTGGAAAATGGTCCGTTTTCAAATGTTTTATTTTTGAACGTCAGTTCACATTTGTAGGTGGATCATCAGTGTTAGAGCTAAAATTAGCATGTTTAAAGTGATTTTCATGCTTCCAGGGGCTCGGGAAGTGAATTAAATACTATTTGGAGGCATTTAATGTTCAAGCAAAAACAGCTGATTTTTGACAAAAGAGATAATACCCCCCCATTACGTCATGCTTCAGAAATGTCGAAAATTGTCCGTTTTCAAATGTTTTATTTTTGAACGTCAGTTCACATTTGTAGGTGGATCATCAGTGTTAGAGCTAAAATTAGCATGTTTAAAGTGATTTTCATGCTTCCAGGGGCCCTAAACACAAGATTTATGGAATGGTTAAAAGTGCATGAAAATGGCCAATTTACTCACTCTGAGTTCTCAAAAAGGGTTTCTTCACCCCGGGAAGTTAATTAAATACCATTTGGAGGCATTTAATGTTCGAGCAAAAACAGCTGATTTTCGACAAAAGAGATAACACCCCCCCATTACGTCATGCTTCAGAAATGTGGAAAATGGTCCGTTTTCAAATGTTTTATTTTTGAACATCAGTTCACATTTGTAGGTGGATCATCAGTGTTAGAGCTAAAATTAGCATGTTTAAAGTGATTTTCATGCTTCCAGGGGCTCGGGAAGTGAATTAAATACTATTTGGAGGCATTTAATGTTCAATCAAAAACAGCTGATTTTTGACAAAAGAGATAACACCCCCCCATTACGTCATGCTTCAGAAATGTGGAAAATGGTCCGTTTTCAAATGTTTTATTTTTTAACGTCAGTTCACATTTGTAGGTGGATCATCAGTGTTAGAGCTAAAATTAGCATGTTTAAAGTGATTTTCATGCTTCCAGGGGCCCTAAACACAAGATTTATGGAATGGTTAAAAGTGCATGAAAATGGCCAATTTACTCACTCTGAGTTCTCAAAAAGGGTTTCTTCACCCCGGGAAGTTAATTAAATACCATTTGGAGGCATTTAATGTTCGAGCAAAAACGGCTGATTTTCGACAAAAGAGATAACACCCCCCCCATTACGTCATGCTTCAGAAATGTGGAAAATGGTCCGTTTTCAAATGTTTTATTTTTGAACGTCAGTTCACATTTGTAGGTGGATCATCAGTGTTAGAGCTAAAATTAGCATGTTTAAAGTGATTTTCATGCTTCCAGGGGCTCGGGAAGTGAATTAAATACTATTTGGAGGCATTTAATGTTCAATCAAAAACAGCTGATTTTTAAAAAAAGAGATAACACCCCCCCATTACGTCATGCTTCAGAAATGTGGAAAATGGTCCGTTTTCAAATGTTTTATTTTTGAACGTCAGTTCACATTTGTAGGTGGATCATCAGTGTTAGAGCTAAAATTAGCATGTTTAAAGTGATTTTCATGCTTCCAGGGGCCCTAAACACAAGATTTATGGAATGGTTAAAAGTGCATGAAAATGGCCAATTTACTCACTCTGAGTTCTCAAAAAGTGTTTATTCACCCCGGGAAGTTAATTAAATACCATTTGGAGGCATTTAATGTTCGAGCAGAAACTGCTGATTTTCGACAAAAGAGATAACACCCCCCCATTACGTCATGCTTCAGAAATGTGGAAAATGGTCCGTTTTCAAATGTTTTCTTTTTGAACGTCAGTTCACATTTGTAGGTAGATCATCAGTGTTAGAGCTAAAATTAGCATGTTTAAAGTGATTTTCATGCTTCCAGGGGCTCGGGAAGTGAATTAAATACTATTTGGAGGCATTTAATGTTCAATCAAAAACAGCTGATTTTTGACAAAAGAGATAACACCCCCCCATTACGTCATGCTTCAGAAATGTGGAAAATGGTCAGTTTTCAAATGTTTTATTTTTGAACGTCAGTTCACATTTGTAGGTGGATCATCAGTGTTAGAGCTAAAATGAGCATGTTTAAAGTGATTGTCATGCTTCCAGGGGCTCGGGAAGTGAATTAAATACTATTTGGAGGCATTTAATGTTCAATCAAAAACAGCTGATTTTTGACAAAAGAGATAACACCCCCCCATTACGTCATGCTTCAGAAATGTGGAAAATGGTCAGTTTTCAAATGTTTTATTTTTGAACGTCAGTTCACATTTGTAGGTGGATCATCAGTGTTAGAGCTAAAATTAGCATGTTTAAAGTGATTTTCATGCTTCCAGGGGCCCTAAACACAAGATTTATGGAATGGTTAAAAGTGCATGAAAATGGCCAATTTACTCACTCTGAGTTCTCAAAAAGGGTTTCTTCACCCCGGGAAGTTAATTAAATACCATTTGGAGGCATTTAATGTTCGAGCAAAAACTGCTGATTTTCGACAAAAGAGATAACACCCCCCCATTACGTCATGCTTCAGAAATGTGGAAAATGGTCCGTTTTCAAATGTTTTATTTTTGAACGTCAGTTCACATTTGTAGGTAGATCATCAGTGTTAGAGCTAAAATTAGCATGTTTAAAGTGATTTTCATGCTTCCAGGGGCCCTAAACACAAGATTTATGGAATGGTTAAAAGTGCATGAAAATGGCCAATTTACTCACTCTGAGTTCTCAAAAAGGGTTTCTTCACCCCGGGAAGTTAATTAAATACCATTTGGAGGCATTTAATGTTCAAGCAAAAACTGCTGATTTTCGACAAAAGAGATAACACCCCCCCATTACGTCATGCTTCAGAAATGTGGAAAATGGTCCGTTTTCAAATGTTTTATTTTTGAACGTCAGTTCACATTTGTAGGTGGATCATCAGTGTTAGAGCTAAAATTAGCATGTTTAAAGTGATTTTCATGCTTCCAGGGGCTCGGGAAGTGAATTAAATACTATTTGGAGGCATTTAATGTTCAGTTAAAAACAGCTGATTTTTGACAAAAGAGATAACACCCTCCCATTACGTCATGCTTCAGAAATGTGGAAAATGGTCCGTTTTCAAATGTTTTATTTTTGAACGTCAGTTCACATTTGTAGGTGGATCATCAGTGTTAGAGCTAAAATTAGCATGTTTAAAGTGATTTTCATGCTTCCAGGGGCCCTAAACATAAGATTTATGGAATGGTTAAAAGTGCATGAAAATGGCCAATTTACTCACTCTGAGTTCTCAAAAAGGGTTTCTTCACCCCGGGAAGTTAATTAAATACCATTTGGAGGCATTTAATGTTCGAACAAAAACGGCTGATTTTCGACAAAAGAGATAACACCCCCCCATTACGTCATGCTTCAGAAATGTGGAAAATGGTCCGTTTTCAAATGTTTTATTTTTGAACATCAGTTCACATTTGTAGGTGGATCATCAGTGTTAGAGCTAAAATTAGCATGTTTAAAGTGATTTTCATGCTTCCAGGGGCTCGGGAAGTGAATTAAATACTATTTGGAGGCATTTAATGTTCAATCAAAAACAGCTGATTTTTGACAAAAGAGATAACACCCCCCCATTACGTCATGCTTTAGAAATGTGGAAAATGGTCCGTTTTAAAATGTTTTATTTTTGAATGTCAGTTCACATTTGTAGGTGGATCATCAGTGTTGGAGCTAAAATTAGCATGTTTAAAGTGATTTTCATGCTTCCAGGGGCCCTAAACACAAGATTTATGGAATGGATAAAAGTGCATGAAAATGGCCAATTTACTCACTCTGAGTTCTCAAAAAGGGTTTCTTCACCCCGGGAAGGTAATTAAATACCATTTGGAGGCATTTAATGTTCGAGCAAAAACTGCTGATTTTCGACAAAAGAGATAACACCCCCCCATTACGTCATGCTTCAGAAATGTGGAAAATGGTCCGTTTTCAAATGTTTTATTTTTGAACATCAGTTCACATTTGTAGGTGGATCATCAGTGTTAGAGCTAAAATTAGCATGTTTAAAGTGATTTTCATGCTTCCAGGGGCTCGGGAAGTGAATTAAATACTATTTGGAGGCATTTAATGTTCAATCAAAAACAGCTGCGTCATGCTTCAGAAATGTGGAAAATGGTCCGTTTTCAAATGTTTTATTTTTGAACGTCAGTTCACATTTGTAGGTGGATCATCAGTGTTAGAGCTAAAATTAGCATGTTTAAAGTGATTTTCATGCTTCCAGGGGCCCTAAACACAAGATTTATGGAATGGTTAAAAGTGCATGAAAATGGCCAATTTACTCACTCTGAGTTCTCAAAAAGGGTTTCTTCACCCCGGGAAGTTAATTAAATACCATTTGGAGGCATTTAATGTTCGAGCAAAAACGGCTGATTTTCGACAAAAGAGATAACACCCCCCCATTACGTCATGCTTCAGAAATGTGGAAAATGGTCGGTTTTCAAATGTTTTATTTTTGAACGTCAGTTCACATTTGTAGGTGGATCATCAGTGTTAGAGCTAAAATGAGCATGTTTAAAGTGATTTTCATGCTTCCAGGGGCTCGGGAAGTGAATTAAATACTATTTGGAGGCATTTAATGTTCAATCAAAAACAGCTGATTTTTGACAAAAGAGATAACACCCCCCCATTACGTCATGCTTCAGAAATGTGGAAAATGGTCAGTTTTCAAATGTTTTATTTTTGAACGTCAGTTCACATTTGTAGGTGGATCATCAGTGTTAGAGCTAAAATTAGCATGTTTAAAGTGATTTTCATGCTTCCAGGGGCTCGGGAAGTGAATTAAATACTATTTGGAGGCATTTAATGTTCAAGCAAAAACAGCTGATTTTTGACAAAAGAGATAACACCCCCCCATTACGTCATGCTTCAGAAATGTGGGAAATGGTCCGTTTTCAAAAGTTTTATTTTTGAACGTCAGTTCACATTTGTAGGTGGATCATCAGTGTTAGAGCTAAAATTAGCATGTTTAAAGTGATTTTCATGCTTCCAGGGGCCCTAAACACAAGATTTATGGAATGGTTAAAAGTGCATGAAAATGGCCAATTTACTCACTCTGAGTTCTCAAAAAGGGTTTCTTCACCCCGGGAAGTTAAATAAATACCATTTGGAGGCATTTAATGTTCGAACAAAAACGGCTGATTTTCGACAAAAGAGATAACACCCCCCCATTACGTCATGCTTCAGAAATGTGGAAAATGGTCCGTTTTCAAATGTTTTATTTTTGAACATCAGTTCACATTTGTAGGTGGATCATCAGTGTTAGAGCTAAAATTAGCATGTTTAAAGTGATTTTCATGCTTCCAGGGGCTCGGGAAGTGAATTAAATACTATTTGGAGGCATTTAATGTTCAATCAAAAACAGCTGATTTTTGACAAAAGAGATAACACCCCCCCATTACGTCATGCTTCAGAAATGTGGAAAATGGTCCGTTTTCAAATGTTTTATTTTTTAACCTCAGTTCACATTTGTAGGTGGATCATCAGTGTTAGAGCTAAAATTAGCATGTTTAAAGTGATTTTCATGCTTCCAGGGGCCCTAAACACAAGATTTATGGAATGGTTAAAAGTGCATGAAAATGGCCAATTTACTCACTCTGAGTTCTCAAAAAGGGTTTCTTCACCCCGGGAAGTTAATTAAATACCATTTGGAGGCATTTAATGTTCGAGCAAAAACGGCTGATTTTCGACAAAAGAGATAACACCCCCCCATTACGTCATGCTTCAGAAATGTGGAAAATGGTCGGTTTTCAAATGTTTTATTTTTGAACGTCAGTTCACATTTGTAGGTGGATCATCAGTGTTAGAGCTAAAATGAGCATGTTTAAAGTGATTGTCATGCTTCCAGGGGCTCGGGAAGTGAATTAAATACTATTTGGAGGCATTTAATGTTCAATCAAAAACAGCTGATTTTTGACAAAAGAGATAACACCCCCCCATTACGTCATGCTTCAGAAATGTGGAAAATGGTCAGTTTTCAAATGTTTTATTTTTGAACGTCAGTTCACATTTGTAGGTGGATCATCAGTGTTAGAGCTAAAATTAGCATGTTTAAAGTGATTTTCATGCTTCCAGGGGCCCTAAACACAAGATTTATGGAATGGTTAAAAGTGCATGAAAATGGCCAATTTACTCACTCTGAGTTCTCAAAAAGGGTTTCTTCACCCCGGGAAGTTAATTAAATACCATTTGGAGGCATTTAATGTTCGAGCAAAAACTGCTGATTTTCGACAAAAGAGATAACACCCCCCCATTACGTCATGCTTCAGAAATGTGGAAAATGGTCCGTTTTCAAATGTTTTATTTTTGAACGTCAGTTCACATTTGTAGGTAGATCATCAGTGTTAGAGCTAAAATTAGCATGTTTAAAGTGATTTTCATGCTTCCAGGGGCCCTAAACACAAGATTTATGGAATGGTTAAAAGTGCATGAAAATGGCCAATTTACTCACTCTGAGTTCTCAAAAAGGGTTTCTTCACCCCGGGAAGTTAATTAAATACCATTTGGAGGCATTTAATGTTCAAGCAAAAACTGCTGATTTTCGACAAAAGAGATAACACCCCCCCATTACGTCATGCTTCAGAAATGTGGAAAATGGTCCGTTTTCAAATGTTTTATTTTTGAACGTCAGTTCACATTTGTAGGTGGATCATCAGTGTTAGAGCTAAAATTAGCATGTTTAAAGTGATTTTCATGCTTCCAGGGGCTCGGGAAGTGAATTAAATACTATTTGGAGGCATTTAATGTTCAGTTAAAAACAGCTGATTTTTGACAAAAGAGATAACACCCTCCCATTACGTCATGCTTCAGAAATGTGGAAAATGGTCCGTTTTCAAATGTTTTATTTTTGAACGTCAGTTCACATTTGTAGGTGGATCATCAGTGTTAGAGCTAAAATTAGCATGTTTAAAGTGATTTTCATGCTTCCAGGGGCCCTAAACATAAGATTTATGGAATGGTTAAAAGTGCATGAAAATGGCCAATTTACTCACTCTGAGTTCTCAAAAAGGGTTTCTTCACCCCGGGAAGTTAATTAAATACCATTTGGAGGCATTTAATGTTCGAACAAAAACGGCTGATTTTCGACAAAAGAGATAACACCCCCCCATTACGTCATGCTTCAGAAATGTGGAAAATGGTCCGTTTTCAAATGTTTTATTTTTGAACATCAGTTCACATTTGTAGGTGGATCATCAGTGTTAGAGCTAAAATTAGCATGTTTAAAGTGATTTTCATGCTTCCAGGGGCTCGGGAAGTGAATTAAATACTATTTGGAGGCATTTAATGTTCAATCAAAAACAGCTGATTTTTGACAAAAGAGATAACACCCCCCCATTACGTCATGCTTCAGAAATGTGGAAAATGGTCCGTTTTCAAATGTTTTATTTTTTAACCTCAGTTCACATTTGTAGGTGGATCATCAGTGTTAGAGCTAAAATTAGCATGTTTAAAGTGATTTTCATGCTTCCAGGGGCCCTAAACACAAGATTTATGGAATGGTTAAAAGTGCATGAAAATGGCCAATTTACTCACTCTGAGTTCTCAAAAAGGGTTTCTTCACCCCAGGAAGTTAATTAAATACCATTTGGAGGCATTTAATGTTCGAGCAAAAACGGCTCATTTTCGACAAAAGAGATAACACCCCCCCATTACGTCATGCTTCAGAAATGTGGAAAATGGTCGGTTTTCAAATGTTTTATTTTTGAACGTCAGTTCACATTTGTAGGTGGATCATCAGTGTTAGAGCTAAAATGAGCATGTTTAAAGTGATTGTCATGCTTCCAGGGGCTCGGGAAGTGAATTAAATACTATTTGGAGGCATTTAATGTTCAATCAAAAACAGCTGATTTTTGACAAAAGAGATAACACCCCCCCATTACGTCATGCTTCAGAAATGTGGAAAATGGTCAGTTTTCAAATGTTTTATTTTTGAACGTCAGTTCACATTTGTAGGTGGATCATCAGTGTTAGAGCTAAAATTAGCATGTTTAAAGTGATTTTCATGCTTCCAGGGGCCCTAAACACAAGATTTATGGAATGGTTAAAAGTGCATGAAAATGGCCAATTTACTCACTCTGAGTTCTCAAAAAGGGTTTCTTCACCCCGGGAAGTTAATTAAATACCATTTGGAGGCATTTAATGTTCGAGCAAAAACGGCTGATTTTCGACAAAAGAGATAACACCCCCCCATTACGTCATGCTTCAGAAATGTGGAAAATGGTCCGTTTTCAAATTTTTTATTTTTGAACGTCAGTTCACATTTGTAGGTGGATCATCAGTGTTAGAGCTAAAATTAGCATGTTTAAAGTGATTTTCATGCTTCCAGGGGCTCGGGAAGTGAATTAAATACTATTTGGAGGCATTTAATGTTCAATCAAAAACAGCTGCGTCATGCTTCAGAAATGTGGAAAATGGTCCGTTTTCAAATGTTTTATTTTTGAACGTCAGTTCACATTTGTAGGTGGATCATCAGTGTTAGAGCTAAAATTAGCATGTTTAAAGTGATTTTCATGCTTCCAGGGGCCCTAAACACAAGATTTATGGAATGGTTAAAAGTGCATGAATATGGCCAATTTACTCACTCTGAGTTCTCAAAAAGGGTTTCTTCACCCCGGGAAGTTAATTAAATACCATTTGGAGGCATTTAATGTTCGAGCAAAAACGGCTGATTTTCGACAAAAGAGATAACACCCCCCCATTACGTCATGCTTCAGAAATGTGGAAAATGGTCGGTTTTCAAATGTTTTATTTTTGAACGTCAGTTCACATTTGTAGGTGGATCATCAGTGTTAGAGCTAAAATGAGCATGTTTAAAGTGATTTTCATGCTTCCAGGGGCTCGGGAAGTGAATTAAATACTATTTGGAGGCATTTAATGTTCAATCAAAAACAGCTGATTTTTGACAAAAGAGATAACACCCCCCCATTACGTCATGCTTCAGAAATGTGGAAAATGGTCAGTTTTCAAATGTTTTATTTTTGAACGTCAGTTCACATTTGTAGGTGGATCATCAGTGTTAGAGCTAAAATTAGCATGTTTAAAGTGATTTTCATGCTTCCAGGGGCCCTAAACACAAGATTTATGGAATGGTTAAAAGTGCATGAAAATGGCCAATTTACTCACTCTGAGTTCTCAAAAAGGGTTTCTTCACCCCGGGAAGTTAATTAAATACCATTTGGAGGCATTTAATGTTCGAGCAAAAACGGCTGATTTTCGACAAAAGAGATAACACCCCCCCCATTACGTCATGCTTCAGAAATGTGGAAAATGGTCCGTTTTCAAATGTTTTATTTTTGAACGTCAGTTCACATTTGTAGGTGGATCATCAGTGTTAGAGCTAAAATTAGCATGTTTAAAGTGATTTTCATGCTTCCAGGGGCTCGGGAAGTGAATTAAATACTATTTGGAGGCATTTAATGTTCAAGCAAAAACAGCTGATTTTTGACAAAAGAGATAACACCCCCCCATTACGTCATGCTTCAGAAATGTGGGAAATGGTCCGTTTTCAAAAGTTTTATTTTTGAACGTCAGTTCACATTTGTAGGTGGATCATCAGTGTTAGAGCTAAAATTAGCATGTTTAAAGTGATTTTCATGCTTCCAGGGGCCCTAAACACAAGATTTATGGAATGGTTAAAAGTGCATGAAAATGGCCAATTTACTCACTCTGAGTTCTCAAAAAGGGTTTCTTCACCCCGGGAAGTTAAATAAATACCATTTGGAGGCATTTAATGTTCGAACAAAAACGGCTGATTTTCGACAAAAGAGATAACACCCCCCCATTACGTCATGCTTCAGAAATGTGGAAAATGGTCCGTTTTCAAATGTTTTATTTTTGAACATCAGTTCACATTTGTAGGTGGATCATCAGTGTTAGAGCTAAAATTAGCATGTTTAAAGTGATTTTCATGCTTCCAGGGGCTCGGGAAGTGAATTAAATACTATTTGGAGGCATTTAATGTTCAATCAAAAACAGCTGATTTTTGACAAAAGAGATAACACCCCCCCATTACGTCATGCTTCAGAAATGTGGAAAATGGTCCGTTTTCAAATGTTTTATTTTTTAACCTCAGTTCACATTTGTAGGTGGATCATCAGTGTTAGAGCTAAAATTAGCATGTTTAAAGTGATTTTCATGCTTCCAGGGGCCCTAAACACAAGATTTATGGAATGGTTAAAAGTGCATGAAAATGGCCAATTTACTCACTCTGAGTTCTCAAAAAGGGTTTCTTCACCCCGGGAAGTTAATTAAATACCATTTGGAGGCATTTAATGTTCGAGCAAAAACGGCTGATTTTCGACAAAAGAGATAACACCCCCCCATTACGTCATGCTTCAGAAATGTGGAAAATGGTCGGTTTTCAAATGTTTTATTTTTGAACGTCAGTTCACATTTGTAGGTGGATCATCAGTGTTAGAGCTAAAATGAGCATGTTTAAAGTGATTGTCATGCTTCCAGGGGCTCGGGAAGTGAATTAAATACTATTTGGAGGCATTTAATGTTCAATCAAAAACAGCTGATTTTTGACAAAAGAGATAACACCCCCCCATTACGTCATGCTTCAGAAATGTGGAAAATGGTCAGTTTTCAAATGTTTTATTTTTGAACGTCAGTTCACATTTGTAGGTGGATCATCAGTGTTAGAGCTAAAATTAGCATGTTTAAAGTGATTTTCATGCTTCCAGGGGCCCTAAACACAAGATTTATGGAATGGTTAAAAGTGCATGAAAATGGCCAATTTACTCACTCTGAGTTCTCAAAAAGGGTTTCTTCACCCCGGGAAGTTAATTAAATACCATTTGGAGGCATTTAATGTTCGAGCAAAAACTGCTGATTTTCGACAAAAGAGATAACACCCCCCCATTACGCCATGCTTCAGAAATGTGGAAAATGGTCCGTTTTCAAATGTTTTATTTTTGAACGTCAGTTCACATTTGTAGGTAGATCATCAGTGTTAGAGCTAAAATTAGCATGTTTAAAGTGATTTTCATGCTTCCAGGGGCCCTAAACACAAGATTTATGGAATGGTTAAAAGTGCATGAAAATGGCCAATTTACTCACTCTGAGTTCTCAAAAAGGGTTTCTTCACCCCGGGAAGTTAATTAAATACCATTTGGAGGCATTTAATGTTCAAGCAAAAACTGCTGATTTTCGACAAAAGAGATAACACCCCCCCATTACGTCATGCTTCAGAAATGTGGAAAATGGTCCGTTTTCAAATGTTTTATTTTTGAACGTCAGTTCACATTTGTAGGTGGATCATCAGTGTTAGAGCTAAAATTAGCATGTTTAAAGTGATTTTCATGCTTCCAGGGGCTCGGGAAGTGAATTAAATACTATTTGGAGGCATTTAATGTTCAGTTAAAAACAGCTGATTTTTGACAAAAGAGATAACACCCTCCCATTACGTCATGCTTCAGAAATGTGGAAAATGGTCCGTTTTCAAATGTTTTATTTTTGAACGTCAGTTCACATTTGTAGGTGGATCATCAGTGTTAGAGCTAAAATTAGCATGTTTAAAGTGATTTTCATGCTTCCAGGGGCCCTAAACATAAGATTTATGGAATGGTTAAAAGTGCATGAAAATGGCCAATTTACTCACTCTGAGTTCTCAAAAAGGGTTTCTTCACCCCGGGAAGTTAATTAAATACCATTTGGAGGCATTTAATGTTCGAACAAAAACGGCTGATTTTCGACAAAAGAGATAACACCCCCCCATTACGTCATGCTTCAGAAATGTGGAAAATGGTCCGTTTTCAAATGTTTTATTTTTGAACGTCAGTTCACATTTGTAGGTGGATCATCAGTGTTAGAGCTAAAATTAGCATGTTTAAAGTGATTTTCATGCTTCCAGGGGCTCGGGAAGTGAATTAAATACTATTTGGAGGCATTTAATGTTCAAGCAAAAACAGCTGATTTTTGACAAAAGAGATAACACCCCCCCATTACGTCATGCTTCAGAAATGTGGAAAATGGTCCGTTTTCAAATGTTTTATTTTTGAACGGCAGTTCACATTTGTAGGTGGATCATCAGTGTTAGAGCTAAAATTAGCATGTTTAAAGTGATTTTCATGCTTCCAGGGGCCCTAAACACAAGATTTATGGAATGGTTAAAAGTGCATGAATATGGCCAATTTACTCACTCTGAGTTCTCAAAAAGGGTTTCTTCACCCCGGGAAGTTAATTAAATACCATTTGGAGGCATTTAATGTTCGAGCAAAAACGGCTGATTTTCGACAAAAGAGATAACACCCCCCCATTACGTCATGCTTCAGAAATGTGGAAAATGGTCGGTTTTCAAATGTTTTATTTTTGAACGTCAGTTCACATTTGTAGGTGGATCATCAGTGTTAGAGCTAAAATGAGCATGTTTAAAGTGATTTTCATGCTTCCAGGGGCTCGGGAAGTGAATTAAATACTATTTGGAGGCATTTAATGTTCAATCAAAAACAGCTGATTTTTGACAAAAGAGATAACACCCCCCCATTACGTCATGCTTCAGAAATGTGGAAAATGGTCAGTTTTCAAATGTTTTATTTTTGAACGTCAGTTCACATTTGTAGGTGGATCATCAGTGTTAGAGCTAAAATTAGCATGTTTAAAGTGATTTTCATGCTTCCAGGGGCCCTAAACACAAGATTTATGGAATGGTTAAAAGTGCATGAAAATGGCCAATTTACTCACTCTGAGTTCTCAAAAAGGGTTTCTTCACCCCGGGAAGTTAATTAAATACCATTTGGAGGCATTTAATGTTCGAGCAAAAACGGCTGATTTTCGACAAAAGAGATAACACCCCCCCCATTACGTCATGCTTCAGAAATGTGGAAAATGGTCCGTTTTCAAATGTTTTATTTTTGAACGTCAGTTCACATTTGTAGGTGGATCATCAGTGTTAGAGCTAAAATTAGCATGTTTAAAGTGATTTTCATGCTTCCAGGGGCTCGGGAAGTGAATTAAATACTATTTGGAGGCATTTAATGTTCAAGCAAAAACAGCTGATTTTTGACAAAAGAGATAACACCCCCCCATTACGTCATGCTTCAGAAATGTGGGAAATGGTCCGTTTTCAAAAGTTTTATTTTTGAACGTCAGTTCACATTTGTAGGTGGATCATCAGTGTTAGAGCTAAAATTAGCATGTTTAAAGTGATTTTCATGCTTCCAGGGGCCCTAAACACAAGATTTATGGAATGGTTAAAAGTGCATGAAAATGGCCAATTTACTCACTCTGAGTTCTCAAAAAGGGTTTCTTCACCCCGGGAAGTTAAATAAATACCATTTGGAGGCATTTAATGTTCGAACAAAAACGGCTGATTTTCGACAAAAGAGATAACACCCCCCCATTACGTCATGCTTCAGAAATGTGGAAAATGGTCCGTTTTCAAATGTTTTATTTTTGAACATCAGTTCACATTTGTAGGTGGATCATCAGTGTTAGAGCTAAAATTAGCATGTTTAAAGTGATTTTCATGCTTCCAGGGGCTCGGGAAGTGAATTAAATACTATTTGGAGGCATTTAATGTTCAATCAAAAACAGCTGATTTTTGACAAAAGAGATAACACCCCCCCATTACGTCATGCTTCAGAAATGTGGAAAATGGTCCGTTTTCAAATGTTTTATTTTTTAACCTCAGTTCACATTTGTAGGTGGATCATCAGTGTTAGAGCTAAAATTAGCATGTTTAAAGTGATTTTCATGCTTCCAGGGGCCCTAAACACAAGATTTATGGAATGGTTAAAAGTGCATGAAAATGGCCAATTTACTCACTCTGAGTTCTCAAAAAGGGTTTCTTCACCCCGGGAAGTTAATTAAATACCATTTGGAGGCATTTAATGTTCGAGCAAAAACGGCTGATTTTCGACAAAAGAGATAACACCCCCCCATTACGTCATGCTTCAGAAATGTGGAAAATGGTCGGTTTTCAAATGTTTTATTTTTGAACGTCAGTTCACATTTGTAGGTGGATCATCAGTGTTAGAGCTAAAATGAGCATGTTTAAAGTGATTGTCATGCTTCCAGGGGCTCGGGAAGTGAATTAAATACTATTTGGAGGCATTTAATGTTCAATCAAAAACAGCTGATTTTTGACAAAAGAGATAACACCCCCCCATTACGTCATGCTTCAGAAATGTGGAAAATGGTCAGTTTTCAAATGTTTTATTTTTGAACGTCAGTTCACATTTGTAGGTGGATCATCAGTGTTAGAGCTAAAATTAGCATGTTTAAAGTGATTTTCATGCTTCCAGGGGCCCTAAACACAAGATTTATGGAATGGTTAAAAGTGCATGAAAATGGCCAATTTACTCACTCTGAGTTCTCAAAAAGGGTTTCTTCACCCCGGGAAGTTAATTAAATACCATTTGGAGGCATTTAATGTTCGAGCAAAAACTGCTGATTTTCGACAAAAGAGATAACACCCCCCCATTACGCCATGCTTCAGAAATGTGGAAAATGGTCCGTTTTCAAATGTTTTATTTTTGAACGTCAGTTCACATTTGTAGGTAGATCATCAGTGTTAGAGCTAAAATTAGCATGTTTAAAGTGATTTTCATGCTTCCAGGGGCCCTAAACACAAGATTTATGGAATGGTTAAAAGTGCATGAAAATGGCCAATTTACTCACTCTGAGTTCTCAAAAAGGGTTTCTTCACCCCGGGAAGTTAATTAAATACCATTTGGAGGCATTTAATGTTCAAGCAAAAACTGCTGATTTTCGACAAAAGAGATAACACCCCCCCATTACGTCATGCTTCAGAAATGTGGAAAATGGTCCGTTTTCAAATGTTTTATTTTTGAACGTCAGTTCACATTTGTAGGTGGATCATCAGTGTTAGAGCTAAAATTAGCATGTTTAAAGTGATTTTCATGCTTCCAGGGGCTCGGGAAGTGAATTAAATACTATTTGGAGGCATTTAATGTTCAGTTAAAAACAGCTGATTTTTGACAAAAGAGATAACACCCTCCCATTACGTCATGCTTCAGAAATGTGGAAAATGGTCCGTTTTCAAATGTTTTATTTTTGAACGTCAGTTCACATTTGTAGGTGGATCATCAGTGTTAGAGCTAAAATTAGCATGTTTAAAGTGATTTTCATGCTTCCAGGGGCCCTAAACATAAGATTTATGGAATGGTTAAAAGTGCATGAAAATGGCCAATTTACTCACTCTGAGTTCTCAAAAAGGGTTTCTTCACCCCGGGAAGTTAATTAAATACCATTTGGAGGCATTTAATGTTCGAACAAAAACGGCTGATTTTCGACAAAAGAGATAACACCCCCCCATTACGTCATGCTTCAGAAATGTGGAAAATGGTCCGTTTTCAAATGTTTTATTTTTGAACATCAGTTCACATTTGTAGGTGGATCATCAGTGTTAGAGCTAAAATTAGCATGTTTAAAGTGATTTTCATGCTTCCAGGGGCTCGGGAAGTGAATTAAATACTATTTGGAGGCATTTAATGTTCAATCAAAAACAGCTGATTTTTGACAAAAGAGATAACACCCCCCCATTACGTCATGCTTCAGAAATGTGGAAAATGGTCCGTTTTCAAATGTTTTATTTTTTAACCTCAGTTCACATTTGTAGGTGGATCATCAGTGTTAGAGCTAAAATTAGCATGTTTAAAGTGATTTTCATGCTTCCAGGGGCCCTAAACACAAGATTTATGGAATGGTTAAAAGTGCATGAAAATGGCCAATTTACTCACTCTGAGTTCTCAAAAAGGGTTTCTTCACCCCGGGAAGTTAATTAAATACCATTTGGAGGCATTTAATGTTCGAGCAAAAACGGCTGATTTTCGACAAAAGAGATAACACCCCCCCATTACGTCATGCTTCAGAAATGTGGAAAATGGTCGGTTTTCAAATGTTTTATTTTTGAACGTCAGTTCACATTTGTAGGTGGATCATCAGTGTTAGAGCTAAAATGAGCATGTTTAAAGTGATTTTCATGCTTCCAGGGGCTCGGGAAGTGAATTAAATACTATTTGGAGGCATTTAATGTTCAATAAAAAACAGCTGATTTTTGACAAAAGAGATAACACCCCCCCATTACGTCATGCTTCAGAAATGTGGAAAATGGTCTGTTTTCAAATGTTTTATTTTTGAACGTCAGTTCACATTTGTAGGTGGATCATCAGTGTTAGAGCTAAAATTAGCATGTTTAAAGTGATATTCATGCTTCCGGGGGCCCTAAACACAAGATTTATGGAATGGTTAAAAGTGCATGGAAATGGCCAATTTACTCACTCTGAGTTCTCAAAAAGTGTTTCTTCACCCCGGGAAGTTAATTAAATACCATTTGGAGGCATTTAATGTTCAAGCAGAAACGGCTGATTTTCGACAAAAGAGACAACACCCCCCCCATTAAGTCATGCTTCAGAAATGTGGAAAATGGTCCGTTTTCAAATGTTTTATTTTTGAACGTCAGTTCACATTTGTAGGTGGATCATCAGTGTTAGAGCTAAAATTAGCATGTTTAAAGTGATTTTCATGCTTCCAGGGGCTCGGGAAGTGAATTAAATACTATTTGGAGGCATTTAATGTTCAAGCAAAAACAGCTGATTTTTGACAAAAGAGATAACACCCCCCCATTACGTCATGCTTCAGAAATGTGGGAAATGGTCCGTTTTCAAATGTTTTATTTTTGAACGTCAGTTCACATTTGTAGGTGGATCATCAGTGTTAGAGCTAAAATTAGCATGTTTAAAGTGATTTTCATGCTTCCAGGGGCCCTAAACACAAGATTTATGGAATGGTTAAAAGTGCATGAAAATGGCCAATTTACTCACTCTGAGTTCTCAAAAAGGGTTTCTTCACCCCGGGAAGTTAATTAAATACCATTTGGAGGCATTTAATGTTCGAGCAGAAACAGCTGATTTTCGACAAAAGAGATAACACCCCCCCCATTAAGTCATGCTTCAGAAATGTGGAAAATGGTCCGTTTTCAAATGTTTTATTTTGGAACGTCAGTTCACATTTGTAGGTGGATCATCAGTGTTAGAGCTAAAATTAGCATGTTTATAGTGATGTTCATGCTTCCAGGGGCTCGGGAAGTGAATTAAATACTATTTGGAGGCATTTAATGTTCAATCAAAAACAGCTGATTTTTGACAAAAGAGATAACACCCCCCCATTACGTCATGCTTTAGAAATGTGGAAAATGGTCCGTTTTAAAATGTTTTATTTTTGAATGTCAGTTCACATTTGTAGGTGGATCATCAGTGTTGGAGCTAAAATTAGCATGTTTAAAGTGATTTTCATGCTTCCAGGGGCCCTAAACACAAGATTTATGGAATGGATAAAAGTGCATGAAAATGGCCAATTTACTCACTCTGAGTTCTCAAAAAGGGTTTCTTCACCCCGGGAAGGTAATTAAATACCATTTGGAGGCATTTAATGTTCGAGCAAAAACTGCTGATTTTCGACAAAAGAGATAACACCCCCCCATTACGTCATGCTTCAGAAATGTGGAAAATGGTCCGTTTTCAAATGTTTTATTTTTGAACATCAGTTCACATTTGTAGGTGGATCATCAGTGTTAGAGCTAAAATTAGCATGTTTAAAGTGATTTTCATGCTTCCAGGGGCTCGGGAAGTGAATTAAATACTATTTGGAGGCATTTAATGTTCAATCAAAAACAGCTGATTTTTGACAAAAGAGATAACACCCCCCCATTACGTCATGCTTCAGAAATGTGGAAAATGATCCGTTTTCAAATGTTTTATTTTTGAACGTCAGTTCACATTTGTAGGTGGATCATCAGTGTTAGAGCAAAAATTAGCATGTTTAAAGTGATTTTCATGCTTCCAGGGGCCCTAAACACAAGATTTATGGAATGGTTAAAAGTGCATGAAAATGGCCAATTTACTTACTCTGAGTTCTCAAAAAGGGTTTCTTCACCCCGGGAAGTTAATTAAATACCATTTGGAGGCATTTAATGTTCGAGCAAAAACGGCTGATTTTCGACAAAAGAGATAACACCCCCCCATTACGTCATGCTTCAGAAATGTGGAAAATGGTCCGTTTTCAAATGTTTTATTTTTGAACGTCAGTTCACATTTGTAGGTGGATCATCAGTGTTAGAGCTAAAATTAGCATGTTTAAAGTGATTTTCATGCTTCCAGGGGCTCGGGAAGTGAATTAAATACTATTTGGAGGCATTTAATGTTCAAGCAAAAACAGCTGATTTTTGACAAAAGAGATAATACCCCCCCATTACGTCATGCTTCAGAAATGTCGAAAATTGTCCGTTTTCAAATGTTTTATTTTTGAACGTCAGTTCACATTTGTAGGTGGATCATCAGTGTTAGAGCTAAAATTAGCATGTTTAAAGTGATTTTCATGCTTCCAGGGGCCCTAAACACAAGATTTATGGAATGGTTAAAAGTGCATGAAAATGGCCAATTTACTCACTCTGAGTTCTCAAAAAGGGTTTCTTCACCCCGGGAAGTTAATTAAATACCATTTGGAGGCATTTAATGTTCGAGCAAAAACAGCTGATTTTCGACAAAAGAGATAACACCCCCCCATTACGTCATGCTTCAGAAATGTGGAAAATGGTCCGTTTTCAAATGTTTTATTTTTGAACATCAGTTCACATTTGTAGGTGGATCATCAGTGTTAGAGCTAAAATTAGCATGTTTAAAGTGATTTTCATGCTTCCAGGGGCTCGGGAAGTGAATTAAATACTATTTGGAGGCATTTAATGTTCAATCAAAAACAGCTGATTTTTGACAAAAGAGATAACACCCCCCCATTACGTCATGCTTCAGAAATGTGGAAAATGGTCCGTTTTCAAATGTTTTATTTTTTAACGTCAGTTCACATTTGTAGGTGGATCATCAGTGTTAGAGCTAAAATTAGCATGTTTAAAGTGATTTTCATGCTTCCAGGGGCCCTAAACACAAGATTTATGGAATGGTTAAAAGTGCATGAAAATGGCCAATTTACTCACTCTGAGTTCTCAAAAAGGGTTTCTTCACCCCGGGAAGTTAATTAAATACCATTTGGAGGCATTTAATGTTCGAGCAAAAACGGCTGATTTTCGACAAAAGAGATAACACCCCCCCCATTACGTCATGCTTCAGAAATGTGGAAAATGGTCCGTTTTCAAATGTTTTATTTTTGAACGTCAGTTCACATTTGTAGGTGGATCATCAGTGTTAGAGCTAAAATTAGCATGTTTAAAGTGATTTTCATGCTTCCAGGGGCTCGGGAAGTGAATTAAATACTATTTGGAGGCATTTAATGTTCAATCAAAAACAGCTGATTTTTAAAAAAAGAGATAACACCCCCCCATTACGTCATGCTTCAGAAATGTGGAAAATGGTCCGTTTTCAAATGTTTTATTTTTGAACGTCAGTTCACATTTGTAGGTGGATCATCAGTGTTAGAGCTAAAATTAGCATGTTTAAAGTGATTTTCATGCTTCCAGGGGCCCTAAACACAAGATTTATGGAATGGTTAAAAGTGCATGAAAATGGCCAATTTACTCACTCTGAGTTCTCAAAAAGTGTTTATTCACCCCGGGAAGTTAATTAAATACCATTTGGAGGCATTTAATGTTCGAGCAGAAACTGCTGATTTTCGACAAAAGAGATAACACCCCCCCATTACGTCATGCTTCAGAAATGTGGAAAATGGTCCGTTTTCAAATGTTTTCTTTTTGAACGTCAGTTCACATTTGTAGGTAGATCATCAGTGTTAGAGCTAAAATTAGCATGTTTAAAGTGATTTTCATGCTTCCAGGGGCTCGGGAAGTGAATTAAATACTATTTGGAGGCATTTAATGTTCAATCAAAAACAGCTGATTTTTGACAAAAGAGATAACACCCCCCCATTACGTCATGCTTCAGAAATGTGGAAAATGGTCAGTTTTCAAATGTTTTATTTTTGAACGTCAGTTCACATTTGTAGGTGGATCATCAGTGTTAGAGCTAAAATGAGCATGTTTAAAGTGATTGTCATGCTTCCAGGGGCTCGGGAAGTGAATTAAATACTATTTGGAGGCATTTAATGTTCAATCAAAAACAGCTGATTTTTGACAAAAGAGATAACACCCCCCCATTACGTCATGCTTCAGAAATGTGGAAAATGGTCAGTTTTCAAATGTTTTATTTTTGAACGTCAGTTCACATTTGTAGGTGGATCATCAGTGTTAGAGCTAAAATTAGCATGTTTAAAGTGATTTTCATGCTTCCAGGGGCCCTAAACACAAGATTTATGGAATGGTTAAAAGTGCATGAAAATGGCCAATTTACTCACTCTGAGTTCTCAAAAAGGGTTTCTTCACCCCGGGAAGTTAATTAAATACCATTTGGAGGCATTTAATGTTCGAGCAAAAACTGCTGATTTTCGACAAAAGAGATAACACCCCCCCATTACGTCATGCTTCAGAAATGTGGAAAATGGTCCGTTTTCAAATGTTTTATTTTTGAACGTCAGTTCACATTTGTAGGTAGATCATCAGTGTTAGAGCTAAAATTAGCATGTTTAAAGTGATTTTCATGCTTCCAGGGGCCCTAAACACAAGATTTATGGAATGGTTAAAAGTGCATGAAAATGGCCAATTTACTCACTCTGAGTTCTCAAAAAGGGTTTCTTCACCCCGGGAAGTTAATTAAATACCATTTGGAGGCATTTAATGTTCAAGCAAAAACTGCTGATTTTCGACAAAAGAGATAACACCCCCCCATTACGTCATGCTTCAGAAATGTGGAAAATGGTCCGTTTTCAAATGTTTTATTTTTGAACGTCAGTTCACATTTGTAGGTGGATCATCAGTGTTAGAGCTAAAATTAGCATGTTTAAAGTGATTTTCATGCTTCCAGGGGCTCGGGAAGTGAATTAAATACTATTTGGAGGCATTTAATGTTCAGTTAAAAACAGCTGATTTTTGACAAAAGAGATAACACCCTCCCATTACGTCATGCTTCAGAAATGTGGAAAATGGTCCGTTTTCAAATGTTTTATTTTTGAACGTCAGTTCACATTTGTAGGTGGATCATCAGTGTTAGAGCTAAAATTAGCATGTTTAAAGTGATTTTCATGCTTCCAGGGGCCCTAAACATAAGATTTATGGAATGGTTAAAAGTGCATGAAAATGGCCAATTTACTCACTCTGAGTTCTCAAAAAGGGTTTCTTCACCCCGGGAAGTTAATTAAATACCATTTGGAGGCATTTAATGTTCGAACAAAAACGGCTGATTTTCGACAAAAGAGATAACACCCCCCCATTACGTCATGCTTCAGAAATGTGGAAAATGGTCCGTTTTCAAATGTTTTATTTTTGAACATCAGTTCACATTTGTAGGTGGATCATCAGTGTTAGAGCTAAAATTAGCATGTTTAAAGTGATTTTCATGCTTCCAGGGGCTCGGGAAGTGAATTAAATACTATTTGGAGGCATTTAATGTTCAATCAAAAACAGCTGATTTTTGACAAAAGAGATAACACCCCCCCATTACGTCATGCTTCAGAAATGTGGAAAATGGTCCGTTTTCAAATGTTTTATTTTTTAACCTCAGTTCACATTTGTAGGTGGATCATCAGTGTTAGAGCTAAAATTAGCATGTTTAAAGTGATTTTCATGCTTCCAGGGGCCCTAAACACAAGATTTATGGAATGGTTAAAAGTGCATGAAAATGGCCAATTTACTCACTCTGAGTTCTCAAAAAGGGTTTCTTCACCCCAGGAAGTTAATTAAATACCATTTGGAGGCATTTAATGTTCGAGCAAAAACGGCTGATTTTCGACAAAAGAGATAACACCCCCCCATTACGTCATGCTTCAGAAATGTGGAAAATGGTCGGTTTTCAAATGTTTTATTTTTGAACGTCAGTTCACATTTGTAGGTGGATCATCAGTGTTAGAGCTAAAATGAGCATGTTTAAAGTGATTGTCATGCTTCCAGGGGCTCGGGAAGTGAATTAAATACTATTTGGAGGCATTTAATGTTCAATCAAAAACAGCTGATTTTTGACAAAAGAGATAACACCCCCCCATTACATCATGCTTCAGAAATGTGGAAAATGGTCAGTTTTCAAATGTTTTATTTTTGAACGTCAGTTCACATTTGTAGGTGGATCATCAGTGTTAGAGCTAAAATTAGCATGTTTAAAGTGATTTTCATGCTTCCAGGGGCCCTAAACACAAGATTTATGGAATGGTTAAAAGTGCATGAAAATGGCCAATTTACTCACTCTGAGTTCTCAAAAAGGGTTTCTTCACCCCGGGAAGTTAATTAAATACCATTTGGAGGCATTTAATGTTCGAGCAAAAACGGCTGATTTTCGACAAAAGAGATAACACCCCCCCGTTACGTCATGCTTCAGAAATGTGGAAAATGGTCCGTTTTCAAATTTTTTATTTTTGAACGTCAGTTCACATTTGTAGGTGGATCATCAGTGTTAGAGCTAAAATTAGCATGTTTAAAGTGATTTTCATGCTTCCAGGGGCTCGGGAAGTGAATTAAATACTATTTGGAGGCATTTAATGTTCAATCAAAAACAGCTGCGTCATGCTTCAGAAATGTGGAAAATGGTCCGTTTTCAAATGTTTTATTTTTGAACGTCAGTTCACATTTGTAGGTGGATCATCAGTGTTAGAGCTAAAATTAGCATGTTTAAAGTGATTTTCATGCTTCCAGGGGCCCTAAACACAAGATTTATGGAATGGTTAAAAGTGCATGAAAATGGCCAATTTACTCACTCTGAGTTCTCAAAAAGGGTTTCTTCACCCCGGGAAGTTAATTAAATACCATTTGGAGGCATTTAATGTTCGAGCAAAAACGGCTGATTTTCGACAAAAGAGATAACACCCCCCCATTACGTCATGCTTCAGAAATGTGGAAAATGGTCGGTTTTCAAATGTTTTATTTTTGAACGTCAGTTCACATTTGTAGGTGGATCATCAGTGTTAGAGCTAAAATGAGCATGTTTAAAGTGATTTTCATGCTTCCAGGGGCTCGGGAAGTGAATTAAATACTATTTGGAGGCATTTAATGTTCAAGCAAAAACTGCTGATTTTCGACAAAAGAGATAACACCCCCCCATTACGTCATGCTTCAGAAATGTGGAAAATGGTCCGTTTTCAAATGTTTTATTTTTGAACGTCAGTTCACATTTGTAGGTGGATCATCAGTGTTAGAGCTAAAATTAGCATGTTTAAAGTGATTTTCATGCTTCCAGGGGCTCGGGAAGTGAATTAAATACTATTTGGAGGCATTTAATGTTCAGTTAAAAACAGCTGATTTTTGACAAAAGAGATAACACCCTCCCATTACGTCATGCTTCAGAAATGTGGAAAATGGTCCGTTTTCAAATGTTTTATTTTTGAACGTCAGTTCACATTTGTAGGTGGATCATCAGTGTTAGAGCTAAAATTAGCATGTTTAAAGTGATTTTCATGCTTCCAGGGGCCCTAAACATAAGATTTATGGAATGGTTAAAAGTGCATGAAAATGGCCAATTTACTCACTCTGAGTTCTCAAAAAGGGTTTCTTCACCCCGGGAAGTTAATTAAATACCATTTGGAGGCATTTAATGTTCGAACAAAAACGGCTGATTTTCGACAAAAGAGATAACACCCCCCCATTACGTCATGCTTCAGAAATGTGGAAAATGGTCCGTTTTCAAATGTTTTATTTTTGAACATCAGTTCACATTTGTAGGTGGATCATCAGTGTTAGAGCTAAAATTAGCATGTTTAAAGTGATTTTCATGCTTCCAGGGGCTCGGGAAGTGAATTAAATACTATTTGGAGGCATTTAATGTTCAATCAAAAACAGCTGATTTTTGACAAAAGAGATAACACCCCCCCATTACGTCATGCTTCAGAAATGTGGAAAATGGTCCGTTTTCAAATGTTTTATTTTTTAACCTCAGTTCACATTTGTAGGTGGATCATCAGTGTTAGAGCTAAAATTAGCATGTTTAAAGTGATTTTCATGCTTCCAGGGGCCCTAAACACAAGATTTATGGAATGGTTAAAAGTGCATGAAAATGGCCAATTTACTCACTCTGAGTTCTCAAAAAGGGTTTCTTCACCCCAGGAAGTTAATTAAATACCATTTGGAGGCATTTAATGTTCGAGCAAAAACGGCTGATTTTCGACAAAAGAGATAACACCCCCCCATTACGTCATGCTTCAGAAATGTGGAAAATGGTCGGTTTTCAAATGTTTTATTTTTGAACGTCAGTTCACATTTGTAGGTGGATCATCAGTGTTAGAGCTAAAATGAGCATGTTTAAAGTGATTGTCATGCTTCCAGGGGCTCGGGAAGTGAATTAAATACTATTTGGAGGCATTTAATGTTCAATCAAAAACAGCTGATTTTTGACAAAAGAGATAACACCCCCCCATTACGTCATGCTTCAGAAATGTGGAAAATGGTCAGTTTTCAAATGTTTTATTTTTGAACGTCAGTTCACATTTGTAGGTGGATCATCAGTGTTAGAGCTAAAATTAGCATGTTTAAAGTGATTTTCATGCTTCCAGGGGCCCTAAACACAAGATTTATGGAATGGTTAAAAGTGCATGAAAATGGCCAATTTACTCACTCTGAGTTCTCAAAAAGGGTTTCTTCACCCCGGGAAGTTAATTAAATACCATTTGGAGGCATTTAATGTTCGAGCAAAAACGGCTGATTTTCGACAAAAGAGATAACACCCCCCCGTTACGTCATGCTTCAGAAATGTGGAAAATGGTCCGTTTTCAAATTTTTTATTTTTGAACGTCAGTTCACATTTGTAGGTGGATCATCAGTGTTAGAGCTAAAATTAGCATGTTTAAAGTGATTTTCATGCTTCCAGGGGCTCGGGAAGTGAATTAAATACTATTTGGAGGCATTTAATGTTCAATCAAAAACAGCTGCGTCATGCTTCAGAAATGTGGAAAATGGTCCGTTTTCAAATGTTTTATTTTTGAACGTCAGTTCACATTTGTAGGTGGATCATCAGTGTTAGAGCTAAAATTAGCATGTTTAAAGTGATTTTCATGCTTCCAGGGGCCCTAAACACAAGATTTATGGAATGGTTAAAAGTGCATGAAAATGGCCAATTTACTCACTCTGAGTTCTCAAAAAGGGTTTCTTCACCCCGGGAAGTTAATTAAATACCATTTGGAGGCATTTAATGTTCGAGCAAAAACGGCTGATTTTCGACAAAAGAGATAACACCCCCCCATTACGTCATGCTTCAGAAATGTGGAAAATGGTCGGTTTTCAAATGTTTTATTTTTGAACGTCAGTTCACATTTGTAGGTGGATCATCAGTGTTAGAGCTAAAATGAGCATGTTTAAAGTGATTTTCATGCTTCCAGGGGCTCGGGAAGTGAATTAAATACTATTTGGAGGCATTTAATGTTCAATCAAAAACAGCTGATTTTTGACAAAAGAGATAACACCCCCCCATTACGTCATGCTTCAGAAATGTGGAAAATGGTCAGTTTTCAAATGTTTTATTTTTGAACGTCAGTTCACATTTGTAGGTGGATCATCAGTGTTAGAGCTAAAATTAGCATGTTTAAAGTGATTTTCATGCTTCCAGGGGCCCTAAACACAAGATTTATGGAATGGTTAAAAGTGCATGAAAATGGCCAATTTACTCACTCTGAGTTCTCAAAAAGGGTTTCTTCACCCCGGGAAGTTAATTAAATACCATTTGGAGGCATTTAATGTTCGAGCAAAAACGGCTGATTTTCGACAAAAGAGATAACACCCCCCCCATTACGTCATGCTTCAGAAATGTGGAAAATGGTCCGTTTTCAAATGTTTTATTTTTGAACGTCAGTTCACATTTGTAGGTGGATCATCAGTGTTAGAGCTAAAATTAGCATGTTTAAAGTGATTTTCATGCTTCCAGGGGCTCGGGAAGTGAATTAAATACTATTTGGAGGCATTTAATGTTCAAGCAAAAACAGCTGATTTTTGACAAAAGAGATAACACCCCCCCATTACGTCATGCTTCAGAAATGTGGGAAATGGTCCGTTTTCAAAAGTTTTATTTTTGAACGTCAGTTCACATTTGTAGGTGGATCATCAGTGTTAGAGCTAAAATTAGCATGTTTAAAGTGATTTTCATGCTTCCAGGGGCCCTAAACACAAGATTTATGGAATGGTTAAAAGTGCATGAAAATGGCCAATTTACTCACTCTGAGTTCTCAAAAAGGGTTTCTTCACCCCGGGAAGTTAAATAAATACCATTTGGAGGCATTTAATGTTCGAACAAAAACGGCTGATTTTCGACAAAAGAGATAACACCCCCCCATTACGTCATGCTTCAGAAATGTGGAAAATGGTCCGTTTTCAAATGTTTTATTTTTGAACATCAGTTCACATTTGTAGGTGGATCATCAGTGTTAGAGCTAAAATTAGCATGTTTAAAGTGATTTTCATGCTTCCAGGGGCTCGGGAAGTGAATTAAATACTATTTGGAGGCATTTAATGTTCAATCAAAAACAGCTGATTTTTGACAAAAGAGATAACACCCCCCCATTACGTCATGCTTCAGAAATGTGGAAAATGGTCCGTTTTCAAATGTTTTATTTTTTAACCTCAGTTCACATTTGTAGGTGGATCATCAGTGTTAGAGCTAAAATTAGCATGTTTAAAGTGATTTTCATGCTTCCAGGGGCCCTAAACACAAGATTTATGGAATGGTTAAAAGTGCATGAAAATGGCCAATTTACTCACTCTGAGTTCTCAAAAAGGGTTTCTTCACCCCGGGAAGTTAATTAAATACCATTTGGAGGCATTTAATGTTCGAGCAAAAACGGCTGATTTTCGACAAAAGAGATAACACCCCCCCATTACGTCATGCTTCAGAAATGTGGAAAATGGTCGGTTTTCAAATGTTTTATTTTTGAACGTCAGTTCACATTTGTAGGTGGATCATCAGTGTTAGAGCTAAAATGAGCATGTTTAAAGTGATTGTCATGCTTCCAGGGGCTCGGGAAGTGAATTAAATACTATTTGGAGGCATTTAATGTTCAATCAAAAACAGCTGATTTTTGACAAAAGAGATAACACCCCCCCATTACGTCATGCTTCAGAAATGTGGAAAATGGTCAGTTTTCAAATGTTTTATTTTTGAACGTCAGTTCACATTTGTAGGTGGATCATCAGTGTTAGAGCTAAAATTAGCATGTTTAAAGTGATTTTCATGCTTCCAGGGGCCCTAAACACAAGATTTATGGAATGGTTAAAAGTGCATGAAAATGGCCAATTTACTCACTCTGAGTTCTCAAAAAGGGTTTCTTCACCCCGGGAAGTTAATTAAATACCATTTGGAGGCATTTAATGTTCAAGCAAAAACTGCTGATTTTCGACAAAAGAGATAACACCCCCCCATTACGTCATGCTTCAGAAATGTGGAAAATGGTCCGTTTTCAAATGTTTTATTTTTGAACGTCAGTTCACATTTGTAGGTGGATCATCAGTGTTAGAGCTAAAATTAGCATGTTTAAAGTGATTTTCATGCTTCCAGGGGCCCTAAACATAAGATTTATGGAATGGTTAAAAGTGCATGAAAATGGCCAATTTACTCACTCTGAGTTCTCAAAAAGGGTTTCTTCACCCCGGGAAGTTAATTAAATACCATTTGGAGGCATTTAATGTTCGAACAAAAACGGCTGATTTTCGACAAAAGAGATAACACCCCCCCATTACGTCATGCTTCAGAAATGTGGAAAATGGTCCGTTTTCAAATGTTTTATTTTTGAACATCAGTTCACATTTGTAGGTGGATCATCAGTGTTAGAGCTAAAATTAGCATGTTTAAAGTGATTTTCATGCTTCCAGGGGCTCGGGAAGTGAATTAAATACTATTTGGAGGCATTTAATGTTCAATCAAAAACAGCTGATTTTTGACAAAAGAGATAACACCCCCCCATTACGTCATGCTTCAGAAATGTGGAAAATGGTCCGTTTTCAAATGTTTTATTTTTTAACCTCAGTTCACATTTGTAGGTGGATCATCAGTGTTAGAGCTAAAATTAGCATGTTTAAAGTGATTTTCATGCTTCCAGGGGCCCTAAACACAAGATTTATGGAATGGTTAAAAGTGCATGAAAATGGCCAATTTACTCACTCTGAGTTCTCAAAAAGGGTTTCTTCACCCCGGGAAGTTAATTAAATACCATTTGGAGGCATTTAATGTTCGAGCAAAAACGGCTGATTTTCGACAAAAGAGATAACACCCCCCCATTACGTCATGCTTCAGAAATGTGGAAAATGGTCGGTTTTCAAATGTTTTATTTTTGAACGTCAGTTCACATTTGTAGGTGGATCATCAGTGTTAGAGCTAAAATGAGCATGTTTAAAGTGATTTTCATGCTTCCAGGGGCTCGGGAAGTGAATTAAATACTATTTGGAGGCATTTAATGTTCAATAAAAAACAGCTGATTTTTGACAAAAGAGATAACACCCCCCCATTACGTCATGCTTCAGAAATGTGGAAAATGGTCTGTTTTCAAATGTTTTATTTTTGAACGTCAGTTCACATTTGTAGGTGGATCATCAGTGTTAGAGCTAAAATTAGCATGTTTAAAGTGATATTCATGCTTCCGGGGGCCCTAAACACAAGATTTATGGAATGGTTAAAAGTGCATGGAAATGGCCAATTTACTCACTCTGAGTTCTCAAAAAGTGTTTCTTCACCCCGGGAAGTTAATTAAATACCATTTGGAGGCATTTAATGTTCAAGCAGAAACGGCTGATTTTCGACAAAAGAGACAACACCCCCCCCATTAAGTCATGCTTCAGAAATGTGGAAAATGGTCCGTTTTCAAATGTTTTATTTTTGAACGTCAGTTCACATTTGTAGGTGGATCATCAGTGTTAGAGCTAAAATTAGCATGTTTAAAGTGATTTTCATGCTTCCAGGGGCTCGGGAAGTGAATTAAATACTATTTGGAGGCATTTAATGTTCAAGCAAAAACAGCTGATTTTTGACAAAAGAGATAACACCCCCCCATTACGTCATGCTTCAGAAATGTGGGAAATGGTCCGTTTTCAAATGTTTTATTTTTGAACGTCAGTTCACATTTGTAGGTGGATCATCAGTGTTAGAGCTAAAATTAGCATGTTTAAAGTGATTTTCATGCTTCCAGGGGCCCTAAACACAAGATTTATGGAATGGTTAAAAGTGCATGAAAATGGCCAATTTACTCACTCTGAGTTCTCAAAAAGGGTTTCTTCACCCCGGGAAGTTAATTAAATACCATTTGGAGGCATTTAATGTTCGAGCAGAAACAGCTGATTTTCGACAAAAGAGATAACACCCCCCCCATTAAGTCATGCTTCAGAAATGTGGAAAATGGTCCGTTTTCAAATGTTTTATTTTGGAACGTCAGTTCACATTTGTAGGTGGATCATCAGTGTTAGAGCTAAAATTAGCATGTTTATAGTGATGTTCATGCTTCCAGGGGCTCGGGAAGTGAATTAAATACTATTTGGAGGCATTTAATGTTCAATCAAAAACAGCTGATTTTTGACAAAAGAGATAACACCCCCCCATTACGTCATGCTTTAGAAATGTGGAAAATGGTCCGTTTTAAAATGTTTTATTTTTGAATGTCAGTTCACATTTGTAGGTGGATCATCAGTGTTGGAGCTAAAATTAGCATGTTTAAAGTGATTTTCATGCTTCCAGGGGCCCTAAACACAAGATTTATGGAATGGATAAAAGTGCATGAAAATGGCCAATTTACTCACTCTGAGTTCTCAAAAAGGGTTTCTTCACCCCGGGAAGGTAATTAAATACCATTTGGAGGCATTTAATGTTCGAGCAAAAACTGCTGATTTTCGACAAAAGAGATAACACCCCCCCATTACGTCATGCTTCAGAAATGTGGAAAATGGTCCGTTTTCAAATGTTTTATTTTTGAACATCAGTTCACATTTGTAGGTGGATCATCAGTGTTAGAGCTAAAATTAGCATGTTTAAAGTGATTTTCATGCTTCCAGGGGCTCGGGAAGTGAATTAAATACTATTTGGAGGCATTTAATGTTCAATCAAAAACAGCTGATTTTTGACAAAAGAGATAACACCCCCCCATTACGTCATGCTTCAGAAATGTGGAAAATGATCCGTTTTCAAATGTTTTATTTTTGAACGTCAGTTCACATTTGTAGGTGGATCATCAGTGTTAGAGCAAAAATTAGCATGTTTAAAGTGATTTTCATGCTTCCAGGGGCCCTAAACACAAGATTTATGGAATGGTTAAAAGTGCATGAAAATGGCCAATTTACTTACTCTGAGTTCTCAAAAAGGGTTTCTTCACCCCGGGAAGTTAATTAAATACCATTTGGAGGCATTTAATGTTCGAGCAAAAACGGCTGATTTTCGACAAAAGAGATAACACCCCCCCATTACGTCATGCTTCAGAAATGTGGAAAATGGTCCGTTTTCAAATGTTTTATTTTTGAACGTCAGTTCACATTTGTAGGTGGATCATCAGTGTTAGAGCTAAAATTAGCATGTTTAAAGTGATTTTCATGCTTCCAGGGGCTCGGGAAGTGAATTAAATACTATTTGGAGGCATTTAATGTTCAAGCAAAAACAGCTGATTTTTGACAAAAGAGATAATACCCCCCCATTACGTCATGCTTCAGAAATGTCGAAAATTGTCCGTTTTCAAATGTTTTATTTTTGAACGTCAGTTCACATTTGTAGGTGGATCATCAGTGTTAGAGCTAAAATTAGCATGTTTAAAGTGATTTTCATGCTTCCAGGGGCCCTAAACACAAGATTTATGGAATGGTTAAAAGTGCATGAAAATGGCCAATTTACTCACTCTGAGTTCTCAAAAAGGGTTTCTTCACCCCGGGAAGTTAATTAAATACCATTTGGAGGCATTTAATGTTCGAGCAAAAACAGCTGATTTTCGACAAAAGAGATAACACCCCCCCATTACGTCATGCTTCAGAAATGTGGAAAATGGTCCGTTTTCAAATGTTTTATTTTTGAACATCAGTTCACATTTGTAGGTGGATCATCAGTGTTAGAGCTAAAATTAGCATGTTTAAAGTGATTTTCATGCTTCCAGGGGCTCGGGAAGTGAATTAAATACTATTTGGAGGCATTTAATGTTCAATCAAAAACAGCTGATTTTTGACAAAAGAGATAACACCCCCCCATTACGTCATGCTTCAGAAATGTGGAAAATGGTCCGTTTTCAAATGTTTTATTTTTTAACGTCAGTTCACATTTGTAGGTGGATCATCAGTGTTAGAGCTAAAATTAGCATGTTTAAAGTGATTTTCATGCTTCCAGGGGCCCTAAACACAAGATTTATGGAATGGTTAAAAGTGCATGAAAATGGCCAATTTACTCACTCTGAGTTCTCAAAAAGGGTTTCTTCACCCCGGGAAGTTAATTAAATACCATTTGGAGGCATTTAATGTTCGAGCAAAAACGGCTGATTTTCGACAAAAGAGATAACACCCCCCCCATTACGTCATGCTTCAGAAATGTGGAAAATGGTCCGTTTTCAAATGTTTTATTTTTGAACGTCAGTTCACATTTGTAGGTGGATCATCAGTGTTAGAGCTAAAATTAGCATGTTTAAAGTGATTTTCATGCTTCCAGGGGCTCGGGAAGTGAATTAAATACTATTTGGAGGCATTTAATGTTCAATCAAAAACAGCTGATTTTTAAAAAAAGAGATAACACCCCCCCATTACGTCATGCTTCAGAAATGTGGAAAATGGTCCGTTTTCAAATGTTTTATTTTTGAACGTCAGTTCACATTTGTAGGTGGATCATCAGTGTTAGAGCTAAAATTAGCATGTTTAAAGTGATTTTCATGCTTCCAGGGGCCCTAAACACAAGATTTATGGAATGGTTAAAAGTGCATGAAAATGGCCAATTTACTCACTCTGAGTTCTCAAAAAGTGTTTATTCACCCCGGGAAGTTAATTAAATACCATTTGGAGGCATTTAATGTTCGAGCAGAAACTGCTGATTTTCGACAAAAGAGATAACACCCCCCCATTACGTCATGCTTCAGAAATGTGGAAAATGGTCCGTTTTCAAATGTTTTCTTTTTGAACGTCAGTTCACATTTGTAGGTAGATCATCAGTGTTAGAGCTAAAATTAGCATGTTTAAAGTGATTTTCATGCTTCCAGGGGCTCGGGAAGTGAATTAAATACTATTTGGAGGCATTTAATGTTCAATCAAAAACAGCTGATTTTTGACAAAAGAGATAACACCCCCCCATTACGTCATGCTTCAGAAATGTGGAAAATGGTCAGTTTTCAAATGTTTTATTTTTGAACGTCAGTTCACATTTGTAGGTGGATCATCAGTGTTAGAGCTAAAATGAGCATGTTTAAAGTGATTGTCATGCTTCCAGGGGCTCGGGAAGTGAATTAAATACTATTTGGAGGCATTTAATGTTCAATCAAAAACAGCTGATTTTTGACAAAAGAGATAACACCCCCCCATTACGTCATGCTTCAGAAATGTGGAAAATGGTCAGTTTTCAAATGTTTTATTTTTGAACGTCAGTTCACATTTGTAGGTGGATCATCAGTGTTAGAGCTAAAATTAGCATGTTTAAAGTGATTTTCATGCTTCCAGGGGCCCTAAACACAAGATTTATGGAATGGTTAAAAGTGCATGAAAATGGCCAATTTACTCACTCTGAGTTCTCAAAAAGGGTTTCTTCACCCCGGGAAGTTAATTAAATACCATTTGGAGGCATTTAATGTTCGAGCAAAAACTGCTGATTTTCGACAAAAGAGATAACACCCCCCCATTACGTCATGCTTCAGAAATGTGGAAAATGGTCCGTTTTCAAATGTTTTATTTTTGAACGTCAGTTCACATTTGTAGGTAGATCATCAGTGTTAGAGCTAAAATTAGCATGTTTAAAGTGATTTTCATGCTTCCAGGGGCCCTAAACACAAGATTTATGGAATGGTTAAAAGTGCATGAAAATGGCCAATTTACTCACTCTGAGTTCTCAAAAAGGGTTTCTTCACCCCGGGAAGTTAATTAAATACCATTTGGAGGCATTTAATGTTCAAGCAAAAACTGCTGATTTTCGACAAAAGAGATAACACCCCCCCATTACGTCATGCTTCAGAAATGTGGAAAATGGTCCGTTTTCAAATGTTTTATTTTTGAACGTCAGTTCACATTTGTAGGTGGATCATCAGTGTTAGAGCTAAAATTAGCATGTTTAAAGTGATTTTCATGCTTCCAGGGGCTCGGGAAGTGAATTAAATACTATTTGGAGGCATTTAATGTTCAGTTAAAAACAGCTGATTTTTGACAAAAGAGATAACACCCTCCCATTACGTCATGCTTCAGAAATGTGGAAAATGGTCCGTTTTCAAATGTTTTATTTTTGAACGTCAGTTCACATTTGTAGGTGGATCATCAGTGTTAGAGCTAAAATTAGCATGTTTAAAGTGATTTTCATGCTTCCAGGGGCCCTAAACATAAGATTTATGGAATGGTTAAAAGTGCATGAAAATGGCCAATTTACTCACTCTGAGTTCTCAAAAAGGGTTTCTTCACCCCGGGAAGTTAATTAAATACCATTTGGAGGCATTTAATGTTCGAACAAAAACGGCTGATTTTCGACAAAAGAGATAACACCCCCCCATTACGTCATGCTTCAGAAATGTGGAAAATGGTCCGTTTTCAAATGTTTTATTTTTGAACATCAGTTCACATTTGTAGGTGGATCATCAGTGTTAGAGCTAAAATTAGCATGTTTAAAGTGATTTTCATGCTTCCAGGGGCTCGGGAAGTGAATTAAATACTATTTGGAGGCATTTAATGTTCAATCAAAAACAGCTGATTTTTGACAAAAGAGATAACACCCCCCCATTACGTCATGCTTCAGAAATGTGGAAAATGGTCCGTTTTCAAATGTTTTATTTTTTAACCTCAGTTCACATTTGTAGGTGGATCATCAGTGTTAGAGCTAAAATTAGCATGTTTAAAGTGATTTTCATGCTTCCAGGGGCCCTAAACACAAGATTTATGGAATGGTTAAAAGTGCATGAAAATGGCCAATTTACTCACTCTGAGTTCTCAAAAAGGGTTTCTTCACCCCAGGAAGTTAATTAAATACCATTTGGAGGCATTTAATGTTCGAGCAAAAACGGCTGATTTTCGACAAAAGAGATAACACCCCCCCATTACGTCATGCTTCAGAAATGTGGAAAATGGTCGGTTTTCAAATGTTTTATTTTTGAACGTCAGTTCACATTTGTAGGTGGATCATCAGTGTTAGAGCTAAAATGAGCATGTTTAAAGTGATTGTCATGCTTCCAGGGGCTCGGGAAGTGAATTAAATACTATTTGGAGGCATTTAATGTTCAATCAAAAACAGCTGATTTTTGACAAAAGAGATAACACCCCCCCATTACGTCATGCTTCAGAAATGTGGAAAATGGTCAGTTTTCAAATGTTTTATTTTTGAACGTCAGTTCACATTTGTAGGTGGATCATCAGTGTTAGAGCTAAAATTAGCATGTTTAAAGTGATTTTCATGCTTCCAGGGGCCCTAAACACAAGATTTATGGAATGGTTAAAAGGGCATGAAAATGGCCAATTTACTCACTCTGAGTTCTCAAAAAGGGTTTCTTCACCCCGGGAAGTTAATTAAATACCATTTGGAGGCATTTAATGTTCGAGCAAAAACGGCTGATTTTCGACAAAAGAGATAACACCCCCCCGTTACGTCATGCTTCAGAAATGTGGAAAATGGTCCGTTTTCAAATTTTTTATTTTTGAATGTCAGTTCACATTTGTAGGTGGATCATCAGTGTTAGAGCTAAAATTAGCATGTTTAAAGTGATTTTCATGCTTCCAGGGGCTCGGGAAGTGAATTAAATACTATTTGGAGGCATTTAATGTTCAATCAAAAACAGCTGCGTCATGCTTCAGAAATGTGGAAAATGGTCCGTTTTCAAATGTTTTATTTTTGAACGTCAGTTCACATTTGTAGGTGGATCATCAGTGTTAGAGCTAAAATTAGCATGTTTAAAGTGATTTTCATGCTTCCAGGGGCCCTAAACACAAGATTTATGGAATGGTTAAAAGTGCATGAAAATGGCCAATTTACTCACTCTGAGTTCTCAAAAAGGGTTTCTTCACCCCGGGAAGTTAATTAAATACCATTTGGAGGCATTTAATGTTCGAGCAAAAACGGCTGATTTTCGACAAAAGAGATAACACCCCCCCATTACGTCATGCTTCAGAAATGTGGAAAATGGTCGGTTTTCAAATGTTTTATTTTTGAACGTCAGTTCACATTTGTAGGTGGATCATCAGTGTTAGAGCTAAAATGAGCATGTTTAAAGTGATTTTCATGCTTCCAGGGGCTCGGGAAGTGAATTAAATACTATTTGGAGGCATTTAATGTTCAATCAAAAACAGCTGATTTTTGACAAAAGAGATAACACCCCCCCATTACGTCATGCTTCAGAAATGTGGAAAATGGTCAGTTTTCAAATGTTTTATTTTTGAACGTCAGTTCACATTTGTAGGTGGATCATCAGTGTTAGAGCTAAAATTAGCATGTTTAAAGTGATTTTCATGCTTCCAGGGGCCCTAAACACAAGATTTATGGAATGGTTAAAAGTGCATGAAAATGGCCAATTTACTCACTCTGAGTTCTCAAAAAGGGTTTCTTCACCCCGGGAAGTTAATTAAATACCATTTGGAGGCATTTAATGTTCGAGCAAAAACGGCTGATTTTCGACAAAAGAGATAACACCCCCCCCATTACGTCATGCTTCAGAAATGTGGAAAATGGTCCGTTTTCAAATGTTTTATTTTTGAACGTCAGTTCACATTTGTAGGTGGATCATCAGTGTTAGAGCTAAAATTAGCATGTTTAAAGTGATTTTCATGCTTCCAGGGGCTCGGGAAGTGAATTAAATACTATTTGGAGGCATTTAATGTTCAAGCAAAAACAGCTGATTTTTGACAAAAGAGATAACACCCCCCCATTACGTCATGCTTCAGAAATGTGGGAAATGGTCCGTTTTCAAAAGTTTTATTTTTGAACGTCAGTTCACATTTGTAGGTGGATCATCAGTGTTAGAGCTAAAATTAGCATGTTTAAAGTGATTTTCATGCTTCCAGGGGCCCTAAACACAAGATTTATGGAATGGTTAAAAGTGCATGAAAATGGCCAATTTACTCACTCTGAGTTCTCAAAAAGGGTTTCTTCACCCCGGGAAGTTAAATAAATACCATTTGGAGGCATTTAATGTTCGAACAAAAACGGCTGATTTTCGACAAAAGAGATAACACCCCCCCATTACGTCATGCTTCAGAAATGTGGAAAATGGTCCGTTTTCAAATGTTTTATTTTTGAACATCAGTTCACATTTGTAGGTGGATCATCAGTGTTAGAGCTAAAATTAGCATGTTTAAAGTGATTTTCATGCTTCCAGGGGCTCGGGAAGTGAATTAAATACTATTTGGAGGCATTTAATGTTCAATCAAAAACAGCTGATTTTTGACAAAAGAGATAACACCCCCCCATTACGTCATGCTTCAGAAATGTGGAAAATGGTCCGTTTTCAAATGTTTTATTTTTTAACCTCAGTTCACATTTGTAGGTGGATCATCAGTGTTAGAGCTAAAATTAGCATGTTTAAAGTGATTTTCATGCTTCCAGGGGCCCTAAACACAAGATTTATGGAATGGTTAAAAGTGCATGAAAATGGCCAATTTACTCACTCTGAGTTCTCAAAAAGGGTTTCTTCACCCCGGGAAGTTAATTAAATACCATTTGGAGGCATTTAATGTTCGAGCAAAAACGGCTGATTTTCGACAAAAGAGATAACACCCCCCCATTACGTCATGCTTCAGAAATGTGGAAAATGGTCGGTTTTCAAATGTTTTATTTTTGAACGTCAGTTCACATTTGTAGGTGGATCATCAGTGTTAGAGCTAAAATGAGCATGTTTAAAGTGATTGTCATGCTTCCAGGGGCTCGGGAAGTGAATAAAATACTATTTGGAGGCATTTAATGTTCAATCAAAAACAGCTGATTTTTGACAAAAGAGATAACACCCCCCCATTACGTCATGCTTCAGAAATGTGGAAAATGGTCAGTTTTCAAATGTTTTATTTTTGAACGTCAGTTCACATTTGTAGGTGGATCATCAGTGTTAGAGCTAAAATTAGCATGTTTAAAGTGATTTTCATGCTTCCAGGGGCCCTAAACACAAGATTTATGGAATGGTTAAAAGTGCATGAAAATGGCCAATTTACTCACTCTGAGTTCTCAAAAAGGGTTTCTTCACCCCGGGAAGTTAATTAAATACCATTTGGAGGCATTTAATGTTCGAGCAAAAACTGCTGATTTTCGACAAAAGAGATAACACCCCCCCATTACGCCATGCTTCAGAAATGTGGAAAATGGTCCGTTTTCAAATGTTTTATTTTTGAACGTCAGTTCACATTTGTAGGTAGATCATCAGTGTTAGAGCTAAAATTAGCATGTTTAAAGTGATTTTCATGCTTCCAGGGGCCCTAAACACAAGATTTATGGAATGGTTAAAAGTGCATGAAAATGGCCAATTTACTCACTCTGAGTTCTCAAAAAGGGTTTCTTCACCCCGGGAAGTTAATTAAATACCATTTGGAGGCATTTAATGTTCAAGCAAAAACTGCTGATTTTCGACAAAAGAGATAACACCCCCCCATTACGTCATGCTTCAGAAATGTGGAAAATGGTCCGTTTTCAAATGTTTTATTTTTGAACGTCAGTTCACATTTGTAGGTGGATCATCAGTGTTAGAGCTAAAATTAGCATGTTTAAAGTGATTTTCATGCTTCCAGGGGCTCGGGAAGTGAATTAAATACTATTTGGAGGCATTTAATGTTCAGTTAAAAACAGCTGATTTTTGACAAAAGAGATAACACCCTCCCATTACGTCATGCTTCAGAAATGTGGAAAATGGTCCGTTTTCAAATGTTTTATTTTTGAACGTCAGTTCACATTTGTAGGTGGATCATCAGTGTTAGAGCTAAAATTAGCATGTTTAAAGTGATTTTCATGCTTCCAGGGGCCCTAAACATAAGATTTATGGAATGGTTAAAAGTGCATGAAAATGGCCAATTTACTCACTCTGAGTTCTCAAAAAGGGTTTCTTCACCCCGGGAAGTTAATTAAATACCATTTGGAGGCATTTAATGTTCGAACAAAAACGGCTGATTTTCGACAAAAGAGATAACACCCCCCCATTACGTCATGCTTCAGAAATGTGGAAAATGGTCCGTTTTCAAATGTTTTATTTTTGAACATCAGTTCACATTTGTAGGTGGATCATCAGTGTTAGAGCTAAAATTAGCATGTTTAAAGTGATTTTCATGCTTCCAGGGGCTCGGGAAGTGAATTAAATACTATTTGGAGGCATTTAATGTTCAATCAAAAACAGCTGATTTTTGACAAAAGAGATAACACCCCCCCATTACGTCATGCTTCAGAAATGTGGAAAATGGTCCGTTTTCAAATGTTTTATTTTTTAACCTCAGTTCACATTTGTAGGTGGATCATCAGTGTTAGAGCTAAAATTAGCATGTTTAAAGTGATTTTCATGCTTCCAGGGGCCCTAAACACAAGATTTATGGAATGGTTAAAAGTGCATGAAAATGGCCAATTTACTCACTCTGAGTTCTCAAAAAGGGTTTCTTCACCCCGGGAAGTTAATTAAATACCATTTGGAGGCATTTAATGTTCGAGCAAAAACGGCTGATTTTCGACAAAAGAGATAACACCCCCCCATTACGTCATGCTTCAGAAATGTGGAAAATGGTCGGTTTTCAAATGTTTTATTTTTGAACGTCAGTTCACATTTGTAGGTGGATCATCAGTGTTAGAGCTAAAATGAGCATGTTTAAAGTGATTTTCATGCTTCCAGGGGCTCGGGAAGTGAATTAAATACTATTTGGAGGCATTTAATGTTCAATAAAAAACAGCTGATTTTTGACAAAAGAGATAACACCCCCCCATTACGTCATGCTTCAGAAATGTGGAAAATGGTCCGTTTTCAAATGTTTTATTTTTGAACGTCAGTTCACATTTGTAGGTGGATCATCAGTGTTAGAGCTAAAATTAGCATGTTTAAAGTGATATTCATGCTTCCGGGGGCCCTAAACACAAGATTTATGGAATGGTTAAAAGTGCATGGAAATGGCCAATTTACTCACTCTGAGTTCTCAAAAAGTGTTTCTTCACCCCGGGAAGTTAATTAAATACCATTTGGAGGCATTTAATGTTCAAGCAGAAACGGCTGATTTTCGACAAAAGAGACAACACCCCCCCCATTAAGTCATGCTTCAGAAATGTGGAAAATGGTCCGTTTTCAAATGTTTTATTTTTGAACGTCAGTTCACATTTGTAGGTGGATCATCAGTGTTAGAGCTAAAATTAGCATGTTTAAAGTGATTTTCATGCTTCCAGGGGCTCGGGAAGTGAATTAAATACTATTTGGAGGCATTTAATGTTCAAGCAAAAACAGCTGATTTTTGACAAAAGAGATAACACCCCCCCATTACGTCATGCTTCAGAAATGTGGGAAATGGTCCGTTTTCAAATGTTTTATTTTTGAACGTCAGTTCACATTTGTAGGTGGATCATCAGTGTTAGAGCTAAAATTAGCATGTTTAAAGTGATTTTCATGCTTCCAGGGGCCCTAAACACAAGATTTATGGAATGGTTAAAAGTGCATGAAAATGGCCAATTTACTCACTCTGAGTTCTCAAAAAGGGTTTCTTCACCCCGGGAAGTTAATTAAATACCATTTGGAGGCATTTAATGTTCGAGCAGAAACAGCTGATTTTCGACAAAAGAGATAACACCCCCCCCATTAAGTCATGCTTCAGAAATGTGGAAAATGGTCCGTTTTCAAATGTTTTATTTTGGAACGTCAGTTCACATTTGTAGGTGGATCATCAGTGTTAGAGCTAAAATTAGCATGTTTATAGTGATGTTCATGCTTCCAGGGGCTCGGGAAGTGAATTAAATACTATTTGGAGGCATTTAATGTTCAATCAAAAACAGCTGATTTTTGACAAAAGAGATAACACCCCCCCATTACGTCATGCTTTAGAAATGTGGAAAATGGTCCGTTTTAAAATGTTTTATTTTTGAATGTCAGTTCACATTTGTAGGTGGATCATCAGTGTTGGAGCTAAAATTAGCATGTTTAAAGTGATTTTCATGCTTCCAGGGGCCCTAAACACAAGATTTATGGAATGGATAAAAGTGCATGAAAATGGCCAATTTACTCACTCTGAGTTCTCAAAAAGGGTTTCTTCACCCCGGGAAGGTAATTAAATACCATTTGGAGGCATTTAATGTTCGAGCAAAAACTGCTGATTTTCGACAAAAGAGATAACACCCCCCCATTACGTCATGCTTCAGAAATGTGGAAAATGGTCCGTTTTCAAATGTTTTATTTTTGAACATCAGTTCACATTTGTAGGTGGATCATCAGTGTTAGAGCTAAAATTAGCATGTTTAAAGTGATTTTCATGCTTCCAGGGGCTCGGGAAGTGAATTAAATACTATTTGGAGGCATTTAATGTTCAATCAAAAACAGCTGATTTTTGACAAAAGAGATAACACCCCCCCATTACGTCATGCTTCAGAAATGTGGAAAATGATCCGTTTTCAAATGTTTTATTTTTGAACGTCAGTTCACATTTGTAGGTGGATCATCAGTGTTAGAGCAAAAATTAGCATGTTTAAAGTGATTTTCATGCTTCCAGGGGCCCTAAACACAAGATTTATGGAATGGTTAAAAGTGCATGAAAATGGCCAATTTACTTACTCTGAGTTCTCAAAAAGGGTTTCTTCACCCCGGGAAGTTAATTAAATACCATTTGGAGGCATTTAATGTTCGAGCAAAAACGGCTGATTTTCGACAAAAGAGATAACACCCCCCCATTACGTCATGCTTCAGAAATGTGGAAAATGGTCCGTTTTCAAATGTTTTATTTTTGAACGTCAGTTCACATTTGTAGGTGGATCATCAGTGTTAGAGCTAAAATTAGCATGTTTAAAGTGATTTTCATGCTTCCAGGGGCTCGGGAAGTGAATTAAATACTATTTGGAGGCATTTAATGTTCAAGCAAAAACAGCTGATTTTTGACAAAAGAGATAATACCCCCCCATTACGTCATGCTTCAGAAATGTGGAAAATGGTCCGTTTTCAAATGTTTTATTTTTGAACGTCAGTTCACATTTGTAGGTGGATCATCAGTGTTAGAGCTAAAATTAGCATGTTTAAAGTGATTTTCATGCTTCCAGGGGCCCTAAACACAAGATTTATGGAATGGTTAAAAGTGCATGAAAATGGCCAATTTACTCACTCTGAGTTCTCAAAAAGGGTTTCTTCACCCCGGGAAGTTAATTAAATACCATTTGGAGGCATTTAATGTTCGAGCAAAAACAGCTGATTTTCGACAAAAGAGATAACACCCCCCCATTACGTCATGCTTCAGAAATGTGGAAAATGGTCCGTTTTCAAATGTTTTATTTTTGAACATCAGTTCACAGTTGTAGGTGGATCATCAGTGTTAGAGCTAAAATTAGCATGTTTAAAGTGATTTTCATGCTTCCAGGGGCTCGGGAAGTGAATTAAATACTATTTGGAGGCATTTAATGTTCAATCAAAAACAGCTGATTTTTGACAAAAGAGATAACACCCCCCCATTACGTCATGCTTCAGAAATGTGGAAAATGGTCCGTTTTCAAATGTTTTATTTTTTAACGTCAGTTCACATTTGTAGGTGGATCATCAGTGTTAGAGCTAAAATTAGCATGTTTAAAGTGATTTTCATGCTTCCAGGGGCCCTAAACACAAGATTTATGGAATGGTTAAAAGTGCATGAAAATGGCCAATTTACTCACTCTGAGTTCTCAAAAAGGGTTTCTTCACCCCG
This sequence comes from Lissotriton vulgaris, assembly GCF_964263255.1. NCBI lineage: Eukaryota > Metazoa > Chordata > Amphibia > Caudata > Salamandridae > Lissotriton > Lissotriton vulgaris. The sequence goes on along the minus strand of NW_028253623.1, from coordinate 351,299 downwards.
GGAAGTTAATTAAATACCATTTGGAGGCATTTAATGTTCGAGCAAAAACGGCTGATTTTCGACAAAAGAGATAACACCCCCCCCATTACGTCATGCTTCAGAAATGTGGAAAATGGTCCGTTTTCAAATGTTTTATTTTTGAACGTCAGTTCACATTTGTAGGTGGATCATCAGTGTTAGAGCTAAAATTAGCATGTTTAAAGTGATTTTCATGCTTCCAGGGGCTCGGGAAGTGAATTAAATACTATTTGGAGGCATTTAATGTTCAATCAAAAACAGCTGATTTTTAAAAAAAGAGATAACACCCCCCCATTACGTCATGCTTCAGAAATGTGGAAAATGGTCCGTTTTCAAATGTTTTATTTTTGAACGTCAGTTCACATTTGTAGGTGGATCATCAGTGTTAGAGCTAAAATTAGCATGTTTAAAGTGATTTTCATGCTTCCAGGGGCCCTAAACACAAGATTTATGGAATGGTTAAAAGTGCATGAAAATGGCCAATTTACTCACTCTGAGTTCTCAAAAAGTGTTTATTCACCCCGGGAAGTTAATTAAATACCATTTGGAGGCATTTAATGTTCGAGCAGAAACTGCTGATTTTCGACAAAAGAGATAACACCCCCCCATTACGTCATGCTTCAGAAATGTGGAAAATGGTCCGTTTTCAAATGTTTTCTTTTTGAACGTCAGTTCACATTTGTAGGTAGATCATCAGTGTTAGAGCTAAAATTAGCATGTTTAAAGTGATTTTCATGCTTCCAGGGGCTCGGGAAGTGAATTAAATACTATTTGGAGGCATTTAATGTTCAAGCAAAAACAGCTGATTTTTGACAAAAGAGATAACACCCCCCCATTACGTCATGCTTCAGAAATGTGGAAAATGGTCCGTTTTCAAATGTTTTATTTTTGAACGTCAGTTCACATTTGTAGGTGGATCATCAGTGTTAGAGCTAAAATTTGCATGTTTAAAGTGATTTTCATGCTTCCAGGGGCCCTAAACACAAGATTTATGGAATGGTTAAAAGTGCATGAAAATGGCCAATTTACTCACTCTGAGTTCTCAAAAAGGGTTTCTTCACCCCGGGAAGTTAATTAAATACCATTTGGAGGCATTTAATGTTCAAGCAAAAACTGCTGATTTTCGACAAAAGAGATAACACCCCCCCATTGCGTCATGCTTCAGAAATGTGGAAAATGGTCCGTTTTCAAATGTTTTATTTTTGAACGTCAGTTCACATTTGTAGGTGGATCATCAGTGTTAGAGCTAAAATTAGCATGTTTAAAGTGATTTTCATGCTTCCAGGGGCCCTAAACACAAGATTTATGGAATAGTTAAAAGTGCATGAAAATGGCCAATTTACTCACTCTGAGTTCTCAAAAAGGGTTTCTTCACCCCGGGAAGTTAATTAAATACCATTTTGAGGCATTTAATGTTCGAACAAAAACGGCTGATTTTCGACAAAAGAGATAACACCCCCCCATTACGTCATGCTTCAGAAATGTGGAAAATGGTCTGTTTTCAAATGTTTTATTTTTGAACATCAGTTCACATTTGTAGGTGGATCATCAGTGTTAGAGCTAAAATTAGCATGTTTAAAGTGATTTTCATGCTTCCAGGGGCTCAGGAAGTGAATTAAATACTATTTGGAGGCATTTAATGTTCAATCAAAAACAGCTGATTTTTGACAAAAGAGATAACACCCCCCCATTACGTCATGCTTCAGAAATGTGGAAAATGGTCCGTTTTCAAATGTTTTATTTTTTAACCTCAGTTCACATTTGTAGGTGGATCATCAGTGTTAGAGCTAAAATGAGCATGTTTAAAGTGATTTTCATGCTTCCAGGGGCTCGGGAAGTGAATTAAATACTATTTGGAGGCATTTAATGTTCAATAAAAAACAGCTGATTTTTGACAAAAGAGATAACACCCCCCCATTACGTCATGCTTCAGAAATGTGGAAAATGGTCCGTTTTCAAATGTTTTATTTTTGAACGTCAGTTCACATTTGTAGGTGGATCATCAGTGTTAGAGCTAAAATTAGCATGTTTAAAGTGATATTCATGCTTCCGGGGGCCCTAAACACAAGATTTATGGAATGGTTAAAAGTGCATGAAAATGGCCAATTTACTCACTCTGAGTTCTCAAAAAGTGTTTCTTCACCCCGGGAAGTTAATTAAATACCATTTGGAGGCATTTAATGTTCAAGCAGAAACGGCTGATTTTCGACAAAAGAGACAACACCCCCCCCCATTAAGTCATGCTTCAGAAATGTGGAAAATGGTCCGTTTTCAAATGTTTTATTTTTGAACGTCAGTTCACATTTGTAGGTGGATCATCAGTGTTAGAGCTAAAATTAGCATGTTTAAAGTGTTTTTCATGCTTCCAGGGGCTCGGGAAGTGAATTAAATACTATTTGGAGGCATTTAATGTTCAAGCAAAAACAGCTGATTTTTGACAAAAGAGATAACACCCCCCCATTACGTCATGCTTCAGAAATGTGGGAAATGGTCCGTTTTCAAATGTTTTATTTTTGAACGTCAGTTCACATTTGTAGGTGGATCATCAGTGTTAGAGCTAAAATTAGCATGTTTAAAGTGATTTTCATGCTTCCAGGGGCCCTAAACACAAGATTTATGGAATGGTTAAAAGTGCATGAAAATGGCCAATTTACTCACTCTGAGTTCTCAAAAAGGGTTTCTTCACCCCGGGAAGTTAATTAAATACCATTTGGAGGCATTTAATGTTCGAGCAAAAACGGCTGATTTTCGACAAAAGAGATAACACCCCCCCATTACGTCATGCTTCAGAAATGTGGAAAATGGTCCGTTTTCAAATGTTTTATTTTTGAACGTCAGTTCACATTTGTAGGTGGATCATCAGTGTTAGAGCTAAAATTAGCATGTTTAAAGTGATTTTCATGCTTCCTGGGGCTCGGGAAGTGAATTAAATACTATTTGGAGGCATTTAATGTTCAATCAAAAACAGCTGATTTTTAACAAAAGAGATAACACCCCCCCATTACGTCATGCTTCAGAAATGTGGAAAATGGTCCGTTTTCAAATGTTTTATTTTTGAACGTCAGTTCACATTTGTAGGTGGATCATCAGTGTTAGAGCTAAAATTAGCATGTTTAAAGTGATTTTCATGCTTCCAGGGGCCCTAAACACAAGATTTATGGAATGGTTAAAAGTGCATGAAAATGGCCAATTTACTCACTCTGAGTTCTCAAAAAGTGTTTCTTCACCCCGGGAAGTTAATTAAATACCATTTGGAGGCATTTAATGTTCGAGCAGAAACAGCTGATTTTCGACAAAAGAGATAACACCCCCCCCATTAAGTCATGCTTCAGAAATGTGGAAAATGGTCCGTTTTCAAATGTTTTATTTTGGAACGTCAGTTCACATTTGTAGGTGGATCATCAGTGTTAGAGCTAAAATTAGCATGTTTATAGTGATGTTCATGCTTCCAGGGGCTCGGGAAGTGAATTAAATACTATTTGGAGGCATTTAATGTTCAATCAAAAACAGCTGATTTTTGACAAAAGAGATAACACACCCCCATTACGTCATGCTTCAGAAATGTGGAAAATGGTCCGTTTTAAAATGTTTTATTTTTGAATGTCAGTTCACATTTGTAGGTGGATCATCAGTGTTGGAGCTAAAATTAGCATGTTTAAAGTGATTTTCATGCTTCCAGGGGCCCTAAACACAAGATTTATGGAATGGATAAAAGTGCATGAAAATGGCCAATTTACTCACTCTGAGTTCTCAAAAAGGGTTTCTTCACCCCGGGAAGTTAATTAAATACCATTTGGAGGCATTTAATGTTCGAGCAAAAACTGCTGATTTTCGACAAAAGAGATAACACCCCCCCATTACGTCATGCTTCAGAAATGTGGAAAATGGTCCGTTTTCAAATGTTTTATTTTTGAACGTCAGTTCACATTTGTAGGTGGATCATCAGTGTTAGAGCTAAAATTAGCATGTTTAAAGTGATTTTAATGCTTCCAAGGGCTCGGGAAGTGAATTAAATACTATTTGGAGGCATTTAATGTTCAGTTAAAAACAGCTGATTTTTGACAAAAGAGATAACACCCCCCCATTACGTCATGCTTCAGAAATGTGGAAAATGGTCCGTTTTCAAATGTTTTATTTTTGAACGTCAGTTCACATTTGTAGGTGGATCATCAGTGTTAGAGCTAAAATTAGCATGTTTAAAGTGATTTTCATGCTTCCAGGGGCCCTAAACACAAGATTTATGGAATGGTTAAAAGTGCATGAAAATGGCCAATTTACTCACTCTGAGTTCTCAAAAAGGGTTTCTTCACCCCGGGAAGTTAATTAAATACCATTTGGAGGCATTTAATGTTCGAGCAAAAACTGCTGATTTTCGACAAAAGAGATAACACCCCCCCATTACGTCATGCTTCAGAAATGTGGAAAATGGTCCGTTTTCAAATGTTTTATTTTTGAACATCAGTTCACATTTGTAGGTGGATCATCAGTGTTAGAGCTAAAATTAGCATGTTTAAAGTGATTTTCATGCTTCCAGGGGCTCGGGAAGTGAATTAAATACTATTTGGAGGCATTTAATGTTCAATCAAAAACAGCTGATTTTTGACAAAAGAGATAACACCCCCCCATTACGTCATGCTTCAGAAATGTGGAAAATGGTCCGTTTTCAAATGTTTTATTTTTGAACGTCAGTTCACATTTGTAGGTGGATCATCAGTGTTAGAGCAAAAATTAGCATGTTTAAAGTGATTTTCATGCTTCCAGGGGCCCTAAACACAAGATTTATGGAATGGTTAAAAGTGCATGAAAATGGCCAATTTACTTACTCTGAGTTCTCAAAAAGGGTTTCTTCACCCCGGGAAGTTAATTAAATACCATTTGGAGGCATTTAATGTTCGAGCAAAAACGGCTGATTTTCGACAAAAGAGATAACACCCCCCATTACGTCATGCTTCAGAAATGTGGAAAATGGTCCGTTTTCAAATGTTTTATTTTTGAACGTCAGTTCACATTTGTAGGTGGATCATCAGTGTTAGAGCTAAAATTAGCATGTTTAAAGTGATTTTCATGCTTCCAGGGGCCCTAAACACAAGATTTATGGAATGGTTAAAAGTGCATGAAAATGGCCAATTTACTTACTCTGAGTTCTCAAAAAGGGTTTCTTCACCCCGGGAAGTTAATTAAATACCATTTGGAGGCATTTAATGTTCGAGCAAAAACGGCTGATTTTCGACAAAAGAGATAACACCCCCCCATTACGTCATGCTTCAGAAATGTGGAAAATGGTCCGTTTTCAAATGTTTTATTTTTGAACGTCAGTTCACATTTGTAGGTGGATCATCAGTGTTAGAGCTAAAATTAGCATGTTTAAAGTGATTTTCATGCTTCCAGGGGCCCTAAACACAAGATTTATGGAATGGTTAAAAGTGCATGAAAATGGCCAATTTACTTACTCTGAGTTCTCAAAAAGTGTTTCTTCACCCCGGGAAGTTAATTAAATACCATTTGGAGGCATTTAATGTTCAAGCAGAAACGGCTGATTTTCGACAAAAGAGATAACACCCCCCCCATTAAGTCATGCTTCAGAAATGTGGAAAATGGTCCGTTTTCAAATGTTTTATTTTGGAACGTCAGTTCACATTTGTAGGTGGATCATCAGTGTTAGAGCTAAAATTAGCATGTTTATATTGATGTTCATGCTTCCAGGGGCTCGGGAAGTGAATTAAATACTATTTGGAGGCATTTAATGTTCAATCAAAAACAGCTGATTTTTGACAAAAGAGATAACACCCCCCCATTACGTCATGCTTCAGAAATGTGGAAAATGGTCCGTTTTAAAATGTTTTATTTTTGAATGTCAGTTCACATTTGTAGGTGGGTCATCAGTGTTGGAGCTAAAATTAGCATGTTTAAAGTGATTTTCATGCTTCCAGGGGCCCTAAACACAAGATTTATGGAATGGTTAAAAGTGCATGAAAATGGCCAATTTACTCACTCTGAGTTCTCAAAAAGGGTTTCTTCACCCCGGGAAGTTAATTAAATACCATTTGGAGGCATTTAATGTTCGAGCAAAAACGGCTGATTTTCGACAAAAGAGCTAACACCCCCCCATTACGTCATGCTTCAGAAATGTGGAAAATGGTCCGTTTTCAAATGTTTTATTTTTGAACGTCAGTTCACATTTGTAGGTGGATCATCAGTGTTAGAGCTAAAATTAGCATGTTTAAAGTGATTTTCATGCTTCCAGGGGCTCGGGACGTGAATTAAATACTATTTGGAGGCATTTAATGTTCAATCAAAAACAGCTGATTTTTGACAAAAGAGATAACACCCCCCCATTACGTCATGCTTCAGAAATGTGGAAAATGGTCCGTTTTCAAATGTTTTATTTTTGAACGTCAGTTCACATTTGTAGGTGGATCATCAGTGTTAGAGCTAAAATTAGCATGTTTAAAGTGATTTTCATGCTTCCAGGGGCCCTAAACACAAGATTTATGGAATGGTTAAAAGTGCATGAAAATGGCCAATTTACTCACTCTGAGTTCTCATAAAGGGTTTCTTCACCCCGGGAAGTTAATTAAATACCATTTGGAGGCATTTAATGTTCGAGCAAAAACTGCTGATTTTCGACAAAAGAGATAACACCCCCATTACGTCATGCTTCAGAAATGTGAAAAATGGTCCGTTTTCAAATGTTTTATTTTTGAACGTCAGTTCACATTTGTAGGTGGATCATCAGTGTTAGAGCTAAAATTAGCATGTTTAAAGTGATTTTAATGCTTCCAAGGGCTCGGGAAGTGAATTAAATACTATTTGGAGGCATTTAATGTTCAGTTAAAAACAGCTGATTTTTGACAAAAGAGATAACACCCCCCCATTACGTCATGCTTCAGAAATGTGGAAAATGGTCCGTTTTCAAATGTTTTATTTTTGAACGTCAGTTCACATTTGTAGGTGGATCATCAGTGTTAGAGCTAAAATTAGCATGTTTAAAGTGATTTTCATGCTTCCAGGGGCCCTAAACACAAGATTTATGGAATGGTTAAAAGTGCATGAAAATGGCCAATTTACTCACTCTGAGTTCTCAAAAAGGGTTTCTTCACCCCGGGAAGTTAATTAAATACCATTTGGAGGCATTTAATGTTCGAGCAAAAACGGCTAATTTTCGACAAAAGAGATAACACCCCCCCCATTACGTCATGCTTCAGAAATGTGGAAAATGGTCCGTTTTCAAATGTTTTATTTTTTAACATCAGTTCACATTTGTAGGTGGATCATCAGTGTTAGAGCTAAAATTAGCATGTTTAAAGTGATTTTCATGCTTCCAGGGGCTCGGGAAGTGAATTAAATACTATTTGGAGGCATTTAATGTTCAATCAAAAACAGCTGATTTTTGACAAAAGAGATAACACCCCCCCCATTACGTCATGCTTCAGAAATGTGGAAAATGGTCCGTTTTCAAATGTTTTATTTTTTAACCTCAGTTCACATTTGTAGGTGGATCATCAGTGTTAGAGCTAAAATTAGCATGTTTAAAGTGATTTTCATGCTTCCAGGGGCTCGGGAAGTGAATTAAATACTATTTGGAGGCATTAAATGTTCAATCAAAAACAGCTGATTTTTGACAAAAGAGTTAACACCCCCCCATTACGTCATGCTTCAGAAATGTGGAAAATGGTCCGTTTTAAAATGTTTTATTTTTGAACGTCAGTTCACATTTGTAGGTGGATCATCAGTGTTGGAGCTAAAATTAGCATGTTTAAAGTGATTTTCATGCTTCCAGGGGCCCTAAACACAAGATTTATGGAATGGTTAAAAGTGCATGAAAATGGCCAATTTACTCACTCTGAGTTCTCAAAAAGGGTTTCTTCACCCCGGGAAGTTAATTAAATACCATTTGGAGGCATTTAATGTTCGAGCAAAAACGGCTGATTTTCGACAAAAGAGATAACACCCCCCCATTACGTCATGCTTCAGAAATGTGGAAAATGGTCCGTTTTCAAATGTTTTATTTTTGAACGTCAGTTCACATTTGTAGGTGGATCATCAGTGTTAGAGCTAAAATTAGCATGTTTAAAGTGATTTTCATGCTTCCAGGGGCTCGGGAAGTGAATTAAATACTATTTGGAGGCATTTAATGTTCAAGCAAAAACAGCTGATTTTTGACAAAAGAGATAACACCCCCCCATTACGTCATGCTTCAGAAATGTGGAAAATGGTCCGTTTTCAAATGTTTTATTTTTGAACGTCAGTTCACATTTGTAGGTGGATCATCAGTGTTAGAGCTAAAATTAGCATGTTTAAAGTGATTTTCATGCTTCCAGGGGCCCTAAACACAAGATTTATGGAATGGTTAAAAGTGCATGAAAATGGCCAATTTACTCACTCTGAGTTCTCAAAAAGGGTTTCTTCACCCCGGGAAGTTAATTAAATACCATTTGGAGGCATTTAATGTTCGAGCAAAAACGGCTGATTTTCGACAAAAGAGATAACACCCCCCCATTACGTCATGCTTCAGAAATGTGGAAAATGGTCAGTTTTCAAATGTTTTATTTTTGAACGTCAGTTCACATTTGTAGGTGGATCATCAGTGTTAGAGCTAAAATTAGCATGTTTAAAGTGATTTTCATGCTTCCAGGGGCTCGGGAAGTGAATTAAATACTATTTGGAGGCATTTAATGTTCAAGCAAAAACAGCTGATTTTTGACAAAAGAGATAACACCCCCCCATTACGTCATGCTTCAGAAATGTGGAAAATGGTCCGTTTTCAAATGTTTTATTTTTGAACGTCAGTTCACATTTGTAGGTGGATCATCAGTGCTAGAGCTAAAATTAGCATGTTTAAAGTGATTTTCATGCTTCCAGGGGCCCTAAACACAAGATTTATGGAATGGTTAAAAGTGCATGAAAATGGCCAATTTACTCACTCTGAGTTCTCAAAAAGGGTTTCTTCACCCCGGGAAGTTAATTAAATACCATTTGGAGGCATTTAATGTTCGAGCAAAAACGGCTGATTTTCGACAAAAGAGATAACACCCCCCCATTACGTCATGCTTCAGAAATGTGGAAAATGGTCAGTTTTCAAATGTTTTATTTTTGAACATCAGTTCACATTTGTAGGTGGATCATCAGTGTTAGAGCTAAAATTAGCATGTTTAAAGTGATTTTCATGCTTCCAGGGGCTCGGGAAGTGAATTAAATACTATTTGGAGGCATTTAATGTTCAATCAAAAACAGCTGATTTTTGACAAAAGAGATAACACCAACCCCATTACGTCATGCTTCAGAAATGTGGAAAATGGTCCGTTTTCAAATGTTTTATTTTTTAACCTCAGTTCACATTTGTAGGTGGATCATCAGTGTTAGAGCTAAAATTAGCATGTTTAAAGTGATTTTCATGCTTCCAGGGGCCCTAAACACAAGATTTATGGAATGGTTAAAAGTGCATGAAAATGGCCAATTTACTCACTCTGAGTTCTCAAAAAGGGTTTCTTCACCCCGGGAAGTTAATTAAATACCATTTGGAGGAATTTAATGTTCGAGCAAAAACGGCTGATTTTCGACAAAAGAGATAACACCCCCCCATTACGTCATGCTTCAGAAATGTGGAAAATGGTCCGTTTTCAAATGTTTTATTTTGGAACGTCAGTTCACATTTGTAGGTGGATCATCAGTGTTAGAGCTAAAATTAGCATGTTTATAGTGATGTTCATGCTTCCAGGGGCTCGGGAAGTGAATTAAATACTATTTGGAGGCATTTAATGTTCAATCAAAAACAGCTGATTTTTGACAAAAGAGTTAACACCCCCCCATTACGTCATGCTTCAGAAATGTGGAAAATGGTCCGTTTTAAAATGTTTTATTTTTGAATGTCAGTTCACATTTGTAGGTGGATCATCAGTGTTGGAGCTAAAATTAGCATGTTTAAAGTGATTTTCATGCTTCCAGGGGCCCTAAACACAAGATTTATGGAATGGTTAAAAGTGCATGAAAATGGCCAATTTACTCACTCTGAGTTCTCAAAAAGGGTTTCTTCACCCCGGGAAGTTAATTAAATACCATTTGGAGGCATTTAATGTTCGAGCAAAAACGGCTGATTTTCGACAAAAGAGATAACACCCCCCCATTACGTCATGCTTCAGAAATGTGGAAAATGGTCCGTTTTCAAATGTTTTATTTTTGAACGTCAGTTCACATTTGTAGGTGGATCATCAGTGTTAGAGCTAAAATTAGCATGTTTAAAGTGATTTTCATGCTTCCAGGGGCTCGGGAAGTGAATTAAATACTATTTGGAGGCATTTAATGTTCAAGCAAAAACAGCTGATTTTTGACAAAAGAGATAACACCCCCCCATTACGTCATGCTTCAGAAATGTGGAAAATGGTCCGTTTTCAAATGTTTTATTTTTGAACGTCAGTTCACATTTGTAGGTGGATCATCAGTGTTAGAGCTAAAATTAGCATGTTTAAAGTGATTTTCATGCTTCCAGGGGCCCTAAACACAAGATTTATGGAATGGTTAAAAGTGCATGAAAATGGCCAATTTACTCACTCTGAGTTCTCAAAAAGTGTTTCTTCACCCCGGGAAGTTAATTGAATACCATTTGGAGGCATTTAATGTTCGAGCAGAAACGGCTGATTTTCGACAAAAGAGATAACACCCCCCCCATTAAGTCATGCTTCAGAAATGTGGAAAATGGTCCGTTTTCAAATGTTTTATTTTGGAACGTCAGTTCACATTTGTAGGTGGATCATCAGTGTTAGAGCTAAAATTAGCATGTTTATATTGATGTTCATGCTTCCAGGGGCTCGGGAAGTGAATTAAATACTATTTGGAGGCATTTAATGTTCAATCAAAAACAGCTGATTTTTGACAAAAGAGATAACACCCCCCCATTACGTCATGCTTCAGAAATGTGGAAAATGGTCCATTTTAAAATGTTTTATTTTTGAATGTCAGTTCACATTTGTAGGTGGATCATCAGTGTTAGAGCTAAAATTAGCATGTTTAAAGTGATTTTCATGCTTCCAGGGGCCCTAAACACAAGATTTATGGAATGGTTAAAAGTGCATGAAAATGGCCAATTTACTCACTCTGAGTTCTCAAAAAGGGTTTCTTCACCCCGGGAAGTTAATTAAATACCATTTGGAGGCATTTAATGTTCGAGCAAAAACGGCTGATTTTCGACAAAAGAGATAACACCCCCCCATTACGTCATGCTTCAGAAATGTGGAAAATGGTCCGTTTTCAAATGTTTTATTTTTGAACGTCAGTTCACATTTGTAGGTGGATCATCAGTGTTAGAGCTAAAATTAGCATGTTTAAAGTGATTTTCATGCTTCCAGGGGCTCGGGAAGTGAATTAAATACTATTTGGAGGCATTTAATGTTCAAGCAAAAACAGCTGATTTTTGACAAAAGAGATAACACCCCCCCCCATTACGTCATGCTTCAGAAATGTGGAAAATGGTCCGTTTTCAAATGTTTTATTTTTGAACGTCAGTTCACATTTGTAGGTGGATCATCAGTGTTAGAGCTAAAATTAGCATGTTTAAAGTGATTTTCATGCTTCCAGGGGCCCTAAACACAAGATTTATGGAATGGTTAAAAGTGCATGAAAATGGCCAATTTACTCACTCTGAGTTCTCAAAAAGGGTTTCTTCACCCCGGGAAGTTAATTAAATACCATTTGGAGGCATTTAATGTTTGAGCAAAAACGGCTGATTTTCGACAAAAGAGATAACACCCCCCCATTACGTCATGCTTCAGAAATGTGGAAAATGGTCAGTTTTCAAATGTTTTATTTTTGAACGTCAGTTCACATTTGTAGGTGGATCATCAGTGTTAGAGCTAAAATTAGCATGTTTAAAGTGATTTTCATGCTTCCAGGGGCTCGGGAAGTGAATTAAATACTATTTGGAGGCATTTAATGTTCAAGCAAAAACAGCTGATTTTTGACAAAAGAGATAACACCCCCCCAATTACGTCATGCTTCAGAAATGTGGAAAATGGTCCGTTTTCAAATGTTTTATTTTTGAACGTCAGTTCACATTTGTAGGTGGATCATCAGTGTTAGAGCTAAAATTAGCATGTTTAAAGTGATTTTCATGCTTCCAGGGGCCCTAAACACAAGATTTATGGAATGGTTAAAAGTGCATGAAAATGGCCAATTTACTCACTCTGAGTTCTCAAAAAGTGTTTCTTCACCCCGGGAAGTTAATTAAATACCATTTGGAGGCATTTAATGTTCGAGCAGAAACAGCTGATTTTCGACAAAAGAGATAACACCCCCCCCATTAAGTCATGCTTCAGAAATGTGGAAAATGGTCCTTTTTCAAATGTTTTATTTTGGAACGTCAGTTCACATTTATAGGTGGATCATCAGTGTTAGAGCTAAAATTAGCATGTTTAAAGTGATTTTCATGCTTCCAGGGGCTCGGGAAGTGAATTAAATACTATTTGGAGGCATTTAATGTTCAGTTAAAAACAGCTGATTTTTGACAAAAGAGATAACACCCCCCCATTACGTCATGCTTCAGAAATGTGGAAAATGGTCCGTTTTCAAATGTTTTATTTTTGAACGTCAGTTCACATTTGTAGGTGGATCATCAGTGTTAGAGCTAAAATTAGCATGTTTAAAGTGATTTTCATGCTTCCAGGGGCCCTAAACACAAGATTTATGGAATGGTTAAAAGTGCATGAAAATGGCCAATTTACTCACTCTGAGTTCTCAAAAAGGGTTTCTTCACCCCGGGAAGTTAATTAAATATCATTTGGAGGCATTTAATGTTCGAGCAAAAACGGCTAATTTTCGACAAAAGAGATAACACCCCCCCCATTACGTCATGCTTCAGAAATGTGGAAAATGGTCCGTTTTCAAATGTTTTATTTTTGAACATCAGTTCACATTTGTAGGTGGATCATCAGTGTTAGAGCTAAAATTAGCATGTTTAAAGTGATTTTCATGCTTCCAGGGGCTCGGGAAGTGAATTAAATACTATTTGGAGGCATTTAATGTTCAATCAAAAACAGCTGATTTTTGACAAAAGAGATAACACCCCCCCATTACGTCATGCTTCAGAAATGTGGAAAATGGTCCGTTTTCAAATGTTTTATTTTTTAACCTCAGTTCACATTTGTAGGTGGATCATCAGTGTTAGAGCTAAAATTAGCATGTTTATAGTGATGTTCATGCTTCCAGGGGCTCGGGAAGTGAATTAAATACTATTTGGAGGCATTTAATGTTCAATCAAAAACAGCTGATTTTTGACAAAAGAGTTAACACCCCCCCATTACGTCATGCTTCAGAAATGTGGAAAATGGTCCGTTTTAAAATGTTTTTTTTTTGAACGTCAGTTCACATTTGTAGGTGGATCATCAGTGTTGGAGCTAAAATTAGCATGTTTAAAGTGATTTTCATGCTTCCAGGGGCCCTAAACACAAGATTTATGGAATGGTTAAAAGTGCATGAAAATGGCCAATTTACTCACTCTGAGTTCTCAAAAAGGGTTTCTTCACCCCGGGAAGTTAATTAAATACCATTTGGAGGCATTTAATGTTCGAGCAAAAACGGCTGATTTTCGACAAAAGAGATAACACCCCCCCATTACGTCATGCTTCAGAAATGTGGAAAATGGTCCGTTTTCAAATGTTTTATTTTTGAACGTCAGTTCACATTTGTAGGTGGATCATCAGTGTTAGAGCTAAAATTAGCATGTTTATAGTGATGTTCATGCTTCCAGGGGCTCGGGAAGTGAATTAAATACTATTTGGAGGCATTTAATGTTCAATCAAAAACAGCTGATTTTTGACAAAAGAGTTAACACCCCCCCATTACGTCATGCTTCAGAAATGTGGAAAATGGTCCATTTTAAAATGTTTTATTTTTGAACGTCAGTTCACATTTGTAGGTGGATCATCAGTGTTGGAGCTAAAATTAGCATGTTTAAAGTGATTTTCATGCTTCCAGGGGCCCTAAACACAAGATTTATGGAATGGTTAAAAGTGCATGAAAATGGCCAATTTACTCACTCTGAGTTCTCAAAAAGGGTTTCTTCACCCCGGGAAGTTAATTAAATACCATTTGGAGGCATTTAATGTTCGAGCAAAAACGGCTGATTTTCGACAAAAGAGATAACACCCCCCCATTACGTCATGCTTCAGAAATGTGGAAAATGGTCCGTTTTCAAATGTTTTATTTTTGAACGTCAGTTCACATTTGTAGGTGGATCATCAGTGTTAGAGCTAAAATTAGCATGTTTAAAGTGATTTTCATGCTTCCAGGGGCTCGGGAAGTGAATTAAATACTATTTGGAGGCATTTAATGTTCAAGCAAAAACAGCTGATTTTTGACAAAAGAGATAACACCCCCCCATTACGTCATGCTTCAGAAATGTGGAAAATGGTCCGTTTTCAAATGTTTTATTTTTGAACGTCAGTTCACATTTGTAGGTGGATCATCAGTGTTAGAGCTAAAATTAGCATGTTTAAAGTGATTTTCATGCTTCCAGGGGCCCTAAACACAAGATTTATGGAATGGTTAAAAGTGCATGAAAATGGCCAATTTACTCACTCTGAGTTCTCAAAAAGGGTTTCTTCACCCCGGGAAGTTAATTAAATACCATTTGGAGGCATTTAATGTTTGAGCAAAAACGGCTGATTTTCGACAAAAGAGATAACACCCCCCCATTACGTCATGCTTCAGAAATGTGGAAAATGGTCAGTTTTCAAATGTTTTATTTTTGAACGTCAGTTCACATTTGTAGGTGGATCATCAGTGTTAGAGCTAAAATTAGCATGTTTAAAGTGATTTTCATGCTTCCAGGGGCTCGGGAAGTGAATTAAATACTATTTGGAGGCATTTAATGTTCAAGCAAAAACAGCTGATTTTTGACAAAAGAGATAACACCCCCCCATTACGTCATGCTTCAGAAATGTGGAAAATGGTCCGTTTTCAAATGTTTTATTTTTGAACGTCAGTTCACATTTGTAGGTGGATCATCAGTGTTAGAGCTAAAATTAGCATGTTTAAAGTGATTTTCATGCTTCCAGGGGCCCTAAACACAAGATTTATGGAATGGTTAAAAGTGCATGAAAATGGCCAATTTACTCACTCTGAGTTCTCAAAAAGGGTTTCTTCACCCCGGGAAGTTAATTAAATACCATTTGGAGGCATTTAATGTTCGAGCAAAAACGGCTGATTTTCGACAAAAGAGATAACACCCCCCCCATTACGTCATGCTTCAGAAATGTGGAAAATAGTCCGTTTTCAAATGTTTTATTTTTGAACGTCAGTTCACATTTGTAGGTGGATCATCAGTGTTAGAGCTAAAATTAGCATGTTTAAAGTGATATTCATGCTTCCGGGGGCCCTAAACACAAGATTTATGGAATGGTTAAAAGTGCATGGAAATGGCCAATTTACTCACTCTGAGTTCTCAAAAAGTGTTTCTTCACCCCGGGAAGTTAATTAAATACCATTTGGAGGCATTTAATGTTCAAGCAGAAACGGCTGATTTTCGACAAAAGAGACAACACCCCCCCCATTAAGTCATGCTTCAGAAATGTGGAAAATGGTCCGTTTTCAAATGTTTTATTTTTGAACGTCAGTTCACATTTGTAGGTGGATCATCAGTGTTAGAGCTAAAATTAGCATGTTTAAAGTGATTTTCATGCTTCCAGGGGCTCGGGAAGTGAATTAAATACTATTTGGAGGCATTTAATGTTCAAGCAAAAACAGCTGATTTTTGACAAAAGAGATAACACCCCCCCATTACGTCATGCTTCAGAAATGTGGGAAATGGTCCGTTTTCAAATGTTTTATTTTTGAACGTCAGTTCACATTTGTAGGTGGATCATCAGTGTTAGAGCTAAAATTAGCATGTTTAAAGTGATTTTCATGCTTCCAGGGGCCCTAAACACAAGATTTATGGAATGGTTAAAAGTGCATGAAAATGGCCAATTTACTCACTCTGAGTTCTCAAAAAGGGTTTCTTCACCCCGGGAAGTTAATTAAATACCATTTGGAGGCATTTAATGTTCGAGCAAAAACGGCTGATTTTCGACAAAAGAGATAACACCCCCCCCATTACGTCATGCTTCAGAAATGTGGAAAATGGTCCGTTTTCAAATGTTTTATTTTTGAACGTCAGTTCACATTTGTAGGTGGATCTTCAGTGTTAGAGATAAAAATTAGCATGTTTAAAGTGATTTTCATGCTTCCAGGGGCTCGGGAAGTGAATTAAATACTATTTGGAGGCATTTAATGTTCAATCAAAAACAGCTGATTTTTAACAAAAGAGATAACACCCCCTTATTACGTCATGCTTCAGAAATGTGGAAAATGGTCCGTTTTCAAATGTTTTATTTTTGAACGTCAGTTCACATTTGTAGGTGGATCATCAGTGTTAGAGCTAAAATTAGCATGTTTAAAGTGATTTTCATGCTTCCAGGGGCCCTAAACACAAGATTTATGGAATGGTTAAAAGTGCATGAAAATGGCCAATTTACTCACTCTGAGTTCTCAAAAAGTGTTTCTTCACCCCGGGAAGTTAATTAAATACCATTTGGAGGCATTTAATGTTCGAGCAGAAACAGCTGATTTTCGACAAAAGAGATAACACCCCCCCCATTAAGTCATGCTTCAGAAATGTGGAAAATGGTCCGTTTTCAAATGTTTTATTTTGGAACGTCAGTTCACATTTGTAGGTGGATCATCAGTGTTAGAGCTAAAATTAGCATGTTTATAGTGATGTTCATGCTTCCAGGGGCTCGGGAAGTGAATTAAATACTATTTGGAGGCATTTAATGTTCAATCAAAAACAGCTGATTTTTGACAAAAGAGATAACACCCCCCCATTACGTCATGCTTCAGAAATGTGGAAAATGGTCCGTTTTAAAATGTTTTATTTTTGAATGTCAGTTCACATTTGTAGGTGGATCATCAGTGTTGGAGCTAAAATTAGCATGTTTAAAGTGATTTTCATGCTTCCAGGGGCCCTAAACACAAGATTTATGGAATGGATAAAAGTGCATGAAAATGGCCAATTTACTCACTCTGAGTTCTCAAAAAGTGCTTCTTCACCCCGGGAAGGTAATTAAATACCATTTGGAGGCATTTAATGTTCGAGCAAAAACTGCTGATTTTCGACAAAAGAGATAACACCCCCCCATTACGTCATGCTTCAGATATGTGGAAAATGGTCCGTTTTCAAATGTTTTATTTTTGAACATCAGTTCACATTTGTAGGTGGATCATCAGTGTTAGAGCTAAAATTAGCATGTTTAAAGTGATTTTCATGCTTCCAGGGGCTCGGGAAGTGAATTAAATACTATTTGGAGGCATTTAATGTTGAATCAAAAACAGCTGATTTTTGACAAAAGAGATAACACCCCCCCATTACGTCATGCTTCAGAAATGTGGAAATTGGTCCGTTTTCAAATGTTTTATTTTTGAACGTCAGTTCACATTTGTAGGTGGATCATCAGTGTTAGAGCAAAAATTAGCATGTTTAAAGTGATTTTCATGCTTCCAGGGGCCCTAAACACAAGATTTATGGAATGGTTAAAAGTGCATGAAAATGGCCAATTTACTTACTCTGAGTTCTCAAAAAGGGTTTCTTCACCCCGGGAAGTTAATTAAATACCATTTGGAGGCATTTAATGTTCGAGCAAAAACGGCTGATTTTCGACAAAAGAGATAACACCCCCCCATTACGTCATGCTTCAGAAATGTGGAAAATGGTCCGTTTTCAAATGTTTTATTTTTGAACGTCAGTTCACATTTGTAGGTGGATCATCAGTGTTAGAGCTAAAATTAGCATGTTTAAAGTGATTTTCATGCTTCCAGGGGCTTGGGAAGTGAATTAAATACTATTTGGAGGCATTTAATGTTCAAGCAAAAACAGCTGATTTTTGACAAAAGAGATAATACCCCCCCATTACGTCATGCTTCAGAAATGTGGAAAATGGTCCGTTTTCAAATGTTTTATTTTTGAACGTCAGTTCACATTTGTAGGTGGATCATCAGTGTTAGAGCTAAAATTAGCATGTTTAAAGTGATTTTCATGCTTCCAGGGGCCCTAAACACAAGATTTATGGAATGGTTAAAAGTGCATGAAAATGGCCAATTTACTCACTCTGAGTTCTCAAAAAGGGTTTCTTCACCCCGGGAAGTTAATTAAATACCATTTGGAGGCATTTAATGTTCGAGCAAAAACAGCTGATTTTCGACAAAAGAGATAACACCCCCCCATTACGTCATGCTTCAGAAATGTGGAAAATGGTCCGTTTTCAAATGTTTTATTTTTGAACATCAGTTCACATTTGTAGGTGGATCATCAGTGTTAGAGCTAAAATTAGCATGTTTAAAGTGATTTTCATGCTTCCAGGGGCTCGGGAAGTGAATTAAATACTATTTGGAGGCATTTAATGTTCAATCAAAAACAGCTGATTTTTGACAAAAGAGATAACACCCCCCCATTACGTCATGCTTCAGAAATGTGGAAAATGGTCCGTTTTCAAATGTTTTATTTTTTAACGTCAGTTCACATTTGTAGGTGGATCATCAGTGTTAGAGCTAAAATTAGCATGTTTAAAGTGATTTTCATGCTTCCAGGGGCCCTAAACACAAGATTTATGGAATAGTTAAAAGTGCATGAAAATGGCCAATTTACTCACTCTGAGTTCTCAAAAAGGGTTTCTTCACCCCGGGAAGTTAATTAAATACCATTTGGAGGCATTTAATGTTCGAGCAAAAACGGCTGATTTTCGACAAAAGAGATAACACCCCCCCATTACGTCATGCTTCAGAAATGTGGAAAATGGTCCGTTTTCAAATGTTTTATTTTTGAACGTCAGTTCACATTTGTAGGTGGATCATCAGTGTTAGAGCTAAAATTAGCATGTTTAAAGTGATTTTCATGCTTCCAGGGGCTCGGGAAGTGAATTAAATACTATTTGGAGGCATTTAATGTTCAATCAAAAACAGCTGATTTTTAAAAAAAGAGATAACACCCCCCCATTACGTCATGCTTCAGAAATGTGGAAAATGGTCCGTTTTCAAATGTTTTATTTTTGAACGTCAGTTCACATTTGTAGGTGGATCATTAGTGTTAGAGCTAAAATTAGCATGTTTAAAGTGATTTTCATGCTTCCAGGGGCCCTAAACACAAGATTTATGGAATGGTTAAAAGTGCATGAAAATGGCCAATTTACTCACTCTGAGTTCTCAAAAAGTGTTTATTCACCCCGGGAAGTTAATTAAATACCATTTGGAGGCATTTAATGTTTCAGCAGAAACTGCTGATTTTCGACAAAAGAGATAACACCCCCCCATTACGTCATGCTTCAGAAATGTGGAAAATGGTCCGTTTTCAAATGTTTTATTTTTGAACGTCAGTTCACATTTGTAGGTAGATCATCAGTGTTAGAGCTAAAATTAGCATGTTTAAAGTGATTTTCATGCTTCCAGGGGCTCGGGAAGTGAATTAAATACTATTTGGAGGCATTTAATGTTCAAGCAAAAACAGCTGATTTTTGACAAAAGAGATAACACCCCCCCATTACGTCATGCTTCAGAAATGTGGAAAATGGTCCGTTTTCAAATGTTTTATTTTTGAACGTCAGTTCACATTTGTAGGTGGATCATCAGTGTTAGAGCTAAAATTTGCATGTTTAAAGTGATTTTCATGCTTCCAGGGGCCCTAAACACAAGATTTATGGAATGGTTAAAAGTGCATGAAAATGGCCAATTTACTCACTCTGAGTTCTCAAAAAGGGTTTCTTCACCCCGGGAAGTTAATTAAATACCATTTGGAGGCATTTAATGTTCAAGCAAAAACTGCTGATTTTCGACAACAGAGATAACACCCCCCCATTGCGTCATGCTTCAGAAATGTGGAAAATGGTCCGTTTTCAAATGTTTTATTTTTGAACGTCAGTTCACATTTGTAGGTGGATCATCAGTGTTAGAGCTAAAATTAGCATGTTTAAAGTGATTTTCATGCTTCCAGGGGCTCGGGAAGTGAATTAAATACTATTTGGAGGCATTTAATGTTCAGTTAAAACAGCTGATTTTTGACAAAAGAGATAACACCCCCCCATTACGTCATGCTTCAGAAATGTGGAAAATGGTCCGTTTTCAAATGTTTTTTTTTGAACGTCAGTTCACATTTGTAGGTGGATCATCAGTGTTAGAGCTAAAATTAGCATGTTTAAAGTGATTTTCATGCTTCCAGGGGCCCTAAACACAAGATTTATGGAATGGTTAAAAGTGCATGAAAATGGCCAATTTACTCACTCTGAGTTCTCAAAAAGGGTTTCTTCACCCCGGGAAGTTAATTAAATACCATTTGGAGGCATTTAATGTTCGAGCAAAAACGGCTGATTTTCGACAAAAGAGATAACACCCCCCCCATTACGTCATGCTTCAGAAATGTGGAAAATGGTCAGTTTTCAAATGTTTTATTTTTGAACGTCAGTTCACATTTGTAGGTGGATCATCAGTGTTAGAGCTAAAATTAGCATGTTTAAAGTGATTTTCATGCTTCCAGGGGCTCGGGAAGTGAATTAAATACTATTTGGAGGCATTTAATGTTCAAGCAAAAACAGCTGATTTTTGACAAAAGAGATAACACCCCCCATTACGTCATGCTTCAGAAATGTGGAAAATGGTCCGTTTTCAAATGTTTTATTTTTGAACGTCAGTTCACATTTGTAGGTGGATCATCAGTGTTAGAGCTAAAATGAGCATGTTTAAAGTGATTTTCATGCTTCCAGGGGCCCTAAACACAAGATTTATGGAATGGTTAAAAGTGCATGAAAATGGCCAATTTACTCACTCTGAGTTCTCAAAAAGGGTTTCTTCACCCCGGGAAGTTAATTAAATACCATTTGGAGGCATTTAATGTTCGAACAAAAACGGCTGATTTTCGACAAAAGAGATAACACCCCCCCATTACGTCATGCTTCAGAAATGTGGAAAATGGTCCGTTTTCAAATGTTTTATTTTTGAACATCAGTTCACATTTGTAGGTGGATCATCAGTGTTAGAGCTAAAATTAGCATGTTTAAAGTGATTTTCATGCTTCCAGGGGCTCGGGAAGTGAATTAAATACTATTTGGAGGCATTTAATGTTCAATCAAAAACAGCTGATTTTTGACAAAAGAGATAACACCCCCCCCATTACGTCATGCTTCAGAAATGTGGAAAATGGTCCGTTTTCAAATGTTTTATTTTTTAACCTCAGTTCACATTTGTAGGTGGATCATCAGTGTTAGAGCTAAAATTAGCATGTTTAAAGTGATTTTCATGCTTCCAGGGGCTCGGGAAGTGAATTAAATACTATTTGGAGGCATTAAATGTTCAATCAAAAACAGCTGATTTTTGACAAAAGAGTTAACACCCCCCCATTACGTCATGCTTCAGAAATGTGGAAAATGGTCCGTTTTAAAATGTTTTATTTTTGAACGTCAGTTCACATTTGTAGGTGGATCATCAGTGTTGGAGCTAAAATTAGCATGTTTAAAGTGATTTTCATGCTTCCAGGGGCCCTAAACACAAGATTTATGGAATGGTTAAAAGTGCATGAAAATGGCCAATTTACTCACTCTGAGTTCTCAAAAAGGGTTTCTTCACCCCGGGAAGTTAATTAAATACCATTTGGAGGCATTTAATGTTCGAGCAAAAACGGCTGATTTTCGACAAAAGAGATAACACCCCCCCATTACGTCATGCTTCAGAAATGTGGAAAATGGTCCGTTTTCAAATGTTTTATTTTTGAACGTCAGTTCACATTTGTAGGTGGATCATCAGTGTTAGAGCTAAAATTAGCATGTTTAAAGTGATTTTCATGCTTCCAGGGGCTCGGGAAGTGAATTAAATACTATTTGGAGGCATTTAATGTTCAAGCAAAAACAGCTGATTTTTGACAAAAGAGATAACACCCCCCCATTACGTCATGCTTCAGAAATGTGGAAAATGGTCCGTTTTCAAATGTTTTATTTTTGAACGTCAGTTCACATTTGTAGGTGGATCATCAGTGTTAGAGCTAAAATTAGCATGTTTAAAGTGATTTTCATGCTTCCAGGGGCCCTAAACACAAGATTTATGGAATGGTTAAAAGTGCATGAAAATGGCCAATTTACTCACTCTGAGTTCTCAAAAAGGGTTTCTTCACCCCGGGAAGTTAATTAAATACCATTTGGAGGCATTTAATGTTCGAGCAAAAACGGCTGATTTTCGACAAAAGAGATAACACCCCCCCATTACGTCATGCTTCAGAAATGTGGAAAATGGTCAGTTTTCAAATGTTTTATTTTTGAACGTCAGTTCACATTTGTAGGTGGATCATCAGTGTTAGAGCTAAAATTAGCATGTTTAAAGTGATTTTCATGCTTCCAGGGGCTCGGGAAGTGAATTAAATACTATTTGGAGGCATTTAATGTTCAAGCAAAAACAGCTGATTTTTGACAAAAGAGATAACACCCCCCCATTACGTCATGCTTCAGAAATGTGGAAAATGGTCCGTTTTCAAATGTTTTATTTTTGAACGTCAGTTCACATTTGTAGGTGGATCATCAGTGCTAGAGCTAAAATTAGCATGTTTAAAGTGATTTTCATGCTTCCAGGGGCCCTAAACACAAGATTTATGGAATGGTTAAAAGTGCATGAAAATGGCCAATTTACTCACTCTGAGTTCTCAAAAAGGGTTTCTTCACCCCGGGAAGTTAATTAAATACCATTTGGAGGCATTTAATGTTCGAGCAAAAACGGCTGATTTTCGACAAAAGAGATAACACCCCCCCATTACGTCATGCTTCAGAAATGTGGAAAATGGTCAGTTTTCAAATGTTTTATTTTTGAACATCAGTTCACATTTGTAGGTGGATCATCAGTGTTAGAGCTAAAATTAGCATGTTTAAAGTGATTTTCATGCTTCCAGGGGCTCGGGAAGTGAATTAAATACTATTTGGAGGCATTTAATGTTCAATCAAAAACAGCTGATTTTTGACAAAAGAGATAACACCAACCCCATTACGTCATGCTTCAGAAATGTGGAAAATGGTCCGTTTTCAAATGTTTTATTTTTTAACCTCAGTTCACATTTGTAGGTGGATCATCAGTGTTAGAGCTAAAATTAGCATGTTTAAAGTGATTTTCATGCTTCCAGGGGCCCTAAACACAAGATTTATGGAATGGTTAAAAGTGCATGAAAATGGCCAATTTACTCACTCTGAGTTCTCAAAAAGGGTTTCTTCACCCCGGGAAGTTAATTAAATACCATTTGGAGGAATTTAATGTTCGAGCAAAAACGGCTGATTTTCGACAAAAGAGATAACACCCCCCCATTACGTCATGCTTCAGAAATGTGGAAAATGGTCCGTTTTCAAATGTTTTATTTTGGAACGTCAGTTCACATTTGTAGGTGGATCATCAGTGTTAGAGCTAAAATTAGCATGTTTATAGTGATGTTCATGCTTCCAGGGGCTCGGGAAGTGAATTAAATACTATTTGGAGGCATTTAATGTTCAATCAAAAACAGCTGATTTTTGACAAAAGAGTTAACACCCCCCCATTACGTCATGCTTCAGAAATGTGGAAAATGGTCCGTTTTAAAATGTTTTATTTTTGAATGTCAGTTCACATTTGTAGGTGGATCATCAGTGTTGGAGCTAAAATTAGCATGTTTAAAGTGATTTTCATGCTTCCAGGGGCCCTAAACACAAGATTTATGGAATGGTTAAAAGTGCATGAAAATGGCCAATTTACTCACTCTGAGTTCTCAAAAAGGGTTTCTTCACCCCGGGAAGTTAATTAAATACCATTTGGAGGCATTTAATGTTCGAGCAAAAACGGCTGATTTTCGACAAAAGAGATAACACCCCCCCATTACGTCATGCTTCAGAAATGTGGAAAATGGTCCGTTTTCAAATGTTTTATTTTTGAACGTCAGTTCACATTTGTAGGTGGATCATCAGTGTTAGAGCTAAAATTAGCATGTTTAAAGTGATTTTCATGCTTCCAGGGGCTCGGGAAGTGAATTAAATACTATTTGGAGGCATTTAATGTTCAAGCAAAAACAGCTGATTTTTGACAAAAGAGATAACACCCCCCCATTACGTCATGCTTCAGAAATGTGGAAAATGGTCCGTTTTCAAATGTTTTATTTTTGAACGTCAGTTCACATTTGTAGGTGGATCATCAGTGTTAGAGCTAAAATTAGCATGTTTAAAGTGATTTTCATGCTTCCAGGGGCCCTAAACACAAGATTTATGGAATGGTTAAAAGTGCATGAAAATGGCCAATTTACTCACTCTGAGTTCTCAAAAAGTGTTTCTTCACCCCGGGAAGTTAATTGAATACCATTTGGAGGCATTTAATGTTCGAGCAGAAACGGCTGATTTTCGACAAAAGAGATAACACCCCCCCCCATTAAGTCATGCTTCAGAAATGTGGAAAATGGTCCGTTTTCAAATGTTTTATTTTGGAACGTCAGTTCACATTTGTAGGTGGATCATCAGTGTTAGAGCTAAAATTAGCATGTCTATATTGATGTTCATGCTTCCAGGGGCTCGGGAAGTGAATTAAATACTATTTGGAGGCATTTAATGTTCAATCAAAAACAGCTGATTTTTGACAAAAGAGATAACACCCCCCCATTACGTCATGCTTCAGAAATGTGGAAAATGGTCCATTTTAAAATGTTTTATTTTTGAATGTCAGTTCACATTTGTAGGTGGATCATCAGTGTTAGAGCTAAAATTAGCATGTTTATAGTGATTTTCATGCTTCCAGGGGCCCTAAACACAAGATTTATGGAATGGTTAAAAGTGCATGAAAATGGCCAATTTACTCACTCTGAGTTCTCAAAAAGGGTTTCTTCACCCCGGGAAGTTAATTAAATACCATTTGGAGGCATTTAATGTTCGAGCAAAAACGGCTGATTTTCGACAAAAGAGATAACACCCCCCCATTACGTCATGCTTCAGAAATGTGGAAAATGGTCCGTTTTCAAATGTTTTATTTTTGAACGTCAGTTCACATTTGTAGGTGGATCATCAGTGTTAGAGCTAAAATTAGCATGTTTAAAGTGATTTTCATGCTTCCAGGGGCTCGGGAAGTGAATTAAATACTATTTGGAGGCATTTAATGTTCAAGCAAAAACAGCTGATTTTTGACAAAAGAGATAACACCCCCCCCATTACGTCATGCTTCAGAAATGTGGAAAATGGTCCGTTTTCAAATGTTTTATTTTTGAACGTCAGTTCACATTTGTAGGTGGATCATCAGTGTTAGAGCTAAAATTAGCATGTTTAAAGTGATTTTCATGCTTCCAGGGGCCCTAAACACAAGATTTATGGAATGGTTAAAAGTGCATGAAAATGGCCAATTTACTCACTCTGAGTTCTCAAAAAGGGTTTCTTCACCCCGGGAAGTTAATTAAATACCATTTGGAGGCATTTAATGTTTGAGCAAAAACGGCTGATTTTCGACAAAAGAGATAACACCCCCCCATTACGTCATGCTTCAGAAATGTGGAAAATGGTCAGTTTTCAAATGTTTTATTTTTGAACGTCAGTTCACATTTGTAGGTGGATCATCAGTGTTAGAGCTAAAATTAGCATGTTTAAAGTGATTTTCATGCTTCCAGGGGCTCGGGAAGTGAATTAAATACTATTTGGAGGCATTTAATGTTCAAGCAAAAACAGCTGATTTTTGACAAAAGAGATAACACCCCCCCAATTACGTCATGCTTCAGAAATGTGGAAAATGGTCCGTTTTCAAATGTTTTATTTTTGAACGTCAGTTCACATTTGTAGGTGGATCATCAGTGTTAGAGCTAAAATTAGCATGTTTAAAGTGATTTTCATGCTTCCAGGGGCCCTAAACACAAGATTTATGGAATGGTTAAAAGTGCATGAAAATGGCCAATTTACTCACTCTGAGTTCTCAAAAAGTGTTTCTTCACCCCGGGAAGTTAATTAAATACCATTTGGAGGCATTTAATGTTCGAGCAGAAACAGCTGATTTTCGACAAAAGAGATAACACCCCCCCCATTAAGTCATGCTTCAGAAATGTGGAAAATGGTCCTTTTTCAAATGTTTTATTTTGGAACGTCAGTTCACATTTATAGGTGGATCATCAGTGTTAGAGCTAAAATTAGCATGTTTAAAGTGATTTTCATGCTTCCAGGGGCTCGGGAAGTGAATTAAATACTATTTGGAGGCATTTAATGTTCAGTTAAAAACAGCTGATTTTTGACAAAAGAGATAACACCCCCCCATTACGTCATGCTTCAGAAATGTGGAAAATGGTCCGTTTTCAAATGTTTTATTTTTGAACGTCAGTTCACATTTGTAGGTGGATCATCAGTGTTAGAGCTAAAATTAGCATGTTTAAAGTGATTTTCATGCTTCCAGGGGCCCTAAACACAAGATTTATGGAATGGTTAAAAGTGCATGAAAATGGCCAATTTACTCACTCTGAGTTCTCAAAAAGGGTTTCTTCACCCCGGGAAGTTAATTAAATATCATTTGGAGGCATTTAATGTTCGAGCAAAAACGGCTAATTTTCGACAAAAGAGATAACACCCCCCCCATTACGTCATGCTTCAGAAATGTGGAAAATGGTCCGTTTTCAAATGTTTTATTTTTGAACATCAGTTCACATTTGTAGGTGGATCATCAGTGTTAGAGCTAAAATTAGCATGTTTAAAGTGATTTTCATGCTTCCAGGGGCTCGGGAAGTGAATTAAATACTATTTGGAGGCATTTAATGTTCAATCAAAAACAGCTGATTTTTGACAAAAGAGATAACACCCCCCCATTACGTCATGCTTCAGAAATGTGGAAAATGGTCCGTTTTCAAATGTTTTATTTTTTAACCTCAGTTCACATTTGTAGGTGGATCATCAGTGTTAGAGCTAAAATTAGCATGTTTATAGTGATGTTCATGCTTCCAGGGGCTCGGGAAGTGAATTAAATACTATTTGGAGGCATTTAATGTTCAATCAAAAACAGCTGATTTTTGACAAAAGAGTTAACACCCCCCCATTACGTCATGCTTCAGAAATGTGGAAAATGGTCCGTTTTAAAATGTTTTTTTTTTGAACGTCAGTTCACATTTGTAGGTGGATCATCAGTGTTGGAGCTAAAATTAGCATGTTTAAAGTGATTTTCATGCTTCCAGGGGCCCTAAACACAAGATTTATGGAATGGTTAAAAGTGCATGAAAATGGCCAATTTACTCACTCTGAGTTCTCAAAAAGGGTTTCTTCACCCCGGGAAGTTAATTAAATACCATTTGGAGGCATTTAATGTTCGAGCAAAAACGGCTGATTTTCGACAAAAGAGATAACACCCCCCCATTACGTCATGCTTCAGAAATGTGGAAAATGGTCCGTTTTCAAATGTTTTATTTTTGAACGTCAGTTCACATTTGTAGGTGGATCATCAGTGTTAGAGCTAAAATTAGCATGTTTATAGTGATGTTCATGCTTCCAGGGGCTCGGGAAGTGAATTAAATACTATTTGGAGGCATTTAATGTTCAATCAAAAACAGCTGATTTTTGACAAAAGAGTTAACACCCCCCCATTACGTCATGCTTCAGAAATGTGGAAAATGGTCCATTTTAAAATGTTTTATTTTTGAACGTCAGTTCACATTTGTAGGTGGATCATCAGTGTTGGAGCTAAAATTAGCATGTTTAAAGTGATTTTCATGCTTCCAGGGGCCCTAAACACAAGATTTATGGAATGGTTAAAAGTGCATGAAAATGGCCAATTTACTCACTCTGAGTTCTCAAAAAGGGTTTCTTCACCCCGGGAAGTTAATTAAATACCATTTGGAGGCATTTAATGTTCGAGCAAAAACGGCTGATTTTCGACAAAAGAGATAACACCCCCCCATTACGTCATGCTTCAGAAATGTGGAAAATGGTCCGTTTTCAAATGTTTTATTTTTGAACGTCAGTTCACATTTGTAGGTGGATCATCAGTGTTAGAGCTAAAATTAGCATGTTTAAAGTGATTTTCATGCTTCCAGGGGCTCGGGAAGTGAATTAAATACTATTTGGAGGCATTTAATGTTCAAGCAAAAACAGCTGATTTTTGACAAAAGAGATAACACCCCCCCATTACGCCATGCTTCAGAAATGTGGAAAATGGTCCGTTTTCAAATGTTTTATTTTTGAACGTCAGTTCACATTTGTAGGTGGATCATCAGTGTTAGAGCTAAAATTAGCATGTTTAAAGTGATTTTCATGCTTCCAGGGGCCCTAAACACAAGATTTATGGAATGGTTAAAAGTGCATGAAAATGGCCAATTTACTCACTCTGAGTTCTCAAAAAGGGTTTCTTCACCCCGGGAAGTTAATTAAATACCATTTGGAGGCATTTAATGTTTGAGCAAAAACGGCTGATTTTCGACAAAAGAGATAACACCCCCCCATTACGTCATGCTTCAGAAATGTGGAAAATGGTCAGTTTTCAAATGTTTTATTTTTGAACGTCAGTTCACATTTGTAGGTGGATCATCAGTGTTAGAGCTAAAATTAGCATGTTTAAAGTGATTTTCATGCTTCCAGGGGCTCGGGAAGTGAATTAAATACTATTTGGAGGCATTTAATGTTCAAGCAAAAACAGCTGATTTTTGACAAAAGAGATAACACCCCCCCATTACGTCATGCTTCAGAAATGTGGAAAATGGTCCGTTTTCAAATGTTTTATTTTTGAACGTCAGTTCACATTTGTAGGTGGATCATCAGTGTTAGAGCTAAAATTAGCATGTTTAAAGTGATTTTCATGCTTCCAGGGGCCCTAAACACAAGATTTATGGAATGGTTAAAAGTGCATGAAAATGGCCAATTTACTCACTCTGAGTTCTCAAAAAGGGTTTCTTCACCCCGGGAAGTTAATTAAATACCATTTGGAGGCATTTAATGTTCGAGCAAAAACGGCTGATTTTCGACAAAAGAGATAACACCCCCCCCATTACGTCATGCTTCAGAAATGTGGAAAATAGTCCGTTTTCAAATGTTTTATTTTTGAACGTCAGTTCACATTTGTAGGTGGATCATCAGTGTTAGAGCTAAAATTAGCATGTTTAAAGTGATATTCATGCTTCCGGGGGCCCTAAACACAAGATTTATGGAATGGTTAAAAGTGCATGGAAATGGCCAATTTACTCACTCTGAGTTCTCAAAAAGTGTTTCTTCACCCCGGGAAGTTAATTAAATACCATTTGGAGGCATTTAATGTTCAAGCAGAAACGGCTGATTTTCGACAAAAGAGACAACACCCCCCCCATTAAGTCATGCTTCAGAAATGTGGAAAATGGTCCGTTTTCAAATGTTTTATTTTTGAACGTCAGTTCACATTTGTAGGTGGATCATCAGTGTTAGAGCTAAAATTAGCATGTTTAAAGTGATTTTCATGCTTCCAGGGGCTCGGGAAGTGAATTAAATACTATTTGGAGGCATTTAATGTTCAAGCAAAAACAGCTGATTTTTGACAAAAGAGATAACACCCCCCCATTACGTCATGCTTCAGAAATGTGGGAAATGGTCCGTTTTCAAATGTTTTATTTTTGAACGTCAGTTCACATTTGTAGGTGGATCATCAGTGTTAGAGCTAAAATTAGCATGTTTAAAGTGATTTTCATGCTTCCAGGGGCCCTAAACACAAGATTTATGGAATGGTTAAAAGTGCATGAAAATGGCCAATTTACTCACTCTGAGTTCTCAAAAAGGGTTTCTTCACCCCGGGAAGTTAATTAAATACCATTTGGAGGCATTTAATGTTCGAGCAAAAACGGCTGATTTTCGACAAAAGAGATAACACCCCCCCCATTACGTCATGCTTCAGAAATGTGGAAAATGGTCCGTTTTCAAATGTTTTATTTTTGAACGTCAGTTCACATTTGTAGGTGGATCTTCAGTGTTAGAAATAAAAATTAGCATGTTTAAAGTGATTTTCATGCTTCCAGGGGCTCGGGAAGTGAATTAAATACTATTTGGAGGCATTTAATGTTCAATCAAAAACAGCTGATTTTTAACAAAAGAGATAACACCCCCTTATTACGTCATGCTTCAGAAATGTGGAAAATGGTCCGTTTTCAAATGTTTTATTTTTGAACGTCAGTTCACATTTGTAGGTGGATCATCAGTGTTAGAGCTAAAATTAGCATGTTTAAAGTGATTTTCATGCTTCCAGGGGCCCTAAACACAAGATTTATGGAATGGTTAAAAGTGCATGAAAATGGCCAATTTACTCACTCTGAGTTCTCAAAAAGTGTTTCTTCACCCCGGGAAGTTAATTAAATACCATTTGGAGGCATTTAATGTTCGAGCAGAAACAGCTGATTTTCGACAAAAGAGATAACACCCCCCCCATTAAGTCATGCTTCAGAAATGTGGAAAATGGTCCGTTTTCAAATGTTTTATTTTGGAACGTCAGTTCACATTTGTAGGTGGATCATCAGTGTTAGAGCTAAAATTAGCATGTTTATAGTGATGTTCATGCTTCCAGGGGCTCGGGAAGTGAATTAAATACTATTTGGAGGCATTTAATGTTCAATCAAAAACAGCTGATTTTTGACAAAAGAGATAACACCCCCCCATTACGTCATGCTTCAGAAATGTGGAAAATGGTCCGTTTTAAAATGTTTTATTTTTGAATGTCAGTTCACATTTGTAGGTGGATCATCAGTGTTGGAGCTAAAATTAGCATGTTTAAAGTGATTTTCATGCTTCCAGGGGCCCTAAACACAAGATTTATGGAATGGATAAAAGTGCATGAAAATGGCCAATTTACTCACTCTGAGTTCTCAAAAAGTGCTTCTTCACCCCGGGAAGGTAATTAAATACCATTTGGAGGCATTTAATGTTCGAGCAAAAACTGCTGATTTTCGACAAAAGAGATAACACCCCCCCATTACGTCATGCTTCAGATATGTGGAAAATGGTCCGTTTTCAAATGTTTTATTTTTGAACATCAGTTCACATTTGTAGGTGGATCATCAGTGTTAGAGCTAAAATTAGCATGTTTAAAGTGATTTTCATGCTTCCAGGGGCTCGGGAAGTGAATTAAATACTATTTGGAGGCATTTAATGTTGAATCAAAAACAGCTGATTTTTGACAAAAGAGATAACACCCCCCCATTACGTCATGCTTCAGAAATGTGGAAATTGGTCCGTTTTCAAATGTTTTATTTTTGAACGTCAGTTCACATTTGTAGGTGGATCATCAGTGTTAGAGCAAAAATTAGCATGTTTAAAGTGATTTTCATGCTTCCAGGGGCCCTAAACACAAGATTTATGGAATGGTTAAAAGTGCATGAAAATGGCCAATTTACTTACTCTGAGTTCTCAAAAAGGGTTTCTTCACCCCGGGAAGTTAATTAAATACCATTTGGAGGCATTTAATGTTCGAGCAAAAACGGCTGATTTTCGACAAAAGAGATAACACCCCCCCATTACGTCATGCTTCAGAAATGTGGAAAATGGTCCGTTTTCAAATGTTTTATTTTTGAACGTCAGTTCACATTTGTAGGTGGATCATCAGTGTTAGAGCTAAAATTAGCATGTTTAAAGTGATTTTCATGCTTCCAGGGGCTTGGGAAGTGAATTAAATACTATTTGGAGGCATTTAATGTTCAAGCAAAAACAGCTGATTTTTGACAAAAGAGATAATACCCCCCCATTACGTCATGCTTCAGAAATGTGGAAAATGGTCCGTTTTCAAATGTTTTATTTTTGAACGTTAGTTCACATTTGTAGGTGGATCATCAGTGTTAGAGCTAAAATTAGCATGTTTAAAGTGATTTTCATGCTTCCAGGGGCCCTAAACACAAGATTTATGGAATGGTTAAAAGTGCATGAAAATGGCCAATTTACTCACTCTGAGTTCTCAAAAAGGGTTTCTTCACCCCGGGAAGTTAATTAAATACCATTTGGAGGCATTTAATGTTCGAGCAAAAACAGCTGATTTTCGACAAAAGAGATAACACCCCCCCATTACGTCATGCTTCAGAAATGTGGAAAATGGTCCGTTTTCAAATGTTTTATTTTTGAACATCAGTTCACATTTGTAGGTGGATCATCAGTGTTAGAGCTAAAATTAGCATGTTTAAAGTGATTTTCATGCTTCCAGGGGCTCGGGAAGTGAATTAAATACTATTTGGAGGCATTTAATGTTCAATCAAAAACAGCTGATTTTTGACAAAAGAGATAACACCCCCCCATTACGTCATGCTTCAGAAATGTGGAAAATGGTCCGTTTTCAAATGTTTTATTTTTTAACGTCAGTTCACATTTGTAGGTGGATCATCAGTGTTAGAGCTAAAATTAGCATGTTTAAAGTGATTTTCATGCTTCCAGGGGCCCTAAACACAAGATTTATGGAATAGTTAAAAGTGCATGAAAATGGCCAATTTACTCACTCTGAGTTCTCAAAAAGGGTTTCTTCACCCCGGGAAGTTAATTAAATACCATTTGGAGGCATTTAATGTTCGAGCAAAAACGGCTGATTTTCGACAAAAGAGATAACACCCCCCCATTACGTCATGCTTCAGAAATGTGGAAAATGGTCCGTTTTCAAATGTTTTATTTTTGAACGTCAGTTCACATTTGTAGGTGGATCATCAGTGTTAGAGCTAAAATTAGCATGTTTAAAGTGATTTTCATGCTTCCAGGGGCTCGGGAAGTGAATTAAATACTATTTGGAGGCATTTAATGTTCAATCAAAAACAGCTGATTTTTAAAAAAAGAGATAACACCCCCCAATTACGTCATGCTTCAGAAATGTGGAAAATGGTCCGTTTTCAAATGTTTTATTTTTGAACGTCAGTTCACATTTGTAGGTGGATCATCAGTGTTAGAGCTAAAATTAGCATGTTTAAAGTGATTTTCATGCTTCCAGGGGCCCTAAACACAAGATTTATGGAATGGTTAAAAGTGCATGAAAATGGCCAATTTACTCACTCTGAGTTCTCAAAAAGTGTTTATTCACCCCGGGAAGTTAATTAAATACCATTTGGAGGCATTTAATGTTTCAGCAGAAACTGCTGATTTTCGACAAAAGAGATAACACCCCCCCATTACGTCATGCTTCAGAAATGTGGAAAATGGTCCGTTTTCAAATGTTTTATTTTTGAACGTCAGTTCACATTTGTAGGTAGATCATCAGTGTTAGAGCTAAAATTAGCATGTTTAAAGTGATTTTCATGCTTCCAGGGGCTCGGGAAGTGAATTAAATACTATTTGGAGGCATTTAATGTTCAAGCAAAAACAGCTGATTTTTGACAAAAGAGATAACACCCCCCCATTACGTCATGCTTCAGAAATGTGGAAAATGGTCCGTTTTCAAATGTTTTATTTTTGAACGTCAGTTCACATTTGTAGGTGGATCATCAGTGTTAGAGCTAAAATTTGCATGTTTAAAGTGATTTTCATGCTTCCAGGGGCCCTAAACACAAGATTTATGGAATGGTTAAAAGTGCATGAAAATGGCCAATTTACTCACTCTGAGTTCTCAAAAAGGGTTTCTTCACCCCGGGAAGTTAATTAAATACCATTTGGAGGCATTTAATGTTCAAGCAAAAACTGCTGATTTTCGACAACAGAGATAACACCCCCCCATTGCGTCATGCTTCAGAAATGTGGAAAATGGTCCGTTTTCAAATGTTTTATTTTTGAACGTCAGTTCACATTTGTAGGTGGATCATCAGTGTTAGAGCTAAAATTAGCATGTTTAAAGTGATTTTCATGCTTCCAGGGGCTCGGGAAGTGAATTAAATACTATTTGGAGGCATTTAATGTTCAGTTAAAACAGCTGATTTTTGACAAAAGAGATAACACCCCCCCATTACGTCATGCTTCAGAAATGTGGAAAATGGTCCGTTTTCAAATGTTTTTTTTTGAACGTCAGTTCACATTTGTAGGTGGATCATCAGTGTTAGAGCTAAAATTAGCATGTTTAAAGTGATTTTCATGCTTCCAGGGGCCCTAAACACAAGATTTATGGAATGGTTAAAAGTGCATGAAAATGGCCAATTTACTCACTCTGAGTTCTCAAAAAGGGTTTCTTCACCCCGGGAAGTTAATTAAATACCATTTGGAGGCATTTAATGTTCGAGCAAAAACGGCTGATTTTCGACAAAAGAGATAACACCCCCCCCATTACGTCATGCTTCAGAAATGTGGAAAATGGTCAGTTTTCAAATGTTTTATTTTTGAACGTCAGTTCACATTTGTAGGTGGATCATCAGTGTTAGAGCTAAAATTAGCATGTTTAAAGTGATTTTCATGCTTCCAGGGGCTCGGGAAGTGAATTAAATACTATTTGGAGGCATTTAATGTTCAAGCAAAAACAGCTGATTTTTGACAAAAGAGATAACACCCCCCATTACGTCATGCTTCAGAAATGTGGAAAATGGTCCGTTTTCAAATGTTTTATTTTTGAACGTCAGTTCACATTTGTAGGTGGATCATCAGTGTTAGAGCTAAAATGAGCATGTTTAAAGTGATTTTCATGCTTCCAGGGGCCCTAAACACAAGATTTATGGAATGGTTAAAAGTGCATGAAAATGGCCAATTTACTCACTCTGAGTTCTCAAAAAGGGTTTCTTCACCCCGGGAAGTTAATTAAATACCATTTGGAGGCATTTAATGTTCGAACAAAAACGGCTGATTTTCGACAAAAGAGATAACACCCCCCCATTACGTCATGCTTCAGAAATGTGGAAAATGGTCCGTTTTCAAATGTTTTATTTTTGAACATCAGTTCACATTTGTAGGTGGATCATCAGTGTTAGAGCTAAAATTAGCATGTTTAAAGTGATTTTCATGCTTCCAGGGGCTCGGGAAGTGAATTAAATACTATTTGGAGGCATTTAATGTTCAATCAAAAACAGCTGATTTTTGACAAAAGAGATAACACCCCCCCATTACGTCATGCTTCAGAAATGTGGAAAATGGTCCGTTTTCAAATGTTTTATTTTTTAACCTCAGTTCACATTTGTAGGTGGATCATCAGTGTTAGAGCTAAAATTAGCATGTTTAAAGTGATTTTCATGCTTCCAGGGGCCCTAAACACAAGATTTATGGAATGGTTAAAAGTGCATGAAAATGGCCAATTTACTCACTCTGAGTTCTCAAAAAGGGTTTCTTCACCCCGGGAAGTTAATTAAATACCATTTGGAGGCATTTAATGTTCGAGCAAAAACGGCTGATTTTCGACAAAAGAGATAACACCCCCCCCATTACGTCATGCTTCAGAAATGTGGAAAATGGTCGGTTTTCAAATGTTTTATTTTTGAACATCAGTTCACATTTGTAGGTGGATCATCAGTGTTAGAGCTAAAATGAGCATGTTTAAAGTGATTTTCATGCTTCCAGGGGCTCGGGAAGTGAATTAAATACTATTTGGAGGCATTTAATGTTCAATAAAAAACAGCTGATTTTTGACAAAAGAGATAACACCCCCCCATTACGTCATGCTTCAGAAATGTGGAAAATGGTCCGTTTTCAAATGTTTTATTTTTGAACGTCAGTTCACATTTGTAGGTGGATCATCAGTGTTAGAGCTAAAATTAGCATGTTTAAAGTGATATTCATGCTTCCGGGGGCCCTAAACACAAGATTTATGGAATGGTTAAAAGTGCATGAAAATGGCCAATTTACTCACTCTGAGTTCTCAAAAAGTGTTTCTTCACCCCGGGAAGTTAATTAAATACCATTTGGAGGCATTTAATGTTCAAGCAGAAACGGCTGATTTTCGACAAAAGAGACAACACCCCCCCATTAAGTCATGCTTCAGAAATGTGGAAAATGGTCCGTTTTCAAATGTTTTATTTTTGAACGTCAGTTCACATTTGTAGGTGGATCATCAGTGTTAGAGCTAAAATTAGCATGTTTAAAGTGATTTTCATGCTTCCAGGGGCTCGGGAAGTGAATTAAATACTATTTGGAGGCATTTAATGTTCAAGCAAAAACAGCTGATTTTTGACAAAAGAGATAACACCCCCCCATTACGTCATGCTTCAGAAATGTGGGAAATGGTCCGTTTTCAAATGTTTTATTTTTGAACGTCAGTTCACATTTGTAGGTGTATCATCAGTGTTAGAGCTAAAATTAGCATGTTTAAAGTGATTTTCATGCTTCCAGGGGCCCTAAACACAAGACTTATGGAATGGTTAAAAGTGCATGAAAATGGCCAATTTACTCACTCTGAGTTCTCAAAAAGGGTTTCTTCACCCCGGGAAGTTAATTAAATACCATTTGGAGGCATTTAATGTTCGAGCAAAAACGGCTGATTTTCGACAAAAGAGATAACACCCC
The DNA here is from genome assembly GCF_964263255.1 of Lissotriton vulgaris. Classification (NCBI taxonomy): domain Eukaryota; kingdom Metazoa; phylum Chordata; class Amphibia; order Caudata; family Salamandridae; genus Lissotriton; species Lissotriton vulgaris. The sequence continues at coordinate 314,946 of NW_028253623.1, read as the reverse complement.
CCCCATTACGTCATGCTTCAGAAATGTGGAAAATGGTCCGTTTTCAAATGTTTTATTTTTGAACGTCAGTTCACATTTGTAGGTGGATCATCAGTGTTAGAGCTAAAATTAGCATGTTTAAAGTGATTTTCATGCTTCCAGGGGCTCGGGAAGTGAATTAAATACTATTTGGAGGCATTTAATGTTCAATCAAAAACAGCTGATTTTTAACAAAAGAGATAACACCCCCCCATTACGTCATGCTTCAGAAATGTGGAAAATGGTCCATTTTCAAATGTTTTATTTTTGAACGTCAGTTCACATTTGTAGGTGGATCATCAGTGTTAGAGCTAAAATTAGCATGTTTAAAGTGATTTTCATGCTTCCAGGGGCCCTAAACACAAGATTTATGGAATGGTTAAAAGTGCATGAAAATGGCCAATTTACTCACTCTGAGTTCTCAAAAAGTGTTTCTTCACCCCGGGAAGTTAATTAAATACCATTTGGAGGCATTTAATGTTCGAGCAGAAACAGCTGATTTTCGACAAAAGAGATAACACCCCCCCCATTAAGTCATGCTTCAGAAATGTGGAAAATGGTCCGTTTTCAAATGTTTTATTTTGGAACGTCAGTTCACATTTGTAGGTGGATCATCAGTGTTAGAGCTAAAATTAGCATGTTTATAGTGATGTTCATGCTTCCAGGGGCGCGGGAAGTGAATTAAATACTATTTGGAGGCATTTAATGTTCAATCAAAAACAGCTGATTTTTGACAAAAGAGATAACACACCCCCATTACGTCATGCTTCAGAAATGTGGAAAATGGTCTGTTTTAAAATGTTTTATTTTTGAATGTCAGTTCACATTTGTAGGTGGATCATCAGTGTTGGAGCTAAAATTAGCATGTTTAAAGTGATTTTCATGCTTCCAGGGGCCCTAAACACAAGATTTATGGAATGGATAAAAGTGCATGAAAATGGCCAATTTACTCACTCTGAGTTCTCAAAAAGGGTTTCTTCACCCCGGGAAGTTAATTAAATACCATTTGGAGGCATTTAATGTTCGAGCAAAAACTGCTGATTTTCGACAAAAGAGATAACACCCCCCCATTACGTCATGCTTCAGAAATGTGGAAAATGGTCCGTTTTCAAATGTTTTATTTTTGAACATCAGTTCACATTTGTAGGTGGATCATCAGTGTTAGAGCTAAAATTAGCATGTTTAAAGTGATTTTCATGCTTCCAGGGGCTCGGGAAGTGAATTAAATACTATTTGGAGGCATTTAATGTTCAATCAAAAACAGCTGATTTTTGACAAAAGAGATAACACCCCCCCATTACGTCATGCTTCAGAAATGTGGAAAATGGTCCGTTTTCAAATGTTTTATTTTTGAACGTCAGTTCACATTTGTAGGTGGATCATCAGTGTTAGAGCAAAAATTAGCATGTTTAAAGTGATTTTCATGCTTCCAGGGGCCCTAAACACAAGATTTATGGAATGGTTAAAAGTGCATGAAAATGGCCAATTTACTTACTCTGAGTTCTCAAAAAGGGTTTCTTCACCCCGGGAAGTTAATTAAATACCATTTGGAGGCATTTAATGTTCGAGCAAAAACGGCTGATTTTCGACAAAAGAGATAACACCCCCCCATTACGTCATGCTTCAGAAATGTGGAAAATGGTCCGTTTTCAAATGTTTTATTTTTGAACGTCAGTTCACATTTGTAGGTGGATCATCAGTGTTAGAGCTAAAATTAGCATGTTTAAAGTGATTTTCATGCTTCCAGGGGCTCGGGAAGTGAATTAAATACTATTTGGAGGCATTTAATGTTCAAGCAAAAACAGCTGATTTTTGACAAAAGAGATAACACCCCCCCATTACGTCATGCTTCAGAAATGTGGAAAATGGTCCGTTTTCAAATGTTTTATTTTTGAACGTCAGTTCACATTTGTAGGTGGATCATCAGTGTTAGAGCTAAAATTAGCATGTTTAAAGTGATTTTCATGCTTCCAGGGGCCCTAAACACAAGATTTATGGAATGGTTAAAAGTGCATGAAAATGGCCAATTTACTCACTCTGAGTTCTCAAAAAGGGTTTCTTCACCCCGGGAAGTTAATTAAATACCATTTGGAGGCATTTAATGTTCGAGCAAAAACAGCTGATTTTCGACAAAATGTTTTATTTTTGAACGTCAGTTCACATTTGTAGGTGGATCATCAGTGTTAGAGCTAAAATTAGCATGTTTAAAGTGATTTTCATGCTTCCAGGGGCCCTAAACACAAGATTTATGGAATGGTTAAAAGTGCATGAAAATGGCCAATTTACTCACTCTGAGTTCTCAAAAAGGGTTTCTTCACCCCGGGAAGTTAATTAAATACCATTTGGAGGCATTTAATGTTCGAGCAAAAACAGCTGATTTTCGACAAAAGAGATAACACCCCCCCATTACGTCATGCTTCAGAAATGTGGAAAATGGTCCGTTTTCAAATGTTTTATTTTTGAACATCAGTTCACATTTGTAGGTGGATCATCAGTGTTAGAGCTAAAATTAGCATGTTTAAAGTGATTTTCATGCTTCCAGGGGCTCGGGAAGTGAATTAAATACTATTTGGAGGCATTTAATGTTCAATCAAAAACAGCTGATTTTTGACAAAAGAGATAACACCCCCCACATTACGTCATGCTTCAGAAATGTGGAAAATGGTCCGTTTTCAAATGTTTTATTTTTTAACGTCAGTTCACATTTGTAGGTGGATCATCAGTGTTAGAGCTAAAATTAGCATGTTTAAAGTGATTTTCATGCTTCCAGGGGCCCTAAACACAAGATTTATGGAATGGTTAAAAGTGCATGAAAATGGCCAATTTACTCACTCTGAGTTCTCAAAAAGGGTTTCTTCACCCCGGGAAGTTAATTAAATACCATTTGGAGGCATTTAATGTTCGAGCAAAAACGGCTGATTTTCGACAAAAGAGATAACACCCCCCCCATTACGTCATGCTTCAGAAATGTGGAAAATGGTCTGTTTTCAAATGTTTTATTTTTGAACGTCAGTTCACATTTGTAGGTGGATCATCAGTGTTAGAGCTAAAATTAGCATGTTTAAAGTGATTTTCATGCTTCCAGGGGCTCGGGAAGTGAATTAAATACTATTTGGAGGCATTTAATGTTCAATCAAAAACAGCTGATTTTTAACAAAAGAGATAACACCCCCCCATTACGTCATGCTTCAGAAATGTGGAAAATGGTCCGTTTTCAAATGTTTTATTTTTGAACGTCAGTTCACATTTGTAGGTGGATCATCAGTGTTAGAGCTAAAATTAGCATGTTTAAAGTGATTTTCATGCTTCCAGGGGCCCTAAACACAAGATTTATGGAATGGTTAAAAGTGCATGAAAATGGCCAATTTACTCACTCTGAGTTCTCAAAAAGTGTTTCTTCACCCCGGGAAGTTAATTAAATACCATTTGGAGGCATTTAATGTTCAAGCAGAAACGGCTGATTTTCGACAAAAGAGATAACACCCCCCCCATTAAGTCATGCTTCAGAAATGTGGAAAATGGTCCGTTTTCAAATGTTTTATTTTGGAACGTCAGTTCACATTTGTAGGTGGATCATCAGTGTTAGAGCTAAAATTAGCATGTTTATATTGATGTTCATGCTTCCAGGGGCTCGGGGAGTGAATTAAATACTATTTGGAGGCATTTAATGTTCAATCAAAAACAGCTGATTTTTGACAAAAGAGATAACACCCCCCCATTACGTCATGCTTCAGAAATGTGGAAAATGGTCCGTTTTAAAATGTTTTATTTTTGAATGTCAGTTCACATTTGTAGGTGGGTCATCAGTGTTGGAGCTAAAATTAGCATGTTTAAAGTGATTTTCATGCTTCCAGGGGCCCTAAACACAAGATTTATGGAATGGTTAAAAGTGCATGAAAATGGCCAATTTACTCACTCTGAGTTCTCAAAAAGGGTTTCTTCACCCCGGGAAGTTAATTAAATACCATTTGGAGGCATTTAATGTTCGAGCAAAAACGGCTGATTTTCGACAAAAGAGCTAACACCCCCCCATTACGTCATGCTTCAGAAATGTGGAAAATGGTCCGTTTTCAAATGTTTTATTTTTGAACGTCAGTTCACATTTGTAGGTGGATCATCAGTGTTAGAGCTAAAATTAGCATGTTTAAAGTGATTTTCATGCTTCCAGGGGCTCGGGAAGTGAATTAAATACTATTTGGAGGCATTTAATGTTCAATCAAAAACAGCTGATTTTTGACAAAAGAGATAACACCCCCCCATTACGTCATGCTTCAGAAATGTGGAAAATGGTCCGTTTTCAAATGTTTTATTTTTTAACCTCAGTTCACATTTGTAGGTGGATCATCAGTGTTAGAGCTAAAATTAGCATGTTTAAAGTGATTTTCATGCTTCCAGGGGCCCTAAACACAAGATTTATGGAATGGTTAAAAGTGCATGAAAATGGCCAATTTACTCACTCTGAGTTCTCAAAAAGGGTTTCTTCACCCCGGGAAGTTAATTAAATACCATTTGGAGGCATTTAATGTTCGAGCAAAAACAGCTGATTTTCGACAAAAGAGATAACACCCCCCCATTACGTCATGCTTCAGAAATGTGGAAAATGGTCCGTTTTCAAATGTTTTATTTTTGAACATCAGTTCACATTTGTAGGTGGATCATCAGTGTTAGAGCTAAAATTAGCATGTTTAAAGTGATTTTCATGCTTCCAGGGGCTCGGGAAGTGAATTAAATACTATTTGGAGGCATTTAATGTTCAATCAAAAACAGCTGATTTTTGACAAAAGAGATAACACCCCCCCCATTACGTCATGCTTCAGAAATGTGGAAAATGGTCCGTTTTCAAATGTTTTATTTTTTAACGTCAGTTCACATTTGTAGGTGGATCATCAGTGTTAGAGCTAAAATTAGCATGTTTAAAGTGATTTTCATGCTTCCAGGGGCCCTAAACACAAGATTTATGGAATGGTTAAAAGTGCATGAAAATGGCCAATTTACTCACTCTGAGTTCTCAAAAAGGGTTTCTTCACCCCGGGAAGTTAATTAAATACCATTTGGAGGCATTTAATGTTCGAGCAAAAACGGCTGATTTTCGACAAAAGAGATAACACCCCCCCCATTACGTCATGCTTCAGAAATGTGGAAAATGGTCTGTTTTCAAATGTTTTATTTTTGAACGTCAGTTCACATTTGTAGGTGGATCATCAGTGTTAGAGCTAAAATTAGCATGTTTAAAGTGATTTTCATGCTTCCAGGGGCTCGGGAAGTGAATTAAATACTATTTGGAGGCATTTAATGTTCAATCAAAAACAGCTGATTTTTAACAAAAGAGATAACACCCCCCCATTACGTCATGCTTCAGAAATGTGGAAAATGGTCCGTTTTCAAATGTTTTATTTTTGAACGTCAGTTCACATTTGTAGGTGGATCATCAGTGTTAGAGCTAAAATTAGCATGTTTAAAGTGATTTTCATGCTTCCAGGGGCCCTAAACACAAGATTTATGGAATGGTTAAAAGTGCATGAAAATGGCCAATTTACTCACTCTGAGTTCTCAAAAAGTGTTTCTTCACCCCGGGAAGTTAATTAAATACCATTTGGAGGCATTTAATGTTCAAGCAGAAACGGCTGATTTTCGACAAAAGAGATAACACCCCCCCCATTAAGTCATGCTTCAGAAATGTGGAAAATGGTCCGTTTTCAAATGTTTTATTTTGGAACGTCAGTTCACATTTGTAGGTGGATCATCAGTGTTAGAGCTAAAATTAGCATGTTTAAAGTGATTTTCATGCTTCCAGGGGCTCGGGAAGTGAATTAAATACTATTTGGAGGCATTTAATGTTCAATCAAAAACAGCTGATTTTTGACAAAAGAGATAACACCCCCCCATTACGTCATGCTTCAGAAATGTGGAAAATGGTCCGTTTTCAAATGTTTTATTTTTGAACGTCAGTTCACATTTGTAGGTGGATCATCAGTGTTAGAGCTAAAATTAGCATGTTTAAAGTGATTTTCATGCTTCCAGGGGCCCTAAACACAAGATTTATGGAATGGTTAAAAGTGCATGAAAATGGCCAATTTACTCACTCTGAGTTCTCAAAAAGTGTTTCTTCACCCCGGGAAGTTAATTAAATACCATTTGGAGGCATTTAATGTTCGAGCAGAAACAGCTGATTTTCGACAAAAGAGATAACACCCCCCCCATTAAGTCATGCTTCAGAAATGTGGAAAATGGTCCGTTTTCAAATGTTTTATTTTGGAACGTCAGTTCACATTTATAGGTGGATCATCAGTGTTAGAGCTAAAATTAGCATGTTTAAAGTGATTTTCATGCTTCCAGGGGCTCGGGAAGTGAATTAAATACTATTTGGAGGCATTTAATGTTCAGTTAAAAACAGCTGATTTTTGACAAAAGAGATAACACCCCCCCATTACGTCATGCTTCAGAAATGTGGAAAATGGTCCGTTTTCAAATGTTTTATTTTTGAACGTCAGTTCACATTTGTAGGTGGATCATCAGTGTTAGAGCTAAAATTAGCATGTTTAAAGTGATTTTCATGCTTCCAGGGGCCCTAAACACAAGATTTATGGAATGGTTAAAAGTGCATGAAAATGGCCAATTTACTCACTCTGAGTTCTCAAAAAGGGTTTCTTCACCCCGGGAAGTTAATTAAATATCATTTGGAGGCATTTAATGTTCGAGCAAAAACGGCTAATTTTCGACAAAAGAGATAACACCCCCCCCATTACGTCATGCTTCAGAAATGTGGAAAATGGTCCGTTTTCAAATGTTTTATTTTTGAACATCAGTTCACATTTGTAGGTGGATCATCAGTGTTAGAGCTAAAATTAGCATGTTTAAAGTGATTTTCATGCTTCCAGGGGCTCGGGAAGTGAATTAAATACTATTTGGAGGCATTTAATGTTCAATCAAAAACAGCTGATTTTTGACAAAAGAGATAACACCCCCCCATTACGTCATGCTTCAGAAATGTGGAAAATGGTCCGTTTTCAAATGTTTTATTTTTTAACCTCAGTTCACATTTGTAGGTGGATCATCAGTGTTAGAGCTAAAATTAGCATGTTTAAAGGGATTTTCATGCTTCCAGGGGCCCTAAACACAAGATTTATGGAATGGTTAAAAGTGCATGAAAATGGCCAATTTACTCACTCTGAGTTCTCAAAAAGGGTTTCTTCACCCCGGGAAGTTAATTAAATACCATTTGGAGGAATTTAATGTTCGAGCAAAAACGGCTGATTTTCGACAAAAGAGATAACACCCCCCCATTACGTCATGCTTCAGAAATGTGGAAAATGGTCCGTTTTCAAATGTTTTATTTTGGAACGTCAGTTCACATTTGTAGGTGGATCATCAGTGTTAGAGCTAAAATTAGCATGTTTATAGTTATGTTCATGCTTCCAGGGGCTCGGGAAGTGAATTAAATACTATTTGGAGGCATTTAATGTTCAATCAAAAACAGCTGATTTTTGACAAAAGAGTTAACACCCCCCCATTACGTCATGCTTCAGAAATGTGGAAAATGGTCCGTTTTAAAATGTTTTTTTTTTGAACGTCAGTTCACATTTGTAGGTGGATCATCAGTGTTGGAGCTAAAATTAGCATGTTTAAAGTGATTTTCATGCTTCCAGGGGCCCTAAACACAAGATTTATGGAATGGTTAAAAGTGCATGAAAATGGCCAATTTACTCACTCTGAGTTCTCAAAAAGGGTTTCTTCACCCCGGGAAGTTAATTAAATACCATTTGGAGGCATTTAATGTTCGAGCAAAAACGGCTGATTTTCGACAAAAGAGATAACACCCCCCCATTACGTCATGCTTCAGAAATGTGGAAAATGGTCCGTTTTCAAATGTTTTATTTTTGAACGTCAGTTCACATTTGTAGGTGGATCATCAGTGTTAGAGCTAAAATTAGCATGTTTATAGTGATGTTCATGCTTCCAGGGGCTCGGGAAGTGAATTAAATACTATTTGGAGGCATTTAATGTTCAATCAAAAACAGCTGATTTTTGACAAAAGAGTTAACACCCCCCCATTACGTCATGCTTCAGAAATGTGGAAAATGGTCCGTTTTAAAATGTTTTATTTTTGAACGTCAGTTCACATTTGTAGGTGGATCATCAGTGTTGGAGCTAAAATTAGCATGTTTAAAGTGATTTTCATGCTTCCAGGGGCCCTAAACACAAGATTTATGGAATGGTTAAAAGTGCATGAAAATGGCCAATTTACTCACTCTGAGTTCTCAAAAAGGGTTTCTTCACCCCGGGAAGTTAATTAAATACCATTTGGAGGCATTTAATGTTCGAGCAAAAACGGCTGATTTTCGACAAAAGAGATAACACCCCCCCATTACGTCATGCTTCAGAAATGTGGAAAATGGTCCGTTTTCAAATGTTTTATTTTTGAACGTCAGTTCACATTTGTAGGTGGATCATCAGTGTTAGAGCTAAAATTAGCATGTTTAAAGTGATTTTCATGCTTCCAGGGGCTCGGGAAGTGAATTAAATACTATTTGGAGGCATTTAATGTTCAAGCAAAAACAGCTGATTTTTGACAAAAGAGATAACACCCCCCCCATTACGTCATGCTTCAGAAATGTGGAAAATGGTCCGTTTTCAAATGTTTTATTTTTGAACGTCAGTTCACATTTGTAGGTGGATCATCAGTGTTAGAGCTAAAATTAGCATGTTTAAAGTGATTTTCATGCTTCCAGGGGCCCTAAACACAAGATTTATGGAATGGTTAAAAGTGCATGAAAATGGCCAATTTACTCACTCTGAGTTCTCAAAAAGGGTTTCTTCACCCCGGGAAGTTAATTAAATACCATTTGGAGGCATTTAATGTTTGAGCAAAAACGGCTGATTTTCGACAAAAGAGATAACACCCCCCCATTACGTCATGCTTCAGAAATGTGGAAAATGGTCAGTTTTCAAATGTTTTATTTTTGAACGTCAGTTCACATTTGTAGGTGGATCATCAGTGTTAGAGCTAAAATTAGCATGTTTAAAGTGATTTTCATGCTTCCAGGGGCTCGGGAAGTGAATTAAATACTATTTGGAGGCATTTAATGTTCAAGCAAAAACAGCTGATTTTTGACAAAAGAGATAACACCCCCCCATTACGTCATGCTTCAGAAATGTGGAAAATGGTCCGTTTTCAAATGTTTTATTTTTGAACGTCAGTTCACATTTGTAGGTGGATCATCAGTGCTAGAGCTAAAATTAGCATGTTTAAAGTGATTTTCATGCTTCCAGGGGCCCTAAACACAAGATTTATGGAATGGTTAAAAGTGCATGAAAATGGCCAATTTACTCACTCTGAGTTCTCAAAAAGGGTTTCTTCACCCCGGGAAGTTAATTAAATACCATTTGGAGGCATTTAATGTTCGAGCAAAAACGGCTGATTTTCGACAAAAGAGATAACACCCCCCCATTACGTCATGCTTCAGAAATGTGGAAAATGGTCCGTTTTCAAATGTTTTATTTTTGAACGTCAGTTCACATTTGTAGGTGGATCATCAGTGTTAGAGCTAAAATTAGCATGTTTAAAGTGATTTTCATGCTTCCAGGGGCTCGGGAAGTGAATTAAATACTATTTGGAGGCATTTAATGTTCAAGCAAAAACAGCTGATTTTTGACAAAAGAGATAACACCCCCCCATTACGTCATGCTTCAGAAATGTGGGAAATGGTCCGTTTTCAAATGTTTTATTTTTGAACGTCAGTTCACATTTGTAGGTGGATCATCAGTGTTAGAGCTAAAATTAGCATGTTTAAAGTGATTTTCATGCTTCCAGGGGCCCTAAACACAAGATTTATGGAATGGTTAAAAGTGCATGAAAATGGCCAATTTACTCACTCTGAGTTCTCAAAAAGGGTTTCTTCACCCCGGGAAGTTAATTAAATACCATTTGGAGGCATTTAATGTTCGAGCAAAAACGGCTGATTTTCGACAAAAGAGCTAACACCCCCCCATTACGTCATGCTTCAGAAATGTGGAAAATGGTCCGTTTTCAAATGTTTTATTTTTGAACGTCAGTTCACATTTGTAGGTGGATCATCAGTGTTAGAGCTAAAATTAGCATGTTTAAAGTGATTTTCATGCTTCCAGGGGCTCGGGAAGTGAATTAAATACTATTTGGAGGCATTTAATGTTCAATCAAAAACAGCTGATTTTTGACAAAAGAGATAACACCCCCCCATTACGTCATGCTTCAGAAATGTGGAAAATGGTCCGTTTTCAAATGTTTTATTTTTGAACGTCAGTTCACATTTGTAGGTGGATCATCAGTGTTAGAGCTAAAATTAGCATGTTTAAAGTGATTTTCATGCTTCCAGGGGCCCTAAACACAAGATTTATGGAATGGTTAAAAGTGCATGAAAATGGCCAATTTACTCACTCTGAGTTCTCAAAAAGGGTTTCTTCACCCCGGGAAGTTAATTAAATACCATTTGGAGGCATTTAATGTTCGAGCAAAAACTGCTGATTTTCGACAAAAGAGATAACACCCCCCATTACGTCATGCTTCAGAAATGTGAAAAATGGTCCGTTTTCAAATGTTTTATTTTTGAACGTCAGTTCACATTTGTAGGTGGATCATCAGTGTTAGAGCTAAAATTAGCATGTTTAAAGTGATTTTCATGCTTCCAGGGGCTCGGGAAGTGAATTAAATACTATTTGGAGGCATTTAATGTTCAGTTAAAAACAGCTGATTTTTGACAAAAGAGATAACACCCCCCCATTACGTCATGCTTCAGAAATGTGGAAAATGGTCCGTTTTCAAATGTTTTATTTTTGAACGTCAGTTCACATTTGTAGGTGGATCATCAGTGTTAGAGCTAAAATTAGCATGTTTAAAGTGATTTTCATGCTTCCAGGGGCCCTAAACACAAGATTTATGGAATGGTTAAAAGTGCATGAAAATGGCCAATTTACTCACTCTGAGTTCTCAAAAAGGGTTTCTTCACCCCGGGAAGTTAATTAAATACCATTTGGAGGCATTTAATGTTCGAGCAAAAACGGCTAATTTTCGACAAAAGAGATAACACCCCCCCCCATTACGTCATGCTTCAGAAATGTGGAAAATGGTCCGTTTTCAAATGTTTTATTTTTGAACATCAGTTCACATTTGTAGGTGGATCATCAGTGTTAGAGCTAAAATTAGCATGTTTAAAGTGATGTTCATGCTTCCAGGGGCTCGGGAAGTGAATTAAATACTATTTGGAGGCATTTAATGTTCAAGCAAAAACAGCTGATTTTTGACAAAAGAGATAACACCCCCCCATTACGTCATGCTTCAGAAATGTGGAAAATGGTCCGTTTTCAAATGTTTTATTTTTGAACGTCAGTTCACATTTGTAGGTGGATCATCAGTGTTAGAGCTAAAATTAGCATGTTTAAAGTGATTTTCATGCTTCCAGGGGCCCTAAACACAAGATTTATGGAATGGTTAAACGTGCATGAAAATGGCCAATTTACTCACTCTGAGTTCTCAAAAAGGGTTTCTTCACCCCGGGAAGTTAATTAAATACCATTTGGAGGCATTTAATGTTCGAGCAAAAACGGCTGATTTTCGACAAAAGAGATAACACCCCCCCATTACGTCATGCTTCAGAAATGTGGAAAATGGTCCGTTTTCAAATGTTTTATTTTGGAACGTCAGTTCACATTTGTAGGTGGATCATCAGTGTTAGAGCTAAAATTAGCATGTTTATAGTGATGTTCATGCTTCCAGGGGCTCGGGAAGTGAATTAAATACTATTTGGAGGCATTTAATGTTCAATCAAAAACAGCTGATTTTTGACAAAAGAGTTAACACCCCCCCATTACGTCATGCTTCAGAAATGTGGAAAATGGTCCGTTTTAAAATGTTTTATTTTTGAATGTCAGTTCACATTTGTAGGTGGATCATCAGTGTTGGAGCTAAAATTAGCATGTTTAAAGTGATTTTCATGCTTCCAGGGGCCCTAAACACAAGATTTATGGAATGGTTAAAAGTGCATGAAAATGGCCAATTTACTCACTCTGAGTTCTCAAAAAGGGTTTCTTCACCCCGGGAAGTTAATTAAATACCATTTGGAGGCATTTAATGTTCGAGCAAAAACGGCTGATTTTCGACAAAAGAGATAACACCCCCCCATTACGTCATGCTTCAGAAATGTGGAAAATGGTCCGTTTTCAAATGTTTTATTTTTGAACGTCAGTTCACATTTGTAGGTGGATCATCAGTGTTAGAGCTAAAATTAGCATGTTTAAAGTGATTTTCATGCTTCCAGGGGCTCGGGAAGTGAATTAAATACTATTTGGAGGCATTTAATGTGCAAGCAAAAACAGCTGATTTTTGACAAAAGAGATAACACCCCCCCATTACGTCATGCTTCAGAAATGTGGAAAATGGTCCGTTTTCAAATGTTTTATTTTTGAACGTCAGTTCACATTTGTAGGTGGATCATCAGTGTTAGAGCTAAAATTAGCATGTTTAAAGTGATTTTCATGCTTCCAGGGGCCCTAAACACAAGATTTATGGAATGGTTAAAAGTGCATGAAAATGGCCAATTTACTCACTCTGAGTTCTCAAAAAGGGTTTCTTCACCCCGGGAAGTTAATTAAATACCATTTGGAGGCATTTAATGTTCGAGCAAAAACGGCTGATTTTCGACAAAAGAGATAACACCCCCCCATTACGTCATGCTTCAGAAATGTGGAAAATGGTCGGTTTTCAAATGTTTTATTTTTGAACGTCAGTTCACATTTGTAGGTGGATCATCAGTGTTAGAGCTAAAATGAGCATGTTTAAAGTGATTTTCATGCTTCCAGGGGCTCGGGAAGTGAATTAAATACTATTTGGAGGCATTTAATGTTCAATCAAAAACAGCTGATTTTTGACAAAAGAGATAACACCCCCCCCATTACGTCATGCTTCAGAAATGTGGAAAATGGTCAGTTTTCAAATGTTTTATTTTTGAACGTCAGTTCACATTTGTAGGTGGATCATCAGTGTTAGAGCTAAAATTAGCATGTTTAAAATGATTTTCATGCTTCCAGGGGCCCTAAACACAAGATTTATGGAATGGTTAAAAGTGCATGAAAATGGCCAATTTACTCACTCTGAGTTCTCAAAAAGGGTTTCTTCACCCCGGGAAGTTAATTAAATACCATTTGGAGGCATTTAATGTTCGAGCAAAAACGGCTGATTTTCGACAAAAGAGATAACACCCCCCCATTACATCATGCTTCAGAAATGTGGAAAATGGTCCGTTTTCAAATGTTGTATTTTTGAACGTCAGTTCACATTTGTAGGTGGATCATCAGTGTTAGAGCTAAAATTAGCATGTTTAAAGTGATTTTCATGCTTCCAGGGGCTCGGGAAGTGAATTAAATACTATTTGGAGGCATTTAATGTTCAAGCAAAAACAGCTGATTTTTGACAAAAGAGATAACACCCCCCCATTACGTCATGCTTCAGAAATGTGGAAAATGGTCCGTTTTCAAATGTTTTATTTTTGAACGTCAGTTCACTTTTGTAGGTGGATCATCAGTGTTAGAGCTAAAATTAGCATGTTTAAAGTGATTTTCATGCTTCCAGGGGCCCTAAACACAAGATTTATGGAATGGTTAAAAGTGCATGAAAATGGCCAATTTACTCACTCTGAGTTCTCAAAAAGGGTTTCTTCACCCCGGGAAGTTAATTAAATACCATTTGGAGGCATTTAATGTTCGAGCAAAAACGGCTGATTTTCGACAAAAGAGATAACACCCCCCCATTACGTCATGCTTCAGAAATGTGGAAAATGGTCCGTTTTCAAATGTTTTATTTTGGAACGTCAGTTCACATTTGTAGGTGGATCATCAGTGTTAGAGCTAAAATTAGCATGTTTATAGTGATGTTCATGCTTCCAGGGGCTCGGGAAGTGAATTAAATACTATTTGGAGGCATTTAATGTTCAATCAAAAACAGCTGATTTTTGACAAAAGAGATAACACCCCCCATTACGTCATGCTTCAGAAATGTGGAAAATGGTCCGTTTTCAAATGTTTTATTTTTGAACATCAGTTCACATTTGTAGGTGGATCATCAGTGTTAAAGCTAAAATTAGCATGTTTAAAGTGATTTTCATGCTTCCAGGGGCTCGGGAAGTGAATTAAATACTATTTGGAGGCATTTAATGTTCAATCAAAAACAGCTGATTTTTGACAAAAGAGATAACACCCCCCCATTACGTCATGCTTCAGAAATGTGGAAAATTGACCGTTTTCAAATGTTTTATTTTTTAACGTCAGTTCACATTTGTAGGTGGATCATCAGTGTTAGAGCTAAAATTAGCATGTTTAAAGTGATTTTCATGCTTCCAGGGGCCCTAAACACAAGATTTATGGAATGGTTAAAAGTGCATGAAAATGGCCAATTTACTCACTCTGAGTTCTCAAAAAGGGTTTCTTCACCCCGGGAAGTTAATTAAATACCATTTGGAGGCATTTAATGTTCGAGCAAAAACGGCTGATTTTCGACAAAAGAGATAACACCCCCCCCATTACGTCATGCTTCAGAAATGTGGAAAATGGTCCGTTTTCAAATGTTTTATTTTTGAACGTCAGTTCACATTTGTAGGTGGATCATCAGTGTTAGAGCTAAAATTAGCATGTTTAAAGTGATATTCATGCTTCCGGGGGCCCTAAACACAAGATTTATGGAATGGTTAAAAGTGCATGGAAATGGCCAATTTACTCACTCTGAGTTCTCAAAAAGTGTTTCTTCACCCCGGGAAGTTAATTAAATACCATTTGGAGGCATTTAATGTTCAAGCAGAAACGGCTGATTTTCGACAAAAGAGACAACACCCCCCCCATTAAGTCATGCTTCAGAAATGTGGAAAATGGTCCGTTTTCAAATGTTTTATTTTTGAACGTCAGTTCACATTTGTAGGTGGATCATCAGTGTTAGAGCTAAAATTAGCATGTTTAAAGTGATTTTCATGCTTCCAGGGGCTCGGGAAGTGAATTAAATACTATTTGGAGGCATTTAATGTTCAAGCAAAAACAGCTGATTTTTGACAAAAGAGATAACACCCCCCCATTACGTCATGCTTCAGAAATGTGGGAAATGGTCCGTTTTCAAATGTTTTATTTTTGAACGTCAGTTCACATTTGTAGGTGGATCATCAGTGTTAGAGCTAAAATTAGCATGTTTAAAGTGATTTTCATGCTTCCAGGGGCCCTAAACACAAGATTTATGGAATGGTTAAAAGTGCATGAAAATGGCCAATTTACTCACTCTGAGTTCTCACAAAGGGTTTCTTCACCCCGGGAAGTTAATTAAATACCATTTGGAGGCATTTAATGTTCGAGCAAAAACGGCTGATTTTCGACAAAAGAGATAACACCCCCCCCATTACGTCATGCTTCAGAAATGTGGAAAATGGTCCGTTTTCAAATGTTTTATTTTTGAACGTCAGTTCACATTTGTAGGTGGATCTTCAGTGTTAGAGATAAAAATTAGCATGTTTAAAGTGATTTTCATGCTTCCAGGGGCTCGGGAAGTGAATTAAATACTATTTGGAGGCATTTAATGTTCAATCAAAAACAGCTGATTTTTAACAAAAGAGATAACACCCCCCCATTACGTCATGCTTCAGAAATGTGGAAAATGGTCCGTTTTCAAATGTTTTATTTTTGAACGTCAGTTCACATTTGTAGGTGGATCATCAGTGTTAGAGCTAAAATTAGCATGTTTAAAGTGATTTTCATGCTTCCAGGGGCCCTAAACACAAGATTTATGGAATGGTTAAAAGTGCATGAAAATGGCCAATTTACTCACTCTGAGTTCTCAAAAAGTGTTTCTTCACCCCGGGAAGTTAATTAAATACCATTTGGAGGCATTTAATGTTCGAGCAGAAACAGCTGATTTTCGACAAAAGAGATAACACCCCCCCCATTAAGTCATGCTTCAGAAATGTGGAAAATGGTCCGTTTTCAAATGTTTTATTTTGGAACGTCAGTTCACATTTGTAGGTGGATCATCAGTGTTAGAGCTAAAATTAGCATGTTTATAGTGATGTTCATGCTTCCAGGGGCTCGGGAAGTGAATTAAATACTATTTGGAGGCATTTAATGTTCAATCAAAAACAGCTGATTTTTGACAAAAGAGATAACACCCCCCCATTACGTCATGCTTCAGAAATGTGGAAAATGGTCCGTTTTAAAATGTTTTATTTTTGAATGTCAGTTCACATTTGTAGGTGGATCATCAGTGTTGGAGCTAAAATTAGCATGTTTAAAGTGATTTTCATGCTTCCAGGGGCCCTAAACACAAGATTTATGGAATGGATAAAAGTGCATGAAAATGGCCAACTTACTCACTCTGAGTTCTCAAAAAGGGTTTCTTCACCCCGGGAAGTTAATTAAATACCATTTGGAGGCATTTAATGTTCGAGCAAAAACTGCTGATTTTCGACAAAAGAGATAACACCCCCCCATTACGTCATGCTTCAGAAATGTGGAAAATGGTCCGTTTTCAAATGTTTTATTTTTGAACATCAGTTCACATTTGTAGGTGGATCATCAGTGTTAGAGCTAAAATTAGCATGTTTAAAGTGATTTTCATGCTTCCAGGGGCTCGGGAAGTGAATTAAATACTATTTGGAGGCATTTAATGTTCAATCAAAAACAGCTGATTTTTGACAAAAGAGATAACACCCCCCCATTACGTCATGCTTCAGAAATGTGGAAAATGGTCCGTTTTCAAATATTTTATTTTTGAACGTCAGTTCACATTTGTAGGTGGATCATCAGTGTTAGAGCAAAAATTTGCATGTTTAAAGTGATTTTCATGCTTCCAGGGGCCCTAAACACAAGATTTATGGAATGGTTAAAAGTGCATGAAAATGGCCAATTTACTTACTCTGAGTTCTCAAAAAGGGTTTCTTCACCCCGGGAAGTTAATTAAATACCATTTGGAGGCATTTAATGTTCGAGCAAAAACGGCTGATTTTCGACAAAAGAGATAACACCCCCCCATTACGTCATGCTTCAGAAATGTGGAAAATGGTCCGTTTTCAAATGTTTTATTTTTGAACGTCAGTTCACATTTGTAGGTGGATCATCAGTGTTAGAGCTAAAATTAGCATGTTTAAAGTGATTTTCATGCTTCCAGGGGCTCGGGAAGTGAATTAAATACTATTTGGAGGCATTTAATGTTCAAGCAAAAACAGCTGATTTTTGACAAAAGAGATAATACCCCCCCATTACGTCATGCTTCAGAAATGTGGAAAATGGTCCGTTTTCAAATGTTTTATTTTTGAACGTCAGTTCACATTTGTAGGTGGATCATCAGTGTTAGAGCTAAAATTAGCATGTTTAAAGTGATTTTCATGCTTCCAGGGGCCCTAAACACAAGATTTATGGAATGGTTAAAAGTGCATGAAAATGGCCAATTTACTCACTCTGAGTTCTCAAAAAGGGTTTCTTCACCCCGGGAAGTTAATTAAATACCATTTGGAGGCATTTAATGTTCGAGCAAAAACAGCTGATTTTCGACAAAAGAGATAACACCCCCCCATTACGTCATGCTTCAGAAATGTGGAAAATGGTCCGTTTTCAAATGTTTTATTTTTGAACATCAGTTCACATTTGTAGGTGGATCATCAGTGTTAGAGCTAAAATTAGCATGTTTAAAGTGATTTTCATGCTTCCAGGGGCTCGGGAAGTGAATTAAATACTATTTGGAGGCATTTAATGTTCAATCAAAAACAGCTGATTTTTGACAAAAGAGATAACACCCCCCCCCATTACGTCATGCTTCAGAAATGTGGAAAATGGTCAGTTTTCAAATGTTTTATTTTTGAACGTCAGTTCACATTTGTAGGTGGATCATCAGTGTTAGAGCTAAAATTAGCATGTTTAAAATGATTTTCATGCTTCCAGGGGCCCTAAACACAAGATTTATGGAATGGTTAAAAGTGCATGAAAATGGCCAATTTACTCACTCTGAGTTCTCAAAAAGGGTTTCTTCACCCCGGGAAGTTAATTAAATACCATATGGAGGCATTTAATGTTCGAGCAAAAACGGCTGATTTTCGACAAAAGAGATAACACCCCCCCATTACGTCATGCTTCAGAAATGTGGAAAATGGTCCGTTTTCAAATGTTGTATTTTTGAACGTCAGTTCACATTTGTAGGTGGATCATCAGTGTTAGAGCTAAAATTAGCATGTTTAAAGTGATTTTCATGCTTCCAGGGGCTCGGGAAGTGAATTAAATACTATTTGGAGGCATTTAATGTTCAATCAAAAACAGCTGATTTTTGACAAAAGAGATAACACCCCCCCATTACGTCATGCTTCAGAAATGTGGAAAATGGTCCGTTTTCAAATGTTTTATTTTTGAACGTCAGTTCACTTTTGTAGGTGGATCATCAGTGTTAGAGCTAAAATTAGCATGTTTAAAGTGATTTTCATGCTTCCAGGGGCCCTAAACACAAGATTTATGGAATGGTTAAAAGTGCATGAAAATGGCCAATTTACTCACTCTGAGTTCTCAAAAAGGGTTTCTTCACCCCGGGAAGTTAATTAAATACCATTTGGAGGCATTTAATGTTCGAGCAAAAACGGCTGATTTTCGACAAAAGAGATAACACCCCCCCATTACGTCATGCTTCAGAAATGTGGAAAATGGTCCGTTTTCAAATGTTTTATTTTGGAACGTCAGTTCACATTTGTAGGTGGATCATCAGTGTTAGAGCTAAAATTAGCATGTTTATAGTGATGTTCATGCTTCCAGGGGCTCGAGAAGTGAATTAAATACTATTTGGAGGCATTTAATGTTCAATCAAAAACAGCTGATTTTTGACAAAAGAGATAACACCCGCCATTACGTCATGCTTCAGAAATGTGGAAAATGGTCCGTTTTCAAATGTTTTATTTTTGAACATCAGTTCACATTTGTAGGTGGATCATCAGTGTTAAAGCTAAAATTAGCATGTTTAAAGTGATTTTCATGCTTCCAGGGGCTCGGGAAGTGAATTAAATACTATTTGGAGGCATTTAATGTTCAATCAAAAACAGCTGATTTTTGACAAAAGAGATAACACCCCCCCATTACGTCATGCTTCAGAAATGTGGAAAATTGACCGTTTTCAAATGTTTTATTTTTTAACGTCAGTTCACATTTGTAGGTGGATCATCAGTGTTAGAGCTAAAATTAGCATGTTTAAAGTGATTTTCATGCTTCCAGGGGCCCTAAACACAAGATTTATGGAATGGTTAAAAGTGCATGAAAATGGCCAATTTACTCACTCTGAGTTCTCAAAAAGTGTTTCTTCACCCCGGGAAGTTAATTAAATACCATTTGGAGGCATTTAATGTTCGAGCAAAAACGGCTGATTTTCGACAAAAGAGATAACACCCCCCCCATTACGTCATGCTTCAGAAATGTGGAAAATGGTCCGTTTTCAAATGTTTTATTTTTGAACGTCAGTTCACATTTGTAGGTGGATCATCAGTGTTAGAGCTAAAATTAGCATGTTTAAAGTGATATTCATGCTTCCGGGGGCCCTAAACACAAGATTTATGGAATGGTTAAAAGTGCATGGAAATGGCCAATTTACTCACTCTGAGTTCTCAAAAAGTGTTTCTTCACCCCGGGAAGTTAATTAAATACCATTTGGAGGCATTTAATGTTCAAGCAGAAACGGCTGATTTTCGACAAAAGAGACAACACCCCCCCCATTAAGTCATGCTTCAGAAATGTGGAAAATGGTCCGTTTTCAAATGTTTTATTTTTGAACGTCAGTTCACATTTGTAGGTGGATCATCAGTGTTAGAGCTAAAATTAGCATGTTTAAAGTGATTTTCATGCTTCCAGGGGCTCGGGAAGTGAATTAAATACTATTTGGAGGCATTTAATGTTCAATCAAAAACAGCTGATTTTTAACAAAAGAGATAACACCCCCCCATTACGTCATGCTTCAGAAATGTGGAAAATGGTCCGTTTTCAAATGTTTTATTTTTGAACGTCAGTTCACATTTGTAGGTGGATCATCAGTGTTAGAGCTAAAATTAGCATGTTTAAAGTGATTTTCATGCTTCCAGGGGCCCTAAACACAAGATTTATGGAATGGTTAAAAGTGCATGAAAATGGCCAATTTACTCACTCTGAGTTCTCAAAAAGTGTTTCTTCACCCCGGGAAGTTAATTAAATACCATTTGGAGGCATTTAATGTTCGAGCAGAAACAGCTGATTTTCGACAAAAGAGATAACACCCCCCCCATTAAGTCATGCTTCAGAAATGTGGAAAATGGTCCGTTTTCAAATGTTTTATTTTGGAACGTCAGTTCACATTTGTAGGTGGATCATCAGTGTTAGAGCTAAAATTAGCATGTTTATAGTGATGTTCATGCTTCCAGGGGCTCGGGAAGTGAATTAAATACTATTTGGAGGCATTTAATGTTCAATCAAAAACAGCTGATTTTTGACAAAAGAGATAACACCCCCCCATTACGTCATGCTTCAGAAATGTGGAAAATGGTCCGTTTTAAAATGTTTTATTTTTGAATGTCAGTTCACATTTGTAGGTGGATCATCAGTGTTGGAGCTAAAATTAGCATGTTTAAAGTGATTTTCATGCTTCCAGGGGCCCTAAACACAAGATTTATGGAATGGATAAAAGTGCATGAAAATGGCCAACTTACTCACTCTGAGTTCTCAAAAAGGGTTTCTTCACCCCGGGAAGTTAATTAAATACCATTTGGAGGCATTTAATGTTCGAGCAAAAACTGCTGATTTTCGACAAAAGAGATAACACCCCCCCATTACGTCATGCTTCAGAAATGTGGAAAATGGTCCGTTTTCAAATGTTTTATTTTTGAACATCAGTTCACATTTGTAGGTGGATCATCAGTGTTAGAGCTAAAATTAGCATGTTTAAAGTGATTTTCATGCTTCCAGGGGCTCGGGAAGTGAATTAAATACTATTTGGAGGCATTTAATGTTCAATCAAAAACAGCTGATTTTTGACAAAAGAGATAACACCCCCCCATTACGTCATGCTTCAGAAATGTGGAAAATGGTCCGTTTTCAAATATTTTATTTTTGAACGTCAGTTCACATTTGTAGGTGGATCATCAGTGTTAGAGCAAAAATTTGCATGTTTAAAGTGATTTTCATGCTTCCAGGGGCCCTAAACACAAGATTTATGGAATGGTTAAAAGTGCATGAAAATGGCCAATTTACTTACTCTGAGTTCTCAAAAAGGGTTTCTTCACCCCGGGAAGTTAATTAAATACCATTTGGAGGCATTTAATGTTCGAGCAAAAACGGCTGATTTTCGACAAAAGAGATAACACCCCCCCATTACGTCATGCTTCAGAAATGTGGAAAATGGTCCGTTTTCAAATGTTTTATTTTTGAACGTCAGTTCACATTTGTAGGTGGATCATCAGTGTTAGAGCTAAAATTAGCATGTTTAAAGTGATTTTCATGCTTCCAGGGGCTCGGGAAGTGAATTAAATACTATTTGGAGGCATTTAATGTTCAAGCAAAAACAGCTGATTTTTGACAAAAGAGATAATACCCCCCCATTACGTCATGCTTCAGAAATGTGGAAAATGGTCCGTTTTCAAATGTTTTATTTTTGAACGTCAGTTCACATTTGTAGGTGGATCATCAGTGTTAGAGCTAAAATTAGCATGTTTAAAGTGATTTTCATGCTTCCAGGGGCCCTAAACACAAGATTTATGGAATGGTTAAAAGTGCATGAAAATGGCCAATTTACTCACTCTGAGTTCTCAAAAAGGGTTTCTTCACCCCGGGAAGTTAATTAAATACCATTTGGAGGCATTTAATGTTCGAGCAAAAACAGCTGATTTTCGACAAAAGAGATAACACCCCCCCATTACGTCATGCTTCAGAAATGTGGAAAATGGTCCGTTTTCAAATGTTTTATTTTTGAACATCAGTTCACATTTGTAGGTGGATCATCAGTGTTAGAGCTAAAATTAGCATGTTTAAAGTGATTTTCATGCTTCCAGGGGCTCGGGAAGTGAATTAAATACTATTTGGAGGCATTTAATGTTCAATCAAAAACAGCTGATTTTTGACAAAAGAGATAACACCCCCCCCCATTACGTCATGCTTCAGAAATGTGGAAAATGGTCAGTTTTCAAATGTTTTATTTTTGAACGTCAGTTCACATTTGTAGGTGGATCATCAGTGTTAGAGCTAAAATTAGCATGTTTAAAATGATTTTCATGCTTCCAGGGGCCCTAAACACAAGATTTATGGAATGGTTAAAAGTGCATGAAAATGGCCAATTTACTCACTCTGAGTTCTCAAAAAGGGTTTCTTCACCCCGGGAAGTTAATTAAATACCATTTGGAGGCATTTAATGTTCGAGCAAAAACGGCTGATTTTCGACAAAAGAGATAACACCCCCCCATTACGTCATGCTTCAGAAATGTGGAAAATGGTCCGTTTTCAAATGTTGTATTTTTGAACGTCAGTTCACATTTGTAGGTGGATCATCAGTGTTAGAGCTAAAATTAGCATGTTTAAAGTGATTTTCATGCTTCCAGGGGCTCGGGAAGTGAATTAAATACTATTTGGAGGCATTTAATGTTCAATCAAAAACAGCTGATTTTTGACAAAAGAGATAACACCCCCCCATTACGTCATGCTTCAGAAATGTGGAAAATGGTCCGTTTTCAAATGTTTTATTTTTGAACGTCAGTTCACTTTTGTAGGTGGATCATCAGTGTTAGAGCTAAAATTAGCATGTTTAAAGTGATTTTCATGCTTCCAGGGGCCCTAAACACAAGATTTATGGAATGGTTAAAAGTGCATGAAAATGGCCAATTTACTCACTCTGAGTTCTCAAAAAGGGTTTCTTCACCCCGGGAAGTTAATTAAATACCATTTGGAGGCATTTAATGTTCGAGCAAAAACGGCTGATTTTCGACAAAAGAGATAACACCCCCCCATTACGTCATGCTTCAGAAATGTGGAAAATGGTCCGTTTTCAAATGTTTTATTTTGGAACGTCAGTTCACATTTGTAGGTGGATCATCAGTGTTAGAGCTAAAATTAGCATGTTTATAGTGATGTTCATGCTTCCAGGGGCTCGGGAAGTGAATTAAATACTATTTGGAGGCATTTAATGTTCAATCAAAAACAGCTGATTTTTGACAAAAGAGATAACACCCCCCATTACGTCATGCTTCAGAAATGTGGAAAATGGTCCGTTTTCAAATGTTTTATTTTTGAACATCAGTTCACATTTGTAGGTGGATCATCAGTGTTAAAGCTAAAATTAGCATGTTTAAAGTGATTTTCATGCTTCCAGGGGCTCGGGAAGTGAATTAAATACTATTTGGAGGCATTTAATGTTCAATCAAAAACAGCTGATTTTTGACAAAAGAGATAACACCCCCCCATTACGTCATGCTTCAGAAATGTGGAAAATTGACCGTTTTCAAATGTTTTATTTTTTAACGTCAGTTCACATTTGTAGGTGGATCATCAGTGTTAGAGCTAAAATTAGCATGTTTAAAGTGATTTTCATGCTTCCAGGGGCCCTAAACACAAGATTTATGGAATGGTTAAAAGTGCATGAAAATGGCCAATTTACTCACTCTGAGTTCTCAAAAAGGGTTTCTTCACCCCGGGAAGTTAATTAAATACCATTTGGAGGCATTTAATGTTCGAGCAAAAACGGCTGATTTTCGACAAAAGAGATAACACCCCCCCCATTACGTCATGCTTCAGAAATGTGGAAAATGGTCCGTTTTCAAATGTTTTATTTTTGAACGTCAGTTCACATTTGTAGGTGGATCATCAGTGTTAGAGCTAAAATTAGCATGTTTAAAGTGATATTCATGCTTCCGGGGGCCCTAAACACAAGATTTATGGAATGGTTAAAAGTGCATGGAAATGGCCAATTTACTCACTCTGAGTTCTCAAAAAGTGTTTCTTCACCCCGGGAAGTTAATTAAATACCATTTGGAGGCATTTAATGTTCAAGCAGAAACGGCTGATTTTCGACAAAAGAGACAACACCCCCCCCATTAAGTCATGCTTCAGAAATGTGGAAAATGGTCCATTTTCAAATGTTTTATTTTTGAACGTCAGTTCACATTTGTAGGTGGATCATCAGTGTTAGAGCTAAAATTAGCATGTTTAAAGTGATTTTCATGCTTCCAGGGGCTCGGGAAGTGAATTAAATACTATTTGGAGGCATTTAATGTTCAAGCAAAAACAGCTGATTTTTGACAAAAGAGATAACACCCCCCCATTACGTCATGCTTCAGAAATGTGGGAAATGGTCCGTTTTCAAATGTTTTATTTTTGAACGTCAGTTCACATTTGTAGGTGGATCATCAGTGTTAGAGCTAAAATTAGCATGTTTAAAGTGATTTTCATGCTTCCAGGGGCCCTAAACACAAGATTTATGGAATGGTTAAAAGTGCATGAAAATGGCCAATTTACTCACTCTGAGTTCTCAAAAAGGGTTTCTTCACCCCGGGAAGTTAATTAAATACCATTTGGAGGCATTTAATGTTCGAGCAAAAACGGCTGATTTTCGACAAAAGAGATAACACCCCCCCCATTACGTCATGCTTCAGAAATGTGGAAAATGGTCCGTTTTCAAATGTTTTATTTTTGAACGTCAGTTCACATTTGTAGGTGGATCTTCAGTGTTAGAGATAAAAATTAGCATGTTTAAAGTGATTTTCATGCTTCCAGGGGCTCGGGAAGTGAATTAAATACTATTTGGAGGCATTTAATGTTCAATCAAAAACAGCTGATTTTTAACAAAAGAGATAACACCCCCCCATTACGTCATGCTTCAGAAATGTGGAAAATGGTCCGTTTTCAAATGTTTTATTTTTGAACGTCAGTTCACATTTGTAGGTGGATCATCAGTGTTAGAGCTAAAATTAGCATGTTTAAAGTGATTTTCATGCTTCCAGGGGCCCTAAACACAAGATTTATGGAATGGTTAAAAGTGCATGAAAATGGCCAATTTACTCACTCTGAGTTCTCAAAAAGTGTTTCTTCACCCCGGGAAGTTAATTAAATACCATTTGGAGGCATTTAATGTTCGAGCAGAAACAGCTGATTTTCGACAAAAGAGATAACACCCCCCCCATTAAGTCATGCTTCAGAAATGTGGAAAATGGTCCGTTTTCAAATGTTTTATTTTGGAACGTCAGTTCACATTTGTAGGTGGATCATCAGTGTTAGAGCTAAAATTAGCATGTTTATAGTGATGTTCATGCTTCCAGGGGCTCGGGAAGTGAATTAAATACTATTTGGAGGCATTTAATGTTCAATCAAAAACAGCTGATTTTTGACAAAAGAGATAACACCCCCCCATTACGTCATGCTTCAGAAATGTGGAAAATGGTCCGTTTTAAAATGTTTTATTTTTGAATGTCAGTTCACATTTGTAGGTGGATCATCAGTGTTGGAGCTAAAATTAGCATGTTTAAAGTGATTTTCATGCTTCCAGGGGCCCTAAACACAAGATTTATGGAATGGATAAAAGTGCATGAAAATGGCCAACTTACTCACTCTGAGTTCTCAAAAAGGGTTTCTTCACCCAGGGAAGTTAATTAAATACCATTTGGAGGCATTTAATGTTCGAGCAAAAACTGCTGATTTTCGACAAAAGAGATAACACCCCCCCATTACGTCATGCTTCAGAAATGTGGAAAATGGTCCGTTTTCAAATGTTTTATTTTTGAACGTCAGTTCACATTTGTAGGTGGATCATCAGTGTTAGAGCTAAAATTAGCATGTTTAAAGTGATTTTCATGCTTCCAGGGGCTCGGGAAGTGAATTAAATACTATTTGGAGGCATTTAATGTTCAAGCAAAAACAGCTGATTTTTGACAAAAGAGATAATACCCCCCCATTACGTCATGCTTCAGAAATGTGGAAAATGGTCCGTTTTCAAATGTTTTATTTTTGAACGTCAGTTCACATTTGTAGGTGGATCATCAGTGTTAGAGCTAAAATTAGCATGTTTAAAGTGATTTTCATGCTTCCAGGGGCCCTAAACACAAGATTTATGGAATGGTTAAAAGTGCATGAAAATGGCCAATTTACTCACTCTGAGTTCTCAAAAAGGGTTTCTTCACCCCGGGAAGTTAATTAAATACCATTTGGAGGCATTTAATGTTCGAGCAAAAACAGCTGATTTTCGACAAAAGAGATAACACCCCCCCATTACGTCATGCTTCAGAAATGTGGAAAATGGTCCGTTTTCAAATGTTTTATTTTTGAACATCAGTTCACATTTGTAGGTGGATCATCAGTGTTAGAGCTAAAATTAGCATGTTTAAAGTGATTTTCATGCTTCCAGGGGCTCGGGAAGTGAATTAAATACTATTTGGAGGCATTTAATGTTCAATCAAAAACAGCTGATTTTTGACAAAAGAGATAACACCCCCCCCCATTACGTCATGCTTCAGAAATGTGGAAAATGGTCAGTTTTCAAATGTTTTATTTTTGAACGTCAGTTCACATTTGTAGGTGGATCATCAGTGTTAGAGCTAAAATTAGCATGTTTAAAATGATTTTCATGCTTCCAGGGGCCCTAAACACAAGATTTATGGAATGGTTAAAAGTGCATGAAAATGGCCAATTTACTCACTCTGAGTTCTCAAAAAGGGTTTCTTCACCCCGGGAAGTTAATTAAATACCATTTGGAGGCATTTAATGTTCGAGCAAAAACGGCTGATTTTCGACAAAAGAGATAACACCCCCCCATTACGTCATGCTTCAGAAATGTGGAAAATGGTCCGTTTTCAAATGTTGTATTTTTGAACGTCAGTTCACATTTGTAGGTGGATCATCAGTGTTAGAGCTAAAATTAGCATGTTTAAAGTGATTTTCATGCTTCCAGGGGCTCGGGAAGTGAATTAAATACTATTTGGAGGCATTTAATGTTCAAGCAAAAACAGCTGATTTTTGACAAAAGAGATAACACCCCCCCATTACGTCATGCTTCAGAAATGTGGAAAATGGTCCGTTTTCAAATGTTTTATTTTTGAACGTCAGTTCACTTTTGTAGGTGGATCATCAGTGTTAGAGCTAAAATTAGCATGTTTAAAGTGATTTTCATGCTTCCAGGGGCCCTAAACACAAGATTTATGGAATGGTTAAAAGTGCATGAAAATGGCCAATTTACTCACTCTGAGTTCTCAAAAAGGGTTTCTTCACCCCGGGAAGTTAATTAAATACCATTTGGAGGCATTTAATGTTCGAGCAAAAACGGCTGATTTTCGACAAAAGAGATAACACCCCCCCATTACGTCATGCTTCAGAAATGTGGAAAATGGTCCGTTTTCAAATGTTTTATTTTGGAACGTCAGTTCACATTTGTAGGTGGATCATCAGTGTTAGAGCTAAAATTAGCATGTTTATAGTGATGTTCATGCTTCCAGGGGCTCGGGAAGTGAATTAAATACTATTTGGAGGCATTTAATGTTCAATCAAAAACAGCTGATTTTTGACAAAAGAGATAACACCCCCCATTACGTCATGCTTCAGAAATGTGGAAAATGGTCCGTTTTCAAATGTTTTATTTTTGAACATCAGTTCACATTTGTAGGTGGATCATCAGTGTTAAAGCTAAAATTAGCATGTTTAAAGTGATTTTCATGCTTCCAGGGGCTCGGGAAGTGAATTAAATACTATTTGGAGGCATTTAATGTTCAATCAAAAACAGCTGATTTTTGACAAAAGAGATAACACCCCCCCATTACGTCATGCTTCAGAAATGTGGAAAATTGACCGTTTTCAAATGTTTTATTTTTTAACGTCAGTTCACATTTGTAGGTGGATCATCAGTGTTAGAGCTAAAATTAGCATGTTTAAAGTGATTTTCATGCTTCCAGGGGCCCTAAACACAAGATTTATGGAATGGTTAAAAGTGCATGAAAATGGCCAATTTACTCACTCTGAGTTCTCAAAAAGGGTTTCTTCACCCCGGGAAGTTAATTAAATACCATTTGGAGGCATTTAATGTTCGAGCAAAAACGGCTGATTTTCGACAAAAGAGATAACACCCCCCCCATTACGTCATGCTTCAGAAATGTGGAAAATGGTCCGTTTTCAAATGTTTTATTTTTGAACGTCAGTTCACATTTGTAGGTGGATCATCAGTGTTAGAGCTAAAATTAGCATGTTTAAAGTGATATTCATGCTTCCGGGGGCCCTAAACACAAGATTTATGGAATGGTTAAAAGTGCATGGAAATGGCCAATTTACTCACTCTGAGTTCTCAAAAAGTGTTTCTTCACCCCGGGAAGTTAATTAAATACCATTTGGAGGCATTTAATGTTCAAGCAGAAACGGCTGATTTTCGACAAAAGAGACAACACCCCCCCCATTAAGTCATGCTTCAGAAATGTGGAAAATGGTCCATTTTCAAATGTTTTATTTTTGAACGTCAGTTCACATTTGTAGGTGGATCATCAGTGTTAGAGCTAAAATTAGCATGTTTAAAGTGATTTTCATGCTTCCAGGGGCTCGGGAAGTGAATTAAATACTATTTGGAGGCATTTAATGTTCAAGCAAAAACAGCTGATTTTTGACAAAAGAGATAACACCCCCCCATTACGTCATGCTTCAGAAATGTGGGAAATGGTCCGTTTTCAAATGTTTTATTTTTGAACGTCAGTTCACATTTGTAGGTGGATCATCAGTGTTAGAGCTAAAATTAGCATGTTTAAAGTGATTTTCATGCTTCCAGGGGCCCTAAACACAAGATTTATGGAATGGTTAAAAGTGCATGAAAATGGCCAATTTACTCACTCTGAGTTCTCAAAAAGGGTTTCTTCACCCCGGGAAGTTAATTAAATACCATTTGGAGGCATTTAATGTTCGAGCAAAAACGGCTGATTTTCGACAAAAGAGATAACACCCCCCCCATTACGTCATGCTTCAGAAATGTGGAAAATGGTCCGTTTTCAAATGTTTTATTTTTGAACGTCAGTTCACATTTGTAGGTGGATCTTCAGTGTTAGAGATAAAAATTAGCATGTTTAAAGTGATTTTCATGCTTCCAGGGGCTCGGGAAGTGAATTAAATACTATTTGGAGGCATTTAATGTTCAATCAAAAACAGCTGATTTTTAACAAAAGAGATAACACCCCCCCATTACGTCATGCTTCAGAAATGTGGAAAATGGTCCGTTTTCAAATGTTTTATTTTTGAACGTCAGTTCACATTTGTAGGTGGATCATCAGTGTTAGAGCTAAAATTAGCATGTTTAAAGTGATTTTCATGCTTCCAGGGGCCCTAAACACAAGATTTATGGAATGGTTAAAAGTGCATGAAAATGGCCAATTTACTCACTCTGAGTTCTCAAAAAGTGTTTCTTCACCCCGGGAAGTTAATTAAATACCATTTGGAGGCATTTAATGTTCGAGCAGAAACAGCTGATTTTCGACAAAAGAGATAACACCCCCCCCATTAAGTCATGCTTCAGAAATGTGGAAAATGGTCCGTTTTCAAATGTTTTATTTTGGAACGTCAGTTCACATTTGTAGGTGGATCATCAGTGTTGGAGCTAAAATTAGCATGTTTAAAGTGATTTTCATGCTTCCAGGGGCCCTAAACACAAGATTTATGGAATGGATAAAAGTGCATGAAAATGGCCAACTTACTCACTCTGAGTTCTCAAAAAGGGTTTCTTCACCCAGGGAAGTTAATTAAATACCATTTGGAGGCATTTAATGTTCGAGCAAAAACTGCTGATTTTCGACAAAAGAGATAACACCCCCCCATTACGTCATGCTTCAGAAATGTGGAAAATGGTCCGTTTTCAAATGTTTTATTTTTGAACATCAGTTCACATTTGTAGGTGGATCATCAGTGTTAGAGCTAAAATTAGCATGTTTAAAGTGATTTTCATGCTTCCAGGGGCTCGGGAAGTGAATTAAATACTATTTGGAGGCATTTAATGTTCAATCAAAAACAGCTGATTTTTGACAAAAGAGATAACACCCCCCCATTACGTCATGCTTCAGAAATGTGGAAAATGGTCCGTTTTCAAATATTTTATTTTTGAACGTCAGTTCACATTTGTAGGTGGATCATCAGTGTTAGAGCAAAAATTTGCATGTTTAAAGTGATTTTCATGCTTCCAGGGGCCCTAAACACAAGATTTATGGAATGGTTAAAAGTGCATGAAAATGGCCAATTTACTTACTCTGAGTTCTCAAAAAGGGTTTCTTCACCCCGGGAAGTTAATTAAATACCATTTGGAGGCATTTAATGTTCGAGCAAAAACGGCTGATTTTCGACAAAAGAGATAACACCCCCCCATTACGTCATGCTTCAGAAATGTGGAAAATGGTCCGTTTTCAAATGTTTTATTTTTGAACGTCAGTTCACATTTGTAGGTGGATCATCAGTGTTAGAGCTAAAATTAGCATGTTTAAAGTGATTTTCATGCTTCCAGGGGCTCGGGAAGTGAATTAAATACTATTTGGAGGCATTTAATGTTCAAGCAAAAACAGCTGATTTTTGACAAAAGAGATAATACCCCCCCATTACGTCATGCTTCAGAAATGTGGAAAATGGTCCGTTTTCAAATGTTTTATTTTTGAACGTCAGTTCACATTTGTAGGTGGATCATCAGTGTTAGAGCTAAAATTAGCATGTTTAAAGTGATTTTCATGCTTCCAGGGGCCCTAAACACAAGATTTATGGAATGGTTAAAAGTGCATGAAAATGGCCAATTTACTCACTCTGAGTTCTCAAAAAGGGTTTCTTCACCCCGGGAAGTTAATTAAATACCATTTGGAGGCATTTAATGTTCGAGCAAAAACAGCTGATTTTCGACAAAAGAGATAACACCCCCCCATTACGTCATGCTTCAGAAATGTGGAAAATGGTCCGTTTTCAAATGTTTTATTTTTGAACATCAGTTCACATTTGTAGGTGGATCATCAGTGTTAGAGCTAAAATTAGCATGTTTAAAGTGATTTTCATGCTTCCAGGGGCTCGGGAAGTGAATTAAATACTATTTGGAGGCATTTAATGTTCAATCAAAAACAGCTGATTTTTGACAAAAGAGATAACACCCCCCCATTACGTCATGCTTCAGAAATGTGGAAAATGGTCCGTTTTCAAATGTTTTATTTTTTAACGTCAGTTCACATTTGTAGGTGGATCATCAGTGTTAGAGCTAAAATTAGCATGTTTAAAGTGATTTTCATGCTTCCAGGGGCCCTAAACACAAGATTTATGGAATGGTTAAAAGTGCATGAAAATGGCCAATTTACTCACTCTGAGTTCTCAAAAAGGGTTTCTTCACCCCGGGAAGTTAATTAAATACCATTTGGAGGCATTTAATGTTCAAGCAAAAACTGCTGATTTTCGACAAAAGAGATAACACCCCCCCATTGCGTCATGGTTCAGAAATGTGGAAAATGGTCCGTTTTCAAATGTTTTATTTTTGAACGTCAGTTCACATTTGTAGGTAGATCATCAGTGTTAGAGCTAAAATTAGCATGTTTAAAGTGATTTTCATGCTTCCAGGGGCTCGGGAAGTGAATTAAATACTATTTGGAGGCATTTAATGTTCAAGCAAAAACAGCTGATTTTTGACAAAAGAGATAACACCCCCCCATTACGTCATGCTTCAGAAATGTGGAAAATGGTCCGTTTTCAAATGTTTTATTTTTGAACGTCAGTTCACATTTGTAGGTGGATCATCAGTGTTAGAGCTAAAATTTGCATGTTTAAAGGGATTTTCATGCTTCCAGGGGCCCTAAACACAAGATTTATGGAATGGTTAAAAGTGCATGAAAATGGCCAATTTACTCACTCTGAGTTCTCAAAAAGGGTTTCTTCACCCCGGGAAGTTAATTAAATACCATTTGGAGGCATTTAATGTTCAAGCAAAAACTGCTGATTTTCGACAAAAGAGATAACACCCCCCCATTGCGTCATGCTTCAGAAATGTGGAAAATGGTCCGTTTTCAAATGTTTTATTTTTGAACGTCAGTTCACATTTGTAGGTGGATCATCAGTGTTAGAGCTAAAATTAGCATGTTTAAAGTGATTTTCATGCTTCCAGGGGCTCGGGAAGTGAATTAAATACTATTTGGAGGTATTTAATGTTCAGTTAAAAACAGCTGATTTTTGACAAAAGAGATAACACCCCCCCATTACGTCATGCTTCAGAAATGTGGAAAATGGTCCGTTTTCAAATGTTTTATTTTTGAACGTCAGTTCACATTTGTAGGTGGATCATCAGTGTTAGAGCTAAAATTAGCATGTTTAAAGTGATTTTCATGCTTCCAGGGGCCCTAAACACAAGATTTATGGAATGGTTAAAAGTGCATGAAAATGGCCAATTTACTCACTCTGAGTTCTCAAAAAGGGTTTCTTCACCCCGGGAAGTTAATTAAATACCATTTGGAGGCATTTAATGTTCGAGCAAAAACGGCTGATTTTCGACAAAAGAGATAACACCCCCCCATTACGTCATGCTTCAGAAATGTGGAAAATGGTCAGTTTTCAAATGTTTTATTTTTGAACGTCAGTTCACATTTGTAGGTGGATCATCAGTGTTAGAGCTAAAATTAGCATGTTTAAAGTGATTTTCATGCTTCCAGGGGCTCGGGAAGTGAATTAAATACTATTTGGAGGCATTTAATGTTCAAGCAAAAACAGCTGATTTTTGACAAAAGAGATAACACCCCCCCATTACGTCATGCTTCAGAAATGTGGAAAATGGTCCGTTTTCAAATGTTTTATTTTTGAACGTCAGTTCACATTTGTAGGTGGATCATCAGTGTTAGAGCTAAAATTAGCATGTTTAAAGTGATTTTCATGCTTCCAGGGGCCCTAAACACAAGATTTATGGAATGGTTAAAAGTGCATGAAAATGGCCAATTTACTCACTCTGAGTTCTCAAAAAGGGTTTCTTCACCCCGGGAAGTTAATTAAATACCATTTGGAGGCATTTAATGTTCGAACAAAAACGGCTGATTTTCGACAAAAGAGATAACACCCCCCCATTACGTCATGCTTCAGAAATGTGGAAAATGGTCCGTTTTCAAATGTTTTATTTTTGAACATCAGTTCACATTTGTAGGTGGATCATCAGTGTTAGAGCTAAAATTAGCATGTTTAAAGTGATTTTCATGCTTCCAGGGGCTCGGGAAGTGAATTAAATACTATTTGGAGGCATTTAATGTTCAATCAAAAACAGCTGATTTTTGACAAAAGAGATAACACCCCCCCATTACCTCATGCTTCAGAAATGTGGAAAATGGTCCGTTTTCAAATGTTTTATTTTTTAACCTCAGTTCACATTTGTAGGTGGATCATCAGTGTTAGAGCTAAAATTAGCATGTTTAAAGTGATTTTCATGCTTCCAGGGGCCCTAAACACAAGATTTATGGAATGGTTACAAGTGCATGAAAATGGCCAATTTACTCACTCTGAGTTCTCAAAAAGGGTTTCTTCACCCCGGGAAGTTAATTAAATACCATTTGGAGGCATTTAATGTTCGAGCAAAAACGGCTGATTTTCGACAAAAGAGATAACACCCCCCCCATTACGTCATGCTTCAGAAATGTGGAAAATGGTCGGTTTTCAAATGTTTTATTTTTGAACGTCAGTTCACATTTGTAGGTGGATCATCAGTGTTAGAGCTAAAATGAGCATGTTTAAAGTGATTTTCATGCTTCCAGGGGCTCGGGAAGTGAATTAAATACTATTTGGAGGCATTTAATGTTCAATAAAAAACAGCTGATTTTTGACAAAAGAGATAACACCCCCCCATTACGTCATGCTTCAGAAATGTGGAAAATGGTCCGTTTTCAAATGTTTTATTTTTGAACGTCAGTTCACATTTGTAGGTGGATCATCAGTGTTAGAGCTAAAATTAGCATGTTTAAAGTGATATTCATGCTTCCGGGGGCCCTAAACACAAGATTTATGGAATGGTTAAAAGTGCATGAAAATGGCCAATTTACTCACTCTGAGTTCTCAAAAAGTGTTTCTTCACCCCGGGAAGTTAATTAAATACCATTTGGAGGCATTTAATGTTCAAGCAGAAACGGCTGATTTTCGACAAAAGAGACAACACCCCCCCATTAAGTCATGCTTCAGAAATGTGGAAAATGGTCCGTTTTCAAATGTATTATTTTTGAACGTCAGTTCACATTTGTAGGTGGATCATCAGTGTTAGAGCTAAAATTAGCATGTTTAAAGTGAGTTTCATGCTTCCAGGGGCTCGGGAAGTGAATTAAATACTATTTGGAGGCATTTAATGTTCAAGCAAAAACAGCTGATTTTTGACAAAAGAGATAGCACCCCCCATTACGTCATGCTTCAGAAATGTGGGAAATGGTCCGTTTTCAAATGTTTTATTTTTGAACGTCAGTTCACATTTGTAGGTGGATCATCAGTGTTAGAGCTAAAATTAGCATGTTTAAAGTGATTTTCATGCTTCCAGGGGCCCTAAACACAAGATTTATGGAATGGTTAAAAGTGCATGAAAATGGCCAATTTACTCACTCTGAGTTCTCAAAAAGTGTTTCTTCACCCCGGGAAGTTAATTAAATACCATTTGGAGGCATTTAATGTTCGAGCAGAAACAGCTGATTTTCGACAAAAGAGATAACACCCCCCCCATTAAGTCATGCTTCAGAAATGTGGAAAATGGTCCGTTTTCAAATGTTTTATTTTGGAACATCAGTTCACATTTGTAGGTGGATCATCAGTGTTAGAGCTAAAATTAGCATGTTTATAGTGATGTTCATGCTTCCAGGGGCTCGGGAAGTGAATTAAATACTATTTGGAGGCATTTAATGTTCAATCAAAAACAGCTGATTTTTGACAAAAGAGATAACACACCCCCATTACGTCATGCTTCAGAAATGTGGAAAATGGTCCGTTTTAAAATGTTTTATTTTTGAATGTCAGTTCACATTTGTAGGTGGATCATCAGTGTTGGAGCTAAAATTAGCATGTTTAAAGTGATTTTCATGCTTCCAGGGGCCCTAAACACAAGATTTATGGAATGGATAAAAGTGCATGAAAATGGCCCATTTACTTACTCTGAGTTCTCAAAAAGGGTTTCTTCACCCCGGGAAGTTAATTAAATACCATTTGGAGGCATTTAATGTTCGAGCAAAAACGGCTGATTTTCGACAAAAGAGATAACACCCCCCCATTACGTCATGCTTCAGAAATGTGGAAAATGGTCCGTTTTCAAATGTTTTATTTTTGAACGTCAGTTCACATTTGTAGGTGGATCATCAGTGTTAGAGCTAAAATTAGCATGTTTAAAGTGATTTTCATGCTTCCAGGGGCTCGGGAAGTGAATTAAATACTATTTGGAGGCATTTAATGTTCAAGCAAAAACAGCTGATTTTTGACAAAAGAGATAACACCCCCCCATTACGTCATGCTTCAGAAATGTGGAAAATGGTCCGTTTTCAAATGTTTTATTTTTGAACGTCAGTTCACATTTGTAGGTGGATCATCAGTGTTAGAGCTAAAATTAGCATGTTTAAAGTGATTTTCATGCTTCCAGGGGCCCTAAACACAAGATTTATGGAATGGTTAAAAGTGCATGAAAATGGCCAATTTACTCACTCTGAGTTCTCAAAAAGGGTTTCTTCACCCCGGGAAGTTAATTAAATACCATTTGGAGGCATTTAATGTTCGAGCAAAAACAGCTGATTTTCGACAAAAGAGATAACACCCCCCCATTACGTCATGCTTCAGAAATGTGGAAAATGGTCCGTTTTCAAATGTTTTATTTTTGAACATCAGTTCACATTTGTAGGTGGATCATCAGTGTTAGAGCTAAAATTAGCATGTTTAAAGTGATTTTCATGCTTCCAGGGGCTCGGGAAGTGAATTAAATACTATTTGGAGGCATTTAATGTTCAATCAAAAACAGCTGATTTTTGACAAAAGAGATAACACCCCCCCCATTACGTCATGCTTCAGAAATGTGGAAAATGGTCCGTTTTCAAATGTTTTATTTTTTAACGTCAGTTCACATTTGTAGGTGGATCATCAGTGTTAGAGCTAAAATTAGCATGTTTAAAGTGATTTTCATGCTTCCAGGGGCCCTAAACACAAGATTTATGGAATGGTTAAAAGTGCATGAAAATGGCCAATTTACTCACTCTGAGTTCTCAAAAAGGGTTTCTTCACCCCGGGAAGTTAATTAAATACCATTTGGAGGCATTTAATGTTCGAGCAAAACCGGCTGATTTTCGACAAAAGAGATAACACCCCCCAATTACATCATGCTTCAGAAATGTGGAAAATGGTCCGTTTTCAAATGTTTTATTTTTGAACTTCAGTTCACATTTGTAGGTGGATCATCAGTGTTAGAGCTAAAATTAGCATGTTTAAAGTGATTTTCATGCTTCCAGGGGCTCGGGAAGTGAATTAAATACTATTTGGAGGCATTTAATGTTCAATCAAAAACAGCTGATTTTTAACAAAAGAGATAACACCCCCCCATTACGTCATGCTTCAGAAATGTGGAAAATGGTCCGTTTTCAAATGTTTTATTTTTGAACGTCAGTTCACATTTGTAGGTGGATCATCAGTGTTAGAGCTAAAATTAGCATGTTTAAAGTGATTTTCATGCTTCCAGGGGCCCTAAACACAAGATTTATGGAATGGTTAAAAGTGCATGAAAATGGCCAATTTACTCACTCTGAGTTCTCAAAAAGTGTTTCTTCACCCCGGGAAGTTAATTAAATACCATTTGGAGGCATTTAATGTTCAAGCAGAAACGGCTGATTTTCGACAAAAGAGATAACACCCCCCCCATTAAGTCATGCTTCAGAAATGTGGAAAATGGTCCGTTTTCAAATGTTTTATTTTTGAACGTCAGTTCACATTTGTAGGTGGATCATCAGTGTTAGAGCTAAAATTAGCATGTTTAAAGTGATTTTCATGCTTCCAGGGGCTCGGGAAGTGAATTAAATACTATTTGGAGGCATTTAATGTTCAATCAAAAACAGCTGATTTTTGACAAAAGAGATAACACCCCCCCATTACGTCATGCTTCAGAAATGTGGAAAATGGTCCGTTTTCAAATGTTTTATTTTTGAACGTCAGTTCACATTTGTAGGTGGATCATCAGTGTTAGAGCTAAAATTAGCATGTTTAAAGTGATTTTCATGCTTCCAGGGGCCCTAAACACAAGATTTATGGAATGGTTAAAAGTGCATGAAAATGGCCAATTTACTCACTCTGAGTTCTCAAAAAGGGTTTCTTCACCCCGGGAAGTTAATTAAATACCATTTGGAGGCATTTAATGTTCGAGCAAAAACTGCTGATTTTCGACAAAAGAGATAACACCCCCCATTACGTCATGCTTCAGAAATGTGAAAAATGGTCCGTTTTCAAATGTTTTATTTTTGAACGTCAGTTCACATTTGTAGGTGGATCATCAGTGTTAGAGCTAAAATTAGCATGTTTAAAGTGATTTTCATGCTTCCAGGGGCTCGGGAAGTGAATTAAATACTATTTGGAGGCATTTAATGTTCAGTTAAAAACAGCTGATTTTTGACAAAAGAGATAACACCCCCCCATTACGTCATGCTTCAGAAATGTGGAAAATGGTCCGTTTTCAAATGTTTTATTTTTGAACGTCAGTTCACATTTGTAGGTGGATCATCAGTGTTAGAGCTAAAATTAGCATGTTTAAAGTGATTTTCATGCTTCCAGGGGCTCGGGAAGTGAATTAAATACTATTTGGAGGCATTTAATGTTCAATAAAAAACAGCTGATTTTTGACAAAAGAGATAACACCCCCCCATTACGTCATGCTTCAGAAATGTGGAAAATGGTCCGTTTTCAAATGTTTTATTTTTGAACGTCAGTTCACATTTGTAGGTGGATCATCAGTGTTAGAGCTAAAATTAGCATGTTTAAAGTGATATTCATGCTTCCGGGGGCCCTAAACACAAGATTTATGGAATGGTTAAAAGTGCATGAAAATGGCCAATTTACTCACTCTGAGTTCTCAAAAAGTGTTTCTTCACCCCGGGAAGTTAATTAAATACCATTTGGAGGCATTTAATGTTCAAGCAGAAACGGCTGATTTTCGACAAAAGAGACAACACCCCCCCATTAAGTCATGCTTCAGAAATGTGGAAAATGGTCCGTTTTCAAATGTTTTATTTTTGAACGTCAGTTCACATTTGTAGGTGGATCATCAGTGTTAGAGCTAAAATTAGCATGTTTAAAGTGATTTTTATGCTTCCAGGGGCTCGGGAAGTGAATTAAATACTATTTGGAGGCATTTAATGTTCAAGCAAAAACAGCTGATTTTTGACAAAAGAGATAACACCCCCCATTACGTCATGCTTCAGAAATGTGGGAAATGGTCCGTTTTCAAATGTTTTATTTTTGAACGTCAGTTCACATTTGTAGGTGGATCATCAGTGTTAGAGCTAAAATTAGCATGTTTAAAGTGATTTTCATGCTTCCAGGGGCCCTAAACACAAGATTTATGGAATGGTTAAAAGTGCATGAAAATGGCCAATTTACTCACTCTGAGTTCTCAAAAAGGGTTTCTTCACCCCGGGAAGTTAATTAAATACCATTTGGAGGCATTTAATGTTCGAGCAAAAACGGCTGATTTTCGACAAAAGAGATAACACCCCCCCCATTACGTCATGCTTCAGAAATGTGGAAAATGGTCCGTTTTCAAATGTTTTATTTTTGAACGTCAGTTCACATTTGTAGGTGGATCATCAGTGTTAGAGCTAAAATTAGCATGTTTAAAGTGATTTTCATGCTTCCAGGGGCTCGGGAAGTGAATTAAATACTATTTGGAGGCATTTAATGTTCAATCAAAAACAGCTGATTTTTAACAAAAGAGATAACACCCCCCCATTACGTCATGCTTCAGAAATGTGGAAAATGGTCCGTTTTCAAATGTTTTATTTTTGAACGTCAGTTCACATTTGTAGGTGGATCATCAGTGTTAGAGCTAAAATTAGCATGTTTAAAGTGATTTTCATGCTTCCAGGGGCCCTAAACACAAGATTTATGGAATGGTTAAAAGTGCATGAAAATGGCCAATTTACTCACTCTGAGTTCTCAAAAAGTGTTTCTTCACCCCGGGAAGTTAATTAAATACCATTTGGAGGCATTTAATGTTCGAGCAGAAACAGCTGATTTTCGACAAAAGAGATAACACCCCCCCCCATTAAGTCATGCTTCAGAAATGTGGAAAATGGTCCGTTTTCAAATGTTTTATTTTGGAACGTCAGTTCACATTTGTAGGTGGATCATCAGTGTTAGAGCTAAAATTAGCATGTTTATAGTGATGTTCATGCTTCCAGGGGCTCGGGAAGTGAATTAAATACTATTTGGAGGCATTTAATGTTCAATCAAAAACAGCTGATTTTTGACAAAAGAGATAACACACCCCCATTACGTCATGCTTCAGAAATGTGGAAAATGGTCCGTTTTAAAATGTTTTATTTTTGAATGTCAGTTCACATTTGTAGGTGGATCATCAGTGTTGGAGCTAAAATTAGCATGTTTAAAGTGATTTTCATGCTTCCAGGGGCCCTAAACACAAGATTTATGGAATGGATAAAAGTGCATGAAAATGGCCAATTTACTCACTCTGAGTTCTCAAAAAGGGTTTCTTCACCCCGGGAAGTTAATTAAATACCATTTGGAGGCATTTAATGTTCGAGCAAAAACTGCTGATTTTCGACAAAAGAGATAACACCCCCCCATTACGTCATGCTTCAGAAATGTGGAAAATGGTCCGTTTTCAAATGTTTTATTTTTGAACATCAGTTCACATTTGTAGGTGGATCATCAGTGTTAGAGCTAAAATTAGCATGTTTAAAGTGATTTTCATGCTTCCAGGGGCTCGGGAAGTGAATTAAATACTATTTGGAGGCATTTAATGTTCAATCAAAAACAGCTGATTTTTGACAAAAGAGATAACACCCCCCCCATTACGTCATGCTTCAGAAATGTGGAAAATGGTCCGTTTTCAAATGTTTTATTTTTGAACGTCAGTTCACATTTGTAGGTGGATCATCAGTGTTAGAGCAAAAATTAGCATGTTTAAAGTGATTTTCATGCTTCCAGGGGCCCTAAACACAAGATTTATGGAATGGTTAAAAGTGCATGAAAATGGCCAATTTACTTACTCTGAGTTCTCAAAAAGGGTTTCTTCACCCCGGGAAGTTAATTAAATACCATTTGGAGGCATTTAATGTTCGAGCAAAAACGGCTGATTTTCGACAAAAGAGATAACACCCCCCCATTACGTCATGCTTCAGAAATGTGGAAAATGGTCCGTTTTCAAATGTTTTATTTTTGAACGTCAGTTCACATTTGTAGGTGGATCATCAGTGTTAGAGCTAAAATTAGCATGTTTAAAGTGATTTTCATGCTTCCAGGGGCTCGGGAAGTGAATTAAATACTATTTGGAGGCATTTAATGTTCAAGCAAAAACAGCTGATTTTTGACAAAAGAGATAACACTCCCCCATTACGTCATGCTTCAGAAATGTGGAAAATGGTCCGTTTTCAAATGTTTTATTTTTGAACGTCAGTTCACATTTGTAGGTGGATCACCAGTGTTAGAGCTAAAATTAGCATGTTTAAAGTGATTTTCATGCTTCCAGGGGCCCTAAACACAAGATTTATGGAATGGTTAAAAGTGCATGAAAATGGCCAATTTACTCACTCTGAGTTCTCAAAAAGGGTTTCTTCACCCCGGGAAGTTAATTAAATACCATTTGGAGGCATTTAATGTTCGAGCAAAAACAGCTGATTTTTGACAAAAGAGATAACACCCCCCCCATTACGTCATGCTTCAGAAATGTGGAAAATGGTCCGTTTTCAAATGTTTTATTTTTGAACATCAGTTCACATTTGTAGGTGGATCATCAGTGTTAGAGCTAAAATTAGCATGTTTAAAGTGATTTTCATGCTTCCAGGGGCTCGGGAAGTGAATTAAATACTAATTGGAGGCATTTAATGTTCAATCAAAAACAGCTGATTTTTGACAAAAGAGATAACACCCCCCCCATTACGTCATGCTTCAGAAATGTGGAAAATGGTCCGTTTTCAAATGTTTTATTTTTGAACGTCAGTTCACATTTGTAGGTGGATCATCAGTGTTAGAGCTAAAATTAGCATGTTTAAAGTGATTTTCATGCTTCCAGGGGCCCTAAACACAAGATTTATGGAATGGTTAAAAGTGCATGAAAATGGCCAATTTACTCACTCTGAGTTCTCAAAAAGGGTTTCTTCACCCCGGGAAGTTAATTAAATACCATTTGGAGGCATTTAATGTTCGAGCAAAAACGGCTGATTTTCGACAAAAGAGATAACACCCCCCAATTACGTCATGCTTCAGAAATGTGGAAAATGGTCCGTTTTCAAATGTTTTATTTTTGAACGTCAGTTCACATTTGTAGGTGGATCATCAGTGTTAGAGCTAAAATTAGCATGTTTAAAGTGATTTTCATGCTTCCAGGGGCTCGGGAAGTGAATTAAATACTATTTGGAGGCATTT
Source organism: Lissotriton vulgaris (assembly GCF_964263255.1). NCBI lineage: Eukaryota > Metazoa > Chordata > Amphibia > Caudata > Salamandridae > Lissotriton > Lissotriton vulgaris. The sequence goes on along the minus strand of NW_028253623.1, from coordinate 273,357 downwards.
AATATTCAATCAAAAACAGCTGATTTTTAACAAAAGAGATAACACCCCCCCATTACGTCATGCTTCAGAAATGTGGAAAATGGTCCGTTTTCAAATGTTTTATTTTTGAACGTCAGTTCACATTTGTAGGTGGATCATCAGTGTTAGAGCTAAAATTAGCATGTTTAAAGTGATTTTCATGCTTCCAGGGGCCCTAAACACAAGATTTATGGAATGGTTAAAAGTGCATGAAAATGGCCAATTTACTCACTCTGAGTTCTCAAAAAGTGTTTCTTCACCCCGGGAAGTTAATTAAATACCATTTGGAGGCATTTAATGTTCAAGCAGAAACGGCTGATTTTCGACAAAAGAGATAACACCCCCCCCATTAAGTCATGCTTCAGAAATGTGGAAAATGGTCCGTTTTCAAATGTTTTATTTTGGAACGTCAGTTCACATTTGTAGGTGGATCATCAGTGTTAGAGCTAAAATTAGCATGTTTATATTGATGTTCATGCTTCCAGGGGCTCGGGAAGTGAATTAAATACTATTTGGAGGCATTTAATGTTCAATCAAAAACAGCTGATTTTTGACAAAAGAGATAACACCCCCCCATTACGTCATGCTTCAGAAATGTGGAAAATGGTCCGTTTTAAAATGTTTTATTTTTGAATGTCAGTTCACATTTGTAGGTGGGTCATCAGTGTTGGAGCTAAAATTAGCATGTTTAAAGTGATTTTCATGCTTCCAGGGGCCCTAAACACAAGATTTATGGAATGGTTAAAAGTGCATGAAAATGGCCAATTTACTCACTCTGAGTTCTCAAAAAGGGTTTCTTCACCCCGGGAAGTTAATTAAATACCATTTGGAGGCATTTAATGTTCGAGCAAAAACGGCTGATTTTCGACAAAAGAGCTAACACCCCCCCATTACGTCATGCTTCAGAAATGTGGAAAATGGTCCGTTTTCAAATGTTTTATTTTTGAACGTCAGTTCACATTTGTAGGTGGATCATCAGTGTTAGAGCTAAAATTAGCATGTTTATATTGATGTTCATGCTTCCAGGGGCTCGGGAAGTGAATTAAATACTATTTGGAGGCATTTAATGTTCAATCAAAAACAGCTGATTTTTGACAAAAGAGATAACATCCCCCATTACGTCATGCTTCAGAAATGTGGAAAATGGTCCGTTTTAAAATGTTTTATTTTTGAATGTCAGTTCACATTTGTAGGTGGGTCATCAGTGTTGGAGCTAAAATTAGCATGTTTAAAGTGATTTTCATGCTTCCAGGGGCCCTAAACACAAGATTTATGGAATGGTTAAAAGTGCATGAAAATGGCCAATTTACTCACTCTGAGTTCTCAAAAAGGGTTTCTTCACCCCGGGAAGTTAATTAAATACCATTTGGAGGCATTTAATGTTCGAGCAAAAACGGCTGATTTTCGACAAAAGAGCTAACACCCCCCCATTACGTCATGCTTCAGAAATGTGGAAAATGGTCCGTTTTCAAATGTTTTATTTTTGAACGTCAGTTCACATTTGTAGGTGGATCATCAGTGTTAGAGCTAAAATTAGCATGTTTAAAGTGATTTTCATGCTTCCAGGGGCTCGGGAAGTGAATTAAATACTATTTGGAGGCATTTAATGTTCAATCAAAAACAGCTGATTTTTAACAAAAGAGATAACACCCCCCCATTACGTCATGCTTCAGAAATGTGGAAAATGGTCCGTTTTCAAATGTTTTATTTTTGAACGTCAGTTCACATTTGTAGGTGGATCATCAGTGTTAGAGCTAAAATTAGCATGTTTAAAGTGATTTTCATGCTTCCAGGGGCCCTAAACACAAGATTTATGGAATGGTTAAAAGTGCATGAAAATGGCCAATTTACTCACTCTGAGTTCTCAAAAAGGGTTTCTTCACCCCGGGAAGTTAATTAAATACCATTTGGAGGCATTTAATGTTCGAGCAAAAACGGCTAATTTTCGACAAAAGAGATAACACCCCCCCCATTACGTCATGCTTCAGAAATGTGGAAAATGGTCCGTTTTCAAATGTTTTATTTTTGAACATCAGTTCACATTTGTAGGTGGATCATCAGTGTTAGAGCTAAAATTAGCATGTTTAAAGTGATTTTCATGCTTCCAGGGGCTCGGGAAGTGAATTAAATACTATTTGGAGGCATTTAATGTTCAATCAAAAACAGCTGATTTTTGACAAAAGAGATAACACCCCCCCCATTACGTCATGCTTCAGAAATGTGGAAAATGGTCCGTTTTCAAATGTTTTATTTTTTAACCTCAGTTCACATTTGTAGGTGGATCATCAGTGTTAGAGCTAAAATTAGCATGTTTAAAGTGATTTTCATGCTTCCAGGGGCCCTAAACACAAGATTTATGGAATGGTTAAAAGTGCATGAAAATGGCCAATTTACTCACTCTGAGTTCTCAAAAAGGGTTTCTTCACCCCGGGAAGTTAATTAAATACCATTTGGAGGAATTTAATGTTCGAGCAAAAACGGCTGATTTTCGACAAAAGAGATAACACCCCCCCATTATGTCATGCTTCAGAAATGTGGAAAATGGTCCGTTTTCAAATGTTTTATTTTGGAACGTCAGTTCACATTTGTAGGTGGATCATCAGTGTTAGAGCTAAAATTAGCATGTTTATAGTGATGTTCATGCTTCCAGGGGCTCGGGAAGTGAATTAAATACTATTTGGAGGCATTTAATGTTCAATCAAAAACAGCTGATTTTTGACAAAAGAGTTAACACCCCCCCATTACGTCATGCTTCAGAAATGTGGAAAATGGTCCGTTTTAAAATGTTTTATTTTTGAACGTCAGTTCACATTTGTAGGTGGATCATCAGTGTTGGAGCTAAAATTAGCATGTTTAAAGTGATTTTCATGCTTCCAGGGGCCCTAAACACAAGATTTATGGAATGGTTAAAAGTGCATGAAAATGGCCAATTTACTCACTCTGAGTTCTCAAAAAGGGTTTCTTCACCCCGGGAAGTTAATTAAATACCATTTGGAGGCATTTAATGTTCGAGCAAAAACGGCTGATTTTCGACAAAAGAGATAACACCCCCCCATTACGTCATGCTTCAGAAATGTGGAAAATGGTCCGTTTTCAAATGTTTTATTTTTGAACGTCAGTTCACATTTGTAGGTGGATCATCAGTGTTAGAGCTAAAATTAGCATGTTTAAAGTGATTTTCATGCTTCCAGGGGCTCGGGAAGTGAATTAAATACTATTTGGAGGCATTTAATGTTCAAGCAAAAACAGCTGATTTTTGACAAAAGAGATAACACCCCCCCATTACGTCATGCTTCAGAAATGTGGAAAATGGTCCGTTTTCAAATGTTTTATTTTTGAACGTCAGTTCACATTTGTAGGTGGATCATCAGTGTTAGAGCTAAAATTAGCATGTTTAAAGTGATTTTCATGCTTCCAGGGGCCCTAAACACAAGATTTATGGAATGGTTAAAAGTGCATGAAAATGGCCAATTTACTCACTCTGAGTTCTCAAAAAGGGTTTCTTCACCCCGGGAAGTTAATTAAATACCATTTGGAGGCATTTAATGTTCGAGCAAAAACGGCTGATTTTCGACAAAAGAGATAACACCCCCCCATTACGTCATGCTTCAGAAATGTGGAAAATGGTCAGTTTTCAAATGTTTTATTTTTGAACGTCAGTTCACATTTGTAGGTGGATCATCAGTGTTAGAGCTAAAATTAGCATGTTTAAAGTGATTTTCATGCTTCCAGGGGCTCGGGAAGTGAATTAAATACTATTTGGAGGCATTTAATGTTCAAGCAAAAACAGCTGATTTTTGACAAAAGAGATAACACCCCCCATTACGTCATGCTTCAGAAATGTGGAAAATGGTCCGTTTTCAAATGTTTTATTTTTGAACGTCAGTTCACATTTGTAGGTGGATCATCAGTGCTAGAGCTAAAATTAGCATGTTTAAAGTGATTTTCATGCTTCCAGGGGCCCTAAACACAAGATTTATGGAATGGTTAAAAGTGCATGAAAATGGCCAATTTACTCACTCTGAGTTCTCAAAAAGGGTTTCTTCACCCCGGGAAGTTAATTAAATACCATTTGGAGGCATTTAATGTTCGAGCAAAAACGGCTGATTTTCGACAAAAGAGATAACACCCCCCCATTACGTCATGCTTCAGAAATGTGGAAAATGGTCCGTTTTCAAATGTTTTATTTTTGAACATCAGTTCACATTTGTAGGTGGATCATCAGTGTTAGAGCTAAAATTAGCATGTTTAAAGTGATTTTCATGCTTCCAGGGGCTCGGGAAGTGAATTAAATACTATTTGGAGGCATTTAATGTTCAATCAAAAACAGCTGATTTTTGACAAAAGAGAAAACACCCCCCCCCATTACGTCATGCTTCAGAAATGTGGAAAATGGTCCGTTTTCAAATGTTTTATTTTTTAACCTCAGTTCACATTTGTAGGTGGATCATCAGTGTTAGAGCTAAAATTAGCATGTTTAAAGTGATTTTCATGCTTCCAGGGGCCCTAAACACAAGATTTATGGAATGGTTAAAAGTGCATGAAAATGGCCAATTTACTCACTCTGAGTTCTCAAAAAGGGTTTCTTCACCCCGGGAAGTTAATTAAATACCATTTGGAGGCATTTAATGTTCGAGCAAAAACGGCTGATTTTCGACAAAAGAGATAACACCCCCCCATTACGTCATGCTTCAGAAATGTGGAAAATGGTCGGTTTTCAAATGTTTTATTTTTGAACGTCAGTTCACATTTGTAGGTGGATCATCAGTGTTAGAGCTAAAATGAGCATGTTTAAAGTGATTTTCTTGCTTCCAGGGGCTCGGGAAGTGAATTAAATACTATTTGGAGGCATTTAATGTTCAATCAAAAACAGCTGATTTTGGACAAAAGAGATAACACCCCCCCCATTACGTCATGCTTCAGAAATGTGGAAAATGGTCAGTTTTCAAATGTTTTATTTTTGAACGTCGGTTCACATTTGTAGGTGGATCATCAGTGTTAGAGCTAAAATTAGCATGTTTAAAATGATTTTCATGCTTCCAGGGGCCCTAAACACAAGATTTATGGAATGGTTAAAAGTGCATGAAAATGGCCAATTTACTCACTCTGAGTTCTCAAAAAGGGTTTCTTCACCCCGGGAAGTGAATTAAATACTATTTGGAGGCATTTAATGTTCAATCAAAAACAGCTGATTTTTGACAAAAGAGTTAACACCCCCCCATTACGTCATGCTTCAGAAATGTGGAAAATGGTCCGTTTTAAAATGTTTTATTTTTGAACGTCAGTTCACATTTGTAGGTGGATCATCAGTGTTGGAGCTAAAATTAGCATGTTTAAAGTGATTTTCATGCTTCCAGGGGCCCTAAACACAAGATTTATGGAATGGTTAAAAGTGCATGAAAATGGCCAATTTACTCACTCTGAGTTCTCAAAAAGGGTTTCTTCACCCCGGGAAGTTAATTAAATACCATTTGGAGGCATTTAATGTTCGAGCAAAAACGGCTGATTTTCGACAAAAGAGATAACACCCCCCCATTACGTCATGCTTCAGAAATGTGGAAAATGGTCCGTTTTCAAATGTTTTATTTTTGAACGTCAGTTCACATTTGTAGGTGGATCATCAGTGTTAGAGCTAAAATTAGCATGTTTAAAGTGATTTTCATGCTTCCAGGGGCTCGGGAAGTGAATTAAATACTATTTGGAGGCATTTAATGTTCAAGCAAAAACAGCTGATTTTTGACAAAAGAGATAACACCCCCCCATTACGTCATGCTTCAGAAATGTGGAAAATGGTCAGTTTTCAAATGTTTTATTTTTGAACGTCAGTTCACATTTGTAGGTGGATCATCAGTGTTAGAGCTAAAATTAGCATGTTTAAAGTGATTTTCATGCTTCCAGGGGCCCTAAACACAAGATTTATGGAATGGTTAAAAGTGCATGAAAATGGCCAATTTACTCACTCTGAGTTCTCAAAAAGGGTTTCTTCACCCCGGGAAGTTAATTAAATACCATTTGGAGGCATTTAATGTTCGAGCAAAAACGGCTGATTTTCGACAAAAGAGATAACACCCCCCCATTACGTCATGCTTCAGAAATGTGGAAAATGGTCAGTTTTCAAATGTTTTATTTTTGAACGTCAGTTCACATTTGTAGGTGGATCATCAGTGTTAGAGCTAAAATTAGCATGTTTAAAGTGATTTTCATGCTTCCAGGGGCTCGGGAAGTGAATTAAATACTATTTGGAGGCATTTAATGTTCAAGCAAAAACAGCTGATTTTTGACAAAAGAGATAACACCCCCCATTACGTCATGCTTCAGAAATGTGGAAAATGGTCCGTTTTCAAATGTTTTATTTTTGAACGTCAGTTCACATTTGTAGGTGGATCATCAGTGCTAGAGCTAAAATTAGCATGTTTAAAGTGATTTTCATGCTTCCAGGGGCCCTAAACACAAGATTTATGGAATGGTTAAAAGTGCATGAAAATGGCCAATTTACTCACTCTGAGTTCTCAAAAAGGGTTTCTTCACCCCGGGAAGTTAATTAAATACCATTTGGAGGCATTTAATGTTCGAGCAAAAACGGCTGATTTTCGACAAAAGAGATAACACCCCCCCATTACGTCATGCTTCAGAAATGTGGAAAATGGTCCGTTTTCAAATGTTTTATTTTTGAACATCAGTTCACATTTGTAGGTGGATCATCAGTGTTAGAGCTAAAATTAGCATGTTTAAAGTGATTTTCATGCTTCCAGGGGCTCGGGAAGTGAATTAAATACTATTTGGAGGCATTTAATGTTCAATCAAAAACAGCTGATTTTTGACAAAAGAGATAACACCCCCCCCCATTACGTCATGCTTCAGAAATGTGGAAAATGGTCCGTTTTCAAATGTTTTATTTTTTAACCTCAGTTCACATTTGTAGGTGGATCATCAGTGTTAGAGCTAAAATTAGCATGTTTAAAGTGATTTTCATGCTTCCAGGGGCCCTAAACACAAGATTTATGGAATGGTTAAAAGTGCATGAAAATGGCCAATTTACTCACTCTGAGTTCTCAAAAAGGGTTTCTTCACCCCGGGAAGTTAATTAAATACCATTTGGAGGCATTTAATGTTCGAGCAAAAACGGCTGATTTTCGACAAAAGAGATAACACCCCCCCATTACGTCATGCTTCAGAAATGTGGAAAATGGTCGGTTTTCAAATGTTTTATTTTTGAACGTCAGTTCACATTTGTAGGTGGATCATCAGTGTTAGAGCTAAAATGAGCATGTTTAAAGTGATTTTCTTGCTTCCAGGGGCTCGGGAAGTGAATTAAATACTATTTGGAGGCATTTAATGTTCAATCAAAAACAGCTGATTTTTGACAAAAGAGATAACACCCCCCCCATTACGTCATGCTTCAGAAATGTGGAAAATGGTCAGTTTTCAAATGTTTTATTTTTGAACGTCGGTTCACATTTGTAGGTGGATCATCAGTGTTAGAGCTAAAATTAGCATGTTTAAAATGATTTTCATGCTTCCAGGGGCCCTAAACACAAGATTTATGGAATGGTTAAAAGTGCATGAAAATGGCCAATTTACTCACTCTGAGTTCTCAAAAAGGGTTTCTTCACCCCGGGAAGTTAATTAAATACCATTTGGAGGCATTTAATGTTCGAGCAAAAACGGCTGATTTTCGACAAAAGAGATAACACCCCCCCATTACGTCATGCTTCAGAAATGTGGAAAATGGTCCGTTTTCAAATGTTTTATTTTTGAACGTCAGTTCACATTTGTAGGTGGATCATCAGTGTTAGAGCTAAAATTAGCATGTTTAAAGTGATTTTCATGCTTCCAGGGGCTCGGGAAGTGAATTAAATACTATTTGGAGGCATTTAATGTTCAAGCAAAAACAGCTGATTTTTGACAAAAGAGATAACAACCCCCATTACGTCATGCTTCAGAAATGTGGAAAATGGTCCGTTTTCAAATGTTTTATTTTTGAACGTCAGTTCACATTTGTAGGTGGATCATCAGTGTTAGAGCTAAAATTAGCATGTTTAAAGTGATTTTCATGCTTCCAGGGGCCCTAAACACAAGATTTATGGAATGGTTAAAAGTGCATGAAAATGGCCAATTTACTCACTCTGAGTTCTCAAAAAGGGTTTCTTCACCCCAGGAAGTTAATTAAATACCATTTGGAGGCATTTAATGTTCGAGCAAAAACGGCTGATTTTCGACAAAAGAGATAACACCCCCCCATTACGTCATGCTTCAGAAATGTGGAAAATGGTCCGTTTTCAAATGTTTTATTTTGGAACGTCAGTTCACATTTGTAGGTGGATCATCAGTGTTAGAGCTAAAATTAGCATGTTTATAGTGATGTTCATGCTTCCAGGGGCTCGGGAAGTGAATTAAATACTATTTGGAGGCATTTAATGTTCAATCAAAAACAGCTGATTTTTGACAAAAGAGATAACACCCCCCCATTACGTCATGCTTCAGAAATGTGGAAAATGGTCCGTTTTCAAATGTTTTATTTTTGAACATCAGTTCACATTTGTAGGTGGATCATCAGTGTTAGAGCTAAAATTAGCATGTTTAAAGTGATTTTCATGCTTCCAGGGGCTCGGGAAGTGAATTAAATACTATTTGGAGGCATTTAATGTTCAATCAAAAACAGCTGATTTTTGACAAAAGAGATAACACCCCCCCATTACGTCATGCTTCAGAAATGTGGAAAATGGTCCGTTTTCAAATGTTTTATTTTTTAACGTCAGTTCACATTTGTAGGTGGATCATCAGTGTTAGAGCTAAAATTAGCATGTTTAAAGTGATTTTCATGCTTCCAGGGGCCCTAAACACAAGATTTATGGAATGGTTAAAAGTGCATGAAAATGGCCAATTTACTCACTCTGAGTTCTCAAAAAGGGTTTCTTCACCCCGGGAAGTTAATTAAATACCATTTGGAGGCATTTAATGTTCGAGCAAAAACGGCTGATTTTCGACAAAAGAGATAACACCCCCCCCCATTACGTCATGCTTCAGAAATGTGGAAAATGGTCCGTTTTCAAATGTTTTATTTTTGAACGTCAGTTCACATTTGTAGGTGGATCATCAGTGTTAGAGCTAAAATTAGCATGTTTAAAGTGATTTTCATGCTTCCAGGGGCTCGGGAAGTGAATTAAATACTATTTGGAGGCATTTAATGTTCAATCAAAAACAGCTGATGTTTAACAAAAGAGATAACACCCCCCATTACGTCATGCTTCAGAAATGTGGAAAATGGTCCGTTTTCAAATGTTTTATTTTTGAACGTCAGTTCACATTTGTAGGTGGATCATCAGTGTTAGAGCTAAAATTAGCATGTTTAAAGTGATTTTCATGCTTCCAGGGGCCCTAAACACAAGATTTATGGAATGGTTAAAAGTGCATGAAAATGGCCAATTTACTCACTCTGAGTTCTCAAAAAGTGTTTCTTCACCCCGGGAAGTTAATTAAATACCATTTGGAGGCATTTAATGTTCAAGCAGAAACGGCTGATTTTCGACAAAAGAGATAACACCCCCCCCATTAAGTCATGCTTCAGAAATGTGGAAAATGGTCCGTTTTCAAATGTTTTATTTTGGAACGTCAGTTCACATTTGTAGGTGGATCATCAGTGTTAGAGCTAAAATTAGCATGTTTATATTGATGTTCATGCTTCCAGGGGCTCGGGAAGTGAATTAAATACTATTTGGAGGCATTTAATGTTCAATCAAAAACAGCTGATTTTTGACAAAAGAGATAACACCCCCCCATTACGTCATGCTTCAGAAATGTGGAAAATGGTCCGTTTTAAAATGTTTTATTTTTGAATGTCAGTTCACATTTGTAGGTGGGTCATCAGTGTTGGAGCTAAAATTAGCATGTTTAAAGTGATTTTCATGCTTCCAGGGGCCCTAAACACAAGATTTATGGAATGGTTAAAAGTGCATGAAAATGGCCAATTTACTCACTCTGAGTTCTCAAAAAGGGTTTCTTCACCCCGGGAAGTTAATTAAATACCATTTGGAGGCATTTAATGTTCGAGCAAAAACGGCTGATTTTCAAAAAAAGAGCTAACACCCCCCCATTACGTCATGCTTCAGAAATGTGGAAAATGGTCCGTTTTCAAATGTTTTATTTTTGAACGTCAGTTCACATTTGTAGGTGGATCATCAGTGTTAGAGCTAAAATTAGCATGTTTAAAGTGATTTTCATGCTTCCAGGGGCCCTAAACACAAGATTTATGGAATGGTTAAAAGTGCATGAAAATGGCCAATTTACTCACTCTGAGTTCTCAAAAAGGGTTTCTTCACCCCGGGAAGTTAATTAAATACCATTTGGAGGCATTTAATGTTCGAGCAAAAACTGCTGATTTTCGACAAAAGAGATAACACCCCCCATTACGTCATGCTTCAGAAATGTGGAAAATGGTCAGTTTTCAAATGTTTTATTTTTGAACGTCGGTTCACATTTGTAGGTGGATCATCAGTGTTAGAGCTAAAATTAGCATGTTTAAAATGATTTTCATGCTTCCAGGGGCCCTAAACACAAGATTTATGGAATGGTTAAAAGTGCATGAAAATGGCCAATTTACTCACTCTGAGTTCTCAAAAAGGGTTTCTTCACCCCGGGAAGTTAATTAAATACCATTTGGAGGCATTTAATGTTCGAGCAAAAACGGCTGATTTTCGACAAAAGAGATAACACCCCCCCATTACGTCATGCTTCAGAAATGTGGAAAATGGTCCGTTTTCAAATGTTTTATTTTTGAACGTCAGTTCACATTTGTAGGTGGATCATCAGTGTTAGAGCTAAAATTAGCATGTTTAAAGTGATTTTCATGCTTCCAGGGGCTCGGGAAGTGAATTAAATACTATTTGGAGGCATTTAATGTTCAAGCAAAAACAGCTGATTTTTGACAAAAGAGATAACAACCCCCATTACGTCATGCTTCAGAAATGTGGAAAATGGTCCGTTTTCAAATGTTTTATTTTTGAACGTCAGTTCACATTTGTAGGTGGATCATCAGTGTTAGAGCTAAAATTAGCATGTTTAAAGTGATTTTCATGCTTCCAGGGGCCCTAAACACAAGATTTATGGAATGGTTAAAAGTGCATGAAAATGGCCAATTTACTCACTCTGAGTTCTCAAAAAGGGTTTCTTCACCCCGGGAAGTTAATTAAATACCATTTGGAGGCATTTAATGTTCGAGCAAAAACGGCTGATTTTCGACAAAAGAGATAACACCCCCCCATTACGTCATGCTTCAGAAATGTGGAAAATGGTCCGTTTTCAAATGTTTTATTTTGGAACGTCAGTTCACATTTGTAGGTGGATCATCAGTGTTAGAGCTAAAATTAGCATGTTTATAGTGATGTTCATGCTTCCAGGGGCTCGGGAAGTGAATTAAATACTATTTGGAGGCATTTAATGTTCAATCAAAAACAGCTGATTTTTGACAAAAGAGATAACACCCCCCCATTACGTCATGCTTCAGAAATGTGGAAAATGGTCCGTTTTCAAATGTTTTATTTTTGAACATCAGTTCACATTTGTAGGTGGATCATCAGTGTTAGAGCTAAAATTAGCATGTTTAAAGTGATTTTCATGCTTCCAGGGGCTCGGGAAGTGAATTAAATACTATTTGGAGGCATTTAATGTTCAATCAAAAACAGCTGATTTTTGACAAAAGAGATAACACCCCCCCATTACGTCATGCTTCAGAAATGTGGAAAATGGTCCGTTTTCAAATGTTTTATTTTTTAACGTCAGTTCACATTTGTAGGTGGATCATCAGTGTTAGAGCTAAAATTAGCATGTTTAAAGTGATTTTCATGCTTCCAGGGGCCCTAAACACAAGATTTATGGAATGGTTAAAAGTGCATGAAAATGGCCAATTTACTCACTCTGAGTTCTCAAAAAGGGTTTCTTCACCCCGGGAAGTTAATTAAATACCATTTGGAGGCATTTAATGTTCGAGCAAAAACGGCTGATTTTCGACAAAAGAGATAACACCCCCCCCCATTACGTCATGCTTCAGAAATGTGGAAAATGGTCCGTTTTCAAATGTTTTATTTTTGAACGTCAGTTCACATTTGTAGGTGGATCATCAGTGTTAGAGCTAAAATTAGCATGTTTAAAGTGATTTTCATGCTTCCAGGGGCTCGGGAAGTGAATTAAATACTATTTGGAGGCATTTAATGTTCAATCAAAAACAGCTGATGTTTAACAAAAGAGATAACACCCCCCATTACGTCATGCTTCAGAAATGTGGAAAATGGTCCGTTTTCAAATGTTTTATTTTTGAACGTCAGTTCACATTTGTAGGTGGATCATCAGTGTTAGAGCTAAAATTAGCATGTTTAAAGTGATTTTCATGCTTCCAGGGGCCCTAAACACAAGATTTATGGAATGGTTAAAAGTGCATGAAAATGGCCAATTTACTCACTCTGAGTTCTCAAAAAGTGTTTCTTCACCCCGGGAAGTTAATTAAATACCATTTGGAGGCATTTAATGTTCAAGCAGAAACGGCTGATTTTCGACAAAAGAGATAACACCCCCCCCATTAAGTCATGCTTCAGAAATGTGGAAAATGGTCCGTTTTCAAATGTTTTATTTTGGAACGTCAGTTCACATTTGTAGGTGGATCATCAGTGTTAGAGCTAAAATTAGCATGTTTATATTGATGTTCATGCTTCCAGGGGCTCGGGAAGTGAATTAAATACTATTTGGAGGCATTTAATGTTCAATCAAAAACAGCTGATTTTTGACAAAAGAGATAACACCCCCCCATTACGTCATGCTTCAGAAATGTGGAAAATGGTCCGTTTTAAAATGTTTTATTTTTGAATGTCAGTTCACATTTGTAGGTGGGTCATCAGTGTTGGAGCTAAAATTAGCATGTTTAAAGTGATGTTCATGCTTCCAGGGGCTCGGGAAGTGAATTAAATACTATTTGGAGGCATTTAATGTTCAATCAAAAACAGCTGATTTTTGACAAAAGAGATAACACCCCCCCATTACGTCATGCTTCAGAAATGTGGAAAATGGTCCGTTTTCAAATGTTTTATTTTTTAACGTCAGTTCACATTTGTAGGTGGATCATCAGTGTTAGAGCTAAAATTAGCATGTTTAAAGTGATTTTCATGCTTCCAGGGGCCCTAAACACAAGATTTATGGAATGGTTAAAAGTGCATGAAAATGGCCAATTTACTCACTCTGAGTTCTCAAAAAGGGTTTCTTCACCCCGGGAAGTTAATTAAATACCATTTGGAGGCATTTAATGTTCGAGCAAAAACGGCTGATTTTCGACAAAAGAGATAACACCCCCCCCCATTACGTCATGCTTCAGAAATGTGGAAAATGGTCCGTTTTCAAATGTTTTATTTTTGAACGTCAGTTCACATTTGTAGGTGGATCATCAGTGTTAGAGCTAAAATTAGCATGTTTAAAGTGATTTTCATGCTTCCAGGGGCTCGGGAAGTGAATTAAATACTATTTGGAGGCATTTAATGTTCAATCAAAAACAGCTGATGTTTAACAAAAGAGATAACACCCCCCATTACGTCATGCTTCAGAAATGTGGAAAATGGTCCGTTTTCAAATGTTTTATTTTTGAACGTCAGTTCACATTTGTAGGTGGATCATCAGTGTTAGAGCTAAAATTAGCATGTTTAAAGTGATTTTCATGCTTCCAGGGGCCCTAAACACAAGATTTATGGAATGGTTAAAAGTGCATGAAAATGGCCAATTTACTCACTCTGAGTTCTCAAAAAGTGTTTCTTCACCCCGGGAAGTTAATTAAATACCATTTGGAGGCATTTAATGTTCAAGCAGAAACGGCTGATTTTCGACAAAAGAGATAACACCCCCCCCATTAAGTCATGCTTCAGAAATGTGGAAAATGGTCCGTTTTCAAATGTTTTATTTTGGAACGTCAGTTCACATTTGTAGGTGGATCATCAGTGTTAGAGCTAAAATTAGCATGTTTATATTGATGTTCATGCTTCCAGGGGCTCGGGAAGTGAATTAAATACTATTTGGAGGCATTTAATGTTCAATCAAAAACAGCTGATTTTTGACAAAAGAGATAACACCCCCCCATTACGTCATGCTTCAGAAATGTGGAAAATGGTCCGTTTTAAAATGTTTTATTTTTGAATGTCAGTTCACATTTGTAGGTGGGTCATCAGTGTTGGAGCTAAAATTAGCATGTTTAAAGTGATTTTCATGCTTCCAGGGGCCCTAAACACAAGATTTATGGAATGGTTAAAAGTGCATGAAAATGGCCAATTTACTCACTCTGAGTTCTCAAAAAGGGTTTCTTCACCCCGGGAAGTTAATTAAATACCATTTGGAGGCATTTAATGTTCGAGCAAAAACGGCTGATTTTCAAAAAAAGAGCTAACACCCCCCCATTACGTCATGCTTCAGAAATGTGGAAAATGGTCCGTTTTCAAATGTTTTATTTTTGAACGTCAGTTCACATTTGTAGGTGGATCATCAGTGTTAGAGCTAAAATTAGCATGTTTAAAGTGATTTTCATGCTTCCAGGGGCCCTAAACACAAGATTTATGGAATGGTTAAAAGTGCATGAAAATGGCCAATTTACTCACTCTGAGTTCTCAAAAAGGGTTTCTTCACCCCGGGAAGTTAATTAAATACCATTTGGAGGCATTTAATGTTCGAGCAAAAACTGCTGATTTTCGACAAAAGAGATAACACCCCCCATTACGTCATGCTTCAGAAATGTGGAAAATGGTCAGTTTTCAAATGTTTTATTTTTGAACGTCGGTTCACATTTGTAGGTGGATCATCAGTGTTAGAGCTAAAATTAGCATGTTTAAAATGATTTTCATGCTTCCAGGGGCCCTAAACACAAGATTTATGGAATGGTTAAAAGTGCATGAAAATGGCCAATTTACTCACTCTGAGTTCTCAAAAAGGGTTTCTTCACCCCGGGAAGTTAATTAAATACCATTTGGAGGCATTTAATGTTCGAGCAAAAACGGCTGATTTTCGACAAAAGAGATAACACCCCCCCATTACGTCATGCTTCAGAAATGTGGAAAATGGTCCGTTTTCAAATGTTTTATTTTTGAACGTCAGTTCACATTTGTAGGTGGATCATCAGTGTTAGAGCTAAAATTAGCATGTTTAAAGTGATTTTCATGCTTCCAGGGGCTCGGGAAGTGAATTAAATACTATTTGGAGGCATTTAATGTTCAAGCAAAAACAGCTGATTTTTGACAAAAGAGATAACAACCCCCATTACGTCATGCTTCAGAAATGTGGAAAATGGTCCGTTTTCAAATGTTTTATTTTTGAACGTCAGTTCACATTTGTAGGTGGATCATCAGTGTTAGAGCTAAAATTAGCATGTTTAAAGTGATTTTCATGCTTCCAGGGGCCCTAAACACAAGATTTATGGAATGGTTAAAAGTGCATGAAAATGGCCAATTTACTCACTCTGAGTTCTCAAAAAGGGTTTCTTCACCCCGGGAAGTTAATTAAATACCATTTGGAGGCATTTAATGTTCGAGCAAAAACGGCTGATTTTCGACAAAAGAGATAACACCCCCCCATTACGTCATGCTTCAGAAATGTGGAAAATGGTCCGTTTTCAAATGTTTTATTTTGGAACGTCAGTTCACATTTGTAGGTGGATCATCAGTGTTAGAGCTAAAATTAGCATGTTTATAGTGATGTTCATGCTTCCAGGGGCTCGGGAAGTGAATTAAATACTATTTGGAGGCATTTAATGTTCAATCAAAAACAGCTGATTTTTGACAAAAGAGATAACACCCCCCCATTACGTCATGCTTCAGAAATGTGGAAAATGGTCCGTTTTCAAATGTTTTATTTTTGAACATCAGTTCACATTTGTAGGTGGATCATCAGTGTTAGAGCTAAAATTAGCATGTTTAAAGTGATTTTCATGCTTCCAGGGGCTCGGGAAGTGAATTAAATACTATTTGGAGGCATTTAATGTTCAATCAAAAACAGCTGATTTTTGACAAAAGAGATAACACCCCCCCATTACGTCATGCTTCAGAAATGTGGAAAATGGTCCGTTTTCAAATGTTTTATTTTTTAACGTCAGTTCACATTTGTAGGTGGATCATCAGTGTTAGAGCTAAAATTAGCATGTTTAAAGTGATTTTCATGCTTCCAGGGGCCCTAAACACAAGATTTATGGAATGGTTAAAAGTGCATGAAAATGGCCAATTTACTCACTCTGAGTTCTCAAAAAGGGTTTCTTCACCCCGGGAAGTTAATTAAATACCATTTGGAGGCATTTAATGTTCGAGCAAAAACGGCTGATTTTCGACAAAAGAGATAACACCCCCCCCCATTACGTCATGCTTCAGAAATGTGGAAAATGGTCCGTTTTCAAATGTTTTATTTTTGAACGTCAGTTCACATTTGTAGGTGGATCATCAGTGTTAGAGCTAAAATTAGCATGTTTAAAGTGATTTTCATGCTTCCAGGGGCTCGGGAAGTGAATTAAATACTATTTGGAGGCATTTAATGTTCAATCAAAAACAGCTGATGTTTAACAAAAGAGATAACACCCCCCATTACGTCATGCTTCAGAAATGTGGAAAATGGTCCGTTTTCAAATGTTTTATTTTTGAACGTCAGTTCACATTTGTAGGTGGATCATCAGTGTTAGAGCTAAAATTAGCATGTTTAAAGTGATTTTCATGCTTCCAGGGGCCCTAAACACAAGATTTATGGAATGGTTAAAAGTGCATGAAAATGGCCAATTTACTCACTCTGAGTTCTCAAAAAGTGTTTCTTCACCCCGGGAAGTTAATTAAATACCATTTGGAGGCATTTAATGTTCAAGCAGAAACGGCTGATTTTCGACAAAAGAGATAACACCCCCCCCATTAAGTCATGCTTCAGAAATGTGGAAAATGGTCCGTTTTCAAATGTTTTATTTTGGAACGTCAGTTCACATTTGTAGGTGGATCATCAGTGTTAGAGCTAAAATTAGCATGTTTATATTGATGTTCATGCTTCCAGGGGCTCGGGAAGTGAATTAAATACTATTTGGAGGCATTTAATGTTCAATCAAAAACAGCTGATTTTTGACAAAAGAGATAACACCCCCCCATTACGTCATGCTTCAGAAATGTGGAAAATGGTCCGTTTTAAAATGTTTTATTTTTGAATGTCAGTTCACATTTGTAGGTGGGTCATCAGTGTTGGAGCTAAAATTAGCATGTTTAAAGTGATTTTCATGCTTCCAGGGGCCCTAAACACAAGATTTATGGAATGGTTAAAAGTGCATGAAAATGGCCAATTTACTCACTCTGAGTTCTCAAAAAGGGTTTCTTCACCCCGGGAAGTTAATTAAATACCATTTGGAGGCATTTAATGTTCGAGCAAAAACGGCTGATTTTCAAAAAAAGAGCTAACACCCCCCCATTACGTCATGCTTCAGAAATGTGGAAAATGGTCCGTTTTCAAATGTTTTATTTTTGAACGTCAGTTCACATTTGTAGGTGGATCATCAGTGTTAGAGCTAAAATTAGCATGTTTAAAGTGATTTTCATGCTTCCAGGGGCCCTAAACACAAGATTTATGGAATGGTTAAAAGTGCATGAAAATGGCCAATTTACTCACTCTGAGTTCTCAAAAAGGGTTTCTTCACCCCGGGAAGTTAATTAAATACCATTTGGAGGCATTTAATGTTCGAGCAAAAACTGCTGATTTTCGACAAAAGAGATAACACCCCCCATTACGTCATGCTTCAGAAATGTGAAAAATGGTCCGTTTTCAAATGTTTTATTTTTGAACGTCAGTTCACATTTGTAGGTGGATCATCAGTGTTAGAGCTAAAATTAGCATGTTTAAAGTGATTTTCATGCTTCCAGGGGCTCGGGAAGTGATTTAAATACTATTTGGAGGCATTTAAAGTTCAGTTAAAAACAGCTGATTTTTGACAAAAGAGATAACACCCCCCCATTACGTCATGCTTCAGAAATGTGGAAAATGGTCCGTTTTCAAATGTTTTATTTTTGAACGTCAGTTCACATTTGTAGGTGGATCATCAGTGTTAGAGCTAAAATTAGCATGTTTAAAGTGATTTTCATGCTTCCAGGGGCCCTAAACACAAGATTTATGGAATGGTTAAAAGTGCATGAAAATGGCCAATTTACTCACTCTGAGTTCTCAAAAAGGGTTTCTTCACCCCAGGAAGTTAATTAAATACCATTTGGAGGCATTTAATGTTCGAGCAAAAACGGCTAATTTTCGACAAAAGAGATAACACCCCCCCATTACGTCATGCTTCAGAAATGTGGAAAATGGTCCGTTTTCAAATGTTTTATTTTTGAACATCAGTTCACATTTGTAGGTGGATCATCAGTGTTAGAGCTAAAATTAGCATGTTTAAAGTGATTTTCATGCTTCCAGGGGCTCGGGAAGTGAATTAAATACTATTTGGAGGCATTTAATGTTCAATCAAAAACAGCTGATTTTTGACAAAAGAGATAACACCCCCCCATTACGTCATGCTTCAGAAATGTGGAAAATGGTCCGTTTTCAAATGTTTTATTTTTGAACGTCAGTTCACATTTGTAGGTGGATCATCAGTGTTAGAGCTAAAATTAGCATGTTTAAAGTGATTTTCATGCTTCCAGGGGCCCTAAACACAAGATTTATGGAATGGTTAAAAGTGCATGAAAATGGCCAATTTACTCACTCTGAGTTCTCAAAAAGGGTTTCTTCACCCCGGGAAGTTAATTAAATACCATTTGGAGGCATTTAATGTTCGAGCAAAAACTGCTGATTTTCGACAAAAGAGATAACACCCCCCATTACGTCATGCTTCAGAAATGTGAAAAATGGTCCGTTTTCAAATGTTTTATTTTTGAACGTCAGTTCACATTTGTAGGTGGATCATCAGTGTTAGAGCTAAAATTAGCATGTTTAAAGTGATTTTCATGCTTCCAGGGGCTCGGGAAGTGATTTAAATACTATTTGGAGGCATTTAAAGTTCAGTTAAAAACAGGTGATTTTTGACAAAAGAGATAACACCCCCCCATTACGTCATGCTTCAGAAATGTGGAAAATGGTCCGTTTTCAAATGTTTTATTTTTGAACGTCAGTTCACATTTGTAGGTGGATCATCAGTGTTAGAGCTAAAATTAGCATGTTTAAAGTGATTTTCATGCTTCCAGGGGCCCTAAACACAAGATTTATGGAATGGTTAAAAGTGCATGAAAATGGCCAATTTACTCACTCTGAGTTCTCAAAAAGGGTTTCTTCACCCCGGGAAGTTAATTAAATACCATTTGGAGGCATTTAATGTTCGAGCAAAAACGGCTAATTTTCGACAAAAGAGATAACACCCCCCCATTACGTCATGCTTCAGAAATGTGGAAAATGGTCCGTTTTCAAATGTTTTATTTTTGAACATCAGTTCACATTTGTAGGTGGATCATCAGTGTTAGAGCTAAAATTAGCATGTTTAAAGTGATTTTCATGCTTCCAGGGGCTCGGGAAGTGAATTAAATACTATTTGGAGGCATTTAATGTTCAATCAAAAACAGCTGATTTTTGACAAAAGAGATAACACCCCCCCCATTACGTCATGCTTCATTAATGTGGAAAATGGTCCGTTTTCAAATGTTTTATTTTTTAACCTCAGTTCACATTTGTAGGTGGATCATCAGTGTTAGAGCTAAAATTAGCATGTTTAAAGTGATTTTCATGCTTCCAGGGGCCCTAAACACAAGATTTATGGAATGGTTAAAAGTGCATGAAAATGGCCAATTTACTCACTCTGAGTTCTCAAAAAGGGGTTCTTCACCCCGGGAAGTTAATTAAATACCATTTGGAGGAATTTAATGTTCGAGCAAAAACGGCTGATTTTCGACAAAAGAGATAACACCCCCCCATTACGTCATGCTTCAGAAATGTGGAAAATGGTCCGTTTTCAAATGTTTTATTTTGGAACGTCAGTTCACATTTGTAGGTGGATCATCAGTGTTAGAGCTAAAATTAGCATGTTTATAGTGATGTTCATGCTTCCAGGGGCTCGGGAAGTGAATTAAATACTATTTGGAGGCATTTAATGTTCAATCAAAAACAGCTGATTTTTGACAAAAGAGTTAACACCCCCCCATTACGTCATGCTTCAGAAATGTGGAAAATGGTCCGTTTTAAAATGTTTTATTTTTGAACGTCAGTTCACATTTGTAGGTGGATCATCAGTGTTGGAGCTAAAATTAGCATGTTTAAAGTGATTTTCATGCTTCCAGGGGCCCTAAACACAAGATTTATGGAATGGTTAAAAGTGCATGAAAATGGCCAATTTACTCACTCTGAGTTCTCAAAAAGGGTTTCTTCACCCCGGGAAGTTAATTAAATACCATTTGGAGGCATTTAATGTTCGAGCAAAAACGGCTGATTTTCGACAAAAGAGATAACACCCCCCCATTACGTCATGCTTCAGAAATGTGGAAAATGGTCCGTTTTCAAATGTTTTATTTTTGAACGTCAGTTCACATTTGTAGGTGGATCATCAGTGTTAGAGCTAAAATTAGCATGTTTAAAGTGATTTTCATGCTTCCAGGGGCTCGGGAAGTGAATTAAATACTATTTGGAGGCATTTAATGTTCAAGCAAAAACAGCTGATTTTTGACAAAAGAGATAACACCCCCCCATTACGTCATGCTTCAGAAATGTGGAAAATGGTCCGTTTTCAAATGTTTTATTTTTGAACGTCAGTTCACATTTGTAGGTGGATCATCAGTGTTAGAGCTAAAATTAGCATGTTTAAAGTGATTTTCATGCTTCCAGGGGCCCTAAACACAAGATTTATGGAATGGTTAAAAGTGCATGAAAATGGCCAATTTACTCACTCTGAGTTCTCAAAAAGGGTTTCTTCACCCCGGGAAGTTAATTAAATACCATTTGGAGGCATTTAATGTTCGAGCAAAAACGGCTGATTTTCGACAAAAGAGATAACACCCCCCCATTACGTCATGCTTCAGAAATGTGGAAAATGGTCAGTTTTCAAATGTTTTATTTTTGAACGTCAGTTCACATTTGTAGGTGGATCATCAGTGTTAGAGCTAAAATTAGCATGTTTAAAGTGATTTTCATGCTTCCAGGGGCTCGGGAAGTGAATTAAATACTATTTGGAGGCATTTAATGTTCAAGCAAAAACAGCTGATTTTTGACAAAAGAGATAACACCCCCCCCATTACGTCATGCTTCAGAAATGTGGAAAATGGTCCGTTTTCAAATGTTTTATTTTTGAACGTCAGTTCACATTTGTAGGTGGATCATCAGTGCTAGAGCTAAAATTAGCATGTTTAAAGTGATTTTCATGCTTCCAGGGGCCCTAAACACAAGATTTATGGAATGGTTAAAAGTGCATGAAAATGGCCAATTTACTCACTCTGAGTTCTCAAAAAGGGTTTCTTCACCCCGGGAAGTTAATTAAATACCATTTGGAGGCATTTAATGTTCGAGCAAAAACGGCTGATTTTCGACAAAAGAGATAACACCCCCCCATTACGTCATGCTTCAGAAATGTGGAAAATGGTCCGTTTTCAAATGTTTTATTTTGGAACGTCAGTTCACATTTGTAGGTGGATCATCAGTGTTAGAGCTAAAATTAGCATGTTTATAGTGATGTTCATGCTTCCAGGGGCTCGGGAAGTGAATTAAATACTATTTGGAGGCATTTAATGTTCAATCAAAAACAGCTGATTTTTGACAAAAGAGATAACACCCCCCCATTACGTCATGCTTCAGAAATGTGGAAAATGGTCCGTTTTCAAATGTTTTATTTTTGAACATCAGTTCACATTTGTAGGTGGATCATCAGTGTTAGAGCTAAAATTAGCATGTTTAAAGTGATTTTCATGCTTCCAGGGGCTCGGGAAGTGAATTAAATACTATTTGGAGGCATTTAATGTTCAATCAAAAACAGCTGATTTTTGACAAAAGAGATAACACCCCCCCATTACGTCATGCTTCAGAAATGTGGAAAATGGTCCGTTTTCAAATGTTTTATTTTTTAACGTCAGTTCACATTTGTAGGTGGATCATCAGTGTTAGAGCTAAAATTAGCATGTTTAAAGTGATTTTCATGCTTCCAGGGGCCCTAAACACAAGATTTATGGAATGGTTAAAAGTGCATGAAAATGGCCAATTTACTCACTCTGAGTTCTCAAAAAGGGTTTCTTCACCCCGGGAAGTTAATTAAATACCATTTGGAGGCATTTAATGTTCGAGCAAAAACGGCTGATTTTCGACAAAAGAGATAACACCCCCCCCATTACGTCATGCTTCAGAAATGTGGAAAATGGTCCGTTTTCAAATGTTTTATTTTTGAACGTCAGTTCACATTTGTAGGTGGATCATCAGTGTTAGAGCTAAAATTAGCATGTTTAAAGTGATTTTCATGCTTCCAGGGGCTCGGGAAGTGAATTAAATACTATTTGGAGGCATTTAATGTTCAATCAAAAACAGCTGATTTTTAACAAAAGAGATAACACCCCCCATTACGTCATGCTTCAGAAATGTGGAAAATGGTCCCTTTTCAAATGTTTTATTTTTGAACGTCAGTTCACATTTGTAGGTGGATCATCAGTGTTAGAGCTAAAATTAGCATGTTTAAAGTGATTTTCATGCTTCCAGGGGCCCTAAACACAAGATTTATGGAATGGTTAAAAGTGCATGAAAATGGCCAATTTACTCACTCTGAGTTCTCAAAAAGTGTTTCTTCACCCCAGGAAGTTAATTAAATACCATTTGGAGGCATTTAATGTTCGAGCAGAAACGGCTGATTTTCGACAAAAGAGATAACACCCCCCCCATTAAGTCATGCTCAGAAATGTGGAAAATGGTCCGTTTTCAAATGTTTTATTTTGGAACGTCAGTTCACATTTGTAGGTGGATCATCAGTGTTAGAGCTAAAATTAGCATGTTTATAGTGATGTTCATGCTTCCAGCGGCTCGGGAAGTGAATTAAATACTATTTGGAGGCATTTAATGTTCAATCAAAAACAGCTGATTTTGGACAAAAGAGATAACACCCCCCCATTACGTCATGCTTCAGAAATGTGGAAAATGGTCCGTTTTAAAATGTTTTATTTTTGAATGTCAGTTCACATTTGTAGGTGGATCATCAGTGTTGGAGCTAAAATTAGCATGTTTAAAGTGATTTTCATGCTTCCAGGGGCCCTAAACACAAGATTTATGGAATGGTTAAAAGTGCATGAAAATGGCCAATTTACTCACTCTGAGTTCTCAAAAAGGGTTTCTTCACCCCGGGAAGTTAATTAAATACCATTTGGAGTCATTTAATGTTCGAGCAAAAACTGCTGATTTTCGACAAAAGAGATAACACCCCCCCATTACGTCATGCTTCAGAAATGTGGAAAATGGTCCGTTTTCAAATGTTTTATTTTTGAACATCAGTTCACATTTGTAGGTGGATCATCAGTGTTAGAGCTAAAATTAGCATGTTTAAAGTGATTTTCATGCTTCCAGGGGCTCGGGAAGTGAATTAAATACTATTTGGAGGCATTTAATGTTCAATCAAAAACAGCAGATTTTTCACAAAAGAGATAACACCCCCCCATTACGTCATGCTTCAGAAATGTGGAAAATGGTCCGTTTTCAAATGTTTTATTTTTGAACGTCAGTTCACATTTGTAGGTGGATCATCAGTGTTAGAGCAAAAATTAGCATTTTTAAAGTGATTTTCATGCTTCCAGGGGCCCTAAATACAAGATTTATGGAATGGTTAAAAGTGCATGAAAATGGCCAATTTACTCACTCTGAGTTCTCAAAAAGGGTTTCTTCACCCCGGGAAGTTAATTAAATACCATTTGGAGGCATTTAATGTTCGAGCAAAAACGGCTGATTTTCGACAAAAGAGATAACACCCCCCCCCATTACGTCATGCTTCAGAAATGTGGAAAATGGTCCGTTTTCAAATGTTTTATTTTTGAACGTCAGATCACATTTGTAGGTGGATCATCAGTGTTAGAGCTAAAATTAGCATGTTTAAAGTGATTTTCATGCTTCCAGGGGCTCGGGAAGTGAATTAAATACTATTTGGAGGCATTTATTGTTCAAGCAAAAACTGCTGATTTTTGACAAAAGAGATAACACCCCCCCATTACGTCATGCTTCAGAAATGTGGAAAATGGTCCGTTTTCAAATGTTTTATTTTTGAACGTCAGTTCACATTTGTAGGTGGATCATCAGTGTTAGAGCTAAAATTAGCATGTTTAAAGTGATTTTCATGCTTCCAGGGGCCCTAAACACAAGATTTATGGAATGGTTAAAAGTGCATGAAAATGGCCAATTTACTCACTCTGAGTTCTCAAAAAGTGTTTCTTCACCCCGGGAAGTTAATTAAATACCATTTGGAGGCATTTAATGTTCGAGCAGAAACGGCTGATTTTCGACAAAAGAGATAACACCCCCCCCATTAAGTCATGCTTCAGAAATGTGGAAAATGGTCAGTTTTCAAATGTTTTATTTTTGAACGTCAGTTCACATTTGTAGGTGGATCATCAGTGTTAGAGCTAAAATTAGCATGTTTAAAGTGATTTTCATGCTTCCAGGGGCTCGGGAAGTGAATTAAATACTATTTGGAGGCATTTAATGTTCAAGCAAAAACAGCTGATTTTTGACAAAAGAGATAACACCCCCCCATTACGTCATGCTTCAGAAATGTGGAAAATGGTCCGTTTTCAAATGTTTTATTTTTGAACGTCAGTTCACATTTGTAGGTGGATCATCAGTGCTAGAGCTAAAATTAGCATGTTTAAAGTGATTTTCATGCTTCCAGGGGCCCTAAACACAAGATTTATGGAATGGTTAAAAGTGCATGAAAATGGCCAATTTACTCACTCTGAGTTCTCAAAAAGGGTTTCTTCACCCCGGGAAGTTAATTAAATACCATTTGGAGGCATTTAATGTTCGAGCAAAAACGGCTGATTTTCGACAAAAGAGATAACACCCCCCCATTACGTCATGCTTCAGAAATGTGGAAAATGGTCTGTTTTCAAATGTTTTATTTTTGAACATCAGTTCACATTTGTAGGTGGATCATCAGTGTTAGAGCTAAAATTAGCATGTTTAAAGTGATTTTCATGCTTCCAGGGGCTCGGGAAGTGAATTAAATACTATTTGGAGGCATTTAATGTTCAATCAAAAACAGCTGATTTTTGACAAAAGAGATAACACCCCCCCCCATTACGTCATGCTTCAGAAATGTGGAAAATGGTCCGTTTTCAAATGTTTTATTTTTTAACCTCAGTTCACATTTGTAGGTGGATCATCAGTGTTAGAGCTAAAATTAGCATGTTTAAAGTTATTTTCATGCTTCCAGGGGCCCTAAACACAAGATTTATGGAATGGTTAAAAGTGCATGAAAATGGCCAATTTACTCACTCTGAGTTCTCAAAAAGGGTTTCTTCACCCCGGGAAGTTAATTAAATACCATTTGGAGGAATTTAATGTTCGAGCAAAAACGGCTGATTTTCGACAAAAGAGATAACACCCCCCCATTACGTCATGCTTCAGAAATGTGGAAAATGGTCCGTTTTCAAATGTTTTATTTTGGAACGTCAGTTCACATTTGTAGGTGGATCATCAGTGTTAGAGCTAAAATTAGCATGTTTATAGTGATGTTCATGCTTCCAGGGGCTCGGGAAGTGAATTAAATACTATTTGGAGGCATTTAATGTTCAATCAAAAACAGCTGATTTTTGACAAAAGAGTTAACACCCCCCCATTACGTCATGCTTCAGAAATGTGGAAAATGGTCCGTTTTAAAATGTTTTATTTTTGAATGTCAGTTCACATTTGTAGGTGGATCATCAGTGTTGGAGCTAAAATTAGCATGTTTAAAGTGATTTTCATGCTTCCAGGGGCCCTAAACACAAGATTTATGGAATGGTTAAAAGTGCATGAAAATGGCCAATTTACTCACTCTGAGTTCTCAAAAAGGGTTTCTTCACCCCGGGAAGTTAATTAAATACCATTTGGAGGCATTTAATGTTCGAGCAAAAACGGCTGATTTTCGACAAAAGAGATAACACCCCCCCATTACGTCATGCTTCAGAAATGTGGAAAATGGTCCGTTTTCAAATGTTTTATTTTGGAACGTCAGTTCACATTTGTAGGTGGATCATCAGTGTTAGAGCTAAAATTAGCATGTTTAAAGTGATTTTCATGCTTCCAGGGGCTCGGGAAGTGAATTAAATACTATTTGGAGGCATTTAATGTTCAAGCAAAAACAGCTGATTTTTGACAAAAGAGATAACACCCCCCCATTACGTCATGCTTCAGAAATGTGGAAAATGGTCCGTTTTCAAATGTTTTATTTTTGAACGTCAGTTCACATTTGTAGGTGGATCATCAGTGTTAGAGCTAAAATTAGCATGTTTAAAGTGATTTTCATGCTTCCAGGGGCCCTAAACACAAGATTTATGGAATGGTTAAAAGTGCATGAAAATGGCCAATTTACTCACTCTGAGTTCTCAAAAAGGGTTTCTTCACCCCGGGAAGTTAATTAAATACCATTTGGAGGCATTTAATGTTCGAGCAAAAACAGCTGATTTTCGACAAAAGAGATAACACCCCCCCATTACGTCGTGCTTCAGAAATGTGGAAAATGGTCGGTTTTCAAATGTTTTATTTTTGAACGTCAGTTCACATTTGTAGGTGGATCATCAGTGTTAGAGCTAAAATGAGCATGTTTAAAGTGATTTTCATGCTTCCAGGGGCTCGGGAAGTGAATTAAATACTATTTGGAGGCATTTAATGTTCAAGCAAAAACAGCTGATTTTTGACAAAAGAGATAACACCCCCCCATTACGTCATGCTTCAGAAATGTGGAAAATGGTCCGTTTTCAAATGTTTTATTTTTGAACGTCAGTTCACATTTGTAGGTGGATCATCAGTGTTAGAGCTAAAATTAGCATGTTTAAAGTGATTTTCATGCTTCCAGGGGCCCTAAACACAAGATTTATGGAATGGTTAAAAGTGCATGAAAATGGCCAATTTACTCACTCTGAGTTCTCAAAAAGGGTTTCTTCACCCCGGGAAGTTAATTAAATACCATTTGGAGGCATTTAATGTTCGAGCAAAAACGGCTGATTTTCGACAAAAGAGATAACACCCCCCCATTACGTCATGCTTCAGAAATGTGGAAAATGGTCCGTTTTCAAATGTTTTATTTTGGAACGTCAGTTCACATTTGTAGGTGGATCATCAGTGTTAGAGCTAAAATTAGCATGTTTATAGTGATGTTCATGCTTCCAGGGGCTCGGGAAGTGAATTAAATACTATTTGGAGGCATTTAATGTTCAATCAAAAACAGCTGATTTTTGACAAAAGAGATAACACCCCCCCATTACGTCATGCTTCAGAAATGTGGAAAATGGTCCGTTTTCAAATGTTTTATTTTTGAACATCAGATCACATTTGTAGGTGGATCATCAGTGTTAGAGCTAAAATTAGCATGTTTAAAGTGATTTTCATGCTTCCAGGGGCTCGGGAAGTGAATTAAATACTATTTGGAGGCATTTAATGTTCAATCAAAAACAGCTGATTTTTGACAAAAGAGATAACACCCCCCCCATTACGTCATGCTTCAGAAATGTGGAAAATGGTCTGTTTTCAAATGTTTTATTTTTTAACGTCAGTTCACATTTGTAGGTGGATCATCAGTGTTAGAGCTAAAATTAGCATGTTTAAAGTGATTTTCATGCTTCCAGGAGCCCTAAACACAAGATTTATGGAATGGTTAAAAGTGCATGAAAATGGCCAATTTACTCACTCTGAGTTCTCAAAAAGGGTTTCTTCACCCCGGGAAGTTAATTAAATACCATTTGGAGGCATTTAATGTTCGAGCAAAAACGGCTGATTTTCGACAAAAGAGATAACACCCCCCCCATTACGTCATGCTTCAGAAATGTGGAAAATGGTCCGTTTTCAAATGTTTTATTTTTGAACGTCAGTTCACATTTGTAGGTGGATCATCAGTGTTAGAGCTAAAATTAGCATGTTTAAAGTGATTTTCATGCTTCCAGGGGCTCGGGAAGTGAATTAAATACTATTTGGAGGCATTTAATGTTCAATCAAAAACAGCTGATTTTTAACAAAAGAGATAACACCCCCCATTACGTCATGCTTCAGAAATGTGGAAAATGGTCCCTTTTCAAATGTTTTATTTTTGAACGTCAGTTCACATTTGTAGGTGGATCATCAGTGTTAGAGCTAAAATTAGCATGTTTAAAGTGATTTTCATGCTTCCAGGGGCCCTAAACACAAGATTTATGGAATGGTTAAAAGTGCATGAAAATGGCCAATTTACTCACTCTGAGTTCTCAAAAAGTGTTTCTTCACCCCGGGAAGTTAATTAAATACCATTTGGAGGCATTTAATGTTCGAGCAGAAACGGCTGATTTTCGACAAAAGAGATAACACCCCCCCCATTAAGTCATGCTCAGAAATGTGGAAAATGGTCCGTTTTCAAATGTTTTATTTTGGAACGTCAGTTCACATTTGTAGGTGGATCATCAGTGTTAGAGCTAAAATTAGCATGTTTATAGTGATGTTCATGCTTCCAGCGGCTCGGGAAGTGAATTAAATACTATTTGGAGGCATTTAATGTTCAATCAAAAACAGCTGATTTTGGACAAAAGAGATAACACCCCCCCATTACGTCATGCTTCAGAAATGTGGAAAATGGTCCGTTTTAAAATGTTTTATTTTTGAATGTCAGTTCACATTTGTAGGTTGATCATCAGTGTTGGAGCTAAAATTAGCATGTTTAAAGTGATTTTCATGCTTCCAGGGGCCCTAAACACAAGATTTATGGAATGGTTAAAAGTGCATGAAAATGGCCAATTTACTCACTCTGAGTTCTCAAAAAGGGTTTCTTCACCCCGGGAAGTTAATTAAATACCATTTGGAGTCATTTAATGTTCGAGCAAAAACTGCTGATTTTCGACAAAAGAGATAACACCCCCCCATTACGTCATGCTTCAGAAATGTGGAAAATGGTCCGTTTTCAAATGTTTTATTTTTGAACATCAGTTCACATTTGTAGGTGGATCATCAGTGTTAGAGCTAAAATTAGCATGTTTAAAGTGATTTTCATGCTTCCAGGGGCTCGGGAAGTGAATTAAATACTATTTGGAGGCATTTAATGTTCAATCAAAAACAGCAGATTTTTCACAAAAGAGATAACACCCCCCCATTACGTCATGCTTCAGAAATGTGGAAAATGGTCCGTTTTCAAATGTTTTATTTTTGAACGTCAGTTCACATTTGTAGGTGGATCATCAGTGTTAGAGCAAAAATTAGCATGTTTAAAGTGATTTTCATGCTTCCAGGGGCCCTAAACACAAGATTTATGGAATGGTTAAAAGTGCATGAAAATGGCCAATTTACTCACTCTGAGTTCTCAAAAAGGGTTTCTTCACCCCGGGAAGTTAATTAAATACCATTTGGAGGCATTTAATGTTCGAGCAAAAACGGCTGATTTTCGACAAAATAGATAACACCCCCCCCATTACGTCATGCTTCAGAAATGTGGAAAATGGTCCGTTTTCAAATGTTTTATTTTTGAACGTCAGTTCACATTTGTAGGTGGATCATCAGTGTTAGAGCTAAAATTAGCATGTTTAAAGTGATTTTCATGCTTCCAGGGGCTCGGGAAGTGAATTAAATACTATTTGGAGGCATTTATTGTTCAAGCAAAAACTGCTGATTTTTGACAAAAGAGATAACACCCCCCCATTACGTCATGCTTCAGAAATGTGGAAAATGGTCCGTTTTCAAATGTTTTATTTTTGAACGTCAGTTCACATTTGTAGGTGGATCATCAGTGTTAGAGCAAAAATTAGCATGTTTAAAGTGATTTTCATGCTTCCAGGGGCCCTAAACACAAGATTTATGGAATGGTTAAAAGTGCATGAAAATGGCCAATTTACTCACTCTGAGTTCTCAAAAAGGGTTTCTTCACCCCGGGAAGTTAATTAAATACCATTTGGAGTCATTTAATGTTCGAGCAAAAACTGCTGATTTTCGACAAAAGAGATAACACCCCCCCATTACGTCATGCTTCAGAAATGTGGAAAATGGTCCGTTTTCAAATGTTTTATTTTTGAACGTCAGTTCACATTTGTAGGTGGATCATCAGTGTTAGAGCTAAAATTAGCATGTTTAAAGTGATTTTCATGCTTCCAGGGGCTCGGGAAGTGAATTAAATACTATTTGGAGGCATTTATTGTTCAAGCAAAAACTGCTGATTTTTGACAAAAGAGATAACACCCCCCCATTACGTCATGCTTCAGAAATGTGGAAAATGGTCCGTTTTCAAATGTTTTATTTTTGAACGTCAGTTCACATTTGTAGGTGGATCATCAGTGTTAGAGCAAAAATTAGCATGTTTAAAGTGATTTTCATGCTTCCAGGGGCCCTAAACACAAGATTTATGGAATGGTTAAAAGTGCATGAAAATGGCCAATTTACTCACTCTGAGTTCTCAAAAAGTGTTTCTTCACCCCGGGAAGTTAATTAAATACCATTTGGAGGCATTTAATGTTCGAGCAGAAACGGCTGATTTTCGACAAAAGAGATAACACCCCCCCCATTAAGTCATGCTTCAGAAATGTGGAAAATGGTCCGTTTTCAAATGTTTTATTTTGGAACGTCAGTTCACATTTGTAGGTGGATCATCAGTGCTAGAGCTAAAATTAGCATGTTTAAAGTGATTTTCATGCTTCCAGGGGCCCTAAACACAAGATTTATGGAATGGTTAAAAGTGCATGAAAATGGCCAATTTACTCACTCTGAGTTCTCAAAAAGGGTTTCTTCACCCCGGGAAGTTAATTAAATACCATTTGGAGGCATTTAATGTTCGAGCAAAAACGGCTGATTTTCGACAAAAGAGATAACACCCCCCCATTACGTCATGCTTCAGAAATGTGGAAAATGGTCCGTTTTCAAATGTTTTATTTTGGAACGTCAGTTCACATTTGTAGGTGGATCATCAGTGTTAGAGCTAAAATTAGCATGTTTATAGTGATGTTCATGCTTCCAGGGGCTCGGGAAGTGAATTAAATACTATTTGGAGGCATTTAATGTTCAATCAAAAACAGCTGATTTTTGACAAAAGAGTTAACACCCCCCCATTACGTCATGCTTCAGAAATGTGGAAAATGGTCCGTTTTAAAATGTTTTATTTTTGAATGTCAGTTCACATTTGTAGGTGGATCATCAGTGTTGGAGCTAAAATTAGCATGTTTAAAGTGATTTTCATGCTTCCAGGGGCCCTAAACACAAGATTTATGGAATGGTTAAAAGTGCATGAAAATGGCCAATTTACTCACTCTGAGTTCTCAAAAAGGGTTTCTTCACCCCGGGAAGTTAATTAAATACCATTTGGAGGCATTTAATGTTCGAGCAAAAACGGCTGATTTTCGACAAAAGAGATAACACCCCCCCATTACGTCATGCTTCAGAAATGTGGAAAATGGTCCGTTTTCAAATGTTTTATTTTGGAACGTCAGTTCACATTTGTAGGTGGATCATCAGTGTTAGAGCTAAAATTAGCATGTTTAAAGTGATTTTCATGCTTCCAGGGGCTCGGGAAGTGAATTAAATACTATTTGGAGGCATTTAATGTTCAAGCAAAAACAGCTGATTTTTGACAAAAGAGATAACACCCCCCCATTACGTCATGCTTCAGAAATGTGGAAAATGGTCCGTTTTCAAATGTTTTATTTTTGAACGTCAGTTCACATTTGTAGGTGGATCATCAGTGTTAGAGCTAAAATTAGCATGTTTAAAGTGATTTTCATGCTTCCAGGGGCCCTAAACACAAGATTTATGGAATGGTTAAAAGTGCATGAAAATGGCCAATTTACTCACTCTGAGTTCTCAAAAAGGGTTTCTTCACCCCGGGAAGTTAATTAAATACCATTTGGAGGCATTTAATGTTCGAGCAAAAACAGCTGATTTTCGACAAAAGAGATAACACCCCCCCATTACGTCGTGCTTCAGAAATGTGGAAAATGGTCGGTTTTCAAATGTTTTATTTTTGAACGTCAGTTCACATTTGTAGGTGGATCATCAGTGTTAGAGCTAAAATGAGCATGTTTAAAGTGATTTTCATGCTTCCAGGGGCTCGGGAAGTGAATTAAATACTATTTGGAGGCATTTAATGTTCAAGCAAAAACAGCTGATTTTTGACAAAAGAGATAACACCCCCCCATTACGTCATGCTTCAGAAATGTGGAAAATGGTCCGTTTTCAAATGTTTTATTTTTGAACGTCAGTTCACATTTGTAGGTGGATCATCAGTGTTAGAGCTAAAATTAGCATGTTTAAAGTGATTTTCATGCTTCCAGGGGCCCTAAACACAAGATTTATGGAATGGTTAAAAGTGCATGAAAATGGCCAATTTACTCACTCTGAGTTCTCAAAAAGGGTTTCTTCACCCCGGGAAGTTAATTAAATACCATTTGGAGGCATTTAATGTTCGAGCAAAAACGGCTGATTTTCGACAAAAGAGATAACACCCCCCCATTACGTCATGCTTCAGAAATGTGGAAAATGGTCCGTTTTCAAATGTTTTATTTTGGAACGTCAGTTCACATTTGTAGGTGGATCATCAGTGTTAGAGCTAAAATTAGCATGTTTATAGTGATGTTCATGCTTCCAGGGGCTCGGGAAGTGAATTAAATACTATTTGGAGGCATTTAATGTTCAATCAAAAACAGCTGATTTTTGACAAAAGAGATAACACCCCCCCATTACGTCATGCTTCAGAAATGTGGAAAATGGTCCGTTTTCAAATGTTTTATTTTTGAACATCAGATCACATTTGTAGGTGGATCATCAGTGTTAGAGCTAAAATTAGCATGTTTAAAGTGATTTTCATGCTTCCAGGGGCTCGGGAAGTGAATTAAATACTATTTGGAGGCATTTAATGTTCAATCAAAAACAGCTGATTTTTGACAAAAGAGATAACACCCCCCCCATTACGTCATGCTTCAGAAATGTGGAAAATGGTCTGTTTTCAAATGTTTTATTTTTTAACGTCAGTTCACATTTGTAGGTGGATCATCAGTGTTAGAGCTAAAATTAGCATGTTTAAAGTGATTTTCATGCTTCCAGGAGCCCTAAACACAAGATTTATGGAATGGTTAAAAGTGCATGAAAATGGCCAATTTACTCACTCTGAGTTCTCAAAAAGGGTTTCTTCACCCCGGGAAGTTAATTAAATACCATTTGGAGGCATTTAATGTTCGAGCAAAAACGGCTGATTTTCGACAAAAGAGATAACACCCCCCCCATTACGTCATGCTTCAGAAATGTGGAAAATGGTCCGTTTTCAAATGTTTTATTTTTGAACGTCAGTTCACATTTGTAGGTGGATCATCAGTGTTAGAGCTAAAATTAGCATGTTTAAAGTGATTTTCATGCTTCCAGGGGCTCGGGAAGTGAATTAAATACTATTTGGAGGCATTTAATGTTCAATCAAAAACAGCTGATTTTTAACAAAAGAGATAACACCCCCCATTACGTCATGCTTCAGAAATGTGGAAAATGGTCCCTTTTCAAATGTTTTATTTTTGAACGTCAGTTCACATTTGTAGGTGGATCATCAGTGTTAGAGCTAAAATTAGCATGTTTAAAGTGATTTTCATGCTTCCAGGGGCCCTAAACACAAGATTTATGGAATGGTTAAAAGTGCATGAAAATGGCCAATTTACTCACTCTGAGTTCTCAAAAAGTGTTTCTTCACCCCGGGAAGTTAATTAAATACCA
Source organism: Lissotriton vulgaris (assembly GCF_964263255.1). Classification (NCBI taxonomy): domain Eukaryota; kingdom Metazoa; phylum Chordata; class Amphibia; order Caudata; family Salamandridae; genus Lissotriton; species Lissotriton vulgaris. The sequence goes on along the minus strand of NW_028253623.1, from coordinate 239,496 downwards.
TTTGGAGGCATTTAATGTTCGAGCAGAAACGGCTGATTTTCGACAAAAGAGATAACACCCCCCCCATTAAGTCATGCTCAGAAATGTGGAAAATGGTCCGTTTTCAAATGTTTTATTTTGGAACGTCAGTTCACATTTGTAGGTGGATCATCAGTGTTAGAGCTAAAATTAGCATGTTTATAGTGATGTTCATGCTTCCAGCGGCTCGGGAAGTGAATTAAATACTATTTGGAGGCATTTAATGTTCAATCAAAAACAGCTGATTTTGGACAAAAGAGATAACACCCCCCCATTACGTCATGCTTCAGAAATGTGGAAAATGGTCCGTTTTAAAATGTTTTATTTTTGAATGTCAGTTCACATTTGTAGGTTGATCATCAGTGTTGGAGCTAAAATTAGCATGTTTAAAGTGATTTTCATGCTTCCAGGGGCCCTAAACACAAGATTTATGGAATGGTTAAAAGTGCATGAAAATGGCCAATTTACTCACTCTGAGTTCTCAAAAAGGGTTTCTTCACCCCGGGAAGTTAATTAAATACCATTTGGAGTCATTTAATGTTCGAGCAAAAACTGCTGATTTTCGACAAAAGAGATAACACCCCCCCATTACGTCATGCTTCAGAAATGTGGAAAATGGTCCGTTTTCAAATGTTTTATTTTTGAACATCAGTTCACATTTGTAGGTGGATCATCAGTGTTAGAGCTAAAATTAGCATGTTTAAAGTGATTTTCATGCTTCCAGGGGCTCGGGAAGTGAATTAAATACTATTTGGAGGCATTTAATGTTCAATCAAAAACAGCAGATTTTTCACAAAAGAGATAACACCCCCCCATTACGTCATGCTTCAGAAATGTGGAAAATGGTCCGTTTTCAAATGTTTTATTTTTGAACGTCAGTTCACATTTGTAGGTGGATCATCAGTGTTAGAGCAAAAATTAGCATGTTTAAAGTGATTTTCATGCTTCCAGGGGCCCTAAACACAAGATTTATGGAATGGTTAAAAGTGCATGAAAATGGCCAATTTACTCACTCTGAGTTCTCAAAAAGGGTTTCTTCACCCCGGGAAGTTAATTAAATACCATTTGGAGGCATTTAATGTTCGAGCAAAAACGGCTGATTTTCGACAAAATAGATAACACCCCCCCCATTACGTCATGCTTCAGAAATGTGGAAAATGGTCCGTTTTCAAATGTTTTATTTTTGAACGTCAGTTCACATTTGTAGGTGGATCATCAGTGTTAGAGCTAAAATTAGCATGTTTAAAGTGATTTTCATGCTTCCAGGGGCTCGGGAAGTGAATTAAATACTATTTGGAGGCATTTATTGTTCAAGCAAAAACTGCTGATTTTTGACAAAAGAGATAACACCCCCCCATTACGTCATGCTTCAGAAATGTGGAAAATGGTCCGTTTTCAAATGTTTTATTTTTGAACGTCAGTTCACATTTGTAGGTGGATCATCAGTGTTAGAGCAAAAATTAGCATGTTTAAAGTGATTTTCATGCTTCCAGGGGCCCTAAACACAAGATTTATGGAATGGTTAAAAGTGCATGAAAATGGCCAATTTACTCACTCTGAGTTCTCAAAAAGTGTTTCTTCACCCCGGGAAGTTAATTAAATACCATTTGGAGGCATTTAATGTTCGAGCAGAAACGGCTGATTTTCGACAAAAGAGATAACACCCCCCCCATTAAGTCATGCTTCAGAAATGTGGAAAATGGTCCGTTTTCAAATGTTTTATTTTGGAACGTCAGTTCACATTTGTAGGTGGATCATCAGTGCTAGAGCTAAAATTAGCATGTTTAAAGTGATTTTCATGCTTCCAGGGGCCCTAAACACAAGATTTATGGAATGGTTAAAAGTGCATGAAAATGGCCAATTTACTCACTCTGAGTTCTCAAAAAGGGTTTCTTCACCCCGGGAAGTTAATTAAATACCATTTGGAGGCATTTAATGTTCGAGCAAAAACGGCTGATTTTCGACAAAAGAGATAACACCCCCCCATTACGTCATGCTTCAGAAATGTGGAAAATGGTCCGTTTTCAAATGTTTTATTTTTGAACATCAGTTCACATTTGTAGGTGGATCATCAGTGTTAGAGCTAAAATTAGCATGTTTAAAGTGATTTTCATGCTTCCAGGGGCTCGGGAAGTGAATTAAATACTATTTGGAGGCATTTAATGTTCAATCAAAAACAGCTGATTTTTGACAAAAGAGATAACACCCCCCCATTACGTCATGCTTCAGAAATGTGGAAAATGGTCCGTTTTCAAATGTTTTATTTTTTAACCTCAGTTCACATTTGTAGGTGGATCATCAGTGTTAGAGCTAAAATTAGCATGTTTAAAGTGATTTTCATGCTTCCAGGGGCCCTAAACACAAGATTTATGGAATGGTTAAAAGTGCATGAAAATGGCCAATTTACTCACTCTGAGTTCTCAAAAAGGGTTTCTTCACCCGGGAAGTTAATTAAATACCATTTGGAGGAATTTAATGTTCGAGCAAAAACGGCTGATTTTCGACAAAAGAGATAACACCCCCCCATTACGTCATGCTTCAGAAATGTGGAAAATGGTCCGTTTTCAAATGTTTTATTTTGGAACGTCAGTTCACATTTGTAGGTGGATCATCAGTGTTAGAGCTAAAATGAGCATGTTTAAAGTGATTTTCATGCTTCCAGGGGCTCGGGAAGTGAATTAAATACTATTTGGAGGCATTTAATGTTCAAGCAAAAACAGCTGATTTTTGACAAAAGAGATAACACCCCCCCATTACGTCATGCTTCAGAAATGTGGAAAATGGTCCGTTTTCAAATGTTTTATTTTTGAACGTCAGTTCACATTTGTAGGTGGATCATCAGTGTTAGAGCTAAAATTAGCATGTTTAAAGTGATTTTCATGCTTCCAGGGGCCCTAAACACAAGATTTATGGAATGGTTAAAAGTGCATGAAAATGGCCAATTTACTCACTCTGAGTTCTCAAAAAGGGTTTCTTCACCCCGGGAAGTTAATTAAATACCATTTGGAGGCATTTAATGTTCGAGCAAAAACGGCTGATTTTCGACAAAAGAGATAACACCCCCCCATTACGTCATGCTTCAGAAATGTGGAAAATGGTCCGTTTTCAAATGTTTTATTTTGGAACGTCAGTTCACATTTGTAGGTGGATCATCAGTGTTAGAGCTAAAATTAGCATGTTTATAGTGATGTTCATGCTTCCAGGGGCTCGGGAAGTGAATTAAATACTATTTGGAGGCATTTAATGTTCAATCAAAAACAGCTGATTTTTGACAAAAGAGATAACACCCCCCCATTACGTCATGCTTCAGAAATGTGGAAAATGGTCCGTTTTCAAATGTTTTATTTTTGAACATCAGTTCACATTTGTAGGTGGATCATCAGTGTTAGAGCTAAAATTAGCATGTTTAAAGTGATTTTCATGCTTCCAGGGGCTCGGGAAGTGAATTAAATACTATTTGGAGGCATTTAATGTTCAATCAAAAACAGCTGATTTTTGACAAAAGAGATAACACCCCCCCATTACGTCATGCTTCAGAAATGTGGAAAATGGTCCGTTTTCAAATGTTTTATTTTTTAACGTCAGTTCACATTTGTAGGTGGATCATCAGTGTTAGAGCTAAAATTAGCATGTTTAAAGTGATTTTCATGCTTCCAGGGGCCCTAAACACAAGATTTATGGAATGGTTAAAAGTGCATGAAAATGGCCAATTTACTCACTCTGAGTTCTCAAAAAGGGTTTCTTCACCCCGGGAAGTTAATTAAATACCATTTGGAGGCATTTAATGTTCGAGCAAAAACGGCTGATTTTCGACAAAAGAGATAACACCCCCCCCATTACGTCATGCTTCAGAAATGTGGAAAATGGTCCGTTTTCAAATGTTTTATTTTTGAACGTCAGTTCACATTTGTAGGTGGATCATCAGTGTTAGAGCTAAAATTAGCATGTTTAAAGTGATTTTCATGCTTCCAGGGGCTCGGGAAGTGAATTAAATACTATTTGGAGGCATTTAATGTTCAATCAAAAACAGCTGATTTTTAACAAAAGAGATAACACCCCCCATTACGTCATGCTTCAGAAATGTGGAAAATGGTCCCTTTTCAAATGTTTTATTTTTGAACGTCAGTTCACATTTGTAGGTGGATCATCAGTGTTAGAGCTAAAATTAGCATGTTTAAAGTGATTTTCATGCTTCCAGGGGCTCGGGAAGTGAATTAAATACTATTTGGAGGCATTTAATGTTCAAGCAAAAACAGCTGATTTTTGACAAAAGAGATAACACCCCCCCATTACGTCATGCTTCAGAAATGTGGAAAATGGTCCGTTTTCAAATGTTTTATTTTTGAACGTCAGTTCACATTTGTAGGTGGATCATCAGTGTTAGAGCTAAAATTAGCATGTTTAAAGTGATTTTCATGCTTCCAGGGGCCCTAAACACAAGATTTATGGAATGGTTAAAAGTGCATGAAAATGGCCAATTTACTCACTCTGAGTTCTCAAAAAGGGTTTCTTCACCCCGGGAAGTTAATTAAATACCATTTGGAGGCATTTAATGTTCGAGCAAAAACGGCTGATTTTCGACAAAAGAGATAACACCCCCCCATTACGTCATGCTTCAGAAATGTGGAAAATGGTCAGTTTTCAAATGTTTTATTTTTGAACGTCAGTTCACATTTGTAGGTGGATCATCAGTGTTAGAGCTAAAATTAGCATGTTTAAAGTGATTTTCATGCTTCCAGGGGCTCGGGAAGTGAATTAAATACTATTTGGAGGCATTTAATGTTCAAGCAAAAACAGCTGATTTTTGACAAAAGAGATAACACCCCCCCCATTACGTCATGCTTCAGAAATGTGGAAAATGGTCCGTTTTCAAATGTTTTATTTTTGAACGTCAGTTCACATTTGTAGGTGGATCATCAGTGCTAGAGCTAAAATTAGCATGTTTAAAGTGATTTTCATGCTTCCAGGGGCCCTAAACACAAGATTTATGGAATGGTTAAAAGTGCATGAAAATGGCCAATTTACTCACTCTGAGTTCTCAAAAAGGGTTTCTTCACCCCGGGAAGTTAATTAAATACCATTTGGAGGCATTTAATGTTCGAGCAAAAACGGCTGATTTTCGACAAAAGAGATAACACCCCCCCATTACGTCATGCTTCAGAAATGTGGAAAATGGTCCGTTTTCAAATGTTTTATTTTTGAACATCAGTTCACATTTGTAGGTGGATCATCAGTGTTAGAGCTAAAATTAGCATGTTTAAAGTGATTTTCATGCTTCCAGGGGCTCGGGAAGTGAATTAAATACTATTTGGAGGCATTTAATGTTCAATCAAAAACAGCTGATTTTTGACAAAAGAGATAACACCCCCCCCATTACGTCATGCTTCAGAAATGTGGAAAATGGTCCGTTTTCAAATGTTTTATTTTTTAACCTCAGTTCACATTTGTAGGTGGATCATCAGTGTTAGAGCTAAAATTAGCATGTTTAAAGTGATTTTCATGCTTCCAGGGGCCCTAAACACAAGATTTATGGAATGGTTAAAAGTGCATGAAAATGGCCAATTTACTCACTCTGAGTTCTCAAAAAGGGTTTCTTCACCCCGGGAAGTTAATTAAATACCATTTGGAGGAATTTAATGTTCGAGCAAAAACGGCTGATTTTCGACAAAAGAGATAACACCCCCCCCATTACGTCATGCTTCAGAAATGTGGAAAATGGTCCGTTTTCAAATGTTTTATTTTGGAACGTCAGTTCACATTTGTAGGTGGATCATCAGTGTTAGAGCTAAAATTAGCATGTTTAAAGTGATTTTCATGCTTCCAGGGGCTCGGGAAGTGAATTAAATACTATTTGGAGGCATTTAATGTTCAAGCAAAAACAGCTGATTTTTGACAAAAGAGATAACACCCCCCCATTACGTCATGCTTCAGAAATGTGGAAAATGGTCCGTTTTCAAATGTTTTATTTTTTAACCTCAGTTCACATTTGTAGGTGGATCATCAGTGTTAGAGCTAAAATTAGCATGTTTAAAGTGATTTTCATGCTTCCAGGGGCCCTAAACACAAGATTTATGGAATGGTTAAAAGTGCATGAAAATGGCCAATTTACTCACTCTGAGTTCTCAAAAAGGGTTTCTTCACCCCGGGAAGTTAATTAAATACCATTTGGAGGAATTTAATGTTCGAGCAAAAACGGCTGATTTTCGACAAAAGAGATAACACCCCCCCCATTACGTCATGCTTCAGAAATGTGGAAAATGGTCCGTTTTCAAATGTTTTATTTTGGAACGTCAGTTCACATTTGTAGGTGGATCATCAGTGTTAGAGCTAAAATTAGCATGTTTAAAGTGATTTTCATGCTTCCAGGGGCTCGGGAAGTGAATTAAATACTATTTGGAGGCATTTAATGTTCAAGCAAAAACAGCTGATTTTTGACAAAAGAGATAACACCCCCCCATTACGTCATGCTTCAGAAATGTGGAAAATGGTCCGTTTTCAAATGTTTTATTTTTGAACGTCAGTTCACATTTGTAGGTGGATCATCAGTGTTAGAGCTAAAATTAGCATGTTTAAAGTGATTTTCATGCTTCCAGGGGCCCTAAACACAAGATTTATGGAATGGTTAAAAGTGCATGAAAATGGCCAATTTACTCACTCTGAGTTCTCAAAAAGGGTTTCTTCACCCCGGGAAGTTAATTAAATACCATTTGGAGGCATTTAATGTTCGAGCAAAAACAGCTGATTTTCGACAAAAGAGATAACACCCCCCCATTACGTCATGCTTCAGAAATGTGGAAAATGGTCGGTTTTCAAATGTTTTATTTTTGAACGTCAGTTCACATTTGTAGGTGGATCATCAGTGTTAGAGCTAAAATGAGCATGTTTAAAGTGATTTTCATGCTTCCAGGGGCTCGGGAAGTGAATTAAATACTATTTGGAGGCATTTAATGTTCAAGCAAAAACAGCTGATTTTTGACAAAAGAGATAACACCCCCCCATTACGTCATGCTTCAGAAATGTGGAAAATGGTCCGTTTTCAAATGTTTTATTTTTGAACGTCAGTTCACATTTGTAGGTGGATCATCAGTGTTAGAGCTAAAATTAGCATGTTTAAAGTGATTTTCATGCTTCCAGGGGCCCTAAACACAAGATTTATGGAATGGTTAAAAGTGCATGAAAATGGCCAATTTACTCACTCTGAGTTCTCAAAAAGGGTTTCTTCACCCCGGGAAGTTAATTAAATACCATTTGGAGGCATTTAATGTTCGAGCAAAAACGGCTGATTTTCGACAAAAGAGATAACACCCCCCCATTACGTCATGCTTCAGAAATGTGGAAAATGGTCCGTTTTCAAATGTTTTATTTTGGAACGTCAGTTCACATTTGTAGGTGGATCATCAGTGTTAGAGCTAAAATTAGCATGTTTATAGTGATGTTCATGCTTCCAGGGGCTCGGGAAGTGAATTAAATACTATTTGGAGGCATTTAATGTTCAATCAAAAACAGCTGATTTTTGACAAAAGAGATAACACCCCCCCATTACGTCATGCTTCAGAAATGTGGAAAATGGTCCGTTTTCAAATGTTTTATTTTTGAACATCAGTTCACATTTGTAGGTGGATCATCAGTGTTAGAGCTAAAATTAGCATGTTTAAAGTGATTTTCATGCTTCCAGGGGCTCGGGAAGTGAATTAAATACTATTTGGAGGCATTTAATGTTCAATCAAAAACAGCTGATTTTTGACAAAAGAGATAACACCCCCCCATTACGTCATGCTTCAGAAATGTGGAAAATGGTCCGTTTTCAAATGTTTTATTTTTTAACGTCAGTTCACATTTGTAGGTGGATCATCAGTGTTAGAGCTAAAATTAGCATGTTTAAAGTGATTTTCATGCTTCCAGGGGCCCTAAACACAAGATTTATGGAATGGTTAAAAGTGCATGAAAATGGCCAATTTACTCACTCTGAGTTCTCAAAAAGTGTTTCTTCACCCCGGGAAGTTAATTAAATACCATTTGGAGGCATTTAATGTTCGAGCAGAAACGGCTGATTTTCGACAAAAGAGATAACACCCCCCCCATTAAGTCATGCTCAGAAATGTGGAAAATGGTCCGTTTTCAAATGTTTTATTTTGGAACGTCAGTTCACATTTGTAGGTGGATCATCAGTGTTAGAGCTAAAATTAGCATGTTTATAGTGATGTTCATGCTTCCAGCGGCTCGGGAAGTTAATTAAATACCATTTGGAGGCATTTAATGTTCGAGCAAAAACGGCTGATTTTCGACAAAAGAGATAACACCCCCCCCATTACGTCATGCTTCAGAAATGTGGAAAATGGTCCGTTTTCAAATGTTTTATTTTTGAATGTCAGTTCACATTTGTAGGTGGATCATCAGTGTTAGAGCTAAAATTAGCATGTTTAAAGTGATTTTCATGCTTCCAGGGGCTCGGGAAGTGAATTAAATACTATTTGGAGGCATTTAATGTTCAATCAAAAACAGCTGATTTTTAACAAAAGAGATAACACCCCCCATTACGTCATGCTTCAGAAATGTGGAAAATGGTCCCTTTTCAAATGTTTTATTTTTGAACGTCAGTTCACATTTGTAGGTGGATCATCAGTGTTAGAGCTAAAATTAGCATGTTTAAAGTGATTTTCATGCTTCCAGGGGCCCTAAACACAAGAGTTATGGAATGGTTAAAAGTGCATGAAAATGGCCAATTTACTCACTCTGAGTTCTCAAAAAGTGTTTCTTCACCCCGGGAAGTTAATTAAATACCATTTGGAGGCATTTAATGTTCGAGCAGAAACGGCTGATTTTCGACAAAAGAGATAACACCCCCCCCATTAAGTCATGCTCAGAAATGTGGAAAATGGTCCGTTTTCAAATGTTTTATTTTGGAACGTCAGTTCACATTTGTAGGTGGATCATCAGTGTTAGAGCTAAAATTAGCATGTTTATAGTGATGTTCATGCTTCCAGCGGCTCGGGAAGTGAATTAAATACTATTTGGAGGCATTTAATGTTCAATCAAAAACAGCTGATTTTGGACAAAAGAGATAACACCCCCCCATTACGTCATGCTTCAGAAATGTGGAAAATGGTCCGTTTTAAAATGTTTTATTTTTGAATGTCAGTTCACATTTGTAGGTGGATCATCAGTGTTGGAGCTAAAATTAGCATGTTTAAAGTGATTTTCATGCTTCCAGGGGCCCTAAACACAAGATTTATGGAATGGTTAAAAGTGCATGAAAATGGCCAATTTACTCACTCTGAGTTCTCAAAAAGGGTTTCTTCACCCCGGGAAGTTAATTAAATACCATTTGGAGTCATTTAATGTTCGAGCAAAAACTGCTGATTTTCGACAAAAGAGATAACACCCCCCCATTACGTCATGCTTCAGAAATGTGGAAAATGGTCCGTTTTCAAATGTTTTATTTTTGAACATCAGTTCACATTTGTAGGTGGATCATCAGTGTTAGAGCTAAAATGAGCATGTTTAAAGTGATTTTCATGCTTCCAGGGGCTCGGGAAGTGAATTAAATACTATTTGGAGGCATTTAATGTTCAATCAAAAACAGCAGATTTTTCACAAAAGAGATAACACCCCCCCATTACGTCATGCTTCAGAAATGTGGAAAATGGTCCGTTTTCAAATGTTTTATTTTTGAACGTCAGTTCACATTTGTAGGTGGATCATCAGTGTTAGAGCAAAAATTAGCATTTTTAAAGTGATTTTCATGCTTCCAGGGGCCCTAAATACAAGATTTATGGAATGGTTAAAAGTGCATGAAAATGGCCAATTTACTCACTCTGAGTTCTCAAAAAGGGTTTCTTCACCCCGGGAAGTTAATTAAATACCATTTGGAGGCATTTAATGTTCGAGCAAAAACGGCTGATTTTCGACAAAAGAGATAACACCCCCCCCCATTACGTCATGCTTCAGAAATGTGGAAAATGGTCCGTTTTCAAATGTTTTATTTTTGAACGTCAGATCACATTTGTAGGTGGATCATCAGTGTTAGAGCTAAAATTAGCATGTTTAAAGTGATTTTCATGCTTCCAGGGGCTCGGGAAGTGAATTAAATACTATTTGGAGGCATTTATTGTTCAAGCAAAAACTGCTGATTTTTGACAAAAGAGATAACACCCCCCCATTACGTCATGCTTCAGAAATGTGGAAAATGGTCCGTTTTCAAATGTTTTATTTTTGAACGTCAGTTCACATTTGTAGGTGGATCATCAGTGTTAGAGCTAAAATTAGCATGTTTAAAGTGATTTTCATGCTTCCAGGGGCCCTAAACACAAGATTTATGGAATGGTTAAAAGTGCATGAAAATGGCCAATTTACTCACTATGAGTTCTCAAAAAGTGTTTCTTCACCCCGGGAAGTTAATTAAATACCATTTGGAGGCATTTAATGTTCGAGCAGAAACGGCTGATTTTCGACAAAAGAGATAACACCCCCCCCATTAAGTCATGCTTCAGAAATGTGGAAAATGGTCAGTTTTCAAATGTTTTATTTTTGAACGTCAGTTCACATTTGTAGGTGGATCATCAGTGTTAGAGCTAAAATTAGCATGTTTAAAGTGATTTTCATGCTTCCAGGGGCTCGGGAAGTGAATTAAATACTATTTGGAGGCATTTAATGTTCAAGCAAAAACAGCTGATTTTTGACAAAAGAGATAACACCCCCCCATTACGTCATGCTTCAGAAATGTGGAAAATGGTCCGTTTTCAAATGTTTTATTTTTGAACGTCAGTTCACATTTGTAGGTGGATCATCAGTGCTAGAGCTAAAATTAGCATGTTTAAAGTGATTTTCATGCTTCCAGGGGCCCTAAACACAAGATTTATGGAATGGTTAAAAGTGCATGAAAATGGCCAATTTACTCACTCTGAGTTCTCAAAAAGGGTTTCTTCACCCCGGGAAGTTAATTAAATACCATTTGGAGGCATTTAATGTTCGAGCAAAAACGGCTGATTTTCGACAAAAGAGATAACACCCCCCCATTACGTCATGCTTCAGAAATGTGGAAAATGGTCTGTTTTCAAATGTTTTATTTTTGAACATCAGTTCACATTTGTAGGTGGATCATCAGTGTTAGAGCTAAAATTAGCATGTTTAAAGTGATTTTCATGCTTCCAGGGGCTCGGGAAGTGAATTAAATACTATTTGGAGGCATTTAATGTTCAATCAAAAACAGCTGATTTTTGACAAAAGAGATAACACCCCCCCCCATTACGTCATGCTTCAGAAATGTGGAAAATGGTCCGTTTTCAAATGTTTTATTTTTTAACCTCAGTTCACATTTGTAGGTGGATCATCAGTGTTAGAGCTAAAATTAGCATGTTTAAAGTTATTTTCATGCTTCCAGGGGCCCTAAACACAAGATTTATGGAATGGTTAAAAGTGCATGAAAATGGCCAATTTACTCACTCTGAGTTCTCAAAAAGGGTTTCTTCACCCCGGGAAGTTAATTAAATACCATTTGGAGGAATTTAATGTTCGAGCAAAAACGGCTGATTTTCGACAAAAGAGATAACACCCCCCCATTACGTCATGCTTCAGAAATGTGGAAAATGGTCCGTTTTCAAATGTTTTATTTTGGAACGTCAGTTCACATTTGTAGGTGGATCATCAGTGTTAGAGCTAAAATTAGCATGTTTATAGTGATGTTCATGCTTCCAGGGGCTCGGGAAGTGAATTAAATACTATTTGGAGGCATTTAATGTTCAATCAAAAACAGCTGATTTTTGACAAAAGAGTTAACACCCCCCCATTACGTCATGCTTCAGAAATGTGGAAAATGGTCCGTTTTAAAATGTTTTATTTTTGAATGTCAGTTCACATTTGTAGGTGGATCATCAGTGTTGGAGCTAAAATTAGCATGTTTAAAGTGATTTTCATGCTTCCAGGGGCCCTAAACACAAGATTTATGGAATGGTTAAAAGTGCATGAAAATGGCCAATTTACTCACTCTGAGTTCTCAAAAAGGGTTTCTTCACCCCGGGAAGTTAATTAAATACCATTTGGAGGCATTTAATGTTCGAGCAAAAACGGCTGATTTTCGACAAAAGAGATAACACCCCCCCATTACGTCATGCTTCAGAAATGTGGAAAATGGTCCGTTTTCAAATGTTTTATTTTGGAACGTCAGTTCACATTTGTAGGTGGATCATCAGTGTTAGAGCTAAAATTAGCATGTTTAAAGTGATTTTCATGCTTCCAGGGGCTCGGGAAGTGAATTAAATACTATTTGGAGGCATTTAATGTTCAAGCAAAAACAGCTGATTTTTGACAAAAGAGATAACACCCCCCCATTACGTCATGCTTCAGAAATGTGGAAAATGGTCCGTTTTCAAATGTTTTATTTTTGAACGTCAGTTCACATTTGTAGGTGGATCATCAGTGTTAGAGCTAAAATTAGCATGTTTAAAGTGATTTTCATGCTTCCAGGGGCCCTAAACACAAGATTTATGGAATGGTTAAAAGTGCATGAAAATGGCCAATTTACTCACTCTGAGTTCTCAAAAAGGGTTTCTTCACCCCGGGAAGTTAATTAAATACCATTTGGAGGCATTTAATGTTCGAGCAAAAACAGCTGATTTTCGACAAAAGAGATAACACCCCCCCATTACGTCGTGCTTCAGAAATGTGGAAAATGGTCGGTTTTCAAATGTTTTATTTTTGAACGTCAGTTCACATTTGTAGGTGGATCATCAGTGTTAGAGCTAAAATGAGCATGTTTAAAGTGATTTTCATGCTTCCAGGGGCTCGGGAAGTGAATTAAATACTATTTGGAGGCATTTAATGTTCAAGCAAAAACAGCTGATTTTTGACAAAAGAGATAACACCCCCCCATTACGTCATGCTTCAGAAATGTGGAAAATGGTCCGTTTTCAAATGTTTTATTTTTGAACGTCAGTTCACATTTGTAGGTGGATCATCAGTGTTAGAGCTAAAATTAGCATGTTTAAAGTGATTTTCATGCTTCCAGGGGCCCTAAACACAAGATTTATGGAATGGTTAAAAGTGCATGAAAATGGCCAATTTACTCACTCTGAGTTCTCAAAAAGGGTTTCTTCACCCCGGGAAGTTAATTAAATACCATTTGGAGGCATTTAATGTTCGAGCAAAAACGGCTGATTTTCGACAAAAGAGATAACACCCCCCCATTACGTCATGCTTCAGAAATGTGGAAAATGGTCCGTTTTCAAATGTTTTATTTTGGAACGTCAGTTCACATTTGTAGGTGGATCATCAGTGTTAGAGCTAAAATTAGCATGTTTATAGTGATGTTCATGCTTCCAGGGGCTCGGGAAGTGAATTAAATACTATTTGGAGGCATTTAATGTTCAATCAAAAACAGCTGATTTTTGACAAAAGAGATAACACCCCCCCATTACGTCATGCTTCAGAAATGTGGAAAATGGTCCGTTTTCAAATGTTTTATTTTTGAACATCAGTTCACATTTGTAGGTGGATCATCAGTGTTAGAGCTAAAATTAGCATGTTTAAAGTGATTTTCATGCTTCCAGGGGCTCGGGAAGTGAATTAAATACTATTTGGAGGCATTTAATGTTCAATCAAAAACAGCTGATTTTTGACAAAAGAGATAACACCCCCCCCATTACGTCATGCTTCAGAAATGTGGAAAATGGTCTGTTTTCAAATGTTTTATTTTTTAACGTCAGTTCACATTTGTAGGTGGATCATCAGTGTTAGAGCTAAAATTAGCATGTTTAAAGTGATTTTCATGCTTCCAGGAGCCCTAAACACAAGATTTATGGAATGGTTAAAAGTGCATGAAAATGGCCAATTTACTCACTCTGAGTTCTCAAAAAGGGTTTCTTCACCCCGGGAAGTTAATTAAATACCATTTGGAGGCATTTAATGTTCGAGCAAAAACGGCTGATTTTCGACAAAAGAGATAACACCCCCCCCATTACGTCATGCTTCAGAAATGTGGAAAATGGTCCGTTTTCAAATGTTTTATTTTTGAACGTCAGTTCACATTTGTAGGTGGATCATCAGTGTTAGAGCTAAAATTAGCATGTTTAAAGTGATTTTCATGCTTCCAGGGGCTCGGGAAGTGAATTAAATACTATTTGGAGGCATTTAATGTTCAATCAAAAACAGCTGATTTTTAACAAAAGAGATAACACCCCCCATTACATCAAGCTACAGAAATGTGGAAAATGGTCCCTTTTCAAATGTTTTATTTTTGAACGTCAGTTCACATTTGTAGGTGGATCATCAGTGTTAGAGCTAAAATTAGCATGTTTAAAGTGATTTTCATGCTTCCAGGGGCCCTAAACACAAGATTTATGGAATGGTTAAAAGTGCATGAAAATGGCCAATTTACTCACTCTGAGTTCTCAAAAAGTGTTTCTTCACCCCGGGAAGTTAATTAAATACCATTTGGAGGCATTTAATGTTCGAGCAGAAACGGCTGATTTTCGACAAAAGAGATAACACCCCCCCCATTAAGTCATGCTCAGAAATGTGGAAAATGGTCCGTTTTCAAATGTTTTATTTTGGAACGTCAGTTCACATTTGTAGGTGGATCATCAGTGTTAGAGCTAAAATTAGCATGTTTATAGTGATGTTCATGCTTCCAGCGGCTCGGGAAGTGAATTAAATACTATTTGGAGGCATTTAATGTTCAATCAAAAACAGCTGATTTTGGACAAAAGAGATAACACCCCCCCATTACGTCATGCTTCAGAAATGTGGAAAATGGTCCGTTTTAAAATGTTTTATTTTTGAATGTCAGTTCACATTTGTAGGTTGATCATCAGTGTTGGAGCTAAAATTAGCATGTTTAAAGTGATTTTCATGCTTCCAGGGGCCCTAAACACAAGATTTATGGAATGGTTAAAAGTGCATGAAAATGGCCAATTTACTCACTCTGAGTTCTCAAAAAGGGTTTCTTCACCCCGGGAAGTTAATTAAATACCATTTGGAGTCATTTAATGTTCGAGCAAAAACTGCTGATTTTCGACAAAAGAGATAACACCCCCCCATTACGTCATGCTTCAGAAATGTGGAAAATGGTCCGTTTTCAAATGTTTTATTTTTGAACATCAGTTCACATTTGTAGGTGGATCATCAGTGTTAGAGCTAAAATTAGCATGTTTAAAGTGATTTTCATGCTTCCAGGGGCTCGGGAAGTGAATTAAATACTATTTGGAGGCATTTAATGTTCAATCAAAAACAGCAGATTTTTCACAAAAGAGATAACACCCCCCCATTACGTCATGCTTCAGAAATGTGGAAAATGGTCCGTTTTCAAATGTTTTATTTTTGAACGTCAGTTCACATTTGTAGGTGGATCATCAGTGTTAGAGCAAAAATTAGCATGTTTAAAGTGATTTTCATGCTTCCAGGGGCCCTAAACACAAGATTTATGGAATGGTTAAAAGTGCATGAAAATGGCCAATTTACTCACTCTGAGTTCTCAAAAAGGGTTTCTTCACCCCGGGAAGTTAATTAAATACCATTTGGAGGCATTTAATGTTCGAGCAAAAACGGCTGATTTTCGACAAAATAGATAACACCCCCCCCATTACGTCATGCTTCAGAAATGTGGAAAATGGTCCGTTTTCAAATGTTTTATTTTTGAACGTCAGTTCACATTTGTAGGTGGATCATCAGTGTTAGAGCTAAAATTAGCATGTTTAAAGTGATTTTCATGCTTCCAGGGGCTCGGGAAGTGAATTAAATACTATTTGGAGGCATTTATTGTTCAAGCAAAAACTGCTGATTTTTGACAAAAGAGATAACACCCCCCCATTACGTCATGCTTCAGAAATGTGGAAAATGGTCCGTTTTCAAATGTTTTATTTTTGAACGTCAGTTCACATTTGTAGGTGGATCATCAGTGTTAGAGCAAAAATTAGCATGTTTAAAGTGATTTTCATGCTTCCAGGGGCCCTAAACACAAGATTTATGGAATGGTTAAAAGTGCATGAAAATGGCCAATTTACTCACTCTGAGTTCTCAAAAAGTGTTTCTTCACCCCGGGAAGTTAATTAAATACCATTTGGAGGCATTTAATGTTCGAGCAGAAACGGCTGATTTTCGACAAAAGAGATAACACCCCCCCCATTAAGTCATGCTTCAGAAATGTGGAAAATGGTCCGTTTTCAAATGTTTTATTTTGGAACGTCAGTTCACATTTGTAGGTGGATCATCAGTGCTAGAGCTAAAATTAGCATGTTTAAAGTGATTTTCATGCTTCCAGGGGCCCTAAACACAAGATTTATGGAATGGTTAAAAGTGCATGAAAATGGCCAATTTACTCACTCTGAGTTCTCAAAAAGGGTTTCTTCACCCCGGGAAGTTAATTAAATACCATTTGGAGGCATTTAATGTTCGAGCAAAAACGGCTGATTTTCGACAAAAGAGATAACACCCCCCCATTACGTCATGCTTCAGAAATGTGGAAAATGGTCCGTTTTCAAATGTTTTATTTTTGAACATCAGTTCACATTTGTAGGTGGATCATCAGTGTTAGAGCTAAAATTAGCATGTTTAAAGTGATTTTCATGCTTCCAGGGGCTCGGGAAGTGAATTAAATACTATTTGGAGGCATTTAATGTTCAATCAAAAACAGCTGATTTTTGACAAAAGAGATAACACCCCCCCATTACGTCATGCTTCAGAAATGTGGAAAATGGTCCGTTTTCAAATGTTTTATTTTTTAACCTCAGTTCACATTTGTAGGTGGATCATCAGTGTTAGAGCTAAAATTAGCATGTTTAAAGTGATTTTCATGCTTCCAGGGGCCCTAAACACAAGATTTATGGAATGGTTAAAAGTGCATGAAAATGGCCAATTTACTCACTCTGAGTTCTCAAAAAGGGTTTCTTCACCCGGGAAGTTAATTAAATACCATTTGGAGGAATTTAATGTTCGAGCAAAAACGGCTGATTTTCGACAAAAGAGATAACACCCCCCCATTACGTCATGCTTCAGAAATGTGGAAAATGGTCCGTTTTCAAATGTTTTATTTTGGAACGTCAGTTCACATTTGTAGGTGGATCATCAGTGTTAGAGCTAAAATTAGCATGTTTATAGTGATGTTCATGCTTCCAGGGGCTCGGGAAGTGAATTAAATACTATTTGGAGGCATTTAATGTTCAATCAAAAACAGCAGATTTTTGACAAAAGAGTTAACACCCCCCCATTACGTCATGCTTCAGAAATGTGGAAAATGGTCCGTTTTAAAATGTTTTATTTTTGAATGTCAGTTCACATTTGTAGGTGGATCATCAGTGTTGGAGCTAAAATTAGCATGTTTAAAGTGATTTTCATGCTTCCAGGGGCCCTAAACACAAGATTTATGGAATGGTTAAAAGTGCATGAAAATGGCCAATTTACTCACTCTGAGTTCTCAAAAAGGGTTTCTTCACCCCGGGAAGTTAATTAAATACCATTTGGAGGCATTTAATGTTCGAGCAAAAACGGCTGATTTTCGACAAAAGAGATAACACCCCCCATTACGTCATGCTTCAGAAATGTGGAAAATGGTCCGTTTTCAAATGTTTTATTTTGGAACGTCAGTTCACATTTGTAGGTGGATCATCAGTGTTAGAGCTAAAATTAGCATGTTTAAAGTGATTTTCATGCTTCCAGGGGCTCGGGAAGTGAATTAAATACTATTTGGAGGCATTTAATGTTCAAGCAAAAACAGCTGATTTTTGACAAAAGAGATAACACCCCCCCATTACGTCATGCTTCAGAAATGTGGAAAATGGTCCGTATTCAAATGTTTTATTTTTGAACGTCAGTTCACATTTGTAGGTGGATCATCAGTGTTAGAGCTAAAATTAGCATGTTTAAAGTGATTTTCATGCTTCCAGGGGCCCTAAACACAAGATTTATGGAATGGTTAAAAGTGCATGAAAATGGCCAATTTACTCACTCTGAGTTCTCAAAAAGGGTTTCTTCACCCCGGGAAGTTAATTAAATACCATTTGGAGGCATTTAATGTTCGAGCAAAAACAGCTGATTTTCGACAAAAGAGATAACACCCCCCCATTACGTCATGCTTCAGAAATGTGGAAAATGGTCGGTTTTCAAATGTTTTATTTTTGAACGTCAGTTCACATTTGTAGGTGGATCATCAGTGTTAGAGCTAAAATGAGCATGTTTAAAGTGATTTTCATGCTTCCAGGGGCTCGGGAAGTGAATTAAATACTATTTGGAGGCATTTAATGTTCAAGCAAAAACAGCTGATTTTTGACAAAAGAGATAACACCCCCCCATTACGTCATGCTTCAGAAATGTGGAAAATGGTCCGTTTTCAAATGTTTTATTTTTGAACGTCAGTTCACATTTGTAGGTGGATCATCAGTGTTAGAGCTAAAATTAGCATGTTTAAAGTGATTTTCATGCTTCCAGGGGCCCTAAACACAAGATTTATGGAATGGTTAAAAGTGCATGAAAATGGCCAATTTACTCACTCTGAGTTCTCAAAAAGGGTTTCTTCACCCCGGGAAGTTAATTAAATACCATTTGGAGGCATTTAATGTTCGAGCAAAAACGGCTGATTTTCGACAAAAGAGATAACACCCCCCCATTACGTCATGCTTCAGAAATGTGGAAAATGGTCAGTTTTCAAATGTTTTATTTTGGAACGTCAGTTCACATTTGTAGGTGGATCATCAGTGTTAGAGCTAAAATTAGCATGTTTATAGTGATGTTCATGCTTCCAGGGGCTCGGGAAGTGAATTAAATACTATTTGGAGGCATTTAATGTTCAATCAAAAACAGCTGATTTTTGACAAAAGAGATAACACCCCCCCATTACGTCATGCTTCAGAAATGTGGAAAATGGTCCGTTTTCAAATGTTTTATTTTTGAACATCAGTTCACATTTGTAGGTGGATCATCAGTGTTAGAGCTAAAATTAGCATGTTTAAAGTGATTTTCATGCTTCCAGGGGCTCGGGAAGTGAATTAAATACTATTTGGAGGCATTTAATGTTCAATCAAAAACAGCTGATTTTTGACAAAAGAGATAACACCCCCCCATTACGTCATGCTTCAGAAATGTGGAAAATGGTCCGTTTTCAAATGTTTTATTTTTTAACGTCAGTTCACATTTGTAGGTGGATCATCAGTGTTAGAGCTAAAATTAGCATGTTTAAAGTGATTTTCATGCTTCCAGGGGCCCTAAACACAAGATTTATGGAATGGTTAAAAGTGCATGAAAATGGCCAATTTACTCACTCTGAGTTCTCAAAAAGGGTTTCTTCACCCCGGGAAGTTAATTAAATACCATTTGGAGGCATTTAATGTTCGAGCAAAAACGGCTGATTTTCGACAAAAGAGATAACACCCCCCCCATTACGTCATGCTTCAGAAATGTGGAAAATGGTCCGTTTTCAAATGTTTTATTTTTGAACGTCAGTTCACATTTGTAGGTGGATCATCAGTGTTAGAGCTAAAATTAGCATGTTTAAAGTGATTTTCATGCTTCCAGGGGCTCGGGAAGTGAATTAAATACTATTTGGAGGCATTTAATGTTCAATCAAAAACAGCTGATTTTTAACAAAAGAGATAACACCCCCCATTACGTCATGCTTCAGAAATGTGGAAAATGGTCCCTTTTCAAATGTTTTATTTTTGAACGTCAGTTCACATTTGTAGGTGGATCATCAGTGTTAGAGCTAAAATTAGCATGTTTAAAGTGATTTTCATGCTTCCAGGGGCCCTAAACACAAGATTTATGGAATGGTTAAAAGTGCATGAAAATGGCCAATTTACTCACTCTGAGTTCTCAAAAAGTGTTTCTTCACCCCGGGAAGTTAATTAAATACCATTTGGAGGCATTTAATGTTCGAGCAGAAACGGCTGATTTTCGACAAAAGAGATAACACCCCCCCCATTAAGTCATGCTCAGAAATGTGGAAAATGGTCCGTTTTCAAATGTTTTATTTTGGAACGTCAGTTCACATTTGTAGGTGGATCATCAGTGTTAGAGCTAAAATTAGCATGTTTATAGTGATGTTCATGCTTCCAGCGGCTCGGGAAGTGAATTAAATACTATTTGGAGGCATTTAATGTTCAATCAAAAACAGCTGATTTTGGACAAAAGAGATAACACCCCCCCATTACGTCATGCTTCAGAAATGTGGAAAATGGTCCGTTTTAAAATGTTTTATTTTTGAATGTCAGTTCACATTTGTAGGTGGATCATCAGTGTTGGAGCTAAAATTAGCATGTTTAAAGTGATTTTCATGCTTCCAGGG
Organism: Lissotriton vulgaris; assembly: GCF_964263255.1. NCBI lineage: Eukaryota > Metazoa > Chordata > Amphibia > Caudata > Salamandridae > Lissotriton > Lissotriton vulgaris. The sequence goes on along the minus strand of NW_028253623.1, from coordinate 219,212 downwards.
GCCCTAAACACAAGATTTATGGAATGGTTAAAAGTGCATGAAAATGGCCAATTTACTCACTCTGAGTTCTCAAAAAGGGTTTCTTCACCCCGGGAAGTTAATTAAATACCATTTGGAGTCATTTAATGTTCGAGCAAAAACTGCTGATTTTCGACAAAAGAGATAACACCCCCCCATTACGTCATGCTTCAGAAATGTGGAAAATGGTCCGTTTTCAAATGTTTTATTTTTGAACATCAGTTCACATTTGTAGGTGGATCATCAGTGTTAGAGCTAAAATTAGCATGTTTAAAGTGATTTTCATGCTTCCAGGGGCTCGGGAAGTGAATTAAATACTATTTGGAGGCATTTAATGTTCAATCAAAAACAGCAGATTTTTCACAAAAGAGATAACACCCCCCCATTACGTCATGCTTCAGAAATGTGGAAAATGGTCCGTTTTCAAATGTTTTATTTTTGAACGTCAGTTCACATTTGTAGGTGGATCATCAGTGTTAGAGCAAAAATTAGCATTTTTAAAGTGATTTTCATGCTTCCAGGGGCCCTAAATACAAGATTTATGGAATGGTTAAAAGTGCATGAAAATGGCCAATTTACTCACTCTGAGTTCTCAAAAAGGGTTTCTTCACCCCGGGAAGTTAATTAAATACCATTTGGAGGCATTTAATGTTCGAGCAAAAACGGCTGATTTTCGACAAAAGAGATAACACCCCCCCCATTACGTCATGCTTCAGAAATGTGGAAAATGGTCCGTTTTCAAATGTTTTATTTTTGAACGTCAGATCACATTTGTAGGTGGATCATCAGTGTTAGAGCTAAAATTAGCATGTTTAAAGTGATTTTCATGCTTCCAGGGGCTCGGGAAGTGAATTAAATACTATTTGGAGGCATTTATTGTTCAAGCAAAAACTGCTGATTTTTGACAAAAGAGATAACACCCCCCCATTACGTCATGCTTCAGAAATGTGGAAAATGGTCCGTTTTCAAATGTTTTATTTTTGAACGTCAGTTCACATTTGTAGGTGGATCATCAGTGTTAGAGCTAAAATTAGCATGTTTAAAGTGATTTTCATGCTTCCAGGGGCCCTAAACACAAGATTTATGGAATGGTTAAAAGTGCATGAAAATGGCCAATTTACTCACTCTGAGTTCTCAAAAAGTGTTTCTTCACCCCGGGAAGTTAATTAAATACCATTTGGAGGCATTTAATGTTCGAGCAGAAACGGCTGATTTTCGACAAAAGAGATAACACCCCCCCATTAAGTCATGCTTCAGAAATGTGGAAAATGGTCAGTTTTCAAATGTTTTATTTTTGAACGTCAGTTCACATTTGTAGGTGGATCATCAGTGTTAGAGCTAAAATTAGCATGTTTAAAGTGATTTTCATGCTTCCAGGGGCTCGGGAAGTGAATTAAATACTATTTGGAGGCATTTAATGTTCAAGCAAAAACAGCTGATTTTTGACAAAAGAGATAACACCCCCCCATTACGTCATGCTTCAGAAATGTGGAAAATGGTCCGTTTTCAAATGTTTTATTTTTGAACGTCAGTTCACATTTGTAGGTGGATCATCAGTGCTAGAGCTAAAATTAGCATGTTTAAAGTGATTTTCATGCTTCCAGGGGCCCTAAACACAAGATTTATGGAATGGTTAAAAGTGCATGAAAATGGCCAATTTACTCACTCTGAGTTCTCAAAAAGGGTTTCTTCACCCCGGGAAGTTAATTAAATACCATTTGGAGGCATTTAATGTTCGAGCAAAAACGGCTGATTTTCGACAAAAGAGATAACACCCCCCCATTACGTCATGCTTCAGAAATGTGGAAAATGGTCTGTTTTCAAATGTTTTATTTTTGAACATCAGTTCACATTTGTAGGTGGATCATCAGTGTTAGAGCTAAAATTAGCATGTTTAAAGTGATTTTCATGCTTCCAGGGGCTCGGGAAGTGAATTAAATACTATTTGGAGGCATTTAATGTTCAATCAAAAACAGCTGATTTTTGACAAAAGAGATAACACCCCCCCCCATTACGTCATGCTTCAGAAATGTGGAAAATGGTCCGTTTTCAAATGTTTTATTTTTTAACCTCAGTTCACATTTGTAGGTGGATCATCAGTGTTAGAGCTAAAATTAGCATGTTTAAAGTTATTTTCATGCTTCCAGGGGCCCTAAACACAAGATTTATGGAATGGTTAAAAGTGCATGAAAATGGCCAATTTACTCACTCTGAGTTCTCAAAAAGGGTTTCTTCACCCCGGGAAGTTAATTAAATACCATTTGGAGGAATTTAATGTTCGAGCAAAAACGGCTGATTTTCGACAAAAGAGATAACACCCCCCCATTACGTCATGCTTCAGAAATGTGGAAAATGGTCCGTTTTCAAATGTTTTATTTTGGAACGTCAGTTCACATTTGTAGGTGGATCATCAGTGTTAGAGCTAAAATTAGCATGTTTATAGTGATGTTCATGCTTCCAGGGGCTCGGGAAGTGAATTAAATACTATTTGGAGGCATTTAATGTTCAATCAAAAACAGCTGATTTTTGACAAAAGAGTTAACACCCCCCCATTACGTCATGCTTCAGAAATGTGGAAAATGGTCCGTTTTAAAATGTTTTATTTTTGAATGTCAGTTCACATTTGTAGGTGGATCATCAGTGTTGGAGCTAAAATTAGCATGTTTAAAGTGATTTTCATGCTTCCAGGGGCCCTAAACACAAGATTTATGGAATGGTTAAAAGTGCATGAAAATGGCCAATTTACTCACTCTGAGTTCTCAAAAAGGGTTTCTTCACCCCGGGAAGTTAATTAAATACCATTTGGAGGCATTTAATGTTCGAGCAAAAACGGCTGATTTTCGACAAAAGAGATAACACCCCCCCATTACGTCATGCTTCAGAAATGTGGAAAATGGTCCGTTTTCAAATGTTTTATTTTGGAACGTCAGTTCACATTTGTAGGTGGATCATCAGTGTTAGAGCTAAAATTAGCATGTTTAAAGTGATTTTCATGCTTCCAGGGGCTCGGGAAGTGAATTAAATACTATTTGGAGGCATTTAATGTTCAAGCAAAAACAGCTGATTTTTGACAAAAGAGATAACACCCCCCCATTACGTCATGCTTCAGAAATGTGGAAAATGGTCCGTTTTCAAATGTTTTATTTTTGAACGTCAGTTCACATTTGTAGGTGGATCATCAGTGTTAGAGCTAAAATTAGCATGTTTAAAGTGATTTTCATGCTTCCAGGGGCCCTAAACACAAGATTTATGGAATGGTTAAAAGTGCATGAAAATGGCCAATTTACTCACTCTGAGTTCTCAAAAAGGGTTTCTTCACCCCGGGAAGTTAATTAAATACCATTTGGAGGCATTTAATGTTCGAGCAAAAACAGCTGATTTTCGACAAAAGAGATAACACCCCCCCATTACGTCGTGCTTCAGAAATGTGGAAAATGGTCGGTTTTCAAATGTTTTATTTTTGAACGTCAGTTCACATTTGTAGGTGGATCATCAGTGTTAGAGCTAAAATGAGCATGTTTAAAGTGATTTTCATGCTTCCAGGGGCTCGGGAAGTGAATTAAATACTATTTGGAGGCATTTAATGTTCAAGCAAAAACAGCTGATTTTTGACAAAAGAGATAACACCCCCCCATTACGTCATGCTTCAGAAATGTGGAAAATGGTCCGTTTTCAAATGTTTTATTTTTGAACGTCAGTTCACATTTGTAGGTGGATCATCAGTGTTAGAGCTAAAATTAGCATGTTTAAAGTGATTTTCATGCTTCCAGGGGCCCTAAACACAAGATTTATGGAATGGTTAAAAGTGCATGAAAATGGCCAATTTACTCACTCTGAGTTCTCAAAAAGGGTTTCTTCACCCCGGGAAGTTAATTAAATACCATTTGGAGGCATTTAATGTTCGAGCAAAAACGGCTGATTTTCGACAAAAGAGATAACACCCCCCCATTACGTCATGCTTCAGAAATGTGGAAAATGGTCCGTTTTCAAATGTTTTATTTTGGAACGTCAGTTCACATTTGTAGGTGGATCATCAGTGTTAGAGCTAAAATTAGCATGTTTATAGTGATGTTCATGCTTCCAGGGGCTCGGGAAGTGAATTAAATACTATTTGGAGGCATTTAATGTTCAATCAAAAACAGCTGATTTTTGACAAAAGAGATAACACCCCCCCATTACGTCATGCTTCAGAAATGTGGAAAATGGTCAGTTTTCAAATGTTTTATTTTTGAACATCAGTTCACATTTGTAGGTGGATCATCAGTGTTAGAGCTAAAATTAGCATGTTTAAAGTGATTTTCATGCTTCCAGGGGCTCGGGAAGTGAATTAAATACTATTTGGAGGCATTTAATGTTCAATCAAAAACAGCTGATTTTTGACAAAAGAGATAACACCCCCCCATTACGTCATGCTTCAGAAATGTGGAAAATGGTCTGTTTTCACATGTTTTATTTTTTAACGTCAGTTCACATTTGTAGGTGGATCATCAGTGTTAGAGCTAAAATTAGCATGTTTAAAGTGATTTTCATGCTTCCAGGAGCCCTAAACACAAGATTTATGGAATGGCTAAAAGTGCATGAAAATGGCCAATTTACTCACTCTGAGTTCTCAAAAAGGGTTTCTTCACCCCGGGAAGTTAATTAAATACCATTTGGAGGCATTTAATGTTCGAGCAAAAACGGCTGATTTTCGACAAAAGAGATAACACCCCCCCCATTACGTCATGCTTCAGAAATGTGGAAAATGGTCCGTTTTCAAATGTTTTATTTTTGAACGTCAGTTCACATTTGTAGGTGGATCATCAGTGTTAGAGCTAAAATTAGCATGTTTAAAGTGATTTTCATGCTTCCAGGGGCTCGGGAAGTGAATTAAATACTATTTGGAGGCATTTAATGTTCAATCAAAAACAGCTGATTTTTAACAAAAGAGATAACACCCCCCATACGTCATGCTTCAGAAATGTGGAAAATGGTCCCTTTTCAAATGTTTTATTTTTGAACTTCAGTTCACATTTGTAGGTGGATCATCAGTGTTAGAGCTAAAATTAGCATGTTTAAAGTGATTTTCATGCTTCCAGGGGCCCTAAACACAAGATTTATGGAATGGTTAAAAGTGCATGAAAATGGCCAATTTACTCACTCTGAGTTCTCAAAAAGTGTTTCTTCACCCCGGGAAGTTAATTAAATACCATTTGGAGGCATTTAATGTTCGAGCAGAAACGGCTGATTTTCGACAAAAGAGATAACACCCCCCCCATTAAGTCATGCTCAGAAATGTGGAAAATGGTCCGTTTTCAAATGTTTTATTTTGGAACGTCAGTTCACATTTGTAGGTGGATCATCAGTGTTAGAGCTAAAATTAGCATGTTTATAGTGATGTTCATGCTTCCAGCGGCTCGGGAAGTGAATTAAATACTATTTGGAGGCATTTAATGTTCAATCAAAAACAGCTGATTTTGGACAAAAGAGATAACACCCCCCCATTACGTCATGCTTCAGAAATGTGGAAAATGGTCCGTTTTAAAATGTTTTATTTTTGAATGTCAGTTCACATTTGTAGGTTGATCATCAGTGTTGGAGCTAAAATTAGCATGTTTAAAGTGATTTTCATGCTTCCAGGGGCCCTAAACACAAGATTTATGGAATGGTTAAAAGTGCATGAAAATGGCCAATTTACTCACTCTGAGTTCTCAAAAAGGGTTTCTTCACCCCGGGAAGTTAATTAAATACCATTTGGAGTCATTTAATGTTCGAGCAAAAACTGCTGATTTTCGACAAAAGAGATAACACCCCCCCATTACGTCATGCTTCAGAAATGTGGAAAATGGTCCGTTTTCAAATGTTTTATTTTTGAACATCAGTTCACATTTGTAGGTGGATCATCAGTGTTAGAGCTAAAATTAGCATGTTTAAAGTGATTTTCATGCTTCCAGGGGCTCGGGAAGTGAATTAAATACTATTTGGAGGCATTTAATGTTCAATCAAAAACAGCAGATTTTTCACAAAAGAGATAACACCCCCCCATTACGTCATGCTTCAGAAATGTGGAAAATGGTACGTTTTCAAATGTTTTATTTTTGAACGTCAGTTCACATTTGTAGGTGGATCATCAGTGTTAGATCTAAAATTAGCATGTTTAAAGTGATTTTCATGCTTCCAGGGGCTCGGGAAGTGAATTAAATACTATTTGGAGGCATTTATTGTTCAAGCAAAAACTGCTGATTTTTGACAAAAGAGATAACACCCCCCCATTACGTCATGCTTCAGAAATGTGGAAAATGGTCCGTTTTCAAATGTTTTATTTTTGAACGTCAGTTCACATTTGTAGGTGGATCATCAGTGTTAGAGCTAAAATTAGCATGTTTAAAGTGATTTTCATGCTTCCAGGGGCCCTAAACACAAGATTTATGGAATGGTTAAAAGTGCATGAAAATGGCCAATTTACTCACTCTGAGTTCTCAAAAAGTGTTTCTTCACCCCGGGAAGTTAATTAAATACCATTTGGAGGCATTTAATGTTCGAGCAGAAACGGCTGATTTTCGACAAAAGAGATAACACCCCCCCCATTAAGTCATGCTTCAGAAATGTGGAAAATGGTCCGTTTTCAAATGTTTTATTTTGGAACGTCAGTTCACATTTGTAGGTGGATCATCAGTGTTAGAGCTAAAATTAGCATGTTTATAGTGATGTTCATGCTTCCAGTGGCTCGGGAAGTGAATTAAATACTATTTGGAGGCATTTAATGTTCAATCAAAAACAGCTGATTTTGGACAAAAGAGATAACACCCCCCCATTACGTCATGCTTCAGAAATGTGGAAAATGGTCCGTTTTAAAATGTTTTATTTTTGAATGTCAGTTCACATTTGTAGGTGGATCATCAGTGTTGGAGCTAAAATTAGCATGTTTAAAGTGATTTTCATGCTTCCAGGGGCCCTAAACACAAGATTTATGGAATGGTTAAAAGTGCATGAAAATGGCCAATTTACTCACTCTGAGTTCTCAAAAAGGGTTTCTTCACCCCGGGAAGTTAATTAAATACCATTTGGAGTCATTTAATGTTCGAGCAAAAACTGCTGATTTTCGACAAAAGAGATAACACCCCCCCATTACGTCATGCTTCAGAAATGTGGAAAATGGTCCGTTTTCAAATGTTTTATTTTTGAACATCAGTTCACATTTGTAGGTGGATCATCAGTGTTAGAGCTAAAATTAGCATGTTTAAAGTGATTTTCATGCTTCCAGGGGCTCGGGAAGTGAATTAAATACTATTTGGAGGCATTTAATGTTCAATCAAAAACAGCAGATTTTTCACAAAAGAGATAACACCCCCCCATTACGTCATGCTTCAGAAATGTGGAAAATGGTCCGTTTTCAAATGTTTTATTTTTGAACGTCAGTTCACATTTGTAGGTGGATCATCAGTGTTAGAGCAAAAATTTGCATGTTTAAAGTGATTTTCATGCTTCCAGGGGCCCTAAACACAAGATTTATGGAATGGTTAAAAGTGCATGAAAATGGCCAATTTACTCACTCTGAGTTCTCAAAAAGGGTTTCTTCACCCCGGGAAGTTAATTAAATACCATTTGGAGGCATTTAATGTTCGAGCAAAAACGGCTGATTTTCGACAAAAGAGATAACACCCCCCCATTACGTCATGCTTCAGAAATGTGGAAAATGGTCCGTTTTCAAATGTTTTATTTTTGAACGTCAGTTCACATTTGTAGGTGGATCATCAGTGTTAGAGCTAAAATTAGCATGTTTAAAGTGATTTTCATGCTTCCAGGGGCTCGGGAAGTGAATTAAATACTATTTGGAGGCATTTATTGTTCAAGCAAAAACTGCTAATTTTTGACAAAAGAGATAACACCCCCCCCATTACGTCATGCTTCAGAAATGTGGAAAATGGTCCGTTTTCAAATGTTTTATTTTTGAACGTCAGTTCACATTTGTAGGTGGATCATCAGTGTTAGAGCTAAAATTAGCATGTTTAAAGTGATTTTCATGCTTCCAGGGGCCCTAAACACAAGATTTATGGAATGGTTAAAAGTGCATGAAAATTGCCAATTTACTCACTCTGAGTTCTCAAAAAGGGTTTCTTCACCCCGGGAAGTTAATTAAATACCATTTGGAGGCATTTAATGTTCGAGCAAAAACAGCTGATTTTCGACAAAAGAGATAACACCCCCCCATTACGTCATGCTTCAGAAATGTGGAAAATGGTCCGTTTTCAAATGTTTTATTTTTGAACATCAGTTCACATTTGTAGGTGGATCATCAGTGTTAGAGCTAAAATTAGCATGTTTAAAGTGATTTTCATGCTTCCAGGGGCTCGGGAAGTGAATTAAATACTATTTGTAGGCATTTAATGTTCAATCAAAAACAGCTGATTTTTGACAAAAGAGATAACACCCCCCCCATTACGTCATGCTTCAGAAATGTGGGAAATGGTCCGTTTTCAAATGTTTTATTTTTTAACGTCAGTTCACATTTGTAGGTGGATCATCAGTGTTAGAGCTAAAATTAGCATGTTTAAAGTGATTTTCATGCTTCCAGGGGCCCTAAACACAAGATTTATGGAATGGTTAAAAGTGCATGAAAATGGCCAATTTACTCACTCTGAGTTCTCAAAAAGGGTTTCTTCACCCCGGGAAGTTAATTAAATACCATTTGGAGGCATTTAATGTTCGAGCAAAAACGGCTGATTTTCGACAAAAGAGATAACACCCCCCCCATTACGTCATGCTTCAGAAATGTGGAAAATGGTCCGTTTTCAAATGTTTTATTTTTGAACGTCAGTTCACATTTGTAGGTGGATCATCAGTGTTAGAGCTAAAATTAGCATGTTTAAAGTGATTTTCATGCTTCCAGGGGCTCGGGAAGTGAATTAAATACTATTTGGAGGCATTTAATGTTCAATCAAAAACAGCTGATTTTTAACAAAAGAGATAACACCCCCCCATTACGTCATGCTTCAGAAATGTGGAAAATGGTCAGTTTTCAAATGTTTTATTTTTGAACGTCAGTTCACATTTGTAGGTGGATCATCAGTGTTAGAGCTAACATTAGCATGTTTAAAGTGATTTTCATGCTTCCAGGGGCCCTAAACACAAGATTTATGGAATGGTTAAAAGTGCATGAAAATGGCCAATTTACTCACTCTGAGTTCTCAAAAAGTGTTTCTTCACCCCGGGAAGTTAATTAAATACCATTTGGAGGCATTTAATGTTCCAGCAGAAACGGCTGATTTTCGACAAAAGAGATAACACCCCCCCCATTAAGTCATGCTTCAGAAATGTGGAAAATGGTCCGTTTTCAAATGTTTTATTTTGGAACGTCAGTTCACATTTGTAGGTGGATCATCAGTGTTAGAGCTAAAATTAGCATGTTTATAGTGATGCTCATGCTTCCAGGGGCTCGGGAAGTGAATTAAATACTATTTGGAGGCATTTAATGTTCAATCAAAAACAGCTGATTTTTGACAAAAGAGATAACACCCCCCCATTACGTCATGCTTCAGAAATGTGGAAAATGGTCCGTTTTAAAATGTTTTATTTTTGAATGTCAGTTCACATTTGTAGGTGGATCATCAGTGTTGGAGCTAAAATTAGCATGTTTAAAGTGATTTTCATGCTTCCAGGGGCCCTAAACACAAGATTTATGGAATGGTTAAAAGTGCATGAAAATGGCCAATTTACTCACTCTGAGTTCTCAAAAAGGGTTTCTTCACCCCGGGAAGTTGATTAAATACCATTTGGAGGCATTTAATGTTCGAGCAAAAACGGCTGATTTTCGACAAAAGAGATAACGCCCCCCCATTACGTCATGCTTCAGAAATCTGGAAAATGGTCCGTTTTCAAATGTTTTATTTTTGAACGTCAGTTCACATTTGTAGGTGGATCATCAGTGTTAGAGCTAAAATTAGCATGTTTAAAGTGATTTTCATGCTTCCAGGGGCCCTAAGCACAAGATTTATGGAATGGTTAAAAGTGCATGAAAATGGCCAATTTACTCACTCTGAGTTCTCAAAAAGGGTTTCTTCACCCCGGGAAGTTAATTAAATACCATTTGGAGGCATTTAATGTTCGAGCAAAAACTGCTGATTTTCGACAAAAGAGATAACACCCCCCATTACGTCATGCTTCAGAAATGTGGAAAATGGTCCGTTTTCAAATGTTTTATTTTTGAACATCAGTTCACATTTGTAGGTGGATCATCAGTGTTAGAGCTAAAATTAGCATGTTTAAAGTGATTTTCATGCTTCCAGGGGCTCGGGAAGTGAAATAAATACTATTTGGAGGCATTTAATGTTCAAGCAAAAACAGCTGATTTTTGACAAAAGAGATAACACCCCCCCATTACGTCATGCTTCAGAAATGTGGAAAATGGTCCGTTTTCAAATGTTTTATTTTTGAACGTCAGTTCACATTTGTAGGTGGATCATCAGTGTTAGAGCTAAAATTAGCATGTTTAAAGTGATTTTCATGCTTCCAGGGGCCCTAAACACAAGATTTATGGAATGGTTAAAAGTGCATGAAAATGGCCAATTTACTCACTCTGAGTTCTCAAAAAGTGTTTCTTCACCCCGGGAAGTTAATTAAATACCATTTGGAGGCATTTAATGTTCGAGCAGAAACGTCTGATTTTCGACAAAAGAGATAACACCCCCCCATTAAGTCATGCTTCAGAAATGTGGAAAATGGTCCGTTTTCAAATGTTTTATTTTGGAACGTCAGTTCACATTTGTAGGTGGATCATCAGTGTTAGAGCTAAAATTAGCATGTTTATAGTGATGTTCATGCTTCCAGGGGCTCGGGAAGTGAATTAAATACTATTTGGAGGCATTTAATGTTCAATCAAAAACAGCTGATTTTTGACAAAAGAGATAACACCCCCCCATTACGTCATGCTTCAGAAATGTGGAAAATGGTCCGTTTTCAAATGTTTTATTTTTGAACGTCAGTTCACATTTGTAGGTGGATCATCAGTGTTAGAGCTAAAATTAGCATGTTTAAAGTGATTTTCATGCTTCCAGGGGCCCTAAACACCAGATTTATGGAATGGTTAAAAGTGCATGAAAATGGCCAATTTACTCACTCTGAGTTCTCAAAAAGGGTTTCTTCACCCCGGGAAGTTAATTAAATACCATTTGGAGGCATTTAATGTTCGAGCAAAAACGGCTGATTTTCGACAAAAGAGATAACATCCCCCCATTACGTCATGCTTCAGAAATGTGGAAAATGGTCCATTTTCAAATGTTTTATTTTTGAACATCAGTTCACATTTGTAGGTGGATCATCAGTGTTAGAGCTAAAATTAGCATGTTTAAAGTGATTTTCATGCTTCCAGGGGCTCGGGAAGTGAATTAAATACTATTTGGAGGCATTTAATGTTCAATCAAAAACAGCTGATTTTTGACAAAAGAGATAACACCCCCCATTACGTCATGCTTCAGAAATGTGGAAAATGGTCCGTTTTCAAATGTTTTATTTTTGAACGTCAGTTCACATTTGTAGGTGGATCATCAGTGTTAGAGCTAAAATTAGCATGTTTAAAGTGATTTTCATGCTTCCAGGGGCCCTAAACACAAGATTTATGGAATGGTTAAAAGTGCATGAAAATGGCCAATTTACTCACTCTGAGTTCTCAAAAAGGGTTTCTTCACCCCGGGAAGTTAATTAAATACCATTTGGAGTCATTTAATGTTCGAGCAAAAACTGCTGATTTTCGACAAAAGAGATAACACCCCCCCATTACGTCATGCTTCAGAAATGTGGAAAATGGTCCGTTTTCAAATGTTTTATTTTTGAACATCAGTTCACATTTGTAGGTGGATCATCAGTGTTAGAGCTAAAATTAGCATGTTTAAAGTGATTTTCATGCTTCCAGGGGCTCGGGAAGTGAATTAAATACTATTTGGAGGCATTTAATGTTCAATCAAAAACAGCTGATTTTTGACAAAAGAGTTAACACCCCCCCATTACGTCATGCTTCAGAAATGTGGAAAATGGTCCGTTTTAAAATGTTTTATTTTTGAATGTCAGTTCACATTTGTAGGTGGATCATCAGTGTTGGAGCTAAAATTAGCATGTTTAAAGTGATTTTCATGCTTCCAGGGGCCCTAAACACAAGATTTATGGAATGGTTAAAAGTGCATGAAAATGGCCAATTTACTCACTCTGAGTTCTCAAAAAGGGTTTCTTCACCCCGGGAAGTTAATTAAATACCATTTGGAGGCATTTAATGTTCGAGCAAAAACGGCTGATTTTCGACAAAAGAGATAACACCCCCCCCATTACGTCATGCTTCAGAAATGTGGAAAATGGTCCGTTTTCAAATGTTTTATTTTTGAACGTCAGTTCACATTTGTAGGTGGATCATCAGTGTTAGAGCTAAAATTAGCATGTTTAAAGTGATTTTCATGCTTCCAGGGGCTCGGGAAGTGAATTAAATACTATTTGGAGGCATTTATTGTTCAAGCAAAAACTGCTGATTTTTGACAAAAGAGATAACACCCCCCCATTACGTCATGCTTCAGAAATGTGGAAAATGGTCCGTTTTCAAATGTTTTATTTTTGAACGTCAGTTCACATTTGTAGGTGGATCATCAGTGTTAGAGCTAAAATTAGCATGTTTAAAGTGATTTTCATGCTTCCAGGGGCCCTAAACACAAGATTTATGGAATGGTTAAAAGTGCATGAAAATGGCCAATTTACTCACTCTGAGTTCTCAAAAAGGGTTTCTTCACCCCGGGAAGTTAATTAAATACCATTTGGAGTCATTTAATGTTCGAGCAAAAACTGCTGATTTTCGACAAAAGAGATAACACCCCCCCATTACGTCATGCTTCAGAAATGTGGAAAATGGTCCGTTTTCAAATGTTTTATTTTTGAACATCAGTTCACATTTGTAGGTGGATCATCAGTGTTAGAGCTAAAATTAGCATGTTTATAGTGATGTTCATGCTTCCAGTGGCTCGGGAAGTGAATTAAATACTATTTGGAGGCATTTAATGTTCAATCAAAAACAGCTGATTTTGGACAAAAGAGATAACACCCCCCCATTACGTCATGCTTCAGAAATGTGGAAAATGGTCCGTTTTAAAATGTTTTATTTTTGAATGTCAGTTCACATTTGTAGGTGGATCATCAGTGTTGGAGCTAAAATTAGCATGTTTAAAGTGATTTTCATGCTTCCAGGGGCCCTAAACACAAGATTTATGGAATGGTTAAAAGTGCATGAAAATGGCCAATTTACTCACTCTGAGTTCTCAAAAAGGGTTTCTTCACCCCGGGAAGTTAATTAAATACCATTTGGAGTCATTTAATGTTCGAGCAAAAACTGCTGATTTTCGACAAAAGAGATAACACCCCCCCATTACGTCATGCTTCAGAAATGTGGAAAATGGTCCGTTTTCAAATGTTTTATTTTTGAACATCAGTTCACATTTGTAGGTGGATCATCAGTGTTAGAGCTAAAATTAGCATGTTTAAAGTGATTTTCATGCTTCCAGGGGCTCGGGAAGTGAATTAAATACTATTTGGAGGCATTTAATGTTCAATCAAAAACAGCTGATTTTTGACAAAAGAGTTAACACCCCCCCATTACGTCATGCTTCAGAAATGTGGAAAATGGTCCGTTTTAAAATGTTTTATTTTTGAATGTCAGTTCACATTTGTAGGTGGATCATCAGTGTTGGAGCTAAAATTAGCATGTTTAAAGTGATTTTCATGCTTCCAGGGGCCCTAAACACAAGATTTATGGAATGGTTAAAAGTGCATGAAAATGGCCAATTTACTCACTCTGAGTTCTCAAAAAGGGTTTCTTCACCCCGGGAAGTTAATTAAATACCATTTGGAGGCATTTAATGTTCGAGCAAAAACGGCTGATTTTCGACAAAAGAGATAACACCCCCCCCATTACGTCATGCTTCAGAAATGTGGAAAATGGTCCGTTTTCAAATGTTTTATTTTTGAACGTCAGTTCACATTTGTAGGTGGATCATCAGTGTTAGAGCTAAAATTAGCATGTTTAAAGTGATTTTCATGCTTCCAGGGGCTCGGGAAGTGAATTAAATACTATTTGGAGGCATTTATTGTTCAAGCAAAAACTGCTGATTTTTGACAAAAGAGATAACACCCCCCCATTACGTCATGCTTCAGAAATGTGGAAAATGGTCCGTTTTCAAATGTTTTATTTTTGAACGTCAGTTCACATTTGTAGGTGGATCATCAGTGTTAGAGCTAAAATTAGCATGTTTAAAGTGATTTTCATGCTTCCAGGGGCTCGGGAAGTGAATTAAATACTATTTGGAGGCATTTAATGTTCAATCAAAAACAGCTGATTTTTGACAAAAGAAATAACACCCCCCCATTACGTCATGCTTCAGAAATGTGGAAAATGGGCCGTTTTCAAATGTTTTATTTTTGAACGTCAGTTCACATTTGTAGGTGGATCATCAGTGTTAGAGCTAAAATTAGCATGTTTAAAGTGATTTTCATGCTTCCAGGGGCCCTAAACACAAGATTTATGGAATGGTTAAAAGTGCATGAAAATGGCCAATTTACTCACTCTGAGTTCTCAAAAAGTGTTTCTTCACCCCGGGAAGTTAATTAAATACCATTTGGAGGCATTTAATGTTCGAGCAAAAACGGCTGATTTTCGACAAAAGAGATAACACCCCCCCATTACGTCATGCTTCAGAAATGTGGAAAATGGTCCGTTTTCAAATGTTTTATTTTTGAACGTCAGTTCACATTTGTAGGTGGATCATCAGTGTTAGAGCTAAAATTAGCATGTTTAAAGTGATTTTCATGCTTCCAGGGGCTCGGGAAGTGAATTAAATACTATTTGGAGGCATTTAATGTTCAAGCAAAAACAGCTGATTTTTGACAAAAGAGATAACACCCCCCCCATTACGTCATGCTTCAGAAATGTGGAAAATGGTCCGTTTTCAAATGTTTTATTTTTGAACGTCAGTTCACATTTGTAGGTGGATCATCAGTGTTAGAGCTAAAATTAGCATGTTTAAAGTGATTTTCATGCTTCCAGGGGCCCTAAACACAAGATTTATGGAATGGTTAAAAGTGCATGAAAATGGCCAATTTACTCACTCTGAGTTCTCAAAAAGTGTTTCTTCACCCCGGGAAGTTAATTAAATACCATTTGGAGGCATTTAATGTTCGAGCAGAAACGGCTGATTTTGGACAAAAGAGATAACACCCCCCCATTACGTCATGCTTCAGAAATGTGGAAAATGGTCCGTTTTAAAATGTTTTATTTTTGAATGTCAGTTCACATTTGTAGGTGGATCATCAGTGTTGGAGCTAAAATTAGCATGTTTAAAGTGATTTTCATGCTTCCAGGGGCCCTAAACACAAGATTTATAGAATGGTTAAAAGTGCATGAAAATGGCCAATTTACTCACTCTGAGTTCTCAAAAAGGGTTTCTTCACCCCGGGAAGTTAATTAAATACCATTTGGAGTCATTTAATGTTCGAGCAAAAACTGCTGATTTTCGACAAAAGAGATAACACCCCCCCATTACGTCATGCTTCAGAAATGTGGAAAATGGTCCGTTTTCAAATGTTTTATTTTTGAACATCAGTTCACATTTGTAGGTGGATCATCAGTGTTAGAGCTAAAATTAGCATGTTTAAAGTGATTTTCATGCTTCCAGGGGCTCGGGAAGTGAATTAAATACTATTTGGAGGCATTTAATGTTCAATCAAAAACAGCTGATTTTTGACAAAAGAGTTAACACCCCCCCATTACGTCATGCTTCAGAAATGTGGAAAATGGTCCGTTTTAAAATGTTTTATTTTTGAATGTCAGTTCACATTTGTAGGTGGATCATCAGTGTTGGAGCTAAAATTAGCATGTTTAAAGTGATTTTCATGCTTCCAGGGGCCCTAAACACAAGATTTATGGAATGGTTAAAAGTGCATGAAAATGGCCAATTTACTCACTCTGAGTTCTCAAAAAGGGTTTCTTCACCCCGGGAAGTTAATTAAATACCATTTGGAGGCATTTAATGTTCGAGCAAAAACGGCTGATTTTCGACAAAAGAGATAACACCCCCCCCATTACGTCATGCTTCAGAAATGTGGAAAATGGTCCGTTTTCAAATGTTTTATTTTTGAACGTCAGTTCATATTTGTAGGTGGATCATCAGTGTTAGAGCTAAAATTAGCATGTTTAAAGTGATTTTCATGCTTCCAGGGGCTCGGGAAGTGAATTAAATACTATTTGGAGGCATTTATTGTTCAAGCAAAAACTGCTGATTTTTGACAAAAGAGATAACACCCCCCCATTACGTCATGCTTCAGAAATGTGGAAAATGGTCCGTTTTCAAATGTTTTATTTTTGAACGTCAGTTCACATTTGTAGGTGGATCATCAGTGTTAGAGCTAAAATTAGCATGTTTAAAGTGATTTTCATGCTTCCAGGGGCCCTAAACACAAGATTTATGGAATGGTTAAAAGTGCATGAAAATGGCCAATTTACTCACTCTGAGTTCTCAAAAAGTGTTTCTTCACCCCGGGAAGTTAATTAAATACCATTTGGAGGCATTTAATGTTCGAGCAGAAACGGCTGATTTTCGACAAAAGAGATAACACCCCCCCCATTAAGTCATGCTTCAGAAATGTGGAAAATGGTCCGTTTTCAAATGTTTTATTTTGGAACGTCAGTTCACATTTGTAGGTGGATCATCAGTGTTAGAGCTAAAATTAGCATGTTTATAGTGATGTTCATGCTTCCAGTGGCTCGGGAAGTGAATTAAATACTATTTGGAGGCATTTAATGTTCAATCAAAAACAGCTGATTTTGGACAAAAGAGATAACACCCCCCCATTACGTCATGCTTCAGAAATGTGGAAAATGGTCCGTTTTAAAATGTTTTATTTTTGAATGTCAGTTCACATTTGTAGGTGGATCATCAGTGTTGGAGCTAAAATTAGCATGTTTAAAGTGATTTTCATGCTTCCAGGGGCCCTAAACACAAGATTTATGGAATGGTTAAAAGTGCATGAAAATGGCCAATTTACTCACTCTGAGTTCTCAAAAAGGGTTTCTTCACCCCGGGAAGTTAATTAAATACCATTTGGAGTCATTTAATGTTCGAGCAAAAACTGCTGATTTTCGACAAAAGAGATAACACCCCCCCAATACGTCATGCTTCAGAAATGTGGAAAATGGTCCGTTTTCAAATGTTTTATTTTTGAACATCAGTTCACATTTGTAGGTGGATCATCAGTGTTAGAGCTAAAATTAGCATGTTTAAAGTGATTTTCATGCTTCCAGGGGCTCGGGAAGTGAATTAAATACTATTTGGAGGCATTTAATGTTCAATCAAAAACAGCTGATTTTTGACAAAAGAGTTAACACCCCCCCATTACGTCATGCTTCAGAAATGTGGAAAATGGTCCGTTTTAAAATGTTTTATTTTTGAATGTCAGTTCACATTTGTAGGTGGATCATCAGTGTTGGAGCTAAAATTAGCATGTTTAAAGTGATTTTCATGCTTCCAGGGGCCCTAAACACAAGATTTATGGAATGGTTAAAAGTGCATGAAAATGGCCAATTTACTCACTCTGAGTTCTCAAAAAGGGTTTCTTCACCCCGGGAAGTTAATTAAATACCATTTGGAGGCATTTAATGTTCGAGCAAAAACGGCTGATTTTCGACAAAAGAGATAACACCCCCCCCATTACGTCATGCTTCAGAAATGTGGAAAATGGTCCGTTTTCAAATGTTTTATTTTTGAACGTCAGTTCACATTTGTAGGTGGATCATCAGTGTTAGAGCTAAAATTAGCATGTTTAAAGTGATTTTCATGCTTCCAGGGGCTTGGGAAGTGAATTAAATACTATTTGGAGGCATTTATTGTTCAAGCAAAAACTGCTGATTTTTGACAAAAGAGATAACACCCCCCCATTACGTCATGCTTCAGAAATGTGGAAAATGGTCCGTTTTTAAATGTTTTATTTTTGAACGTCAGTTCACATTTGTAGGTGGATCATCAGTGTTAGAGCTAAAATTAGCATGTTTAAAGTGATTTTCATGCTTCCAGGGGCCCTAAACACAAGATTTATGGAATGGTTAAAAGTGCATGAAAATGGCCAATTTACTCACTCTGAGTTCTCAAAAAGTGTTTCTTCACCCCGGGAAGTTAATTAAATACCATTTGGAGGCATTTAATGTTCGAGCAGAAACGGCTGATTTTCGACAAAAGAGATAACACCCGCCCCATTAAGTCATGCTTCAGAAATGTGGAAAATGGTCCGTTTTCAAATGTTTTATTTTGGAACGTCAGTTCACATTTGTAGGTGGATCATCAGTGTTAGAGCTAAAATTAGCATGTTTATAGTGATGTTCATGCTTCCAGTGGCTCGGGAAGTGAATTAAATACTATTTGGAGGCATTTAATGTTCAATCAAAAACAGCTGATTTTGGACAAAAGAGATAACACCCCCCCATTACGTCATGCTTCAGAAATGTGGAAAATGGTCCGTTTTAAAATGTTTTATTTTTGAATGTCAGTTCACATTTGTAGGTGGATCATCAGTGTTGGAGCTAAAATTAGCATGTTTAAAGTGATTTTCATGCTTCCAGGGGCCCTAAACACAAGATTTATGGAATGGTTAAAAGTGCATGAAAATGGCCAATTTACTCACTCTGAGTTCTCAAAAAGGGTTTCTTCACCCCGGGAAGTTAATTAAATACCATTTGGAGTCATTTAATGTTCGAGCAAAAACTGCTGATTTTCGACAAAAGAGATAACACCCCCCCATTACGTCATGCTTCAGAAATGTGGAAAATGGTCCGTTTTCAAATGTTTTATTTTTGAACATCAGTTCACATTTGTAGGTGGATCATCAGTGTTAGAGCTAAAATTAGCATGTTTAAAGTGATTTTCATGCTTCCAGGGGCTCGGGAAGTGAATTAAATACTATTTGGAGGCATTTAATGTTCAATCAAAAACAGCTGATTTTTGACAAAAGAGTTAACACCCCCCCATTACGTCATGCTTCAGAAATGTGGAAAATGGTCCGTTTTAAAATGTTTTATTTTTGAATGTCAGTTCACATTTGTAGGTGGATCATCAGTGTTGGAGCTAAAATTAGCATGTTTAAAGTGATTTTCATGCTTCCAGGGGCCCTAAACACAAGATTTATGGAATGGTTAAAAGTGCATGAAAATGGCCAATTTACTCACTCTGAGTTCTCAAAAAGGGTTTCTTCACCCCGGGAAGTTAATTAAATACCATTTGGAGGCATTTAATGTTCGAGCAAAAACGGCTGATTTTCGACATAAGAGATAACACCCCCCCCATTACGTCATGCTTCAAAATGTGGAAAATGGTCCGTTTTCAAATGTTTTATTTTTGAACGTCAGTTCACATTTGTAGGTGGATCATCAGTGTTAGAGCTAAAATTAGCATGTTTAAAGTGATTTTCATGCTTCCAGGGGCTCGGGAAGTGAATTAAATACTATTTGGAGGCATTTATTGTTCAAGCAAAAACTGCTGATTTTTGACAAAAGAGATAACACCCCCCCATTACGTCATGCTTCAGAAATGTGGAAAATGGTCCGTTTTCAAATGTTTTATTTTTGAACGTCAGTTCACATTTGTAGGTGGATCATCAGTGTTAGAGCTAAAATTAGCATGTTTAAAGTGATTTTCATGCTTCCAGGGGCCCTAAACACAAGATTTATGGAATGGTTAAAAGTGCATGAAAATGGCCAATTTACTCACTCTGAGTTCTCAAAAAGTGTTTCTTCACCCCGGGAAGTTAATTAAATACCATTTGGAGGCATTTAATGTTCGAGCAGAAACGGCTGATTTTCGACAAAAGAGATAACACCCCCCCCATTAAGTCATGCTTCAGAAATGTGGAAAATGGTCCGTTTTCAAATGTTTTATTTTGGAACGTCAGTTCACATTTGTAGGTGGATCATCAGTGTTAGAGCTAAAATTAGCATGTTTATAGTGATGTTCATGCTTCCAGTGGCTCGGGAAGTGAATTAAATACTATTTGGAGGCATTTAATGTTCAATCAAAAACAGCTGATTTTGGACAAAAGAGATAACACCCCCCCATTACGTCATGCTTCAGAAATGTGGAAAATGGTCCGTTTTAAAATGTTTTATTTTTGAATGTCAGTTCACATTTGTAGGTGGATCATCAGTGTTGGAGCTAAAATTAGCATGTTTAAAGTGATTTTCATGCTTCCAGGGGCCCTAAACACAAGATTTATGGAATGGTTAAAAGTGCATGAAAATGGCCAATTTACTCACTCTGAGTTCTCAAAAAGGGTTTCTTCACCCCGGGAAGTTAATTAAATACCATTTGGAGTCATTTAATGTTCGAGCAAAAACTGCTGATTTTCGACAAAAGAGATAACACCCCCCCATTACGTCATGCTTCAGAAATGTGGAAAATGGTCCGTTTTCAAATGTTTTATTTTTGAACATCAGTTCACATTTGTAGGTGGATCATCAGTGTTAGAGCTAAAATTAGCATGTTTAAAGTGATTTTCATGCTTCCAGGGGCTCGGGAAGTGAATTAAATACTATTTGGAGGCATTTAATGTTCAATCAAAAACAGCTGATTTTTGACAAAAGAGTTAACACCCCCCCATTACGTCATGCTTCAGAAATGTGGAAAATGGTCCGTTTTAAAATGTTTTATTTTTGAATGTCAGTTCACATTTGTAGGTGGATCATCAGTGTTGGAGCTAAAATTAGCATGTTTAAACTGATTTTCATGCTTCCAGGGGCCCTAAACACAAGATTTATGGAATGGTTAAAAGTGCATGAAAATGGCCAATTTACTCACTCTGAGTTCTCAAAAAGGGTTTCTTCACCCCGGGAAGTTAATTAAATACCATTTGGAGGCATTTAATGTTCGAGCAAAAACGGCTGATTTTCGACAAAAGAGATAACACCCCCCCCATTACGTCATGCTTCAGAAATGTGGAAAATGGTCCGTTTTCAAATGTTTTATTTTTGAACGTCAGTTCACATTTGTAGGTGGATCATCAGTGTTAGAGCTAAAATTAGCATGTTTAAAGTGATTTTCATGCTTCCAGGGGCTCGGGAAGTGAATTAAATACTATTTGGAGGCATTTATTGTTCAAGCAAAAACTGCAGATTTTTGACAAAAGAGATAACACCCCCCCATTACGTCATGCTTCAGAAATGTGGAAAATGGTCCGTTTTCAAATGTTTTATTTTTGAACGTCAGTTCACATTTGTAGGTGGATCATCAGTGTTAGAGCTAAAATTAGCATGTTTAAAGTGATTTTCATGCTTCCAGGGGCCCTAAACACAAGATTTATGGAATGGTTAAAAGTGCATGAAAATGGCCAATTTACTCACTCTGAGTTCTCAAAAAGTGTTTCTTCACCCCGGGAAGTTAATTAAATACCATTTGGAGGCATTTAATGTTCGAGCAGAAACGGCTGATTTTCGACAAAAGAGATAACACCCCCCCCATTAAGTCATGCTTCAGAAATGTGGAAAATGGTCCGTTTTCAAATGTTTTATTTTGGAACGTCAGTTCACATTTGTAGGTGGATCATCAGTGTTAGAGCTAAAATTAGCATGTTTATAGTGATGTTCATGCTTCCAGTGGCTCGGGAAGTGAATTAAATACTATTTGGAGGCATTTAATGTTCAATCAAAAACAGCTGATTTTGGACAAAAGAGATAACACCCCCCCATTACGTCATGCTTCAGAAATGTGGAAAATGGTCCGTTTTAAAATGTTTTATTTTTGAATGTCAGTTCACATTTGTAGGTGGATCATCAGTGTTGGAGCTAAAATTAGCATGTTTAAAGTGATTTTCATGCTTCCAGGGGCCCTAAACACAAGATTTATGGAATGGTTAAAAGTGCATGAAAATGGCCAATTTACTCACTCTGAGTTCTCAAAAAGGGTTTCTTCACCCCGGGAAGTTAATTAAATACCATTTGGAGTCATTTAATGTTCGAGCAAAAACTGCTGATTTTCGACAAAAGAGATAACACCCCCCCATTACGTCATGCTTCCGAAATGTGGAAAATGGTCCGTTTTCAAATGTTTTATTTTTGAACATCAGTTCACATTTGTAGGTGGATCATCAGTGTTAGAGCTAAAATTAGCATGTTTAAAGTGATTTTCATGCTTCCAGGGGCTCGGGAAGTGAATTAAATACTATTTGGAGGCATTTAATGTTCAATCAAAAACAGCTGATTTTTGACAAAAGAGTTAACACCCCCCCATTACGTCATGCTTCAGAAATGTGGAAAATGGTCCGTTTTAAAATGTTTTATTTTTGAATGTCAGTTCACATTTGTAGGTGGATCATCAGTGTTGGAGCTAAAATTAGCATGTTTAAAGTGATTTTCATGCTTCCAGGGGCCCTAAACACAAGATTTATGGAATGGTTAAAAGTGCATGAAAATGGCCAATTTACTCACTCTGAGTTCTCAAAAAGGGTTTCTTCACCCCGGGAAGTTAATTAAATACCATTTGGAGGCATTTAATGTTCGAGCAAAAACGGCTGATTTTCGACAAAAGAGATAACACCCCCCCCATTACGTCATGCTTCAGAAATGTGGAAAATGGTCCGTTTTCAAATGTTTTATTTTTGAACGTCAGTTCACATTTGTAGGTGGATCATCAGTGTTAGAGCTAAAATTAGCATGTTTAAAGTGATTTTCATGCTTCCAGGGGCTCGGGAAGTGAATTAAATACTATTTGGAGGCATTTATTGTTCAAGCAAAAACTGCTGATTTTTGACAAAAGAGATAACACCCCCCCATTACGTCATGCTTCAGAAATGTGGAAAATGGTCCGTTTTCAAATGTTTTATTTTTGAACGTCAGTTCACATTTGTAGGTGGATCATCAGTGTTAGAGCTAAAATTAGCATGTTTAAAGTGATTTTCATGCTTCCAGGGGCCCTAAACACAAGATTTATGGAATGGTTAAAAGTGCATGAAAATGGCCAATTTACTCACTCTGAGTTCTCAAAAAGTGTTTCTTCACCCCGGGAAGTTAATTAAATACCATTTGGAGGCATTTAATGTTCGAGCAGAAACGGCTGATTTTCGACAAAAGAGATAACACCCCCCCCATTAAGTCATGCTTCAGAAATGTGGAAAATGGTCCGTTTTCAAATGTTTTATTTTGGAACGTCAGTTCACATTTGTAGGTGGATCATCAGTGTTAGAGCTAAAATTAGCATGTTTATAGTGATGTTCATGCTTCCAGTGGCTCGGGAAGTGAATTAAATACTATTTGGAGGCATTTAATGTTCAATCAAAAACAGCTGATTTTGGACAAAAGAGATAACACCCCCCCATTACGTCATGCTTCAGAAATGTGGAAAATGGTCCGTTTTAAAATGTTTTATTTTTGAATGTCAGTTCACATTTGTAGGTGGATCATCAGTGTTGGAGCTAAAATTAGCATGTTTAAAGTGATTTTCATGCTTCCAGGGGCCCTAAACACAAGATTTATGGAATGGTTAAAAGTGCATGAAAATGGCCAATTTACTCACTCTGAGTTCTCAAAAAGGGTTTCTTCACCCCGGGAAGTTAATTAAATACCATTTGGAGTCATTTAATGTTCGAGCAAAAACTGCTGATTTTCGACAAAAGAGATAACACCCCCCCATTACGTCATGCTTCAGAAATGTGGAAAATGGTCCGTTTTCAAATGTTTTATTTTTGAACATCAGTTCACATTTGTAGGTGGATCATCAGTGTTAGAGCTAAAATTAGCATGTTTAAAGTGATTTTCATGCTTCCAGGGGCTCGGGAAGTGAATTAAATACTATTTGGAGGCATTTAATGTTCAATCAAAAACAGCTGATTTTTGACAAAAGAGTTAACACCCCCCCATTACGTCATGCTTCAGAAATGTGGAAAATGGTCCGTTTTAAAATGTTTTATTTTTGAATGTCAGTTCACATTTGTAGGTGGATCATCAGTGTTGGAGCTAAAATTAGCATGTTTAAAGTGATTTTCATGCTTCCAGGGGCCCTAAACACAAGATTTATGGAATGGTTAAAAGTGCATGAAAATGGCCAATTTACTCACTCTGAGTTCTCAAAAAGGGTTTCTTCACCCCGGGAAGTTAATTAAATACCATTTGGAGGCATTTAATGTTCGAGCAAAAACGGCTGATTTTCGACAAAAGAGATAACACCCCCCCCATTACGTCATGCTTCAGAAATGTGGAAAATGGTCCGTTTTCAAATGTTTTATTTTTGAACGTCAGTTCACATTTGTAGGTGGATCATCAGTGTTAGAGCTAAAATTAGCATGTTTAAAGTGATTTTCATGCTTCCAGGGGCTCGGGAAGTGAATTAAATACTATTTGGAGGCATTTATTGTTCAAGCAAAAACTGCTGATTTTTGACAAAAGAGATAACACCCCCCCATTACGTCATGCTTCAGAAATGTGGAAAATGGTCCGTTTTTAAATGTTTTATTTTTGAACGTCAGTTCACATTTGTAGGTGGATCATCAGTGTTAGAGCTAAAATTAGCATGTTTAAAGTGATTTTCATGCTTCCAGGGGCCCTAAACACAAGATTTATGGAATGGTTAAAAGTGCATGAAAATGGCCAATTTACTCACTCTGAGTTCTCAAAAAGTGTTTCTTCACCCCGGGAAGTTAATTAAATACCATTTGGAGGCATTTAATGTTCGAGCAGAAACGGCTGATTTTCGACAAAAGAGATAACACCCCCCCCATTAAGTCATGCTTCAGAAATGTGGAAAATGGTCCGTTTTCAAATGTTTTATTTTGGAACGTCAGTTCACATTTGTAGGTGGATCATCAGTGTTAGAGCTAAAATTAGCATGTTTATAGTGATGTTCATGCTTCCAGTGGCTCGGGAAGTGAATTAAATACTATTTGGAGGCATTTAATGTTCAATCAAAAACAGCTGATTTTGGACAAAAGAGATAACACCCCCCCATTACGTCATGCTTCAGAAATGTGGAAAATGGTCCGTTTTAAAATGTTTTATTTTTGAATGTCAGTTCACATTTGTAGGTGGATCATCAGTGTTGGAGCTAAAATTAGCATGTTTAAAGTGATTTTCATGCTTCCAGGGGCCCTAAACACAAGATTTATGGAATGGTTAAAAGTGCATGAAAATGGCCAATTTACTCACTCTGAGTTCTCAAAAAGGGTTTCTTCACCCCGGGAAGTTAATTAAATACCATTTGGAGTCATTTAATGTTCGAGCAAAAACTGCTGATTTTCGACAAAAGAGATAACACCCCCCCATTACGTCATGCTTCAGAAATGTGGAAAATGGTCCGTTTTCAAATGTTTTATTTTTGAACATCAGTTCACATTTGTAGGTGGATCATCAGTGTTAGAGCTAAAATTAGCATG
The DNA here is from genome assembly GCF_964263255.1 of Lissotriton vulgaris. Lineage (NCBI taxonomy): Eukaryota > Metazoa > Chordata > Amphibia > Caudata > Salamandridae > Lissotriton > Lissotriton vulgaris. The sequence continues at coordinate 193,793 of NW_028253623.1, read as the reverse complement.
TTTAAAGTGATTTTCATGCTTCCAGGGGCTCGGGAAGTGAATTAAATACTATTTGGAGGCATTTAATGTTCAATCAAAAACAGCTGATTTTTGACAAAAGAGTTAACACCCCCCCATTACGTCATGCTTCAGAAATGTGGAAAATGGTCCGTTTTAAAATGTTTTATTTTTGAATGTCAGTTCACATTTGTAGGTGGATCATCAGTGTTGGAGCTAAAATTAGCATGTTTAAAGTGATTTTCATGCTTCCAGGGGCCCTAAACACAAGATTTATGGAATGGTTAAAAGTGCATGAAAATGGCCAATTTACTCACTCTGAGTTCTCAAAAAGGGTTTCTTCACCCCGGGAAGTTAATTAAATACCATTTGGAGGCATTTAATGTTCGAGCAAAAACGGCTGATTTTCGACATAAGAGATAACACCCCCCCCATTACGTCATGCTTCAGAAATGTGGAAAATGGTCCGTTTTCAAATGTTTTATTTTTGAACGTCAGTTCACATTTGTAGGTGGATCATCAGTGTTAGAGCTAAAATTAGCATGTTTAAAGTGATTTTCATGCTTCCAGGGGCTCGGGAAGTGAATTAAATACTATTTGGAGGCATTTATTGTTCAAGCAAAAACTGCTGATTTTTGACAAAAGAGATAACACCCCCCCATTACGTCATGCTTCAGAAATGTGGAAAATGGTCCGTTTTCAAATGTTTTATTTTTGAACGTCAGTTCACATTTGTAGGTGGATCATCAGTGTTAGAGCTAAAATTAGCATGTTTAAAGTGATTTTCATGCTTCCAGGGGCCCTAAACACAAGATTTATGGAATGGTTAAAAGTGCATGAAAATGGCCAATTTACTCACTCTGAGTTCTCAAAAAGTGTTTCTTCACCCCGGGAAGTTAATTAAATACCATTTGGAGGCATTTAATGTTCGAGCAGAAACGGCTGATTTTCGACAAAAGAGATAACACCCCCCCCATTAAGTCATGCTTCAGAAATGTGGAAAATGGTCCGTTTTCAAATGTTTTATTTTGGAACGTCAGTTCACATTTGTAGGTGGATCATCAGTGTTAGAGCTAAAATTAGCATGTTTATAGTGATGTTCATGCTTCCAGTGGCTCGGGAAGTGAATTAAATACTATTTGGAGGCATTTAATGTTCAATCAAAAACAGCTGATTTTGGACAAAAGAGATAACACCCCCCCATTACGTCATGCTTCAGAAATGTGGAAAATGGTCCGTTTTAAAATGTTTTATTTTTGAATGTCAGTTCACATTTGTAGGTGGATCATCAGTGTTGGAGCTAAAATTAGCATGTTTAAAGTGATTTTCATGCTTCCAGGGGCCCTAAACACAAGATTTATGGAATGGTTAAAAGTGCATGAAAATGGCCAATTTACTCACTCTGAGTTCTCAAAAAGGGTTTCTTCACCCCGGGAAGTTAATTAAATACCATTTGGAGTCATTTAATGTTCGAGCAAAAACTGCTGATTTTCGACAAAAGAGATAACACCCCCCCATTACGTCATGCTTCAGAAATGTGGAAAATGGTCCGTTTTCAAATGTTTTATTTTTGAACATCAGTTCACATTTGTAGGTGGATCATCAGTGTTAGAGCTAAAATTAGCATGTTTAAAGTGATTTTCATGCTTCCAGGGGCTCGGGAAGTGAATTAAATACTATTTGGAGGCATTTAATGTTCAATCAAAAACAGCTGATTTTTGACAAAAGAGTTAACACCCCCCCATTACGTCATGCTTCAGAAATGTGGAAAATGGTCCGTTTTAAAATGTTTTATTTTTGAATGTCAGTTCACATTTGTAGGTGGATCATCAGTGTTGGAGCTAAAATTAGCATGTTTAAACTGATTTTCATGCTTCCAGGGGCCCTAAACACAAGATTTATGGAATGGTTAAAAGTGCATGAAAATGGCCAATTTACTCACTCTGAGTTCTCAAAAAGGGTTTCTTCACCCCGGGAAGTTAATTAAATACCATTTGGAGGCATTTAATGTTCGAGCAAAAACGGCTGATTTTCGACAAAAGAGATAACACCCCCCCCCATTACGTCATGCTTCAGAAATGTGGAAAATGGTCCGTTTTCAAATGTTTTATTTTTGAACGTCAGTTCACATTTGTAGGTGGATCATCAGTGTTAGAGCTAAAATTAGCATGTTTAAAGTGATTTTCATGCTTCCAGGGGCCCTAAACACAAGATTTATGGAATGGTTAAAAGTGCATGAAAATGGCCAATTTACTCACTCTGAGTTCTCAAAAAGTGTTTCTTCACCCCGGGAAGTTAATTAAATACCATTTGGAGGCATTTAATGTTCGAGCAGAAACGGCTGATTTTCGACAAAAGAGATAACACCCCCCCCATTAAGTCATGCTTCAGAAATGTGGAAAATGGTCCGTTTTCAAATGTTTTATTTTGGAACGTCAGTTCACATTTGTAGGTGGATCATCAGTGTTAGAGCTAAAATTAGCATGTTTATAGTGATGTTCATGCTTCCAGTGGCTCGGGAAGTGAATTAAATACTATTTGGAGGCATTTAATGTTCAATCAAAAACAGCTGATTTTGGACAAAAGAGATAACACCCCCCCATTACGTCATGCTTCAGAAATGTGGAAAATGGTCCGTTTTAAAATGTTTTATTTTTGAATGTCAGTTCACATTTGTAGGTGGATCATCAGTGTTGGAGCTAAAATTAGCATGTTTAAAGTGATTTTCATGCTTCCAGGGGCCCTAAACACAAGATTTATGGAATGGTTAAAAGTGCATGAAAATGGCCAATTTACTCACTCTGAGTTCTCAAAAAGGGTTTCTTCACCCCGGGAAGTTAATTAAATACCATTTGGAGTCATTTAATGTTCGAGCAAAAACTGCTGATTTTCGACAAAAGAGATAACACCCCCCCATTACGTCATGCTTCAGAAATGTGGAAAATGGTCCGTTTTCAAATGTTTTATTTTTGAACATCAGTTCACATTTGTAGGTGGATCATCAGTGTTAGAGCTAAAATTAGCATGTTTAAAGTGATTTTCATGCTTCCAGGGGCTCGGGAAGTGAATTAAATACTATTTGGAGGCATTTAATGTTCAATCAAAAACAGCTGATTTTTGACAAAAGAGTTAACACCCCCCCATTACGTCATGCTTCAGAAATGTGGAAAATGGTCCGTTTTAAAATGTTTTATTTTTGAATGTCAGTTCACATTTGTAGGTGGATCATCAGTGTTGGAGCTAAAATTAGCATGTTTAAAGTGATTTTCATGCTTCCAGGGGCCCTAAACACAAGATTTATGGAATGGTTAAAAGTGCATGAAAATGGCCAATTTACTCACTCTGAGTTCTCAAAAAGGGTTTCTTCACCCCGGGAAGTTAATTAAATACCATTTGGAGGCATTTAATGTTCGAGCAAAAACGGCTGATTTTCGACAAAAGAGATAACACCCCCCCCATTACGTCATGCTTCAGAAATGTGGAAAATGGTCCGTTTTCAAATGTTTTATTTTTGAACGTCAGTTCACATTTGTAGGTGGATCATCAGTGTTAGAGCTAAAATTAGCATGTTTAAAGTGATTTTCATGCTTCCAGGGGCTCGGGAAGTGAATTAAATACTATTTGGAGGCATTTATTGTTCAAGCAAAAACTGCTGATTTTTGACAAAAGAGATAACACCCCCCCATTACGTCATGCTTCAGAAATGTGGAAAATGGTCCGTTTTCAAATGTTTTATTTTTGAACGTCAGTTCACATTTGTAGGTGGATCATCAGTGTTAGAGCTAAAATTAGCATGTTTAAAGTGATTTTCATGCTTCCAGGGGCCCTAAACACAAGATTTATGGAATGGTTAAAAGTGCATGAAAATGGCCAATTTACTCACTCTGAGTTCTCAAAAAGTGTTTCTTCACCCCGGGAAGTTAATTAAATACCATTTGGAGGCATTTAATGTTCGAGCAGAAACGGCTGATTTTCGACAAAAGAGATAACACCCCCCCCCCATTAAGTCATGCTTCAGAAATGTGGAAAATGGTCCGTTTTCAAATGTTTTATTTTGGAACGTCAGTTCACATTTGTAGGTGGATCATCAGTGTTAGAGCTAAAATTAGCATGTTTATAGTGATGTTCATGCTTCCAGTGGCTCGGGAAGTGAATTAAATACTATTTGGAGGCATTTAATGTTCAATCAAAAACAGCTGATTTTGGACAAAAGAGATAACACCCCCCCATTACGTCATGCTTCAGAAATGTGGAAAATGGTCCGTTTTAAAATGTTTTATTTTTGAATGTCAGTTCACATTTGTAGGTGGATCATCAGTGTTGGAGCTAAAATTAGCATGTTTAAAGTGATTTTCATGCTTCCAGGGGCCCTAAACACAAGATTTATGGAATGGTTAAAAGTGCATGAAAATGGCCAATTTACTCACTCTGAGTTCTCAAAAAGGGTTTCTTCACCCCGGGAAGTTAATTAAATACCATTTGGAGTCATTTAATGTTCGAGCAAAAACTGCTGATTTTCGACAAAAGAGATAACACCCCCCCATTACGTCATGCTTCAGAAATGTGGAAAATGGTCCGTTTTCAAATGTTTTATTTTTGAACATCAGTTCACATTTGTAGGTGGATCATCAGTGTTAGAGCTAAAATTAGCATGTTTAAAGTGATTTTCATGCTTCCAGGGGCTCGGGAAGTGAATTAAATACTATTTGGAGGCATTTAATGTTCAATCAAAAACAGCTGATTTTTGACAAAAGAGTTAACACCCCCCCATTACGTCATGCTTCAGAAATGTGGAAAATGGTCCGTTTTAAAATGTTTTATTTTTGAATGTCAGTTCACATTTGTAGGTGGATCATCAGTGTTGGAGCTAAAATTAGCATGTTTAAAGTGATTTTCATGCTTCCAGGGGCCCTAAACACAAGATTTATGGAATGGTTAAAAGTGCATGAAAATGGCCAATTTACTCACTCTGAGTTCTCAAAAAGGGTTTCTTCACCCCGGGAAGTTAATTAAATACCATTTGGAGGCATTTAATGTTCGAGCAAAAACGGCTGATTTTCGACAAAAGAGATAACACCCCCCCCATTACGTCATGCTTCAGAAATGTGGAAAATGGTCCGTTTTCAAATGTTTTATTTTTGAACGTCAGTTCACATTTGTAGGTGGATCATCAGTGTTAGAGCTAAAATTAGCATGTTTAAAGTGATTTTCATGCTTCCAGGGGCTCGGGAAGTGAATTAAATACTATTTGGAGGCATTTATTGTTCAAGCAAAAACTGCTGATTTTTGACAAAAGAGATAACACCCCCCCATTACGTCATGCTTCAGAAATGTGGAAAATGGTCCGTTTTCAAATGTTTTATTTTTGAACGTCAGTTCACATTTGTAGGTGGATCATCAGTGTTAGAGCTAAAATTAGCATGTTTAAAGTGATTTTCATGCTTCCAGGGGCCCTAAACACAAGATTTATGGAATGGTTAAAAGTGCATTAAAATGGCCAATTTACTCACTCTGAGTTCTCAAAAAGTGTTTCTTCACCCCGGGAAGTTAATTAAATACCATTTGGAGGCATTTAATGTTCGAGCAGAAACGGCTGATTTTCGACAAAAGAGATAACACCCCCCCCATTAAGTCATGCTTCAGAAATGTGGAAAATGGTCCGTTTTCAAATGTTTTATTTTGGAACGTCAGTTCACATTTGTAGGTGGATCATCAGTGTTAGAGCTAAAATTAGCATGTTTATAGTGATGTTCATGCTTCCAGTGGCTCGGGAAGTGAATTAAATACTATTTGGAGGCATTTAATGTTCAATCAAAAACAGCTGATTTTGGACAAAAGAGATAACACCCCCCCATTACGTCATGCTTCAGAAATGTGGAAAATGGTCCGTTTTAAAATGTTTTATTTTTGAATGTCAGTTCACATTTGTAGGTGGATCATCAGTGTTGGAGCTAAAATTAGCATGTTTAAAGTGATTTTCATGCTTCCAGGGGCCCTAAACACAAGATTTATGGAATGGTTAAAAGTGCATGAAAATGGCCAATTTACTCACTCTGAGTTCTCAAAAAGGGTTTCTTCACCCCGGGAAGTTAATTAAATACCATTTGGAGTCATTTAATGTTCGAGCAAAAACTGCTGATTTTCGACAAAAGAGATAACACCCCCCCATTACGTCATGCTTCAGAAATGTGGAAAATGGTCCGTTTTCAAATGTTTTATTTTTGAACATCAGTTCACATTTGTAGGTGGATCATCAGTGTTAGAGCTAAAATTAGCATGTTTAAAGTGATTTTCATGCTTCCAGGGGCTCGGGAAGTGAATTAAATACTATTTGGAGGCATTTAATGTTCAATCAAAAACAGCTGATTTTTGACAAAAGAGTTAACACCCCCCCATTACGTCATGCTTCAGAAATGTGGAAAATGGTCCGTTTTAAAATGTTTTATTTTTGAATGTCAGTTCACATTTGTAGGTGGATCATCAGTGTTGGAGCTAAAATTAGCATGTTTAAAGTGATTTTCATGCTTCCAGGGGCCCTAAACACAAGATTTATGGAATGGTTAAAAGTGCATGAAAATGGCCAATTTACTCACTCTGAGTTCTCAAAAAGGGTTTCTTCACCCCGGGAAGTTAATTAAATACCATTTGGAGGCATTTAATGTTCGAGCAAAAACGGCTGATTTTCGACAAAAGAGATAACACCCCCCCCATTACGTCATGCTTCAGAAATGTGGAAAATGGTCCGTTTTCAAATGTTTTATTTTTGAACGTCAGTTCACATTTGTAGGTGGATCATCAGTGTTAGAGCTAAAATTAGCATGTTTAAAGTGATTTTCATGCTTCCAGGGGCTCGGGAAGTGAATTAAATACTATTTGGAGGCATTTATTGTTCAAGCAAAAACTGCTGATTTTTGACAAAAGAGATAACACCCCCCCATTACGTCATGCTTCAGAAATGTGGAAAATGGTCCGTTTTTAAATGTTTTATTTTTGAACGTCAGTTCACATTTGTAGGTGGATCATCAGTGTTAGAGCTAAAATTAGCATGTTTAAAGTGATTTTCATGCTTCCAGGGGCCCTAAACACAAGATTTATGGAATGGTTAAAAGTGCATGAAAATGGCCAATTTACTCACTCTGAGTTCTCAAAAAGTGTTTCTTCACCCCGGGAAGTTAATTAAATACCATTTGGAGGCATTTAATGTTCGAGCAGAAACGGCTGATTTTCGACAAAAGAGATAACACCCCCCCCATTAAGTCATGCTTCAGAAATGTGGAAAATGGTCCGTTTTCAAATGTTTTATTTTGGAACGTCAGTTCACATTTGTAGGTGGATCATCAGTGTTAGAGCTAAAATTAGCATGTTTATAGTGATGTTCATGCTTCCAGTGGCTCGGGAAGTGAATTAAATACTATTTGGAGGCATTTAATGTTCAATCAAAAACAGCTGATTTTGGACAAAAGAGATAACACCCCCCCATTACGTCATGCTTCAGAAATGTGGAAAATGGTCCGTTTTAAAATGTTTTATTTTTGAATGTCAGTTCACATTTGTAGGTGGATCATCAGTGTTGGAGCTAAAATTAGCATGTTTAAAGTGATTTTCATGCTTCCAGGGGCCCTAAACACAAGATTTATGGAATGGTTAAAAGTGCATGAAAATGGCCAATTTACTCACTCTGAGTTCTCAAAAAGGGTTTCTTCACCCCGGGAAGTTAATTAAATACCATTTGGAGTCATTTAATGTTCGAGCAAAAACTGCTGATTTTCGACAAAAGAGATAACACCCCCCCATTACGTCATGCTTCAGAAATGTGGAAAATGGTCCGTTTTCAAATGTTTTATTTTTGAACATCAGTTCACATTTGTAGGTGGATCATCAGTGTTAGAGCTAAAATTAGCATGTTTAAAGTGATTTTCATGCTTCCAGGGGCTCGGGAAGTGAATTAAATACTATTTGGAGGCATTTAATGTTCAATCAAAAACAGCTGATTTTTGACAAAAGAGTTAACACCCCCCCATTACGTCATGCTTCAGAAATGTGGAAAATGGTCCGTTTTAAAATGTTTTATTTTTGAATGTCAGTTCACATTTGTAGGTGGATCATCAGTGTTGGAGCTAAAATTAGCATGTTTAAAGTGATTTTCATGCTTCCAGGGGCCCTAAACACAAGATTTATGGAATGGTTAAAAGTGCATGAAAATGGCCAATTTACTCACTCTGAGTTCTCAAAAAGGGTTTCTTCACCCCGGGAAGTTAATTAAATACCATTTGGAGGCATTTAATGTTCGAGCAAAAACGGCTGATTTTCGACATAAGAGATAACACCCCCCCCATTACGTCATGCTTCAGAAATGTGGAAAATGGTCCGTTTTCAAATGTTTTATTTTTGAACGTCAGTTCACATTTGTAGGTGGATCATCAGTGTTAGAGCTAAAATTAGCATGTTTAAAGTGATTTTCATGCTTCCAGGGGCTCGGGAAGTGAATTAAATACTATTTGGAGGCATTTATTGTTCAAGCAAAAACTGCTGATTTTTGACAAAAGAGATAACACCCCCCCATTACGTCATGCTTCAGAAATGTGGAAAATGGTCCGTTTTCAAATGTTTTATTTTTGAACGTCAGTTCACATTTGTAGGTGGATCATCAGTGTTAGAGCTAAAATTAGCATGTTTAAAGTGATTTTCATGCTTCCAGGGGCCCTAAACACAAGATTTATGGAATGGTTAAAAGTGCATGAAAATGGCCAATTTACTCACTCTGAGTTCTCAAAAAGTGTTTCTTCACCCCGGGAAGTTAATTAAATACCATTTAGAGGCATTTAATGTTCGAGCAGAAACGGCTGATTTTCGACAAAAGAGATAACACCCCCCCCATTAAGTCATGCTTCAGAAATGTGGAAAATGGTCCGTTTTCAAATGTTTTATTTTGGAACGTCAGTTCACATTTGTAGGTGGATCATCAGTGTTAGAGCTAAAATTAGCATGTTTATAGTGATGTTCATGCTTCCAGTGGCTCGGGAAGTGAATTAAATACTATTTGGAGGCATTTAATGTTCAATCAAAAACAGCTGATTTTGGACAAAAGAGATAACACCCCCCCATTACGTCATGCTTCAGAAATGTGGAAAATGGTCCGTTTTAAAATGTTTTATTTTTGAATGTCAGTTCACATTTGTAGGTGGATCATCAGTGTTGGAGCTAAAATTAGCATGTTTAAAGTGATTTTCATGCTTCCAGGGGCCCTAAACACAAGATTTATGGAATGGTTAAAAGTGCATGAAAATGGCCAATTTACTCACTCTGAGTTCTCAAAAAGGGTTTCTTCACCCCGGGAAGTTAATTAAATACCATTTGGAGTCATTTAATGTTCGAGCAAAAACTGCTGATTTTCGACAAAAGAGATAACACCCCCCCATTACGTCATGCTTCAGAAATGTGGAAAATGGTCCGTTTTCAAATGTTTTATTTTTGAACATCAGTTCACATTTGTAGGTGGATCATCAGTGTTAGAGCTAAAATTAGCATGTTTAAAGTGATTTTCATGCTTCCAGGGGCTCGGGAAGTGAATTAAATACTATTTGGAGGCATTTAATGTTCAATCAAAAACAGCTGATTTTTGACAAAAGAGTTAACACCCCCCCATTACGTCATGCTTCAGAAATGTGGAAAATGGTCCGTTTTAAAATGTTTTATTTTTGAATGTCAGTTCACATTTGTAGGTGGATCATCAGTGTTGGAGCTAAAATTAGCATGTTTAAAGTGATTTTCATGCTTCCAGGGGCCCTAAACACAAGATTTATGGAATGGTTAAAAGTGCATGAAAATGGCCAATTTACTCACTCTGAGTTCTCAAAAAGGGTTTCTTCACCCCGGGAAGTTAATTAAATACCATTTGGAGGCATTTAATGTTCGAGCAAAAACGGCTGATTTTCGACAAAAGAGATAACACCCCCCCCATTACGTCATGCTTCAGAAATGTGGAAAATGGTCCGTTTTCAAATGTTTTATTTTTGAACGTCAGTTCACATTTGTAGGTGGATCATCAGTGTTAGAGCTAAAATTAGCATGTTTAAAGTGATTTTCATGCTTCCAGGGGCTCGGGAAGTGAATTAAATACTATTTGGAGGCATTTATTGTTCAAGCAAAAACTGCTGATTTTTGACAAAAGAGATAACACCCCCCCATTACGTCATGCTTCAGAAATGTGGAAAATGGTCCGTTTTCAAATGTTTTATTTTTGAACGTCAGTTCACATTTGTAGGTGGATCATCAGTGTTAGAGCTAAAATTAGCATGTTTAAAGTGATTTTCATGCTTCCAGGGGCCCTAAACACAAGATTTATGGAATGGTTAAAAGTGCATGAAAATGGCCAATTTACTCACTCTGAGTTCTCAAAAAGTGTTTCTTCACCCCGGGAAGTTAATTAAATACCATTTGGAGGCATTTAATGTTCGAGCAGAAACGGCTGATTTTCGACAAAAGAGATAACACCCCCCCCATTAAGTCATGCTTCAGAAATGTGGAAAATGGTCCGTTTTCAAATGTTTTATTTTGGAACGTCAGTTCACATTTGTAGGTGGATCATCAGTGTTAGAGCTAAAATTAGCATGTTTATAGTGATGTTCATGCTTCCAGTGGCTCGGGAAGTGAATTAAATACTATTTGGAGGCATTTAATGTTCAATCAAAAACAGCTGATTTTGGACAAAAGAGATAACACCCCCCCATTACGTCATGCTTCAGAAATGTGGAAAATGGTCCGTTTTAAAATGTTTTATTTTTGAATGTCAGTTCACATTTGTAGGTGGATCATCAGTGTTGGAGCTAAAATTAGCATGTTTAAAGTGATTTTCATGCTTCCAGGGGCCCTAAACACAAGATTTATGGAATGGTTAAAAGTGCATGAAAATGGCCAATTTACTCACTCTGAGTTCTCAAAAAGGGTTTCTTCACCCCGGGAAGTTAATTAAATACCATTTGGAGTCATTTAATGTTCGAGCAAAAACTGCTGATTTTCGACAAAAGAGATAACACCCCCCCATTACGTCATGCTTCAGAAATGTGGAAAATGGTCCGTTTTCAAATGTTTTATTTTTGAACATCAGTTCACATTTGTAGGTGGATCATCAGTGTTAGAGCTAAAATTAGCATGTTTAAAGTGATTTTCATGCTTCCAGGGGCTCGGGAAGTGAATTAAATACTATTTGGAGGCATTTAATGTTCAATCAAAAACAGCTGATTTTTGACAAAAGAGTTAACACCCCCCCATTACGTCATGCTTCAGAAATGTGGAAAATGGTCCGTTTTAAAATGTTTTATTTTTGAATGTCAGTTCACATTTGTAGGTGGATCATCAGTGTTGGAGCTAAAATTAGCATGTTTAAAGTGATTTTCATGCTTCCAGGGGCCCTAAACACAAGATTTATGGAATGGTTAAAAGTGCATGAAAATGGCCAATTTACTCACTCTGAGTTCTCAAAAAGGGTTTCTTCACCCCGGGAAGTTAATTAAATACCATTTGGAGGCATTTAATGTTCCAGCAAAAACGGCTGATTTTCGACAAAAGAGATAACACCCCCCCCATTACGTCATGCTTCAGAAATGTGGAAAATGGTCCGTTTTCAAATGTTTTATTTTTGAACGTCAGTTCACATTTGTAGGTGGATCATCAGTGTTAGAGCTAAAATTAGCATGTTTAAAGTGATTTTCATGCTTCCAGGGGCTCGGGAAGTGAATTAAATACTATTTGGAGGCATTTATTGTTCAAGCAAAAACTGCTGATTTTTGACAAAAGAGATAACACCCCCCCATTACGTCATGCTTCAGAAATGTGGAAAATGGTCCGTTTTCAAATGTTTTATTTTTGAACGTCAGTTCACATTTGTAGGTGGATCATCAGTGTTAGAGCTAAAATTAGCATGTTTAAAGTGATTTTCATGCTTCCAGGGGCCCTAAACACAAGATTTATGGAATGGTTAAAAGTGCATGAAAATGGCCAATTTACTCACTCTGAGTTCTCAAAAAGTGTTTCTTCACCCCGGGAAGTTAATTAAATACCATTTGGAGGCATTTAATGTTCGAGCAGAAACGGCTGATTTTCGACAAAAGAGATAACACCCCCCCCATTAAGTCATGCTTCAGAAATGTGGAAAATGGTCCGTTTTCAAATGTTTTATTTTGGAACGTCAGTTCACATTTGTAGGTGGATCATCAGTGTTAGAGCTAAAATTAGCATGTTTATAGTGATGTTCATGCTTCCAGTGGCTCGGGAAGTGAATTAAATACTATTTGGAGGCATTTAATGTTCAATCAAAAACAGCTGATTTTGGACAAAAGAGATAACACCCCCCCATTACGTCATGCTTCAGAAATGTGGAAAATGGTCCGTTTTAAAATGTTTTATTTTTGAATGTCAGTTCACATTTGTAGGTGGATCATCAGTGTTGGAGCTAAAATTAGCATGTTTAAAGTGATTTTCATGCTTCCAGGGGCTCGGGAAGTGAATTAAATACTATTTGGAGGCATTTAATGTTCAATCAAAAACAGCTGATTTTTGACAAAAGAGTTAACACCCCCCCATTACGTCATGCTTCAGAAATGTGGAAAATGGTCCGTTTTAAAATGTTTTATTTTTGAATGTCAGTTCACATTTGTAGGTGGATCATCAGTGTTGGAGCTAAAATTAGCATGTTTAAAGTGATTTTCATGCTTCCAGGGGCCCTAAACACAAGATTTATGGAATGGTTAAAAGTGCATGAAAATGGCCAATTTACTCACTCTGAGTTCTCAAAAAGGGTTTCTTCACCCCGGGAAGTTAATTAAATACCATTTGGAGGCATTTAATGTTCGAGCAAAAACGGCTGATTTTCGACAAAAGAGATAACACCCCCCCCATTACGTCATGCTTCAGAAATGTGGAAAATGGTCCGTTTTCAAATGTTTTATTTTTGAACGTCAGTTCACATTTGTAGGTGGATCATCAGTGTTAGAGCTAAAATTAGCATGTTTAAAGTGATTTTCATGCTTCCAGGGGCTCGGGAAGTGAATTAAATACTATTTGGAGGCATTTATTGTTCAAGCAAAAACTGCTGATTTTTGACAAAAGAGATAACACCCCCCCATTACGTCATGCTTCAGAAATGTGGAAAATGGTCCGTTTTCAAATGTTTTATTTTTGAACGTCAGTTCACATTTGTAGGTGGATCATCAGTGTTAGAGCTAAAATTAGCATGTTTAAAGTGATTTTCATGCTTCCAGGGGCCCTAAACACAAGATTTATGGAATGGTTAAAAGTGCATGAAAATGGCCAATTTACTCACTCTGAGTTCTCAAAAAGTGTTTCTTCACCCCGGGAAGTTAATTAAATACCATTTGGAGGCATTTAATGTTCGAGCAGAAACGGCTGATTTTCGACAAAAGAGATAACACCCCCCCCATTAAGTCATGCTTCAGAAATGTGGAAAATGGTCCGTTTTCAAATGTTTTATTTTGGAACGTCAGTTCACATTTGTAGGTGGATCATCAGTGTTAGAGCTAAAATTAGCATGTTTATAGTGATGTTCATGCTTCCAGTGGCTCGGGAAGTGAATTAAATACTATTTGGAGGCATTTAATGTTCAATCAAAAACAGCTGATTTTGGACAAAAGAGATAACACCCCCCCATTACGTCATGCTTCAGAAATGTGGAAAATGGTCCGTTTTAAAATGTTTTATTTTTGAATGTCAGTTCACATTTGTAGGTGGATCATCAGTGTTGGAGCTAAAATTAGCATGTTTAAAGTGATTTTCATGCTTCCAGGGGCCCTAAACACAAGATTTATGGAATGGTTAAAAGTGCATGAAAATGGCCAATTTACTCACTCTGAGTTCTCAAAAAGGGTTTCTTCACCCCGGGAAGTTAATTAAATACCATTTGGAGTCATTTAATGTTCGAGCAAAAACTGCTGATTTTCGACAAAAGAGATAACACCCCCCCATTACGTCATGCTTCAGAAATGTGGAAAATGGTCCGTTTTCAAATGTTTTATTTTTGAACATCAGTTCACATTTGTAGGTGGATCATCAGTGTTAGAGCTAAAATTAGCATGTTTAAAGTGATTTTCATGCTTCCAGGGGCTCGGGAAGTGAATTAAATACTATTTGGAGGCATTTAATGTTCAATCAAAAACAGCTGATTTTTGACAAAAGAGTTAACACCCCCCCATTACGTCATGCTTCAGAAATGTGGAAAATGGTCCGTTTTAAAATGTTTTATTTTTGAATGTCAGTTCACATTTGTAGGTGGATCATCAGTGTTGGAGCTAAAATTAGCATGTTTAAAGTGATTTTCATGCTTCCAGGGGCCCTAAACACAAGATTTATGGAATGGTTAAAAGTGCATGAAAATGGCCAATTTACTCACTCTGAGTTCTCAAAAAGGGTTTCTTCACCCCGGGAAGTTAATTAAATACCATTTGGAGGCATTTAATGTTCGAGCAAAAACGGCTGATTTTCGACAAAAGAGATAACACCCCCCCCATTACGTCATGCTTCAGAAATGTGGAAAATGGTCCGTTTTCAAATGTTTTATTTTTGAACGTCAGTTCACATTTGTAGGTGGATCATCAGTGTTAGAGCTAAAATTAGCATGTTTAAAGTGATTTTCATGCTTCCAGGGGCTCGGGAAGTGAATTAAATACTATTTGGAGGCATTTATTGTTCAAGCAAAAACTGCTGATTTTTGACAAAAGAGATAACACCCCCCCATTACGTCATGCTTCAGAAATGTGGAAAATGGTCCGTTTTCAAATGTTTTATTTTTGAACGTCAGTTCACATTTGTAGGTGGATCATCAGTGTTAGAGCTAAAATTAGCATGTTTAAAGTGATTTTCATGCTTCCAGGGGCCCTAAACACAAGATTTATGGAATGGTTAAAAGTGCATGAAAATGGCCAATTTACTCACTCTGAGTTCTCAAAAAGTGTTTCTTCACCCCGGGAAGTTAATTAAATACCATTTGGAGGCATTTAATGTTCGAGCAGAAACGGCTGATTTTCGACAAAAGAGATAACACCCCCCCCATTAAGTCATGCTTCAGAAATGTGGAAAATGGTCCGTTTTCAAATGTTTTATTTTGGAACGTCAGTTCACATTTGTAGGTGGATCATCAGTGTTAGAGCTAAAATTAGCATGTTTATAGTGATGTTCATGCTTCCAGTGGCTCGGGAAGTGAATTAAATACTATTTGGAGGCATTTAATGTTCAATCAAAAACAGCTGATTTTGGACAAAAGAGATAACACCCCCCCATTACGTCATGCTTCAGAAATGTGGAAAATGGTCCGTTTTAAAATGTTTTATTTTTGAATGTCAGTTCACATTTGTAGGTGGATCATCAGTGTTGGAGCTAAAATTAGCATGTTTAAAGTGATTTTCATGCTTCCAGGGGCCCTAAACACAAGATTTATGGAATGGTTAAAAGTGCATGAAAATGGCCAATTTACTCACTCTGAGTTCTCAAAAAGGGTTTCTTCACCCCGGGAAGTTAATTAAATACCATTTGGAGTCATTTAATGTTCGAGCAAAAACTGCTGATTTTCGACAAAAGAGATAACACCCCCCCATTACGTCATGCTTCAGAAATGTGGAAAATGGTCCGTTTTCAAATGTTTTATTTTTGAACATCAGTTCACATTTGTAGGTGGATCATCAGTGTTAGAGCTAAAATTAGCATGTTTAAAGTGATTTTCATGCTTCCAGGGGCTCGGGAAGTGAATTAAATACTATTTGGAGGCATTTAATGTTCAATCAAAAACAGCTGATTTTTGACAAAAGAGTTAACACCCCCCCATTACGTCATGCTTCAGAAATGTGGAAAATGGTCCGTTTTAAAATGTTTTATTTTTGAATGTCAGTTCACATTTGTAGGTGGATCATCGGTGTTGGAGCTAAAATTAGCATGTTTAAAGTGATTTTCATGCTTCCAGGGGCCCTAAACACAAGATTTATGGAATGGTTAAAAGTGCATGAAAATGGCCAATTTACTCACTCTGAGTTCTCAAAAAGGGTTTCTTCACCCCGGGAAGTTAATTAAATACCATTTGGAGGCATTTAATGTTCGAGCAAAAACGGCTGATTTTCGACAAAAGAGATAACACCCCCCCCATTACGTCATGCTTCAGAAATGTGGAAAATGGTCCGTTTTCAAATGTTTTATTTTTGAACGTCAGTTCACATTTGTAGGTGGATCATCAGTGTTAGAGCTAAAATTAGCATGTTTAAAGTGATTTTCATGCTTCCAGGGGCTCGGGAAGTGAATTAAATACTATTTGGAGGCATTTATTGTTCAAGCAAAAACTGCTGATTTTTGACAAAAGAGATAACACCCCCCCATTACGTCATGCTTCAGAAATGTGGAAAATGGTCCGTTTTCAAATGTTTTATTTTTGAACGTCAGTTCACATTTGTAGGTGGATCATCAGTGTTAGAGCTAAAATTAGCATGTTTAAAGTGATTTTCATGCTTCCAGGGGCCCTAAACACAAGATTTATGGAATGGTTAAAAGTGCATGAAAATGGCCAATTTACTCACTCTGAGTTCTCAAAAAGTGTTTCTTCACCCCGGGAAGTTAATTAAATACCATTTGGAGGCATTTAATGTTCGAGCAGAAACGGCTGATTTTCGACAAAAGAGATAACACCCCCCCCATTAAGTCATGCTTCAGAAATGTGGAAAATGGTCCGTTTTCAAATGTTTTATTTTGGAACGTCAGTTCACATTTGTAGGTGGATCATCAGTGTTAGAGCTAAAATTAGCATGTTTATAGTGATGTTCATGCTTCCAGTGGCTCGGGAAGTGAATTAAATACTATTTGGAGGCATTTAATGTTCAATCAAAAACAGCTGATTTTGGACAAAAGAGATAACACCCCCCCATTACGTCATGCTTCAGAAATGTGGAAAATGGTCCGTTTTAAAATGTTTTATTTTTGAATGTCAGTTCACATTTGTAGGTGGATCATCAGTGTTGGAGCTAAAATTAGCATGTTTAAAGTGATTTTCATGCTTCCAGGGGCCCTAAACACAAGATTTATGGAATGGTTAAAAGTGCATGAAAATGGCCAATTTACTCACTCTGAGTTCTCAAAAAGGGTTTCTTCACCCCGGGAAGTTAATTAAATACCATTTGGAGTCATTTAATGTTCGAGCAAAAACTGCTGATTTTCGACAAAAGAGATAACACCCCCCCATTACGTCATGCTTCAGAAATGTGGAAAATGGTCCGTTTTCAAATGTTTTATTTTTGAACATCAGTTCACATTTGTAGGTGGATCATCAGTGTTAGAGCTAAAATTAGCATGTTTAAAGTGATTTTCATGCTTCCAGGGGCTCGGGAAGTGAATTAAATACTATTTGGAGGCATTTAATGTTCAATCAAAAACAGCTGATTTTTGACAAAAGAGTTAACACCCCCCCATTACGTCATGCTTCAGAAATGTGGAAAATGGTCCGTTTTAAAATGTTTTATTTTTGAATGTCAGTTCACATTTGTAGGTGGATCATCAGTGTTGGAGCTAAAATTAGCATGTTTAAAGTGATTTTCATGCTTCCAGGGGCCCTAAACACAAGATTTATGGAATGGTTAAAAGTGCATGAAAATGGCCAATTTACTCACTCTGAGTTCTCAAAAAGGGTTTCTTCACCCCGGGAAGTTAATTAAATACCATTTGGAGGCATTTAATGTTCGAGCAAAAACGGCTGATTTTCGACAAAAGAGATAACACCCCCCCCATTACGTCATGCTTCAGAAATGTGGAAAATGGTCCGTTTTCAAATGTTTTATTTTTGAACGTCAGTTCACATTTGTAGGTGGATCATAATTGTTAGAGCTAAAATTAGCATGTTTAAAGTGATTTTCATGCTTCCAGGGGCTCGGGAAGTGAATTAAATACTATTTGGAGGCATTTATTGTTCAAGCAAAAACTGCTGATTTTTGACAAAAGAGATAACACCCCCCCATTACGTCATGCTTCAGAAATGTGGAAAATGGTCCGTTTTCAAATGTTTTATTTTTGAACGTCAGTTCACATTTGTAGGTGGATCATCAGTGTTAGAGCTAAAATTAGCATGTTTAAAGTGATTTTCATGCTTCCAGGGGCCCTAAACACAAGATTTATGGAATGGTTAAAAGTGCATGAAAATGGCCAATTTACTCACTCTGAGTTCTCAAAAAGTGTTTCTTCACCCCAGGAAGTTAATTAAATACCATTTGGAGGCATTTAATGTTCGAGCAGAAACGGCTGATTTTCGACAAAAGAGATAACACCCCCCCCATTAAGTCATGCTTCAGAAATGTGGAAAATGGTCCGTTTTCAAATGTTTTATTTTGGAACGTCAGTTCACATTTGTAGGTGGATCATCAGTGTTAGAGCTAAAATTAGCATGTTTATAGTGATGTTCATGCTTCCAGTGGCTCGGGAAGTGAATTAAATACTATTTGGAGGCATTTAATGTTCAATCAAAAACAGCTGATTTTGGACAAAAGAGATAACACCCCCCCATTACGTCATGCTTCAGAAATGTGGAAAATGGTCCGTTTTAAAATGTTTTATTTTTGAATGTCAGTTCACATTTGTAGGTGGATCATCAGTGTTGGAGCTAAAATTAGCATGTTTAAAGTGATTTTCATGCTTCCAGGGGCCCTAAACACAAGATTTATGGAATGGTTAAAAGTGCATGAAAATGGCCAATTTACTCACTCTGAGTTCTCAAAAAGGGTTTCTTCACCCCGGGAAGTTAATTAAATACCATTTGGAGTCATTTAATGTTCGAGCAAAAACTGCTGATTTTCGACAAAAGAGATAACACCCCCCATTATGTCATGCTTCAGAAATGTGGAAAATGGTCCGTTTTCAAATGTTTTATTTTTGAACATCAGTTCACATTTGTAGGTGGATCATCAGTGTTAGAGCTAAAATTAGCATGTTTAAAGTGATTTTCATGCTTCCAGGGGCTCGGGAAGTGAATTAAATACTATTTGGAGGCATTTAATGTTCAATCAAAAACAGCTGATTTTTGACAAA
Source organism: Lissotriton vulgaris (assembly GCF_964263255.1). Taxonomy (NCBI): domain Eukaryota; kingdom Metazoa; phylum Chordata; class Amphibia; order Caudata; family Salamandridae; genus Lissotriton; species Lissotriton vulgaris. The sequence continues at coordinate 174,734 of NW_028253623.1, read as the reverse complement.
AGAGTTAACACCCCCCCATTACGTCATGCTTCAGAAATGTGGAAAATGGTCCGTTTTAAAATGTTTTATTTTTGAATGTCAGTTCACATTTGTAGGTGGATCATCAGTGTTGGAGCTAAAATTAGCATGTTTAAAGTGATTTTCATGCTTCCAGGGGCCCTAAACACAAGATTTATGGAATGGGTAAAAGTGCATGAAAATGGCCAATTTACTCACTCTGAGTTCTCAAAAAGGGTTTCTTCACCCTGGGAAGTTAATTAAATACCATTTGGAGGCATTTAATGTTCGAGCAAAAACGGCTGATTTTCGACAAAAGAGATAACACCCCCCCCATTACGTCATGCTTCAGAAATGTGGAAAATGGTCCGTTTTCAAATGTTTTATTTTTGAACGTCAGTTCACATTTGTAGGTGGATCATCAGTGTTAGAGCTAAAATTAGCATGTTTAAAGTGATTTTCATGCTTCCAGGGGCTTGGGAAGTGAATTAAATACTATTTGGAGGCATTTATTGTTCAAGCAAAAACTGCTGATTTTTGACAAAAGAGATAACACCCCCCCATTACGTCATGCTTCAGAAATGTGGAAAATGGTCCGTTTTCAAATGTTTTATTTTTGAACGTCAGTTCACATTTGTAGGTGGATCATCAGTGTTAGAGCTAAAATTAGCATGTTTAAAGTGATTTTCATGCTTCCAGGGGCCCTAAACACAAGATTTATGGAATGGTTAAAAGTGCATGAAAATGGCCAATTTACTCACTCTGAGTTCTCAAAAAGTGTTTCTTCACCCCGGGAAGTTAATTAAATACCATTTGGAGGCATTTAATGTTCGAGCAGAAACGGCTGATTTTCGACAAAAGAGATAACACCCCCCCCATTAAGTCATGCTTCAGAAATGTGGAAAATGGTCCGTTTTCAAATGTTTTATTTTGGAACGTCAGTTCACATTTGTAGGTGGATCATCAGTGTTAGAGCTAAAATTAGCATGTTTATAGTGATGTTCATGCTTCCAGTGGCTCGGGAAGTGAATTAAATACTATTTGGAGGCATTTAATGTTCAATCAAAAACAGCTGATTTTGGACAAAAGAGATAACACCCCCCCATTACGTCATGCTTCAGAAATGTGGAAAATGGTCCGTTTTAAAATGTTTTATTTTTGAATGTCAGTTCACATTTGTAGGTGGATCATCAGTGTTGGAGCTAAAATTAGCATGTTTAAAGTGATTTTCATGCTTCCAGGGGCCCTAAACACAAGATTTATGGAATGGTTAAAAGTGCATGAAAATGGCCAATTTACTCACTCTGAGTTCTCAAAAAGGGTTTCTTCACCCCGGGAAGTTAATTAAATACCATTTGGAGTCATTTAATGTTCGAGCAAAAACTGCTGATTTTCGACAAAAGAGATAACACCCCCCCATTACGTCATGCTTCAGAAATGTGGAAAATGGTCCGTTTTCAAATGTTTTATTTTTGAACATCAGTTCACATTTGTAGGTGGATCATCAGTGTTAGAGCTAAAATTAGCATGTTTAAAGTGATTTTCATGCTTCCAGGGGCTCGGGAAGTGAATTAAATACTATTTGGAGGCATTTAATGTTCAATCAAAAACAGCTGATTTTTGACAAAAGAGTTAACACCCCCCCATTACGTCATGCTTCAGAAATGTGGAAAATGGTCCGTTTTAAAATGTTTTATTTTTGAATGTCAGTTCACATTTGTAGGTGGATCATCAGTGTTGGAGCTAAAATTAGCATGTTTAAAGTGATTTTCATGCTTCCAGGGGCCCTAAACACAAGATTTATGGAATGGTTAAAAGTGCATGAAAATGGCCAATTTACTCACTCTGAGTTCTCAAAAAGGGTTTCTTCACCCCGGGAAGTTAATTAAATACCATTTGGAGGCATTTAATGTTCGAGCAGAAACGGCTGATTTTCGACAAAAGAGATAACACCCCCCCCATTAAGTCATGCTTCAGAAATGTGGAAAATGGTCCGTTTTCAAATGTTTTATTTTGGAACGTCAGTTCACATTTGTAGGTGGATCATCAGTGTTAGAGCTAAAATTAGCATGTTTATAGTGATGTTCATGCTTCCAGTGGCTCGGGAAGTGAATTAAATACTATTTGGAGGCATTTAATGTTCAATCAAAAACAGCTGATTTTGGACAAAAGAGATAACACCCCCCCATTACGTCATGCTTCAGAAATGTGGAAAATGGTCCGTTTTAAAATGTTTTATTTTTGAATGTCAGTTCACATTTGTAGGTGGATCATCAGTGTTGGAGCTAAAATTAGCATGTTTAAAGTGATTTTCATGCTTCCAGGGGCCCTAAACACAAGATTTATGGAATGGTTAAAAGTGCATGAAAATGGCCAATTTACTCACTCTGAGTTCTCAAAAAGGGTTTCTTCACCCCGGGAAGTTAATTAAATACCATTTGGAGTCATTTAATGTTCGAGCAAAAACTGCTGATTTTCGACAAAAGAGATAACACCCCCCCATTACGTCATGCTTCAGAAATGTGGAAAATGGTCCGTTTTCAAATGTTTTATTTTTGAACATCAGTTCACATTTGTAGGTGGATCATCAGTGTTAGAGCTAAAATTAGCATGTTTAAAGTGATTTTCATGCTTCCAGGGGCTCGGGAAGTGAATTAAATACCATTTGGAGGCATTTAATGTTCGAGCAAAAACGGCTGATTTTCGACAAAAGAGATAACACCCCCCCCCATTACGTCATGCTTCAGAAATGTGGAAAATGGTCCGTTTTCAAATGTTTTATTTTTGAACGTCAGTTCACATTTGTAGGTGGATCATCAGTGTTAGAGCTAAAATTAGCATGTTTAAAGTGATTTTCATGCTTCCAGGGGCTTGGGAAGTGAATTAAATACTATTTGGAGGCATTTATTGTTCAAGCAAAAACTGCTGATTTTTGACAAAAGAGATAACACCCCCCCATTACGTCATGCTTCAGAAATGTGGAAAATGGTCCGTTTTCAAATGTTTTATTTTTGAACGTCAGTTCACATTTGTAGGTGGATCATCAGTGTTAGAGCTAAAATTAGCATGTTTAAAGTGATTTTCATGCTTCCAGGGGCCCTAAACACAAGATTTATGGAATGGTTAAAAGTGCATGAAAATGGCCAATTTACTCACTCTGAGTTCTCAAAAAGTGTTTCTTCACCCCGGGAAGTTAATTAAATACCATTTGGAGGCATTTAATGTTCGAGCAGAAACGGCTGATTTTCGACAAAAGAGATAACACCCCCCCCATTAAGTCATGCTTCAGAAATGTGGAAAATGGTCCGTTTTCAAATGTTTTATTTTGGAACGTCAGTTCACATTTGTAGGTGGATCATCAGTGTTAGAGCTAAAATTAGCATGTTTATAGTGATGTTCATGCTTCCAGTGGCTCGGGAAGTGAATTAAATACTATTTGGAGGCATTTAATGTTCAATCAAAAACAGCTGATTTTGGACAAAAGAGATAACACCCCCCCATTACGTCATGCTTCAGAAATGTGGAAAATGGTCCGTTTTAAAATGTTTTATTTTTGAATGTCAGTTCACATTTGTAGGTGGATCATCAGTGTTGGAGCTAAAATTAGCATGTTTAAAGTGATTTTCATGCTTCCAGGGGCCCTAAACACAAGATTTATGGAATGGTTAAAAGTGCATGAAAATGGCCAATTTACTCACTCTGAGTTCTCAAAAAGGGTTTCTTCACCCCGGGAAGTTAATTAAATACCATTTGGAGTCATTTAATGTTCGAGCAAAAACTGCTGATTTTCGACAAAAGAGATAACACCCCCCCATTACGTCATGCTTCAGAAATGTGGAAAATGGTCCGTTTTCAAATGTTTTATTTTTGAACATCAGTTCACATTTGTAGGTGGATCATCAGTGTTAGAGCTAAAATTAGCATGTTTAAAGTGATTTTCATGCTTCCAGGGGCTCGGGAAGTGAATTAAATACTATTTGGAGGCATTTAATGTTCAATCAAAAACAGCTGATTTTTGACAAAAGAGTTAACACCCCCCCATTACGTCATGCTTCAGAAATGTGGAAAATGGTCCGTTTTAAAATGTTTTATTTTTGAATGTCAGTTCACATTTGTAGGTGGATCATCAGTGTTGGAGCTAAAATTAGCATGTTTAAAGTGATTTTCATGCTTCCAGGGGCCCTAAACACAAGATTTATGGAATGGTTAAAAGTGCATGAAAATGGCCAATTTACTCACTCTGAGTTCTCAAAAAGGGTTTCTTCACCCCGGGAAGTTAATTAAATACCATTTGGAGGCATTTAATGTTCGAGCAGAAACGGCTGATTTTCGACAAAAGAGATAACACCCCCCCCATTAAGTCATGCTTCAGAAATGTGGAAAATGGTCCGTTTTCAAATGTTTTATTTTGGAACGTCAGTTCACATTTGTAGGTGGATCATCAGTGTTAGAGCTAAAATTAGCATGTTTATAGTGATGTTCATGCTTCCAGTGGCTCGGGAAGTGAATTAAATACTATTTGGAGGCATTTAATGTTCAATCAAAAACAGCTGATTTTGGACAAAAGAGATAACACCCCCCCATTACGTCATGCTTCAGAAATGTGGAAAATGGTCCGTTTTAAAATGTTTTATTTTTGAATGTCAGTTCACATTTGTAGGTGGATCATCAGTGTTGGAGCTAAAATTAGCATGTTTAAAGTGATTTTCATGCTTCCAGGGGCCCTAAACACAAGATTTATGGAATGGTTAAAAGTGCATGAAAATGGCCAATTTACTCACTCTGAGTTCTCAAAAAGGGTTTCTTCACCCCGGGAAGTTAATTAAATACCATTTGGAGTCATTTAATGTTCGAGCAAAAACTGCTGATTTTCGACAAAAGAGATAACACCCCCCCATTACGTCATGCTTCAGAAATGTGGAAAATGGTCCGTTTTCAAATGTTTTATTTTTGAACATCAGTTCACATTTGTAGGTGGATCATCAGTGTTAGAGCTAAAATTAGCATGTTTAAAGTGATTTTCATGCTTCCAGGGGCTCGGGAAGTGAATTAAATACTATTTGGAGGCATTTAATGTTCAATCAAAAACAGCTGATTTTTGACAAAAGAGATAACACCCCCCCCCATTACGTCATGCTTCAGAAATGTGGAAAATGGTCCGTTTTCAAATGTTTTATTTTTGAACGTCAGTTCACATTTGTAGGTGGATCATCAGTGTTAGAGCTAAAATTAGCATGTTTAAAGTGATTTTCATGCTTCCAGGGGCTCGGGAAGTGAATTAAATACTATTTGGAGGCATTTATTGTTCAAGCAAAAACTGCTGATTTTTGACAAAAGAGATAACACCCCCCCATTACGTCATGCTTCAGAAATGTGGAAAATGGTCCGTTTTCAAATGTTTTATTTTTGAACGTCAGTTCACATTTGTAGGTGGATCATCAGTGTTGGAGCTAAAATTAGCATGTTTAAAGTGATTTTCATGCTTCCAGGGGCCCTAAACACAAGATTTATGGAATGGTTAAAAGTGCATGAAAATGGCCAATTTACTCACTCTGAGTTCTCAAAAAGGGTTTCTTCACCCCGGGAAGTTAATTAAATACCATTTGGAGTCATTTAATGTTCGAGCAAAAACTGCTGATTTTCGACAAAAGAGATAACACCCCCCCATTATGTCATGCTTCAGAAATGTGGAAAATGGTCCGTTTTCAAATGTTTTATTTTTGAACATCAGTTCACATTTGTAGGTGGATCATCAGTGTTAGAGCTAAAATTAGCATGTTTAAAGTGATTTTCATGCTTCCAGGGGCTCGGGAAGTGAATTAAATACTATTTGGAGGCATTTAATGTTCAATCAAAAACAGCTGATTTTTGACAAAAGAGTTAACACCCCCCCATTACGTCATGCTTCAGAAATGTGGAAAATGGTCCGTTTTAAAATGTTTTATTTTTGAATGTCAGTTCACATTTGTAGGTGGATCATCAGTGTTGGAGCTAAAATTAGCATGTTTAAAGTGATTTTCATGCTTCCAGGGGCCCTAAACACAAGATTTATGGAATGGGTAAAAGTGCATGAAAATGGCCAATTTACTCACTCTGAGTTCTCAAAAAGGGTTTCTTCACCCTGGGAAGTTAATTAAATACCATTTGGAGGCATTTAATGTTCGAGCAAAAACGGCTGATTTTCGACAAAAGAGATAACACCCCCCCCATTACGTCATGCTTCAGAAATGTGGAAAATGGTCCGTTTTCAAATGTTTTATTTTTGAACGTCAGTTCACATTTGTAGGTGGATCATCAGTGTTAGAGCTAAAATTAGCATGTTTAAAGTGATTTTCATGCTTCCAGGGGCTCGGGAAGTGAATTAAATACTATTTGGAGGCATTTATTGTTCAAGCAAAAACTGCTGATTTTTGACAAAAGAGATAACACCCCCCCATTACGTCATGCTTCAGAAATGTGGAAAATGGTCCGTTTTCAAATGTTTTATTTTTGAACGTCAGTTCACATTTGTAGGTGGATCATCAGTGTTAGAGCTAAAATTAGCATGTTTAAAGTGATTTTCATGCTTCCAGGGGCCCTAAACACAAGATTTATGGAATGGTTAAAAGTGCATGAAAATGGCCAATTTACTCACTCTGAGTTCTCAAAAAGTGTTTCTTCACCCCGGGAAGTTAATTAAATACCATTTGGAGGCATTTAATGTTCGAGCAGAAACGGCTGATTTTCGACAAAAGAGATAACACCCCCCCCATTAAGTCATGCTTCAGAAATGTGGAAAATGGTCCGTTTTCAAATGTTTTATTTTGGAACGTCAGTTCACATTTGTAGGTGGATCATCAGTGTTAGAGCTAAAATTAGCATGTTTATAGTGATGTTCATGCTTCCAGTGGCTCGGGAAGTGAATTAAATACTATTTGGAGGCATTTAATGTTCAATCAAAAACAGCTGATTTTGGACAAAAGAGATAACACCCCCCCATTACGTCATGCTTCAGAAATGTGGAAAATGGTCCGTTTTAAAATGTTTTATTTTTGAATGTCAGTTCACATTTGTAGGTGGATCATCAGTGTTGGAGCTAAAATTAGCATGTTTAAAGTGATTTTCATGCTTCCAGGGGCCCTAAACACAAGATTTATGGAATGGTTAAAAGTGCATGAAAATGGCCAATTTACTCACTCTGAGTTCTCAAAAAGGGTTTCTTCACCCCGGGAAGTTAATTAAATACCATTTGGAGTCATTTAATGTTCGAGCAAAAACTGCTGATTTTCGACAAAAGAGATAACACCCCCCCATTACGTCATGCTTCAGAAATGTGGAAAATGGTCCGTTTTCAAATGTTTTATTTTTGAACATCAGTTCACATTTGTAGGTGGATCATCAGTGTTAGAGCTAAAATTAGCATGTTTAAAGTGATTTTCATGCTTCCAGGGGCTCGGGAAGTGAATTAAATACTATTTGGAGGCATTTAATGTTCAATCAAAAACAGCTGATTTTTGACAAAAGAGTTAACACCCCCCCATTACGTCATGCTTCAGAAATGTGGAAAATGGTCCGTTTTAAAATGTTTTATTTTTGAATGTCAGTTCACATTTGTAGGTGGATCATCAGTGTTGGAGCTAAAATTAGCATGTTTAAAGTGATTTTCATGCTTCCAGGGGCCCTAAACACAAGATTTATGGAATGGTTAAAAGTGCATGAAAATGGCCAATTTACTCACTCTGAGTTCTCAAAAAGGGTTTCTTCACCCCGGGAAGTTAATTAAATACCATTTGGAGGCATTTAATGTTCGAGCAGAAACGGCTGATTTTCGACAAAAGAGATAACACCCCCCCCATTAAGTCATGCTTCAGAAATGTGGAAAATGGTCCGTTTTCAAATGTTTTATTTTGGAACGTCAGTTCACATTTGTAGGTGGATCATCAGTGTTAGAGCTAAAATTAGCATGTTTATAGTGATGTTCATGCTTCCAGTGGCTCGGGAAGTGAATTAAATACTATTTGGAGGCATTTAATGTTCAATCAAAAACAGCTGATTTTGGACAAAAGAGATAACACCCCCCCATTACGTCATGCTTCAGAAATGTGGAAAATGGTCCGTTTTAAAATGTTTTATTTTTGAATGTCAGTTCACATTTGTAGGTGGATCATCAGTGTTGGAGCTAAAATTAGCATGTTTAAAGTGATTTTCATGCTTCCAGGGGCCCTAAACACAAGATTTATGGAATGGTTAAAAGTGCATGAAAATGGCCAATTTACTCACTCTGAGTTCTCAAAAAGGGTTTCTTCACCCCGGGAAGTTAATTAAATACCATTTGGAGTCATTTAATGTTCGAGCAAAAACTGCTGATTTTCGACAAAAGAGATAACACCCCCCCATTACGTCATGCTTCAGAAATGTGGAAAATGGTCCGTTTTCAAATGTTTTATTTTTGAACATCAGTTCACATTTGTAGGTGGATCATCAGTGTTAGAGCTAAAATTAGCATGTTTAAAGTGATTTTCATGCTTCCAGGGGCTCGGGAAGTGAATTAAATACTATTTGGAGGCATTTAATGTTCAATCAAAAACAGCTGATTTTTGACAAAAGAGTTAACACCCCCCCATTACGTCATGCTTCAGAAATGTGGAAAATGGTCCGTTTTAAAATGTTTCATTTTTGAATGTCAGTTCACATTTGTAGGTGGATCATCAGTGTTGGAGCTAAAATTAGCATGTTTAAAGTGATTTTCATGCTTCCAGGGGCCCTAAACACAAGATTTATGGAATGGTTAAAAGTGCATGAAAATGGCCAATTTACTCACTCTGAGTTCTCAAAAAGGGTTTCTTCACCCCGGGAAGTTAATTAAATACCATTTGGAGGCATTTAATGTTCGAGCAAAAACGGCTGATTTTCGACAAAAGAGATAACACCCCCCCCATTACGTCATGCTTCAGAAATGTGGAAAATGGTCCGTTTTCAAATGTTTTATTTTTGAACGTCAGTTCACATTTGTAGGTGGATCATCAGTGTTAGAGCTAAAATTAGCATGTTTAAAGTGATTTTCATGCTTCCAGGGGCTCGGGAAGTGAATTAAATACTATTTGGAGGCATTTATTGTTCAAGCAAAAACTGCTGATTTTTGACAAAAGAGATAACACCCCCCCATTACGTCATGCTTCAGAAATGTGGAAAATGGTCCGTTTTCAAATGTTTTATTTTTGAACGTCAGTTCACATTTGTAGGTGGATCATCAGTGTTAGAGCTAAAATTAGCATGTTTAAAGTGATTTTCATGCTTCCAGGGGCCCTAAACACAAGATTTATGGAATGGTTAAAAGTGCATGAAAATGGCCAATTTACTCACTCTGAGTTCTCAAAAAGTGTTTCTTCACCCCGGGAAGTTAATTAAATACCATTTGGAGGCATTTAATGTTCGAGCAGAAACGGCTGATTTTCGACAAAAGAGATAACACCCCCCCCATTAAGTCATGCTTCAGAAATGTGGAAAATGGTCCGTTTTCAAATGTTTTATTTTGGAACGTCAGTTCACATTTGTAGGTGGATCATCAGTGTTAGAGCTAAAATTAGCATGTTTATAGTGATGTTCATGCTTCCAGTGGCTCGGGAAGTGAATTAAATACTATTTGGAGGCATTTAATGTTCAATCAAAAACAGCTGATTTTGGACAAAAGAGATAACACCCCCCCATTACGTCATGCTTCAGAAATGTGGAAAATGGTCTGTTTTAAAATGTTTTATTTTTGAATGTCAGTTCACATTTGTAGGTGGATCATCAGTGTTGGAGCTAAAATTAGCATGTTTAAAGTGATTTTCATGCTTCCAGGGGCCCTAAACACAAGATTTATGGAATGGTTAAAAGTGCATGAAAATGGCCAATTTACTCACTCTGAGTTCTCAAAAAGGGTTTCTTCACCCCGGGAAGTTAATTAAATACCATTTGGAGTCATTTAATGTTCGAGCAAAAACTGCTGATTTTCGACAAAAGAGATAACACCCCCCCATTACGTCATGCTTCAGAAATGTGGAAAATGGTCCGTTTTCGAATGTTTTATTTTTGAACATCAGTTCACATTTGTAGGTGGATCATCAGTGTTAGAGCTAAAATTAGCATGTTTAAAGTGATTTTCATGCTTCCAGGGGCTCGGGAAGTGAATTAAATACTATTTGGAGGCATTTAATGTTCAATCAAAAACAGCTGATTTTTGACAAAAGAGTTAACACCCCCCCATTACGTCATGCTTCAGAAATGTGGAAAATGGTCCGTTTTAAAATGTTTTATTTTTGAATGTCAGTTCACATTTGTAGGTGGATCATCAGTGTTGGAGCTAAAATTAGCATGTTTAAAGTGATTTTCATGCTTCCAGGGGCCCTAAACACAAGATTTATGGAATGGTTAAAAGTGCATGAAAATGGCCAATTTACTCACTCTGAGTTCTCAAAAAGGGTTTCTTCACCCCGGGAAGTTAATTAAATACCATTTGGAGGCATTTAATGTTCGAGCAAAAACGGCTGATTTTCGACAAAAGAGATAACACCCCCCCCATTACGTCATGCTTCAGAAATGTGGAAAATGGTCCGTTTTCAAATGTTTTATTTTTGAACGTCAGTTCACATTTGTAGGTGGATCATCAGTGTTAGAGCTAAAATTAGCATGTTTAAAGTGATTTTCATGCTTCCAGGGGCTCGGGAAGTGAATTAAATACTATTTGGAGGCATTTATTGTTCAAGCAAAAACTGCTGATTTTTGACAAAAGAGATAACACCCCCCCATTACGTCATGCTTCAGAAATGTGGAAAATGGTCCGTTTTCAAATGTTTTATTTTTGAACGTCAGTTCACATTTGTAGGTGGATCATCAGTGTTAGAGCTAAAATTAGCATGTTTAAAGTGATTTTCATGCTTCCAGGGGCCCTAAACACAAGATTTATGGAATGGTTAAAAGTGCATGAAAATGGCCAATTTACTCACTCTGAGTTCTCAAAAAGTGTTTCTTCACCCCGGGAAGTTAATTAAATACCATTTGGAGGCATTTAATGTTCGAGCAGAAACGGCTGATTTTCGACAAAAGAGATAACACCCCCCCCATTAAGTCATGCTTCAGAAATGTGGAAAATGGTCCGTTTTCAAATGTTTTATTTTGGAACGTCAGTTCACATTTGTAGGTGGATCATCAGTGTTAGAGCTAAAATTAGCATGTTTATAGTGATGTTCATGCTTCCAGTGGCTCGGGAAGTGAATTAAATACTATTTGGAGGCATTTAATGTTCAATCAAAAACAGCTGATTTTGGACAAAAGAGATAACACCCCCCCATTACGTCATGCTTCAGAAATGTGGAAAATGGTCCGTTTTAAAATGTTTTATTTTTGAATGTCAGTTCACATTTGTAGGTGGATCATCAGTGTTGGAGCTAAAATTAGCATGTTTAAAGTGATTTTCATGCTTCCAGGGGCCCTAAACACAAGATTTATGGAATGGTTAAAAGTGCATGAAAATGGCCAATTTACTCACTCTGAGTTCTCAAAAAGGGTTTCTTCACCCCGGGAAGTTAATTAAATACCATTTGGAGTCATTTAATGTTCGAGCAAAAACTGCTGATTTTCGACAAAAGAGATAACACCCCCCCATTACGTCATGCTTCAGAAATGTGGAAAATGGTCCGTTTTCAAATGTTTTATTTTTGAACATCAGTTCACATTTGTAGGTGGATCATCAGTGTTAGAGCTAAAATTAGCATGTTTAAAGTGATTTTCATGCTTCCAGGGGCTCGGGAAGTGAATTAAATACTATTTGGAGGCATTTAATGTTCAATCAAAAACAGCTGATTTTTGACAAAAGAGTTAACACCCCCCCATTACGTCATGCTTCAGAAATGTGGAAAATGGTCCGTTTTAAAATGTTTTATTTTTGAATGTCAGTTCACATTTGTAGGTGGATCATCAGTGTTGGAGCTAAAATTAGCATGTTTAAAGTGATTTTCATGCTTCCAGGGGCCCTAAACACAAGATTTATGGAATGGTTAAAAGTGCATGAAAATGGCCAATTTACTCACTCTGAGTTCTCAAAAAGGGTTTCTTCACCCCGGGAAGTTAATTAAATACCATTTGGAGGCATTTAATGTTCGAGCAAAAACGGCTGATTTTCGACAAAAGAGATAACACCCCCCCCATTACGTCATGCTTCAGAAATGTGGAAAATGGTCCGTTTTCAAATGTTTTATTTTTGAACGTCAGTTCACATTTGTAGGTGGATCATCAGTGTTAGAGCTAAAATTAGCATGTTTAAAGTGATTTTCATGCTTCCAGGGGCTCGGGAAGTGAATTAAATACTATTTGGAGGCATTTATTGTTCAAGCAAAAACTGCTGATTTTTGACAAAAGAGATAACACCCCCCCCATTACGTCATGCTTCAGAAATGTGGAAAATGGTCCGTTTTCAAATGTTTTATTTTTGAACGTCAGTTCACATTTGTAGGTGGATCATCAGTGTTAGAGCTAAAATTAGCATGTTTAAAGTGATTTTCATGCTTCCAGGGGCCCTAAACACAAGATTTATGGAATGGTTAAAAGTGCATGAAAATGGCCAATTTACTCACTCTGAGTTCTCAAAAAGTGTTTCTTCACCCCGGGAAGTTAATTAAATACCATTTGGAGGCATTTAATGTTCGAGCAGAAACGGCTGATTTTCGACAAAAGAGATAACACCCCCCCCATTAAGTCATGCTTCAGAAATGTGGAAAATGGTCCGTTTTCAAATGTTTTATTTTGGAACGTCAGTTCACATTTGTAGGTGGATCATCAGTGTTAGAGCTAAAATTAGCATGTTTATAGTGATGTTCATGCTTCCAGTGGCTCGGGAAGTGAATTAAATACTATTTGGAGGCATTTAATGTTCAATCAAAAACAGCTGATTTTGGACAAAAGAGATAACACCCCCCCATTACGTCATGCTTCAGAAATGTGGAAAATGGTCCGTTTTAAAATGTTTTATTTTTGAATGTCAGTTCACATTTGTAGGTGGATCATCAGTGTTGGAGCTAAAATTAGCATGTTTAAAGTGATTTTCATGCTTCCAGGGGCCCTAAACACAAGATTTATGGAATGGTTAAAAGTGCATGAAAATGGCCAATTTACTCACTCTGAGTTCTCAAAAAGGGTTTCTTCACCCCGGGAAGTTAATTAAATACCATTTGGAGTCATTTAATGTTCGAGCAAAAACTGCTGATTTTCGACAAAAGAGATAACACCCCCCCATTACGTCATGCTTCAGAAATGTGGAAAATGGTCCGTTTTCAAATGTTTTATTTTTGAACATCAGTTCACATTTGTAGGTGGATCATCAGTGTTAGAGCTAAAATTAGCATGTTTAAAGTGATTTTCATGCTTCCAGGGGCTCGGGAAGTGAATTAAATACTATTTGGAGGCATTTAATGTTCAATCAAAAACAGCTGATTTTTGACAAAAGAGTTAACACCCCCCCATTACGTCATGCTTCAGAAATGTGGAAAATGGTCCGTTTTAAAATGTTTTATTTTTGAATGTCAGTTCACATTTGTAGGTGGATCATCAGTGTTGGAGCTAAAATTAGCATGTTTAAAGTGATTTTCATGCTTCCAGGGGCCCTAAACACAAGATTTATGGAATGGTTAAAAGTGCATGAAAATGGCCAATTTACTCACTCTGAGTTCTCAAAAAGGGTTTCTTCACCCCGGGAAGTTAATTAAATACCATTTGGAGGCATTTAATGTTCGAGCAAAAACGGCTGATTTTCGACAAAAGAGATAACACCCCCCCCATTACGTCATGCTTCAGAAATGTGGAAAATGGTCCGTTTTCAAATGTTTTATTTTTGAACGTCAGTTCACATTTGTAGGTGGATCATCAGTGTTAGAGCTAAAATTAGCATGTTTAAAGTGATTTTCATGCTTCCAGGGGCTCGGGAAGTGAATTAAATACTATTTGGAGGCATTTATTGTTCAAGCAAAAACTGCTGATTTTTGACAAAAGAGATAACACCCCCCCATTACGTCATGCTTCAGAAATGTGGAAAATGGTCCGTTTTCAAATGTTTTATTTTTGAACGTCAGTTCACATTTGTAGGTGGATCATCAGTGTTAGAGCTAAAATTAGCATGTTTAAAGTGATTTTCATGCTTCCAGGGGCCCTAAACACAAGATTTATGGAATGGTTAAAAGTGCATGAAAATGGCCAATTTACTCACTCTGAGTTCTCAAAAAGTGTTTCTTCACCCCGGGAAGTTAATTAAATACCATTTGGAGGCATTTAATGTTCGAGCAGAAACGGCTGATTTTCGACAAAAGAGATAACACCCCCCCCATTAAGTCATGCTTCAGAAATGTGGAAAATGGTCCGTTTTCAAATGTTTTATTTTGGAACGTCAGTTCACATTTGTAGGTGGATCATCAGTGTTAGAGCTAAAATTAGCATGTTTATAGTGATGTTCATGCTTCCAGTGGCTCGGGAAGTGAATTAAATACTATTTGGAGGCATTTAATGTTCAATCAAAAACAGCTGATTTTGGACAAAAGAGATAACACCCCCCCATTACGTCATGCTTCAGAAATGTGGAAAATGGTCCGTTTTAAAATGTTTTATTTTTGAATGTCAGTTCACATTTGTAGGTGGATCATCAGTGTTGGAGCTAAAATTAGCATGTTTAAAGTGATTTTCATGCTTCCAGGGGCCCTAAACACAAGATTTATGGAATGGTTAAAAGTGCATGAAAATGGCCAATTTACTCACTCTGAGTTCTCAAAAAGGGTTTCTTCACCCCGGGAAGTTAATTAAATACCATTTGGAGTCATTTAATGTTCGAGCAAAAACTGCTGATTTTCGACAAAAGAGATAACACCCCCCCATTACGTCATGCTTCAGAAATGTGGAAAATGGTCCGTTTTCAAATGTTTTATTTTTGAACATCAGTTCACATTTGTAGGTGGATCATCAGTGTTAGAGCTAAAATTAGCATGTTTAAAGTGATTTTCATGCTTCCAGGGGCTCGGGAAGTGAATTAAATACTATTTGGAGGCATTTAATGTTCAATCAAAAACAGCTGATTTTTGACAAAAGAGTTAACACCCCCCCATTACGTCATGCTTCAGAAATGTGGAAAATGGTCCGTTTTAAAATGTTTTATTTTTGAATGTCAGTTCACATTTGTAGGTGGATCATCAGTGTTGGAGCTAAAATTAGCATGTTTAAAGTGATTTTCATGCTTCCAGGGGCCCTAAACACAAGATTTATGGAATGGTTAAAAGTGCATGAAAATGGCCAATTTACTCACTCTGAGTTCTCAAAAAGGGTTTCTTCACCCCGGGAAGTTAATTAAATACCATTTGGAGGCATTTAATGTTCGAGCAAAAACGGCTGATTTTCGACAAAAGAGATAACACCCCCCCCATTACGTCATGCTTCAGAAATGTGGAAAATGGTCCGTTTTCAAATGTTTTATTTTTGAACGTCAGTTCACATTTGTAGGTGGATCATCAGTGTTAGAGCTAAAATTAGCATGTTTAAAGTGATTTTCATGCTTCCAGGGGCTCGGGAAGTGAATTAAATACTATTTGGAGGCATTTATTGTTCAAGCAAAAACTGCTGATTTTTGACAAAAGAGATAACACCCCCCCATTACGTCATGCTTCAGAAATGTGGAAAATGGTCCGTTTTCAAATGTTTTATTTTTGAACGTCAGTTCACATTTGTAGGTGGATCATCAGTGTTAGAGCTAAAATTAGCATGTTTAAAGTGATTTTCATGCTTCCAGGGGCCCTAAACACAAGATTTATGGAATGGTTAAAAGTGCATGAAAATGGCCAATTTACTCACTCTGAGTTCTCAAAAAGTGTTTCTTCACCCCGGGAAGTTAATTAAATACCATTTGGAGGCATTTAATGTTCGAGCAGAAACGGCTGATTTTCGACAAAAGAGATAACACCCCCCCCATTAAGTCATGCTTCAGAAATGTGGAAAATGGTCCGTTTTCAAATGTTTTATTTTGGAACGTCAGTTCACATTTGTAGGTGGATCATCAGTGTTAGAGCTAAAATTAGCATGTTTATAGTGATGTTCATGCTTCCAGTGGCTCGGGAAGTGAATTAAATACTATTTGGAGGCATTTAATGTTCAATCAAAAACAGCTGATTTTGGACAAAAGAGATAACACCCCCCCATTACGTCATGCTTCAGAAATGTGGAAAATGGTCCGTTTTAAAATGTTTTATTTTTGAATGTCAGTTCACATTTGTAGGTGGATCATCAGTGTTGGAGCTAAAATTAGCATGTTTAAAGTGATTTTCATGCTTCCAGGGGCCCTAAACACAAGATTTATGGAATGGTTAAAAGTGCATGAAAATGGCCAATTTACTCACTCTGAGTTCTCAAAAAGGGTTTCTTCACCCCGGGAAGTTAATTAAATACCATTTGGAGTCATTTAATGTTCGAGCAAAAACTGCTGATTTTCGACAAAAGAGATAACACCCCCCCATTACGTCATGCTTCAGAAATGTGGAAAATGGTCCGTTTTCAAATGTTTTATTTTTGAACATCAGTTCACATTTGTAGGTGGATCATCAGTGTTAGAGCTAAAATTAGCATGTTTAAAGTGATTTTCATGCTTCCAGGGGCTCGGGAAGTGAATTAAATACTATTTGGAGGCATTTAATGTTCAATCAAAAACAGCTGATTTTTGACAAAAGAGTTAACACCCCCCCATTACGTCATGCTTCAGAAATGTGGAAAATGGTCCGTTTTAAAATGTTTTATTTTTGAATGTCAGTTCACATTTGTAGGTGGATCATCAGTGTTGGAGCTAAAATTAGCATGTTTAAAGTGATTTTCATGCTTCCAGGGGCCCTAAACACAAGATTTATGGAATGGTTAAAAGTGCATGAAAATGGCCAATTTACTCACTCTGAGTTCTCAAAAAGGGTTTCTTCACCCCGGGAAGTTAATTAAATACCATTTGGAGGCATTTAATGTTCGAGCAAAAACGGCTGATTTTCGACAAAAGAGATAACACCCCCCCCATTACGTCATGCTTCAGAAATGTGGAAAATGGTCCGTTTTCAAATGTTTTATTTTTGAACGTCAGTTCACATTTGTAGGTGGATCATCAGTGTTAGAGCTAAAATTAGCATGTTTAAAGTGATTTCCATGCTTCCAGGGGCTCGGGAAGTGAATTAAATACTATTTGGAGGCATTTATTGTTCAAGCAAAAACTGCTGATTTTTGACAAAAGAGATAACACCCCCCCATTACGTCATGCTTCAGAAATGTGGAAAATGGTCCGTTTTCAAATGTTTTATTTTTGAACGTCAGTTCACATTTGTAGGTGGATCATCAGTGTTAGAGCTAAAATTAGCATGTTTAAAGTGATTTTCATGCTTCCAGGGGCCCTAAACACAAGATTTATGGAATGGTTAAAAGTGCATGAAAATGGCCAATTTACTCACTCTGAGTTCTCAAAAAGTGTTTCTTCACCCCGGGAAGTTAATTAAATACCATTTGGAGGCATTTAATGTTCGAGCAGAAACGGCTGATTTTCGACAAAAGAGATAACACCCCCCCCATTAAGTCATGCTTCAGAAATGTGGAAAATGGTCCGTTTTCAAATGTTTTATTTTGGAACGTCAGTTCACATTTGTAGGTGGATCATCAGTGTTAGAGCTAAAATTAGCATGTTTATAGTGATGTTCATGCTTCCAGTGGCTCGGGAAGTGAATTAAATACTATTTGGAGGCATTTAATGTTCAATCAAAAACAGCTGATTTTGGACAAAAGAGATAACACCCCCCCATTACGTCATGCTTCAGAAATGTGGAAAATGGTCCGTTTTAAAATGTTTTATTTTTGAATGTCAGTTCACATTTGTAGGTGGATCATCAGTGTTGGAGCTAAAATTAGCATGTTTAAAGTGATTTTCATGCTTCCAGGGGCCCTAAACACAAGATTTATGGAATGGTTAAAAGTGCATGAAAATGGCCAATTTACTCACTCTGAGTTCTCAAAAAGGGTTTCTTCACCCCGGGAAGTTAATTAAATACCATTTGGAGTCATTTAATGTTCGAGCAAAAACTGCTGATTTTCGACAAAAGAGATAACACCCCCCCATTACGTCATGCTTCAGAAATGTGGAAAATGGTCCGTTTTCAAATGTTTTATTTTTGAACATCAGTTCACATTTGTAGGTGGATCATCAGTGTTAGAGCTAAAATTAGCATGTTTAAAGTGATTTTCATGCTTCCAGGGGCTCGGGAAGTGAATTAAATACTATTTGGAGGCATTTAATGTTCAATCAAAAACAGCTGATTTTTGACAAAAGAGTTAACACCCCCCCATTACGTCATGCTTCAGAAATGTGGAAAATGGTCCGTTTTAAAATGTTTTATTTTTGAATGTCAGTTCACATTTGTAGGTGGATCATCAGTGTTGGAGCTAAAATTAGCATGTTTAAAGTGATTTTCATGCTTCCAGGGGCCCTAAACACAAGATTTATGGAATGGTTAAAAGTGCATGAAAATGGCCAATTTACTCACTCTGAGTTCTCAAAAAGGGTTTCTTCACCCCGGGAAGTTAATTAAATACCATTTGGAGGCATTTAATGTTCGAGCAAAAACGGCTGATTTTCGACAAAAGAGATAACACCCCCCCCATTACGTCATGCTTCAGAAATGTGGAAAATGGTCCGTTTTCAAATGTTTTATTTTTGAACGTCAGTTCACATTTGTAGGTGGATCATCAGTGTTAGAGCTAAAATTAGCATGTTTAAAGTGATTTTCATGCTTCCAGGGGCTCGGGAAGTGAATTAAATACTATTTGGAGGCATTTATTGTTCAAGCAAAAACTGCTGATTTTTGACAAAAGAGATAACACCCCCCCATTACGTCATGCTTCAGAAATGTGGAAAATGGTCCGTTTTCAAATGTTTTATTTTTGAACGTCAGTTCACATTTGTAGGTGGATCATCAGTGTTAGAGCTAAAATTAGCATGTTTAAAGTGATTTTCATGCTTCCAGGGGCCCTAAACACAAGATTTATGGAATGGTTAAAAGTGCATGAAAATGGCCAATTTACTCACTCTGAGTTCTCAAAAAGTGTTTCTTCACCCCAGGAAGTTAATTAAATACCATTTGGAGGCATTTAATGTTCGAGCAGAAACGGCTGATTTTCGACAAAAGAGATAACACCCCCCCCATTAAGTCATGCTTCAGAAATGTGGAAAATGGTCCGTTTTCAAATGTTTTATTTTGGAACGTCAGTTCACATTTGTAGGTGGATCATCAGTGTTAGAGCTAAAATTAGCATGTTTATAGTGATGTTCATGCTTCCAGTGGCTCGGGAAGTGAATTAAATACTATTTGGAGGCATTTAATGTTCAATCAAAAACAGCTGATTTTGGACAAAAGAGATAACACCCCCCCATTACGTCATGCTTCAGAAATGTGGAAAATGGTCCGTTTTAAAATGTTTTATTTTTGAATGTCAGTTCACATTTGTAGGTGGATCATCAGTGTTGGAGCTAAAATTAGCATGTTTAAAGTGATTTTCATGCTTCCAGGGGCCCTAAACACAAGATTTATGGAATGGTTAAAAGTGCATGAAAATGGCCAATTTACTCACTCTGAGTTCTCAAAAAGGGTTTCTTCACCCCGGGAAGTTAATTAAATACCATTTGGAGTCATTTAATGTTCGAGCAAAAACTGCTGATTTTCGACAAAAGAGATAACACCCCCCCATTACGTCATGCTTCAGAAATGTGGAAAATGGTCCGTTTTCAAATGTTTTATTTTTGAACATCAGTTCACATTTGTAGGTGGATCATCAGTGTTAGAGCTAAAATTAGCATGTTTAAAGTGATTTTCATGCTTCCAGGGGCTCGGGAAGTGAATTAAATACTATTTGGAGGCATTTAATGTTCAATCAAAAACAGCTGATTTTTGACAAAAGAGTTAACACCCCCCCATTACGTCATGCTTCAGAAATGTGGAAAATGGTCCGTTTTAAAATGTTTTATTTTTGAATGTCAGTTCACATTTGTAGGTGGATCATCAGTGTTGGAGCTAAAATTAGCATGTTTAAAGTGATTTTCATGCTTCCAGGGGCCCTAAACACAACATTTATGGAATGGTTAAAAGTGCATGAAAATGGCCAATTTACTCACTCTGAGTTCTCAAAAAGGGTTTCTTCACCCCGGGAAGTTAATTAAATACCATTTGGAGGCATTTAATGTTCGAGCAAAAACGGCTGATTTTCGACAAAAGAGATAACACCCCCCCCATTACGTCATGCTTCAGAAATGTGGAAAATGGTCCGTTTTCAAATGTTTTATTTTTGAACGTCAGTTCACATTTGTAGGTGGATCATCAGTGTTAGAGCTAAAATTAGCATGTTTAAAGTGATTTTCATGCTTCCAGGGGCTCGGGAAGTGAATTAAATACTATTTGGAGGCATTTATTGTTCAAGCAAAAACTGCTGATTTTTGACAAAAGAGATAACACCCCCCCATTACGTCATGCTTCAGAAATGTGGAAAATGGTCCGTTTTCAAATGTTTTATTTTTGAACGTCAGTTCACATTTGTAGGTGGATCATCAGTGTTAGAGCTAAAATTAGCATGTTTAAAGTGATTTTCATGCTTCCAGGGGCCCTAAACACAAGATTTATGGAATGGTTAAAAGTGCATGAAAATGGCCAATTTACTCACTCTGAATTCTCAAAAAGTGTTTCTTCACCCCGGGAAGTTAATTAAATACCATTTGGAGGCATTTAATGTTCGAGCAGAAACGGCTGATTTTCGACAAAAGAGATAACACCCCCCCCATTAAGTCATGCTTCAGAAATGTGGAAAATGGTCCGTTTTCAAATGTTTTATTTTGGAACGTCAGTTCACATTTGTAGGTGGATCATCAGTGTTAGAGCTAAAATTAGCATGTTTATAGTGATGTTCATGCTTCCAGTGGCTCGGGAAGTGAATTAAATACTATTTGGAGGCATTTAATGTTCAATCAAAAACAGCTGATTTTGGACAAAAGAGATAACACCCCCCCATTACGTCATGCTTCAGAAATGTGGAAAATGGTCCGTTTTAAAATGTTTTATTTTTGAATGTCAGTTCACATTTGTAGGTGGATCATCAGTGTTGGAGCTAAAATTAGCATGTTTAAAGTGATTTTCATGCTTCCAGGGGCCCTAAACACAAGATTTATGGAATGGTTAAAAGTGCATGAAAATGGCCAATTTACTCACTCTGAGTTCTCAAAAAGGGTTTCTTCACCCCGGGAAGTTAATTAAATACCATTTGGAGTCATTTAATGTTCGAGCAAAAACTGCTGATTTTCGACAAAAGAGATAACACCCCCCCCATTACGTCATGCTTCAGAAATGTGGAAAATGGTCCGTTTTCAAATGTTTTATTTTTGAACATCAGTTCACATTTGTAGGTGGATCATCAGTGTTAGAGCTAAAATTAGCATGTTTAAAGTGATTTTCATGCTTCCCGGGGCTCGGGAAGTGAATTAAATACTATTTGGAGGCATTTAATGTTCAATCAAAAACAGCTGATTTTTGACAAAAGAGTTAACACCCCCCCATTACGTCATGCTTCAGAAATGTGGAAAATGGTCCGTTTTAAAATGTTTTATTTTTGAATGTCAGTTCACATTTGTAGGTGGATCATCAGTGTTGGAGCTAAAATTAGCATGTTTAAAGTGATTTTCATGCTTCCAGGGGCCCTAAACACAAGATTTATGGAATGGTTAAAAGTGCATGAAAATGGCCAATTTACTCACTCTGAGTTCTCAAAAAGGGTTTCTTCACCCCGGGAAGTTAATTAAATACCATTTGGAGGCATTTAATGTTCGAGCAAAAACGGCTGATTTTCGACAAAAGAGATAACACCCCCCCATTACGTCATGCTTCAGAAATGTGGAAAATGGTCCGTTTTCAAATGTTTTATTTTTGAACGTCAGTTCACATTTGTAGGTGGATCATCAGTGTTAGAGCTAAAATTAGCATGTTTAAAGTGATTTTCATGCTTCCAGGGGCTCGGGAAGTGAATTAAATACTATTTGGAGGCATTTATTGTTCAAGCAAAAACTGCTGATTTTTGACAAAAGAGATAACACCCCCCCATTACGTCATGCTTCAGAAATGTGGAAAATGGTCCGTTTTCAAATGTTTTATTTTTGAACGTCAGTTCACATTTGTAGGTGGATCATCAGTGTTAGAGCTAAAATTAGCATGTTTAAAGTGATTTTCATGCTTCCAGGGGCCCTAAACACAAGATTTATGGAATGGTTAAAAGTGCATGAAAATGGCCAATTTACTCACTCTGAGTTCTCAAAAAGTGTTTCTTCACCCCGGGAAGTTAATTAAATACCATTTGGAGGCATTTAATGTTCGAGCAGAAACGGCTGATTTTCGACAAAAGAGATAACACCCCCCCCATTAAGTCATGCTTCAGAAATGTGGAAAATGGTCCGTTTTCAAATGTTTTATTTTGGAACGTCAGTTCACATTTGTAGGTGGATCATCAGTGTTAGAGCTAAAATTAGCATGTTTATAGTGATGTTCATGCTTCCAGTGGCTCGGGAAGTGAATTAAATACTATTTGGAGGCATTTAATGTTCAATCAAAAACAGCTGATTTTGGACAAAAGAGATAACACCCCCCCATTACGTCATGCTTCAGAAATGTGGAAAATGGTCCGTTTTAAAATGTTTTATTTTTGAATGTCAGTTCACATTTGTAGGTGGATCATCAGTGTTGGAGCTAAAATTAGCATGTTTAAAGTGATTTTCATGCTTCCAGGGGCCCTAAACACAAGATTTATGGAATGGTTAAAAGTGCATGAAAATGGCCAATTTACTCACTCTGAGTTCTCAAAAAGGGTTTCTTCACCCCGGGAAGTTAATTAAATACCATTTGGAGTCATTTAATGTTCGAGCAAAAACTGCTGATTTTCGACAAAAGAGATAACACCCCCCCATTACGTCATGCTTCAGAAATGTGGAAAATGGTCCGTTTTCAAATGTTTTATTTTTGAACATCAGTTCACATTTGTAGGTGGATCATCAGTGTTAGAGCTAAAATTAGCATGTTTAAAGTGATTTTCATGCTTCCAGGGGCTCGGGAAGTGAATTAAATACTATTTGGAGGCATTTAATGTTCAATCAAAAACAGCTGATTTTTGACAAAAGAGTTAACACCCCCCCATTACGTCATGCTTCAGAAATGTGGAAAATGGTCCGTTTTAAAATGTTTTATTTTTGAATGTCAGTTCACATTTGTAGGTGGATCATCAGTGTTGGAGCTAAAATTAGCATGTTTAAAGTGATTTTCATGCTTCCAGGGGCCCTAAACACAAGATTTATGGAATGGTTAAAAGTGCATGAAAATGGCCAATTTACTCACTCTGAGTTCTCAAAAAGGGTTTCTTCACCCCGGGAAGTTAATTAAATACCATTTGGAGGCATTTAATGTTCGAGCAAAAACGGCTGATTTTCGACAAAAGAGATAACACCCCCCCCATTACGTCATGCTTCAGAAATGTGGAAAATGGTCCGTTTTCAAATGTTTTATTTTTGAACGTCAGTTCACATTTGTAGGTGGATCATCAGTGTTAGAGCTAAAATTAGCATGTTTAAAGTGATTTCCATGCTTCCAGGGGCTCGGGAAGTGAATTAAATACTATTTGGAGGCATTTATTGTTCAAGCAAAAACTGCTGATTTTTGACAAAAGAGATAACACCCCCCCATTACGTCATGCTTCAGAAATGTGGAAAATGGTCCGTTTTCAAATGTTTTATTTTTGAACGTCAGTTCACATTTGTAGGTGGATCATCAGTGTTAGAGCTAAAATTAGCATGTTTAAAGTGATTTTCATGCTTCCAGGGGCCCTAAACACAAGATTTATGGAATGGTTAAAAGTGCATGAAAATGGCCAATTTACTCACTCTGAGTTCTCAAAAAGTGTTTCTTCACCCCGGGAAGTTAATTAAATACCATTTGGAGGCATTTAATGTTCGAGCAGAAACGGCTGATTTTCGACAAAAGAGATAACACCCCCCCCATTAAGTCATGCTTCAGAAATGTGGAAAATGGTCCGTTTTCAAATGTTTTATTTTGGAACGTCAGTTCACATTTGTAGGTGGATCATCAGTGTTAGAGCTAAAATTAGCATGTTTATAGTGATGTTCATGCTTCCAGTGGCTCGGGAAGTGAATTAAATACTATTTGGAGGCATTTAATGTTCAATCAAAAACAGCTGATTTTGGACAAAAGAGATAACACCCCCCCATTACGTCATGCTTCAGAAATGTGGAAAATGGTCCGTTTTAAAATGTTTTATTTTTGAATGTCAGTTCACATTTGTAGGTGGATCATCAGTGTTGGAGCTAAAATTAGCATGTTTAAAGTGATTTTCATGCTTCCAGGGGCCCTAAACACAAGATTTATGGAATGGTTAAAAGTGCATGAAAATGGCCAATTTACTCACTCTGAGTTCTCAAAAAGGGTTTCTTCACCCCGGGAAGTTAATTAAATACCATTTGGAGTCATTTAATGTTCGAGCAAAAACTGCTGATTTTCGACAAAAGAGATAACACCCCCCCATTACGTCATGCTTCAGAAATGTGGAAAATGGTCCGTTTTCAAATGTTTTATTTTTGAACATCAGTTCACATTTGTAGGTGGATCATCAGTGTTAGAGCTAAAATTAGCATGTTTATAGTGATGTTCATGCTTCCAGTGGCTCGGGAAGTGAATTAAATACTATTTGGAGGCATTTAATGTTCAATCAAAAACAGCTGATTTTGGACAAAAGAGATAACACCCCCCCATTACGTCATGCTTCAGAAATGTGGAAAATGGTCCGTTTTAAAATGTTTTATTTTTGAATGTCAGTTCACATTTGTAGGTGGATCATCAGTGTTGGAGCTAAAATTAGCATGTTTAAAGTGATTTTCATGCTTCCAGGGGCCCTAAACACAAGATTTATGGAATGGTTAAAAGTGCATGAAAATGGCCAATTTACTCACTCTGAGTTCTCAAAAAGGGTTTCTTCACCCCGGGAAGTTAATTAAATACCATTTGGAGTCATTTAATGTTCGAGCAAAAACTGCTGATTTTCGACAAAAGAGATAACACCCCCCCATTACGTCATGCTTCAGAAATGTGGAAAATGGTCCGTTTTCAAATGTTTTATTTTTGAACATCAGTTCACATTTGTAGGTGGATCATCAGTGTTAGAGCTAAAATTAGCATGTTTAAAGTGATTTTCATGCTTCCAGGGGCTCGGGAAGTGAATTAAATACTATTTGGAGGCATTTAATGTTCAATCAAAAACAGCTGATTTTTGACAAAAGAGTTAACACCCCCCCATTACGTCATGCTTCAGAAATGTGGAAAATGGTCCGTTTTAAAATGTTTTATTTTTGAATGTCAGTTCACATTTGTAGGTGGATCATCAGTGTTGGAGCTAAAATTAGCATGTTTAAAGTGATTTTCATGCTTCCAGGGGCCCTAAACACAAGATTTATGGAATGGTTAAAAGTGCATGAAAATGGCCAATTTACTCACTCTGAGTTCTCAAAAAGGGTTTCTTCACCCCGGGAAGTTAATTAAATACCATTTGGAGGCATTTAATGTTCGAGCAAAAACGGCTGATTTTCGACAAAAGAGATAACACCCCCCCCATTACGTCATGCTTCAGAAATGTGGAAAATGGTCCGTTTTCAAATGTTTTATTTTTGAACGTCAGTTCACATTTGTAGGTGGATCATCAGTGTTAGAGCTAAAATTAGCATGTTTAAAGTGATTTTCATGCTTCCAGGGGCTCGGGAAGTGAATTAAATACTATTTGGAGGCATTTATTGTTCAAGCAAAAACTGCTGATTTTTGACAAAAGAGATAACACCCCCCCATTACGTCATGCTTCAGAAATGTGGAAAATGGTCCGTTTTCAAATGTTTTATTTTTGAACGTCAGTTCACATTTGTAGGTGGATCATCAGTGTTAGAGCTAAAATTAGCATGTTTAAAGTGATTTTCATGCTTCCAGGGGCCCTAAACACAAGATTTATGGAATGGTTAAAAGTGCATGAAAATGGCCAATTTACTCACTCTGAGTTCTCAAAAAGTGTTTCTTCACCCCGGGAAGTTAATTAAATACCATTTGGAGGCATTTAATGTTCGAGCAGAAACGGCTGATTTTCGACAAAAGAGATAACACCCCCCCCATTAAGTCATGCTTCAGAAATGTGGAAAATGGTCCGTTTTCAAATGTTTTATTTTGGAACGTCAGTTCACATTTGTAGGTGGATCATCAGTGTTAGAGCTAAAATTAGCATGTTTATAGTGATGTTCATGCTTCCAGTGGCTCGGGAAGTGAATTAAATACTATTTGGAGGCATTTAATGTTCAATCAAAAACAGCTGATTTTGGACAAAAGAGATAACACCCCCCCATTACGTCATGCTTCAGAAATGTGGAAAATGGTCCGTTTTAAAATGTTTTATTTTTGAATGTCAGTTCACATTTGTAGGTGGATCATCAGTGTTGGAGCTAAAATTAGCATGTTTAAAGTGATTTTCATGCTTCCAGGGGCCCTAAACACAAGATTTATGGAATGGTTAAAAGTGCATGAAAATGGCCAATTTACTCACTCTGAGTTCTCAAAAAGGGTTTCTTCACCCCGGGAAGTTAATTAAATACCATTTGGAGTCATTTAATGTTCGAGCAAAAACTGCTGATTTTCGACAAAAGAGATAACACCCCCCCATTACGTCATGCTTCAGAAATGTGGAAAATGGTCCGTTTTCAAATGTTTTATTTTTGAACATCAGTTCACATTTGTAGGTGGATCATCAGTGTTAGAGCTAAAATTAGCATGTTTAAAGTGATTTTCATGCTTCCAGGGGCTCGGGAAGTGAATTAAATACTATTTGGAGGCATTTAATGTTCAATCAAAAACAGCTGATTTTTGACAAAAGAGTTAACACCCCCCCATTACGTCATGCTTCAGAAATGTGGAAAATGGTCCGTTTTAAAATGTTTTATTTTTGAATGTCAGTTCACATTTGTAGGTGGATCATCAGTGTTGGAGCTAAAATTAGCATGTTTAAAGTGATTTTCATGCTTCCAGGGGCCCTAAACACAACATTTATGGAATGGTTAAAAGTGCATGAAAATGGCCAATTTACTCACTCTGAGTTCTCAAAAAGGGTTTCTTCACCCCGGGAAGTTAATTAAATACCATTTGGAGGCATTTAATGTTCGAGCAAAAACGGCTGATTTTCGACAAAAGAGATAACACCCCCCCCATTACGTCATGCTTCAGAAATGTGGAAAATGGTCCGTTTTCAAATGTTTTATTTTTGAACGTCAGTTCACATTTGTAGGTGGATCATCAGTGTTAGAGCTAAAATTAGCATGTTTAAAGTGATTTTCATGCTTCCAGGGGCTCGGGAAGTGAATTAAATACTATTTGGAGGCATTTATTGTTCAAGCAAAAACTGCTGATTTTTGACAAAAGAGATAACACCCCCCCATTACGTCATGCTTCAGAAATGTGGAAAATGGTCCGTTTTCAAATGTTTTATTTTTGAACGTCAGTTCACATTTGTAGGTGGATCATCAGTGTTAGAGCTAAAATTAGCATGTTTAAAGTGATTTTCATGCTTCCAGGGGCCCTAAACACAAGATTTATGGAATGGTTAAAAGTGCATGAAAATGGCCAATTTACTCACTCTGAATTCTCAAAAAGTGTTTCTTCACCCCGGGAAGTTAATTAAATACCATTTGGAGGCATTTAATGTTCGAGCAGAAACGGCTGATTTTCGACAAAAGAGATAACACCCCCCCCATTAAGTCATGCTTCAGAAATGTGGAAAATGGTCCGTTTTCAAATGTTTTATTTTGGAACGTCAGTTCACATTTGTAGGTGGATCATCAGTGTTAGAGCTAAAATTAGCATGTTTATAGTGATGTTCATGCTTCCAGTGGCTCGGGAAGTGAATTAAATACTATTTGGAGGCATTTAATGTTCAATCAAAAACAGCTGATTTTGGACAAAAGAGATAACACCCCCCCATTACGTCATGCTTCAGAAATGTGGAAAATGGTCCGTTTTAAAATGTTTTATTTTTGAATGTCAGTTCACATTTGTAGGTGGATCATCAGTGTTGGAGCTAAAATTAGCATGTTTAAAGTGATTTTCATGCTTCCAGGGGCCCTAAACACAAGATTTATGGAATGGTTAAAAGTGCATGAAAATGGCCAATTTACTCACTCTGAGTTCTCAAAAAGGGTTTCTTCACCCCGGGAAGTTAATTAAATACCATTTGGAGTCATTTAATGTTCGAGCAAAAACTGCTGATTTTCGACAAAAGAGATAACACCCCCCCATTACGTCATGCTTCAGAAATGTGGAAAATGGTCCGTTTTCAAATGTTTTATTTTTGAACATCAGTTCACATTTGTAGGTGGATCATCAGTGTTAGAGCTAAAATTAGCATGTTTAAAGTGATTTTCATGCTTCCAGGGGCTCGGGAAGTGAATTAAATACTATTTGGAGGCATTTAATGTTCAATCAAAAACAGCTGATTTTTGACAAAAGAGTTAACACCCCCCCATTACGTCATGCTTCAGAAATGTGGAAAATGGTCCGTTTTAAAATGTTTTATTTTTGAATGTCAGTTCACATTTGTAGGTGGATCATCAGTGTTGGAGCTAAAATTAGCATGTTTAAAGTGATTTTCATGCTTCCAGGGGCCCTAAACACAAGATTTATGGAATGGTTAAAAGTGCATGAAAATGGCCAATTTACTCACTCTGAGTTCTCAAAAAGGGTTTCTTCACCCCGGGAAGTTAATTAAATACCATTTGGAGGCATTTAATGTTCGAGCAAAAACGGCTGATTTTCGACAAAAGAGATAACACCCCCCCATTACGTCATGCTTCAGAAATGTGGAAAATGGTCCGTTTTCAAATGTTTTATTTTTGAACGTCAGTTCACATTTGTAGGTGGATCATCAGTGTTAGAGCTAAAATTAGCATGTTTAAAGTGATTTTCATGCTTCCAGGGGCTCGGGAAGTGAATTAAATACTATTTGGAGGCATTTATTGTTCAAGCAAAAACTGCTGATTTTTGACAAAAGAGATAACACCCCCCCATTACGTCATGCTTCAGAAATGTGGAAAATGGTCCGTTTTCAAATGTTTTATTTTTGAACGTCAGTTCACATTTGTAGGTGGATCATCAGTGTTAGAGCTAAAATTAGCATGTTTAAAGTGATTTTCATGCTTCCAGGGGCCCTAAACACAAGATTTATGGAATGGTTAAAAGTGCATGAAAATGGCCAATTTACTCACTCTGAGTTCTCAAAAAGTGTTTCTTCACCCCGGGAAGTTAATTAAATACCATTTGGAGGCATTTAATGTTCGAGCAGAAACGGCTGATTTTCGACAAAAGAGATAACACCCCCCCCCATTAAGTCATGCTTCAGAAATGTGGAAAATGGTCCGTTTTCAAATGTTTTATTTTGGAACGTCAGTTCACATTTGTAGGTGGATCATCAGTGTTAGAGCTAAAATTAGCATGTTTATAGTGATGTTCATGCTTCCAGTGGCTCGGGAAGTGAATTAAATACTATTTGGAGGCATTTAATGTTCAATCAAAAACAGCTGATTTTGGACAAAAGAGATAACACCCCCCCATTACGTCATGCTTCAGAAATGTGGAAAATGGTCCGTTTTAAAATGTTTTATTTTTGAATGTCAGTTCACATTTGTAGGTGGATCATCAGTGTTGGAGCTAAAATTAGCATGTTTAAAGTGATTTTCATGCTTCCAGGGGCCCTAAACACAAGATTTATGGAATGGTTAAAAGTGCATGAAAATGGCCAATTTACTCACTCTGAGTTCTCAAAAAGGGTTTCTTCACCCCGGGAAGTTAATTAAATACCATTTGGAGTCATTTAATGTTCGAGCAAAAACTGCTGATTTTCGACAAAAGAGATAACACCCCCCCATTACGTCATGCTTCAGAAATGTGGAAAATGGTCCGTTTTCAAATGTTTTATTTTTGAACATCAGTTCACATTTGTAGGTGGATCATCAGTGTTAGAGCTAAAATTAGCATGTTTAAAGTGATTTTCATGCTTCCAGGGGCTCGGGAAGTGAATTAAATACTATTTGGAGGCATTTAATGTTCAATCAAAAACAGCTGATTTTTGACAAAAGAGTTAACACCCCCCCATTACGTCATGCTTCAGAAATGTGGAAAATGGTCAGTTTTAAAATGTTTTATTTTTGAATGTCAGTTCACATTTGTAGGTGGATCATCAGTGTTGGAGCTAAAATTAGCATGTTTAAAGTGATTTTCATGCTTCCAGGGGCCCTAAACACAAGATTTATGGAATGGTTAAAAGTGCATGAAAATGGCCAATTTACTCACTCTGAGTTCTCAAAAAGGGTTTCTTCACCCCGGGAAGTTAATTAAATACCATTTGGAGGCATTTAATGTTCGAGCAAAAACGGCTGATTTTCGACAAAAGAGATAACACCCCCCCCATTACGTCATGCTTCAGAAATGTGGAAAATGGTCCGTTTTCAAATGTTTTATTTTTGAACGTCAGTTCACATTTGTAGGTGGATCATCAGTGTTAGAGCTAAAATTAGCATGTTTAAAGTGATTTTCATGCTTCCAAGGGGCTCGGGAAGTGAATTAAATACTATTTGGAGGCATTTATTGTTCAAGCAAAAACTGCTGATTTTTGACAAAAGAGATAACACCCCCCCATTACGTCATGCTTCAGAAATGTGGAAAATGGTCCGTTTTCAAATGTTTTATTTTTGAACGTCAGTTCACATTTGTAGGTGGATCATCAGTGTTAGAGCTAAAATTAGCATGTTTAAAGTGATTTTCATGCTTCCAGGGGCCCTAAACACAAGATTTATGGAATGGTTAAAAGTGCATGAAAATGGCCAATTTACTCACTCTGAGTTCTCAAAAAGTGTTTCTTCACCCCGGGAAGTTAATTAAATACCATTTGGAGGCATTTAATGTTCGAGCAGAAACGGCTGATTTTCGACAAAAGAGATAACACCCCCCCCATTAAGTCATGCTTCAGAAATGTGGAAAATGGTCCGTTTTCAAATGTTTTATTTTGGAACGTCAGTTCACATTTGTAGGTGGATCATCAGTGTTAGAGCTAAAATTAGCATGTTTATAGTGATGTTCATGCTTCCAGTGGCTCGGGAAGTGAATTAAATACTATTTGGAGGCATTTAATGTTCAATCAAAAACAGCTGATTTTGGACAAAAGAGATAACACCCCCCCATTACGTCATGCTTCAGAAATGTGGAAAATGGTCCGTTTTAAAATGTTTTATTTTTGAATGTCAGTTCACATTTGTAGGTGGATCATCAGTGTTGGAGCTAAAATTAGCATGTTTAAAGTGATTTTCATGCTTCCAGGGGCCCTAAACACAAGATTTATGGAATGGTTAAAAGTGCATGAAAATGGCCAATTTACTCACTCTGAGTTCTCAAAAAGGGTTTCTTCACCCCCGGAAGTTAATTAAATACCATTTGGAGTCATTTAATGTTCGAGCAAAAACTGCTGATTTTCGACAAAAGAGATAACACCCCCCCATTACGTCATGCTTCAGAAATGTGGAAAATGGTCCGTTTTCAAATGTTTTATTTTTGAACATCACTTCACATTTGTAGGTGGATCATCAGTGTTAGAGCTAAAATTAGCATGTTTAAAGTGATTTTCATGCTTCCAGGGGCTCGGGAAGTGAATTAAATACTATTTGGAGGCATTTAATGTTCAATCAAAAACAGCTGATTTTTGACAAAAGAGTTAACACCCCCCCATTACGTCATGCTTCAGAAATGTGGAAAATGGTCCGTTTTAAAATGTTTTATTTTTGAATGTCAGTTCACATTTGTAGGTGGATCATCAGTGTTGGAGCTAAAATTAGCATGTTTAAAGTGATTTTCATGCTTCCAGGGGCCCTAAACACAAGATTTATGGAATGGTTAAAAGTGCATGAAAATGGCCAATTTACTCACTCTGAGTTCTCAAAAAGGGTTTCTTCACCCCGGGAAGTTAATTAAATACCATTTGGAGGCATTTAATGTTCGAGCAAAAACGGCTGATTTTCGACAAAAGAGATAACACCCCCCCCATTACGTCATGCTTCAGAAATGTGGAAAATGGTCCGTTTTCAAATGTTTTATTTTTGAACGTCAGTTCACATTTGTAGGTGGATCATCAGTGTTAGAGCTAAAATTAGCATGTTTAAAGTGATTTTCATGCTTCCAGGGGCTCGGGAAGTGAATTAAATACTATTTGGAGGCATTTATTGTTCAAGCAAAAACTGCTGATTTTTGACAAAAGAGATAACACCCCCCCATTACGTCATGCTTCAGAAATGTGGAAAATGGTCCGTTTTCAAATGTTTTATTTTTGAACGTCAGTTCACATTTGTAGGTGGATCATCAGTGTTAGAGCTAAAATTAGCATGTTTAAAGTGATTTTCATGCTTCCAGGGGCCCTAAACACAAGATTTATGGAATGGTTAAAAGTGCATGAAAATGGCCAATTTACTCACTCTGAGTTCTCAAAAAGTGTTTCTTCACCCCGGGAAGTTAATTAAATACCATTTGGAGGCATTTAATGTTCGAGCAGAAACGGCTGATTTTCGACAAAAGAGATAACACCCCCCCCATTAAGTCATGCTTCAGAAATGTGGAAAATGGTCCGTTTTCAAATGTTTTATTTTGGAACGTCAGTTCACATTTGTAGGTGGATCATCAGTGTTAGAGCTAAAATTAGCATGTTTATAGTGATGTTCATGCTTCCAGTGGCTCGGGAAGTGAATTAAATACTATTTGGAGGCATTTAATGTTCAATCAAAAACAGCTGATTTTGGACAAAAGAGATAACACCCCCCCATTACGTCATGCTTCAGAAATGTGGAAAATGGTCCGTTTTAAAATGTTTTATTTTTGAATGTCAGTTCACATTTGTAGGTGGATCATCAGTGTTGGAGCTAAAATTAGCACGTTTAAAGTGATTTTCATGCTTCCAGGGGCCCTAAACACAAGATTTATGGAATGGTTAAAAGTGCATGAAAATGGCCAATTTACTCACTCTGAGTTCTCAAAAAGGGTTTCTTCACCCCGGGAAGTTAATTAAATACCATTTGGAGTCATTTAATGTTCGAGCAAAAACTGCTGATTTTCGACAAAAGAGATAACACCCCCCCATTACGTCATGCTTCAGAAATGTGGAAAATGGTCCGTTTTCAAATGTTTTATTTTTGAACATCAGTTCACATTTGTAGGTGGATCATCAGTGTTAGAGCTAAAATTAGCATGTTTAAAGTGATTTTCATGCTTCCAGGGGCTCGGGAAGTGAATTAAATACTATTTGGAGGCATTTAATGTTCAATCAAAAACAGCTGATTTTTGACAAAAGAGTTAACACCCCCCCATTACGTCATGCTTCAGAAATGTGGAAAATGGTCCGTTTTAAAATGTTTTATTTTTGAATGTCAGTTCACATTTGTAGGTGGATCATCAGTGTTGGAGATAAAATTAGCATGTTTAAAGTGATTTTCATGCTTCCAGGGGCCCTAAACACAAGATTTATGGAATGGTTAAAAGTGCATGAAAATGGCCAATTTACTCACTCTGAGTTCTCAAAAAGGGTTTCTTCACCCCGGGAAGTTAATTAAATACCATTTGGAGGCATTTAATGTTCGAGCAAAAACGGCTGATTTTCGACAAAAGAGATAACACCCCCCCCATTACGTCATGCTTCAGAAATGTGGAAAATGGTCCGTTTTCAAATGTTTTATTTTTGAACGTCAGTTCACATTTGTAGGTGGATCATCAGTGTTAGAGCTAAAATTAGCATGTTTAAAGTGATTTTCATGCTTCCAGGGGCTCGGGAAGTGAATTAAATACTATTTGGAGGCATTTATTGTTCAAGCAAAAACTGCTGATTTTTGACAAAAGAGATAACACCCCCCCATTACGTCATGCTTCAGAAATGTGGAAAATGGTCCGTTTTCAAATGTTTTATTTTTGAACGTCAGTTCACATTTGTAGGTGGATCATCAGTGTTAGAGCTAAAATTAGCATGTTTAAAGTGATTTTCATGCTTCCAGGGGCCCTAAACACAAGATTTATGGAATGGTTAAAAGTGCATGAAAATGGCCAATTTACTCACTCTGAGTTCTCAAAAAGTGTTTCTTCACCCCGGGAAGTTAATTAAATACCATTTGGAGGCATTTAATGTTCGAGCAGAAACGGCTGATTTTCGACAAAAGAGATAACACCCCCCCCATTAAGTCATGCTTCAGAAATGTGGAAAATGGTCCGTTTTCAAATGTTTTATTTTGGAACGTCAGTTCACATTTGTAGGTGGATCATCAGTGTTGGAGCTAAAATTAGCATGTTTAAAGTGATTTTCATGCTTCCAGGGGCCCTAAACACAAGATTTATGGAATGGTTAAAAGTGCATGAAAATGGCCAATTTACTCACTCTGAGTTCTCAAAAAGGGTTTCTTCACCCCGGGAAGTTAATTAAATACCATTTGGAGGCATTTAATGTTCGAGCAGAAACGGCTGATTTTCGACAAAAGAGATAACACCCCCCCCATTAAGTCATGCTTCAGAAATGTGGAAAATGGTCCGTTTTCAAATGTTTTATTTTGGAACGTCAGTTCACATTTGTAGGTGGATCATCAGTGTTAGAGCTAAAATTAGCATGTTTATAGTGATGTTCATGCTTCCAGTGGCTCGGGAAGTGAATTAAATACTATTTGGAGGCATTTAATGTTCAATCAAAAACAGCTGATTTTGGACAAAAGAGATAACACCCCCCCATTACGTCATGCTTCAGAAATGTGGAAAATGGTCCGTTTTAAAATGTTTTATTTTTGAATGTCAGTTCACATTTGTAGGTGGATCATCAGTGTTGGAGCTAAAATTAGCATGTTTAAAGTGATTTTCATGCTTCCAGGGGCCCTAAACACAAGATTTATGGAATGGTTAAAAGTGCATGAAAATGGCCAATTTACTCACTCTGAGTTCTCAAAAAGGGTTTCTTCACCCCGGGAAGTTAATTAAATACCATTTGGAGTCATTTAATGTTCGAGCAAAAACTGCTGATTTTCGACAAAAGAGATAACACCCCCCCATTACGTCATGCTTCAGAAATGTGGAAAATGGTCCGTTTTCAAATGTTTTATTTTTGAACATCAGTTCACATTTGTAGGTGGATCATCAGTGTTAGAGCTAAAATTAGCATGTTTAAAGTGATTTTCATGCTTCCAGGGGCTCGGGAAGTGAATTAAATACTATTTGGAGGCATTTAATGTTCAATCAAAAACAGCTGATTTTTGACAAAAGAGTTAACACCCCCCATTACGTCATGCTTCAGAAATGTGGAAAATGGTCCGTTTTAAAATGTTTTATTTTTGAATGTCAGTTCACATTTGTAGGTGGATCATCAGTGTTGGAGCTAAAATTAGCATGTTTAAAGTGATTTTCATGCTTCCAGGGGCCCTAAACACAAGATTTATGGAATGGTTAAAAGTGCATGAAAATGGCCAATTTACTCACTCGGAGTTCTCAAAAAGGGTTTCTTCACCCCGGGAAGTTAATTAAATACCATTTGGAGGCATTTAATGTTCGAGCAAAAACGGCTGATTTTCGACAAAAGAGATAACACCCCCCCCATTACGTCATGCTTCAGAAATGTGGAAAATGGTCCGTTTTCAAATGTTTTATTTTTGAACGTCAGTTCACATTTGTAGGTGGATCATCAGTGTTAGAGCTAAAATTAGCATGTTTAAAGTGATTTTCATGCTTCCAGGGGCTCGGGAAGTGAATTAAATACTATTTGGAGGCATTTATTGTTCAAGCAAAAACTGCTGATTTTTGACAAAAGAGATAACACCCCCCCATTACGTCATGCTTCAGAAATGTGGAAAATGGTCCGTTTTCAAATGTTTTATTTTTGAACGTCAGTTCACATTTGTAGGTGGATCATCAGTGTTAGAGCTAAAATTAGCATGTTTAAAGTGATTTTCATGCTTCCAGGGGCCCTAAACACAAGATTTATGGAATGGTTAAAAGTGCATGAAAATGGCCAATTTACTCACTCTGAGTTCTCAAAAAGTGTTTCTTCACCCCGGGAAGTTAATTAAATACCATTTGGAGGCATTTAATGTTCGAGCAGAAACGGCTGATTTTCGACAAAAGAGATAACACCCCCCCCCCATTAAGTCATGCTTCAGAAATGTGGAAAATGGTCCGTTTTCAAATGTTTTATTTTGGAACGTCAGTTCACATTTGTAGGTGGATCATCAGTGTTAGAGCTAAAATTAGCATGTTTATAGTGATGTTCATGCTTCCAGTGGCTCGGGAAGTGAATTAAATACTATTTGGAGGCATTTAATGTTCAATCAAAAACAGCTGATTTTGGACAAAAGAGATAACACCCCCCCATTACGTCATGCTTCAGAAATGTGGAAAATGGTCCGTTTTAAAATGTTTTATTTTTGAATGTCAGTTCACATTTGTAGGTGGATCATCAGTGTTGGAGCTAAAATTAGCATGTTTAAAGTGATTTTCATGCTTCCAGGGGCCCTAAACACAAGATTTATGGAATGGTTAAAAGTGCATGAAAATGGCCAATTTACTCACTCTGAGTTCTCAAAAAGGGTTTCTTCACCCCGGGAAGTTAATTAAATACCATTTGGAGTCATTTAATGTTCGAGCAAAAACTGCTGATTTTCGACAAAAGAGATAACACCCCCCCATTACGTCATGCTTCAGAAATGTGGAAAATGGTCCGTTTTCAAATGTTTTATTTTTGAACATCAGTTCACATTTGTAGGTGGATCATCAGTGTTAGAGCTAAAATTAGCATGTTTAAAGTGATTTTCATGCTTCCAGGGGCTCGGGAAGTGAATTAAATACTATTTGGAGGCATTTAATGTTCAATCAAAAACAGCTGATTTTTGACAAAAGAGTTAACACCCCCCCATTACGTCATGCTTCAGAAATGTGGAAAATGGTCCGTTTTAAAATGTTTTATTTTTGAATGTCAGTTCACATTTGTAGGTGGATCATCAGTGTTGGAGCTAAAATTAGCATGTTTAAAGTGATTTTCATGCTTCCAGGGGCCCTAAACACAAGATTTATGGAATGGTTAAAAGTGCATGAAAATGGCCAATTTACTCACTCTGAGTTCTCAAAAAGGGTTTCTTCACCCCGGGAAGTTAATTAAATACCATTTGGAGGCATTTAATGTTCGAGCAAAAACGGCTGATTTTCGACAAAAGAGATAACACCCCCCCCATTACGTCATGCTTCAGAAATGTGGAAAATGGTCCGTTTTCAAATGTTTTATTTTTGAACGTCAGTTCACATTTGTAGGTGGATCATCAGTGTTAGAGCTAAAATTAGCATGTTTAAAGTGATTTTCATGCTTCCAGGGGCTCGGGAAGTGAATTAAATACTATTTGGAGGCATTTATTGTTCAAGCAAAAACTGCTGATTTTTGACAAAAGAGATAACACCCCCTCATTACGTCATGCTTCAGAAATGTGGAAAATGGTCCGTTTTCAAATGTTTTATTTTTGAACGTCAGTTCACATTTGTAGGTGGATCATCAGTGTTAGAGCTAAAATTAGCATGTTTAAAGTGATTTTCATGCTTCCAGGGGCCCTAAACACAAGATTTATGGAATGGTTAAAAGTGCATGAAAATGGCCAATTTACTCACTCTGAGTTCTCAAAAAGTGTTTCTTCACCCCGGGAAGTTAATTAAATACCATTTGGAGGCATTTAATGTTCGAGCAGAAACGGCTGATTTTCGACAAAAGAGATAACACCCCCCCCATTAAGTCATGCTTCAGAAATGTGGAAAATGGTCCGTTTTCAAATGTTTTATTTTGGAACGTCAGTTCACATTTGTAGGTGGATCATCAGTGTTAGAGCTAAAATTAGCATGTTTATAGTGATGTTCATGCTTCCAGTGGCTCGGGAAGTGAATTAAATACTATTTGGAGGCATTTAATGTTCAATCAAAAACAGCTGATTTTGGACAAAAGAGATAACACCCCCCCATTACGTCATGCTTCAGAAATGTGGAAAATGGTCCGTTTTAAAATGTTTTATTTTTGAATGTCAGTTCACATTTGTAGGTGGATCATCAGTGTTGGAGCTAAAATTAGCATGTTTAAAGTGATTTTCATGCTTCCAGGGGCCCTAAACACAAGATTTATGGAATGGTTAAAAGTGCATGAAAATGGCCAATTTACTCACTCTGAGTTCTCAAAAAGGGTTTCTTCACCCCGGGAAGTTAATTAAATACCATTTGGAGTCATTTAATGTTCGAGCAAAAACTGCTGATTTTCGACAAAAGAGATAACACCCCCCCATTACGTCATGCTTCAGAAATGTGGAAAATGGTCCGTTTTCAAATGTTTTATTTTTGAACATCAGTTCACATTTGTAGGTGGATCATCAGTGTTAGAAATAAAATTAGCATGTTTAAAGTGATTTTCATGCTTCCAGGGGCTCGGGAAGTGAATTAAATACTATTTGGAGGCATTTAATGTTCAATCAAAAACAGCTGATTTTTGACAAAAGAGTTAACACCCCCCCATTACGTCATGCTTCAGAAATGTGGAAAATGGTCCGTTTTCAAATGTTTTATTTTTGAACGTCAGTTCACATTTGTAGGTGGATCATCAGTGTTAGAGCTAAAATTAGCATGTTTAAAGTGATTTTCATGCTTCCAGGGGCCCTAAACACAAGATTTATGGAATGGTTAAAAGTGCATGAAAATGGCCAATTTACTCACTCTGAGTTCTCAAAAAGTGTTTCTTCACCCCGGGAAGTTAATTAAATACCATTTGGAGGCATTTAATGTTCGAGCAGAAACGGCTGATTTTCGACAAAAGAGATTACACCCCCCCCCATTAAGTCATGCTTCAGAAATGTGGAAAATGGTCCGTTTTCAAATGTTTTATTTTGGAACGTCAGTTCACATTTGTAGGTGGATCATCAGTGTTAGAGCTAAAATTAGCATGTTTATAGTGATGTTCATGCTTCCAGTGGCTCGGGAAGTGAATTAAATACTATTTGGAGGCATTTAATGTTCAATCAAAAACAGCTGATTTTGGACAAAAGAGATAACACCCCCCCATTACGTCATGCTTCAGAAATGTGGAAAATGGTCCGTTTTAAAATGTTTTATTTTTGAATGTCAGTTCACATTTGTAGGTGGATCATCAGTGTTGGAGCTAAAATTAGCATGTTTAAAGTGATTTTCATGCTTCCAGGGGCCCTAAACACAAGATTTATGGAATGGTTAAAAGTGCATGAAAATGGCCAATTTACTCACTCTGAGTTCTCAAAAAGGGTTTCTTCACCCCGGGAAGTTAATTAAATACCATTTGGAGTCATTTAATGTTCGAGCAAAAACTGCTGATTTTCGACAAAAGAGATAACACCCCCCCATTACGTCATGCTTCAGAAATGTGGAAAATGGTCCGTTTTCAAATGTTTTATTTTTGAACATCAGTTCACATTTGTAGGTGGATCATCAGTGTTAGAGCTAAAATTAGCATGTTTAAAGTGATTTTCATGCTTCCAGGGGCTCGGGAAGTGAATTAAATACTATTTGGAGGCATTTAATGTTCAATCAAAAACAGCTGATTTTTGACAAAAGAGTTAACACCCCCCCATTACGTCATGCTTCAGAAATGTGGAAAATGGTCAGTTTTAAAATGTTTTATTTTTGAATGTCAGTTCACATTTGTAGGTGGATCATCAGTGTTGGAGCTAAAATTAGCATGTTTAAAGTGATTTTCATGCTTCCAGGGGCCCTAAACACAAGATTTATGGAATGGTTAAAAGTGCATGAAAATGGCCAATTTACTCACTCTGAGTTCTCAAAAAGGGTTTCTTCACCCCGGGAAGTTAATTAAATACCATTTGGAGGCATTTAATGTTCGAGCAAAAACGGCTGATTTTCGACAAAAGAGATAACACCCCCCCCATTACGTCATGCTTCAGAAATGTGGAAAATGGTCCGTTTTCAAATGTTTTATTTTTGAACGTCAGTTCACATTTGTAGGTGGATCATCAGTGTTAGAGCTAAAATTAGCATGTTTAAAGTGATTTTCATGCTTCCAGGGGCTCGGGAAGTGAATTAAATACTATTTGGAGGCATTTATTGTTCAAGCAAAAACTGCTGATTTTTGACAAAAGAGATAACACCCCCCCATTACGTCATGCTTCAGAAATGTGGAAAATGGTCCGTTTTCAAATGTTTTATTTTTGAACGTCAGTTCACATTTGTAGGTGGATCATCAGTGTTAGAGCTAAAATTAGCATGTTTAAAGTGATTTTCATGCTTCCAGGGGCCCTAAACACAAGATTTATGGAATGGTTAAAAGTGCATGAAAATGGCCAATTTACTCACTCTGAGTTCTCAAAAAGTGTTTCTTCACCCCGGGAAGTTAATTAAATACCATTTGGAGGCATTTAATGTTCGAGCAGAAACGGCTGATTTTCGACAAAAGAGATAACACCCCCCCCATTAAGTCATGCTTCAGAAATGTGGAAAATGGTCCGTTTTCAAATGTTTTATTTTGGAACGTCAGTTCACATTTGTAGGTGGATCATCAGTGTTAGAGCTAAAATTAGCATGTTTATAGTGATGTTCATGCTTCCAGTGGCTCGGGAAGTGAATTAAATACTATTTGGAGGCATTTAATGTTCAATCAAAAACAGCTGATTTTGGACAAAAGAGATAACACCCCCCCATTACGTCATGCTTCAGAAATGTGGAAAATGGTCCGTTTTAAAATGTTTTATTTTTGAATGTCAGTTCACATTTGTAGGTGGATCATCAGTGTTGGAGCTAAAATTAGCATGTTTAAAGTGATTTTCATGCTTCCAGGGGCCCTAAACACAAGATTTATGGAATGGTTAAAAGTGCATGAAAATGGCCAATTTACTCACTCTGAGTTCTCAAAAAGGGTTTCTTCACCCCCGGAAGTTAATTAAATACCATTTGGAGTCATTTAATGTTCGAGCAAAAACTGCTGATTTTCGACAAAAGAGATAACACCCCCCCATTACGTCATGCTTCAGAAATGTGGAAAATGGTCCGTTTTCAAATGTTTTATTTTTGAACATCACTTCACATTTGTAGGTGGATCATCAGTGTTAGAGCTAAAATTAGCATGTTTAAAGTGATTTTCATGCTTCCAGGGGCTCGGGAAGTGAATTAAATACTATTTGGAGGCATTTAATGTTCAATCAAAAACAGCTGATTTTTGACAAAAGAGTTAACACCCCCCCATTACGTCATGCTTCAGAAATGTGGAAAATGGTCCGTTTTAAAATGTTTTATTTTTGAATGTCAGTTCACATTTGTAGGTGGATCATCAGTGTTGGAGCTAAAATTAGCATGTTTAAAGTGATTTTCATGCTTCCAGGGGCCCTAAACACAAGATTTATGGAATGGTTAAAAGTGCATGAAAATGGCCAATTTACTCACTCTGAGTTCTCAAAAAGGGTTTCTTCACCCCGGGAAGTTAATTAAATACCATTTGGAGGCATTTAATGTTCGAGCAAAAACGGCTGATTTTCGACAAAAGAGATAACACCCCCCCCATTACGTCATGCTTCAGAAATGTGGAAAATGGTCCGTTTTCAAATGTTTTATTTTTGAACGTCAGTTCACATTTGTAGGTGGATCATCAGTGTTAGAGCTAAAATTAGCATGTTTAAAGTGATTTTCATGCTTCCAGGGGCTCGGGAAGTGAATTAAATACTATTTGGAGGCATTTATTGTTCAAGCAAAAACTGCTGATTTTTGACAAAAGAGATAACACCCCCCCATTACGTCATGCTTCAGAAATGTGGAAAATGGTCCGTTTTCAAATGTTTTATTTTTGAACGTCAGTTCACATTTGTAGGTGGATCATCAGTGTTAGAGCTAAAATTAGCATGTTTAAAGTGATTTTCATGCTTCCAGGGGCCCTAAACACAAGATTTATGGAATGGTTAAAAGTGCATGAAAATGGCCAATTTACTCACTCTGAGTTCTCAAAAAGTGTTTCTTCACCCCGGGAAGTTAATTAAATACCATTTGGAGGCATTTAATGTTCGAGCAGAAACGGCTGATTTTCGACAAAAGAGATAACACCCCCCCCATTAAGTCATGCTTCAGAAATGTGGAAAATGGTCCGTTTTCAAATGTTTTATTTTGGAACGTCAGTTCACATTTGTAGGTGGATCATCAGTGTTAGAGCTAAAATTAGCATGTTTATAGTGATGTTCATGCTTCCAGTGGCTCGGGAAGTGAATTAAATACTATTTGGAGGCATTTAATGTTCAATCAAAAACAGCTGATTTTGGACAAAAGAGATAACACCCCCCCATTACGTCATGCTTCAGAAATGTGGAAAATGGTCCGTTTTAAAATGTTTTATTTTTGAATGTCAGTTCACATTTGTAGGTGGATCATCAGTGTTGGAGCTAAAATTAGCACGTTTAAAGTGATTTTCATGCTTCCAGGGGCCCTAAACACAAGATTTATGGAATGGTTAAAAGTGCATGAAAATGGCCAATTTACTCACTCTGAGTTCTCAAAAAGGGTTTCTTCACCCCGGGAAGTTAATTAAATACCATTTGGAGTCATTTAATGTTCGAGCAAAAACTGCTGATTTTCGACAAAAGAGATAACACCCCCCCATTACGTCATGCTTCAGAAATGTGGAAAATGGTCCGTTTTCAAATGTTTTATTTTTGAACATCAGTTCACATTTGTAGGTGGATCATCAGTGTTAGAGCTAAAATTAGCATGTTTAAAGTGATTTTCATGCTTCCAGGGGCTCGGGAAGTGAATTAAATACTATTTGGAGGCATTTAATGTTCAATCAAAAACAGCTGATTTTTGACAAAAGAGTTAACACCCCCCCATTACGTCATGCTTCAGAAATGTGGAAAATGGTCCGTTTTAAAATGTTTTATTTTTGAATGTCAGTTCACATTTGTAGGTGGATCATCAGTGTTGGAGATAAAATTAGCATGTTTAAAGTGATTTTCATGCTTCCAGGGGCCCTAAACACAAGATTTATGGAATGGTTAAAAGTGCATGAAAATGGCCAATTTACTCACTCTGAGTTCTCAAAAAGGGTTTCTTCACCCCGGGAAGTTAATTAAATACCATTTGGAGGCATTTAATGTTCGAGCAAAAACGGCTGATTTTCGACAAAAGAGATAACACCCCCCCCATTACGTCATGCTTCAGAAATGTGGAAAATGGTCCGTTTTCAAATGTTTTATTTTTGAACGTCAGTTCACATTTGTAGGTGGATCATCAGTGTTAGAGCTAAAATTAGCATGTTTAAAGTGATTTTCATGCTTCCAGGGGCTCGGGAAGTGAATTAAATACTATTTGGAGGCATTTATTGTTCAAGCAAAAACTGCTGATTTTTGACAAAAGAGATAACACCCCCCCATTACGTCATGCTTCAGAAATGTGGAAAATGGTCCGTTTTCAAATGTTTTATTTTTGAACGTCAGTTCACATTTGTAGGTGGATCATCAGTGTTAGAGCTAAAATTAGCATGTTTAAAGTGATTTTCATGCTTCCAGGGGCCCTAAACACAAGATTTATGGAATGGTTAAAAGTGCATGAAAATGGCCAATTTACTCACTCTGAGTTCTCAAAAAGTGTTTCTTCACCCCGGGAAGTTAATTAAATACCATTTGGAGGCATTTAATGTTCGAGCAGAAACGGCTGATTTTCGACAAAAGAGATAACACCCCCCCCATTAAGTCATGCTTCAGAAATGTGGAAAATGGTCCGTTTTCAAATGTTTTATTTTGGAACGTCAGTTCACATTTGTAGGTGGATCATCAGTGTTAGAGCTAAAATTAGCATGTTTATAGTGATGTTCATGCTTCCAGTGGCTCGGGAAGTGAATTAAATACTATTTGGAGGCATTTAATGTTCAATCAAAAACAGCTGATTTTGGACAAAAGAGATAACACCCCCCCATTACGTCATGCTTCAGAAATGTGGAAAATGGTCCGTTTTAAAATGTTTTATTTTTGAATGTCAGTTCACATTTGTAGGTGGATCATCAGTGTTGGAGCTAAAATTAGCATGTTTAAAGTGATTTTCATGCTTCCAGGGGCCCTAAACACAAGATTTATGGAATGGTTAAAAGTGCATGAAAATGGCCAATTTACTCACTCTGAGTTCTCAAAAAGGGTTTCTTCACCCCGGGAAGTTAATTAAATACCATTTGGAGTCATTTAATGTTCGAGCAAAAACTGCTGATTTTCGACAAAAGAGATAACACCCCCCCATTACGTCATGCTTCAGAAATGTGGAAAATGGTCCGTTTTCAAATGTTTTATTTTTGAACATCAGTTCACATTTGTAGGTGGATCATCAGTGTTAGAGCTAAAATTAGCATGTTTAAAGTGATTTTCATGCTTCCAGGGGCTCGGGAAGTGAATTAAATACTATTTGGAGGCATTTAATGTTCAATCAAAAACAGCTGATTTTTGACAAAAGAGTTAACACCCCCCATTACGTCATGCTTCAGAAATGTGGAAAATGGTCCGTTTTAAAATGTTTTATTTTTGAATGTCAGTTCACATTTGTAGGTGGATCATCAGTGTTGGAGCTAAAATTAGCATGTTTAAAGTGATTTTCATGCTTCCAGGGGCCCTAAACACAAGATTTATGGAATGGTTAAAAGTGCATGAAAATGGCCAATTTACTCACTCGGAGTTCTCAAAAAGGGTTTCTT
The DNA here is from genome assembly GCF_964263255.1 of Lissotriton vulgaris. Lineage (NCBI taxonomy): Eukaryota > Metazoa > Chordata > Amphibia > Caudata > Salamandridae > Lissotriton > Lissotriton vulgaris. The sequence goes on along the minus strand of NW_028253623.1, from coordinate 129,845 downwards.
CACCCCGGGAAGTTAATTAAATACCATTTGGAGGCATTTAATGTTCGAGCAAAAACGGCTGATTTTCGACAAAAGAGATAACACCCCCCCCATTACGTCATGCTTCAGAAATGTGGAAAATGGTCCGTTTTCAAATGTTTTATTTTTGAACGTCAGTTCACATTTGTAGGTGGATCATCAGTGTTAGAGCTAAAATTAGCATGTTTAAAGTGATTTTCATGCTTCCAGGGGCTCGGGAAGTGAATTAAATACTATTTGGAGGCATTTATTGTTCAAGCAAAAACTGCTGATTTTTGACAAAAGAGATAACACCCCCCCATTACGTCATGCTTCAGAAATGTGGAAAATGGTCCGTTTTCAAATGTTTTATTTTTGAACGTCAGTTCACATTTGTAGGTGGATCATCAGTGTTAGAGCTAAAATTAGCATGTTTAAAGTGATTTTCATGCTTCCAGGGGCCCTAAACACAAGATTTATGGAATGGTTAAAAGTGCATGAAAATGGCCAATTTACTCACTCTGAGTTCTCAAAAAGTGTTTCTTCACCCCGGGAAGTTAATTAAATACCATTTGGAGGCATTTAATGTTCGAGCAGAAACGGCTGATTTTCGACAAAAGAGATAACACCCCCCCCCCATTAAGTCATGCTTCAGAAATGTGGAAAATGGTCCGTTTTCAAATGTTTTATTTTGGAACGTCAGTTCACATTTGTAGGTGGATCATCAGTGTTAGAGCTAAAATTAGCATGTTTATAGTGATGTTCATGCTTCCAGTGGCTCGGGAAGTGAATTAAATACTATTTGGAGGCATTTAATGTTCAATCAAAAACAGCTGATTTTGGACAAAAGAGATAACACCCCCCCATTACGTCATGCTTCAGAAATGTGGAAAATGGTCCGTTTTAAAATGTTTTATTTTTGAATGTCAGTTCACATTTGTAGGTGGATCATCAGTGTTGGAGCTAAAATTAGCATGTTTAAAGTGATTTTCATGCTTCCAGGGGCCCTAAACACAAGATTTATGGAATGGTTAAAAGTGCATGAAAATGGCCAATTTACTCACTCTGAGTTCTCAAAAAGGGTTTCTTCACCCCGGGAAGTTAATTAAATACCATTTGGAGTCATTTAATGTTCGAGCAAAAACTGCTGATTTTCGACAAAAGAGATAACACCCCCCCATTACGTCATGCTTCAGAAATGTGGAAAATGGTCCGTTTTCAAATGTTTTATTTTTGAACATCAGTTCACATTTGTAGGTGGATCATCAGTGTTAGAGCTAAAATTAGCATGTTTAAAGTGATTTTCATGCTTCCAGGGGCTCGGGAAGTGAATTAAATACTATTTGGAGGCATTTAATGTTCAATCAAAAACAGCTGATTTTTGACAAAAGAGTTAACACCCCCCCATTACGTCATGCTTCAGAAATGTGGAAAATGGTCCGTTTTAAAATGTTTTATTTTTGAATGTCAGTTCACATTTGTAGGTGGATCATCAGTGTTGGAGCTAAAATTAGCATGTTTAAAGTGATTTTCATGCTTCCAGGGGCCCTAAACACAAGATTTATGGAATGGTTAAAAGTGCATGAAAATGGCCAATTTACTCACTCTGAGTTCTCAAAAAGGGTTTCTTCACCCCGGGAAGTTAATTAAATACCATTTGGAGGCATTTAATGTTCGAGCAAAAACGGCTGATTTTCGACAAAAGAGATAACACCCCCCCCATTACGTCATGCTTCAGAAATGTGGAAAATGGTCCGTTTTCAAATGTTTTATTTTTGAACGTCAGTTCACATTTGTAGGTGGATCATCAGTGTTAGAGCTAAAATTAGCATGTTTAAAGTGATTTTCATGCTTCCAGGGGCTCGGGAAGTGAATTAAATACTATTTGGAGGCATTTATTGTTCAAGCAAAAACTGCTGATTTTTGACAAAAGAGATAACACCCCCTCATTACGTCATGCTTCAGAAATGTGGAAAATGGTCCGTTTTCAAATGTTTTATTTTTGAACGTCAGTTCACATTTGTAGGTGGATCATCAGTGTTAGAGCTAAAATTAGCATGTTTAAAGTGATTTTCATGCTTCCAGGGGCCCTAAACACAAGATTTATGGAATGGTTAAAAGTGCATGAAAATGGCCAATTTACTCACTCTGAGTTCTCAAAAAGTGTTTCTTCACCCCGGGAAGTTAATTAAATACCATTTGGAGGCATTTAATGTTCGAGCAGAAACGGCTGATTTTCGACAAAAGAGATAACACCCCCCCCATTAAGTCATGCTTCAGAAATGTGGAAAATGGTCCGTTTTCAAATGTTTTATTTTGGAACGTCAGTTCACATTTGTAGGTGGATCATCAGTGTTAGAGCTAAAATTAGCATGTTTATAGTGATGTTCATGCTTCCAGTGGCTCGGGAAGTGAATTAAATACTATTTGGAGGCATTTAATGTTCAATCAAAAACAGCTGATTTTGGACAAAAGAGATAACACCCCCCCATTACGTCATGCTTCAGAAATGTGGAAAATGGTCCGTTTTAAAATGTTTTATTTTTGAATGTCAGTTCACATTTGTAGGTGGATCATCAGTGTTGGAGCTAAAATTAGCATGTTTAAAGTGATTTTCATGCTTCCAGGGGCCCTAAACACAAGATTTATGGAATGGTTAAAAGTGCATGAAAATGGCCAATTTACTCACTCTGAGTTCTCAAAAAGGGTTTCTTCACCCCGGGAAGTTAATTAAATACCATTTGGAGTCATTTAATGTTCGAGCAAAAACTGCTGATTTTCGACAAAAGAGATAACACCCCCCCATTACGTCATGCTTCAGAAATGTGGAAAATGGTCCGTTTTCAAATGTTTTATTTTTGAACATCAGTTCACATTTGTAGGTGGATCATCAGTGTTAGAAATAAAATTAGCATGTTTAAAGTGATTTTCATGCTTCCAGGGGCTCGGGAAGTGAATTAAATACTATTTGGAGGCATTTAATGTTCAATCAAAAACAGCTGATTTTTGACAAAAGAGTTAACACCCCCCCATTACGTCATGCTTCAGAAATGTGGAAAATGGTCCGTTTTAAAATGTTTTATTTTTGAATGTCAGTTCACATTTGTAGGTGGATCATCAGTGTTGGAGCTAAAATTAGCATGTTTAAAGTGATTTTCATGCTTCCAGGGGCCCTAAACACAAGATTTATGGAATGGTTAAAAGTGCATGAAAATGGCCAATTTACTCACTCTGAGTTCTCAAAAAGGGTTTCTTCACCCCGGGAAGTTAATTAAATACCATTTGGAGGCATTTAATGTTCGAGCAAAAACGGCTGATTTTCGACAAAAGAGATAACACCCCCCCCATTACGTCATGCTTCAGAAATGTGGAAAATGGTCCGTTTTCAAATGTTTTATTTTTGAACGTCAGTTCACATTTGTAGGTGGATCATCAGTGTTAGAGCTAAAATTAGCATGTTTAAAGTGATTTTCATGCTTCCAGGGGCTCGGGAAGTGAATTAAATACTATTTGGAGGCATTTATTGTTCAAGCAAAAACTGCTGATTTTTGACAAAAGAGATAACACCCCCCCATTACGTCATGCTTCAGAAATGTGGAAAATGGTCCGTTTTCAAATGTTTTATTTTTGAACGTCAGTTCACATTTGTAGGTGGATCATCAGTGTTAGAGCTAAAATTAGCATGTTTAAAGTGATTTTCATGCTTCCAGGGGCCCTAAACACAAGATTTATGGAATGGTTAAAAGTGCATGAAAATGGCCAATTTACTCACTCTGAGTTCTCAAAAAGTGTTTCTTCACCCCGGGAAGTTAATTAAATACCATTTGGAGGCATTTAATGTTCGAGCAGAAACGGCTGATTTTCGACAAAAGAGATAACACCCCCCCCATTAAGTCATGCTTCAGAAATGTGGAAAATGGTCCGTTTTCAAATGTTTTATTTTGGAACGTCAGTTCACATTTGTAGGTGGATCATCAGTGTTAGAGCTAAAATTAGCATGTTTATAGTGATGTTCATGCTTCCAGTGGCTCGGGAAGTGAATTAAATACTATTTGGAGGCATTTAATGTTCAATCAAAAACAGCTGATTTTGGACAAAAGAGATAACACCCCCCCATTACGTCATGCTTCAGAAATGTGGAAAATGGTCCGTTTTAAAATGTTTTATTTTTGAATGTCAGTTCACATTTGTAGGTGGATCATCAGTGTTGGAGCTAAAATTAGCATGTTTAAAGTGATTTTCATGCTTCCAGGGGCCCTAAACACAAGATTTATGGAATGGTTAAAAGTGCATGAAAATGGCCAATTTACTCACTCTGAGTTCTCAAAAAGGGTTTCTTCACCCCGGGAAGTTAATTAAATACCATTTGGAGTCATTTAATGTTCGAGCAAAAACTGCTGATTTTCGACAAAAGAGATAACACCCCCCCATTACGTCATGCTTCAGAAATGTGGAAAATGGTCCGTTTTCAAATGTTTTATTTTTGAACATCAGTTCACATTTGTAGGTGGATCATCAGTGTTAGAGCTAAAATTAGCATGTTTAAAGTGATTTTCATGCTTCCAGGGGCTCGGGAAGTGAATTAAATACTATTTGGAGGCATTTAATGTTCAATCAAAAACAGCTGATTTTTGACAAAAGAGTTAACACCCCCCCATTACGTCATGCTTCAGAAATGTGGAAAATGGTCCGTTTTAAAATGTTTTATTTTTGAATGTCAGTTCACATTTGTAGGTGGATCATCAGTGTTGGAGCTAAAATTAGCATGTTTAAAGTGATTTTCATGCTTCCAGGGGCCCTAAACACAAGATTTATGGAATGGTTAAAAGTGCATGAAAATGGCCAATTTACTCACTCTGAGTTCTCAAAAAGGGTTTCTTCACCCCGGGAAGTTAATTAAATACCATTTGGAGGCATTTAATGTTCGAGCAAAAACGGCTGATTTTCGACAAAAGAGATAACACCCCCCCATTACGTCATGCTTCAGAAATGTGGAAAATGGTCCGTTTTCAAATGTTTTATTTTTGAACGTCAGTTCACATTTGTAGGTGGATCATCAGTGTTAGAGCTAAAATTAGCATGTTTAAAGTGATTTTCATGCTTCCAGGGGCTCGGGAAGTGAATTAAATACTATTTGGAGGCATTTATTGTTCAAGCAAAAACTGCTGATTTTTGACAAAAGAGATAACACCCCCCCATTACGTCATGCTTCAGAAATGTGGAAAATGGTCCGTTTTCAAATGTTTTATTTTTGAACGTCAGTTCACATTTGTAGGTGGATCATCAGTGTTAGAGCTAAAATTAGCATGTTTAAAGTGATTTTCATGCTTCCAGGGGCCCTAAACACAAGATTTATGGAATGGTTAAAAGTGCATGAAAATGGCCAATTTACTCACTCTGAGTTCTCAAAAAGTGTTTCTTCACCCCGGGAAGTTAATTAAATACCATTTGGAGGCATTTAATGTTCGAGCAGAAACGGCTGATTTTCGACAAAAGAGATAACACCCCCCCCATTAAGTCATGCTTCAGAAATGTGGAAAATGGTCCGTTTTCAAATGTTTTATTTTGGAACGTCAGTTCACATTTGTAGGTGGATCATCAGTGTTAGAGCTAAAATTAGCATGTTTATAGTGATGTTCATGCTTCCAGTGGCTCGGGAAGTGAATCAAATACTATTTGGAGGCATTTAATGTTCAATCAAAAACAGCTGATTTTGGACAAAAGAGATAACACCCCCCCATTACGTCATGCTTCAGAAATGTGGAAAATGGTCCGTTTTAAAATGTTTTATTTTTGAATGTCAGTTCACATTTGTAGGTGGATCATCAGTGTTGGAGCTAAAATTAGCATGTTTAAAGTGATTTTCATGCTTCCAGGGGCCCTAAACACAAGATTTATGGAATGGTTAAAAGTGCATGAAAATGGCCAATTTACTCACTCTGAGTTCTCAAAAAGGGTTTCTTCACCCCGGGAAGTTAATTAAATACCATTTGGAGTCATTTAATGTTCGAGCAAAAACTGCTGATTTTCGACAAAAGAGATAACACCCCCCCATTACGTCATGCTTCAGAAATGTGGAAAATGGTCCGTTGTCAAATGTTTTATTTTTGAACATCAGTTCACATTTGTAGGTGGATCATCAGTGTTAGAGCTAAAATTAGCATGTTTAAAGTGATTTTCATGCTTCCAGGGGCTCGGGAAGTTAATTAAATACTATTTGGAGGCATTTAATGTTCAATCAAAAACAGCTGATTTTTGACAAAAGAGTTAACACCCCCCCATTACGTCATGCTTCAGAAATGTGGAAAATGGTCCGTTTTAAAATGTTTTATTTTTGAATGTCAGTTCACATTTGTAGGTGGATCATCAGTGTTGGAGCTAAAATTAGCATGTTTAAAGTGATTTTCATGCTTCCAGGGGCCCTAAACACAAGATTTATGGAATGGTTAAAAGTGCATGAAAATGGCCAATTTACTCACTCTGAGTTCTCAAAAAGGGTTTCTTCACCCCGGGAAGTTAATTAAATACCATTTGGAGGCATTTAATGTTCGAGCAAAAACGGCTGATTTTCGACAAAAGAGATAACACCCCCCCCATTACGTCATGCTTCAGAAATGTGGAAAATGGTCCGTTTTCAAATGTTTTATTTTTGAACGTCAGTTCACATTTGTAGGTGGATCATCAGTGTTAGAGCTAAAATTAGCATGTTTAAAGTGATTTTCATGCTTCCAGGGGCTCGGGAAGTGAATTAAATACTATTTGGAGGCATTTATTGTTCAAGCAAAAACTGCTGATTTTTGACAAAAGAGATAACACCCCCCCATTACGTCATGCTTCAGAAATGTGGAAAATGGTCCGTTTTCAAATGTTTTATTTTTGAACGTCAGTTCACATTTGTAGGTGGATCATCAGTGTTAGAGCTAAAATTAGCATGTTTAAAGTGATTTTCATGCTTCCAGGGGCCCTAAACACAAGATTTATGGAATGGTTAAAAGTGCATGAAAATGGCCAATTTACTCACTCTGAGTTCTCAAAAAGTGTTTCTTCACCCCGGGAAGTTAATTAAATACCATTTGGAGGCATTTAATGTTCGAGCAGAAACGGCTGATTTTCGACAAAAGAGATAACACCCCCCCCATTAAGTCATGCTTCAGAAATGTGGAAAATGGTCCGTTTTCAAATGTTTTATTTTGGAACGTCAGTTCACATTTGTAGGTGGATCATCAGTGTTAGAGCTAAAATTAGCATGTTTATAGTGATGTTCATGCTTCCAGTGGCTCGGGAAGTGAATTAAATACTATTTGGAGGCATTTAATGTTCAATCAAAAACAGCTGATTTTGGACAAAAGAGATAACACCCCCCCATTACGTCATGCTTCAGAAATGTGGAAAATGGTCCGTTTTAAAATGTTTTATTTTTGAATGTCAGTTCACATTTGTAGGTGGATCATCAGTGTTGGAGCTAAAATTAGCATGTTTAAAGTGATTTTCATGCTTCCAGGGGCCCTAAACACAAGATTTATGGAATGGTTAAAAGTGCATGAAAATGGCCAATTTACTCACTCTGAGTTCTCAAAAAGGGTTTCTTCACCCCGGGAAGTTAATTAAATACCATTTGGAGTCATTTAATGTTCGAGCAAAAACTGCTGATTTTCGACAAAAGAGATAACACCCCCCCATTACGTCATGCTTCAGAAATGTGGAAAATGGTCCGTTGTCAAATGTTTTATTTTTGAACATCAGTTCACATTTGTAGGTGGATCATCAGTGTTAGAGCTAAAATTAGCATGTTTAAAGTGATTTTCATGCTTCCAGGGGCTCGGGAAGTGAATTAAATACTATTTGGAGGCATTTAATGTTCAATCAAAAACAGCTGATTTTTGACAAAAGAGTTAACACCCCCCCATTACGTCATGCTTCAGAAATGTGGAAAATGGTCCGTTTTAAAATGTTTTATTTTTGAATGTCAGTTCACATTTGTAGGTGGATCATCAGTGTTGGAGCTAAAATTAGCATGTTTAAAGTGATTTTCATGCTTCCAGGGGCCCTAAACACAAGATTTATGGAATGGTTAAAAGTGCATGAAAATGGCCAATTTACTCACTCTGAGTTCTCAAAAAGGGTTTCTTCACCCCGGGAAGTTAATTAAATACCATTTGGAGGCATTTAATGTTCGAGCAAAAACGGCTGATTTTCGACAAAAGAGATAACACCCCCCCCATTACGTCATGCTTCAGAAATGTGGAAAATGGTCCGTTTTCAAATGTTTTATTTTTGAACGTCAGTTCACATTTGTAGGTGGATCATCAGTGTTAGAGCTAAAATTAGCATGTTTAAAGTGATTTTCATGCTTCCAGGGGCTCGGGAAGTGAATTAATTACTATTTGGAGGCATTTATTGTTCAAGCAAAAACTGCTGATTTTTGACAAAAGAGATAACACCCCCCCATTACGTCATGCTTCAGAAATGTGGAAAATGGTCCGTTTTCAAATGTTTTATTTTTGAACGTCAGTTCACATTTGTAGGTGGATCATCAGTGTTAGAGCTAAAATTAGCATGTTTAAAGTGATTTTCATGCTTCCAGGGGCCCTAAACACAAGATTTATGGAATGGTTAAAAGTGCATGAAAATGGCCAATTTACTCACTCTGAGTTCTCAAAAAGTGTTTCTTCACCCCGGGAAGTTAATTAAATACCATTTGGAGGCATTTAATGTTCGAGCAGAAACGGCTGATTTTCGACAAAAGAGATAACACCCCCCCCATTAAGTCATGCTTCAGAAATGTGGAAAATGGTCCGTTTTCAAATGTTTTATTTTGGAACGTCAGTTCACATTTGTAGGTGGATCATCAGTGTTAGAGCTAAAATTAGCATGTTTATAGTGATGTTCATGCTTCCAGTGGCTCGGGAAGTGAATTAAATACTATTTGGAGGCATTTAATGTTCAATCAAAAACAGCTGATTTTGGACAAAAGAGATAACACCCCCCCATTACGTCATGCTTCAGAAATGTGGAAAATGGTCCGTTTTAAAATGTTTTATTTTTGAATGTCAGTTCACATTTGTAGGTGGATCATCAGTGTTGGAGCTAAAATTAGCATGTTTAAAGTGATTTTCATGCTTCCAGGGGCCCTAAACACAAGATTTATGGAATGGTTAAAAGTGCATGAAAATGGCCAATTTACTCACTCTGAGTTCTCAAAAAGGGTTTCTTCACCCCGGGAAGTTAATTAAATACCATTTGGAGTCATTTAATGTTCGAGCAAAAACTGCTGATTTTCGACAAAAGAGATAACACCCCCCCATTACGTCATGCTTCAGAAATGTGGAAAATGGTCCGTTTTCAAATGTTTTATTTTTGAACATCAGTTCACATTTGTAGGTGGATCATCAGTGTTAGAGCTAAAATTAGCATGTTTAAAGTGATTTTCATGCTTCCAGGGGCTCGGGAAGTGAATTAAATACTATTTGGAGGCATTTAATGTTCAATCAAAAACAGCTGTTTTTTGACAAAAGAGTTAACACCCCCCCATTACGTCATGCTTCAGAAATGTGGAAAATGGTCCGTTTTCAAATGTTTTATTTTTGAACGTCAGTTCACATTTGTAGGTGGATCATCAGTGTTAGAGCTAAAATTAGCATGTTTAAAGTGATTTTCATGCTTCCAGGGGCCCTAAACACAAGATTTATGGAATGGTTAAAAGTGCATGAAAATGGCCAATTTACTCACTCTGAGTTCTCAAAAAGTGTTTCTTCACCCCGGGAAGTTAATTAAATACCATTTGGAGGCATTTAATGTTCGAGCAGAAACGGCTGATTTTCGACAAAAGAGATAACACCCCCCCCATTAAGTCATGCTTCAGAAATGTGGAAAATGGTCCGTTTTCAAATGTTTTATTTTGGAACGTCAGTTCACATTTGTAGGTGGATCATCAGTGTTAGAGCTAAAATTAGCATGTTTATAGTGATGTTCATGCTTCCAGTGGCTCGGGAAGTGAATTAAATACTATTTGGAGGCATTTAATGTTCAATCAAAAACAGCTGATTTTGGACAAAAGAGATAACACCCCCCCATTACGTCATGCTTCAGAAATGTGGAAAATGGTCCGTTTTAAAATGTTTTATTTTTGAATGTCAGTTCACATTTGTAGGTGGATCATCAGTGTTGGAGCTAAAATTAGCATGTTTAAAGTGATTTTCATGCTTCCAGGGGCCCTAAACACAAGATTTATGGAATGGTTAAAAGTGCATGAAAATGGCCAATGTACTCACTCTGAGTTCTCAAAAAGGGTTTCTTCACCCCGGGAAGTTAATTAAATACCATTTGGAGTCATTTAATGTTCGAGCAAAAACTGCTGATTTTCGACAAAAGAGATAACACCCCCCCATTACGTCATGCTTCAGAAATGTGGAAAATGGTCCGTTTTCAAATGTTTTATTTTTGAACATCAGTTCACATTTGTAGGTGGATCATCAGTGTTAGAGCTAAAATTAGCATGTTTAAAGTGATTTTCATGCTTCCAGGGGCTCGGGAAGTGAATTAAATACTATTTGGAGGCATTTAATGTTCAATCAAAAACAGCTGATTTTTGACAAAAGAGTTAACACCCCCCCATTACGTCATGCTTCAGAAATGTGGAAAATGGTCCGTTTTAAAATGTTTTATTTTTGAATGTCAGTTCACATTTGTAGGTGGATCATCAGTGTTGGAGCTAAAATTAGCATGTTTAAAGTGATTTTCATGCTTCCAGGGGCCCTAAACACAAGATTTATGGAATGGTTAAAAGTGCATGAAAATGGCCAATTTACTCACTCTGAGTTCTCAAAAAGGGTTTCTTCACCCCGGGAAGTTAATTAAATACCATTTGGAGGCATTTAATGTTCGAGCAAAAACGGCTGATTTTCGACAAAAGAGATAACACCCCCCCCATTACGTCATGCTTCAGAAATGTGGAAAATGGTCCGTTTTCAAATGTTTTATTTTTGAACGTCAGTTCACATTTGTAGGTGGATCATCAGTGTTAGAGCTAAAATTAGCATGTTTAAAGTGATTTTCATGCTTCCAGGGGCTCGGGAAGTGAATTAAATACTATTTGGAGGCATTTATTGTTCAAGCAAAAACTGCTGATTTTTGACAAAAGAGATAACACCCCCCCATTACGTCATGCTTCAGAAATGTGGAAAATGGTCCGTTTTCAAATGTTTTATTTTTGAACGTCAGTTCACATTTGTAGGTGGATCATCAGTGTTAGAGCTAAAATTAGCATGTTTAAAGTGATTTTCATGCTTCCAGGGGCCCTAAACACAAGATTTATGGAATGGTTAAAAGTGCATGAAAATGGCCAATTTACTCACTCTGAGTTCTCAAAAAGTGTTTCTTCACCCCGGGAAGTTAATTAAATACCATTTGGAGGCATTTAATGTTCGAGCAGAAACGGCTGATTTTCGACAAAAGAGATAACACCCCCCCCATTAAGTCATGCTTCAGAAATGTGGAAAATGGTCCGTTTTCAAATGTTTTATTTTGGAACGTCAGTTCACATTTGTAGGTGGATCATCAGTGTTAGAGCTAAAATTAGCATGTTTATAGTGATGTTCATGCTTCCAGTGGCTCGGGAAGTGAATTAAATACTATTTGGAGGCATTTAATGTTCAATCAAAAACAGCTGATTTTGGACAAAAGAGATAACACCCCCCCATTACGTCATGCTTCAGAAATGTGGAAAATGGTCCGTTTTAAAATGTTTTATTTTTGAATGTCAGTTCACATTTGTAGGTGGATCATCAGTGTTGGAGCTAAAATTAGCATGTTTAAAGTGATTTTCATGCTTCCAGGGGCCCTAAACACAAGATTTATGGAATGGTTAAAAGTGCATGAAAATGGCCAATTTACTCACTCTGAGTTCTCAAAAAGGGTTTCTTCACCCCGGGAAGTTAATTAAATACCATTTGGAGTCATTTAATGTTCGAGCAAAAACTGCTGATTTTCGACAAAAGAGATAACACCCCCCCATTACGTCATGCTTCAGAAATGTGGAAAATGGTCCGTTTTCAAATGTTTTATTTTTGAACATCAGTTCACATTTGTAGGTGGATCATCAGTGTTAGAGCTAAAATTAGCATGTTTAAAGTGATTTTCATGCTTCCAGGGGCTCGGGAAGTGAATTAAATACTATTTGGAGGCATTTAATGTTCAATCAAAAACAGCTGATTTTTGACAAAAGAGTTAACACCCCCCCATTACGTCATGCTTCAGAAATGTGGAAAATGGTCCGTTTTAAAATGTTTTATTTTTGAATGTCAGTTCACATTTGTAGGTGGATCATCAGTGTTGGAGCTAAAATTAGCATGTTTAAAGTGATTTTCATGCTTCCAGGGGCCCTAAACACAAGATTTATGGAATGGTTAAAAGTGCATGAAAATGGCCAATTTACTCACTCTGAGTTCTCAAAAAGGGTTTCTTCACCCCGGGAAGTTAATTAAATACCATTTGGAGGCATTTAATGTTCGAGCAGAAACGGCTGATTTTCGACAAAAGAGATAACACCCCCCCCCATTAAGTCATGCTTCAGAAATGTGGAAAATGGTCCGTTTTCAAATGTTTTATTTTGGAACGTCAGTTCACATTTGTAGGTGGATCATCAGTGTTAGAGCTAAAATTAGCATGTTTATAGTGATGTTCATGCTTCCAGTGGCTCGGGAAGTGAATTAAATACTATTTGGAGGCATTTAATGTTCAATCAAAAACAGCTGATTTTGGACAAAAGAGATAACACCCCCCCATTACGTCATGCTTCAGAAATGTGGAAAATGGTCCGTTTTAAAATGTTTTATTTTTGAATGTCAGTTCACATTTGTAGGTGGATCATCAGTGTTGGAGCTAAAATTAGCATGTTTAAAGTGATTTTCATGCTTCCAGGGGCCCTAAACACAAGATTTATGGAATGGTTAAAAGTGCATGAAAATGGCCAATTTACTCACTCTGAGTTCTCAAAAAGGGTTTCTTCACCCCGGGAAGTTAATTAAATACCATTTGGAGTCATTTAATGTTCGAGCAAAAACTGCTGATTTTCGACAAAAGAGATAACACCCCCCCATTACGTCATGCTTCAGAAATGTGGAAAATGGTCCGTTTTCAAATGTTTTATTTTTGAACATCAGTTCACATTTGTAGGTGGATCATCAGTGTTAGAGCTAAAATTAGCATGTTTAAAGTGATTTTCATGCTTCCAGGGGCTCGGGAAGTGAATTAAATACTATTTGGAGGCATTTAATGTTCAATCAAAAACAGCTGATTTTTGACAAAAGAGTTAACACCCCCCATTACGTCATGCTTCAGAAATGTGGAAAATGGTCAGTTTTAAAATGTTTTATTTTTGAATGTCAGTTCACATTTGTAGGTGGATCATCAGTGTTGGAGCTAAAATTAGCATGTTTAAAGTGATTTTCATGCTTCCAGGGGCCCTAAACACAAGATTTATGGAATGGTTAAAAGTGCATGAAAATGGCCAATTTACTCACTCTGAGTTCTCAAAAAGGGTTTCTTCACCCCGGGAAGTTAATTAAATACCATTTGGAGGCATTTAATGTTCGAGCAAAAACGGCTGATTTTCGACAAAAGAGATAACACCCCCCCCATTACGTCATGCTTCAGAAATGTGGAAAATGGTCCGTTTTCAAATGTTTTATTTTTGAACGTCAGTTCACATTTGTAGGTGGATCATCAGTGTTAGAGCTAAAATTAGCATGTTTAAAGTGATTTTCATGCTTCCAGGGGCTCGGGAAGTGAATTAAATACTATTTGGAGGCATTTAATGTTCAATCAAAAACAGCTGATTTTTGACAAAAGAGATAACACCCCCCATTACGTCATGCTTCAGAAATGTGGAAAATGGTCCGTTTTCAAATGTTTTATTTTTGAACGTCAGTTCACATTTGTAGGTGGATCATCAGTGTTAGAGCTAAAATTAGCATGTTTAAAGTGATTTTCATGCTTCCAGGGGCCCTAAACACAAGATTTATGGAATGGTTAAAAGTGCATGAAAATGGCCAATTTACTCACTCTGAGTTCTCAAAAAGGGTTTCTTCACCCCGGGAAGTTAATTAAATACCATTTGGAGGCATTTAATGTTCGAGCAAAAACTGCTGATTTTCGACAAAAGAGATAACACCCCCCCATTACGTCATGCTTCAGAAATGTGGAAAATTGTCCGTTTTCAAATGTTTTATTTTTGAACCTCAGTTCACATTTGTAGGTGGATCATCAGTGTTAGAGCTAAAATTAGCATGCTTAAAGTGATTTTCATGCTTCCAGGGGCCCTAAACACAAGATTTATGGAATGGTTAAAAGTGTATGAAAATGGCCAATTTACTCACTCTGAGTTCTCAAAAAGGGTTTCTTCACCCCGGGAAGTTAATTAAATACCATTTGGAGGCATTTAATGTTCGAGCAAAAACTGCTGATTTTCGACAAAAGAGATAACACCCCCCCATTACGTCATGCTTCAGAAATGTGGAAAATGGTCCGTTTTCAAATGTTTTATTTTTGAACGTCAGTTCACATTTGTAGGTGGATCATCAGTGTTAGAGCTAAAATTAGCATGTTTAAAGTGATTTTCATGCTTCCAGGGGCGCGGGAAGTGAATTAAATACTATTTGGAGGCATTTAATGTTCAAGCAAAAACAGCTGATTTTTGACAAAAGAGATAACACCCCCCCATTACGTCATGCTTCAGAAATGTGGAAAATGGTCCGTTTTCAAATGTTTTATTTTTGAACGTCAGTTCACATTTGTAGGTGGATCATTAGTGTTAGAGCTAAAATTAGCATGTTTAAAGTGATTTTCATGCTTCCAGGGGCCCTAAACACAAGATTTATGGAATGGTTAAAAGTGCATGAAAATGGCCAATTTACTCACTCTGAGTTCTCAAAAAGGGTTTCTTCACCCCGGGAAGTTAATTAAATACCATTTGGAGGCATTTAATGTTCGAGCAAAAACGGCTGATTTTCGACAAAAGAGATAACATCCCCCCATTACGTCATGCTTCAGAAATGTGGAAAATGGTCCGTTTTCAAATGTTTTATTTTTGAACATCAGTTCACATTTGTAGGTGGATCATCAGTGTTAGAGCTAAAATTAGCATGTTTAAAGTGATTTTCATGCTTCCAGGGGCTCGGGAAGTGAATTAAATACTATTTGGAGGCATTTAATGTTCAATCAAAAACAGCTGATTTTTGACAAAAGAGATAACACCCCCCCATTACGTCATGCTTCAGAAATGTGGAAAATGGTCCGTTTTCAAATGTTTTATTTTTGAACGTCAGTTCACATTTGTAGGTGGATCATCAGTGTTAGAGCTAAAATTAGCATGTTTAAAGTGATTTTCATGCTTCCAGGGGCCCTAAACACAAGATTTATGGAATGGTTAAAAGTGCATGAAAATGGCCAATTTACTCACTCTGAGTTCTCAAAAAGGGTTTCTTCACCCCGGGAAGTTAATTAAATACCATTTGGAGGCATTTAATGTTCGAGCAAAAACGGCTGATTTTCGACAAAAGAGATAACACCCCCCCATTACGTCATGCTTCAGAAATGTGGAAAATCGTCCGTTTTCAAATGTTTTATTTTTGAACGTCAGTTCACATTTGTAGGTGGATCATCAGTGTTAGAGCTAAAATTAGCATGTTTAAAGTGA
This sequence comes from Lissotriton vulgaris, assembly GCF_964263255.1. Taxonomy (NCBI): domain Eukaryota; kingdom Metazoa; phylum Chordata; class Amphibia; order Caudata; family Salamandridae; genus Lissotriton; species Lissotriton vulgaris. The sequence continues at coordinate 114,154 of NW_028253623.1, read as the reverse complement.
TTTTCATGCTTCCAGGGGCTCGGGAAGTGAATTAAATACTATTTGGAGGCATTTAATGTTCAATCAAAAACAGCTGATTTTTGACAAAAGAGATAACACCCCCCCATTACGTCATGCTTCAGAAATGTGGAAAATGGTCCGTTTTCAAATGTTTTATTTTTGAACGTCAGTTCACATTTGTAGGTGGATCATCAGTGTTAGAGCTAAAATTAGCATGTTTAAAGTGATTTTCATGCTTCCAGGGGCCCGAAACACAAGATTTATGGAATGGTTAAAAGTGCATGAAAATGGCCAATTTACTCACTCTGAGTTCCCAAAAAGGGTTTCTTCACCCGGGGAAGTTAATTAAATACCATTTGGAGGCATTTAATGTTCGAGCAAAAACTGCTGATTTTCGACAAAAGAGATAACACCCCCCCATTACGTCATGCTTCTGAAATGTGGAAAATGGTCCGTTTTCAAATGTTTTATTTTTGAACGTCAGTTCACATTTGTAGGTGGATCATCAGTGTTAGAGCTAAAATTAGCATGTTTAAAGTGATTTTCATGCTTCCAGGGGCCCTAAACACAAGATTTATGGAATGGTTAAAAGTGCATGAAAATGGCCAATTTACTCACTCTGAGTTCTCAAAAAGGGTTTCTTCACCCCGGGAAGTTAATTAAATACCATTTGGAGGCATTTAATGTTCGAGCAAAAACGGCTGATTTTCGACAAAAGAGATAACACCCCCCCATTACGTCATGCTTCAGAAATGTGGAAAATCGTCCGTTTTCAAATGTTTTATTTTTGAACGTCAGTTCACATTTGTAGGTGGATCATCAGTGTTAGAGCTAAAATTAGCATGTTTAAAGTGATTTTCATGCTTCCAGGGGCTCGGGAAGTGAATTAAATACTATTTGGAGGCATTTAATGTTCAAGCAAAAACAGCTGATTTTTGACAAAAGAGATAACACCCCCCCATTACGTCATGCTTCAGAAATGTGGAAAATGGTCCGTTTTCAAATGTTTTATTTTTGAACGTCAGTTCACATTTGTAGGTGGATCATCAGTGTTAGAGCTAAAATTAGCATGTTTAAAGTGATTTTCATGCTTCCAGGGGCCCTAAACACAAGATTTATGGAATGGTTAAAAGTGCATGAAAATGGCCAATTTACTCACTCTGAGTTCCCAAAAAGGGTTTCTTCACCCGGGGAAGTTAATTAAATACCATTTGGAGGCATTTAATGTTCGAGCAAAAACTGCTGATTTTCGACAAAAGAGATAACACCCCCCATTACGTCATGCTTCAGAAATGTGGAAAATGGTCCGTTTTCAAATGTTTTATTTTTGAACGTCAGTTCACATTTGTAGGTGGATCATCAGTGTTAGAGCTAAAATTAGCATGTTTAAAGTGATTTTCATGCTTCCAGGGGCTCGGGAAGAGAATTAAATACTATTTGGAGGCATTTAATGTTCAAGCAAAAACAGCTGATTTTTGACAAAAGAGATAACACCCCCCCATTATGTCATTCTTCAGAAATGTGGAAAATGGTCCGTTTTCAAATGTTTTATTTTTGAACGTCAGTTCACATTTGTAGGTGGATCATCAGTGTTAGAGCTAAAATTAGCATGTTTAAAGTGATTTTCATGCTTCCAGGGGCCCTAAACACAAGATTTATGGAATGGTTAAAAGTGCATGAAAATGGCCAATTTACTCACTCTGAGTTCTCAAAAAGGGTTTCTTCACCCCGGGAAGTTAATTAAATACCATTTGGAGGCATTTAATGTTCGAGCAAAAACGGCTGATTTTCGACAAAAGAGATAACATCCCACCATTACGCCATGCTTCAGAAATGTGGAAAATGGTCCGTTTTCAAATGTTTTATTTTTGAACATCAGTTCACATTTGTAGGTGGATCATCAGTGTTAGAGCTAAAATTAGCATGTTTAAAGTGATTTTCATGCTTCCAGGGGCTCGGGAAGTGAATTAAATACTATTTGGAGGCATTTAATGTTCAATCAAAAACAGCTGATTTTTGACAAAAGAGATAACACCCCCCCATTATGTCATGCTTCAGAAATGTGGAAAATGGTCCGTTTTCAAATGTTTTATTTTTGAACGTCAGTTCACATTTGTAGGTGGATCATCAGTGTTAGAGCTAAAATTAGCATGTTTAAAGTGATTTTCATGCTTCCAGGGGCCCTAAACACAAGATTTATGGAATGGTTAAAAGTGCATGAAAATGGCCAATTTACTCACTCTGAGTTCTCAAAAAGGGTTTCTCCACCCCGGGAAGTTAATTAAATACCATTTGGAGGCATTTAATGTTCGAGCAAAAACGGCTGATTTTCGACAAAAGAGATAACACCCCCCCATTACGTCATGCTTCAGAAATGTGGAAAATGGTCCGTTTTCAAATGTTTTATTTTTGAACGTCAGTTCACATTTGTAGGTGGATCATCAGTGTTAGAGCTAAAATTAGCATGTTTAAAGTGATTTTCATGCTTCCAGGGGCTCGGGAAGTGAATTAAATACTATTTGGAGGCATTTAATGTTCAATCAAAAACAGCTGATTTTTGACAAAAGAGATAACACCCCACCATTACGTCATGCTTCAGAAATGTGGAAAATGGTCCGTTTTCAAATGTTTTATTTTTGAACGTCAGTTCACATTTATAGGTGGATCATCAGTTTTAGAGCTAAAATTAGCATGTTTAAAGTGATTTTCATGCTTCCAGGGGCCCTAAACACATGATTTATGGAATGGTTAAAAGTGCATGAAAATGGCCAATTTACTCACTCTGAGTTCTCAAAAAGGGTTTCTTCACCCCGGGAAGTTAATTAAATACCATTTGGAGGCATTTAATGTTCGAGCAAAAACGGCTGATTTTCGACAAAAGAGATAACACCCCCCCCCCCATTACGTCATGCTTCAGAAATGTGGAAAATGGTCCGTTTTCAAATGTTTTATTTTTGAACGTCAGTTCACATTTGTAGGTGGATCATCAGTGTTAGAGCTAAAATTAGCATGTTTAAAGTGATTTTCATGCTTCCAGGGGCTCGGGAAGTGAATTAAATACTATTTGGAGGCATTTAATGTTCAATCAAAAACAGCTGATTTTTGACAGAAGAGATAACACCCCCCCATTACGTCATGCTTCAGAAATGTGGAAAATGGTCAGTTTTCAAATGTTTTATTTTTGAACGTCAGTTCACATTTGTAGGTGGATCATCAGTGTTAGAGCTAAAATTAGCATGTTTAAAGTGATTTTCATGCTTCCAGGGGCCCTAAACACAAGATTTATGGAATGGTTAAAAGTGCATGAAAATGGCCAATTTACTCACTCTGAGTTCTCAAAAAGGGTTTCTTCACCCCGGGAAGTTAATTAAATACCATTTGGAGGCATTTAATGTTCGAGCAAAAACTGCTGATTTTCGACAAAAGAGATAACACCCCCCCATTACGTCATGCTTCAGAAATGTGGAAAATGGTCCGTTTTCAAATGTTTTATTTTTGAACGTCAGTTCACATTTGTAGGTGGATCATCAGTGTTAGAGCTAAAATGAGCATGTTTAAAGTGATTTTCATGCTTCCAGGGGCCCTAAACACAAGATTTATGGAATGGTTAAAAGTGCATGAAAATGGCCAATTTACTCACTCTGAGTTCTCAAAAAGGGTTTCTTCACCCCGGGAAGTTAATTAAATACCATTTGGAGGCATTTAATGTTCGAGCAAAAACGGCTGATTTTCGACAAAAGAGATAACACCCCCCCATTACGTCATGCTTCAGAAATGTGGAAAATGGTCCGTTTTCAAATGTTTTATTTTTGAACGTCAGTTCACATTTGTAGGTGGATCATCAGTGTTATAGCTAAAATTAGCATGTTTAAAGTGATTTTCATGCTTCCAGGGGCTCGGGAAGTGAATTAAATACTATTTGGAGGCATTTAATGTTCAAGCAAAAACAGCTGATTTTTGACAAAAGAGATAACACCCCCCCATTACGTCATGCTTCAGAAATGTGGAAAATGGTCCGTTTTCAAATGTTTTATTTTTGAACGTCAGTTCACATTTGTAGGTGGATCATCAGTGTTAGAGCTAAAATTAGCATGTTTAAAGTGATTTTCATGCTTCCAGGGGCCCTAAACACAAGATTTATGGAATGGTTAAAAGTGCATGAAAATGGCCAATTTACTCACTCTGAGTTCTCAAAAAGGGTTTCTTCACCCGGGGAAGTTAATTAAATACCATTTGGAGGCATTTAATGTTCGAGCAAAAACTGCTGATTTTCGACAAAAGAGATAACACCCACCCATTACGTCATGCTTCAGAAATGTGGAAAATGGTCCGTTTTCAAATGTTTTATTTTTGAACGTCAGTTCACATTTGTAGGTGGATCATCAGTGTTAGAGCTAAAATTAGCATGTTTAAAGTGATTTTCATGCTTCCAGGGGCCCTAAACACAAGATTTATGGAATGGTTAAAAGTGCATGAAAATGGCCAATTTACTCACTCTGAGTTCTCAAAAAGGGTTTCTTCACCCCGGGAAGTTAATTAAATACCATTTGGAGGCATTTAATGTTCGAGCAAAAACGGCTGATTTTCGACAAAAGAGATAACACCCCCCCATTACGTCATGCTTCAGAAATGTGGAAAATGGTCCGTTTTCAAATGTTTTATTTTTGAACGTCAGTTCACATTTGTAGGTGGATCATCAGTGTTATAGCTAAAATTAGCATGTTTAAAGTGATTTTCATGCTTCCAGGGGCTCGGGAAGTGAATTAAATACTATTTGGAGGCATTTAATGTTCAAGCAAAAACAGCTGATTTTTGACAAAAGAGATAACACCCCCCCATTACGTCATGCTTCAGAAATGTGGAAAATGGTCCGTTTTCAAATGTTTTATTTTTGAACGTCAGTTCACATTTGTAGGTGGATCATCAGTGTTAGAGCTAAAATTAGCATGTTTAAAGTGATTTTCATGCTTCCAGGGGCCCTAAACACAAGATTTATGGAATGGTTAAAAGTGCATGAAAATGGCCAATTTACTCACTCTGAGTTCTCAAAAAGGGTTTCTTCACCCGGGGAAGTTAATTAAATACCATTTGGAGGCATTTAATGTTCGATCAAAAACTGCTGATTTTCGACAAAAGAGATAACACCCCCCCATTACGTCATGCTTCAGAAATGTGGAAAATGGTCCGTTTTCAAATGTTTTATTTTTGAACGTCAGTTCACATTTGTAGGTGGATCATCAGTGTTAGAGCTAAAATTAGCATGTTTAAAGTGATTTTCATGCTTCCAGGGGCTCGGGAAGAGAATTAAATACTATTTGGAGGCATTTAATGTTCAAGCAAAAACAGCTGATTTTTGACAAAAGAGATAACACCCCCCATTACGTCATGCTTCAGAAATGTGGAAAATGGTCCGTTTTCAAATGTTTTATTTTTGAACGTCAGTTCACATTTGTAGGTGGATCATCAGTGTTAGAGCTAAAATTAGCATGTTTAAAGTGATTTTCATGCTTACAGGGGCCCTAAACACAAGATTTATGGAATGGTTAAAAGTGCATGAAAATGGCCAATTTACTCACTCTGAGTTCTCAAAAAGGGTTTCTTCACCCCGGGAAGTTAATTAAATACCATTTGGAGGCATTTAATGTTCGAGCAAAAACGGCTGATTTTCGACAAAAGAGATAACATCCCCCCATTACGTCATGCTTCAGAAATGTGGAAAATGGTCCGTTTTCAAATGTTTTATTTTTGAACATCAGTTCACATTTGTAGGTGGATCATCAGTGTTAGAGCTAAAATTAGCATGTTTAAAGTGATTTTCATGCTTCCAGGGGCTCGGGAAGTGAATTAAATACTATTTGGAGGCATTTAATGTTCAATCAAAAACAGCTGATTTTTGACAAAAGAGATAACACCCCCCCATTACGTCATGCTTCAGAAATGTGGAAAATGGTCCGTTTTCAAATGTTTTATTTTTGAACGTCAGTTCACATTTGTAGGTGGATCATCAGTGTTAGAGCTAAAATTAGCATGTTTAAAGTGATTTTCATGCTTCCAGGGGCCCTAAACACAAGATTTATGGAATGGTTAAAAGTGCATGAAAATGGCCAATTTACTCACTCTGAGTTCTCAAAAAGGGTTTCTTCACCCCGGGAAGTTAATTAACTACCATTTGGAGGCATTTAATGTTCGAGCAAAAACGGCTGATTTTCGACAAAAGAGATAACACCCCCCCCCATTACGTCATGCTTCTGAAATGTGGAAAATGGTCCGTTTTCAAATGTTTTATTTTTGAACGTCAGTTCACATTTGTAGGTGGATCATCAGTGTTAGAGCTAAAATTAGCATGTTTAAAGTGATTTTCATGCTTCTAGGGGCTCGGGAAGTGAATTAAATACTATTTGGAGGCATTTAATGTTCAATCAAAAACAGCTGATTTTTGACAAAAGAGATAACACCCCCCCATTACGTCATGCTTCAGAAATGTGGAAAATGGTCAGTTTTCACATGTTTTATTTTTGAACGTCAGTTCACATTTGTAGGTGGATCATCAGTGTTAGAGCTAAAATTAGCATGTTTAAAGTGATTTTCATGCTTCCAGGGGCCCTAAACACAAGATTTATGGAATGGTTAAAAGTGCATGAAAATGGCCAATTTACTCACTCTGAGTTCTCAAAAAGGGTTTCTTCACCCCGGGAAGTTAATTAAATACCATTTGGAGGCATTTAATGTTCGAGCAAAAACTGCTGATTTTCGACAAAAGAGATAACACCCCCCCATTACGTCATGCTTCAGAAATGTGGAAAATGGTCCGTTTTCAAATGTTTTATTTTTGAACATCAGTTCACATTTGTAGGTGGATCATCAGTGTTAGAGCTAAAATTAGCATGTTTAAAGTGATTTTCATGCTTCCAGGGGCTCGGGAAGTGAATTAAATACTATTTGGAGGCATTTAATGTTCAATCAAAAACAGCTGATTTTTGACAAAAGAGATAACACCCCCCCATTACGTCATGCTTCAGAAATGTGGAAAATGGTCCGTTTTCAAATGTTTTATTTTTGAACGTCAGTTCACATTTGTAGGTGGATCATCAGTGTTAGAGCTAAAATTAGCATGTTTAAAGTGATTTTCATGCTTCCAGGGGCCCTAAACACAAGATTTATGGAATGGTTAAAAGTGCATGAAAATGGCCAATTTACTCACTCTGAGTTCTCAAAAAGGGTTTCTTCACCCCGGGAAGTTAATTAAATACCATTTGGAGGCATTTAATGTTCGAGCAAAAACGGCTGATTTTCGACAAAAGAGATAACACCCCCCCATTACGTCATGCTTCAGAAATGTGGAAAATGGTCCGTTTTCAAATGTTTTATTTTTGAACGTCAGTTCACATTTGTAGGTGGATCATCAGTGTTAGAGCTAAAATTAGCATGTTTAAAGTGATTTTCATGCTTCCAGGGGCTCGGGAAGTGAATTAAATACTATTTGGAGGCATTTAATGTTCAATCAAAAACAGCTGATTTTTGACAAAAGAGATAACACCCCCCCATTACGTCATGCTTCAGAAATGTGGAAAATGGTCCGTTTTCAAATGTTTTATTTTTGAACGTCAGTTCACATTTGTAGGTGGATCATCAGTGTTAGAGCTAAAATTAGCATGTTTAAAGTGATTTTCATGCTTCCAGGGGCCCTAAACACAAGATTTATGGAATGGTTAAAAGTGCATGAATATGGCCAATTTACTCACTCTGAGTTCTCAAAAAGGGTTTCTTCACCCCGGGAAGTTAATTAAATACCATTTGGAGGCATTTAATGTTCGAGCAAAAACGGCTGATTTTCGACAAAAGAGATAACACCCCCCCCCATTACGTCATGCTTCAGAAATGTGGAAAATGGTCCGTTTTCAAATGTTTTATTTTTGAACGTCAGTTCACATTTGTAGGTGGATCATCAGTGTTAGAGCTAAAATTAACATGTTTAAAGTGATTTTCATGCTTCCAGGGGCCCTAAACACAAGATTTATGGAATGGTTAAAAGTGCATGAAAATGGCCAATTTACTCACTCTGAGTTCTCAAAAAGGGTTTCTTCACCCCGGGAAGTTAATTAAATACCATTTGGAGGCATTTAATGTTCGAGCAAAAACGGCTGATTTTCGACAAAAGAGATAACACCCCCCCATTACGTCATGCTTCAGAAATGTGGAAAATGGTCCGTTTTCAAATGTTTTATTTTTGAACATCAGTTCACATTTGTATGTGGATCATCAGTGTTAGAGCAAAAATTAGCATGTTTAAAGTGATTTTCATGCTTCCAGGGGCTCGGGAAGTGAATGAAATACTATTTGGAGGCATTTAATGTTCAATCAAAAACAGCTGATTTTTGACAAAAGAGATAACACCCCCCCATTACGTCATGCTTCAGAAATGTGGAAAATGGTCCGTTTTCAAATGTTTTATTTTTGAACGTCAGTTCACATTTGTAGGTGGATCATCAGTGTTAGAGCTAAAATTAGCATGTTTAAAGTGATTTTCATGCTTCCAGGGGCCCTAAACACAAGATTTATGGAATGGTTAAAAGTGCATGAAAATGGCCAATTTACTCACTCTGAGTTCTCAAAAAGGGTTTCTTTACCCCGGGAAGTTAATTAAATACCATTTGGAGGCATTTAATGTTCGAGCAAAAACGGCTGATTTTCGACAAAAGAGATAACACCCCCCCATTACGTCATGCTTCAGAAATGTGGAAAATGGTCCGTTTTCAAATGTTTTATTTTTGAACGTCAATTCACATTTGTAGGTGGATCATCAGTGTTAGAGCTAAAATTAGCATGTTTAAAGTGATTTTCATGCTTCCAGGGGCTCGGGAAGTGAATTAAATACTATTTGGAGGCATTTAATGTTCAATCAAAAACAGCTGATTTTTGACAAAAGAGATAACACCCCCCCATTACGTCATGCTTCAGAAATGTGGAAAATGGTCCGTTTTCAAATGTTTTATTTTTGAACGTCAGTTCACATTTGTAGGTGGATCATCAGTGTTAGAGCTAAAATTAGCATGTTTAAAGTGATTTTTATGCTTCCAGGGGCCCTAAACACAAGATTTATGGAATGGTTAAAAGTGCATGAAAATGGCCAATTTACTCACTCTGAGTTCTCAAAAAGGGTTTCTTCACCCCGGGAAGTTAATTAAATACCATTTGGAGGCATTTAATGTTCGAGCAAAAACTGCTGATTTTCGACAAAAGAGATAACACCCCCCCATTACGTCATGCCTCAGAAATGTGGAAAATGGTCCGTTTTCAAATGTTTTATTTTTGACCGTCAGTTCACATTTGTAGGTGGATCATCAGTGTTAGAGCTAAAATGAGCATGTTTAAAGTGATTTTCATGCTTCCAGGGGCTCGGGAAGTGAATTAAATACTATTTGGAGGCATTTAATGTTCAATCAAAAACAGCTGATTTTTGACAAAAGAGATAACACCCCCCCATTACGTCATGCTTCAGAAATGTGGAAAATGGTCCGTTTTCAAATGTTTTATTTTTGAACGTCAGTTCACATTTGTAGGTGGATCATCAGTGTTAGAGCTAAAATTAGCATGTTTAAAGTGATTTTCATGCTTCCAGGGGCCCTAAACACAATATTTATGGAATGGTTAAAAGTGCATGAAAATGGCCAATTTACTCACTCTGAGTTCTCAAAAAGGGTTTCTTCACCCCGGGAAGTTAATTAAATACCATTTGGAGGCATTTAATGTTCGAGCAAAAACGGCTGATTTTCGACAAAAGAGATAACACCCCCCCATTACGTCATGCTTCAGAAATGTGGAAAATGGTCCGTTTTCAAATGTTTTATTTTTGAACATCAGTTCACATTTGTAGGTGGATCATCAGTGTTAGAGCTAAAATTAGCATGTTTAAAGTGATGTTCATGCTTCCAGGGGCTCGGGAAGTGAATTAAATACTATTTGGAGGCATTTAATGTTCAATCAAAAACAGCTGATTTTTGACAAAAGAGATAACACCCCCCCATTACGTCATGCTTCAGAAATGTGGAAAATGGTCCGTTTTCAAATGTTTTATTTTTGAACGTCAGTTCACATTTGTAGGTGGATCATCAGTGTTAGAGCTAAAATTAGCATGTTTAAAGTGATATTCATGCTTCCAGGGGCCCTAAACACAAGATTTATGGAATGGTTAAAAGTGCATGAAAATGGCCAATTTACTCACTCTGAGTTCTCAAAAAGGGTTTCTTCACCCCGGGAAGTTAATTAAATACCATTTGGAGGCATTTAATGTTCGAGCAAAAACGGCTGATTTTCGACAAAAGAGATAACACCCCCCCCATTACGTCATGCTTCAGAAATGTGAAAAATGGTCAGTTTTAAAATGTTTTATTTTTGAACGTCAGTTCACATTTGTAGGTGGATCATCAGTGTTAGAGCTAAAATTAGCATGTTTAAAGTGATTTTCATGCTTCCAGGGGCTCGGGAAGTGAATTAAATACTATTTGGAGGCATTTAATGTTCAAGCAAAAACAGCTGATTTTTGACAAAAGAGATAACACCCCCCCATTACGTCATGCTTCAGAAATGTGGAAAATGGTCCGTTTTCAAATGTTTTATTTTTGAACGTCAGTTCACATTTGTAGGTGGATCATCAGTGTTAGAGCTAAAATTAGCATGTTTAAAGTGATTTTCATGCTTCCAGGGGCCCTAAACACAAGATTTATGGAATGGTTAAAAGTGCATGAAAATGGCCAATTTACTCACTCTGAGTTCTCAAAAAGGGTTTCTTCACCCCGGGAAGTTAATTAAATACCATTTGAAGGCATTTAATGTTCGAGCAAAAACGGCTGATTTTCGACAAAAGAGATAACACCCCACCATTACGTCATGCTTCAGAAATGTGGAAAATGGTCCGTTTTCAAATGTTTTATTTTTGAACATCAGTTCACATTTGTAGGTGGATCATCAGTGTTAGAGCTAAAATTAGCATGTTTAAAGTGATTTTCATGCTTCCAGGGGCTCGGGAAGTGAATTAAATACTATTTGGAGGCATTTATTGTTCAATCAAAAACAGCAGATTTTTGACAAAAGAGATAACACCCCCCCATTACGTCATGCTTCAGAAATGTGGAAAATAGTCCGTTTTCAAATGTTTTATTTTTTAACGTCAGTTCACATTTGTAGGTGGATCATCAGTGTTAGAGCTAAAATTAGCATGTTTAAAGTGATTTTCATGCTTCCAGGGGCCCTAAACACAAGATTTATGGAATGGTTAAAAGTGCATGAAAATGGCCAAATTACTCACTCTGAGTTCTCAAAAAGGGTTTCTTCACCCCGGGAAGTTAATTAAATACCATTTGGAGGCATTTAATGTTCGAGCAAAAACGGCTGATTTTCGACAAAAGAGATAACACCCCCCATTACGTCATGCTTCAGAAATGTGGAAAATGGTCCGTTTTCAAATGTTTTATTTTTGAACGTCAGTTTACATTTGTAGGTGGATCATCAGTGTTAGAGCTAAAATTAGCATGTTTAAAGTGATTTTCATGCTTCCAGGGGCTCGGGAAGTGAATTAAATACTATTTGGAGGCATTTAATGTTCAATCAAAAACAGCTGATTTTTAACAAAAGAGATAACACCCCCCCATTACGTCATGCTTCAGAAATGTGGAAAATGGTCCGTTTTCAAATGTTTTATTTTTGAACGTCAGTTCACATTTGTAGGTGGATCATCAGTGTTAGAGCTAAAATTAGCATGTTTAAAGTGATTTTCATGCTTCCAGGGGCCCTAAACACAAGATTTATGGAATGGTTAAAAGTGCATGAAAATGGCCAATTTACTCACTCTGAGTTCTCAAAAAGTGTTTCTTCACCCCGGGAAGTTAATTAAATACCATTTGGAGGCATTTAATGTTCGAGCAGAAACGGCTGATTTTCGACAAAAGAGATAACACCCCCCCATTAAGTCATGCTTCAGAAATGTGGAAAATGGTCTGTTTTCAAATGTTTTATTTTGGAATGTCAGTTCACATTTGTAGGTGGATCATCAGTGTTAGAGCTAAAATTAGCATGTTTAAAGTGATTTTCATGCTTCCAGGGGCTCGGGAAGTGAATTAAATACTATTTGGAGGCATTTAATGTTCAATCAAAAACAGCTGATTTTTAACAAAAGAGATAACACCCCCCCATTACGTCATGCTTCAGAAATGTGGAAAATGGTCCGTTTTCAAATGTTTTATTTTTGAACGTCAGTTCACATTTGTAGGTGGATCATCAGTGTTAGAGCTAAAATTAGCATGTTTAAAGTGATTTTCATGCTTCCAGGGGCCCTAAACACAAGATTTATGGAATGGTTAAAAGTGCATGAAAATGGCCAATTTACTCACTCTGAGTTCTCAAAAAGGGTTTTTTCACCCCGGGAAGTTAATTAAATACCATTTGGAGGCACTTAATGTTCGAGCAAAAACGGCTGATTTTCGACAAAAGAGATAACACCCCCCCATTACGTCATGCTTCAGAAATGTGGAAAATGGTCCGTTTTCAAATGTTTTATTTTTGAACGTCAGTTCACATTTGTAGGTGGATCATCAGTGTTAGAGCTAAAATTAGCATGTTTAAAGTGATTTTCATGCTTCCAGGGGCCCTAAACACAAGATTTATGGAATGGTTAAAAGTGCATGAAAATGGCCAATTTACTCACTCTGAGTTCTCAAAAAGGGTTTCTTTACCCCGGGAAGTTAATTAAATACCATTTGGAGGCATTTAATGTTCGAGCAAAAACGGCTGATTTTCGACAAAAGAGATAACACCCCCCCATTACGTCATGCTTCAGAAATGTGGAAAATGGTCCGTTTTCAAATGTTTTATTTTTGAACGTCAATTCACATTTGTAGGTGGATCATCAGTGTTAGAGCTAAAATTAGCATGTTTAAAGTGATTTTCATGCTTCCAGGGGCTCGGGAAGTGAATTAAATACTATTTGGAGGCATTTAATGTTCAATCAAAAACAGCTGATTTTTGACAAAAGAGATAACACCCCCCCATTACGTCATGCTTCAGAAATGTGGAAAATGGTCCGTTTTCAAATGTTTTATTTTTGAACGTCAGTTCACATTTGTAGGTGGATCATCAGTGTTAGAGCTAAAATTAGCATGTTTAAAGTGATTTTTATGCTTCCAGGGGCCCTAAACACAAGATTTATGGAATGGTTAAAAGTGCATGAAAATGGCCAATTTACTCACTCTGAGTTCTCAAAAAGGGTTTCTTCACCCCGGGAAGTTAATTAAATACCATTTGGAGGCATTTAATGTTCGAGCAAAAACTGCTGATTTTCGACAAAAGAGATAACACCCCCCCATTACGTCATGCCTCAGAAATGTGGAAAATGGTCCGTTTTCAAATGTTTTATTTTTGACCGTCAGTTCACATTTGTAGGTGGATCATCAGTGTTAGAGCTAAAATGAGCATGTTTAAAGTGATTTTCATGCTTCCAGGGGCTCGGGAAGTGAATTAAATACTATTTGGAGGCATTTAATGTTCAATCAAAAACAGCTGATTTTTGACAAAAGAGATAACACCCCCCCATTACGTCATGCTTCAGAAATGTGGAAAATGGTCCGTTTTCAAATGTTTGATTTTTTAACGTCAGTTCACATTTGTAGGTGGATCATCAGTGTTAGAGCTAAAATTAGCATGTTTAAAGTGATTTTCATGCTTCCAGGGGCCCTAAACACAAGATTTATGGAATGGTTAAAAGTGCATGAAAATGGCCAATTTACTCACTCTGAGTTCTCAAAAAGTGTTTCTTCACCCCGGGAAGTTAATTAAATACCATTTGGAGGCATTTAATGTTCGAGCAGAAACGGCTGATTTTCGACAAAAGAGATAACACCCCCCCCCCCATTAAGTCATGCTTCAGAAATGTGGAAAATGGTCCGTTTTCAAATGTTTTATTTTGGAACGTCAGTTCACATTTGTAGGTGGATCATCAGTGTTAGAGCTAAAATTAGCATGTTTATAGTGATGTTCATGCTTCCAGGGGCTCGGGAAGTGAATTAAATACTATTTGGAGGCATTTAATGTTCAATCAAAAACAGCTGATTTTTGACAAAAGAGATAACACCCCCCCATTACGTCATGCTTCAGAAATGTGGAAAATGGTCCGTTTTAAAATGTTTTATTTTTGAATGTCAGTTCACATTTGTAGGTGGATCATCAGTGTTGGAGCTAAAATTAGCATGTTTAAAGTGATTTTCATGCTTCCAGGGGCCCTAAACACAAGATTTATGGAATGGTTAAAAGTGCATGAAAATGGCCAAATTACTCACTCTGAGTTCTCAAAAAGGGTTTCTTCACCCCGGGAAGTTAATTAAATACCATTTGGAGGCATTTAATGTTCGAGCAAAAACGGCTGATTTTCGACAAAAGAGATAACACCCCCCCATTACGTCATGCTTCAGAAATGTGGAAAATGGTCCGTTTTCAAATGTTTTATTTTTGAACGTCAGTTCACATTTGTAGGTGGATCATCAGTGTTAGAGCTAAAATTAGCATGTTTAAAGTGATTTTCATGCTTCCAGGGGCTCAGGAAGTGAATTAAATACTATTTGGAGGCATTTAATGTTCAATCAAAAACAGCTGATTTTTGACAAAAGAGATAACACCCCCCCATTACGTCATGCTTCAGAAATGTGGAAAATGGTCCGTTTTCAAATGTTTTATTTTTTAACGTCAGTTCACATTTGTAGGTGGATCATCAGTGTTAGAGCTAAAATTAGCATGTTTAAAGTGATTTTCATGCTTCCAGGGGCCCTAAACACAATATTTATGGAATGGTTAAAAGTGCATGAAAATGGCCAATTTACTCACTCTGAGTTCTCAAAAAGGGTTTCTTCACCCCGGGAAGTTAATTAAATACCATTTGGAGGCATTTAATGTTCGAGCAAAAACGGCTGATTTTCGACAAAAGAGATAACACCCCCCCATTACGTCATGCTTCAGAAATGTGGAAAATGGTCCGTTTTCAAATGTTTTATTTTTGAACATCAGTTCACATTTGTAGGTGGATCATCAGTGTTAGAGCTAAAATTAGCATGTTTAAAGTGATTTTCATGCTTCCAGGGGCTCGGGAAGTGAATTAAATACTATTTGGAGGCATTTAATGTTCAATCAAAAACAGCTGATTTTTGACAAAAGAGATAACACCCCCCCATTACGTCATGCTTCAGAAATGTGGAAAATGGTCCGTTTTCAAATGTTTTATTTTTGAACGTCAGTTCACATTTGTAGGTGGATCATCAGTGTTAGAGCTAAAATTAGCATGTTTAAAGTGATATTCATGCTTCCAGGGGCCCTAAACACAAGATTTATGGAATGGTTAAAAGTGCATGAAAATGGCCAATTTACTCACTCTGAGTTCTCAAAAAGGGTTTCTTCACCCCGGGAAGTTAATTAAATACCATTTGGAGGCATTTAATGTTCGAGCAAAAACGGCTGATTTTCGACAAAAGAGATAACACCCCCCCCATTACGTCATGCTTCAGAAATGTGAAAAATGGTCAGTTTTAAAATGTTTTATTTTTGAACGTCAGTTCACATTTGTAGGTGGATCATCAGTGTTAGAGCTAAAATTAGCATGTTTAAAGTGATTTTCATGCTTCCAGGGGCTCGGGAAGTGAATTAAATACTATTTGGAGGCATTTAATGTTCAAGCAAAAACAGCTGATTTTTGACAAAAGAGATAACACCCCCCCATTACGTCATGCTTCAGAAATGTGGAAAATGGTCCGTTTTCAAATGTTTTATTTTTGAACGTCAGTTCACATTTGTAGGTGGATCATCAGTGTTAGAGCTAAAATTAGCATTTTTAAAGTGATTTTCATGCTTCCAGGGGCCCTAAACACAAGATTTATGGAATGGTTAAAAGTGCATGAAAATGGCCAATTTACTCACTCTGAGTTCTCAAAAAGGGTTTCTTCACCCCGGGAAGTTAATTAAATACCATTTGAAGGCATTTAATGTTCGAGCAAAAACGGCTGATTTTCGACAAAAGAGATAACACCCCCCCATTACGTCATGCTTCAGAAATGTGGAAAATGGTCCGTTTTCAAATGTTTTATTTTTGAACATCAGTTCACATTTGTAGGTGGATCATCAGTGTTAGAGCTAAAATTAGCATGTTTAAAGTGATTTTCATGCTTCCAGGGGCTCGGGAAGTGAATTAAATACTATTTGGAGGCATTTATTGTTCAATCAAAAACAGCTGATTTTTGACAAAAGAGATAACACCCCCCCATTACGTCATGCTTCAGAAATGTGGAAAATAGTCCGTTTTCAAATGTTTTATTTTTTAACGTCAGTTCACATTTGTAGGTGGATCATCAGTGTTAGAGCTAAAATTAGCATGTTTAAAGTGATTTTCATGCTTCCAGGGGCCCTAAACACAAGATTTATGGAATGGTTAAAAGTGCATGAAAATGGCCAATTTACTCACTCTGAGTTCTCAAAAAGGGTTTCTTCACCCCGGGAAGTTAATTAAATACCATTTGGAGGCATTTAATGTTCGAGCAAAAACGGCTGATTTTCGACAAAAGAGATAACACCCCCCATTACGTCATGCTTCAGAAATGTGGAAAATGGTCCGTTTTCAAATGTTTTACTTTTGAACGTCAGTTTACATTTGTAGGTGGATCATCAGTGTTAGAGCTAAAATTAGCATGTTTAAAGTGATTTTCATGCTTCCAGGGGCTCGGGAAGTGAATTAAATACTATTTGGAGGCATTTAATGTTCAATCAAAAACAGCTGATTTTTAACAAAAGAGATAACACCCCCCCATTACGTCATGCTTCAGAAATGTGGAAAATGGTCCGTTTTCAAATGTTTTATTTTTGAACGTCAGTTCACATTTGTAGGTGGATCATCAGTGTTAGAGCTAAAATTAGCATGTTTAAAGTGATTTTCATGCTTCCAGGGGCCCTAAACACAAGATTTATGGAATGGTTAAAAGTGCATGAAAATGGCCAATTTACTCACTCTGAGTTCTCAAAAAGTGTTTCTTCACCCCGGGAAGTTAATTAAATACCATTTGGAGGCATTTAATGTTCGAGCAAAAACGGCTGATTTTCGACAAAAGAGATAACATCCCCCCATTACGTCATGCTTCAGAAATGTGGAAAATGGTCCGTTTTCAAATGTTTTATTTTTGAACATCAGTTCACATTTGTAGGTGGATCATCAGTGTTAGAGCTAAAATTAGCATGTTTATAGTGATGTTCATGCTTCCAGGGGCTCGGGAAGTGAATTAAATACTATTTGGAGGCATTTAATGTTCAATCAAAAACAGCTGATTTTTGACAAAAGAGATAACACCCCCCATTAAATCATGCTTCAGAAATGTGGAAAATGGTCCGTTTTAAAATGTTTTATTTTTAAATGTCAGTTCACATTTGTAGGTGGATCATCAGTGTTGGAGCTAAAATTAGCATGTTTAAAGTGATTTTCATGCTTCCAGGGGCCCTAAACACAAGATTTATGGAATGGTTAAAAGTGCATGAAAATGGCCAATTTACTCACTCTGAGTTCTCAAAAAGGGTTTTTTCACCCCGGGAAGTTAATTAAATACCATTTGGAGGCACTTAATGTTCGAGCAAAAACGGCTGATTTTCGACAAAAGAGATAACACCCCCCCATTACGTCATGCTTCAGAAATGTGGAAAATGGTCCGTTTTCAAATGTTTTATTTTTGAACGTCAGTTCACATTTGTAGGTGGATCATCAGTGTTAGAGCTAAAATTAGCATGTTTAAAGTGATTTTCATGCTTCCAGGGGCCCTAAACACAAGATTTATGGAATGGTTAAAAGTGCATGAAAATGGCCAATTTACTCACTCTGAGTTCTCAAAAAGGGTTTCTTTACCCCGGGAAGTTAATTAAATACCATTTGGAGGCATTTAATGTTCGAGCAAAAACGGCTGATTTTCGACAAAAGAGATAACACCCCCCCATTACGTCATGCTTCAGAAATGTGGAAAATGGTCCGTTTTCAAATGTTTTATTTTTGAACGTCAATTCACATTTGTAGGTGGATCATCAGTGTTAGAGCTAAAATTAGCATGTTTAAAGTGATTTTCATGCTTCCAGGGGCTCGGGAAGTGAATTAAATACTATTTGGAGGCATTTAATGTTCAATCAAAAACAGCTGATTTTTGACAAAAGAGATAACACCCCCCCATTACGTCATGCTTCAGAAATGTGGAAAATGGTCCGTTTTCAAATGTTTTATTTTTGAACGTCAGTTCACATTTGTAGGTGGATCATCAGTGTTAGAGCTAAAATTAGCATGTTTAAAGTGATTTTTATGCTTCCAGGGGCCCTAAACACAAGATTTATGGAATGGTTAAAAGTGCATGAAAATGGCCAATTTACTCACTCTGAGTTCTCAAAAAGGGTTTCTTCACCCCGGGAAGTTAATTAAATACCATTTGGAGGCATTTAATGTTCGAGCAAAAACTGCTGATTTTCGACAAAAGAGATAACACCCCCCCATTACGTCATGCCTCAGAAATGTGGAAAATGGTCCGTTTTCAAATGTTTTATTTTTGACCGTCAGTTCACATTTGTAGGTGGATCATCAGTGTTAGAGCTAAAATGAGCATGTTTAAAGTGATTTTCATGCTTCCAGGGGCTCGGGAAGTGAATTAAATACTATTTGGAGGCATTTAATGTTCAATCAAAAACAGCTGATTTTTGACAAAAGAGATAACACCCCCCCATTACGTCATGCTTCAGAAATGTGGAAAATGGTCCGTTTTCAAATGTTTTATTTTTGAACGTCAGTTCACATTTGTAGGTGGATCATCAGTGTTAGAGCTAAAATTAGCATGTTTAAAGTGATTTTCATGCTTCCAGGGGCCCTAAACACAAGATTTATGGAATGGTTAAAAGTGCATGAAAATGGCCAATTTACTCACTCTGAGTTCTCAAAAAGGGTTTCTTCACCCCGGGAAGTTAATTAAATACCATTTGGAGGCATTTAATGTTCGAGCAAAAACGGCTGATTTTCGACAAAAGAGATAACACCCCCCCATTACGTCATGCTTCAGAAATGTGGAAAATGGTCCGTTTTCAAATGTTTTATTTTTGAACGTCAGTTCACATTTGTAGGTGGATCATCAGTGTTAGAGCTAAAATTAGCATGTTTAAAGTGATTTTCATGCTTCCAGGGGCTCGGGAAGTGAATTAAATACTATTTGGAGGCATTTAATGTTCAATCAAAAACAGCTG
This sequence comes from Lissotriton vulgaris, assembly GCF_964263255.1. Classification (NCBI taxonomy): domain Eukaryota; kingdom Metazoa; phylum Chordata; class Amphibia; order Caudata; family Salamandridae; genus Lissotriton; species Lissotriton vulgaris. The sequence continues at coordinate 94,873 of NW_028253623.1, read as the reverse complement.
ATTTTTGACAAAAGAGATAACACCCCCCCATTACGTCATGCTTCAGAAATGTGGAAAATGGTCCGTTTTCAAATGTTTTATTTTTGAACGTCAGTTCACATTTGTAGGTGGATCATCAGTGTTAGAGCTAAAATTAGCATGTTTAAAGTGATTTTCATGCTTCCAGGGGCCCTAAACACAAGATTTATGGAATGGTTAAAAGTGCATGAAAATGGCCAATTTACTCACTCTGAGTTCTCAAAAAGGGTTTCTTCACCCCGGGAAGTTAATTAAATACCATTTGGAGGCATTTAATGTTCGAGCAAAAACGGCTGATTTTCGACAAAAGAGATAACACCCCCCCCATTACGTCATGCTTCAGAAATGTGGAAAATGGTCCGTTTTCAAATGGTTTTTTTTTTGAACGTCAGTTCACATTTGTAGGTGGATCATCAGTGTTAGAGCTAAAATTAGCATGTTTAAAGTGATTTTCATGCTTCCAGGGGCTCGGGAAGTGAATTAAATACTATTTGGAGGCATTTAATGTTCAATCAAAAACAGCTGATTTTTGACAAAAGAGATAACACCCCCCCATTACGTCATGCTTCAGAAATGTGGAAAATGGTCCGTTTTCAAATGTTTTATTTTTGAACGTCAGTTCACATTTGTAGGTGGATCATCAGTGTTGGAGCTAAAATTAGCATGTTTAAAGTGATTTTCATGCTTCCAGGGGCCCTAAACACAAGATTTATGGAATGGTTAAAAGTGCATGAAAATGGCCAATTTACTCACTCTGAGTTCTCAAAAAGGGTTTTTTCACCCCGGGAAGTTAATTAAATACCATTTGGAGGCACTTAATGTTCGAGCAAAAACGGCTGATTTTCGACAAAAGAGATAACACCCCCCCATTACGTCATGCTTCAGAAATGTGGAAAATGGTCCGTTTTCAAATGTTTTATTTTTGAACGTCAGTTCACATTTGTAGGTGGATCATCAGTGTTAGAGCTAAAATTAGCATGTTTAAAGTGATTTTCATGCTTCCAGGGGCCCTAAACACAAGATTTATGGAATGGTTAAAAGTGCATGAAAATGGCCAATTTACTCACTCTGAGTTCTCAAAAAGGGTTTCTTTACCCCGGGAAGTTAATTAAATACCATTTGGAGGCATTTAATGTTCGAGCAAAAACGGCTGATTTTCGACAAAAGAGATAACACCCCCCCATTACGTCATGCTTCAGAAATGTGGAAAATGGTCCGTTTTCAAATGTTTTATTTTTGAACGTCAATTCACATTTGTAGGTGGATCATCAGTGTTAGAGCTAAAATTAGCATGTTTAAAGTGATTTTCATGCTTCCAGGGGCTCGGGAAGTGAATTAAATACTATTTGGAGGCATTTAATGTTCAATCAAAAACAGCTGATTTTTGACAAAAGAGATAACACCCCCCCATTACGTCATGCTTCAGAAATGTGGAAAATGGTCCGTTTTCAAATGTTTTATTTTTGAACGTCAGTTCACATTTGTAGGTGGATCATCAGTGTTAGAGCTAAAATTAGCATGTTTAAAGTGATTTTTATGCTTCCAGGGGCCCTAAACACAAGATTTATGGAATGGTTAAAAGTGCATGAAAATGGCCAATTTACTCACTCTGAGTTCTCAAAAAGGGTTTCTTCACCCCGGGAAGTTAATTAAATACCATTTGGAGGCATTTAATGTTCGAGCAAAAACTGCTGATTTTCGACAAAAGAGATAACACCCCCCCATTACGTCATGCCTCAGAAATGTGGAAAATGGTCCGTTTTCAAATGTTTTATTTTTGACCGTCAGTTCACATTTGTAGGTGGATCATCAGTGTTAGAGCTAAAATGAGCATGTTTAAAGTGATTTTCATGCTTCCAGGGGCTCGGGAAGTGAATTAAATACTATTTGGAGGCATTTAATGTTCAATCAAAAACAGCTGATTTTTGACAAAAGAGATAACACCCCCCCATTACGTCATGCTTCAGAAATGTGGAAAATGGTCCGTTTTCAAATGTTTTATTTTTGAACGTCAGTTCACATTTGTAGGTGGATCATCAGTGTTAGAGCTAAAATTAGCATGTTTAAAGTGATTTTCATGCTTCCAGGGGCCCTAAACACAAGATTTATGGAATGGTTAAAAGTGCATGAAAATGGCCAATTTACTCACTCTGAGTTCTCAAAAAGGGTTTCTTCACCCCGGGAAGTTAATTAAATACCATTTGGAGGCATTTAATGTTCGAGCAAAAACGGCTGATTTTCGACAAAAGAGATAACATCCCCCCATTACGTCATGCTTCAGAAATGTGGAAAATGGTCCGTTTTCAAATGTTTTATTTTTGAACATCAGTTCACATTTGTAGGTGGATCATCAGTGTTAGAGCTAAAATTAGCATGTTTAAAGTGATTTTCATGCTTCCAGGGGCTCGGGAAGTGAATTAAATACTATTTGGAGGCATTTAATGTTCAATCAAAAACAGCTGATTTTTGACAAAAGAGATAACACCCCCCCATTACGTCATGCTTCAGAAATGTGGAAAATGGTCCGTTTTCAAATGTTTTATTTTTGAACGTCAGTTCACATTTGTAGGTGGATCATCAGTGTTAGAGCTAAAATTAGCATGTTTAAAGTGATTTTCATGCTTCCAGGGGCCCTAAACACAAGATTTATGGAATGGTTAAAAGTGCATGAAAATGGCCAATTTACTCACTCTGAGTTCTCAAAAAGGGTTTCTTCACCCCGGGAAGTTAATTAAATACCATTTGGAGGCATTTAATGTTCGAGCAAAAACGGCTGATTTTCGACAAAAGAGATAACACCCCCCCATTACGTCATGCTTCAGAAATGTGGAAAATGGTCCGTTTTCAAATGTTTTATTTTTGAACGTCAGTTCACATTTGTAGGTGGATCATCAGTGTTAGAGCTAAAATTAGCATGTTTAAAGTGATTTTCATGCTTCCAGGGGCTCGGGAAGTGAATTAAATACTATTTGGAGGCATTTAATGTTCAATCAAAAACAGCTGATTTTTGACAAAAGAGATAACACCCCCCCATTACGTCATGCTTCAGAAATGTGGAAAATGGTCCGTTTTCAAATGTTTTATTTTTGAACGTCAGTTCACATTTGTAGGTGGATCATCAGTGTTAGAGCTAAAATTAGCATGTTTAAAGTGATTTTCATGCTTCCAGGGGCCCTAAACACAAGATTTATGGAATGGTTAAAAGTGCATGAAAATGGCCAATTTACTCACTCTGAGTTCTCAAAAAGGGTTTCTTCACCCCGGGAAGTTAATTAAATACCATTTGGAGGCATTTAATGTTCGAGCAAAAACGGCTGATTTTCGACAAAAGAGATAACACCCCCCCCATTACGTCATGCTTCAGAAATGTGGAAAATGGTCCGTTTTCAAATGGTTTTTTTTTTGAACGTCAGTTTACATTTGTAGGTGGATCATCAGTGTTAGAGCTAAAATTAGCATGTTTAAAGTGATTTTCATGCTTCCAGGGGCTCGGGAAGTGAATTAAATACTATTTGGAGGCATTTAATGTTCAATCAAAAACAGCTGATTTTTGACAAAAGAGATAACACCCCCCCATTACGTCATGCTTCAGAAATGTGGAAAATGGTCCGTTTTCAAATGTTTTATTTTTGAACGTCAGTTCACATTTGTAGGTGGATCATCAGTGTTAGAGCTAAAATTAGCATGTTTAAAGTGATTTTCATGCTTCCAGGGGCCCTAAACACAAGATTTATGGAATGGTTAAAAGTGCATGAAAATGGCCAATTTACTCACTCTGAGTTCTCAAAAAGGGTTTCTTCACCCCGGGAAGTTAATTAAATACCATTTGAAGGCATTTAATGTTCGAGCAAAAACGGCTGATTTTCGACAAAAGAGATAACACCCCCCATTACGTCATGCTTCAGAAATGTGGAAAATGGTCCGTTTTCAAATGTTTTATTTTTGAACATCAGTTCACATTTGTAGGTGGATCATCAGTGTTAGAGCTAAAATTAGCATGTTTAAAGTGATTTTCATGCTTCCAGGGGCTCGGGAAGTGAATTAAATACTATTTGAAGGCATTTAATGTTCAAGCAAAAACAGCTGATTTTTTACAAAAGAGATAACACCCCCCCATTACGTCATGCTTCAGAAATGTGGAAAATGGTCCGTTTTCAAATGTTTATTTTTGAACGTCAGTTCACATTTGTAGGTGGATCATCAGTGTTAGAGCTAAAATTAGCATGTTTAAAGTGATTTTCATGCTTCCAGGGGCCCTAAACACAAGATTTATGGAATGGTTAAAAGTGCATGAAAATGGCCAATTTACTCACTCTGAGTTCTCAAAAAGGGTTTCTTCACCCCGGGAAGTTAATTAAATACCATTTGGAGGCATTTAATGTTCGAGCAAAAACGGCTGATTTTCGACAAAAGAGATAACACCCCCCCATTACGTCATGCTTCAGAAATGTGGAAAATGGTCCGTTTTCAAATGTTTTATTTTTGAACATCAGTTCACATTTGTATGTGGATCATCAGTGTTAGAGCAAAAATTAGCATGTTTAAAGTGATTTTCATGCTTCCAGGGGCTCGGGAAGTGAATTAAATACTATTTGGAGGCATTTAATGTTCAATCAAAAACAGCTGATTTTTGACAAAAGAGATAACACCCCCCCATTACGTCATGCTTCAGAAATGTGGAAAATGGTCCGTTTTCAAATGTTTTATTTTTGAACGTCAGTTCACATTTGTAGGTAGATCATCAGTGTTAGAGCAAAAATTAGCATGTTTAAAGTGATTTTCATGCTTCCAGGGGCCCTAAACACAAGATTTATGGAATGGTTAAAAGTGCATGAAAATGGCCAATTTACTCACTCTGAGTTCTCAAAAAGGGTTTCTTCACCCCGGGAAGTTAATTAAATACCATTTGGAGGCATTTAATGTTCGAGCAAAAACGGCTGATTTTCGACAAAAGAGATAACACCCCCCCATTACGTCATGCTTCAGAAATGTGGAAAATGGTCCGTTTTCAAATGTTTTATTTTTGAACGTCAGTTCACATTTGTAGGTGGATCATCAGTGTTAGAGCTAAAATTAGCATGTTTAAAGTGATTTTCATGCTTCCAGGGGCTTGGGAAGTGAATTAAATACTATTTGGAGGCATTTAATGTTCAAGCAAAAACAGCTGATTTTTGACAAAAGAGATAACACCCCCCCATTACGTCATGCTTCAGAAATGTGGAAAATGGTCCGTTTTCAAATGTTTTATTTTTGAACGTCAGTTCACATTTGTAGGTGGATCATCAGTGTTAGAGCTAAAATTAGCATGTTTAAAGTGATTTTCATGCTTCCAGGGGCCCTAAACACAAGATTTATGGAATGGTTAAAAGTGCATGAAAATGGCCAATTTACTCACTCTGAGTTCTCAAAAAGGGTTTCTTCACCCCGGGAAGTTAATTAAATACCATTTGGAGGCATTTAATGTTCGAGCAAAAACGGCTGATTTTCGACAAAAGAGATAACACCCCCCCATTACGTCATGCTTCAGAAATGTGGAAAATGGTCCGTTTTCAAATGTTTTATTTTTGAACATCAGTTCACATTTGTAGGTGGATCATCAGTGTTAGAGCTAAAATTACCATGTTTAAAGTGATTTTCATGCTTCCAGGGGCTCGGGAAGTGAATTAAATACTATTTGGAGGCATTTAATGTTCAATCAAAAACAGCTGATTTTTGACAAAAGAGATAACACCCCCCCATTACGTCATGCTTCAGAAATGTGGAAAATGGTCCGTTTTCAAATGTTTTATTTTTTAACGTCAGTTCACATTTGTAGGTGGATCATCAGTGTTAGAGCTAAAATTAGCATGTTTAAAGTGATTTTCATGCTTCCAGGGGCCCTAAACACAAGATTTATGGAATGGTTAAAAGTGCATGAAAATGGCCAATTTACTCACTCTGAGTTCTCAAAAAGTGTTTCTTCACCCCGGGAAGTTAATTAAATACCATTTGGAGGCATTTAATGTTCGAGCAGAAACGGCTGATTTTCGACAAAAGAGATAACACCCCCCCCCCCATTAAGTCATGCTTCAGAAATGTGGAAAATGGTCCGTTTTCAAATGTTTTATTTTGGAACGTCAGTTCACATTTGTAGGTGGATCATCAGTGTTAGAGCTAAAATTAGCATGTTTATAGTGATGTTCATGCTTCCAGGGGCTCGGGAAGTGAATTAAATACTATTTGGAGGCATTTAATGTTCAATCAAAAACAGCTGATTTTTGACAAAAGAGATAACACCCCCCCATTACGTCATGCTTCAGAAATGTGGAAAATGGTCCGTTTTAAAATGTTTTATTTTTGAATGTCAGTTCACATTTGTAGGTGGATCATCAGTGTTGGAGCTAAAATTAGCATGTTTAAAGTGATTTTCATGCTTCCAGGGGCCCTAAACACAAGATTTATGGAATGGTTAAAAGTGCATGAAAATGGCCAAATTACTCACTCTGAGTTCTCAAAAAGGGTTTCTTCACCCCGGGAAGTTAATTAAATACCATTTGGAGGCATTTAATGTTCGAGCAAAAACGGCTGATTTTCGACAAAAGAGATAACACCCCCCCCATTACGTCATGCTTCAGAAATGTGGAAAATGGTCCGTTTTCAAATGTTTTATTTTTGAACGTCAGTTCACATTTGTAGGTGGATCATCAGTGTTAGAGCTAAAATTAGCATGTTTAAAGTGATTTTCTTGCTTCCAGGGGCTCGGGAAGTGAATTAAATACTATTTGGAGGCATTTAATGTTCAATCAAAAACAGCTGATTTTTGACAAAAGAGATAACACCCCCCCATTACGTCATGCTTCAGAAATGTGGAAAATGGTCCGTTTTCAAATGTTTTATTTTTTAACGTCAGTTCACATTTGTAGGTGGATCATCAGTGTTAGAGCTTAAATTAGCATGTTTCAAGTGATTTTCATGCTTCCAGGGGCCCTAAACACAATATTTATGGAATGGTTAAAAGTGCATGAAAATGGCCAATTTACTCACTCTGAGTTCTCAAAAAGGGTTTCTTCACCCCGGGAAGTTAATTAAATACCATTTGGAGGCATTTTATGTTCGAGCGAAAACGGATGATTATCGACAAAAGAGATAACACCCCCCCATTACGTCATGCTTCAGAAATGTGGAAAATGGTCCGTTTTCAAATGTTTTATTTTTGAACATCAGTTCACATTTGTAGGTGGATCATCAGTGTTAGAGCTAAAATTAGCATGTTTAAAGTGATTTTCATGCTTCCAGGGGCCCTAAACACAAGATTTATGGAATGGTTAAAAGTGCATGAAAATGGCCAATTTACTCACTCTGAGTTCTCAAAAAGGGTTTTTTCACCCCGGGAAGTTAATTAAATACCATTTGGAGGCACTTAATGTTCGAGCAAAAACGGCTGATTTTCGACAAAAGAGATAACACCCCCCCATTACGTCATGCTTCAGAAATGTGGAAAATGGTCCGTTTTCAAATGTTTTATTTTTGAACGTCAGTTCACATTTGTAGGTGGATCATCAGTGTTAGAGCTAAAATTAGCATGTTTAAAGTGATTTTCATGCTTCCAGGGGCCCTAAACACAAGATTTATGGAATGGTTAAAAGTGCATGAAAATGGCCAATTTACTCACTCTGAGTTCTCAAAAAGGGTTTCTTTACCCCGGGAAGTTAATTAAATACCATTTGGAGGCATTTAATGTTCGAGCAAAAACGGCTGATTTTCGACAAAAGAGATAACACCCCCCCATTACGTCATGCTTCAGAAATGTGGAAAATGGTCCGTTTTCAAATGTTTTATTTTTGAACGTCAATTCACATTTGTAGGTGGATCATCAGTGTTAGAGCTAAAATTAGCATGTTTAAAGTGATTTTCATGCTTCCAGGGGCTCGGGAAGTGAATTAAATACTATTTGGAGGCATTTAATGTTCAATCAAAAACAGCTGATTTTTGACAAAAGAGATAACACCCCCCCATTACGTCATGCTTCAGAAATGTGGAAAATGGTCCGTTTTCAAATGTTTTATTTTTGAACGTCAGTTCACATTTGTAGGTGGATCATCAGTGTTAGAGCTAAAATTAGCATGTTTAAAGTGATTTTTATGCTTCCAGGGGCCCTAAACACAAGATTTATGGAATGGTTAAAAGTGCATGAAAATGGCCAATTTACTCACTCTGAGTTCTCAAAAAGGGTTTCTTCACCCCGGGAAGTTAATTAAATACCATTTGGAGGCATTTAATGTTCGAGCAAAAACTGCTGATTTTCGACAAAAGAGATAACACCCCCCCATTACGTCATGCCTCAGAAATGTGGAAAATGGTCCGTTTTCAAATGTTTTATTTTTGACCGTCAGTTCACATTTGTAGGTGGATCATCAGTGTTAGAGCTAAAATGAGCATGTTTAAAGTGATTTTCATGCTTCCAGGGGCTCGGGAAGTGAATTAAATACTATTTGGAGGCATTTAATGTTCAATCAAAAACAGCTGATTTTTGACAAAAGAGATAACACCCCCCCATTACGTCATGCTTCAGAAATGTGGAAAATGGTCCGTTTTCAAATGTTTTATTTTTGAACGTCAGTTCACATTTGTAGGTGGATCATCAGTGTTAGAGCTAAAATTAGCATGTTTAAAGTGATTTTCATGCTTCCAGGGGCCCTAAACACAAGATTTATGGAATGGTTAAAAGTGCATGAAAATGGCCAATTTACTCACTCTGAGTTCTCAAAAAGGGTTTCTTCACCCCGGGAAGTTAATTAAATACCATTTGGAGGCATTTAATGTTCGAGCAAAAACGGCTGATTTTCGACAAAAGAGATAACATCCCCCCATTACGTCATGCTTCAGAAATGTGGAAAATGGTCCGTTTTCAAATGTTTTATTTTTGAACATCAGTTCACATTTGTAGGTGGATCATCAGTGTTAGAGCTAAAATTAGCATGTTTAAAGTGATTTTCATGCTTCCAGGGGCTCGGGAAGTGAATTAAATACTATTTGGAGGCATTTAATGTTCAATCAAAAACAGCTGATTTTTGACAAAAGAGATAACACCCCCCCATTACGTCATGCTTCAGAAATGTGGAAAATGGTCCGTTTTCAAATGTTTTATTTTTGAACGTCAGTTCACATTTGTAGGTGGATCATCAGTGTTAGAGCTAAAATTAGCATGTTTAAAGTGATTTTCATGCTTCCAGGGGCCCTAAACACAAGATTTATGGAATGGTTAAAAGTGCATGAAAATGGCCAATTTACTCACTCTGAGTTCTCAAAAAGGGTTTCTTCACCCCGGGAAGTTAATTAAATACCATTTGGAGGCATTTAATGTTCGAGCAAAAACGGCTGATTTTCGACAAAAGAGATAACACCCCCCCATTACGTCATGCTTCAGAAATGTGGAAAATGGTCCGTTTTCAAATGTTTTATTTTTGAACGTCAGTTCACATTTGTAGGTGGATCATCAGTGTTAGAGCTAAAATTAGCATGTTTAAAGTGATTTTCATGCTTCCAGGGGCTCGGGAAGTGAATTAAATACTATTTGGAGGCATTTAATGTTCAATCAAAAACAGCTGATTTTTGACAAAAGAGATAACACCCCCCCATTACGTCATGCTTCAGAAATGTGGAAAATGGTCCGTTTTCAAATGTTTTATTTTTGAACGTCAGTTCACATTTGTAGGTGGATCATCAGTGTTAGAGCTAAAATTAGCATGTTTAAAGTGATTTTCATGCTTCCAGGGGCCCTAAACACAAGATTTATGGAATGGTTAAAAGTGCATGAAAATGGCCAATTTACTCACTCTGAGTTCTCAAAAAGGGTTTCTTCACCCCGGGAAGTTAATTAAATACCATTTGGAGGCATTTAATGTTCGAGCAAAAACGGCTGATTTTCGACAAAAGAGATAACACCCCCCCCATTACGTCATGCTTCAGAAATGTGGAAAATGGTCCGTTTTCAAATGGTTTTTTTTTTGAACGTCAGTTTACATTTGTAGGTGGATCATCAGTGTTAGAGCTAAAATTAGCATGTTTAAAGTGATTTTCATGCTTCCAGGGGCTCGGGAAGTGAATTAAATACTATTTGGAGGCATTTAATGTTCAATCAAAAACAGCTGATTTTTGACAAAAGAGATAACACCCCCCCATTACGTCATGCTTCAGAAATGTGGAAAATGGTCCGTTTTCAAATGTTTTATTTTTGAACGTCAGTTCACATTTGTAGGTGGATCATCAGTGTTAGAGCTAAAATTAGCATGTTTAAAGTGATTTTCATGCTTCCAGGGGCCCTAAACACAAGATTTATGGAATGGTTAAAAGTGCATGAAAATGGCCAATTTACTCACTCTGAGTTCTCAAAAAGGGTTTCTTCACCCCGGGAAGTTAATTAAATACCATTTGAAGGCATTTAATGTTCGAGCAAAAACGGCTGATTTTCGACAAAAGAGATAACACCCCCCATTACGTCATGCTTCAGAAATGTGGAAAATGGTCCGTTTTCAAATGTTTTATTTTTGAACATCAGTTCACATTTGTAGGTGGATCATCAGTGTTAGAGCTAAAATTAGCATGTTTAAAGTGATTTTCATGCTTCCAGGGGCTCGGGAAGTGAATTAAATACTATTTGAAGGCATTTAATGTTCAAGCAAAAACAGCTGATTTTTTACAAAAGAGATAACACCCCCCCATTACGTCATGCTTCAGAAATGTGGAAAATGGTCCGTTTTCAAATGTTTATTTTTGAACGTCAGTTCACATTTGTAGGTGGATCATCAGTGTTAGAGCTAAAATTAGCATGTTTAAAGTGATTTTCATGCTTCCAGGGGCCCTAAACACAAGATTTATGGAATGGTTAAAAGTGCATGAAAATGGCCAATTTACTCACTCTGAGTTCTCAAAAAGGGTTTCTTCACCCCGGGAAGTTAATTAAATACCATTTGGAGGCATTTAATGTTCGAGCAAAAACGGCTGATTTTCGACAAAAGAGATAACACCCCCCCATTACGTCATGCTTCAGAAATGTGGAAAATGGTCCGTTTTCAAATGTTTTATTTTTGAACATCAGTTCACATTTGTATGTGGATCATCAGTGTTAGAGCAAAAATTAGCATGTTTAAAGTGATTTTCATGCTTCCAGGGGCTCGGGAAGTGAATTAAATACTATTTGGAGGCATTTAATGTTCAATCAAAAACAGCTGATTTTTGACAAAAGAGATAACACCCCCCCATTACGTCATGCTTCAGAAATGTGGAAAATGGTCCGTTTTCAAATGTTTTATTTTTGAACGTCAGTTCACATTTGTAGGTAGATCATCAGTGTTAGAGCAAAAATTAGCATGTTTAAAGTGATTTTCATGCTTCCAGGGGCCCTAAACACAAGATTTATGGAATGGTTAAAAGTGCATGAAAATGGCCAATTTACTCACTCTGAGTTCTCAAAAAGGGTTTCTTCACCCCGGGAAGTTAATTAAATACCATTTGGAGGCATTTAATGTTCGAGCAAAAACGGCTGATTTTCGACAAAAGAGATAACACCCCCCCATTACGTCATGCTTCAGAAATGTGGAAAATGGTCCGTTTTCAAATGTTTTATTTTTGAACGTCAGTTCACATTTGTAGGTGGATCATCAGTGTTAGAGCTAAAATTAGCATGTTTAAAGTGATTTTCATGCTTCCAGGGGCTTGGGAAGTGAATTAAATACTATTTGGAGGCATTTAATGTTCAAGCAAAAACAGCTGATTTTTGACAAAAGAGATAACACCCCCCCATTACGTCATGCTTCAGAAATGTGGAAAATGGTCCGTTTTCAAATGTTTTATTTTTGAACGTCAGTTCACATTTGTAGGTGGATCATCAGTGTTAGAGCTAAAATTAGCATGTTTAAAGTGATTTTCATGCTTCCAGGGGCCCTAAACACAAGATTTATGGAATGGTTAAAAGTGCATGAAAATGGCCAATTTACTCACTCTGAGTTCTCAAAAAGGGTTTCTTCACCCCGGGAAGTTAATTAAATACCATTTGGAGGCATTTAATGTTCGAGCAAAAACGGCTGATTTTCGACAAAAGAGATAACACCCCCCCATTACGTCATGCTTCAGAAATGTGGAAAATGGTCCGTTTTCAAATGTTTTATTTTTGAACATCAGTTCACATTTGTAGGTGGATCATCAGTGTTAGAGCTAAAATTACCATGTTTAAAGTGATTTTCATGCTTCCAGGGGCTCGGGAAGTGAATTAAATACTATTTGGAGGCATTTAATGTTCAATCAAAAACAGCTGATTTTTGACAAAAGAGATAACACCCCCCCATTACGTCATGCTTCAGAAATGTGGAAAATGGTCCGTTTTCAAATGTTTTATTTTTTAACGTCAGTTCACATTTGTAGGTGGATCATCAGTGTTAGAGCTAAAATTAGCATGTTTAAAGTGATTTTCATGCTTCCAGGGGCCCTAAACACAAGATTTATGGAATGGTTAAAAGTGCATGAAAATGGCCAATTTACTCACTCTGAGTTCTCAAAAAGTGTTTCTTCACCCCGGGAAGTTAATTAAATACCATTTGGAGGCATTTAATGTTCGAGCAGAAACGGCTGATTTTCGACAAAAGAGATAACACCCCCCCCCCCATTAAGTCATGCTTCAGAAATGTGGAAAATGGTCCGTTTTCAAATGTTTTATTTTGGAACGTCAGTTCACATTTGTAGGTGGATCATCAGTGTTAGAGCTAAAATTAGCATGTTTATAGTGATGTTCATGCTTCCAGGGGCTCGGGAAGTGAATTAAATACTATTTGGAGGCATTTAATGTTCAATCAAAAACAGCTGATTTTTGACAAAAGAGATAACACCCCCCCATTACGTCATGCTTCAGAAATGTGGAAAATGGTCCGTTTTAAAATGTTTTATTTTTGAATGTCAGTTCACATTTGTAGGTGGATCATCAGTGTTGGAGCTAAAATTAGCATGTTTAAAGTGATTTTCATGCTTCCAGGGGCCCTAAACACAAGATTTATGGAATGGTTAAAAGTGCATGAAAATGGCCAAATTACTCACTCTGAGTTCTCAAAAAGGGTTTCTTCACCCCGGGAAGTTAATTAAATACCATTTGGAGGCATTTAATGTTCGAGCAAAAACGGCTGATTTTCGACAAAAGAGATAACACCCCCCCCATTACGTCATGCTTCAGAAATGTGGAAAATGGTCCGTTTTCAAATGTTTTATTTTTGAACGTCAGTTCACATTTGTAGGTGGATCATCAGTGTTAGAGCTAAAATTAGCATGTTTAAAGTGATTTTCTTGCTTCCAGGGGCTCGGGAAGTGAATTAAATACTATTTGGAGGCATTTAATGTTCAATCAAAAACAGCTGATTTTTGACAAAAGAGATAACACCCCCCCATTACGTCATGCTTCAGAAATGTGGAAAATGGTCCGTTTTCAAATGTTTTATTTTTTAACGTCAGTTCACATTTGTAGGTGGATCATCAGTGTTAGAGCTTAAATTAGCATGTTTCAAGTGATTTTCATGCTTCCAGGGGCCCTAAACACAATATTTATGGAATGGTTAAAAGTGCATGAAAATGGCCAATTTACTCACTCTGAGTTCTCAAAAAGGGTTTCTTCACCCCGGGAAGTTAATTAAATACCATTTGGAGGCATTTTATGTTCGAGCGAAAACGGATGATTATCGACAAAAGAGATAACACCCCCCCATTACGTCATGCTTCAGAAATGTGGAAAATGGTCCGTTTTCAAATGTTTTATTTTTGAACATCAGTTCACATTTGTAGGTGGATCATCAGTGTTAGAGCTAAAATTAGCATGTTTAAAGTGATTTTCATGCTTCCAGGGGCTCGGGAAGTGAATTAAATACTATTTGGAGGCATTTAATGTTCAATCAAAAACAGCTGATTTTTGACAAAAGAGATAACACCCCCCCATTACGTCATGCTTCAGAAATGTGGAAAATGGTCCGTTTTCAAATGTTTTATTTTTGAACGTCAGTTCACATTTGTAGGTAGATCATCAGTGTTAGAGCAAAAATTAGCATGTTTAAAGTGATTTTCATGCTTCCAGGGGCCCTAAACACAAGATTTATGGAATGGTTAAAAGTGCATGAAAATGGCCAATTTACTCACTCTGAGTTCTCAAAAAGGGTTTCTTCACCCCGGGAAGTTAATTAAATACCATTTGGAGGCATTTAATGTTCGAGCAAAAACGGCTGATTTTCGACAAAAGAGATAACACCCCCCCATTACGTCATGCTTCAGAAATGTGGAAAATGGTCCGTTTTCAAATGTTTTATTTTTGAACGTCAGTTCACATTTGTAGGTGGATCATCAGTGTTAGAGCTAAAATTAGCATGTTTAAAGTGATTTTCATGCTTCCAGGGGCTTGGGAAGTGAATTAAATACTATTTGGAGGCATTTAATGTTCAAGCAAAAACAGCTGATTTTTGACAAAAGAGATAACACCCCCCCATTACGTCATGCTTCAGAAATGTGGAAAATGGTCCGTTTTCAAATGTTTTATTTTTGAACGTCAGTTCACATTTGTAGGTGGATCATCAGTGTTAGAGCTAAAATTAGCATGTTTAAAGTGATTTTCATGCTTCCAGGGGCCCTAAACACAAGATTTATGGAATGGTTAAAAGTGCATGAAAATGGCCAATTTACTCACTCTGAGTTCTCAAAAAGGGTTTCTTCACCCCGGGAAGTTAATTAAATACCATTTGGAGGCATTTAATGTTCGAGCAAAAACGGCTGATTTTCGACAAAAGAGATAACACCCCCCCATTACGTCATGCTTCAGAAATGTGGAAAATGGTCCGTTTTCAAATGTTTTATTTTTGAACATCAGTTCACATTTGTAGGTGGATCATCAGTGTTAGAGCTAAAATTACCATGTTTAAAGTGATTTTCATGCTTCCAGGGGCTCGGGAAGTGAATTAAATACTATTTGGAGGCATTTAATGTTCAATCAAAAACAGCTGATTTTTGACAAAAGAGATAACACCCCCCCATTACGTCATGCTTCAGAAATGTGGAAAATGGTCCGTTTTCAAATGTTTTATTTTTTAACGTCAGTTCACATTTGTAGGTGGATCATCAGTGTTAGAGCTAAAATTAGCATGTTTAAAGTGATTTTCATGCTTCCAGGGGCCCTAAACACAAGATTTATGGAATGGTTAAAAGTGCATGAAAATGGCCAATTTACTCACTCTGAGTTCTCAAAAAGTGTTTCTTCACCCCGGGAAGTTAATTAAATACCATTTGGAGGCATTTAATGTTCGAGCAGAAACGGCTGATTTTCGACAAAAGAGATAACACCCCCCCCCCATTAAGTCATGCTTCAGAAATGTGGAAAATGGTCCGTTTTCAAATGTTTTATTTTGGAACGTCAGTTCACATTTGTAGGTGGATCATCAGTGTTAGAGCTAAAATTAGCATGTTTATAGTGATGTTCATGCTTCCAGGGGCTCGGGAAGTGAATTAAATACTATTTGGAGGCATTTAATGTTCAATCAAAAACAGCTGATTTTTGACAAAAGAGATAACACCCCCCCATTACGTCATGCTTCAGAAATGTGGAAAATGGTCCGTTTTAAAATGTTTTATTTTTGAATGTCAGTTCACATTTGTAGGTGGATCATCAGTGTTGGAGCTAAAATTAGCATGTTTAAAGTGATTTTCATGCTTCCAGGGGCCCTAAACACAAGATTTATGGAATGGTTAAAAGTGCATGAAAATGGCCAAATTACTCACTCTGAGTTCTCAAAAAGGGTTTCTTCACCCCGGGAAGTTAATTAAATACCATTTGGAGGCATTTAATGTTCGAGCAAAAACGGCTGATTTTCGACAAAAGAGATAACACCCCCCCCATTACGTCATGCTTCAGAAATGTGGAAAATGGTCCGTTTTCAAATGTTTTATTTTTGAACGTCAGTTCACATTTGTAGGTGGATCATCAGTGTTAGAGCTAAAATTAGCATGTTTAAAGTGATTTTCTTGCTTCCAGGGGCTCGGGAAGTGAATTAAATACTATTTGGAGGCATTTAATGTTCAATCAAAAACAGCTGATTTTTGACAAAAGAGATAACACCCCCCCATTACGTCATGCTTCAGAAATGTGGAAAATGGTCCGTTTTCAAATGTTTTATTTTTTAACGTCAGTTCACATTTGTAGGTGGATCATCAGTGTTAGAGCTAAAATTAGCATGTTTCAAGTGATTTTCATGCTTCCAGGGGCCCTAAACACAATATTTATGAAATGGTTAAAAGTGCATGAAAATGGCCAATTTACTCACTCTGAGTTCTCAAAAAGGGTTTCTTCACCCCGGGAAGTTAATTAAATACCATTTGGAGGCATTTTATGTTCGAGCGAAAACGGATGATTATCGACAAAAGAGATAACACCCCCCCATTACGTCATGCTTCAGAAATGTGGAAAATGGTCCGTTTTCAAATGTTTTATTTTTGAACATCAGTTCACATTTGTAGGTGGATCATCAGTGTTAGAGCTAAAATTAGCATGTTTAAAGTGATTTTCATGCTTCCAGGGGCTCGGGAAGTGAATTAAATACTATTTGGAGGCATTTAATGTTCAATCAAAAACAGCTGATTTTTGACAAAAGAGATAACACCCCCCATTACGTCATGCTTCAGAAATGTGGAAAATGGTCCGTTTTCAAATGTTTTATTTTTGAACGTCAGTTCACATTTGTAGGTGGATCATCAGTGTTAGAGCTAAAATTAGCATGTTTAAAGTGATATTCATGCTTCCAGGGGCCCTAAACACAAGATTTATGGAATGGTTAAAAGTGCATGAAAATGGCCAATTTACTCACTCTGAGTTCTCAAAAAGGGTTTCTTCACCCCGGGAAGTTAATTAAATACCATTTGGAGGCATTTAATGTTCGAGCAAAAACGGCTGATTTTCGACAAAAGAGATAACACCCCCCCCATTACGTCATGCCTCAGAAATGTGAAAAATGGTCCGTTTTAAAATGTTTTATTTTTGAACGTCAGTTCACATTTGTAGGTGGATCATCAGTGTTAGAGCTAAAATTAGCATGTTTAAAGTGATTTTCATGCTTCCAGGGGCTCGGGAAGTGAATTAAATACTATTTGGAGGCATTTAATGTTCAAGCAAAAACAGCTGATTTTTGACAAAAGAGATAACACCCCCCCATTACGTCATGCTTCAGAAATGTGGAAAATGGTCAGTTTTCAAATGTTTTATTTTTGAACGTCAGTTCACATTTGTAGGTGGATCATCAGTGTTAGAGCTAAAATTAGCATGTTTAAAGTTTTTCATGCTTCCAGGGGCCCTAAACACAAGATTTATGGAATGGTTAAAAGTGCATGAAAATGGCCAATTTACTCACTCTGAGTTCTCAAAAAGGGTTTCTTCACCCCGGGAAGTTAATTAAATACCATTTGAAGGCATTTAATGTTCGAGCAAAAACGGCTGATTTTCGACAAAAGAGATAACACCCCCCCATTACGTCTTGCTTCAGAAATGTGGAAAATGGTCCGTTTTCAAATGTTTTATTTTTGAACATCAGTTCACATTTGTAGGTGGATCATCAGTGTTAGAGCTAAAATTAGCATGTTTAAAGTGATTTTCATGCTTCCAGGGGCTCGGGAAGTGAATTAAATACTATTTGGAGGCATTTATTGTTCAATCAAAAACAGCTGATTTTTGACAAAAGAGATAACACCCCCCCATTACGTCATGCTTCAGAAATGTGGAAAATGGTCCGTTTTCAAATGTTTTATTTTTTAACGTCAGTTCACATTTGTAGGTGGATCATCAGTGTTAGAGCTAAAATTAGCATGTTTAAAGTGATTTTCATGCTTCCAGGGGCCCTAAACACAAGATTTATGGAATGGTTAAAAGTGCATGAAAATGGCCAATTTACTCACTCTGAGTTCTCAAAAAGGGTTTCTTCACCCCGGGAAGTTAATTAAATACCATTTGGAGGCATTTAATGTTCGAGCAAAAACGGCTGATTTTCGACAAAAGAGATAACACCCCCCATTACGTCATGCTTAGAAATGTGGAAAATGGTCCGTTTTCAAATGTTTTATTTTTGAACGTCAGTTTACATTTGTAGGTGGATCATCAGTGTTAGAGCTAAAATTAGCATGTTTAAAGTGATTTTCATGCTTCCAGGGGCTCGGGAAGTGAATTAAATACTATTTGGAGGCATTTAATGTTCAATCAAAAACAGCTGATTTTTGACAAAAGAGATAACACCCCCCCATTACGTCATGCTTCAGAAATGTGGAAAATGGTCCGTTTTCAAATGTTTTATTTTTGAACGTCAGTTCACATTTGTAGGTGGATCATCAGTGTTAGAGCTAAAATTAGCATGTTTAAAGTGATTTTCATGCTTCCAGGGGCCCTAAACACAAGATTTATGGAATGGTTAAAAGTGCATGAAAATGGCCAATTTACTCACTCTGAGTTCTCAAAAAGTGTTTCTTCACCCCGGGAAGTTAATTAAATACCATTTGGAGGCATTTAATGTTCGAGCAGAAACGGCTGATTTTCGACAAAAGAGATAACACCCCCCCCATTAAGTCATGCTTCAGAAATGTGGAAAATGGTCTGTTTTCAAATGTTTTATTTTGGAATGTCAGTTCACATTTGTAGGTGGATCATCAGTGTTAGAGCTAAAATTAGCATGTTTAAAGTGATTTTCTTGCTTCCAGGGGCTCGGGAAGTGAATTAAATACTATTTGGAGGCATTTAATGTTCAATCAAAAACAGCTGATTTTTGACAAAAGAGATAACACCCCCCCATTACGTCATGCTTCAGAAATGTGGAAAATGGTCCGTTTTCAAATGTTTTATTTTTTAACGTCAGTTCACATTTGTAGGTGGATCATCAGTGTTAGAGCTAAAATTAGCATGTTTCAAGTGATTTTCATGCTTCCAGGGGCCCTAAACACAATATTTATGGAATGGTTAAAAGTGCATGAAAATGGCCAATTTACTCACTCTGAGTTCTCAAAAAGGGTTTCTTCACCCCGGGAAGTTAATTAAATACCATTTGGAGGCATTTTATGTTCGAGCGAAAACGGATGATTATCGACAAAAGAGATAACACCCCCCCATTACGTCATGCTTCAGAAATGTGGAAAATGGTCCGTTTTCAAATGTTTTATTTTTGAACATCAGTTCACATTTGTAGGTGGATCATCAGTGTTAGAGCTAAAATTAGCATGTTTAAAGTGATTTTCATGCTTCCAGGGGCTCGGGAAGTGAATTAAATACTATTTGGAGGCATTTAATGTTCAATCAAAAACAGCTGATTTTTGACAAAAGAGATAACACCCCCCCATTACGTCATGCTTCAGAAATGTGGAAAATGGTCCGTTTTCAAATGTTTTATTTTTGAACGTCAGTTCACATTTGTAGGTAGATCATCAGTGTTAGAGCAAAAATTAGCATGTTTAAAGTGATTTTCATGCTTCCAGGGGCCCTAAACACAAGATTTATGGAATGGTTAAAAGTGCATGAAAATGGCCAATTTACTCACTCTGAGTTCTCAAAAAGGGTTTCTTCACCCCGGGAAGTTAATTAAATACCATTTGGAGGCATTTAATGTTCGAGCAAAAACGGCTGATTTTCGACAAAAGAGATAACACCCCCCCATTACGTCATGCTTCAGAAATGTGGAAAATGGTCCGTTTTCAAATGTTTTATTTTTGAACGTCAGTTCACATTTGTAGGTGGATCATCAGTGTTAGAGCTAAAATTAGCATGTTTAAAGTGATTTTCATGCTTCCAGGGGCTTGGGAAGTGAATTAAATACTATTTGGAGGCATTTAATGTTCAAGCAAAAACAGCTGATTTTTGACAAAAGAGATAACACCCCCCCATTACGTCATGCTTCAGAAATGTGGAAAATGGTCCGTTTTCAAATGTTTTATTTTTGAACGTCAGTTCACATTTGTAGGTGGATCATCAGTGTTAGAGCTAAAATTAGCATGTTTAAAGTGATTTTCATGCTTCCAGGGGCCCTAAACACAAGATTTATGGAATGGTTAAAAGTGCATGAAAATGGCCAATTTACTCACTCTGAGTTCTCAAAAAGGGTTTCTTCACCCCGGGAAGTTAATTAAATACCATTTGGAGGCATTTAATGTTCGAGCAAAAACGGCTGATTTTCGACAAAAGAGATAACACCCCCCCATTACGTCATGCTTCAGAAATGTGGAAAATGGTCCGTTTTCAAATGTTTTATTTTTGAACATCAGTTCACATTTGTAGGTGGATCATCAGTGTTAGAGCTAAAATTACCATGTTTAAAGTGATTTTCATGCTTCCAGGGGCTCGGGAAGTGAATTAAATACTATTTGGAGGCATTTAATGTTCAATCAAAAACAGCTGATTTTTGACAAAAGAGATAACACCCCCCCATTACGTCATGCTTCAGAAATGTGGAAAATGGTCCGTTTTCAAATGTTTTATTTTTTAACGTCAGTTCACATTTGTAGGTGGATCATCAGTGTTAGAGCTAAAATTAGCATGTTTAAAGTGATTTTCATGCTTCCAGGGGCCCTAAACACAAGATTTATGGAATGGTTAAAAGTGCATGAAAATGGCCAATTTACTCACTCTGAGTTCTCAAAAAGTGTTTCTTCACCCCGGGAAGTTAATTAAATACCATTTGGAGGCATTTAATGTTCGAGCAGAAACGGCTGATTTTCGACAAAAGAGATAACACCCCCCCCCCCCATTAAGTCATGCTTCAGAAATGTGGAAAATGGTCCGTTTTCAAATGTTTTATTTTGGAACGTCAGTTCACATTTGTAGGTGGATCATCAGTGTTAGAGCTAAAATTAGCATGTTTATAGTGATGTTCATGCTTCCAGGGGCTCGGGAAGTGAATTAAATACTATTTGGAGGCATTTAATGTTCAATCAAAAACAGCTGATTTTTGACAAAAGAGATAACACCCCCCATTACGTCATGCTTCAGAAATGTGGAAAATGGTCCGTTTTAAAATGTTTTATTTTTGAATGTCAGTTCACATTTGTAGGTGGATCATCAGTGTTGGAGCTAAAATTAGCATGTTTAAAGTGATTTTCATGCTTCCAGGGGCCCTAAACACAAGATTTATGGAATGGTTAAAAGTGCATGAAAATGGCCAAATTACTCACTCTGAGTTCTCAAAAAGGGTTTCTTCACCCCGGGAAGTTAATTAAATACCATTTGGAGGCATTTAATGTTCGAGCAAAAACGGCTGATTTTCGACAAAAGAGATAACACCCCCCCCCATTACGTCATGCTTCAGAAATGTGGAAAATGGTCCGTTTTCAAATGTTTTATTTTTGAACGTCAGTTCACATTTGTAGGTGGATCATCAGTGTTAGAGCTAAAATTAGCATGTTTAAAGTGATTTTCTTGCTTCCAGGGGCTCGGGAAGTGAATTAAATACTATTTGGAGGCATTTAATGTTCAATCAAAAACAGCTGATTTTTGACAAAAGAGATAACACCCCCCCATTACGTCATGCTTCAGAAATGTGGAAAATGGTCCGTTTTCAAATGTTTTATTTTTTAACGTCAGTTCACATTTGTAGGTGGATCATCAGTGTTAGAGCTAAAATTAGCATGTTTCAAGTGATTTTCATGCTTCCAGGGGCCCTAAACACAATATTTATGGAATGGTTAAAAGTGCATGAAAATGGCCAATTTACTCACTCTGAGTTCTCAAAAAGGGTTTCTTCACCCCGGGAAGATAATTAAATACCATTTGGAGGCATTTTATGTTCGAGCGAAAACGGATGATTATCGACAAAAGAGATAACACCCCCCCATTACGTCATGCTTCAGAAATGTGGAAAATGGTCCGTTTTCAAATGTTTTATTTTTGAACATCAGTTCACATTTGTAGGTGGATCATCAGTGTTAGAGCTAAAATTAGCATGTTTAAAGTGATTTTCATGCTTCCAGGGGCTCGGGAAGTGAATTAAATACTATTTGGAGGCATTTAATGTTCAATCAAAAACAGCTGATTTTTGACAAAAGAGATAACACCCCCCCATTACGTCATGCTTCAGAAATGTGGAAAATGGTCCGTTTTCAAATGTTTTATTTTTGAACGTCAGTTCACATTTGTAGGTGGATCATCAGTGTTAGAGCTAAAATTAGCATGTTTAAAGTGATATTCATGCTTCCAGGGGCCCTAAACACAAGATTTATGGAATGGTTAAAAGTGCATGAAAATGGCCAATTTACTCACTCTGAGTTCTCAAAAAGGGTTTCTTCACCCCGGGAAGTTAATTAAATACCATTTGGAGGCATTTAATGTTCGAGCAAAAACGGCTGATTTTCGACAAAAGAGATAACACCCCCCCCATTACGTCATGCCTCAGAAATGTGAAAAATGGTCCGTTTTAAAATGTTTTATTTTTGAACGTCAGTTCACATTTGTAGGTGGATCATCAGTGTTAGAGCTAAAATTAGCATGTTTAAAGTGATTTTCATGCTTCCAGGGGCTCGGGAAGTGAATTAAATACTATTTGGAGGCATTTAATGTTCAAGCAAAAACAGCTGATTTTTGACAAAAGAGATAACACCCCCCCATTACGTCATGCTTCAGAAATGTGGAAAATGGTCAGTTTTCAAATGTTTTATTTTTGAACGTCAGTTCACATTTGTAGGTGGATCATCAGTGTTAGAGCTAAAATTAGCATGTTTAAAGTTTTTCATGCTTCCAGGGGCCCTAAACACAAGATTTATGGAATGGTTAAAAGTGCATGAAAATGGCCAATTTACTCACTCTGAGTTCTCAAAAAGGGTTTCTTCACCCCGGGAAGTTAATTAAATACCATTTGAAGGCATTTAATGTTCGAGCAAAAACGGCTGATTTTCGACAAAAGAGATAACACCCCCCCATTACGTCTTGCTTCAGAAATGTGGAAAATGGTCCGTTTTCAAATGTTTTATTTTTGAACATCAGTTCACATTTGTAGGTGGATCATCAGTGTTAGAGCTAAAATTAGCATGTTTAAAGTGATTTTCATGCTTCCAGGGGCTCGGGAAGTGAATTAAATACTATTTGGAGGCATTTATTGTTCAATCAAAAACAGCTGATTTTTGACAAAAGAGATAACACCCCCCCATTACGTCATGCTTCAGAAATGTGGAAAATGGTCCGTTTTCAAATGTTTTATTTTTTAACGTCAGTTCACATTTGTAGGTGGATCATCAGTGTTAGAGCTAAAATTAGCATGTTTAAAGTGATTTTCATGCTTCCAGGGGCCCTAAACACAAGATTTATGGAATGGTTAAAAGTGCATGAAAATGGCCAATTTACTCACTCTGAGTTCTCAAAAAGGGTTTCTTCACCCCGGGAAGTTAATTAAATACCATTTGGAGGCATTTAATGTTCGAGCAAAAACGGCTGATTTTCGACAAAAGAGATAACACCCCCCATTACGTCATGCTTCAGAAATGTGGAAAATGGTCCGTTTTCAAATGTTTTATTTTTGAACGTCAGTTTACATTTGTAGGTGGATCATCAGTGTTAGAGCTAAAATTAGCATGTTTAAAGTGATTTTCATGCTTCCAGGGGCTCGGGAAGTGAATTAAATACTATTTGGAGGCATTTAATGTTCAATCAAAAACAGCTGATTTTTGACAAAAGAGATAACACCCCCCCATTACGTCATGCTTCAGAAATGTGGAAAATGGTCCGTTTTCAAATGTTTTATTTTTGAACGTCAGTTCACATTTGTAGGTGGATCATCAGTGTTAGAGCTAAAATTAGCATGTTTAAAGTGATTTTCATGCTTCCAGGGGCCCTAAACACAAGATTTATGGAATGGTTAAAAGTGCATGAAAATGGCCAATTTACTCACTCTGAGTTCTCAAAAAGTGTTTCTTCACCCCGGGAAGTTAATTAAATACCATTTGGAGGCATTTAATGTTCGAGCAGAAACGGCTGATTTTCGACAAAAGAGATAACACCCCCCCCATTAAGTCATGCTTCAGAAATGTGGAAAATGGTCTGTTTTCAAATGTTTTATTTTGGAATGTCAGTTCACATTTGTAGGTGGATCATCAGTGTTAGAGCTAAAATTAGCATGTTTATAGTGATGTTCATGCTTCCAGGGGCTCGGGAAGTGAATTAAATACTATTTGGAGGCATTTAATGTTCAATCAAAAACAGCTGATTTTTGACAAAAGAGATAACACCCCCCATTAAGTCATGCTTCAGAAATGTGGAAAATGGTCCGTTTTAAAATGTTTTATTTTTAAATGTCAGTTCACATTTGTAGGTGGATCATCAGTGTTGGAGCTAAAATTAGCATGTTTAAAGTGATTTTCATGCTTCCAGGGGCCCTAAACACAAGATTTATGGAATGGTTAAAAGTGCATGAAAATGGCCAATTTACTCACTCTGAGTTCTCAAAAAGGGTTTCTTCACCCCGGGAAGTTAATTAAATACCATTTGGAGGCATTTAATGTTCGAGCAAAAACGGCTGATTTTCGACAAAAGAGATAACACCCCCCCATTACGTCATGCTTCAGAAATGTGGAAAATGGTCCGTTTTCAAATGTTTTATTTTTGAACGTCAGTTCACATTTGTAGGTGGATCATCAGTGTTAGAGCTAAAATTAGCATGTTTAAAGTGATTTTCATGCTTCCAGGGGCTCGGGAAGTGAATTAAATACTATTTGGAGGCATTTAATGTTCAAGCAAAAACAGCTGATTTTTTACAAAAGAGATAACACCCCCCCATTACGTCATGCTTCAGAAATGTGGAAAATGGTCCGTTTTCAAATGTTTTATTTTTGAACGTCAGTTCACATTTGTAGGTGGATCATCAGTGTTAGAGCTAAAATTAGCATGTTTAAAGTGATTTTCATGCTTCCAGGGGCCCTAAACACAAGATTTATGCAATGGTTAAAAGTGCATGAAAATGGCCAATTTACTCACTATGAGTTCTCAAAAAGGGTTTCTTCACCCCGGGAAGTTAATTAAAGACCATTTGGAGGCATTTAATGTTCGAGCAAAAACGGCTGATTTTCGACAAAAGAGATAACACCCCCCCATTACGTCATGCTTCAGAAATGTGGAAAATGGTCCGTTTTCAAATGTTTTATTTTTGAACGTCAATTCACATTTGTAGGTGGATCATCAGTGTTAGAGCTAAAATTAGCATGTTTAAAGTGATTTTCATGCTTCCAGGGGCTCGGGAAGTGAATTAAATACTATTTGGAGGCATTTAATGTTCAATCAAAAACAGCTGATTTTTGACAAAAGAGATAACACCCCCCCATTACGTCATGCTTCAGAAATGTGGAAAATGGTCCGTTTTCAAATGTTTTATTTTTGAACGTCAGTTCACATTTGTAGGTGGATCATCAGTGTTAGAGCTAAAATTAGCATGTTTAAAGTGATTTTCATGCTTACAGGGGCCCTAAACACAAGATTTATGGAATGGTTAAAAGTGCATGAAAATGGCCAATTTACTCACTCTGAGTTCTCAAAAAGGGTTTCTTCACCCCGGGAAGTTAATTAAATACCATTTGGAGGCATTTAATGTTCGAGCAAAAACTGCTGATTTTCGACAAAAGAGATAACACCCCCCCATTACGTCATGCTTCAGAAATGTGGAAAATGGTCCGTTTTCAAATGTTTTATTTTTGACCGTCAGTTCACATTTGTAGGTGGATCATCAGTGTTAGAGCTAAAATGAGCATGTTTAAAGTGATTTTCATGCTTCCAGGGGCTCGGGAAGTGAATTAAATACTATTTGGAGGCATTTAATGTTCAATCAAAAACAGCTGATTTTTGACAAAAGAGATAACACCCCCCCATTACGTCATGCTTCAGAAATGTGGAAAATGGTCCGTTTTCAAATGTTTTATTTTTGAACGTCAGTTCACATTTGTAGGTGGATCATCAGTGTTAGAGCTAAAATTAGCATGTTTAAAGTGATTTTCATGCTTCCAGGGGCCCTAAACACAAGATTTATGGAATGGTTAAAAGTGCATGAAAATGGCCAATTTACTCACTCTGAGTTCTCAAAAAGGGTTTCTTCACCCCGGGAAGTTAATTAAATACCATTTGGAGGCATTTAATGTTCGAGCAAAAACGGCTGATTTTCGACAAAAGAGATAACATCCCCCCATTACGTCATGCTTCAGAAATGTGGAAAATGGTCCGTTTTCAAATGTTTTATTTTTGAACATCAGTTCACATTTGTAGGTGGATCATCAGTGTTAGAGCTAAAATGAGCATGTTTAAAGTGATTTTCATGCTTCCAGGGGCTCGGGAAGTGAATTAAATACTATTTGGAGGCATTTAATGTTCAATCAAAAACAGCTGATTTTTGACAAAAGAGATAACACCCCCCCCCCCATTACGTCATGCTTCAGAAATGTGGAAAATGGTCCGTTTTCAAATGTTTTATTTTTGAACGTCAGTTCACATTTGTAGGTGGATCATCAGTGTTAGAGCTAAAATTAGCATGTTTAAAGTGATTTTCATGCTTCCAGGGGCCCTAAACACAAGATTTATGGAATGGTTAAAAGTGCATGAAAATGGCCAATTTACTCACTGAGTTCTCAAAAAGGGTTTCTTCACCCCGGGAAGTTAATTAAATACCATTTGGAGGCATTTAATGTTCGAGCAAAAACGGCTGATTTTCGACAAAAGAGATAACACCCCCCCCCATTACGTCATGCTTCAGAAATGTGGAAAATGGTCCGTTTTCAAATGTTTTATTTTTGAACGTCAGTTCACATTTGTAGGTGGATCATCAGTGTTAGAGCTAAAATTAGCATGTTTAAAGTGATTTTCATGCTTCCAGGGGCTCGGGAAGTGAATTAAATACTATTTGGAGGCATTTAATGTTCAATCAAAAACAGCTGATTTTTGACAAAAGAGATAACACCCCCCCATTACGTCATGCTTCAGAAATGTGGAAAATGGTCCGTTTTCAAATGTTTTATTTTTGAACGTCAGTTCACATTTGTAGGTGGATCATCAGTGTTAGAGCTAAAATTAGCATGTTTAAAGTGATTTTCATGCTTCCAGGGGCCCTAAACACAAGATTTATGGAATGGTTAAAAGTGCATGAAAATGGCCAATTTACTCACTCTGAGTTCTCAAAAAGGGTTTCTTCACCCCGGGAAGTTAATTAAATACCATTTGGAGGCATTTAATGTTCGAGCAAAAACGGCTGATTTTCGACAAAAGAGATAACACCCCCCCCATTACGTCATGCTTCAGAAATGTGAAAAATGGTCCGTTTTAAAAATGTTTTATTTTTGAACGTCAGTTCACATTTGTAGGTGGATCATCAGTGTTAGAGCTAAAATTAGCATGTTTAAAGTGATTTTCATGCTTCCAGGGGCTCGGGAAGTGAATTAAATACTATTTGGAGGCATTTAATGTTCAAGCAAAAACAGCTGATTTTTGACAAAAGAGATAACACCCCCCCATTACGTCATGCTTCAGAAATGTGGAAAATGGTCCGTTTTCAAATGTTTTATTTTTGAACGTCAGTTCACATTTGTAGGTGGATCATCAGTGTTAGAGCTAAAATTAGCATGTTTAAAGTGATTTTCATGCTTCCAGGGGCCCTAAACACAAGATTTATGGAATGGTTAAAAGTGCATGAAAATGGCCAATTTACTCACTCTGAGTTCTCAAAAAGGGTTTCTTCACCCCGGGAAGTTAATTAAATACCATTTGGAGGCATTTAATGTTCGAGCAAAAACGGCTGATTTTCGACAAAAGAGATAACACCCCCCCCATTACGTCATGCTTCAGAAATGTGGAAAATGGTCCGTTTTCAAAAGTTTTATTTTTGAACATCAGTTCACATTTGTAGGTGGATCATCAGTGTTAGAGCTAAAATTAGCATGTTTAAAGTGATTTTCATGCTTCCAGGGGCTCGGGAAGTGAATTAAATACTATTTGAAGGCATTTAATGTTCAAGCAAAAACAGCTGATTTTTTACAAAAGAGATAACGTCATGCTTCAGAAATGTGGAAAATGGTCCGTTTTCAAATGTTTTATTTTTGAACGTCAGTTCACATTTGTAGGTGGATCATCAGTGTTAGAGCTAAAATTAGCATGTTTAAAGTGATTTTCATGCTTCCAGGGGCCCTAAACACAAGATTTATGGAATGGTTAAAAGTGCATGAAAATGGCCAATTTACTCACTCTGAGTTCTCAAAAAGGGTTTCTTCACCCCGGGAAGTTAATTAAATACCATTTGGAGGCATTTAATGTTCGAGCAAAAACGGCTGATTTTCGACAAAAGAGATAACACCCCCCCATTACGTCATGCTTCAGAAATGTAGAAAAATGGTCCGTTTTCAAATGTTTTATTTTTGAACGTCAATTCACATTTGTAGGTGGATCATCAGTGTTAGAGCTAAAATTAGCATGTTTAAAGTGATTTTCATGCTTCCAGGGGCCCTAAACACAAGATTTATGGAATGGTTAAAAGTGCATGAAAATGGCCAATTTGCTCACTCTGAGTTCTCAAAAAGGGTTTCTTCACCCCGGGAAGTTAATTAAATACCATTTGGAGGCATTTAATGTTCGAGCAAAAACTGCTGATTTTCGACAAAAGAGATAACACCCCCCCATTACGTCATGCTTCAGAAATGTGGAAAATGGTCCGTTTTCAAATGTTTTATTTTTGACCGTCAGTTCACATTTGTAGGTGGATCATCAGTGTTAGAGCTAAAATGAGCATGTTTAAAGTGATTTTCATGCTTCCAGGGGCTCGGGAAGTGAATTAAATAGTATTTGGAGGCATTTAATGTTCAATCAAAAACAGCTGATTTTTGACAAAAGAGATAACACCCCCCCATTACGTCATGCTTCAGAAATGTGGAAAATGGTCCATTTTCAAATGTTTTATTTTTGAACATCAGTTCACATTTGTAGGTGGATCATCAGTGTTAGAGCTAAAATTAGCATGTTTAAAGTGATTTTCATGCTTCCAGGGGCCCTAAACACTAGATTTATGGAATGGTTAAAAGTGCATGAAAATGGCCAATTTACTCACTCTGAGTTCTCAAAAAGGGTTTCTTCACCCCGGGAAGTTAATTAAATACCATTTGGAGGCCTTTAATGTTCGAGCAAAAACGGCTGATTTTCGACAAAAGAGATAACATCCCCCCATTACGTCATGCTTCAGAAATGTGGAAAATGGTCCGTTTTCAAATGTTTTATTTTTGAACATCAGTTCACATTTGTAGGTGGATCATCAGTGTTAGAGCTAAAATTAGCATGTTTAAAGTGATTTTCATGCTTCCAGGGGCCCTAAACACAAGATTTATGGAATAGTTAAAAGTGCATGAAAATGGCCAATTTACTCACTCTGAGTTCTCAAAAAGGGTTTCTTCACCCCGGGAAGTTAATTAA
This sequence comes from Lissotriton vulgaris, assembly GCF_964263255.1. Taxonomy (NCBI): domain Eukaryota; kingdom Metazoa; phylum Chordata; class Amphibia; order Caudata; family Salamandridae; genus Lissotriton; species Lissotriton vulgaris. The sequence goes on along the minus strand of NW_028253623.1, from coordinate 65,427 downwards.
ATACCATTTGGAGGCATTTAATGTTCGAGCAAAAACGGCTGATTTTCGACAAAAGAGATAACACCCCCCATTACGTCATGCTTCAGAAATGTGGAAAATGGTCCGTTTTCAAATGTTTTATTTTTGAACGTCAGTTTACATTTGTAGGTGGATCATCAGTGTTAGAGCTAAAATTAGCATGTTTAAAGTGATTTTCATGCTTCCAGGGGCTCGGGAAGTGAATTAAATACTATTTGGAGGCATTTAATGTTCAATCAAAAACAGCTGATTTTTGACAAAAGAGATAACACCCCCCCATTACGTCATGCTTCAGAAATGTGGAAAATGGTCCGTTTTCAAATGTTTTATTTTTGAACGTCAGTTCACATTTGTAGGTGGATCATCAGTGTTAGAGCTAAAATTAGCATGTTTAAAGTGATTTTCATGCTTCCAGGGGCCCTAAACACTAGATTTATGGAATGGTTAAAAGTGCATGAAAATGGCCAATTTACTCACTCTGAGTTCTCAAAAAGGGTTTCTTCACCCCGGGAAGTTAATTAAATACCATTTGGAGGCCTTTAATGTTCGAGCAAAAACGGCTGATTTTCGACAAAAGAGATAACATCCCCCCATTACGTCATGCTTCAGAAATGTGGAAAATGGTCCGTTTTCAAATGTTTTATTTTTGAACATCAGTTCACATTTGTAGGTGGATCTTCAGTGTTAGAGCTAAAATTAGCATGTTTAAAGTGATTTTCATGCTTCCAGGGGCTCGGGAAGTGAATTAAATACTATTTGGAGGCATTTAATGTTCAATCAAAAACAGCTGATTTTTGACAAAAGAGATAACACCCCCCCATTACGTCATGCTTCAGAAATGTGGAAAATGGTCCGTTTTCAAATGTTTTATTTTTGAACGTCAGTTCACATTTGTAGGTGGATCATCAGTGTTAGAGCTAAAATTAGCATGTTTAAAGTGATTTTCATGCTTCCAGGGGCCCTAAACACAAGATTTATGGAATGGTTAAAAGTGCATGAAAATGGCCAATTTACTCACTCTGAGTTCTCAAAAAGGGTTTCTTCACCCCGGGAAGTTAATTAAATACCATTTGGAGGCATTTAATGTTCGAGCAAAAACAGCTGATTTTCGACAAAAGAGATAACACCCCCCATTACGTCATGCTTCAGAAATGTGGAAAATGGTCCGTTTTCAAATGTTTTATTTTTGAACGTCAGTTCACATTTGTAGGTGGATCATCAGTGTTAGAGCTAAAATTAGCATGTTTAAAGTGATTTTCATGCTTCCAGGGGCTCGGGAAGTGAATTAAATACTATTTGGAGGCATTTATTGTTCAATCAAAAACAGCTGATTTTTGACAAAAGAGATAACACCCCCCCATTACGTCATGCTTCAGAAATGTGGAAAATGGTCCGTTTTCAAATGTTTTATTTTTGAACGTCAGTTCACATTTGTAGGTGGATCATCAGTGTTAGAGCTAAAATTAGCATGTTTAAAGTGATTTTCATGCTTCCAGGGGCCCTAAACACAAGATTTATGGAATGGTTAAAAGTGCATGAAAATGGCCAATTTACTCACTCTGAGTTCTCAAAAAGTGTTTCTTCACCCCGGGAAGTTAATTAAATACCATTTGGAGGCATTTAATGTTCGAGCAGAAACGGCTGATTTTCGACAAAAGAGATAACACCCCCCCCATTAAGTCATGCTTCAGAAATGTGGAAAATGGTCTGTTTTCAAATGTTTTATTTTGGAATGTCAGTTCACATTTGTAGGTGGATCATCAGTGTTAGAGCTAAAATTAGCATGTTTATAGTGATGTTCATGCTTCCAGGGGCTCGGGAAGTGAATTAAATACTATTTGGAGGCATTTAATGTTCAATCAAAAACAGCTGATTTTTGACAAAAGAGATAACACCCCCCATTAAGTCATGCTTCAGAAATGTGGAAAATGGTCCGTTTTAAAATGTTTTATTTTTAAATGTCAGTTCACATTTGTAGGTGGATCATCAGTGTTGGAGCTAAAATTAGCATGTTTAAAGTGATTTTCATGCTTCCAGGGGCCCTAAACACAAGATTTATGGAATGGTTAAAAGTGCATGAAAATGGCCAATTTACTCACTCTGAGTTCTCAAAAAGGGTTTCTTCACCCCGGGAAGTTAATTAAATACCATTTGGAGGCATTTAATGTTCGAGCAAAAACGGCTGATTTTCGACAAAAGAGATAACACCCCCCCATTACGTCATGCTTCAGAAATGTGGAAAATGGTCCGTTTTCAAATGTTTTATTTTTGAACGTCAATTCACATTTGTAGGTGGATCATCAGTGTTAGAGCTAAAATTAGCATGTTTAAAGTGATTTTCATGCTTCCAGGGGCCCTAAACACAAGATTTATGGAATGGTTAAAAGTGCATGAAAATGGCCAATTTACTCACTCTGAGTTCTCAAAAAGGGTTTCTTCACCCCGGGAAGTTAATTAAATACCATTTGGAGGCATTTAATGTTCGAGCAAAAACTGCTGATTTTCGACAAAAGAGATAACACCCCCCCATTACGTCATGCTTCAGAAATGTGGAAAATGGTCCGTTTTCAAATGTTTTATTTTTGACCGTCAGTTCACATTTGTAGGTGGATCATCAGTGTTAGAGCTAAAATGAGCATGTTTAAAGTGATTTTCATGCTTCCAGGGGCTCGGGAAGTGAATTAAATACTATTTGGAGGCATTTAATGTTCAATCAAAAACAGCTGATTTTTGACAAAAGAGATAACACCCCCCCATTACGTCATGCTTCAGAAATGTGGAAAATGGTCCGTTTTCAAATGTTTTATTTTTGAACGTCAGTTCACATTTGTAGGTGGATCATCAGTGTTAGAGCTAAAATTAGCATGTTTAAAGTGATTTTCATGCTTCCAGGGGCCCTAAACACAAGATTTATGGAATGGTTAAAAGTGCATGAAAATGGCCAATTTACTCACTCTGAGTTCTCAAAAAGGGTTTCTTCACCCCGGGAAGTTAATTAAATACCATTTGGAGGCATTTAATGTTCGAGCAAAAACGGCTGATTTTCGACAAAAGAGATAACATCCCCCCATTACGTCATGCTTCAGAAATGTGGAAAATGGTCCGTTTTCAAATGATTTATTTTTGAACATCAGTTCACATTTGTAGGTGGATCATCAGTGTTAGAGCTAAAATGAGCATGTTTAAAGTGATTTTCATGCTTCCAGGGGCTCGGGAAGTGAATTAAATACTATTTGGAGGCATTTAATGTTCAATCAAAAACAGCTGATTTTTGACAAAAGAGATAACACCCCCCCATTACGTCATGCTTCAGAAATGTGGAAAATGGTCCGTTTTCAAATGTTTTATTTTTGAACGTCAGTTCACATTTGTAGGTGGATCATCAGTGTTAGAGCTAAAATTAGCATGTTTAAAGTGATTTTCATGCTTCCAGGGGCCCTAAACACAAGATTTATGGAATGGTTAAAAGTGCATGAAAATGGCCAATTTACTCACTCTGAGTTCTCAAAAAGGGTTTCTTCACCCTGGGAAGTTAATTAAATACCATTTGGAGGCATTTAATGTTCGAGCAAAAATGGCTGATTTTCGACAAAAGAGATAACACCCCCCCATTACGTCATGCTTCAGAAATGTGGAAAATGGTCCGTTTTCAAATGTTTTATTTTTGAACGTCAGTTCACATTTGTAGGTGGATCATCAGTGTTAGAGCTAAAATTAGCATGTTTAAAGTGATTTTCATGCTTCCAGGGGCTCGGGAAGTGAATTAAATACTATTTGGAGGCATTTAATGTTCAATCAAAAACAGCTGATTTTTGACAAAAGAGATAACACCCCCCCCATTACGTCATGCTTCAGAAATGTGGAAAATGGTCTGTTTTCAAATGTTTTATTTTGGAATGTCAGTTCACATTTGTAGGTGGATCATCAGTGTTAGAGCTAAAATTAGCATGTTTATAGTGATGTTCATGCTTCCAGGGGCTCGGGAAGTGAATTAAATACTATTTGGAGGCATTTAATGTTCAATCAAAAACAGCTGATTTTTGACAAAAGAGATAACACCCCCCATTAAGTCATGCTTCAGAAATGTGGAAAATGGTCCGTTTTAAAATGTTTTATTTTTAAATGTCAGTTCACATTTGTAGGTGGATCATCAGTGTTGGAGCTAAAATTAGCATGTTTAAAGTGATTTTCATGCTTCCAGGGGCCCTAAACACAAGATTTATGGAATGGTTAAAAGTGCATGAAAATGGCCAATTTACTCACTCTGAGTTCTCAAAAAGGGTTTCTTCACCCCGGGAAGTTAATTAAATACCATTTGGAGGCATTTAATGTTCGAGCAAAAACGGCTGATTTTCGACAAAAGAGATAACACCCCCCCATTACGTCATGCTTCAGAAATGTGGAAAATGGTCCGTTTTCAAATGTTTTATTTTTGAACGTCAGTTCACATTTGTAGGTGGATCATCAGTGTTAGAGCTAAAATTAGCATGTTTAAAGTGATTTTCATGCTTCCAGGGGCTCGGGAAGTGAATTAAATACTATTTGGAGGCATTTAATGTTCAAGCAAAAACAGCTGATTTTTTACAAAAGAGATAACACCCCCCCATTACGTCATGCTTCAGAAATGTGGAAAATGGTCCGTTTTCAAATGTTTTATTTTTGAACGTCAGTTCACATTTGTAGGTGGATCATCAGTGTTAGAGCTAAAATTAGCATGTTTAAAGTGATTTTCATGCTTCCAGGGGCCCTAAACACAAGATTTATGGAATGGTTAAAAGTGCATGAAAATGGCCAATTTACTCACTCTGAGTTCTCAAAAAGGGTTTCTTCACCCCGGGAAGTTAATTAAATACCATTTGGAGGCATTTAATGTTCGAGCAAAAACGGCTGATTTTCGACAAAAGAGATAACACCCCCCCATTACGTCATGCTTCAGAAATGTGGAAAATGGTCCGTTTTCAAATGTTTTATTTTTGACCGTCAATTCACATTTGTAGGTGGATCATCAATGTTAGAGCTAAAATTAGCATGTTTAAAGTGATTTTCATGCTTCCAGGGGCCCTAAACACAAGATTTATGGAATGGTTAAAAGTGCATGAAAATGGCCAATTTACTCACTCTGAGTTCTCAAAAAGGGTTTCTTCACCCCGGGAAGTTAATTAAATACCATTTGGAGGCATTTAATGTTCGAGCAAAAACGGCTGATTTTCGACAAAAGAGATAACACCCCCCCCATTACGTCATGCTTCAGAAATGTGGAAAATGGTCCGTTTTAAAATGTTTTATTTTTGAACGTCAGTTCACATTTGTAGGTGGATCATCAGTGTTAGAGCTAAAATTAGCATGTTTAAAGTGATTTTCATGCTTCCAGGGGCTCGGGAAGTGAATTAAATACTATTTGGAGGCATTTAATGTTCAAGCAAAAACAGCTGATTTTTGACAAAAGAGATAACACCCCCCCATTACGTCATGCTTCAGAAATGTGGAAAATGGTCAGTTTTCAAATGTTTTATTTTTGAACGTCAGTTCACATTTGTAGGTGGATCATCAGTGTTAGAGCTAAAATTAGCATGTTTAAAGTGATTTTCATGCTTCCAGGGGCCCTAAGCACAAGATTTATGGAATGGTTAAAAGTGCATGAAAATGGCCAATTTACTCACTCTGAGTTCTCAAAAAGGGTTTTTTCACCCCGGGAAGTTAATTAAATACCATTTGAAGGCATTTAATGTTCGAGCAAAAACGGCTGATTTTCGACAAAAGAGATAACACCCCCCCCATTACGTCATGCTTCAGAAATGTGGAAAATGGTCCGTTTTCAAATGTTTTATTTTTGAACATCAGTTCACATTTGTAGGTGGATCATCAGTGTTAGAGCTAAAATTAGCATGTTTAAAGTGATTTTCATGCTTCCAGGGGCTCGGGAAGTGAATTAAATACTATTTGGAGGCATTTATTGTTCAATCAAAAACAGCTGATTTTTGACAAAAGAGATAACACCCCCCCATTACGTCATGCTTCAGAAATGTGGAAAATGGTCCGTTTTCAAATGTTTTATTTTTTAACGTCAGTTCACATTTGTAGGTGGATCATCAGTGTTAGAGCTAAAATTAGCATGTTTAAAGTGATTTTCATGCTTCCAGGGGCCCTAAACACAAGATTTATGGAATGGTTAAAAGTGCATGAAAATGGCCAATTTACTCACTCTGAGTTCTCAAAAAGGGTTTCTTCACCCCGGGAAGTTAATTAAATACCATTTGGAGGCATTTAATGTTCGAGCAAAAACGGCTGATTTTCGACAAAAGAGATAACACCCCCCATTACGTCATGCTTCAGAAATGTGGAAAATGGTCCGTTTTCAAATGTTTTATTTTTGAACGTCAGTTCACATTTGTAGGTGGATCATCAGTGTTAGAGCTAAAATTAGCATGTTTAAAGTGATTTTCATGCTTCCAGGGGCTCGGGAAGTGAATTAAATACTATTTGGAGGCATTTAATGTTCAAGCAAAAACAGCTGATTTTTTACAAAAGAGATAACACCCCCCCATTACGTCATGCTTCAGAAATGTGGAAAATGGTCCGTTTTCAAATGTTTTATTTTTGAACGTCAGTTCACATTTGTAGGTGGATCATCAGTGTTAGAGCTAAAATTAGCATGTTTAAAGTGATTTTCATGCTTCCAGGGGCCCTAAACACAAGATTTATGGAATGGTTAAAAGTGCATGAAAATGGCCAATTTACTCACTCTGAGTTCTCAAAAAGGGTTTCTTCACCCCGGGAAGTTAATTAAATACCATTTGGAGGCATTTAATGTTCGAGCAAAAACGGCTGATTTTCGACAAAAGAGATAACACCCCCCCATTACGTCATGCTTCAGAAATGTGGAAAATGGTCCGTTTTCAAATGTTTTATTTTTGAACGTCAATTCACATTTGTAGGTGGATCATCAGTGTTAGAGCTAAAATTAGCATGTTTAAAGTGATTTTCATGCTTCCAGGGGCCCTAAACACAAGATTTATGGAATGGTTAAAAGTGCATGAAAATGGCCAATTTACTCACTCTGAGTTCTCAAAAAGGGTTTCTTCACCCCGGGAAGTTAATTAAATACCATTTGGAGGCATTTAATGTTCGAGCAAAAACTGCTGATTTTCGACAAAAGAGATAACACCCCCCCATTACGTCATGCTTCAGAAATGTGGAAAATGGTCCGTTTTCAAATGTTTTATTTTTGACCGTCAGTTCACATTTGTAGGTGGATCATCAGTGTTAGAGCTAAAATGAGCATGTTTAAAGTGATTTTCATGCTTCCAGGGGCTCGGGAAGTGAATTAAATACTATTTGGAGGCATTTAATGTTCAATCAAAAACAGCTGATTTTTGACAAAAGAGATAACACCCCCCCATTACGTCATGCTTCAGAAATGTGGAAAATGGTCCGTTTTCAAATGTTTTATTTTTGAACGTCAGTTCACATTTGTAGGTGGATCATCAGTGTTAGAGCTAAAATTAGCATGTTTAAAGTGATTTTCATGCTTCCAGGGGCCCTAAACACAAGATTTATGGAATGGTTAAAAGTGCATGAAAATGGCCAATTTACTCACTCTGAGTTCTCAAAAAGGGTTTCTTCACCCCGGGAAGTTAATTAAATACCATTTGGAGGCATTTAATGTTCGAGCAAAAACGGCTGATTTTCGACAAAAGAGATAACATCCCCCCATTACGTCATGCTTCAGAAATGTGGAAAATGGTCCGTTTTCAAATGATTTATTTTTGAACATCAGTTCACATTTGTAGGTGGATCATCAGTGTTAGAGCTAAAATGAGCATGTTTAAAGTGATTTTCATGCTTCCAGGGGCTCGGGAAGTGAATTAAATACTATTTGGAGGCATTTAATGTTCAATCAAAAACAGCTGATTTTTGACAAAAGAGATAACACCCCCCCATTACGTCATGCTTCAGAAATGTGGAAAATGGTCCGTTTTCAAATGTTTTATTTTTGAACGTCAGTTCACATTTGTAGGTGGATCATCAGTGTTAGAGCTAAAATTAGCATGTTTAAAGTGATTTTCATGCTTCCAGGGGCCCTAAACACAAGATTTATGGAATGGTTAAAAGTGCATGAAAATGGCCAATTTACTCACTCTGAGTTCTCAAAAAGGGTTTCTTCACCCTGGGAAGTTAATTAAATACCATTTGGAGGCATTTAATGTTCGAGCAAAAATGGCTGATTTTCGACAAAAGAGATAACACCCCCCCATTACGTCATGCTTCAGAAATGTGGAAAATGGTCCGTTTTCAAATGTTTTATTTTTGAACGTCAGTTCACATTTGTAGGTGGATCATCAGTGTTAGAGCTAAAATTAGCATGTTTAAAGTGATTTTCATGCTTCCAGGGGCTCGGGAAGTGAATTAAATACTATTTGGAGGCATTTAATGTTCAATCAAAAACAGCTGATTTTTGACAAAAGAGATAACACCCCCCCCATTACGTCATGCTTCAGAAATGTGGAAAATGGTCTGTTTTCAAATGTTTTATTTTGGAATGTCAGTTCACATTTGTAGGTGGATCATCAGTGTTAGAGCTAAAATTAGCATGTTTATAGTGATGTTCATGCTTCCAGGGGCTCGGGAAGTGAATTAAATACTATTTGGAGGCATTTAATGTTCAATCAAAAACAGCTGATTTTTGACAAAAGAGATAACACCCCCCATTAAGTCATGCTTCAGAAATGTGGAAAATGGTCCGTTTTAAAATGTTTTATTTTTAAATGTCAGTTCACATTTGTAGGTGGATCATCAGTGTTGGAGCTAAAATTAGCATGTTTAAAGTGATTTTCATGCTTCCAGGGGCCCTAAACACAAGATTTATGGAATGGTTAAAAGTGCATGAAAATGGCCAATTTACTCACTCTGAGTTCTCAAAAAGGGTTTCTTCACCCCGGGAAGTTAATTAAATACCATTTGGAGGCATTTAATGTTCGAGCAAAAACGGCTGATTTTCGACAAAAGAGATAACACCCCCCCATTACGTCATGCTTCAGAAATGTGGAAAATGGTCCGTTTTCAAATGTTTTATTTTTGAACGTCAGTTCACATTTGTAGGTGGATCATCAGTGTTAGAGCTAAAATTAGCATGTTTAAAGTGATTTTCATGCTTCCAGGGGCTCGGGAAGTGAATTAAATACTATTTGGAGGCATTTAATGTTCAAGCAAAAACAGCTGATTTTTTACAAAAGAGATAACACCCCCCCATTACGTCATGCTTCAGAAATGTGGAAAATGGTCCGTTTTCAAATGTTTTATTTTTGAACGTCAGTTCACATTTGTAGGTGGATCATCAGTGTTAGAGCTAAAATTAGCATGTTTAAAGTGATTTTCATGCTTCCAGGGGCCCTAAACACAAGATTTATGGAATGGTTAAAAGTGCATGAAAATGGCCAATTTACTCACTCTGAGTTCTCAAAAAGGGTTTCTTCACCCCGGGAAGTTAATTAAATACCATTTGGAGGCATTTAATGTTCGAGCAAAAACGGCTGATTTTCGACAAAAGAGATAACACCCCCCCATTACGTCATGCTTCAGAAATGTGGAAAATGGTCCGTTTTCAAATGTTTTATTTTTGACCGTCAATTCACATTTGTAGGTGGATCATCAGTGTTAGAGCTAAAATTAGCATGTTTAAAGTGATTTTCATGCTTCCAGGGGCCCTAAACACAAGATTTATGGAATGGTTAAAAGTGCATGAAAATGGCCAATTTACTCACTCTGAGTTCTCAAAAAGGGTTTCTTCACCCCGGGAAGTTAATTAAATACCATTTGGAGGCATTTAATGTTCGAGCAAAAACGGCTGATTTTCGACAAAAGAGATAACACCCCCCCCATTACGTCATGCTTCAGAAATGTGGAAAATGGTCCGTTTTAAAATGTTTTATTTTTGAACGTCAGTTCACATTTGTAGGTGGATCATCAGTGTTAGAGCTAAAATTAGCATGTTTAAAGTGATTTTCATGCTTCCAGGGGCTCGGGAAGTGAATTAAATACTATTTGGAGGCATTTAATGTTCAAGCAAAAACAGCTGATTTTTGACAAAAGAGATAACACCCCCCCATTACGTCATGCTTCAGAAATGTGGAAAATGGTCAGTTTTCAAATGTTTTATTTTTGAACGTCAGTTCACATTTGTAGGTGGATCATCAGTGTTAGAGCTAAAATTAGCATGTTTAAAGTGATTTTCATGCTTCCAGGGGCCCTAAGCACAAGATTTATGGAATGGTTAAAAGTGCATGAAAATGGCCAATTTACTCACTCTGAGTTCTCAAAAAGGGTTTTTTCACCCCGGGAAGTTAATTAAATACCATTTGAAGGCATTTAATGTTCGAGCAAAAACGGCTGATTTTCGACAAAAGAGATAACACCCCCCCATTACGTCATGCTTCAGAAATGTGGAAAATGGTCCGTTTTCAAATGTTTTATTTTTGAACATCAGTTCACATTTGTAGGTGGATCATCAGTGTTAGAGCTAAAATTAGCATGTTTAAAGTGATTTTCATGCTTCCAGGGGCTCGGGAAGTGAATTAAATACTATTTGGAGGCATTTATTGTTCAATCAAAAACAGCTGATTTTTGACAAAAGAGATAACACCCCCCCATTACGTCATGCTTCAGAAATGTGGAAAATGGTCCGTTTTCAAATGTTTTATTTTTTAACGTCAGTTCACATTTGTAGGTGGATCATCAGTGTTAGAGCTAAAATTAGCATGTTTAAAGTGATTTTCATGCTTCCAGGGGCCCTAAACACAAGATTTATGGAATGGTTAAAAGTGCATGAAAATGGCCAATTTACTCACTCTGAGTTCTCAAAAAGGGTTTCTTCACCCCGGGAAGTTAATTAAATACCATTTGGAGGCATTTAATGTTCGAGCAAAAACGGCTGATTTTCGACAAAAGAGATAACACCCCCCATTACGTCATGCTTCAGAAATGTGGAAAATGGTCCGTTTTCAAATGTTTTATTTTTGAACGTCAGTTCACATTTGTAGGTGGATCATCAGTGTTAGAGCTAAAATTAGCATGTTTAAAGTGATTTTCATGCTTCCAGGGGCTCGGGAAGTGAATTAAATACTATTTGGAGGCATTTAATGTTCAATCAAAAACAGCTGATTTTTGACAAAAGAGATAATACCCCCCATTACGTCATGCTTCAGAAATGTGGAAAATGGTCCGTTTTCAAATGTTTTATTTTTGAACGTCAGTTCACATTTGTAGGTGGATCATCAGTGTTAGAGCTAAAATTAGCATGTTTAAAGTGATTTTCATGCTTCCAGGGGCCCTAAACACAAGATTTATGGAATGGTTAAAAGTGCATGAAAATGGCCAATTTACTCACTCTGAGTTCTCAAAAAGTGTTTCTTCACCCCGGGAAGTTAATTAAATACCATTTGGAGGCATTTAATGTTCGAGCAGAAACGGCTGATTTTCGACAAAAGAGATAACACCCCCCCCATTAAGTCATGCTTCAGAAATGTGGAAAATGGTCCGTTTTCAAATGTTTTATTTTGGAACGTCAGTTCACATTTGTAGGTGGATTATCAGTGTTAGAGCTAAAATTAGCATGTTTATAGTGATGTTCATGCTTCCAGGGGCTCGGGAAGTGAATTAAATACTATTTGGAGGCATTTAATGTTCAATCAAAAACAGCTGATTTTTGACAAAAGAGATAACACCCCCCATTACGTCATGCTTCAGAAATGTGGAAAATGGTCCGTTTTAAAATGTTTTATTTTTAAATGTCAGTTCACATTTGTAGGTGGATCATCAGTGTTGGAGCTAAAATTAGCATGTTTAAAGTGATTTTCATGCTTCCAGGGGCCCTAAACACAAGATTTATGGAATGGTTAAAAGTGCATGAAAATGGCCAATTTACTCACTCTGAGTTCTCAAAAAGGGTTTCTTCACCCTGGGAAGTTAATTAAATACCATTTGGAGGCATTTAATGTTCGAGCAAAAACGGCTGATTTTCGACAAAAGAGATAACACCCCCCCCATTACGTCATGCTTCAGAAATGTGGAAAATGGTCCGTTTTAAAATGTTTTATTTTTGAACGTCAGTTCACATTTGTAGGTGGATCATCAGTGTTAGAGCTAAAATTAGCATGTTTAAAGTGATTTTCATGCTTCCAGGGGCTCGGGAAGTGAATTAAATACTATTTGGAGGCATTTAATGTTCAAGCAAAAACAGCTGATTTTTGACAAAAGAGATAACACCCCCCCATTACGTCATGCTTCAGAAATGTGGAAAATGGTCAGTTTTCAAATGTTTTATTTTTGAACGTCAGTTCACATTTGTAGGTGGATCATCAGTGTTAGAGCTAAAATTAGCATGTTTAAAGTGATTTTCATGCTTCCAGGGGCCCTAAGCACAAGATTTATGGAATGGTTAAAAGTGCATGAAAATGGCCAATTTACTCACTCTGAGTTCTCAAAAAGGGTTTTTTCACCCCGGGAAGTTAATTAAATACCATTTGAAGGCATTTAATGTTCGAGCAAAAACGGCTGATTTTCGACAAAAGAGATAACACCCCCCCATTACGTCATGCTTCAGAAATGTGGAAAATGGTCCGTTTTCAAATGTTTTATTTTTGAACATCAGTTCACATTTGTAGGTGGATCATCAGTGTTAGAGCTAAAATTAGCATGTTTAAAGTGATTTTCATGCTTCCAGGGGCTCGGGAAGTGAATTAAATACTATTTGGAGGCATTTATTGTTCAATCAAAAACAGCTGATTTTTGACAAAAGAGATAACACCCCCCCATTACGTCATGCTTCAGAAATGTGGAAAATGGTCCGTTTTCAAATGTTTTATTTTTTAACGTCAGTTCACATTTGTAGGTGGATCATCAGTGTTAGAGCTAAAATTAGCATGTTTAAAGTGATTTTCATGCTTCCAGGGGCCCTAAACACAAGATTTATGGAATGGTTAAAAGTGCATGAAAATGGCCAATTTACTCACTCTGAGTTCTCAAAAAGGGTTTCTTCACCCCGGGAAGTTAATTAAATACCATTTGGAGGCATTTAATGTTCGAGCAAAAACGGCTGATTTTCGACAAAAGAGATAACACCCCCCATTACGTCATGCTTCAGAAATGTGGAAAATGGTCCGTTTTCAAATGTTTTATTTTTGAACGTCAGTTCACATTTGTAGGTGGATCATCAGTGTTAGAGCTAAAATTAGCATGTTTAAAGTGATTTTCATGCTTCCAGGGGCTCGGGAAGTGAATTAAATACTATTTGGAGGCATTTAATGTTCAATCAAAAACAGCTGATTTTTGACAAAAGAGATAATACCCCCCATTACGTCATGCTTCAGAAATGTGGAAAATGGTCCGTTTTCAAATGTTTTATTTTTGAACGTCAGTTCACATTTGTAGGTGGATCATCAGTGTTAGAGCTAAAATTAGCATGTTTAAAGTGATTTTCATGCTTCCAGGGGCCCTAAACACAAGATTTATGGAATGGTTAAAAGTGCATGAAAATGGCCAATTTACTCACTCTGAGTTCTCAAAAAGTGTTTCTTCACCCCGGGAAGTTAATTAAATACCATTTGGAGGCATTTAATGTTCGAGCAGAAACGGCTGATTTTCGACAAAAGAGATAACACCCCCCCCATTAAGTCATGCTTCAGAAATGTGGAAAATGGTCCGTTTTCAAATGTTTTATTTTGGAACGTCAGTTCACATTTGTAGGTGGATTATCAGTGTTAGAGCTAAAATTAGCATGTTTATAGTGATGTTCATGCTTCCAGGGGCTCGGGAAGTGAATTAAATACTATTTGGAGGCATTTAATGTTCAATCAAAAACAGCTGATTTTTGACAAAAGAGATAACACCCCCCATTACGTCATGCTTCAGAAATGTGGAAAATGGTCCGTTTTAAAATGTTTTATTTTTAAATGTCAGTTCACATTTGTAGGTGGATCATCAGTGTTGGAGCTAAAATTAGCATGTTTAAAGTGATTTTCATGCTTCCAGGGGCCCTAAACACAAGATTTATGGAATGGTTAAAAGTGCATGAAAATGGCCAATTTACTCACTCTGAGTTCTCAAAAAGGGTTTCTTCACCCTGGGAAGTTAATTAAATACCATTTGGAGGCATTTAATGTTCGAGCAAAAATGGCTGATTTTCGACAAAAGAGATAACACCCCCCCATTACGTCATGCTTCAGAAATGTGGAAAATGGTCCGTTTTCAAATGTTTTATTTTTGAACGTCAGTTCACATTTGTAGGTGGATCATCAGTGTTAGAGCTAAAATTAGCATGTTTAAAGTGATTTTCATGCTTCCAGGGGCTCGGGAAGTGAATTAAATACTATTTGGAGGCATTTAATGTTCAATCAAAAACAGCTGATTTTTGACAAAAGAGATAACACCCCCCCCATTACGTCATGCTTCAGAAATGTGGAAAATGGTCTGTTTTCAAATGTTTTATTTTGGAATGTCAGTTCACATTTGTAGGTGGATCATCAGTGTTAGAGCTAAAATTAGCATGTTTATAGTGATGTTCATGCTTCCAGGGGCTCGGGAAGTGAATTAAATACTATTTGGAGGCATTTAATGTTCAATCAAAAACAGCTGATTTTTGACAAAAGAGATAACACCCCCCATTAAGTCATGCTTCAGAAATGTGGAAAATGGTCCGTTTTAAAATGTTTTATTTTTAAATGTCAGTTCACATTTGTAGGTGGATCATCAGTGTTGGAGCTAAAATTAGCATGTTTAAAGTGATTTTCATGCTTCCAGGGGCCCTAAACACAAGATTTATGGAATGGTTAAAAGTGCATGAAAATGGCCAATTTACTCACTCTGAGTTCTCAAAAAGGGTTTCTTCACCCCGGGAAGTTAATTAAATACCATTTGGAGGCATTTAATGTTCGAGCAAAAACGGCTGATTTTCGACAAAAGAGATAACACCCCCCCATTACGTCATGCTTCAGAAATGTGGAAAATGGTCCGTTTTCAAATGTTTTATTTTTGAACGTCAGTTCACATTTGTAGGTGGATCATCAGTGTTAGAGCTAAAATTAGCATGTTTAAAGTGATTTTCATGCTTCCAGGGGCTCGGGAAGTGAATTAAATACTATTTGGAGGCATTTAATGTTCAAGCAAAAACAGCTGATTTTTTACAAAAGAGATAACACCCCCCCATTACGTCATGCTTCAGAAATGTGGAAAATGGTCCGTTTTCAAATGTTTTATTTTTGAACGTCAGTTCACATTTGTAGGTGGATCATCAGTGTTAGAGCTAAAATTAGCATGTTTAAAGTGATTTTCATGCTTCCAGGGGCCCTAAACACAAGATTTATGGAATGGTTAAAAGTGCATGAAAATGGCCAATTTACTCACTCTGAGTTCTCAAAAAGGGTTTCTTCACCCCGGGAAGTTAATTAAATACCATTTGGAGGCATTTAATGTTCGAGCAAAAACGGCTGATTTTCGACAAAAGAGATAACACCCCCCATTACGTCATGCTTCAGAAATGTGGAAAATGGTCCGTTTTCAAATGTTTTATTTTTTAACGTCAGTTCACATTTGTAGGTGGATCATCAGTGTTAGAGCTAAAATTAGCATGTTTAAAGTGATTTTCATGCTTCCAGGGGCCCTAAACACAAGATTTATGGAATGGTTAAAAGTGCATGAAAATGGCCAATTTACTCACTCTGAGTTCTCAAAAAGGGTTTCTTCACCCCGGGAAGTTAATTAAATACCATTTGGAGGCATTTAATGTTCGAGCAAAAACGGCTGATTTTCGACAAAAGAGATAACACCCCCCATTACGTCATGCTTCAGAAATGTGGAAAATGGTCCGTTTTCAAATGTTTTATTTTTGAACGTCAGTTCACATTTGTAGGTGGATCATCAGTGTTAGAGCTAAAATTAGCATGTTTAAAGTGATTTTCATGCTTCCAGGGGCTCGGGAAGTGAATTAAATACTATTTGGAGGCATTTAATGTTCAATCAAAAACAGCTGATTTTTGACAAAAGAGATAATACCCCCCATTACGTCATGCTTCAGAAATGTGGAAAATGGTCCGTTTTCAAATGTTTTATTTTTGAACGTCAGTTCACATTTGTAGGTGGATCATCAGTGTTAGAGCTAAAATTAGCATGTTTAAAGTGATTTTCATGCTTCCAGGGGCCCTAAACACAAGATTTATGGAATGGTTAAAAGTGCATGAAAATGGCCAATTTACTCACTCTGAGTTCTCAAAAAGTGTTTCTTCACCCCGGGAAGTTAATTAAATACCATTTGGAGGCATTTAATGTTCGAGCAAAAATGGCTGATTTTCGACAAAAGAGATAACACCCCCCCATTACGTCATGCTTCAGAAATGTGGAAAATGGTCCGTTTTCAAATGTTTTATTTTTGAACGTCAGTTCACATTTGTAGGTGGATCATCAGTGTTAGAGCTAAAATTAGCATGTTTAAAGTGATTTTCATGCTTCCAGGGGCTCGGGAAGTGAATTAAATACTATTTGGAGGCATTTAATGTTCAATCAAAAACAGCTGATTTTTGACAAAAGAGATAACACCCCCCCCATTACGTCATGCTTCAGAAATGTGGAAAATGGTCTGTTTTCAAATGTTTTATTTTGGAATGTCAGTTCACATTTGTAGGTGGATCATCAGTGTTAGAGCTAAAATTAGCATGTTTATAGTGATGTTCATGCTTCCAGGGGCTCGGGAAGTGAATTAAATACTATTTGGAGGCATTTAATGTTCAATCAAAAACAGCTGATTTTTGACAAAAGAGATAACACCCCCCATTAAGTCATGCTTCAGAAATGTGGAAAATGGTCCGTTTTAAAATGTTTTATATTTAAATGTCAGTTCACATTTGTAGGTGGATCATCAGTGTTGGAGCTAAAATTAGCATGTTTAAAGTGATTTTCATGCTTCCAGGGGCCCTAAACACAAGATTTATGGAATGGTTAAAAGTGCATGAAAATGGCCAATTTACTCACTCTGAGTTCTCAAAAAGGGTTTCTTCACCCCGGGAAGTTAATTAAATACCATTTGGAGGCATTTAATGTTCGAGCAAAAACGGCTGATTTTCGACAAAAGAGATAACACCCCCCCATTACGTCATGCTTCAGAAATGTGGAAAATGGTCCGTTTTCAAATGTTTTAATTTTGAACGTCAGTTCACATTTGTAGGTGGATCATCAGTGTTAGAGCTAAAATTAGCATGTTTAAAGTGATTTTCATGCTTCCAGGGGCTCGGGAAGTGAATTAAATACTATTTGGAGGCATTTAATGTTCAAGCAAAAACAGCAGATTTTTTACAAAAGAGATAACACCCCCCCATTACGTCATGCTTCAGAAATGTGGAAAATGGTCCGTTTTCAAATGTTTTATTTTTGAACGTCAGTTCACATTTGTAGGTGGATCATCAGTGTTAGAGCTAAAATTAGCATGTTTAAAGTGATTTTCATGCTTCCAGGGGCCCTAAACACAAGATTTATGGAATGGTTAAAAGTGCATGAAAATGGCCAATTTACTCACTCTGAGTTCTCAAAAAGGGTTTCTTCACCCCGGGAAGTTAATTAAATACCATTTGGAGGCATTTAATGTTCGAGCAAAAACGGCTGATTTTCGACAAAAGAGATAACACCCCCCAATTACGTCATGCTTCAGAAATGTGGAAAATGGTCCGTTTTCAAATGTTTTATTTTTTAACGTCAGTTCACATTTGTAGGTGGATCATCAGTGTTAGAGCTAAAATTAGCATGTTTAAAGTGATTTTCATGCTTCCAGGGGCCCTAAACACAAGATTTATGGAATGGTTAAAAGTGCATGAAAATGGCCAATTTACTCACTCTGAGTTCTCAAAAAGGGTTTCTTCACCCCGGGAAGTTAATTAAATACCATTTGGAGGCATTTAATGTTCGAGCAAAAACGGCTGATTTTCGACAAAAGAGATAACACCCCCCATTACGTCATGCTTCAGAAATGTGGAAAATGGTCCGTTTTCAAATGTTTTATTTTTGAACGTCAGTTCACATTTGTAGGTGGATCATCAGTGTTAGAGCTAAAATTAGCATGTTTAAAGTGATTTTCATGCTTCCAGGGGCTCGGGAAGTGAATTAAATACTATTTGGAGGCATTTAATGTTCAATCAAAAACAGCTGATTTTTGACAAAAGAGATAATACCCCCCATTACGTCATGCTTCAGAAATGTGGAAAATGGTCCGTTTTCAAATGTTTTATTTTTGAACGTCAGTTCACATTTGTAGGTGGATCATCAGTGTTAGAGCTAAAATTAGCATGTTTAAAGTGATTTTCATGCTTCCAGGGGCCCTAAACACAAGATTTATGGAATGGTTAAAAGTGCATGAAAATGGCCAATTTACTCACTCTGAGTTCTCAAAAAGTGTTTCTTCACCCCGGGAAGTTAATTAAATACCATTTGGAGGCATTTAATGTTCGAGCAGAAACGGCTGATTTTCGACAAAAGAGATAACACCCCCCCCATTAAGTCATGCTTCAGAAATGTGGAAAATGGTCCGTTTTCAAATGTTTTATTTTGGAACGTCAGTTCACATTTGTAGGTGGATTATCAGTGTTAGAGCTAAAATTAGCATGTTTATAGTGATGTTCATGCTTCCAGGGGCTCGGGAAGTGAATTAAATACTATTTGGAGGCATTTAATGTTCAATCAAAAACAGCTGATTTTTGACAAAAGAGATAACACCCCCCATTACGTCATGCTTCAGAAATGTGGAAAATGGTCCGTTTTAAAATGTTTTATTTTTAAATGTCAGTTCACATTTGTAGGTGGATCATCAGTGTTGGAGCTAAAATTAGCATGTTTAAAGTGATTTTCATGCTTCCAGGGGCCCTAAACACAAGATTTATGGAATGGTTAAAAGTGCATGAAAATGGCCAATTTACTCACTCTGAGTTCTCAAAAAGGGTTTCTTCACCCTGGGAAGTTAATTAAATACCATTTGGAGGCATTTAATGTTCGAGCAAAAATGGCTGATTTTCGACAAAAGAGATAACACCCCCCCATTACGTCATGCTTCAGAAATGTGGAAAATGGTCCGTTTTCAAATGTTTTATTTTTGAACGTCAGTTCACATTTGTAGGTGGATCATCAGTGTTAGAGCTAAAATTAGCATGTTTAAAGTGATTTTCATGCTTCCAGGGGCTCGGGAAGTGAATTAAATACTATTTGGAGGCATTTAATGTTCAATCAAAAACAGCTGATTTTTGACAAAAGAGATAACACCCCCCCCATTACGTCATGCTTCAGAAATGTGGAAAATGGTCTGTTTTCAAATGTTTTATTTTGGAATGTCAGTTCACATTTGTAGGTGGATCATCAGTGTTAGAGCTAAAATTAGCATGTTTATAGTGATGTTCATGCTTCCAGGGGCTCGGGAAGTGAATTAAATACTATTTGGAGGCATTTAATGTTCAATCAAAAACAGCTGATTTTTGACAAAAGAGATAACACCCCCCATTAAGTCATGCTTCAGAAATGTGGAAAATGGTCCGTTTTAAAATGTTTTATTTTTAAATGTCAGTTCACATTTGTAGGTGGATCATCAGTGTTGGAGCTAAAATTAGCATGTTTAAAGTGATTTTCATGCTTCCAGGGGCCCTAAACACAAGATTTATGGAATGGTTAAAAGTGCATGAAAATGGCCAATTTACTCACTCTGAGTTCTCAAAAAGGGTTTCTTCACCCCGGGAAGTTAATTAAATACCATTTGGAGGCATTTAATGTTCGAGCAAAAACGGCTGATTTTCGACAAAAGAGATAACACCCCCCCATTACGTCATGCTTCAGAAATGTGGAAAATGGTCCGTTTTCAAATGTTTTATTTTTGAACGTCAGTTCACATTTGTAGGTGGATCATCAGTGTTAGAGCTAAAATTAGCATGTTTAAAGTGATTTTCATGCTTCCAGGGGCTCGGGAAGTGAATTAAATACTATTTGGAGGCATTTAATGTTCAAGCAAAAACAGCTGATTTTTTACAAAAGAGATAACACCCCCCCATTACGTCATGCTTCAGAAATGTGGAAAATGGTCCGTTTTCAAATGTTTTATTTTTGAACGTCAGTTCACATTTGTAGGTGGATCATCAGTGTTAGAGCTAAAATTAGCATGTTTAAAGTGATTTTCATGCTTCCAGGGGCCCTAAACACAAGATTTATGGAATGGTTAAAAGTGCATGAAAATGGCCAATTTACTCACTCTGAGTTCTCAAAAAGGGTTTCTTCACCCCGGGAAGTTAATTAAATACCATTTGGAGGCATTTAATGTTCGAGCAAAAACGGCTGATTTTCGACAAAAGAGATAACACCCCCCCATTACGTCATGCTTCAGAAATGTGGAAAATGGTCCGTTTTCAAATGTTTTATTTTTTAACGTCAGTTCACATTTGTAGGTGGATCATCAGTGTTAGAGCTAAAATTAGCATGTTTAAAGTGATTTTCATGCTTCCAGGGGCCCTAAACACAAGATTTATGGAATGGTTAAAAGTGCATGAAAATGGCCAATTTACTCACTCTGAGTTCTCAAAAAGGGTTTCTTCACCCCGGGAAGTTAATTAAATACCATTTGGAGGCATTTAATGTTCGAGCAAAAACGGCTGATTTTCGACAAAAGAGATAACACCCCCCATTACGTCATGCTTCAGAAATGTGGAAAATGGTCCGTTTTCAAATGTTTTATTTTTGAACGTCAGTTCACATTTGTAGGTGGATCATCAGTGTTAGAGCTAAAATTAGCATGTTTAAAGTGATTTTCATGCTTCCAGGGGCTCGGGAAGTGAATTAAATACTATTTGGAGGCATTTAATGTTCAATCAAAAACAGCTGATTTTTGACAAAAGAGATAATACCCCCCATTACGTCATGCTTCAGAAATGTGGAAAATGGTCCGTTTTCAAATGTTTTATTTTTGAACGTCAGTTCACATTTGTAGGTGGATCATCCGTGTTAGAGCTAAAATTAGCATGTTTAAAGTGATTTTCATGCTTCCAGGGGCCCTAAACACAAGATTTATGGAATGGTTAAAAGTGCATGAAAATGGCCAATTTACTCACTCTGAGTTCTCAAAAAGTGTTTCTTCACCCCGGGAAGTTAATTAAATACCATTTGGAGGCATTTAATGTTCGAGCAAAAATGGCTGATTTTCGACAAAAGAGATAACACCCCCCCATTACGTCATGCTTCAGAAATGTGGAAAATGGTCCATTTTCAAATGTTTTATTTTTGAACGTCAGTTCACATTTGTAGGTGGATCATCAGTGTTAGAGCTAAAATTAGCATGTTTAAAGTGATTTTCATGCTTCCAGGGGCTCGGGAAGTGAATTAAATACTATTTGGAGGCATTTAATGTTCAATCAAAAACAGCTGATTTTTGACAAAAGAGATAACACCCCCCCCATTACGTCATGCTTCAGAAATGTGGAAAATGGTCTGTTTTCAAATGTTTTATTTTGGAATGTCAGTTCACATTTGTAGGTGGATCATCAGTGTTAGAGCTAAAATTAGCATGTTTATAGTGATGTTCATGCTTCCAGGGGCTCGGGAAGTGAATTAAATACTATTTGGAGGCATTTAATGTTCAATCAAAAACAGCTGATTTTTGACAAAAGAGATAACACCCCCCATTAAGTCATGCTTCAGAAATGTGGAAAATGGTCCGTTTTAAAATGTTTTATTTTTAAATGTCAGTTCACATTTGTAGGTGGATCATCAGTGTTGGAGCTAAAATTAGCATGTTTAAAGTGATTTTCATGCTTCCAGGGGCCCTAAACACAAGATTTATGGAATGGTTAAAAGTGCATGAAAATGGCCAATTTACTCACTCTGAGTTCTCAAAAAGGGTTTCTTCACCCCGGGAAGTTAATTAAATACCATTTGGAGGCATTTAATGTTCGAGCAAAAACGGCTGATTTTCGACAAAAGAGATAACACCCCCCCATTACGTCATGCTTCAGAAATGTGGAAAATGGTCCGTTTTCAAATGTTTTATTTTTGAACGTCAGTTCACATTTGTAGGTGGATCATCAGTGTTAGAGCTAAAATTAGCATGTTTAAAGTGATTTTCATGCTTCCAGGGGCTCGGGAAGTGAATTAAATACTATTTGGAGGCATTTAATGTTCAAGCAAAAACAGCAGATTTTTTACAAAAGAGATAACACCCCCCCATTACGTCATGCTTCAGAAATGTGGAAAATGGTCCGTTTTCAAATGTTTTATTTTTGAACGTCAGTTCACATTTGTAGGTGGATCATCAGTGTTAGAGCTAAAATTAGCATGTTTAAAGTGATTTTCATGCTTCCAGGGGCCCTAAACACAAGATTTATGGAATGGTTAAAAGTGCATGAAAATGGCCAATTTACTCACTCTGAGTTCTCAAAAAGGGTTTCTTCACCCCGGGAAGTTAATTAAATACCATTTGGAGGCATTTAATGTTCGAGCAAAAACGGCTGATTTTCGACAAAAGAGATAACACCCCCCCATTACGTCATGCTTCAGAAATGTGGAAAATGGTCCGTTTTCAAATGTTTTATTTTTTAACGTCAGTTCACATTTGTAGGTGGATCATCAGTGTTAGAGCTAAAATTAGCATGTTTAAAGTGATTTTCATGCTTCCAGGGGCCCTAAACACAAGATTTATGGAATGGTTAAAAGTGCATGAAAATGGCCAATTTACTCACTCTGAGTTCTCAAAAAGGGTTTCTTCACCCCGGGAAGTTAATTAAATACCATTTGGAGGCATTTAATGTTCGAGCAAAAACGGCTGATTTTCGACAAAAGAGATAACACCCCCCATTACGTCATGCTTCAGAAATGTGGAAAATGGTCCGTTTTCAAATGTTTTATTTTTGAACGTCAGTTCACATTTGTAGGTGGATCATCAGTGTTAGAGCTAAAATTAGCATGTTTAAAGTGATTTTCATGCTTCCAGGGGCTCGGGAAGTGAATTAAATACTATTTGGAGGCATTTAATGTTCAATCAAAAACAGCTGATTTTTGACAAAAGAGATAATACCCCCCATTACGTCATGCTTCAGAAATGTGGAAAATGGTCCGTTTTCAAATGTTTTATTTTTGAACGTCAGTTCACATTTGTAGGTGGATCATCAGTGTTAGAGCTAAAATTAGCATGTTTAAAGTGATTTTCATGCTTCCAGGGGCCCTAAACACAAGATTTATGGAATGGTTAAAAGTGCATGAAAATGGCCAATTTACTCACTCTGAGTTCTCAAAAAGTGTTTCTTCACCCCGGGAAGTTAATTAAATACCATTTGGAGGCATTTAATGTTCGAGCAGAAACGGCTGATTTTCGACAAAAGAGATAACACCCCCCCCATTAAGTCATGCTTCAGAAATGTGGAAAATGGTCCGTTTTCAAATGTTTTATTTTGGAACGTCAGTTCACATTTGTAGGTGGATTATCAGTGTTAGAGCTAAAATTAGCATGTTTATAGTGATGTTCATGCTTCCAGGGGCTCGGGAAGTGAATTAAATACTATTTGGAGGCATTTAATGTTCAATCAAAAACAGCTGATTTTTGACAAAAGAGATAACACCCCCCATTACGTCATGCTTCAGAAATGTGGAAAATGGTCCGTTTTAAAATGTTTTATTTTTAAATGTCAGTTCACATTTGTAGGTGGATCATCAGTGTTGGAGCTAAAATTAGCATGTTTAAAGTGATTTTCATGCTTCCAGGGGCCCTAAACACAAGATTTATGGAATGGTTAAAAGTGCATGAAAATGGCCAATTTACTCACTCTGAGTTCTCAAAAAGGGTTTCTTCACCCCGGGAAGTTAATTAAATACCATTTGGAGGCATTTAATGTTCGAGCAAAAACGGCTGATTTTCGACAAAAGAGATAACACCCCCCCATTACGTCATGCTTCAGAAATGTGGAAAATGGTCCGTTTTCAAATGTTTTATTTTTGAACGTCAGTTCACATTTGTAGGTGGATCATCAGTGTTAGAGCTAAAATTAGCATGTTTAAAGTGATTTTCATGCTTCCAGGGGCTCGGGAAGTGAATTAAATACTATTTGGAGGCATTTAATGTTCAAGCAAAAACAGCTGATTTTTTACAAAAGAGATAACACCCCCCCATTACGTCATGCTTCAGAAATGTGGAAAATGGTCCGTTTTCAAATGTTTTATTTTTGAACGTCAGTTCACATTTGTAGGTGGATCATCAGTGTTAGAGCTAAAATTAGCATGTTTAAAGTGATTTTCATGCTTCCAGGGGCCCTAAACACAAGATTTATGGAATGGTTAAAAGTGCATGAAAATGGCCAATTTACTCACTCTGAGTTCTCAAAAAGGGTTTCTTCACCCCGGGAAGTTAATTAAATACCATTTGGAGGCATTTAATGTTCGAGCAAAAACGGCTGATTTTCGACAAAAGAGATAACACCCCCCCCATTACGTCATGCTTCAGAAATGTGGAAAATGGTCCATTTTCAAATGTTTTATTTTTGAACGTCAATTCACATTTGTAGGTGGATCATCAGTGTTAGAGCTAAAATTAGCATGTTTAAAGTGATTTTCATGCTTCCAGGGGCTCGGGAAGTGAATTAAATACTATTTGGAGGCATTTAATGTTCAATCAAAAACAGCAGATTTTTGACAAAAGAGATAACACCCCCCCATTACGTCATGCTTCAGAAATGTGGAAAATGGTCCGTTTTCAAATGTTTTATTTTTGAACGTCAGTTCACATTTGTAGGTGGATCATCAGTGTTAGAGCTAAAATTAGCATGTTTAAAGTGATTTTCATGCTTCCAGGGGCCCTAAACACAAGATTTATGGAATGGTTAAAAGTGCATGAAAATGGCCAATTTACTCACTCTGAGTTCTCAAAAAGGGTTTCTTCACCCCGGGAAGTTAATTAAATACCATTTGGAGGCATTTAATGTTCGAGCAAAAACTGCTGATTTTCGACAAAAGAGATAACACCCCCCCATTACGTCATGCTTCAGAAATGTGGAAAATGGTCCGTTTTCAAATGTTTTATTTTTGACCGTCAGTTCACATTTGTAGGTGGATCATCAGTGTTAGAGCTAAAATGAGCATGTTTAAAGTGATTTTCATGCTTTCAGGGGCTCGGGAAGTGAATTAAATACTATTTGGAGGCATTTAATGTTCAATCAAAAACAGCTGATTTTTGACAAAAGAGATAACACCCCCCCATTACGTCATGCTTCAGAAATGTGGAAAATGGTCCGTTTTCAAATGTTTTATTTTTGAACGTCAGTTCACATTTGTAGGTGGATCATCAGTGTTAGAGCTAAAATTAGCATGTTTAAAGTGATTTTCATGCTTCCAGGGGCCCTAAACACAAGATTTATGGAATGGTTAAAAGTGCATGAAAATGGCCAATTTACTCACTCTGAGTTCTCAAAAAGGGTTTCTTCACCCCGGGAAGTTAATTAAATACCATTTGGAGGCATTTAATGTTCGAGCAAAAACGGCTGATTTTCGACAAAAGAGATAACATCCCCCCATTACGTCATGCTTCAGAAATGTGGAAAATGGTCCGTTTTCAAATGTTTTATTTTTGAACATCAGTTCACATTTGTAGGTGGATCATCAGTGTTAGAGCTAAAATTAGCATGTTTAAAGTGATTTTCATGCTTCCAGGGGCTCGGGAAGTGAATTAAATACTATTTGGAGGCATTTAATGTTCAATCAAAAACAGCTGATTTTTGACAAAAGAGATAACACCCCCCCATTACGTCATGCTTCAGAAATGTGGAAAATTGTCCGTTTTCAAATGTTTTATTTTTGAACGTCAGTTCACATTTGTAGGTGGATCATCAGTGTTAGAGCTAAAATTAGCATGTTTAAAGTGATTTTCATGCTTCCAGGGGCCCTAAACACAAGATTTATGGAATGGTTAAAAGTGCATGAAAATGGCCAATTTACTCACTCTGAGTTCTCAAAAAGGGTTTCTTCACCCCGGGAAGTTAATAAAATACCATTTGGAGGCATTTAATGTTCGAGCAAAAACGGCTTATTTTCGACAAAAGAGATAACACCCCCCATTACGTCATGCTTCAGAAATGTGGAAAATGGTCCGTTTTCAAATGTTTTATTTTTGAACGTCAGTTCACATTTGTAGGTGGATCATCAGTGTTAGAGCTAAAATTAGCATGTTTAAAGTGATTTTCATGCTTCCAGGGGCTCGGGAAGTGAATTAAATACTATTTG
This sequence comes from Lissotriton vulgaris, assembly GCF_964263255.1. Lineage (NCBI taxonomy): Eukaryota > Metazoa > Chordata > Amphibia > Caudata > Salamandridae > Lissotriton > Lissotriton vulgaris. The sequence goes on along the minus strand of NW_028253623.1, from coordinate 39,147 downwards.
GAGGCATTTAATGTTCAATCAAAAACAGCTGATTTTTGACAAAAGAGATAACACCCCCCCATTACGTCATGCATCAGAAATGTGGAAAATGGTCCGTTTTCAAATGTTTTATTTTTGAACGTCAGTTCACATTTGTAGGTGGATCATCAGTGTTAGAGCTAAAATTAGCATGTTTAAAGTGATTTTCATGCTTCCAGGGGCCCTAAACACAAGATTTATGGAATGGTTAAAAGTGCATGAAAATGGCCAATTTACTCACTCTGAGTTCTCAAAAAGGGTTTCTTCACCCCGGGAAGTTAATTAAATACCATTTGGAGGCATTTAATGTTCGAGCAAAAACGGCTGATTTTCGACAAAAGAGATAACACCCCCCATTACGTCATGCTTCAGAAATGTGGAAAATGGTCCGTTTTCAAATGTTTTATTTTTGAACGTCAGTTCACATTTGTAGGTGGATCATCAGTGTTAGAGCTAAAATTAGCATGTTTAAAGTGATTTTCATGCTTCCAGGGGCCCTAAACACAAGATTTATGGAATGGTTAAAAGTGCATGAAAATGGCCAATTTACTCACTCTGAGTTCTCAAAAAGTGTTTCTTCACCCCGGGAAGTTAATTAAATACCATTTGGAGGCATTTAATGTTCGAGCAGAAACGGCTGATTTTCGACAAAAGAGATAACACCCCCCCCATTAAGTCATGCTTCAGAAATGTGGAAAATGGTCCGTTTTCAAATGTTTTATTTTGGAACGTCAGTTCACATTTGTAGGTGGATTATCAGTGTTAGAGCTAAAATTAGCATGTTTATAGTGATGTTCATGCTTCCAGGGGCTCGGGAAGTGAATTAAATACTATTTGGAGGCATTTAATGTTCAATCAAAAACAGCTGATTTTTGACAAAAGAGATAACACCCCCCATTACGTCATGCTTCAGAAATGTGGAAAATGGTCCGTTTTAAAATGTTTTATTTTTAAATGTCAGTTCACATTTGTAGGTGGATCATCAGTGTTGGAGCTAAAATTAGCATGTTTAAAGTGATTTTCATGCTTCCAGGGGCCCTAAACACAAGATTTATGGAATGGTTAAAAGTGCATGAAAATGGCCAATTTACTCACTCTGAGTTCTCAAAAAGGGTTTCTTCACCCCGGGAAGTTAATTAAATACCATTTGGAGGCATTTAATGTTCGAGCAAAAACGGCTGATTTTCGACAAAAGAGATAACACCCCCCCATTACGTCATGCTTCAGAAATGTGGAAAATGGTCCGTTTTCAAATGTTTTATTTTTGAACGTCAGTTCACATTTGTAGGTGGATCATCAGTGTTAGAGCTAAAATTAGCATGTTTAAAGTGATTTTCATGCTTCCAGGGGCTCGGGAAGTGAATTAAATACTATTTGGAGGCATTTAATGTTCAAGCAAAAACAGCTGATTTTTTACAAAAGAGATAACACCCCCCCATTACGTCATGCTTCAGAAATGTGGAAAATGGTCCGTTTTCAAATGTTTTATTTTTGAACGTCAGTTCACATTTGTAGGTGGATCATCAGTGTTAGAGCTAAAATTAGCATGTTTAAAGTGATTTTCATGCTTCCAGGGGCCCTAAACACAAGATTTATGGAATGGTTAAAAGTGCATGAAAATGGCCAATTTACTCACTCTGAGTTCTCAAAAAGGGTTTCTTCACCCCGGGAAGTTAATTAAATACCATTTGGAGGCATTTAATGTTCGAGCAAAAACGGCTGATTTTCGACAAAAGAGATAACACCCCCCCCATTACGTCATGCTTCAGAAATGTGGAAAATGGTCCATTTTCAAATGTTTTATTTTTGAACGTCAATTCACATTTGTAGGTGGATCATCAGTGTTAGAGCTAAAATTAGCATGTTTAAAGTGATTTTCATGCTTCCAGGGGCTCGGGAAGTGAATTAAATACTATTTGGAGGCATTTAATGTTCAATCAAAAACAGCAGATTTTTGACAAAAGAGATAACACCCCCCCATTACGTCATGCTTCAGAAATGTGGAAAATGGTCCGTTTTCAAATGTTTTATTTTTGAACGTCAGTTCACATTTGTAGGTGGATCATCAGTGTTAGAGCTAAAATTAGCATGTTTAAAGTGATTTTCATGCTTCCAGGGGCCCTAAACACAAGATTTATGGAATGGTTAAAAGTGCATGAAAATGGCCAATTTACTCACTCTGAGTTCTCAAAAAGGGTTTCTTCACCCCGGGAAGTTAATTAAATACCATTTGGAGGCATTTAATGTTCGAGCAAAAACTGCTGATTTTCGACAAAAGAGATAACACCCCCCCATTACGTCATGCTTCAGAAATGTGGAAAATGGTCCGTTTTCAAATGTTTTATTTTTGACCGTCAGTTCACATTTGTAGGTGGATCATCAGTGTTAGAGCTAAAATGAGCATGTTTAAAGTGATTTTCATGCTTTCAGGGGCTCGGGAAGTGAATTAAATACTATTTGGAGGCATTTAATGTTCAATCAAAAACAGCTGATTTTTGACAAAAGAGATAACACCCCCCCATTACGTCATGCTTCAGAAATGTGGAAAATGGTCCGTTTTCAAATGTTTTATTTTTGAACGTCAGTTCACATTTGTAGGTGGATCATCAGTGTTAGAGCTAAAATTAGCATGTTTAAAGTGATTTTCATGCTTCCAGGGGCCCTAAACACAAGATTTATGGAATGGTTAAAAGTGCATGAAAATGGCCAATTTACTCACTCTGAGTTCTCAAAAAGGGTTTCTTCACCCCGGGAAGTTAATTAAATACCATTTGGAGGCATTTAATGTTCGAGCAAAAACGGCTGATTTTCGACAAAAGAGATAACATCCCCCCATTACGTCATGCTTCAGAAATGTGGAAAATGGTCCGTTTTCAAATGTTTTATTTTTGAACATCAGTTCACATTTGTAGGTGGATCATCAGTGTTAGAGCTAAAATTAGCATGTTTAAAGTGATTTTCATGCTTCCAGGGGCTCGGGAAGTGAATTAAATACTATTTGGAGGCATTTAATGTTCAATCAAAAACAGCTGATTTTTGACAAAAGAGATAACACCCCCCCATTACGTCATGCTTCAGAAATGTGGAAAATTGTCCGTTTTCAAATGTTTTATTTTTGAACGTCAGTTCACATTTGTAGGTGGATCATCAGTGTTAGAGCTAAAATTAGCATGTTTAAAGTGATTTTCATGCTTCCAGGGGCCCTAAACACAAGATTTATGGAATGGTTAAAAGTGCATGAAAATGGCCAATTTACTCACTCTGAGTTCTCAAAAAGGGTTTCTTCACCCCGGGAAGTTAATAAAATACCATTTGGAGGCATTTAATGTTCGAGCAAAAACGGCTTATTTTCGACAAAAGAGATAACACCCCCCATTACGTCATGCTTCAGAAATGTGGAAAATGGTCCGTTTTCAAATGTTTTATTTTTGAACGTCAGTTCACATTTGTAGGTGGATCATCAGTGTTAGAGCTAAAATTAGCATGTTTAAAGTGATTTTCATGCTTCCAGGGGCTCGGGAAGTGAATTAAATACTATTTGGAGGCATTTAATGTTCAATCAAAAACAGCTGATTTTTGACAAAAGAGATAACACCCCCCCATTACGTCATGCATCAGAAATGTGGAAAATGGTCCGTTTTCAAATGTTTTATTTTTGAACGTCAGTTCACATTTGTAGGTGGATCATCAGTGTTAGAGCTAAAATTAGCATGTTTAAAGTGATTTTCATGCTTCCAGGGGCCCTAAACACAAGATTTATGGAATGGTTAAAAGTGCATGAAAATGGCCAATTTACTCACTCTGAGTTCTCAAAAAGGGTTTCTTCACCCCGGGAAGTTAATTAAATACCATTTGGAGGCATTTAATGTTCGAGCAAAAACGGCTGATTTTCGACAAAAGAGATAACACCCCCCATTACGTCATGCTTCAGAAATGTGGAAAATGGTCCGTTTTCAAATGTTTTATTTTTGAACGTCAGTTCACATTTGTAGGTGGATCATCAGTGTTAGAGCTAAAATTAGCATGTTTAAAGTGATTTTCATGCTTCCAGGGGCTCGGGAAGTGAATTAAATACTATTTGGAGGCATTTAATGTTCAATCAAAAACAGCTGATTTTTGACAAAAGAGATAATACCCCCCATTACGTCATGCTTCAGAAATGTGGAAAATGGTCCGTTTTCAAATGTTTTATTTTTGAACGTCAGTTCACATTTGTAGGTGGATCATCAGTGTTAGAGCTAAAATTAGCATGTTTAAAGTGATTTTCATGCTTCCAGGGGCCCTAAACACAAGATTTATGGAATGGTTAAAAGTGCATGAAAATGGCCAATTTACTCACTCTGAGTTCTCAAAAAGTGTTTCTTCACCCCGGGAAGTTAATTAAATACCATTTGGAGGCATTTAATGTTCGAGCAGAAACGGCTGATTTTCGACAAAAGAGATAACACCCCCCCCATTAAGTCATGCTTCAGAAATGTGGAAAATGGTCCGTTTTCAAATGTTTTATTTTGGAACGTCAGTTCACATTTGTAGGTGGATTATCAGTGTTAGAGCTAAAATTAGCATGTTTATAGTGATGTTCATGCTTCCAGGGGCTCGGGAAGTGAATTAAATACTATTTGGAGGCATTTAATGTTCAATCAAAAACAGCTGATTTTTGACAAAAGAGATAACACCCCCCATTACGTCATGCTTCAGAAATGTGGAAAATGGTCCGTTTTAAAATGTTTTATTTTTAAATGTCAGTTCACATTTGTAGGTGGATCATCAGTGTTGGAGCTAAAATTAGCATGTTTAAAGTGATTTTCATGCTTCCAGGGGCCCTAAACACAAGATTTATGGAATGGTTAAAAGTGCATGAAAATGGCCAATTTACTCACTCTGAGTTCTCAAAAAGGGTTTCTTCACCCCGGGAAGTTAATTAAATACCATTTGGAGGCATTTAATGTTCGAGCAAAAACGGCTGATTTTCGACAAAAGAGATAACACCCCCCCATTACGTCATGCTTCAGAAATGTGGAAAATGGTCCGTTTTCAAATGTTTTATTTTTGAACGTCAGTTCACATTTGTAGGTGGATCATCAGTGTTAGAGCTAAAATTAGCATGTTTAAAGTGATTTTCATGCTTCCAGGGGCTCGGGAAGTGAATTAAATACTATTTGGAGGCATTTAATGTTCAAGCAAAAACAGCTGATTTTTTACAAAAGAGATAACACCCCCCCATTACGTCATGCTTCAGAAATGTGGAAAATGGTCCGTTTTCAAATGTTTTATTTTTGAACGTCAGTTCACATTTGTAGGTGGATCATCAGTGTTAGAGCTAAAATTAGCATGTTTAAAGTGATTTTCATGCTTCCAGGGGCCCTAAACACAAGATTTATGGAATGGTTAAAAGTGCATGAAAATGGCCAATTTACTCACTCTGAGTTCTCAAAAAGGGTTTCTTCACCCCGGGAAGTTAATTAAATACCATTTGGAGGCATTTAATGTTCGAGCAAAAACGGCTGATTTTCGACAAAAGAGATAACACCCCCCCCATTACGTCATGCTTCAGAAATGTGGAAAATGGTCCATTTTCAAATGTTTTATTTTTGAACGTCAATTCACATTTGTAGGTGGATCATCAGTGTTAGAGCTAAAATTAGCATGTTTAAAGTGATTTTCATGCTTCCAGGGGCTCGGGAAGTGAATTAAATACTATTTGGAGGCATTTAATGTTCAATCAAAAACAGCAGATTTTTGACAAAAGAGATAACACCCCCCCATTACGTCATGCTTCAGAAATGTGGAAAATGGTCCGTTTTCAAATGTTTTATTTTTGAACGTCAGTTCACATTTGTAGGTGGATCATCAGTGTTAGAGCTAAAATTAGCATGTTTAAAGTGATTTTCATGCTTCCAGGGGCCCTAAACACAAGATTTATGGAATGGTTAAAAGTGCATGAAAATGGCCAATTTACTCACTCTGAGTTCTCAAAAAGGGTTTCTTCACCCCGGGAAGTTAATTAAATACCATTTGGAGGCATTTAATGTTCGAGCAAAAACTGCTGATTTTCGACAAAAGAGATAACACCCCCCCATTACGTCATGCTTCAGAAATGTGGAAAATGGTCCGTTTTCAAATGTTTTATTTTTGACCGTCAGTTCACATTTGTAGGTGGATCATCAGTGTTAGAGCTAAAATGAGCATGTTTAAAGTGATTTTCATGCTTTCAGGGGCTCGGGAAGTGAATTAAATACTATTTGGAGGCATTTAATGTTCAATCAAAAACAGCTGATTTTTGACAAAAGAGATAACACCCCCCCATTACGTCATGCTTCAGAAATGTGGAAAATGGTCCGTTTTCAAATGTTTTATTTTTGAACGTCAGTTCACATTTGTAGGTGGATCATCAGTGTTAGAGCTAAAATTAGCATGTTTAAAGTGATTTTCATGCTTCCAGGGGCCCTAAACACAAGATTTATGGAATGGTTAAAAGTGCATGAAAATGGCCAATTTACTCACTCTGAGTTCTCAAAAAGGGTTTCTTCACCCCGGGAAGTTAATTAAATACCATTTGGAGGCATTTAATGTTCGAGCAAAAACGGCTGATTTTCGACAAAAGAGATAACATCCCCCCATTACGTCATGCTTCAGAAATGTGGAAAATGGTCCGTTTTCAAATGTTTTATTTTTGAACATCAGTTCACATTTGTAGGTGGATCATCAGTGTTAGAGCTAAAATTAGCATGTTTAAAGTGATTTTCATGCTTCCAGGGGCTCGGGAAGTGAATTAAATACTATTTGGAGGCATTTAATGTTCAATCAAAAACAGCTGATTTTTGACAAAAGAGATAACACCCCCCCATTACGTCATGCTTCAGAAATGTGGAAAATTGTCCGTTTTCAAATGTTTTATTTTTGAACGTCAGTTCACATTTGTAGGTGGATCATCAGTGTTAGAGCTAAAATTAGCATGTTTAAAGTGATTTTCATGCTTCCAGGGGCCCTAAACACAAGATTTATGGAATGGTTAAAAGTGCATGAAAATGGCCAATTTACTCACTCTGAGTTCTCAAAAAGGGTTTCTTCACCCCGGGAAGTTAATAAAATACCATTTGGAGGCATTTAATGTTCGAGCAAAAACGGCTTATTTTCGACAAAAGAGATAACACCCCCCATTACGTCATGCTTCAGAAATGTGGAAAATGGTCCGTTTTCAAATGTTTTATTTTTGAACGTCAGTTCACATTTGTAGGTGGATCATCAGTGTTAGAGCTAAAATTAGCATGTTTAAAGTGATTTTCATGCTTCCAGGGGCTCGGGAAGTGAATTAAATACTATTTGGAGGCATTTAATGTTCAATCAAAAACAGCTGATTTTTGACAAAAGAGATAACACCCCCCCATTACGTCATGCATCAGAAATGTGGAAAATGGTCCGTTTTCAAATGTTTTATTTTTGAACGTCAGTTCACATTTGTAGGTGGATCATCAGTGTTAGAGCTAAAATTAGCATGTTTAAAGTGATTTTCATGCTTCCAGGGGCCCTAAACACAAGATTTATGGAATGGTTAAAAGTGCATGAAAATGGCCAATTTACTCACTCTGAGTTCTCAAAAAGGGTTTCTTCACCCCGGGAAGTTAATTAAATACCATTTGGAGGCATTTAATGTTCGAGCAAAAACGGCTGATTTTCGACAAAAGAGATAACACCCCCCCATTACGTCATGCTTCAGAAATGTGGAAAATGGTCCGTTTTCAAATGTTTTATTTTTGAACGTCAGTTCACATTTGTAGGTGGATCATCAGTGTTAGAGCTAAAATTAGCATGTTTAAAGTGATTTTCATGCTTCCAGGGGCTCGGGAAGTGAATTAAATACTATTTGGAGGCATTTAATGTTCAAGCAAAAACAGCTGATTTTTGACAAAAGAGATAACACCCCCCCATTACGTCATGCTTCAGAAATGTGGAAAATGGTCAGTTTTCAAATGTTTTATTTTTGAACGTCAGTTCACATTTGTAGGTGGATCATCAGTGTTAGAGCTAAAATTAGCATGTTTAAAGTGATTTTCATGCTTCCAGGGGCCCTAAACACAAGATTTATGGAATGGTTAAAAGTGCATGAAAATGGCCAATTTACTCACTCTGAGTTCTCAAAAAGGGTTTCTTCACCCCGGGAAGTTAATTAATTACCATTTGGAGGCATTTAATGTTCGAGCAAAAACTGCTGATTTTCGACAAAAGAGATAACACCCCCCCATTACGTCATGCTTCAGAAATGTGGAAAATGGTCCGTTTTCAAATGTTTTATTTTTGAACATCAGTTCACATTTGTAGGTGGATCATCAGTGTTAGAGCTAAAATTAGCATGTTTAAAGTGATTTTCATGCTTCCAGGGGCTCGGGAAGTGAATTAAATACTATTTGGAGGCATTTAATGTTCAATCAAAAACAGCTGATTTTTGACAAAAGAGATAACACCCCCCATTACGTCATGCTTCAGAAATGTGGAAAATGGTCCGTTTTCAAATGTTTTATTTTTGAACGTCAGTTCACATTTGTAGGTGGATCATTAGTGTTAGAGCTAAAATTAGCATGTTTAAAGTGATTTTCATGCTTTCAGGGGCCCTAAACACAAGATTTATGGAATGGTTAAAAGTGCATGAAAATGGCCAATTTACTCACTCTGAGTTCTCAAAAAGGGTTTCTTCACCCCGGGAAGTTAATTAAATACCATTTGGAGGCATTTAATGTTCGAGCAAAAACGGCTGATTTTCGACAAAAGAGATAACACCCCCACATTACGTCATGCTTCAGAAATGTGGAAAATGGTCCGTTTTCAAATGTTTTATTTTTGAACGTCAGTTCACATTTGTAGGTGGATCATCAGTGTTAGAGCTAAAATTAGCATGTTTAAAGTGATTTTCATGCTTCCAGGGGCTCGGGAAGTGAATTAAATACTATTTGGAGGCATTTAATGTTCAATCAAAAACAGCTGATTTTTGACAAAAGAGATAACACCCCCCCATTACGTCATGCTTCAGAAATGTGGAAAATGGTCCGTTTTCAAATGTTTTATTTTTGAACGTCAGTTCACATTTGTAGGTGGATCATCAGTGGTAGAGCTAAAATTAGCATGTTTAAAGTGATTTTCATGCTTCCAGGGGCCCTAAACACAAGATTTATGGAATGGTTAAAAGTGCATGAAAATGGCCAATTTACTCACTCTGAGTTCTCAAAAAGGGTTTCTTCACCCGGGAAGTTAATTAAATACCATTTGGAGGCATTTAATGTTCGAGCAAAAACGGCTGATTTTCGACAAAAGAGATAACACCCCCCCATTACGTCATGCTTCAGAAATGTGGAAAATGGTCCGTTTTCAAATGTTTTATTTTTGAACGTCAGTTCACATTTGTAGGTGGATCATCAGTGTTAGAGCTAAAATTAGCATGTTTAAAGTGATTTTCATGCTTCCAGGGGCCCTAAACACAAGATTTATGGAATGGTTAAAAGTGCATGAAAATGGCCAATTTACTCACTCTGAGTTCTCAAAAAGGGTTTCTTCACCCCGGGAAGTTAATTAAATACCATTTGGAGGCATTTAATGTTCGAGCAAAAACGGCTGATTTTCGACAAAAGAGATAACACCCCCCCATTACGTCATGCTTCAGAAATGTGGAAAATGGTCCGTTTTCAAATGTTTTATTTTTGAACATCAGTTCACATTTGTATGTGGATCATCAGTGTTAGAGCTAAAATTAGCATGTTTAAAGTGATTTTCATGCTTCCAGGGGCTCAGGAAGTGAATTAAATACTATTTGGAGGCATTTAATGTTCAATCAAAAACAGCTGATTTTTGACAAAAGAGATAACACCCCCCCATTACGTCATGCTTCAGAAATGTGGAAAATGGTCCGTTTTCAAATGTTTTATTTTTGAACGTCAGTTCACATTTGTAGGTAGATCATCAGTGTTAGAGCAAAAATTAGCATGTTTAAAGTGATTTTCATGCTTCCAGGGGCCCTAAACACAAGATTTATGGAATGGTTAAAAGTGCATGAAAATGGCCAATTTACTCACTCTGAGTTCTCAAAAAGGGTTTCTTCACCCCGGGAAGTTAATTAAATACCATTTGGAGGCATTTAATGTTCGAGCAAAAACGGCTGATTTTCGACAAAAGAGATAACACCCCCCCATTACGTCATGCTTCAGAAATGTGGAAAATGGTCCGTTTTCAAATGTTTTATTTTTGAACGTCAGTTCACATTTGTAGGTGGATCATCAGTGTTAGAGCTAAAATTAGCATGTTTAAAGTGATTTTCATGCTTCCAGGGGCTCGGGAAGTGAATTAAATACTATTTGGAGGCATTTAATGTTCAAGCAAAAACAGCTGATTTTTGACAAAAGAGATAACACCCCCCCATTACGTCATGCTTCAGAAATGTGGAAAATGGTCCGTTTTCAAATGTTTTATTTTTGAACGTCAGTTCACATTTGTAGGTGGATCATCAGTGTTAGAGCTAAAATTAGCATGTTTAAAGTGATTTTCATGCTTCCAGGGGCCCTAAACACAAGATTTATGGAATGGTTAAAAGTGCATGAAAATGGCCAATTTACTCACTCTGAGTTCTCAAAAAGGGTTTCTTCACCCCGGGAAGTTAATTAAATACCATTTGGAGGCATTTAATGTTCGAGCAAAAACGGCTGATTTTCGACAAAAGAGATAACACCCCCCCATTACGTCATGCTTCAGAAATGTGGAAAATGGTCCGTTTTCAAATGTTTTATTTTTGAACATCAGTTCACATTTGTAGGTGGATCATCAGTGTTAGAGCTAAAATTAGCATGTTTAAAGTGATTTTCATGCTTCCAGGGGCTCGGGAAGTGAATTAAATACTATTTGGAGGCATTTAATGTTCAATCAAAAACAGCTGATTTTTGACAAAAGAGATAACACCCCCCCATTACGTCATGCTTCAGAAATGTGGAAAATGGTCCGTTTTCAAATGTTTTATTTTTTAACGTCAGTTCACATTTGTAGGTGGATCATCAGTGTTAGAGCTAAAATTAGCATGTTTAAAGTGATTTTCATGCTTCCAGGGGCCCTAAACACAAGATTTATGGAATGGTTAAAAGTGCATGAAAATGGCCAATTTACTCACTCTGAGTTCTCAAAAAGTGTTTCTTCACCCCGGGAAGTTAATTAAATACCATTTGGAGGCATTTAATGTTCGAGCAGAAACGGCTGATTTTCGACAAAAGAGATAACACCCCCCCCCATTAAGTCATGCTTCAGAAATGTGGAAAATGGTCCGTTTTCAAATGTTTTATTTTGGAACGTCAGTTCACATTTGTAGGTGGATCATCAGTGTTAGAGCTAAAATTAGCATGTTTATAGTGATGTTCATGCTTCCAGGGGCTCGGGAAGTGAATTAAATACTATTTGGAGGCATTTAATGTTCAATCAAAAACAGCTGATTTTTGACAAAAGAGATAACACCCCCCCATTACGTCATGCTTCAGAAATGTGGAAAATGGTCCGTTTTAAAATGTTTTATTTTTGAATGTCAGTTCACATTTGTAGGTGGATCATCAGTGTTGGAGCTAAAATTAGCATGTTTAAAGTGATTTTCATGCTTCCAGGGGCCCTAAACACAAGATTTATTGAATGGTTAAAAGTGCATGAAAATGGCCAAATTACTCACTCTGAGTTCTCAAAAAGGGTTTCTTCACCCCGGGAAGTTAATTAAATACCATTTGGAGGCATTTAATGTTCGAGCAAAAACGGCTGATTTTCGACAAAAGAGATAACACCCCCCATTACGTCATGCTTCAGAAATGTGGAAAATGGTCCGTTTTCAAATGTTTTATTTTTGAACGTCAGTTCACATTTGTAGGTGGACCATCAGTGTTAGAGCTAAAATTAGCATGTTTAAAGTGATTTTCATGCTTCCAGGGGCTCGGGAAGTGAATTAAATACTATTTGGAGGCATTTAATGTTCAATCAAAAACAGCTGATTTTTGACAAAAGAGATAACACCCCCCCATTACGTCATGCTTCAGAAATGTGGAAAATGGTCCGTTTTCAAATGTTTTATTTTTTAACGTCAGTTCACATTTGTAGGTGGATCATCAGTGTTAGAGCTAAAATTAGCATGTTTAAAGTGATTTTCATGCTTCCAGGGGCCCTAAACACAATATTTATGGAATGGTTAAAAGTGCATGAAAATGGCCAATTTACTCAATCTGAGTTCTCAAAAAGGGTTTCTTCACCCCGGGAAGTTAATTAAATACCATTTGGAGGCATTTAATGTTCGAGCAAAAACGGCTGATTTTCGACAAAAGAGATAACACCCCCCATTACGTCATGCTTCAGAAATGTGGAAAATGGTCAGTTTTCAAATGTTTTATTTTTGAACGTCAATTCAAATTTGTAGGTGGATCATCAGTGTTAGAGCTAAAATTAGCATGTTTAAAGTGATTTTCATGCTTCCAGGGGCTCGGGAAGTGAATTAAATACTATTTGGAGGCATTTAATGTTCAATCAAAAACAGCTGATTTTTGACAAAAGAGATAACACCCCCCCATTACGTCATGCTTCAGAAATGTGGAAAATGGTCCGTTTTCAAATGTTTTATTTTTGAACGTCAGTTCACATTTGTAGGTGGATCATCAGTGTTAGAGCTAAAATTAGCATGTTTAAAGTGATTTTCATGCTTCCAGGGGCCCTAAACACAAGATTTATGGAATGGTTAAAAGTGCATGAAAATGGCCAATTTACTCACTCTGAGTTCTCAAAAAGGGTTTCTTCACCCCGGGAAGTTAATTAAATACCATTTGGAGGCATTTAATGTTCGAGCAAAAACTGCTGATTTTCGACAAAAGAGATAACACCCCCCCATTACGTCATACTTCAGAAATGTGGAAAATGGTCCGTTTTCAAATGTTTTATTTTTGACCGTCAGTTCACATTTGTAGGTGGATCATCAGTGTTAGAGCTAAAATGAGCATGTTTAAAGTGATTTTCATGCTTCCAGGGGCTCGGGAAGTGAATTAAATACTATTTGGAGGCATTTAATGTTCAATCAAAAACAGCTGATTTTTGACAAAAGAGATAACACCCCCCCATTACGTCATGCTTCAGAAATGTGGAAAATGGTCCGTTTTCAAATGTTTTATTTTTGAACGTCAGTTCACATTTGTAGGTGGATCATCAGTGTTAGAGCTAAAATTAGCATGTTTAAAGTGATTTTCATGCTTCCAGGGGCCCTAAACACAAGATTTATGGAATGGTTAAAAGTGCATGAAAATGGCCAATTTACTCACTCTGAGTTCTCAAAAAGGGTTTCTTCACCCCGGGAAGTTAATTAAATACCATTTGGAGGCATTTAATGTTCGAGCAAAAATGGCTGATTTTCGACAAAAGAGATAACATCCCCCCATTACGTCATGCTTCAGAAATGTGGAAAATGGTCCGTTTTCAAATGTTTTATTTTTGAACATCAGTTCACATTTGTAGGTGGATCATCAGTGTTAGAGCTAAAATGAGCATGTTTAAAGTGATTTTCATGCTTCCAGGGGCTCGGGAAGTGAATTAAATACTATTTGGAGGCATTTAATGTTCAATCAAAAACAGCTGATTTTTGACAAAAGAGATAACACCCCCCCATTACGTCATGCTTCAGAAATGTGGAAAATGGTCCGTTTTCAAATGTTTTATTTTTGAACGTCAGTTCACATTTGTAGGTGGATCATCAGTGTTAGAGCTAAAATTAGCATGTTTAAAGTGATTTTCATGCTTCCAGGGTCCCTAAACACAAGATTTATGGAATGGTTAAAAGTGCATGAAAATGGCCAATTTACTCACTCTGAGTTCTCAAAAAGGGTTTCTTCACCCCGGGAAGTTAATTAAATACCATTTGGAGGCATTTAATGTTCGAGCAAAAATGGCTGATTTTCGACAAAAGAGATAACATCCCCCCATTACGTCATGCTTCAGAAATGTGGAAAATGGTCCGTTTTCAAATGTTTTATTTTTGAACATCAGTTCACATTTGTAGGTGGATCATCAGTGTTAGAGCTAAAATGAGCATGTTTAAAGTGATTTTCATGCTTCCAGGGGCTCGGGAAGTGAATTAAATACTATTTGGAGGCATTTAATGTTCAATCAAAAACAGCTGATTTTTGAAAAAAAGAGATAACACCCCCCCATTACGTCATGCTTCAGAAATGTGGAAAATGGTCCGTTTTCAAATGTTTTATTTTTGAACGTCAGTTCACATTTGTAGGTGGATCATCAGTGTTAGAGCTAAAATTAGCATGTTTAAAGTGATTTTCATGCTTCCAGGGGCCCTAAACACAAGATTTATGGAATGGTTAAAAGTGCATGAAAATGGCCAATTTACTCACTCTGAGTTCTCAAAAAGGGTTTCTTCACCCCGGGAAGTTAATTAAATACCATTTGGAGGCATTTAATGTTCGAGCAAAAACGGCTGATTTTCGACAAAAGAGATAACACCCCCCCATTACGTCATGCTTCAGAAATGTGGAAAATGGTCCGTTTTCAAATGTTTTATTTTTGAACGTCAGTTCACATTTGTAGGTGGATCATCAGTGTTAGAGCTAAAATTAGCATGTTTAAAGTGATTTTCATGCTTCCAGGGGCTCGGGAAGTGAATTAAATACTATTTGGAGGCATTTAATGTTCAATCAAAAACAGCTGATTTTTGACAAAAGAGATAACACCCCCCCATTACGTCATGCTTCAGAAATGTGGAAAATGGTCCGTTTTCAAATGTTTTATTTTTGAACGTCAGTTCACATTTGTAGGTGGATCATCAGTGTTAGAGCTAAAATTAGCATGTTTAAAGTGATTTTCATGCTTCCAGGGGCCCTAAACACAAGATTTATGGAATGGTTAAAAGTGCATGAAAATGGCCAATTTACTCACTCTGAGTTCTCAAAAAGGGTTTCTTCACCCCGGGAAGTTAATTAAATACCATTTGGAGGCATTTAATGTTCGAGCAAAAACGGCTGATTTTCGACAAAAGAGATAACACCCCCCCCCATTACGTCATGCTTCAGAAATGTGGAAAATGGTCCGTTTTCAAATGTTTTATTTTTGAACGTCAGTTCACATTTGTAGGTGGATCATCAGTGTTAGAGCTAAAATTAGCATGTTTAAAGTGATTTTCATGCTTCCAGGGGCTCGGGAAGTGAATTAAATACTATTTGGAGGCATTTAATGTTCAATCAAAAACAGCTGATTTTTGACAAAAGAGATAACACCCCCCCATTACGTCATGCTTCAGAAATGTGGAAAATGGTCCGTTTTCAAATGTTTTATTTTTGAACGTCAGTTCACATTTGTAGGTGGATCATCAGTGTTAGAGCTAAAATTAGCATGTTTAAAGTGATTTTCATGCTTCCAGGGGCCCTAAACACAAGATTTATGGAATGGTTAAAAGTGCATGAAAATGGCCAATTTACTCACTCTGAGTTCTCAAAAAGGGTTTCTTCACCCCGGGAAGTTAATTAAATACCATTTGGAGGCATTTAATGTTCGAGCAAAAACGGCTGATTTTCGACAAAAGAGATAACACCCCCCCATTACGTCATGCTTCAGAAATGTGAAAAATGGTCCGTTTTAAAATGTTTTATTTTTGAACGTCAGTTCACATTTGTAGGTGGATCATCAGTGTTAGAGCTAAAATTAGCATGTTTAAAGTGATTTTCATGCTTCCAGGGGCTCGGGAAGTGAATTAAATACTATTTGGAGGCATTTAATGTTCAAGCAAAAACAGCTGATTTTTGACAAAAGAGATAACACCCCCCCATTACGTCATGCTTCAGAAATGTGGAAAATGGTCAGTTTTCAAATGTTTTATTTTTGAACGTCAGTTCACATTTGTAGGTGGATCATCAGTGTTAGAGCTAAAATTAGCATGTTTAAAGTGATTTTCATGCTTCCAGGGGCCCTAAACACAAGATTTATGGAATGGTTAAAAGTGCATGAAAATGGCCAATTTACTCACTCTGAGTTCTCAAAAAGGGTTTCTTCACCCCGGGAAGTTAATTAAATACCATTTGAAGGCATTTAATGTTCGAGCAAAAACGGCTGATTTTCGACAAAAGAGATAACACCCCCCCATTACGTCATGCTTCAGAAATGTGGAAAATGGTCCGTTTTCAAATGTTTTATTTTTGAACATCAGTTCACATTTGTAGGTGGATCATCAGTGTTAGAGCTAAAATTAGCATGTTTAAAGTGATTTTCATGCTTCCAGGGGCTCGGGAAGTGAATTAAATACTATTTGAAGGCATTTAATGTTCAAGCAAAAACAGCTGATTTTTTACAAAAGAGATAACACCCCCCCATTACGTCATGCTTCAGAAATGTGGAAAATGGTCCGTTTTCAAATGTTTTATTTTTGAACGTCAGTTCACATTTGTAGGTGGATCATCAGTGTTAGAGCTAAAATTAGCATGTTTAAAGTGATTTTCATGCTTCCAGGGGCCCTAAACACAAGATTTATGGAATGGTTAAAAGTGCATGAAAATGGCCAATTTACTCACTCTGAGTTCTCAAAAAGGGTTTCTTCACCCCGGGAAGTTAATTAAATACCATTTGGAGGCATTTAATGTTCGAGCAAAAACGGCTGATTTTCGACAAAAGAGATAACACCCCCCCATTACGTCATGCTTCAGAAATGTGGAAAATGGTCCGTTTTCAAATGTTTTATTTTTGAACGTCAATTCACATTTGTAGGTGGATCATCAGTGTTAGAGCTAAAATTAGCATGTTTAAAGTGATTTTCATGCTTCCAGGGGCTCGGGAAGTGAATTAAATACTATTTGGAGGCATTTAATGTTCAATCAAAAACAGCTGATTTTTGACAAAAGAGATAACACCCCCCCATTACGTCATGCTTCAGAAATGTGGAAAATGGTCCGTTTTCAAATGTTTTATTTTTGAACGTCAGTTCACATTTGTAGGTGGATCATCAGTGTTAGAGCTAAAATTAGCATGTTTAAAGTGATTTTCATGCTTCCAGGGGCCCTAAACACAAGATATATGGAATGGTTAAAAGTGCATGAAAATGGCCAATTTACTCACTCTGAGTTCTCAAAAAGGGTTTCTTCACCCCGGGAAGTTAATTAAATACCATTTGGAGGCATTTAATGTTCGAGCAAAAACTGCTGATTTTCGACAAAAGAGATAACACCCCCCCATTACGTCATGCTTCAGAAATGTGGAAAATGGTCCGTTTTCAAATGTTTTATTTTTGACCGTCAGTTCACATTTGTAGGTGGATCATCAGTGTTAGAGCTAAAATGAGCATGTTTAAAGTGATTTTCATGCTTCCAGGGGCTCGGGAAGTGAATTAAATACTATTTGGAGGCATTTAATGTTCAATCAAAAACAGCTGATTTTTGACAAAAGAGATAACACCCCCCCATTACGTCATGCTTCAGAAATGTGGAAAATGGTCCGTTTTCAAATGTTTTATTTTTGAACGTCAGTTCACATTTGTAGGTGGATCATCAGTGTTAGAGCTAAAATTAGCATGTTTAAAGTGATTTTCATGCTTCCAGGGGCCCTAAACACAAGATTTATGGAATGGTTAAAAGTGCATGAAAATGGCCAATTTACTCACTCTGAGTTCTCAAAAAGGGTTTCTTCACCCCGGGAAGTTAATTAAATACCATTTGGAGGCCTTTAATGTTCGAGCAAAAACGGCTGATTTTCGACAAAAGAGATAACATCCCCCCATTACGTCATGCTTCAGAAATGTGGAAAATGGTCCGTTTTCAAATGTTTTATTTTTGAACATCAGTTCACATTTGTAGGTGGATCATCAGTGTTAGAGCTAAAATGAGCATGTTTAAAGTGATTTTCATGCTTCCAGGGGCTCGGGAAGTGAATTAAATACTATTTGGAGGCATTTAATGTTCAATCAAAAACAGCTGATTTTTGACAAAAGAGATAACACCCCCCCATTACGTCATGCTTCAGAAATGTGGAAAATGGTCCGTTTTCAAATGTTTTATTTTTGAACGTCAGTTCACATTTGTAGGTGGATCATCAGTGTTAGAGCTAAAATTAGCATGTTTAAAGTGATTTTCATGCTTCCAGGGGCCCTAAACACAAGATTTATGGAATGGTTAAAAGTGCATGAAAATGGCCAATTTACTCACTCTGAGTTCTCAAAAAGGGTTTCTTCACCCCGGGAAGTTAATTAAATACCATTTGGAGGCATTTAATGTTCGAGCAAAAACGGCTGATTTTCGACAAAAGAGATAACACCCCCCCATTACGTCATGCTTCAGAAATGTGGAAAATGGTCCGTTTTCAAATGTTTTATTTTTGAACGTCAGTTCACATTTGTAGGTGGATCATCAGTGTTAGAGCTAAAATTAGCATGTTTAAAGTGATTTTCATGCTTCCAGGGGCTCGGGAAGTGAATTAAATACTATTTGGAGGCATTTAATGTTCAATCAAAAACAGCTGATTTTTGACAAAAGAGATAACACCCCCCCATTACGTCATGCTTCAGAAATGTGGAAAATGGTCCGTTTTCAAATGTTTTATTTTTGAACGTCAGTTCACATTTGTAGGTGGATCATCAGTGTTAGAGCTAAAATTAGCATGTTTAAAGTGATTTTCATGCTTCCAGGGGCCCTAAACACAAGATTTATGGAATGGTTAAAAGTGCATGAAAATGGCCAATTTACTCACTCTGAGTTCTCAAAAAGGGTTTCTTCACCCCGGGAAGTTAATTAAATACCATTTGAAGGCATTTAATGTTCGAGCAAAAACGGCTGATTTTCGACAAAAGAGATAACACCCCCCCATTACGTCATGCTTCAGAAATGTGGAAAATGGTCCGTTTTCAAATGTTTTATTTTTGAACATCAGTTCACATTTGTAGGTGGATCATCAGTGTTAGAGCTAAAATTAGCATGTTTAAAGTGATTTTCATGCTTCCAGGGGCTCGGGAAGTGAATTAAATACTATTTGAAGGCATTTAATGTTCAAGCAAAAACAGCTGATTTTTTACAAAAGAGATAACACCCCCCCATTACGTCATGCTTCAGAAATGTGGAAAATGGTCCGTTTTCAAATGTTTTATTTTTGAACGTCAGTTCACATTTGTAGGTGGATCATCAGTGTTAGAGCTAAAATTAGCATGTTTAAAGTGATTTTCATGCTTCCAGGGGCCCTAAACACAAGATTTATGGAATGGTTAAAAGTGCATGAAAATGGCCAATTTACTCACTCTGAGTTCTCAAAAAGGGTTTCTTCACCCCGGGAAGTTAATTAAATACCATTTGGAGGCATTTAATGTTCGAGCAAAAACGGCTGATTTTCGACAAAAGAGATAACACCCCCCCATTACGTCATGCTTCAGAAATGTGGAAAATGGTCCGTTTTCAAATGTTTTATTTTTGAACGTCAATTCACATTTGTAGGTGGATCATCAGTGTTAGAGCTAAAATTAGCATGTTTAAAGTGATTTTCATGCTTCCAGGGGCTCGGGAAGTGAATTAAATACTATTTGGAGGCATTTAATGTTCAATCAAAAACAGCTGATTTTTGACAAAAGAGATAACACCCCCCCATTACGTCATGCTTCAGAAATGTGGAAAATGGTCCGTTTTCAAATGTTTTATTTTTGAACGTCAGTTCACATTTGTAGGTGGATCATCAGTGTTAGAGCTAAAATTAGCATGTTTAAAGTGATTTTCATGCTTCCAGGGGCCCTAAACACAAGATATATGGAATGGTTAAAAGTGCATGAAAATGGCCAATTTACTCACTCTGAGTTCTCAAAAAGGGTTTCTTCACCCCGGGAAGTTAATTAAATACCATTTGGAGGCATTTAATGTTCGAGCAAAAACTGCTGATTTTCGACAAAAGAGATAACACCCCCCCATTACGTCATGCTTCAGAAATGTGGAAAATGGTCCGTTTTCAAATGTTTTATTTTTGACCGTCAGTTCACATTTGTAGGTGGATCATCAGTGTTAGAGCTAAAATGAGCATGTTTAAAGTGATTTTCATGCTTCCAGGGGCTCGGGAAGTGAATTAAATACTATTTGGAGGCATTTAATGTTCAATCAAAAACAGCTGATTTTTGACAAAAGAGATAACACCCCCCCATTACGTCATGCTTCAGAAATGTGGAAAATGGTCCGTTTTCAAATGTTTTATTTTTGAACGTCAGTTCACATTTGTAGGTGGATCATCAGTGTTAGAGCTAAAATTAGCATGTTTAAAGTGATTTTCATGCTTCCAGGGGCCCTAAACACAAGATTTATGGAATGGTTAAAAGTGCATGAAAATGGCCAATTTACTCACTCTGAGTTCTCAAAAAGGGTTTCTTCACCCCGGGAAGTTAATTAAATACCATTTGGAGGCCTTTAATGTTCGAGCAAAAACGGCTGATTTTCGACAAAAGAGATAACATCCCCCCATTACGTCATGCTTCAGAAATGTGGAAAATGGTCCGTTTTCAAATGTTTTATTTTTGAACATCAGTTCACATTTGTAGGTGGATCATCAGTGTTAGAGCTAAAATGAGCATGTTTAAAGTGATTTTCATGCTTCCAGGGGCTCGGGAAGTGAATTAAATACTATTTGGAGGCATTTAATGTTCAATCAAAAACAGCTGATTTTTGACAAAAGAGATAACACCCCCCCATTACGTCATGCTTCAGAAATGTGGAAAATGGTCCGTTTTCAAATGTTTTATTTTTGAACGTCAGTTCACATTTGTAGGTGGATCATCAGTGTTAGAGCTAAAATTAGCATGTTTAAAGTGATTTTCATGCTTCCAGGGGCCCTAAACACAAGATTTATGGAATGGTTAAAAGTGCATGAAAATGGCCAATTTACTCACTCTGAGTTCTCAAAAAGGGTTTCTTCACCCCGGGAAGTTAATTAAATACCATTTGGAGGCATTTAATGTTCGAGCAAAAACGGCTGATTTTCGACAAAAGAGATAACACCCCCCCATTACGTCATGCTTCAGAAATGTGGAAAATGGTCCGTTTTCAAATGTTTTATTTTTGAACGTCAGTTCACATTTGTAGGTGGATCATCAGTGTTAGAGCTAAAATTAGCATGTTTAAAGTGATTTTCATGCTTCCAGGGGCTCGGGAAGTGAATTAAATACTATTTGGAGGCATTTAATGTTCAATCAAAAACAGCTGATTTTTGACAAAAGAGATAACACCCCCCCATTACGTCATGCTTCAGAAATGTGGAAAATGGTCCGTTTTCAAATGTTTTATTTTTGAACGTCAGTTCACATTTGTAGGTGGATCATCAGTGTTAGAGCTAAAATTAGCATGTTTAAAGTGATTTTCATGCTTCCAGGGGCCCTAAACACAAGATTTATGGAATGGTTAAAAGTGCATGAAAATGGCCAATTTACTCACTCTGAGTTCTCAAAAAGGGTTTCTTCACCCCGGGAAGTTAATTAAATACCATTTGGAGGCATTTAATGTTCGAGCAAAAACGGCTGATTTTCGACAAAAGAGATAACACCCCCCCATTACGTCATGCTTCAGAAATGTGGAAAATGGTCCGTTTTCAAATGTTTTATTTTTGAACGTCAGTTCACATTTGTAGGTGGATCATCAGTGTTAGAGCTAAAATTAGCATGTTTAAAGTGATTTTCATGCTTCCAGGGGCTCGGGAAGTGAATTAAATACTATTTGGAGGCATTTAATGTTCAATCAAAAACAGCTGATTTTTGACAAAAGAGATAACACCCCCCCATTACGTCATGCTTCAGAAATGTGGAAAATGGTCCGTTTTCAAATGTTTTATTTTTGAACGTCAGTTCACATTTGTAGGTGGATCATCAGTGTTAGAGCTAAAATTAGCATGTTTAAAGTGATTTTCATGCTTCCAGGGGCCCTAAACACAAGATTTATGGAATGGTTAAAAGTGCATGAAAATGGCCAATTTACTCACTCTGAGTTCTCAAAAAGGGTTTCTTCACCCCGGGAAGTTAATTAAATACCATTTGGAGGCATTTAATGTTCGAGCAAAAACGGCTGATTTTCGACAAAAGAGATAACACCCCCCCCATTACGTCATGCTTCAGAAATGTGGAAAATGGTCCGTTTTCAAATGTTTTATTTTTGAACGTCAGTTCACATTTGTAGGTGGATCATCAGTGTTAGAGCTAAAATTAGCATGTTTAAAGTGATTTTCATGCTTCCAGGGGCTCGGGAAGTGAATTAAATACTATTTGGAGGCATTTAATGTTCAATCAAAAACAGCTGATTTTTGACAAAAGAGATAACACCCCCCCATTACGTCATGCTTCAGAAATGTGGAAAATGGTCCGTTTTCAAATGTTTTATTTTTGAACGTCAGTTCACATTTGTAGGTGGATCATCAGTGTTAGAGCTAAAATTAGCATGTTTAAAGTGATTTTCATGCTTCCAGGGGCTCGGGAAGTGAATTAAATACTATTTGGAGGCATTTAATGTTCAATCAAAAACAGCTGATTTTTGACAAAAGAGATAACACCCCCCCATTACGTCATGCTTCAGAAATGTGGAAAATGGTCAGTTTTCAAATGTTTTATTTTTGAACGTCAGTTCACATTTGTAGGTGGATCATCAGTGTTAGAGCTAAAATTAGCATGTTTAAAGTGATTTTCATGCTTCCAGGGGCCCTAAACACAAGATTTATGGAATGGTTAAAAGTGCATGAAAATGGCCAATTTACTCACTCTGAGTTCTCAAAAAGGGTTTCTTCACCCCGGGAAGTTAATTAAATACCATTTGGAGGCATTTAATGTTCGAGCAAAAACTGCTGATTTTCGACAAAAGAGATAACACCCCCCCATTACGTCATGCTTCAGAAATGTGGAAAATGGTCAGTTTTCAAATGTTTTATTTTTGAACATCAGTTCACATTTGTAGGTGGATCATCAGTGTTAGAGCTAAAATTAGCATGTTTAAAGTGATTTTCATGCTTCCAGGGGCTCGGGAAGTGAATTAAATACTATTTGGAGGCATTTAATGTTCAATCAAAAACAGCTGATTTTTGACAAAAGAGATAACACCCCCCCATTACGTCATGCTTCAGAAATGTGGAAAATGGTCCGTTTTCAAATGTTTTATTTTTGAACGTCAGTTCACATTTGTAGGTGGATCATCAGTGTTAGAGCTAAAATTAGCATGTTTAAGGTGATTTTCATGCTTCCAGGGGCCCTAAACACAAGATTTATGGAATGGTTAAAAGTGCATGAAAATGGCCAATTTACTCACTCTGAGTTCTCAAAAAGGGTTTCTTCACCCCGGGAAGTTAATTAAATACCATTTGGAGGCATTTAATGTTCGAGCAAAAACGGCTGATTTTCGACAAAAGAGATAACACCCCCACATTACGTCATGCTTCAGAAATGTGGAAAATGGTCCGTTTTCAAATGTTTTATTTTTGAACGTCAGTTCACATTTGTAGGTGGATCATCAGTGTTAGAGCTAAAATTAGCATGTTTAAAGTGATTTTCATGCTTCCAGGGGCTCGGGAAGTGAATTAAATACTATTTGGAGGCATTTAATGTTCAATCAAAAACAGCTGATTTTTGACAAAAGAGATAACACCCCCCCATTACGTCATGCTTCAGAAATGTGGAAAATGGTCCGTTTTCAAATGTTTTATTTTTGAACGTCAGTTCACATTTGTAGGTAGAGCATCAGTGTTAGAGCAAAAATTAGCATGTTTAAAGTGATTTTCATGCTTCCAGGGGCCCTAAACACAAGATTTATGGAATGGTTAAAAGTGCATGAAAATGGCCAATTTACTCACTCTGAGTTCTCAAAAAGGGTTTCTTCACCCCGGGAAGTTAATTAAATACCATTTGGAGGCATTTAATGTTCGCGCAAAAACGGCTGATTTTCGACAAAAGAGATAACACCCCCCCATTACGTCATGCTTCAGAAATGTGGAAAATGGTCCGTTTTCAAATGTTTTATTTTTGAACGTCAGTTCACATTTGTAGGTGGATCATCAGTGTTAGAGCTAAAATTAGCATGTTTAAAGTGATTTTCATGCTTCCAGGGGCTCGGGAAGTGAATTAAATACTATTTGGAGGCATTTAATGTTCAAGCAAAAACAGCTGATTTTTGACAAAAGAGATAACACCCCCCCATTACGTCATGCTTCAGAAATGTGGAAAATGGTCCGTTTTCAAATGTTTTATTTTTGAATGTCAGTTCACATTTGTAGGTGGATCATCAGTGTTGGAGCTAAAATTAGCATGTTTAAAGTGATTTTCATGCTTCCAGGGGCCCTAAACACAAGATTTATTGAATGGTTAAAAGTGCATGAAAATGGCCAAATTACTCACTCTGAGTTCTCAAAAAGGGTTTCTTCACCCCGGGAAGTTAATTAAATACCATTTGGAGGCATTTAATGTTCGAGCAAAAACGGCTGATTTTCGACAAAAGAGATAACACCCCCCCATTACGTCATGCTTCAGAAATGTGGAAAATGGTCCGTTTTCAAATGTTTTATTTTTGAACGTCAGATCACATTTGTAGGTGGATCATCAGTGTTAGAGCTAAAATTAGCATGTTTATATTGATGTTCATGCTTCCAGGGGCTCGGGAAGTGAATTAAATACTATTTGGAGGCATTTAATGTTCAATCAAAAACAGCTGATTTTTGACAAAAGAGATAACACCCCCCCATTACGTCATGCTTCAGAAATGTGGAAAATGGTCCATTTTAAAATGTTTTATTTTTGAATGTCAGTTCACATTTGTAGGTGGATCATCAGTGTTGGAGCTAAAATTAGCATGTTTAAAGTGATTTTCATGCTTCCAGGGGCCCTAAACACAAGATTTATGGAATGGTTAAAAGTGCATGAAAATGGCCAATTTACTCACTCTGAGTTCTCAAAAAGGGTTTCTTCACCCCGGGAAGTTAATTAAATACCATTTGGAGGCATTTAATGTTCGAGCAAAAACGGCTGATTTTCGACAAAAGAGATAACACCCCCCCCCCATTACGTCATGCTTCAGAAATGTGGAAAATGGTCCGTTTTCAAATGTTTTATTTTTGAACGTCAGTTCACATTTGTAGGTGGATCATCAGTGTTAGAGCTAAAATTAGCATGTTTAAAGTGATTTTCATGCTTCCAGGGGCTCGGGAAGTGAATTAAATACTATTTGGAGGCATTTAATGTTCAATCAAAAACAGCTGATTTTTGACAAAAGAGATAACACCCCCCCATTACGTCATGCTTCAGAAATGTGGAAAATGGTCCGTTTTCAAATGTTTTATTTTTGAACGTCAGTTCACATTTGTAGGTGGATCATCAGTGTTAGAGCTAAAATTAGCATGTTTAAAGTGATTTTCATGCTTCCAGGGGCCCTAAACACAAGATTTATGGAATGGTTAAAAGTGCATGAAAATGGCCAATTTACTCACTCTGAGTTCTCAAAAAGGGTTTCTTCACCCCGGGAAGTTAATTAAATACCATTTGGAGGCATTTAATGTTCGAGCAAAAACGGCTGATTTTCGACAAAAGAGATAACACCCCCCCCATTACGTCATGCTTCAGAAATGTGAAAAATGGTCAGTTTTAAAATGTTTTATTTTTGAACGTCAGTTCACATTTGTAGGTGGATCATCAGTGTTAGAGCTAAAATTAGCATGTTTAAAGTGATTTTCATGCTTCCAGGGGCTCGGGAAGTGAATTAAATACTATTTGGAGGCATTTAATGTTCAAGCAAAAACAGCTGATTTTTGACAAAAGAGATAACACCCCCCCATTACGTCATGCTTCAGAAATGTGGAAAATGGTCAGTTTTCAAATGTTTTATTTTTGAACGTCAGTTCACATTTGTAGGTGGATCATCAGTGTTAGAGCTAAAATTAGCATGTTTAAAGTGATTTTCATGCTTCCAGGGGCCCTAAACACAAGATTTATGGAATGGTTAAAAGTGCATGAAAATGGCCAATTTACTCACTCTGAGTTCTCAAAAAGGGTTTCTTCACCCCGGGAAGTTAATTAAATACCATTTGAAGGCATTTAATGTTCGAGCAAAAACGGCTGATTTTCGACAAAAGAGATAACACCCCCCCATTACGTCATGCTTCAGAAATGTGGAAAATGGTCCGTTTTCAAATGTTTTATTTTTGAACATCAGTTCACATTTGTAGGTGGATCATCAGTGTTAGAGCTAAAATTAGCATGTTTAAAGTGATTTTCATGCTTCCAGGGGCTCGGGAAGTGAATTAAATACTATTTAAAGGCATTTAATGTTCAAGCAAAAACAGCTGATTTTTTACAAAAGAGATAACACCCCCCCATTACGTCATGCTTCAGAAATGTGGAAAATGGTCCGTTTTCAAATGTTTTATTTTTGAACGTCAGTTCACATTTGTAGGTGGATCATCAGTGTTAGAGCTAAAATTAGCATGTTTAAAGTGATTTTCATGCTTCCAGGGGCCCTAAACACAAGATTTATGGAATGGTTAAAAGTGCATGAAAATGGCCAATTTACTCACTCTGAGTTCTCAAAAAGGGTTTCTTCACCCCGGGAAGTTAATTAAATACCATTTGGAGGCATTTAATGTTCGAGCAAAAACGGCTGATTTTCGACAAAAGAGATAACACCCCCCCATTACGTCATGCTTCAGAAATGTGGAAAATGGTCCGTTTTCAAATGTTTTATTTTTGAACGTCAATTCACATTTGTAGGTGGATCATCAGTGTTAGAGCTAAAATTAGCATGTTTAAAGTGATTTTCATGCTTCCAGGGGCTCGGGAAGTGAATTAAATACTATTTGGAGGCATTTAATGTTCAATCAAAAACAGCTGATTTTTGACAAAAGAGATAACACCCCCCCCATTACGTCATGCTTCAGAAATGTGGAAAATGGTCCGTTTTCAAATGTTTTATTTTTGAACGTCAGTTCACATTTGTAGGTGGATCATCAGTGTTAGAGCTAAAATTAGCATGTTTAAAGTGATTTTCATGCTTCCAGGGGCCCTAAACACAAGATTTATGGAATGGTTAAAAGTGCATGAAAATGGCCAATTTACTCACTCTGAGTTCTCAAAAAGGGTTTCTTCACCCCGGGAAGTTAATTAAATACCATTTGAAGGCATTTAATGTTCGAGCAAAAACGGCTGATTTTCGACAAAAGAGATAACACCCCCCATTACGTCATGCTTCAGAAATGTGGAAAATGGTCCGTTTTCAAATGTTTTATTTTTGAACATCAGTTCACATTTGTAGGTGGATCATCAGTGTTAGAGCTAAAATTAGCATGTTTAAAGTGATTTTCATGCTTCCAGGGGCTCGGGAAGTGAATTAAATACTATTTAAAGGCATTTAATGTTCAAGCAAAAACAGCTGATTTTTTACAAAAGAGATAACACCCCCCCATTACGTCATGCTTCAGAAATGTGGAAAATGGTCCGTTTTCAAATGTTTTATTTTTGAACGTCAGTTCACATTTGTAGGTGGATCATCAGTGTTAGAGCTAAAATTAGCATGTTTAAAGTGATTTTCATGCTTCCAGGGGCCCTAAACACAAGATTTATGGAATGGTTAAAAGTGCATGAAAATGGCCAATTTACTCACTCTGAGTTCTCAAAAAGGGTTTCTTCACCCCGGGAAGTTAATTAAATACCATTTGGAGGCATTTAATGTTCGAGCAAAAACGGCTGATTTTCGACAAAAGAGATAACACCCCCCCATTACGTCATGCTTCAGAAATGTGGAAAATGGTCCGTTTTCAAATGTTTTATTTTTGAACGTCAGTTCACATTTGTAGGTGGATCATCAGTGTTAGAGCTAAAATTAGCATGTTTAAAGTGATTTTCATGCTTCCAGGGGCCCTAAACACAAGATTTATGGAATGGTTAAAAGTGCATGAAAATGGCCAATTTACTCACTCTGAGTTCTCAAAAAGGGTTTCTTCACCCCGGGAAGTTAATTAAATACCATTTGGAGGCATTTAATGTTCGAGCAAAAACTGCTGATTTTCGACAAAAGAGATAACACCCCCCCATTACGTCATGCTTCAGAAATGTGGAAAATGGTCCGTTTTCAAATGTTTTATTTTTGACCGTCAGTTCACATTTGTAGGTGGATCATCAGTGTTAGAGCTAAAATGAGCATGTTTAAAGTGATTTTCATGCTTCCAGGGGCTCGGGAAGTGAATTAAATACTATTTGGAGGCATTTAATGTTCAATCAAAAACAGCTGATTTTTGACAAAAGAGATAACACCCCCCCATTACGTCATGCTTCAGAAATGTGGAAAATGGTCCGTTTTCAAATGTTTTATTTTTGAACGTCAGTTCACATTTGTAGGTGGATCATCAGTGTTAGAGCTAAAATTAGCATGTTTAAAGTGATTTTCATGCTTCCAGGGGCCCTAAACACAAGATTTATGGAATGGTTAAAAGTGCATGAAAATGGCCAATTTACTCACTCTGAGTTCTCAAAAAGGGTTTCTTCACCCCGGGAAGTTAATTAAATACCATTTGGAGGCCTTTAATGTTCGAGCAAAAACGGCTGATTTTCGACAAAAGAGATAACATCCCCCCATTACGTCATGCTTCAGAAATGTGGAAAATGGTCCGTTTTCAAATGTTTTATTTTTGAACATCAGTTCACATTTGTAGGTGGATCATCAGTGTTAGAGCTAAAATGAGCATGTTTAAAGTGATTTTCATGCTTCCAGGGGCTCGGGAAGTGAATTAAATACTATTTGGAGGCATTTAATGTTCAATCAAAAACAGCTGATTTTTGACAAAAGAGATAACACCCCCCCATTACGTCATGCTTCAGAAATGTGGAAAATGGTCCGTTTTCAAATGTTTTATTTTTGAACGTCAGTTCACATTTGTAGGTGGATCATCAGTGTTAGAGCTAAAATTAGCATGTTTAAAGTGATTTTCATGCTTCCAGGGGCCCTAAACACAAGATTTATGGAATGGTTAAAAGTGCATGAAAATGGCCAATTTACTCACTCTGAGTTCTCAAAAAGGGTTTCTTCACCCCGGGAAGTTAATTAAATACCATTTGGAGGCATTTAATGTTCGAGCAAAAACGGCTGATTTTCGACAAAAGAGATAACACCCCCCCATTACGTCATGCTTCAGAAATGTGGAAAATGGTCCGTTTTCAAATGTTTTATTTTTGAACGTCAGTTCACATTTGTAGGTGGATCATCAGTGTTAGAGCTAAAATTAGCATGTTTAAAGTGATTTTCATGCTTCCAGGGGCTCGGGAAGTGAATTAAATACTATTTGGAGGCATTTAATGTTCAATCAAAAACAGCTGATTTTTGACAAAAGAGATAACACCCCCCCATTACGTCATGCTTCAGAAATGTGGAAAATGGTCCGTTTTCAAATGTTTTATTTTTGAACGTCAGTTCACATTTGTAGGTGGATCATCAGTGTTAGAGCTAAAATTAGCATGTTTAAAGTGATTTTCATGCTTCCAGGGGCCCTAAACACAAGATTTATGGAATGGTTAAAAGTGCATGAAAATGGCCAATTTACTCACTCTGAGTTCTCAAAAAGGGTTTCTTCACCCCGGGAAGTTAATTAAATACCATTTGGAGGCATTTAATGTTCGAGCAAAAACGGCTGATTTTCGACAAAAGAGATAACACCCCCCCATTACGTCATGCTTCAGAAATGTGGAAAATGGTCCGTTTTCAAATGTTTTATTTTTGAACGTCAGTTCACATTTGTAGGTGGATCATCAGTGTTAGAGCTAAAATTAGCATGTTTAAAGTGATTTTCATGCTTCCAGGGGCTCGGGAAGTGAATTAAATACTATTTGGAGGCATTTAATGTTCAATCAAAAACAGCTGATTTTTGACAAAAGAGATAACACCCCCCCATTACGTCATGCTTCAGAAATGTGGAAAATGGTCCGTTTTCAAATGTTTTATTTTTGAACGTCAGTTCACATTTGTAGGTGGATCATCAGTGTTAGAGCTAAAATTAGCATGTTTAAAGTGATTTTCATGCTTCCAGGGGCTCGGGAAGTGAATTAAATACTATTTGGAGGCATTTAATGTTCAATCAAAAACAGCTGATTTTTGACAAAAGAGATAACACCCCCCCATTACGTCATGCTTCAGAAATGTGGAAAATGGTCAGTTTTCAAATGTTTTATTTTTGAACGTCAGTTCACATTTGTAGGTGGATCATCAGTGTTAGAGCTAAAATTAGCATGTTTAAAGTGATTTTCATGCTTCCAGGGGCTCTAAACACAAGATTTATGGAATGGTTAAAAGTGCATGAAAATGGCCAATTTACTCACTCTGAGTTCTCAAAAAGGGTTTCTTCACCCCGGGAAGTTAATTAAATACCATTTGGAGGCATTTAATGTTCGAGCAAAAACTGCTGATTTTCGACAAAAGAGATAACACCCCCCCATTACGTCATGCTTCAGAAATGTGGAAAATGGTCAGTTTTCAAATGTTTTATTTTTGAACATCAGTTCACATTTGTAGGTGGATCATCAGTGTTAGAGCTAAAATTAGCATGTTTAAAGTGATTTTCATGCTTCCAGGGGCTCGGGAAGTGAATTAAATACTATTTGGAGGCATTTAATGTTCAATCAAAAACAGCTGATTTTTGACAAAAGAGATAACACCCCCCCATTATGTCATGCTTCAGAAATGTGGAAAATGGTCCGTTTTCAAATGTTTTATTTTTGAACGTCAGTTCACATTTGTAGGTGGATCATCAGTGTTAGAGCTAAAATTAGCATGTTTAAGGTGATTTTCATGCTTCCAGGGGCCCTAAACACAAGATTTATGGAATGGTTAAAAGTGCATGAAAATGGCCAATTTACTCACTCTGAGTTCTCAAAAAGGGTTTCTTCACCCCGGGAAGTTAATTAAATACCATTTGGAGGCATTTAATGTTCGAGCAAAAACGGCTGATTTTCGACAAAAGAGATAACACCCCCACATTACGTCATGCTTCAGAAATGTGGAAAATGGTCCGTTTTCAAATGTTTTATTTTTGAACGTCAGTTCACATTTGTAGGTGGATCATCAGTGTTAGAGCTAAAATTAGCATGTTTAAAGTGATTTTCATGCTTCCAGGGGCTCGGGAAGTGAATTAAATACTATTTGGAGGCATTTAATGTTCAATCAAAAACAGCTGATTTTTGACAAAAGAGATAACACCCCCCCATTACGTCATGCTTCAGAAATGTGGAAAATCGTCCGTTTTCAAATGTTTTATTTTTGAACGTCAGTTCACATTTGTAGGTAGAGCATCAGTGTTAGAGCAAAAATTAGCATGTTTAAAGTGATTTTCATGCTTCCAGGGGCCCTAAACACAAGATTTATGGAATGGTTAAAAGTGCATGAAAATGGCCAATTTACTCATTCTGAGTTCTCAAAAAGGGTTTCTTCACCCCGGGAAGTTAATTAAATACCATTTGGAGGCATTTAATGTTCGAGCAA
This sequence comes from Lissotriton vulgaris, assembly GCF_964263255.1. Lineage (NCBI taxonomy): Eukaryota > Metazoa > Chordata > Amphibia > Caudata > Salamandridae > Lissotriton > Lissotriton vulgaris. The sequence goes on along the minus strand of NW_028253623.1, from coordinate 7,657 downwards.
AAACGGCTGATTTTCGACAAAAGAGATAACACCCCCCCATTACGTCATGCTTCAGAAATGTGGAAAATGGTCCGTTTTCAAATGTTTTATTTTTGAACGTCAGTTCACATTTGTAGGTGGATCATCAGTGTTAGAGCTAAAATTAGCATGTTTAAAGTGATTTTCATGCTTCCAGGGGCTCGGGAAGTGAATTAAATACTATTTGGAGGCATTTAATGTTCAAGCAAAAACAGCTGATTTTTGACAAAAGAGATAACACCCCCCCATTACGTCATGCTTCAGAAATGTGGAAAATGGTCCGTTTTCAAATGTTTTATTTTTGAACGTCAGTTCACATTTGTAGGTGGATCATCAGTGTTAGAGCTAAAATTAGCATGTTTAAAGTGATTTTCATGCTTCCAGGGGCCCTAAACACAAGATTTATGGAATGGTTAAAAGTGCATGAAAATGGCCAATTTACTCACTCTGAGTTCTCAAAAAGGGTTTCTTCACCCCGGGAAGTTAATTAAATACCATTTGGAGGCATTTAATGTTCGAGCAAAAACGGCTGATTTTCGACAAAAGAGATAACACCCCCCCCATTACGTCATGCTTCAGAAATGTGGAAAATGGTCCGTTTTCAAATGTTTTATTTTTGAACATCAGTTCACATTTGTAGGTGGATCATCAGTGTTAGAGCTAAAATTAGCATGTTTAAAGTGATTTTCATGCTTCCAGGGGCTCGGGAAGTGAATTAAATACTATTTGGAGGCATTTAATGTTCAATCAAAAACAGCTGATTTTTGACAAAAGAGATAACACCCCCCCATTACGTCATGCTTCAGAAATGTGGAAAATGGTCCGTTTTCAAATGTTTTATTTTTTAACGTCAGTTCACATTTGTAGGTGGATCATCAGTGTTAGAGCTAAAATTAGCATGTTTAAAGTGATTTTCATGCTTCCAGGGGCCCTAAACACAAGATTTATGGAATGGTTAAAAGTGCATGAAAATGGCCAATTTACTCACTCTGAGTTCTCAAAAAGTGTTTCTTCACCCCGGGAAGTTAATTAAATACCATTTGGAGGCATTTAATGTTCGAGCAGAAACGGCTGATTTTCGACAAAAGACATAACACCCCCCCCCCATTAAGTCATGCTTCAGAAATGTGGAAAATGGTCCGTTTTCAAATGTTTTATTTTTTAACGTCAGTTCACATTTGTAGGTGGATCATCAGTGTTAGAGCTAAAATGGAAAGGGGCGACCACTCGGTCCCCCCGAACGTATGGCAGAGTGCCTCGATCCCCCCGGGAAGCCATTTTGGGCGGGAGGCGCGTCTCGGCTGGTATGCCCAAAGCGGCGTAGCCGGGGCGCGCTTTTTCCCGCCCTAGAGTGGGCTGGCCTAGACACTGACGCGGCCGGCCACGCCCTCGGGGCAGGCAGGGGCGGGTTTACGCCCGCCCTGAAGATGGATAAAAAGGGACGCAAGACCAGAAGACATCCTCTTGTTCCTGTGCTCTGAAGCTGCACCTCCTCGCTGCACGTGAGCTCGAGACGGAACGAAGAGCCAATTTTGAGCGTTTTAATCGTTCTTGTTTGTTTTGCAGTTACTTTGTTGGAGAATGCCGAAGAAGGTGGGAAAGCGCATGACTACTGACCAGATGCTGCGTGTTCTCATGAAGGAGATGTCCGAGCTAAAGAAGCGGGTGGACAAGAATGAGGAAGGGGGTCCAAAACGTCCTTTGGCGGGAGCAGCCCCGGGAGGGAAAAACAAGAGGCCCAGGAGGGGGGCAGCGGGTGAAGACATCCCGGGTCCCAGTGCCCCGCTCGAGGCTCCAACTCCCGTGCCGGAGGAGGGGAATCCGATTCCCGTTGTGGTCACCCCCGTGTCCGAGGATGATATGCCGCCCGAGCTGGCAGCACAATTGGCAGCGTGGTTGGGTAAAGGTAACGAGGGCACCACGGCTGTCGATGCGCAGGCGCTGATAAAGCAATTGCGTGAGAAACGGGAAGCAGCCAAGGTGCCCGTGCCGGCTGCAGTAGGGGACAAGACACCAGGGACGATTGCGACCACAGAGGCAGCGTCAGGTGCAGGTAAGCGGCCATTGCCGATCGCGAGGGATGAGTCAACACCCTCTCGGAGAGAAAAGTTGGGGCGACATGTTCCTTTGGCAATTAAGGAAAAGATTTGGGCGGGGGAGTATGTGAACATTTTCTCATTGCTTGTTGATCATTATGAGGTAGAGCATGTAAAGAGTCAGAAGGATCTCATGCATCGAGTGTTTGGCGCGCAAAAATGGCCGCCTTTAAAGTGAATGAGAATATCGGCAATTGGGGCAATGCTTGGGGAATCTTTACATCAATCTTGGGGGAACGTAGACCTGAGTTGCTTTCCGAGTTCCCAATCTATCAATCACGAATCATGGGGTACTCGACATCGCACCAGGGTAATCATTGGTTCTGTTACGATAATCTGTTCAGAAAGGAAAAGGAGCATAATAAAAGTTTAACCTGGGATTGTTATGATTCCTTGACTTGGGATAAAATGAAGGAGTCAGGAATGTTGAAAATGCCGTTGGTGGGAAGTAATGTTGGCGAATCCTCCCGGCAATATGCGGGGACGCCCTTTCGATCAGGTACGGGTGCCGACGATTACTCGAAACCTGCCGGCAATACCGGAAAAAGGGGTTTCTGCTTTAATTACAACAGAGGTAAATGTACTAGACCCCAGGGATCGTGTAAATTCAAACATGAATGTAGTGGTTGTGGGTCGTCCCATCCTGAGTCCTCGTGCAGAGCCAGAACGGGTGATAATGGGGGGAGAGGAGGTGCCAAACAGGTCTAATATAGTCCGAGGGGCGCCTTTACCTACTCCGATTGATACCCTGGCGATGATTCCCTGGCTCAGTGAATACCCGGATCGTACTTCTGCTGGGGTGCTGCGGAACGGTTTTTCGTATGGTTTCCGCATCCCGGTAGGGGACTTTCAGGGTGTGGAAAAGTGTAAAAATCAACTTTCCGTCCTGCAGCATACGACCGTAGTACAGGATAAGATCCGGAAAGAGGTGACTCGAGGTCGGGTCGCCGGCCCGTTTAGTGTACCCCCGGTCCAGAATTTTGTTTGTTCTCCCTTAGGGGTAGTCCCCAAGAAAGACCCCGGTGAGTTCCGACTGATTCATAATTTATCAGCTCCACGAGGTCTTTCCGTAAATGATGCAATCGATCCAGAAGTGTGTTCGGTGCGGTACGCATCCTTCGATGAGGCCGTAGCCATTTTGAATCGCCTGGGGCCCGGGGCGCTGATGGCGAAGTCAGATATCGAGTCAGCGTTCCGATTGCTCCCGGTACACCCAGACGACCAGCGTCTCCTAGGATTCATGTTTCAGGGTTGTTATTACATGGATAGGTGTGTGCCAATGGGGTGCTCTATATCCTGTGCTTATTTCGAGAAATTCTGTAGTTTTCTACAATGGGTCTTCACAAAGAAAACAGGTTTCCAAGATGTAATGCACTACCTTGATGATTTTCTGTTTCTTGGGGCAGCCGGGGATCTTGAATGTGGCCGGGCCTTGGCCGAATTTTGTGTGTTAATGAAACAGTTTGGTGTGCCATTGGCGCCGGGTAAAACAGTGGGTCCTACGACTTGCCTCGAGTTTCTGGGGATCGAGTTGGACTCCATTGAAGGGTGTTTCCGTTTGCCAGCTGAGAAAGTGTTGAAGTTCAGGGCTGCGCTGCAAGTGTGTATAAATGCATCAAAAGTTACGCTGCAACAATTACAGCAGTTGGTGGGACAGTTGAATTTTGCCCTGAGGGTAATACCAATGGCCCGCCCCTTTTCCCGTTCAATTGCCCAAGCGATGGTCGGCCTTAAAGAGTGCCATCATCGCACGAGACTATCGGCCGAGATCCACCAGGACATGCGTATTTGGTTAGCATTTCTGGCGGACTTCAATGGTAGAATCGTCTGGAATGAACCAGCGGTGTCTTCTGAAGAGCTGGGGCTATGGACAGATTCAGCAGGAAGCATAGGTTTTGGCGCCATCTTCGGCACGAAATGGTCGGCACAAAGATGGCCGACATGGTGGCATGAGAATGGTCTGACGAGTAATATTGCTTTCCTGGAACTGTTTCCCATCTTGGTGGCCTTGAGAACATGGCCCGATGGGTTCAAAGATCACTCTGTCATATTTTGGTCTGACAATATGACCGTGGTCGAGTGCATCAATAGTCAGGCAGCACGTTGTAAACTGATTTTAAGACTGCTTAAGGAAATTGTTTTACTATGTATGCAATTGAACGTGCTATTCAGAGCAAAGCATGTTCCAGGGGTGATGAATCAGGCGGCTGACGCACTGTCTCGTTTTCAAATGCAGGCTTTTTCGGGTTTCCTCCCCTCAGCGGACCCAGAGCCGGCACCCTTTCCCGAAGCTCTCTGGTCTCTCGGTGCCCCGAACTTCGTCACCTCGTGGGAGAGAGTCTAGCACCAAGGACGAGGAAGGCATACGAAGGGGCGTTTCGGGCCTATTTAGCCTTTTTGGGGAGTGATAGAGAGCGACTTTGGGGTCACGAGGAATGGGTAGTGAATTTCCTGATGTCCTTACGTAGGGCTGGGAAATCGGTGGCTACGGCCCAGAGGCATCGTGCTGCCATTTCCTTTGTTGCCAGAGCACACGCTATCCAGGACCCAACAGCGTCTTTCGTTGTACAGAAAGCGCTGCGTGGGTGGCAACGCCTTGAGGGTCGCAGAGTAGATGAAAGGCGCCCGATAGGTGTGGATAGATTGTCCCAGTTGTTGGCCACACTCCCGGCCACATGTTCATCTCAGTTTGAGGCGGTGCTGTTCCGAGCCGCTTTTACGCTAGCATTTCACGGAGCAATGCGGGTAAGCGAACTAGTTGCAAGGAACAAACTGGATGTGGCAGGGGGTTTGTGCCAGGAACACGTTCAGATCAGGGGAGAAACAATGACTGTCTCCTTTGTAAAGTCCAAGACTGATCAAGATGGGATGGGTGACTGCGTCATCATACGCAGGATTCCTGGGTCCTCCATATGTCCGGTAAAGTGTTTAGAGGATTACCTAGCACGAAGGGTGGCATCATGGGGGGGGACTTTGTTAAGACACGCTGACGCCACCCCACTGACGAAATTTCAGTTTCAGTGGGTGCTTGCGATGTCAATTGCCGCTGCGGGCTTGAACCCGGGCGAATTTGGGACCCATTCCTTTCGGATAGGGGCTGCTACGGAAGCTACAGCCAGGGGTCTTAATGTTGAGCAAGTGAAACGAGTGGGGCGTTGGTCCTCCAATTGTTATAAAAGATACGTGCGGTTGCACATGTTGTGAAGCTGTAATAATGTACTCACGCTTCTTGTTTTTGTTTGGTTTTCAGTTACGCAAGCCTACGAGGCGGGGCGGACTATGCAGTCGACCCTACACCGGGCCAGCGGTCAGACATCACCGGCTGTGAAAAAGGAGGTGTGGGTCGTGGGCCACTCATACGTGAGGCGTGCCGCAGACGTATTCAAAGCAGGTGACATGATTCACGTAGCTGGGGAATACGGGTACAGGATGTCCTTCTACGGAAGGGGCGGTCTCTGTATTGACCAGTTTCAAACATTTTTCGAGGGTTTGTTAGGGCGGACAAGGTCACCGCCGTCTATAGTTATAGTGCATGTTGGGGGCAATGATTTGGTCACCATCGGTAGACGACTACTCCTGGAGGCAATGCTTTCCACTGTAAGTTGGTTGGCGAGGAGAGTTCCGGGGTGCACGATTGCATGGTCCCATTTGATTCCACGAAAGGTGTGGCGGGGGGCTATCTCTATTCCTGCTTTGAACCATTCTGTTAGAAAGCTTAACAATAAAGTGAGTAGGTTGTTCCGTTCCAGGACATTGCATTCTATTTCTCATAGCTGTATTAATGATGACAGTATGTATTTGGGGGATGGTGTGCATTTGTCTTGGGTGGGGAATGAGTTACTCTTAGGAGACTTCTTAGCATGGTTGAAATCGTTGAAACATGACCTTTAGGTAGGAGTTGTGTGGGGGGTCCGGATAGCCGGTCAACTATCCGGCCTGTGGCGGTAAGGTCATGATCGGTGAGCACTAATTGGAAGATCCCTATGAGTGGGCGTCACCCAACACGGATGGGAGCGCTCGGGGGAGGTGGCCTTTGGCCCCTCAACGGGGAGGCGGTCCCTTCTAAGGATGGGTCGCCGAAAGAAGAGGAAAGGCGGTCAAGGCCCCTTCCTGTGTAGGAGGGGTTACAGCCCCCTCCTGGGGAATTTCCCGGGGCCAGTGACATCTGCGACGGCAGATGCGGTAAGTTGTGTGGGGTTGGGGGGAGGTCTACGATACCTTCTAGATACCTCACACGAGTCTTCGAACGACCTTTAACTGGCGTCGAGTTGATAAGTGCCCCCGTCAAGTCAAGGGAAATTGGTAGTAGTTGCACTTGAGTACGCCTCAGTGCTGTCGCCCCTCCCAAGTGGGGGGGGTATGTCTGGTTAGGGATCTTGACACCGGTTACGACCTTGCCGTTGGCCCTTAAACGTTAGGATGTACAATTTCAATATTTCAAGTAAATGTTTTGTAGGATGTTAGTTCGGCTAGGAGAACCTCTGTATTAGAGAATCTGTTAAGGTTAGCCAAACATCGCAATGTGGTATGAAATTGTACATTAATGTTTAAATGTTTTTAATTTTTTGTTTTAATAAATACGGCCGGGAGGGTCACTCCCTCCCACTTCCAAAAACTTCAAGAACTGTTTCCGGTTTCCCTCCTTTGGGGATTGTGTTGAGAGGGGGTGGCGGGTATCTCAGCCATATGGAAAGGGGCGACCACTCGGTCCCCCCGAACGTATGGCAGAGTGCCTCGATCCCCCCGGGAAGCCATTTTGGGCGGGAGGCGCGTCTCGGCTGGTATGCCCGAAGCGGCGTAGCCGGGGCGCGCTTTTTCCCGCCCTAGAGTGGGCTGGCCTAGACACTGACGCGGCCGGCCACGCCCTCGGGGCAGGCAGGGGCGGGTTTACGCCCGCCCTGAAGATGGATAAAAAGGGACGCAAGACCAGAAGACATCCTCTTGTTCCTGTGCTCTGAAGCTGCACCTCCTCGCTGCACGTGAGCTCGAGACGGAACGAAGAGCCAATTTTGACCCACCCACCAGCCCCTGAGGACAGCCAGTTGTTTTAATAAAATTGATCAATTATTCTATTTCGTTTACAGGTTATTGTAGTGTTGTGTTGATGTTGAATGTGTAATAAAGATTGGTCTAATTTTACAAGTTTGTGATTAAAGAACTTCGGATGTAAGGTCCATTTATAAACAGGCTTTTTCGGTCATAGTGGCCAATGTAGTTTCGTTTAGTTAGCATTTGTCGTATTTATTTTGGTCGGGCGGTAAGGTCATGATCGGTGAGCACTAATTGGAAGATCCCTATGAGTGGGCGTCACCCAACACGGATGGGAGCGCTCGGGGGAGGTGGCCTTTGGCCCCTCAACGGGGAGGCGGTCCCTTCTAAGGATGGGTCGCCGAAAGAAGAGGAAAGGCGGTCAAGGCCCCTTCCTGTTTAGGAGGGGTTACAGCCCCCTCCATGGGAATTTCCCGGGGCCAGTGACATCTGCGACGGCAGATGCGGTAAGTTGTGTGGGGTTGGGGGGAGGTCTACGATACCTTCTAGATACC